>NC_140591.1:77836770-79036770 GCF_964204655.1 Triturus cristatus | reverse complement strand
GCCATAGTTGCTATAGAACGGAGATGACTGTGTGGAGCTGTGAGTGGCGTTGTTATAGGCTATCTCTGCAACCCATAGCAAGTCGACCCATTCTTCCCTGCCCTGGTCCACAAAACATCGCAGAAACTGTTTGAGCGTTTGGTTCAGGCGCTCGGTTTGGCCGTCCGTTTGAGGGTGGTAGCTGGTGGACAGGGCGGTCTTAACATGCAGCGCAGTGCACCAAGTCTTCCAGAATTGCGCAGTAAACTGCGACCCCCGGTCCGACACGATCACCCCAGGTAATCCATGCAGTCGTACCACATTCTTTAGGAGTAGTGACGCCAATTCCCCGGCCATAGGGACTCTCTTGCAGGGGATGAAGTGCCCCATTTTCGTCAAGTAATCCACCACCACCAGTATTGCCGTCATCCCCTGGTCTACCGGTAGGCCCACCACGAAGTCCAGTGATATGCTATCCCATGGTCTATCCGGGGTCGGAAGTGGATGTAAGAGCCCTTGGGTTCGGCCATGGTCGGCCTTCATGGTAGCACACGTAGGACACTCCTGTCCCCACCTCCTGACATCCACTCTCATGGTTGGCCACCAGAAATGCCGTCCCATGCTAGCCACCGTTTTTTCAAAGCCCAAATGACCTGCGCATGGAGAGTCATGGCACCAGATGAATGCTTGTTTCCTTAGCCTAGGCGTGGGTATCAATAGGCACCTGCCCTTCAGGGGTATCCCGTCCTTCAGCTGCCATTCTCTGTGACTGAGGAGCCACCTCCGCCATGCGAATGACCTGATCCCTCTCTTTATTCCCCTCAGGAAAGTATCCGGTTGGATAACCCCCAATACCATCCTCGGGGAAATGATGGAACGCTCGGTTGCAGGCAATGGTTCCTTAACTGCAGATTGACGGGACAGGGCGTCCGCCTTCCGGTTTTCCGTCCCCGGCCGATATGTGATGCGGAAGTTGAACCCCGCAAAGAAGATCATCCACCGCAGCTGCCTGGGAGAAAGGTGTCTAGTGGCCGTCATGAACTGTAGGTTCCGATGGTCCGTGTACACCGATACCACATGTCTTGCCCCCATCAACCAATGCCTCCATTCGGTGAAGGCGTCCTTGATTGCGAGAAGCTCCTTCTCCGCAATATGGTAGTTGCGTTCGGCGTCGTTGAGTTTGCGGGACATGTACGCAACGGGATGAAGCACCCCTGTGTCGTGGTTGCGTTGGGACAAGATAGCCCCCAGCGCCACATCCGACGCGTCCGCTTCCACCACGTAGGGGAGATCCGGATCGGGGTGAGCCAACACCGGCGCCTTACCAAAGGCGCTTTTCAGGGCCTCAAAGGCTTTGTTCGCTTCAGGGGACCAGACAAACTCCTTGGACTTCCTCAGTAGCTGTGTGATTGGGGCCACCACTCCTGAAAATCCATCTATAAACCGCCTGTAAAAGTTGGCGAAGCCAATGAAACTTTGGACGTCCTTCACGCTTTGGGGCACCGGCCATTCTTTCACCGCCTTGATCTTTCGTTCTGCCATCTCCTGTCCCTCTGGACTCAGCATCACTCCGAGGAATTCCACGGATGTGACGTGGAAGTCACACTTGCTGAGTTTACAAAACAGCATGTTTTCCCTCAGCTTTTGGAGCACAGCTTTGACGTGGTGTACGTGCTCCTCCACACTGGACGAATAGATGAGGATGTCGTCGATATATACGACCACGTAGATATCCAACTCCTCTCTGAATACCTCATTCAAAAAGTACTGAAAGGCTGCCGGGGCGTTGCACAGACCGAACGGCATGACGAGGTACTCAAAAAGGCCGAACCTGGTCTTAAAGGCGGTCTTCCACTCGTCTCCGTCCCTCATGCGCACCAGATGGTATGCCCCTTTCAAATCCAACTTGGTGTAGATACGAGCTTTCTTGACCTGTTCCAGAAGTACACTGATGAGAGGCAAGGGGTACCGATTTTTTATGGTTATCGCATTCAATGCCCTAAAGTCCACACAGGCTCTCAGCTCCCCATTAGCCTTCGGGATGAAGAAGAGTGGCGAGGCGGCCGGAGACTTGGACGGGCGGATGAATCCTAGCTTGAGGAGTTTATCCAGGTACCCCCGGAGATGCACGTTTTCAGGCTCCGTCAGGGCATACAGCCTGCCGCTGGGAACGCTGGCCCCTGGCACCAGGTCGATCTGGCAGTCAAACTGTCTATGTGGTGGTAGCACTTCCGCCTTCACCTCATCAAATACATCCTCAAAACTGTGATAAGCCTGGGGGAGAGCCACATCTTTTTCTGCCGCTGTAGCCACCGTCTGACTCCCGCTCTCATCTGCGTCAAGGGATTCCGTTCTTATTCCACAATGCAGGATGCAATACGGTGACGTCATTTCGATGCGATGTGTTGGCCAATCCACAAAGGGGTTGTGTTTCTGTAGCCACGGCAATCCCAATATGACGCCATATTGGGGCGCTCGGATGATGTTAAAATCGATTTGTTCCAAATGGTTCCTCCCATATCTCATCGGAAGGACCCCCGTGTGCTGTCCGATGGGCCCCGTCACCAATCGCCTTCCGTCTACCGCATAGACGTCTTCGGGTACTGCTTTGGGAAGAAGCACTAGCCCTAGCCTGCATGCCTCGTTGTGGTCCATAAACATGCCAGTGGCCCCTGAATCCACCATGGCCACAACGGGTATCCACTGGTCATGCACTCCCACGTGCACCGTGATAAACAGGTGTCGTTGTCCCTTAGTGACCGAGTTGGAAAGTGAAGGGATGGATGAGTGACTCCGAGATGTCCCTTCTCTGGTCTTGGAGTCCTCTAGTTTTCCGCCGGTATGTCCACCACGGCTGTTACCGACCGGTTGGCCCGATAACGTGACGTCTTCGGTTTGGCAGGGCATTCACGTACGTAGTGGCCTTTTTTGCCACAATATAGGCACAATCCTTGTTTATGGCGTGACTCTTTCTCCGTGGCTGTGAGGCTCGCTCGTATTGCGCTGATGTCCATGGGTTCTCCCTTGGATGCGGTGGAAGTTTCAGGACTTCCCACCGTCACATAGGATGGAAGGGATTTTCCTTTTCTCCCATGATCCCCCTTTCTTTCACTTAGCCTATGTTCCAGCCGTAATACCAGGTTGATAAGGCCCTCACATGTCTTGGGTTGAGGGTCAATATGAGCCACGGCGTCCTTGAGCTCATCGCACAGCCCTTGATGGAAGAGCGCCGTCTGTTTAGCAACAGGCCACTTGGTTTCCGCAACCAGCCTTCGGAACGCGTTGAGATACTGCACCAGGTCGTTGGATCCCTGTCTCAACTCAAGCATTTCACGGTCCGCCGTGTACGAGTCAGCCCTTCTGTCGAATACCTTCAGGAATTCCTCGCGAAAAGCACCCCAATCACATAAGAGGGGGTCGTCCCTGCTCACCAGAGGTACAGCCCATTGTGCCGCGTTTCCAGCCAAATAGGATATAAGGAAAGCCACACGAGCCTGACTTGTGGGGAACGCCTTTGGTTTGCACGATAAATGTAGCGCCACTTGTGTGAGGAATACCTGCACTGTGTTAGGATCCCCACTGTACCTCTCTGGTGTTGCCAAGGGAATGGCTACCGGCATTTCCACTACTACCGCAGGGGTCTGGTTCGTGAGGGAGGTGCTGGGCGAGAGCGGGTCCAATTGGATAGCATCCAGTCTGGCTTTTACATCGGCTGTTTCTTGCCTAGAGGCAGCCACTTCAACTTGCATGGCCGCTAAAGCAGCCAGCACATCATCAAGTGTTGCCATGTCTGTTATCGACCGGGAGACAGTTAGTGTTATTAAGGTCGGATATTTTGTAACGCCCTGAACGTCTCAGGATCGTTTAACAGACACGACAATGAGGACGCAACCACTTGTGAAGGGTTAGTTCTTTTAATGAAGGCAAATAAAATACAAAGAACAAACAAAAGTTATAGTCACTGGAATCCTCCAGGCTAAGTACGTTACCAGCCCACAGCACGGATGGTCCTAACCGTCCTCTGCATATACGCCGATCCCGGCGTATGCCAACAGAGGGCAGAAATGAAATGGCCGACAATGCCAATCGGTAGGCTGTGAGGGGCACGAAGAGTGTTGGGGAGAATCGAGGAGTCAGGGAAACACCCAGCCGGGGTCTCTACCTGAAGGGAGCAGCCGCTCAACCTCTTCCTCAGACTGCACCGGGACGCGGAGTCACCTCCTGGTGATGCGTCACCGATACCCCAATCACAAGCAAGAAGACTGAACCGAGAGCAGCCGCTCGATCGATCCTGTGGACTTCCGAGTCTGTAACGCGGCAAACACCTCCTGGTGTGCGTTACAGCTGGCAGTCCCTGTGTCTCTGGTCGGGCTGGGAGTTACGACTCCAACCAGCAAAAGCGCCACTGCGCTTGGACTCAGCCGAGTCAAAAAGCGAAGCTCAATGGTTGACCGGTAGAGCTTCCGGGTCCTTCACAGGTGACGATGGGGCAAGACACGGCCCAGGGAGTAACGACTCGACCTACCTCCGTTCTTGCCTTACTGGAGCACCACTCCGGAACACTGCTCTTCACGAAGCAGGTACGTCGGTGTAAACACAATATCCGACAGCCTTGTACCTCCCGGTTCCTCCCTTTATAGGGCGTGTTTTCCTTGAGTTATGTAACAGCTCTCCTGTTTACATAAGGGCGTGTTTCCCTTGAGTTATGTAACAGCTCTCCTGTTTACATAAGGGCGTGTTTCCCTTGAGTTAAGTAACAGCTCTCCTGTTTACATAAGGGCGTGTTTCCCTTGAGTTATGTAACAGCTCTCCTGTTTACATAAGGGCGTGTTTCCCTTGTATGACAGGAATTCTTGACACAACCAGTGGCTTTGAACCATATATACTCCTTAACTACCTTTTTACCAATAAATCCTGTCCTACATGTGTCCCATTTACCAGGTTATACCCTGCAGCAATTGCCAACCTGCACATACTAATTGCCCTATAAGATAAACCTTCCCAAAACTATTCTGACAAATTGTCCACCCCATATAGTAAGTCAGCAGAAATGGGGTCAAGATCCCTCTCCACACACCAGGGTAACCATTCTCCCTGGGCAATCTGTATGCCCTTCTAGCTCTGGGAGCCCAAGGTTTTGCAGTGATTTTTAGGCAAAGCAAGACTATAGAAAGCGGGTTTGAAAAGTGTTCCCAAAAAGCGGATTGCATGGCTAGCACGCGCACAATCACGCGCATCGTGCCGCCATGCAATCCGCCTTTTGGGAGCACTTCAAAGGGTCAGCTCCCCCGCCCCCAAGTGCGCGCGTGCCACGCTCCGCCGGGCTTGTCTTGTTTTTCTTTTTCTTTTTTAACTTCAAGCGCGAGGCGCGCGTGCGGCCAATGCTTGTCTTTCTCTAGTGCTGTATCTTCCTCTCTAGCCTACGTCCCCTGTTGCATTATTTCACTGTTCTTAAATTGTGTTTTGTTCTTTTTTCCGATATCCTTTTTCTTCCCCTTTCTACGTTATCTCCTCCCTCCCCCCTCTTTCTGTCTCTCCCCTCTTCGTTTCTTCGGTATCTACCCACGTCTGGTTGTTTCTTTCTCGCCCTCACTCTCTTAAACAAATCTCTCTCAAACTCCCCTCTTCATTATTTTCTTCTTTCCAATAGCTGACCTAATTCATCTCTTACTCTTGCCGTCTTTCTCACCTTGACTCCGTTCTCTCTTTCTTTACAACTTTACTTGTCTGCCGTATCTCTACTATCACTCTTTCTGTCCCCACTTCTTCTCCGATGCTGTTTTACCTTTGTCTATCTTCCTTCAAATAATGTCTGTTACTTCTAAACGATTTTTTTTTCTCTGACTTTCCTCTTTTTAGCTCCCTCGCTCATTCTATTTTGTCTGTCTTCTCTCTATTCTACGCCATCTCCGCTCTTTACTTTTCTCTTCTCGCTCTCAATACACTTAGCTTTTTCTACTGTTTCTCTCCTCACAAGTTACAACTGTCTTTTCATTTTGAATCGCGTTCTGTTGTCCGTTCCCCCTGCATGTTTCATTTGTCTCAGTGGGTTTTTCTCTCTCCCTCGCCTGTTTCTCCCTTCGCCTCTCCGCGCCTTGCTCCCAACCTGGCTCTCTCCACCTGTTGGCTTCCCAGGCCAGGGCGTGGCGGGTGGAGGGGGGAGGGGAGTTGCCTCGGTCTGAGACAGGTGGACCGAGGTAGGCACACAACGCCCATTGGTATGAAAGGGCTTCGGTACCCACACCTACACCACCAACCCCTCCTCCCTCGAGTGCCTCAGCTCGGGCAGTTGTAGCTTCCAGGACACATACAGTTCTGAAGCTGGAATGAAAAAGCGCTTCAACGCCTCCCCTGAGGTAGTAAGCGGTATAAACGTGTAATTACAATACAAGGTGTGTTGGTCTGCCTGGACATGTGGCCTCAATGGCAGCCTCCTACAAAGTATTTCCTACGTCATCCAGAAGTTGAGATGCATAACAAAAGACCTATGGAACTCTGATCCTGAGAGCAGTCTTGGTGATGTGACTAAAAAAAGAAGACAATATTCTGAAACTAGTTTGTTGACTTTCACCTAGAGGTACAAACATATAACATATAATGCAAACACTTTAAATGAAGAATACATTTTAAAATAATACAATTCTTTTTAATTTAAGGTGAGCGCATTATATTCTATATGTAGAGTAAAACATGCACTCTTTTATGTTCTGAAAGATTAGTTGGTCAGTTTGGTCACTGTAGATGTATGTGAATGCAACTTGCCACAGAACTGAATTCTGCTTGTGTCACCAGTAGAATAGTGGCGTGCACTTATAGTTCCTCGAGGTCCCAGCCTGTGACTGAAAGCACTGTGAATGTGCACGTCATCTTTTAAAATTGTATTACACGCAGTAAAAGAAAGGCTGTCAGAAATGTGCGAGGAGACTTAGGGTCAGATTTACTAACTTTTCACACAAGGCAGCCCAGCATCCAAAATTGCTGTATTCGGTTGAGTGAATAGGAGAGAGCGGAACAACATCACATCTGCCTAGACATGGTGCTGTTGTCTCCCTGAGGTGGCACACTTTAGGTTGACATGCCAATTCCCACACCCTTTCGTCAGAGGGCATGGGTGTGTGTGCCGTTCAATCTGATGTTTTGTACTTGAACGGTATTTTTCCAGGGCAATAAAACTGTGCTTAAATATAGATTCAACACTTTTCTCACGTTGTACATGTGCTGTACAGTGCAGCACAAAACATGGAAAGTTGGAGAAGTTTTAAGGAATAAAAAAAATTCTCCAATGTATAGTCAGCCAGTTCAACAGTTTGCACCGGCTTGCATCACTTTTGTTACCAGGTTCAGATTGTTAGTAATTCTGTCCCTACATACTTTATAAAGCTATATTTTTAGTAATACCCAATCATACTGGACCTAGTGCAAACTTTTTAGGTCTTGCTGAGACAGCAAAAGCTGTCTCTTTGTTAGGTCTCGCTGAGACAGCGAAAGCTGTCTCTTTGTTAGGTCTCGCTGAGACAGCGAAAGCTGTCTCTTTGAGACATTTTGTAAGTGGGCTTTCAAAAGTGCTACCCACATGGTTTTGCTGGCCTAGGGCTTGAGTGCCCGATGGCGTGCACGTGCACAGCTGCTCCTCTGCTCCTTGCATTCCCCCCTCCCTTCTCACCCAGCCCTTTGATGCTCTGCTCGATTACTTTCACTTTAGCCGCTTTGACCCTTGCATTCCCCCCTCCCTTCTCACCCAGCCCTTTGATGCTCTGCTCGATTACTTTCACTTTTGCCGCTTTGATGTTTGATCGCAAACGCGATCCCTTCCGCTTCGCATAGCCTGTACTTGTTCTCTTTGTCCTCACATATGCTCTTCCCTCTATGTTTTTCTCTCTGGTCTCACATGTGCTATACCCTCTGTATTTTCACTCTGCCCTCACATGTGCTTTTCCCTCTCCATTTTTCTCTTTCCTCACACATGCTATTCCCTCTGTATTTGTCTCTCTTTCCTCACATGTACTCTTCCCTCTGCATTTTTTCTCTATGCTCTCACATGTGCTCTTCGCTCTGTATTTTTTTCGCTGCCCTCGCATGTGTTCTTCTCTCTATATTTTTCTCTCTGCTCTCACATGCTCTCTTCCCTCTATGTTTTTATCTCCGGTCTAACATGCGCCCTACCCTCTGTATTTTTTGCTTTGCTCTCACATGAGCTCTTCCCTCTCTATTTTTCTCTCCTCCCTCACATGGACTCTTCCCTCTGTATTTTTCTCTCTGCCCTCACGTGCTTTTCCCTCTGTATTTTTCTCTCTGCCCTCACATACTCTTCCCTGTATGTTTCCTCTTTGCCCTCAAGTGCACTCTTCCCTCTGATCCCATGCATACACAACTATGCACACATACAAACACACACATGCATTTACACACACATATGAACATATACAAACACACACAAACATGCATAAACATATGCATATACATACACACCAACCCCACATACACATATAAACAAGGACGCACACCAACATACTCAAACACATATACATACACACAAACATGCATACACAGACATAGGTATACACACAAACATATATGTACACATCCATGAAGACAAATGAACACAATGACACACCCATACTTGCACACCAACACACACATGCATACACAAACATATACACATACAAACACACACACATGCATACACACACAGATATATACATATAGACACACACACTATGCACACACACGCATCTCCCGTACTGTCTCAGGGGAAGAGTCGGTGTCAGCTGTCTCCTAGAGGGAGATCTCGCATGAGACAGTAAGACTCAGAGACATGTGGCGGTGGGGAGAGACAGACATGCCTCCCTTTAATTGTGTTGTTGCAAGATGGTGACTATCTTCTGCCACTGGTGCATTCAAATAAGCGGCAGGAAGTTCGTCGGACACATGCACTGTTTTCAATTTCGAGAAAGTGGGGTGAACGTTTCACAGATCGGGAGTGTGTGTCAACACGTGTTTCTCCTTCACGGCAAGGCCAATCAGTACGTTTTGTTTAACCGTGTGGTCATGAATCCTTTAATTGCATAAGTGAGCGGGTATGGATGTAAACAAAAAAGTAACACTAATACCACATTTTCTGTCACTCTTGTGAACAGGTTTGCTGTGAATGTATAAATGAGAATGGCGTTTTAGAATACGTTGCATGGAAAAGGGTCAACATGGTGTATACGTGTTTTTAAATTTTTTTTACATTTATTTTTTATTGCATGGTTAACGTCATGATATACCGGATTCGGATGCTTCATTTCAGATCAGTTGTTTGGCCCGTGGTTATTTACGAGTTTGGAAAATACTTTTGTATTGTTTCGATTCTTTTTGTCTCTGCCCTATCTCTTGGCTGCGTCCTTTCTCTCTCCCTTCTTCGCTCTCCACCTCTTTGCTACATGTTCTCTCGTAATGTTTTCATTTTCCCCAACTCTCCTCTTTACTCTCTCTAATTCTTTTTTTGCTCCTTTTCTGTCTCTGTCCCTTCTCTCCTCTTTCTCTCCCCACCTGTCCCTTCTCGAACCCCACTCCTCTTCCTCTGCCCGCCCCCCCATCCCTCTCTCTCGCAGTACTGCAGCATAGGCAGCACCAGGTCTCTGATGCCTTCTCAGTGTTGGCCCTGGGGGTGGAGGAGGTAAATCAGCCCCCCAAGTGAATCCCATTATCAACAGATAGTGAACCTCTATTTACCAGCAAGTACGGAGCGGTCTCGGGTGACGGCTGATGCGAAGAGTGATCTGCTCTCGGCCCCGGAAGGGCCTGTGGGGTGGGGGCATTACCCTACACTAGGAGCGGAAGTAAAAGTGATATCCTCCCCTCCCCACCACTCCACCACTGTCTCTCCTCACCCTCCACCTCTCTCTCTCCTCCACTTCTGATTCCCTTCCAACTCGGTCTCTCCTTAGCCTCCACCTCGGTCTCTCCTTACCCTCCACCTCGGTCTCTCCTTACCCTCCACCTCGGTCTCTCCTCACCCTCCGTCTCTCCTCTCTCTCCACCTCGGTCTCTCCTCACCCTCCACCTCCGTCTCTCCTCACCCTCCACCTCCGTCTCTCCTCACCCTCCACCTCCGTCTCTCCTCACCCTCCACCTCCGTCTCTCCTCACCCTCCACCTCCGTCTCTCCTCACCCTCCAACTCTGTTTCTCCTCACCCTCCATGTGTCTCTCCTCACCCTCCACCTCACCCTCCTCACCCTCCATGTGTCTCTCCTCACCCTCCATGTCTCTCCTCACCCTCCACGTGTCTCACCTCACCCTCCACACGTGTCTCTCCTCACCCTCCACGTGTCTCTCCTCACCCTCCACACGTCTCTCCTCACCCTCCACACGTCTCTCCTCACCCTCCACACGTGTCTCTCCTCACGTGTCTCTCCTCACCCTCCACGTGTCTCTCCTCACCCTCCACACGTCTCTCCTCACCCTCCACACGTGTCTCTCCTCACCCTCCACGCGTGTCTCTCCTCACCCTCCACACCCGTCTCTCCTCACCCTCCACCTCCGTCTCTCCTCACCCTCCACCTCCGTCTCTCCTCACCCTCCACCTCCGTCTCTCCTCACCCTCCACCTCCGTCTCTCCTCACCCTCCACCTCCGTCTCTCCTCACCCTCCAACTCTGTTTCTCCTCACCCTCCACCTCACCCTCCATGTGTCTCTCCTCACCCTC
Source organism: Triturus cristatus (assembly GCF_964204655.1). Classification (NCBI taxonomy): domain Eukaryota; kingdom Metazoa; phylum Chordata; class Amphibia; order Caudata; family Salamandridae; genus Triturus; species Triturus cristatus. The sequence continues at coordinate 79,026,100 of NC_140591.1, read as the reverse complement.
CACCTCACCCTCCTCACCCTCCATGTGTCTCTCCTCACCCTCCACGTCTCTCCTCACACTCCACGTCTCTCCTCACCCTCCACACGTGTCTATCCTCACCCTCCACGTGTCTCTCCTCACCCTCCACACGTCTCTCCTCACCCTCCACACGTCTCTCCTCACCCTCCACACGTCTCTCCTCACCCTCCACACGTGTCTCCACTCACCCTCCACACGTGTCTCTCCTCACCCGCCACACGTGTCTCTCCTCACCCTCCACACGTGTCTCTCCTCACCCTCCACACGTGTCTCTCCTCACCCTCCACACTTGTCTCTGCTCACCCTCCACATGTGTCTCTGCTCACCCTCCACATGTGTCTCTGCTCACCCTCCACGTGTCTCTCCTCACCCTCCACACGTCTCTCCTCACCCTCCACATGTCTCTCCTCACCCCCCACACGTCTCTCCTCACCCTCCACACGTCTCTCTCCTCACCCTCCACCTCACCCTCCACACGTGTCTCTCCTCACCACACGTGTCTCTCCTCACCCTCCACGTGTCTCTCCTCACCCTCCACGTGTCTCTCCTCACCCTCCACGTGTCTCTCCTCACCCTCCATGTCTCTCCTCACCCTCCACGTGTCTCTCCTCACCCTCCACGTGTCTCTCCTCACCCTCCACACGTCTCTCCTCACCCTCCACACGTGTCTCTCCTCACCCTCCACATGTGTCTCTCCTCACCCTCCACACGTGTCTCTCCTCACCCTCCACGTCTCTCCTCACCCTCCACACGTGTCTCTCCTCACCCTTCACACGTGTCTCTCCTCACCCTCCACACGTGTCTCCTCACCCTCCGCCTCACCCTCCACATGTGTCTCCTCCTCACCCTCCACATGTGTCTCCTCCTCACCCTCCACATGTGTCTCCTCCTCACCCTCCACAGGTGTCTCCTCCTCACGCTCCACATGTGTCTCTCCTCACCCTCCACACGTGTCTCTCCTCACCCTCCACACGTGTCTCTCCTCACCCTCCACATGTGTATCTCCTCACCCTACACGTGTCTCTCCTCACCCTCCACGTGTCTCTGCTGCACGCCTCACACTTCTGTACGCCACACACTGCTGCACGCCTCACACTGCTGCACGCCTCACACTGCTGCACGCCTCACACTGCTGCACGCCACACACTGCTGCACGCCACACACTGCTGCACGCCTCACACTGCTGCACGCCACACACTGCCATACACTGCAGAACGCCGCACACTGCTGCACGCCGCACACTTCTGCACGCTGCACACTGCTGCACGCCGCACACTGCTGCACGCCACACACTGCTACACAAAACATTGCTGCACGCCACACACTGCTGCACACCACACACTGATGCAACTGGCACACTGCTGCACGCCACACACTACTGCACACTGCTGCATTACTCACTGCTGCATGCTGCACGACACTGCTTCACGCAGCACACTGCTGCACGCAGCACACTGCTGCATGCCGCACACTGCTGCACGCCGCTGCACGCCACAGTGCTGCATGCCTCACACTGCTACACGAAACACTGCTGCACGCCGCACACTGCTGCACGCAGCACACTGCTGCACGCCGCTGCACGTCACAGTGCTGCATGCCTCACACTGCTACACGAAACACTGCTGCACGCCGCACACTGCTGCACGCCGCACACTGCTGCACGCCTCACACTGCTGCACGCCACACACTGCTGCACGCCGCACACTGCTTTTATGCAAGTTTATGCTACTGACATTGTAAATGACAATGCCTTTTATTTGTTTTAAAACCAAAACATAAATAAAAGGCATTGTCATTTTGCAATGCCAATAGCTCAAACTCTTATAAATGCGAGACCTATTGCATTGCAAATGCTTGTTAAAATCAAGGAAGTAGTAACATAATCCACTTACATCTACAATAATACTTGCCACTATACCTGTGAACTCTAAAGTCGTGTCACCACTACCACAGTTTCTTTACAATGGCAAATTATCAATGTCTTTCTCACTATTACTACAAATGGCGAAAAAGCCTAAGGTTTAAGGCCCCTCCAATCCTGGAGAAAAGCATCTACTTTCTTTGCCCCCGGACCCAGAGGCCAGCAGAAATAACTCCTCACCTCTGAATTTAGTCTGCTTGCAAACCGGTACACCCTATACAGACCCTACTTCTTCTGAATAATTGAGAACACCATCCTGTCCAAAATGCAGTTGCTTGTATCTAGGAATTGCCCTGAATTCCAGTCTGCTGTGCTGTTCTTTAGAATTGGAGTATATTTGTTATGAACTGTAATGCTACTCTGAAGGCAGTAATCCCTGACACCTTAATCAAATACTTCACATGTGCCTCCACCCCATAGCAGTCTACATATCTCACTGCAAACACATTGTCTATCCACAGAATTAAATAACAATTCAGTCTTTTTTTCTGTTAGGCATCTTATCACAAATGCCCTCACCAGCATCTCCAAGTTATTGCTGTGCATATGTCTCTGATCATTGTCCTCCTGTCGAAGTCTATCCGTACCATGCACTGCAACCATCTAAACACACATCTGACTCTATTACCAAATCTGTGACTTCTCCAAATCCAAGCTTGCACATTCTTCAACCATCAGTTCAACTCTTCTGCATCCTGTGTTAAATCAACTGATAACACCTCATGCCCCCTCTCGCAAATGAGCTGCCTTCAGTCTCTGCAAAGCCCAATAATATAAAGGACCTGGAAAAACAACCTGAGCTGTTGATTAGAGCAAACCTATAATACAAATAAGCATTCTTAAAGAAATATGATCCAATGACAAAGTCTTCTGTATATCTCTCAAGGCATCTCAACTTTTCTCTTGGTAACTTCAACATTTCTTCTATAGTATCCACCATGAACCCTAAAAATTGAGTCTTTCGACTTGGTGCAAAGCTTGATTTCGCTCTGTCCATCACATACCCCAACTTTTCCGACAAACTAACTGCCATCCCTGTCTACTGAACCAATATTTCCCTGTCTTGGGCCACAATCAGAATATCATCCAAATAAATAATCAGCCTTACTCCTCTTATTTGGAGCCAAGCCACCATCAGACACCAAACGTTTTATGAAACACCACAGGGCAGAAAAAAGACTAAATGGTGAGCTGCACAACTTCCATGTCAATCCTGTGAAATCTCTGATGAGGTTCCTATATTGGTGTAGTTAAATACATATCTTTTAACTCTACACATTTTAGCCAATTCCCATTTTGCATGATATCCCTCAGGATAAGGGTGAGGAAGAAATCTCCATGTGATAATTAGCTTGTCACAATGCACCTGGGCTGGGACAGCTTAAGTTCATTGGAACAAAGGAGGAAACCAAGACCCCTGGAGCCAGCACAGGAGGGATTCACTTTCTAAGGTTGGAAGGGATCAGTCACCCGTGTCAGATACGGGGTGAGTCTACAGGACCTAGCCCAATGTGAGCTCAATCCAATAGCGACTTGGGAGACCTTCGCTAACAATATGACTAAAACTCAAAATGAGAGGAGTCACAAGAAGGGAACTCGACTTGATTACGGCAAATCGTCAATACTGCCTGTCCACATTCGGAACATGAGAAGGGAAACAGGCAGACTCTTTCGGCAAACACGCCAACATCCGGGAGATCCTTACCTATTGCAACAGCTCCATAATGAAAGACGGCGGCTAAAAAAAGAGATCTGGAAGTACAAACAAGTAAAACAGGAAACACTATGGGCCCAGTTACAATACGCCTCCAAAACGCACGACTCGAAAAGATTTTGGTATATAATTAATCGGAACGAGAAAGGCCCTGCAGCTCCAAATAATGCCAATATCAGTGAGACAGACTGGGTATATTATTTAAAGTCACATTTCAAGAGCAATTTGATTCATTCCGCTAGTACATTCTGCCCCCCAAAAAAACACTGTGGTACAGCGGAAAATTACAGCAGCCGAAGTAGAGATGGTCATCAAAAAGTCCCGGACCGATTGTGCCCCCGGTCAAAATGGACTACCACAGGCTCTATTCAAACATCTTCCCCAAAAATGGGCTGTTTTCCTAGCATCAATGTTCAATTTTATTTTGGAAAACAATGTTATTCCTGATAGCTGGAGGGGCTCCATCCTTCATCCCATTTTTAAAAAAGGTCTGGCTTGTTCACCTAACAACTATTGTATTGTATTGTATTGTATAAATTCTTGTAACGCGCAAGTCTGCCACCCAACGGGTATCCTGGCGCTCTGAGACACAGTAACAAACTATAGGCTAATAACCCCGATGGATGTTGAGTTAAAATATTTTTCAACTCTAATACTCCGTGATCTGGAGCTTTGGGCACATGGCAATGGAAGAATTCCCCTAAATCAAACTGGCTTCCAAAGGAATCAAGGTACTTTAACTAATCTTATGGCTCTGAGTCTAATCAGGAACAGAGCGAAAGCAACCAGGACACCCCTTTACTTGTGCTTTGTTGACTTTAAAGCAGCTTTTGATGGTGTCCCTCGGGATAAATAATGGGTTAAGCTTCAGCAATGGGGCATCCCATCAAGCATCCTACAAGCAATTAGGCTAGTATATTCTGACACCTGGGTCAAAATTAAAATCGGAGACGGCTCTTGCGTATAGAGGAAGGTTCAAACATCCTTAGGCGTAAAACAGGGCTGTGTCCTAGCCCCCTTCCTTTTTAATTTATTTTTGGCAGATCTTTCCACTGAGCTTGACGAACAGTTGACCTACGTGCCGTCTGTTGCAGGTAAACAATTGTCACATGTCCTCTATGCAGATGACCTGGTGTTGTTCAGCAACATGCAAATAGGACTCCAAAGGCTGCTCAACAATCTGGGAGCTTACACCGAAAAGAACGGCCTGGAAATAAACTTTTCAAAAACAAGTGTGATGGTGTGCAATTGTCCCTATAAGATTAATCGAAAATGGTCTACTAATGGAAACAAAATTGAGGTCAAACTCTGTATACCTAGGAGTGAAAATTGACTCTAATTCCACCTTTGTTTCCCAGAAGAAGGCGATTAGGGCGAAAGCGCAGGCTCTAAATTATGGCTTCTCGTCACTGACCAGATCTATTAAAGGTCACGATCTAAAGCCCATGGGGTCAGTTTTGAAAGCTAAATTGTTGCCAACTCTTGCATATGGAATGGAGATTATGTTGGGCGATGGTGCTCTTTTGTTAGAAAAACTGATGATAAGAGCCTATAAACAAATCTTTAGGCTCCCCAAGTCTGCTTCTCCGGCGCAAATCCAGCTAGAATTTCTGCTCACAAAACAGACACTCGCTAGGCCGGCTGCGTTTGTAAAGCTATGTTATAACTTGCGAGCAGCAGCGGAAAACACTGGCAAATCTAGTCTGGATTGAAATTAACTTGCAAAGGGGCAACTGTGCTTACAAGTCATTTTTAGAAAACAGTATTACGATGCTTGAACTGGGTGACCTTTGGAATTCTAATATCTCGGGTAAAATCTTTAAGAAGCTTGTAAATAAATCTACAAAACTGCAAAGTTGGTTGGCAGACAAAGAAACCCTGTCAAAACGTCGCCACGGGTGGCTGGTGTTGAAATCGTATTTCCACTCTAAGAGAATCAACCTTGCTAGCTGCTCCTTACTACCGCAAGATTACGCAGTCGTTTTTGGCCCTAAGATTCAGAGAAATACCCACGTTAGACCTCATGCCAAAATGGAGGATGTCCAGTCAAAGTGAAGACCAGTCCTGCCATCTATGCCACCAGGGGCCTGAATCTCTGCTTCACATTGTCTGTGATTGCCCTGCTTTGATGGTTCAACAAAGAGCCTTATTAAGGCCAGAGTTCCTTGAACAGGGTATTAGATCGTGCAGGCATGCACTGGTGGAGTCCATGGACCCAATCAACATCATGCTGAACATTAGACTGACTGACTCAGTTATTGATCTGTTTTAAGAAAATTATCAGTTAATAGGATATGTGATATGTAATCTGGAGGCGGTTTCTGAATGTAACTTTAAATTGTAATAACTTGGAAATTTGTAATCTTAACCGAGCACGCCCAGTAACTGTGAAGGACGGGCTGCTAGGGTCTGAAACTAGCAGTTCTCTACCCCGTTAGACTCAGATAACTATTTTACCTATTTTTGATGATGTGAAGTCTTGCAAAATTGTTCTTAATAGTGGGTCTCACAGTGCACCTGGCCCCGCATTTATATTTCTCTTAGTTCCGCTTATAGGCATTTTTAATTATATGTATTAAATTACTTAAGGGGCTTTTTTAAGTTATCTGTGCGGAAGTCTTGCTTTTTTAGATATCAAGTTAATGAACGATTCCTGTTTAGTCACTTTTTATCTAACATAGATTAGTGTTTGGTATCCCGATTAAAATCTCTAGGAAGGAAAGTTAAGAAAGCAAAGGGTATGTAGCGTGAAGAGTTGAGGTTGTATTAGTTGTACGACATACTTTCTTTTTATCTATTTACCTTTTTATTCCTTATGTACTTTTAGCCGTGTGATTTGTTTATGGTTTTAATTGACTAATAAACTAAAAAAATTAAATGGGTGGAGTTGGGGCTCTCAAAGGTGCTCTTACCGAAGACCTTACTTGAAGTTGCCATTGTGGATTTTCCCAGAACGCTGTGCAGAAGGGCTGGGACAAGGGTGGCGGGATAATGTGGCATCCTGGAATTGGACAGGGGTGCTTGCCCCCTAAAACCTTTCACATCTTGAAATTTTCCCTAAGCTGCTACCACCAGGAGAAAAGGAACATCAAGTGCACAGGTCTTGCAGATAACAGCAACAAGAAAATCTTTTTCATCCTCAAATATTTCACCGCACCTCTTGCTACCTCCAGCAACATCACTCACAAGATCTTTGCAACAAGATCTCAAAATTCTTCTGTAACAACTTCACCTCCATATACTGAAACTTTGACCCTCAACCAGACCCCTTCACCGTTGCAACTCAACTTCCCATCACAGCTGAAGAACAATTCCTGATCTCCTGGCCCCCTGTCACCACCATCCAAATAACTGCTACCATGAAGACTATCCACTTGGGGGGCCCCATCTGACCTTTGCCCCCACCACGCTTTCACCAAAGGACTCCTACTGATCAGCAAAGCACTCACACATCCCCCATTCAGATATGGTTACAAAGAACTAAAGCATGGAGTTCTCAAGGCTCAGCCCTGATTCCAACCTTTTATAATATATACTTGTCTTCTTTAGCTAAATTTATCAAATAGTGGGTCTTTGATTTAGAGTCATATGCTGATGAAACTTACCTCATGCTCTCTTTTGAGCAAATTGATATAGCCCCAACAGAAAACGTTCAGGCCGGCCTTTCAGAGGTGGCTGGATGCAAAAGAACTATCTAAAGCTTAATTCCAGTAAATCTAAGCTACTTTTCTTTGGGAAATACAACCCCGTCAACTTGTTACAAAGATGGCTGTTTGAAGCTGGCTCTCTATGCTATACCAAAAAGAGGCATAGTGTGCAGAGAGTACTGTGGATCCCCAGAGGCTTTACAAGTGTAAAGTAAATAATACAAATGCTCTCTTTTGTGGTAGTGTGGGCGAGCAGTAAGGCTTATCAGAGGGTAGTGTTAAACAGTAGTTGTACACACAGTGGCAATAAATGAGACACACACTCAATGAATAAATCTGAGACCAATTTATAAAAATAATACTTGGTAATATTTATTTTGCAGAACCACAGAACTTCATCATAGGTAAATATGCTTTTCAATAGAAATACTTTTTAGTTTAAAAAACACAGTGCAATTTTCAGACTTTGAAATGTCAACCTATGGGAGGAAGAAAACATTCAGCAAACGTAGGGATAACATCAACTTACAAGACCAGTCTTCGGAAGTTAAGGTCAGTATTGGGCAAGGTTCAGTTCAGCAGCAACAGTAGACCACCAGTGGCACAGGGGAAGCTGGGTGTAGGGTACAAATTCGGGGTCGGGCACCCAATACAAATCAATGGGGACTGGGGCAATCGGACATAGGCTGCTTACAGTTAAGTAGTAGTGGCTTGGGGGACCAGTCTCCGGGAGTTAAGGAGAAAAATGCACAGAACTACCTTGAGACAAAATCCTAAACTTACTACCATTTTGGTATTCACAGAAGGCACTTACTCATTTTGGTATTCACAGAAGACACTTACTCACTTCGGTATTCACAGAAATTAGGAGTCTTAACTTTAGGACTCCTAAATGCCTTCTGTGAATACCGAAAGTCTTAAAATTAGGATTTTTCTCAGTTTAGGAGTCCTAAAGTTAGGACTCCTAACTTTACTACTACTAAACTGAGAAAAATCCTAATTTTAAGGTTTTCGGTATTCACATAAGGCATTTAGGAGTCCTAAAGTTAGGAGTCCTAACTTTACTACTACTAAATTGAGAAAAATCCTAATTTTAAGACTTTCAGTATTCACAGAAGGCATTTAGGAGTTCTAAAGTTAGGAGTCCTAACTATACTACTACTAAACTGAGAAAAATCCTAATTTTAAGACTTTCGGTATTCACAGAAGGCATTTAGGAGTCCTAAAGTTAGGACTCCTAACTTCTGTGAATACCGAAATGAGTAAGTGCCTTCTGTGAATACCAAAATGAGTAAGTGCCTTCTGTGAATACCAAAATGGTAGTAAGTTTAGGACTTTGTCTTAAGTTAGTTCTGTGAATCGGGCCCACAGAGCCCAAGGCAGCACTAACACTACACCACCAGTGGCACAGGGGCGGCCGGCTGCAAGTTTGGGGTTGGGCGCCTAATACAAATCCATGGGGACCAGGGCAATCAGACAGAAGCTGCTTACAGGTAAATAGCATCAGCTTCGGGGACCAGTCTCTGGGGATTGAGGACAAAACTGGACAGGGCCCAAGGGAGCACCAACACTAAACCACCAGCGGCACAGGGGCGGCCGGGTGCCAACACGGCGTCGGGTGCCCAACTTAAAGCAATGGAGATAGACCAAATCGGAAAACCAACCTATAATAGGAAGGGCTAGGCTAACACATCTGCTCAGCGCCAGGATACTCTCACAGGTTATACTGTACTTTACAAATACACATAACATCCCCGCGTATAAACCCCTGCAAAAGGGAGAAACAGATGAGAAGACCCTGTGCCTGGGAGCCACAGTGGTGAAAGGATGCCCATCGGGAAGGAAAAGCCAACTAAGCCCTGCAAGGATTTACTAAAGATGTTGACTTCAGATGACCCTAGGGTTAGGATGGGTCTCTCTGGGCTAGTGGCACTTGCCCCCTGAGGAACAGATGGACAACCAACTGACCCTCTCAGACACACTGGCGGTCTTTGTGGTCGCGATTGATGGGAAACTGGGCACATTAAATACATTATTACAAAATAAACAGGATCAAGCTCAAAGCAAGTCCGAGGGCTGTGGATGCAGCCCGATAATTGACAAACTGGCCACACTTCCATCGATGTTGAGCGATTTATGTACATTAATAAAACCATTATCGCAAGGAAAAGAGAGCCACTGGCACAACGGACAAATAGTCGGGGAAATAGATAAGCGTCCCCAAGAATGCCTCACCATCAACAAAAGAGACAAATTAAAAATCACAGCACCTCTCGTAATTACTGAAAATGTCCATACTGTGGTATCGGAGAAACAGATCCACAAGAATCAGAAAGGAGAGGCCAAAGAGACAAGAACAGCGGATAATGAACTGCCTGAAGATCTACAAATTGAGAGGGCTGACAATCATCTAAATGCAAAGCAAAGGAGGACAAACAAACGCAAAGGCAGGAATCAAAAAATAAAACTGATAGAGCGGGACTCAGCCACCTCTTTGGGTCATCGCTCAACCAAGATGGACTAAATAATATTCAAACCGACGACGAAGACGCAGAGACTATCAAGGAGACTGACAAGAGGGAAGGAAGAGAAGTTCCTCACCAAGAAGAAACAAATAGACCCTCTCCACCAAGTCTGGAACAAAGAAAAAAACAACAAAATCCAGTTCAAAGAAAGCAAGGCGGTCTGATCGCCAATTCTATAAGGAATCCTAATGAAAACAGTGGAGTAATGCCTGGGAGCGAAAGTGCCCAGCACCCTCCAATCAAAATAAAGGGGAGAGTTATGGAAGAGTTAGATGTGAACATATCGGCACAAAGTAGACAAACATCGATATCTACACAAACAAGAGTGATTCCAAGATTAGACATGAATGAACGTACAAGTGGTGGGGGATCTGAACCACCAGTCCTCAGACAAAGGGACTGGAACCAAACAACAACCATAGGTGGACAACAGAAAAAACATGACGAAGGGATTATTGGAGTGGAATCTTCCTTATATCAAGCTCTACCTAAAGAAATGCAAGGAACCGGATTAGGACATGGAGGAACTGCCGAAAACATAAACAAAAGGAAGTCGGAAGATATTAGAAACACAATAGCAAATATTGTATGGTTCACCCCGGACTACATTTTAAAAGGAAGTCATGACATACTGAACAGAGGGAATATCTTACGGCTCTTATCTCATATTCCATCTCTGGCTAGCGTGACTACCCTGGATCTAGTCTCCATCGAATTTACTGTAGTAGTAGGCTCGAAGGCGGAAAAAACAAAGGCAACATGGACTACTTCTTCAGTTGCACAGAACATACTGGCCGAGAGCCAAACCTTCCAAAACTGGGGAATCTCAATTGCCCCTTATATAAAACCAAAATACCCTGATTTATTAATCCCTGCAGGAAGAGATGGAGTACAGAACTGCGGCAATAGATCTGGAATGTCAGTACTCCGAGGTGCAATAGGGAACACTGGAGGAAGAACCAGGGAGGACCTGGAATCCACAGGACATGCCTTAGATGGCACGTCAACAGGTCCACCTGATCTGAGATGGATTGCCAGAACAATTAATAATCGAGCAAAATGACCAACTATGGACCTTCCTACATCGAATGGATACAATAACTACAGAATTTGCTCATGGAATGTCAATGGTCTTGCATCTAAAATGAGCAATCAAGAATTTGTCAGCTATATAAGATCTTTTGACATCATGACCTTTCAAGAGACCTGGCAAGAAGAACCACCGCATCTGCTTGGCTTTTTACGTTTCTACACAAGTGCGGTGAGAGCTGCAAAATATGGCCACCTCCAAGGGGGCCTTGTGACCTATGTTTCAGCGGCAAGTGTCCATGAGATCAAGGAACTTGGGCCGCCCAGTCCCAACCTGTTGATATTAAATCTTCTCACCTCGGAACATGGCAAGAGGGGCGCAAATCTAATTCTAATCAACGCCTACGTTCATCCAAAAAGGAAAGCAAAGGTAATAAAAGAACTATGTAGTTACCTAGAGGAAACTACACTCAAAACATTGAATATGGATGTCGTGCTCACTGGTGATTTTGATCTTAACCTGATGGAGAACACAACAGATGATGAAAAGCATCTTCAAGATATAGCCTGGAATATACCATACCAAGCGCCTTCAGAAACATCAAAATACACTAAATTAGATAAGCAGGCATTAGAGAACCTTGAGCCCTACAACATTAGAGTACTAAATGGAAGACTCATTGAAGATACTCCACCAGCATGCACGTTTCACTCATAAAGGGTTAGCAAAATCTTGGATTACACGTTTATGTCACTATCTCTCTTTCACCATGTGACCGCCTTCAAAATAGGGCAAAAAACTGATAGTGATCATTGCCCCCAGGAAATCACATTGAATATCTGCAAGCCCAAATTTGAGCAGTCTTTGGTCCCTATTGACTCAGTTTATACCGTCAATTACAAAAGGATTAAATATTCGGCAGCAAATGAGGGAAGCTTGCATGATATGGCGATACAGCATTTTGAGGGAAGAATCGGGGCAAGCGAAGTTGAGAAATGGGAGTGTTTTACAAAAATAATGGCAGGCTACTCCACAACACCGAAACTTGAATCAAGACGGGCAGACAAAAATATGACCTCGCTTACAAAGGAACATCAAGCGAAGATAACACGTATAAAGAAAAGTATCTATCAAATAATGCGTCAACTTAGGTACTCTCCAAGTGACATGGTGAAACAAGATCGCTTACGGAAATTGAAGGCTTCTTTAAAAAAAACAAAGTGGAAAGCAAATACAGAAATGGAGGACAGCTTATGGGCAAAACTACAGGCTGACATAAAACAGAACGATGGGGCGAAATTCTGGAAATCAATCAATTCTTTTTTAAATCCTGTGCATGATCGAGTATCCTCTAATATTAGTGAAGCTGCATGGTCAAAGTATCTTCAAGATCATTTTACACAACAAAAGGCCTCTGACTTTGAGTTAGGAAACGAGGGCAATAAACTATCAATAATGCGTGAAAACTCACATAAACAAGCATGTGGCAATACAACCATGAATACAAGAGAGATAAATCTACAAAAGATTATCACGCAACAAATTAAAAAGGGAAGAAGGGAAGGGGCACCAGGCCCGAACGGTATACCTCCCATCCTTTACAAACAGAGCGATAGGGAATGGGCTGGAGCACTAGAGCCACTATTTAATGAAATAATACAGTTTAATATATTACCTGCTTCCTGGAAGGGCTCAATTATCTCTCCTATACTCAAATCAGGGGATAAATCACAACCAAGCAACTACAGACTGATTGCCCTCATGGATAACGAGGCCAAGTACTTTGCCGGGATCCTCTTGGAAGAATTACAATCCTGGGCTATAGAAAACTCCTTAATCCCTGTAAATCAAACAGGTTTTGCTAAAACTGTTGGGACAACAACGAACATCTTGACAATGGGCCTGTTAATCGATAAAGCCAAAACTACCAAAATGCCACTCCGTCTGTGCTTTATTGATTATAAGGCAGCCTTTGATTACATCAATCGGAATCTCCTGTGGTCCAAACTGAACAAATGGGGGATCCCGAGGCCCTTGTTAGATCTACTTATCAACCTGCATAGTGACACCTGGATACAGGTGAAGTTGGGTGATGGATCTCATCTGTCCAGACGCATCCCAACTAACAAGGGCTTAAAACAGGGATGTGTCTTGGCCCCAACCCTTTTTAATCTGTTCTTAGGTGATCTAACTCCGATTTTAAATAACTGTAATTCCCACGCACCGAAACTAGGAGGCCAAATATTACCATCAATACTATATGCGGATGACATAGTGCTAATCAGTCAAACAAAAATAGGGTTACAAAACCTTGTAGATGCAACTCGGTTGTATTCGGATGATAATCAATTTACGATAAATCTACAGAAGACACAAACTATGTCAATTAACAAAAAAGGGAAAACCAACTATGGCTGGTTCTGGAATAATAACCGTATTGAAGACACAACAGTGTATAAGTATCTGGGAGTCAAAATCCACAATAGTGGCCAATTTACCATTCAGAAAGCAAGCATTAGAGGAAAAGGTATTGCGATTTCTATTACATTAAAAAAATTAAATGGTAAGCTCACCAGTCCCTCTCTCTTGCCCCTGGCACAAGTTATAAGAGCTAAACTGCTGCCCACAATTACCTATGGGAGCGAAGTACAGAGAGGTAGGGATGCGGCGACCCTAGATAGAACTGTGGCATTAGCATACAGAACCATATTCAGCCTGCCAAAACAAACCTCTCTCGGCCCAACTCAGGCTGGAATTTGGAGTACAGAAGCAGTCTTTGGCAAGACAAGGCGCATACATAATGACTTGGGACAAGGTCCGAAAGGCAAATAAAGGAACCCTAAACAGCTACTTATGGTCAGAACTAGACTGGTATCCGGCATCGCCAGCCGCCAAATACTTGAAAAACAGCCTAGTGAATCTAGGGTTACAGGAGCTGTGGAATACCCCTACCAATCATACTATGATCGAAAGAATAGTAAAAAGAACAATAAAACACCTCTCATGGATTGAAGATAAAGCGTGTGTTGCAAAGAGGTCACATGGGTGGATCATCCTAAACTCCTACTCCAAACAAGGCCACCAGATTTATCTTGACCTCGGGTACTCACGTTATATAAAATTGAAGTTTCTCAGATATAGACTGGGCGTGTTACCATGCACACGCCATTTTCCGCAGTGGCTGAGGGTTAATGGGGGTCCCCTCTGTCGCCTATGTGGCAAGGTGTCTGAAGACATGGAACATTTGCTGTGCTCCTGCGAGAAGCTGTTGGCGGAAAGGAAACGGTTACTGAAATACCACTTCAACCAGCGTGGAATACGCTCACAAAGACAGGCAGTTCTTGCCTGCTTTACACCTAGTGACCCGCAGTTGAACTGTAGCCTGGTGAAGTTCTTGAAGGAGGTAGAAACAAAGATGCAGAAGATTGACCTATCGTCATGTTTTTAGAGGCTCTGAAATTAAGCAGAATCCTATCTATAAAGTATCAATTATGGAAGGTGGAAGAAGAGTGAATACTGGAACTTGTCCCCTTGCCCTAAATTACAGAGGACATTCAGAACAATATGTTTATTATTTTAATCTTATCAACATTTTAAATCTTATGAATTTTTGAAAGGAATTGTAAATATAGATTTTATGTGAATGTAATTTTATTTAAGTGATGAATAATGTATTGTGTAGACATTAGTGTTTTATTTTTCTAAGGATGAATTGCAATGGTTTTAATTAACTATGCTAATAAACTATTACTTACTTACTTACCCTGAGGAACAGGTGGGGTCAAGGACTTGGTAGGGGACCCTGAATGGCTCCCGCAGGACCCGGGGAGAAGGGGGCCTCAGAGGCCATAATGCAGTATGAGCAAAGCACCCCATGCATGACCGCTCTCCGAAGGGGATGATTGTTTTCTCAAATTTATGAATTCTCTCTACATACAAAAGTGCGTCTGATCAGTAATCTCCTGACCATTATTCGACCATCATAGCAGTCAGTCATGCTTCCCAACTTGGTAAAATGATGTCCTCATAATGTTTAAAAGTATTGCCCAAACTGTTGGTGCGGCCAAAACACACACGCAAAAGCATTGACACGTACAATGACCATCCATATACATAAAAATCAGGAAGCCTCTGCTCTGCCTATGATGTCACTACTGCGTTGTGGTATTTCCCAATCTCCACCTAACTGCTTCCTAACCATGCTCCCACATGTGCAGATACTCGTATGCCACCGAATCTGGCCCTTCCATATGCAATGTATTCAAACCAAATGCCTGCCAATTGTTTCCTGTACTGGGTCCTCAGATAAACTAGTATTCACATTATCTATGCTTGATTGAAACCAAGCGTATAATACAGTTATGGAGAGCCTGGACTTAATTGTCCTGATGCCCTACCCTTAGCACTAATGTCGATGAGAACCATGCCTAACCAAACATCTTTAGTCCTTCATTTGCACCTGTTTGATGATGTGATTTTAGAATATTACAAATAAGTAATTAGGTGTCTCAGTAGCTTCCATTCTTAGGTATAAGGTGCCTTGCCCACCAGCCCGATGAACCCTGCCACAATCTTAAGCCTGGTGATTGGGTCCAGGTGAAGGCCAATCAGTCAAAGTCATTGCTTCAACCTTCCGGATGCTGCTCTTCACCAACATTCCAGGTGTGGAGACCGCTTGCCTGGATACACGTTGCATAGCAAGAGCTCCTTCCTCCAAAGACACACCACACGGATGCGACAAAGACGCAGACTCTCCTGCTGCCTGGCTATGACCAGCAAACCAGGTAGCGGGAAGCCTCCTCGCTTCTTGAACCTTCATCAGGTCTACCTGGTCCTCTTCATGGCAAGCCTATTGTGGCAGTGCCAGGAGAAGGTGGGGGTGGGCTCAAAAAAGATAATCACACAGTGCCCACTGTACTTTCCAGAAACAAGCGAGTGATCTACAAGACAACGCTTTCCTGCAAGCTCTGGATCAATATTCAAAAGCACCCATGATTTTACTGATGTTGGGTGTGCGCCCACTGACTCAAAGGGATGTGTATCTATGATCCTGAAACTCTCTGAATCAGAAAAAGAGTACTGTGTCTTCAACATGCAGGGGTACTTTATTACTGAATGCAATATATACCACTCGTGTCACCCTTGATGGGTTGACTGTGCCATTAGATTTTGCCCCTTACTATTCACCCACCTTCTGTAGCCAGAGGACTGGTTTGCAAAGAAGGGAGCAGCAGTGTTTGCTTGGCACACATTGAATGCAATGTGACTAAACAGCGTCATTTCGGTGGGTTGTTCACCCAAATCGATGTCCATGATTCGCCTTATTTTCAAATTGTGGATTGGCTCTGTCAATTAGAGAGGTTTGGCAGGTGGGTTTAGTGTTGATGGAAGCAGCCAATCCAACTACAAATGTTCTTGCTCTTATTATAACCCAATTAGATACACAAAGAATTGCTATTTCACAGAACTAGATGGCCTAATGCATCATTTTATCATATGATTTACTTTCAGATCTGAGTTTGTATCGCCTGGATGAAAGGTCTCACAGGAGGAAATGGAACTTCCCCACCTTACTCCTTAATGCTAGTTAGGGTGAATATGAGGACAGTGTCTCAAAGGGAAAGAGGGTAGAGAAGGGCAGGAGGTGCTTCTTTCATTGAACATAGAGTTGATTGTTACTGCACAGGGCTGTGATGGATCAGGTAAAACAAGATTTTGTATACCTCCTCTAATTTGCATGAAATTAATTACGTAATCATTCTAAAATTAATTTACATAACATGTTTGAAGTGGAAGTGATACCAATAAATATTTGCACCTTGATAAACATAAATACACGTGGGACTAAATTGCTAATTGCATGGCAACGTTAAATAATTAACAATGGTACGCAAACTAACCTTAGATTGTGTTAAAATAGTAAAATTGCATGGTTTATATTGCTTCGTGAGTGTATTGTGGCTTAAAGTTATTGTATGGTAAGTATTATCGCTTTAAATGTTGCTGCAGCTAGGAAGATACTAATATATAGTGGGATTAGTGTGGGTTTGAACATTAAAACCTTCATTTCTATATTTTAATTGCTGCTATGTCTATCTTCGCTTAGTTAACATTCGGGCCTGCTAGGCCGCAGTACTCAAGATGGCGTTCTCTGAAGCAGATGCCACTATGTGCGCGCGATGATTTCTGCGCATGCCCAGATAGCTCTGGAGATCACAAGGTGAAATGAACTCCTGACACCGTGTTCCCTGCCAAGGTCGATGAGTTGGGGACTTGACCGCAAGCCAGTAGATGAGCGTATGAGAACCAAGGAAGAGACAAAGAATGAACCTTTCAAATAGGACCCTTTTGCCTTGAAAATATACATTTACTGGTCCCCCCATGGGAATCGTAAGGATCATCACAAATTGTGAACTCGTGCCAAGAAACTATGCAGAACCAGTTTGCACTGGGAAGAATGCAATGAACTATTGATAATCCCGAACTGTCCAATCAGAACATTTGGTCTGCCCCTAAAGTTGCCATATTTTGTATGCAGTAAGGCAAGAAAAGGTATAATAACCCCTCGTCGGTCATTACGGGTGGGGGTTCGGGAGGACTTCGAGAGTTGCAGTTGGAGGTGCGGTTACGTTTGTCTTTGGGTTATTCTTTGAGAGGGAGTTCTTGTTGGGTGGTTGTTCCTCTTTCAAATTTCCCGACTTTTCTATTTCCATTAAGTTGAATGCTGCCGGTCTGGGTGTGGAGTAAATCCATGCTGCGGATTGATATATGGACATTGCAGAGATATTGCGTTGTATCCTGTGTTTTGGCCTGACGGTTTGATCCCTTGGTGAGGGTCAGACTGCCTGTCTAAGGGAGTCTTTACCTGAGAATGCGGATATCTCCCTGTTTGATCTGAAGCTGTCGTCGCCTGTTCATTGGTTAATGATTTACTGCATTTTTCCTTCATTTATGTTTAAATGAAATTTCTAAATGTTTAAATTACTCTTTAATAAATCTGAGTTTCAAATTATGAGCTGTAGTAAATAAATGCAAGAAAGGATTGATTAATGATTTAGATAAACAAATTGAAATAACAAGAAACGAGTTTTGTGGTTCTTAACCCCTTCCCCGCTCATGACGGAACCACTCCGTCATGAGCCACGGTTGCGCTGTGCTCATGACGGAGAGGTTCTGTCATGCTGTGGCCGTTGGCGGCCGCTCCGCCTACGCGGCGCTAATTCCCCGCCTGTGCGGGCGATTAGCGCAGTGGGCGGATACGTGGCGGAACCACTCCGTCATGAGCACAGCTCAACCGTGGCTCGTGACGGAGTGGTTCCGTCACGAGCACAGCACCACCGCGCTGCCCCCAAGCCCCCCCAGCGCCGCGGCGGAATTCTTGCTGCGGCGAAGGGGTTAAATTAATCACTGAAGATATCAAATGTTTCCTAGACTTTAAATTGTGTTTTAGCTGGTTCTAATTCACCATCAACCAGTCCAACTAGTTGGTCCATCGACCAAACAGTGGAGTGCCTTGATGATAAGGTCAGGATTCTGAAGAGTGTATATAGAATGTATATATAAAGTAGTAAAGAAATAAATCCTGATAGATAATAAGGTACCCACATTGTCCAGCAGCCCCTTCTCCTGTGTACAGATTCAAGTAAGTTTGTGTGGATGAGAAGTGTGTTGGTGTTATGGGCCCCACCAATGAATGTATGAATGAACATTTGTGAATAAGAATCTGTGACATAAGGAGAATATGTAAATGTTGTCCCTTGCGCTGGATCAGCCGCACAGTAAAATACTGCAATGAGGAGGAATTGGGAAATTAAAATGCATAATGCTCGACTATAGTAACTCTAGTAACCCGCAACAACCATCATTTTCTGATCACTGTTGCTCTGCTCTGCTCAAGGGATGTGCCCGTCTCTGAGAAGAAATGCTCCTCAGGTTGCGAGGTCTGCATTTTGAAAATCTAGCTTGCTCAGCTGCAACCATGTACATTGCTGCTACTTATGAATGCTGGCTACTCTTTCTCTCCCATGGCTCAGTCTGTACACCAGCGTATACTCTTGGTGAAAATGTAGTCTTGTGAGCGATACTATAAATTTCCATTATAGAGTATGTATACATATTCATGCTTCCTTGTCTTGGGTGCTTTTCTCCATCTCTAGATGTCTTTTATATACATTTTTTTTGTGGTATCTCTATTTTGCTCTGATTTTCTTCCTTCCGAGGTTGATAAAATTAGTTCAATTAAATTTGATACCAATTAAGAATCTGGTATTTCATCCTCAAGTTCTCTTCATGGTGATTTTTTTTTATTTTTATAAATGCATGTTATGTTAAGTGAGGATTGGGTTAAGTTGTTTCTTATTACATGATAGACATGGATGGCAACAAATTGAGAACAAAACTTTAAAAAAAATTGAGAAGGAAAAAAATTCATTGTTGTTCCTAATTAATTTGACTAAGAAATGCACAATTATTTTGAACATTTGCCAACATTTCAACTTCCCACTGAAATGACTGCTGGAAATCATAAGCTATACATTGAAGCACTGGATTGGCTCCAAGGCCATTTCACAGATGAACCCACCTTGTCATAGAAAGACACACATTTTGCATTCTGTTTCAGGTGCCTAGTAAACCCATTGACTCTTACGTTGCAGCTTTTCGAATTGAGGTACCTCCGTGCAAATTAATAACCTCAAACATCAAATTGTTGTTAACCCCTTGCATGCTCATGACGAGCTGGACACGTCATGGCACACAGTGCTCGTGTGCTCATGACGAGTCCAGTTCATCATGAAACATGCAATGGAAATCCCTCTGGTGCGGGCACCAGAGGGATTGCCTTTCTTGCTGAAAGAGCCTCGGGAGCTGGGGAAGAGCTTCCCCAGCTCCCGAGGCCCCCTCCCTGGTTTCCCTGAAATGACGATCGTCGCGCACGCTGCGCTGACGTCATGTCAGTGAAACCGAAACTGAAATGAGCCAAGAGGCTCATTTCAGTTTCCCTTTCTATGTGCTCAGGGGGCTATCTCAGCCCCCTGAGCACATAGAAAGACGGGAGAGGTATCATTGGAAAGGGGAGAATCTCCAGTGGATCCCTGCTTGGGGATTGCCACAGGAAGGCGATTCCCAAGCAGGGATCCACCCACTAGACACCAGGGAGGGGGGAGCGGCCCCTTGGGCAAGGGCCTTTGCTCCCCCCCAATTAATTTTGGCATCATTTAGTCTTTTTGCCCCCCCGGGGGGGCAGTAGCCCCCAATCTGCCCCCCCAGGGGGCAAAAAGCCCACTAGACACCAGGGAATTTTTCGAAATAAAAATAAGGGTGGGGGCTGCCCAAAACGGGCATGCCCATGCCCCCACCCCTCCCGCAATGACTAAAGTCTTTCTGCCCCCCCGGGGGGCAGATGGGGCATTAGCCCCTAATCTGCCCCTTCGGGGGGGGGGGGGGGGGGCAGAAAGCCCACTAGACACCAGGGAAATTTTTTGAAATTAAAAAAAAGGGTGGGGGCTGCCCATAGCATACATGCCCATGCCCCCACACCACCTGCCCATTACAGCCTTTCTGCCCCCCCTGTGGGGCAGATGGGGCAATGGCCCCTAATCTGCCCCAACGGAGGGGCAAAAAGCCCACTAGACACCAGGGATTTTTTTTACAAATTTAAAATAAAGGTGGAGGCTGCCCAAAATGGGCATGCCCATGCCCCCACCTCCTCAATTATTACAGTCTTTCTGCCCCCTTGGGGGGCAGATGGGGCATTAGCCCCTAATCTGTCCCTTCGGGGGGGCTGAAAGCCCACTTGACGCCATGGATTTTTTTCAAGCAATTTTATTTAGGGTGATGGCTGCCCGAAATGGGTACTCCAATGCCCCCACCCCATCACCATTACAGCCTTTCTGCCCCCCTGGGGTGCAGGTGGGGCAGGGATTTAATTTGGGCCATTTGTTTTTAGGGTGGGGGCTGCCCAAAATGGGCACGCAAATGCCCCCACCCTCCGCCACCATTATAGCCTTTCTGCCCCCCCCGGGTGGCCAATGGGGGCAATAGCCCCCAATCTGCCCCCCACCCCCAGAGGAGCAGAAAGCCCACTTTCCACCAGGGATTTCTTTTTGATCAATTGTTTTTAGGGTGTGGGCTGCCCGAAACGGGCACGCCAATGCCCCCCCCAAAAATGACAGTCTTTCTGCCCCCCGGGAGGCAGATGGGAGCTGTAGCCCCCAATCTGGCCCCCCGGGAGGCGCAGAAAGCCCACTAGAAACCATGGATTGTTTTGTTTTATTAATGTAGGGGTAGGGGCTGCCTAAAATGGGCTTGGCAATACCCCCACCCCACCCCCAGAGAAATTATAGTGTTTCTGCCCTCCGGGAGGGCAGATGATGGCAGTGGCCCCTGATCTGCCCCTTGGGGGGGCAGAAAGCGCACTAGCCGCCAGCGAGTACGCAGGCTTTTTTTATGCATGTGGGCTGCCCAAAATGGTCATACCAATGCCCCCACCCCCACAAAAAATAGCCACAGTCTTTCTGCTCCCTTTGGGGGCATATCGGGACGAACCCCCCTCCCCTGATTCCCCCCCAGGGCGGCAGAAAGCCTACTAGGCTCAGACTTTTATTTAGCAATGTGCCTACCTGTAGATTTTGAACCCTAGCTCTGCCAGCACCTAGGGAAACATAGCAAACCTATACATTTTTTTAAACTAGACTCCCAGGGGAATCCAGGATAGGGTGACTTGACTGGCTCTCACCAGGTTCTGTTACCCAGAATCCCTTGCAAACCTAAAAATTTGTCCCAAAAAAACAAATTTTCCTCACATTTCTCTGGTGGAAAGTTCTAGAATCTGCGTGGGTCCACAAAATTCTACCCACCCAGCGTTCCCCAAAGTCTTCCGAGAAGAATGGTACCTCACTTACATGGGTAGGCCTAGTGCCCGCGACAGGCAAGGGCCCAAAACCTATTGAGGAGACATCAAAATTACCTATCACAAAACAACATGGTTTTGCAAAGGGGGTCCCCTGGGTTTTTGGCCCGGTGCTCGGCGGCCACCTAGGGAAACCTACCAAACCCACACATTTCTGAAAACCAGACACCCGGGGGATTCCAGGGAGGTATGGCATGCGTGGATCCCCCAACGTTTCCTTACCCAGAATCCCCTGCAAACCTCAATTTTAGCTGAAAAAAAATCACTTTTTCCACACATTTTTACCCTTGCCTGTCACGGGTACTTGGGCCTCCCACACGTGTGAGGCACCGTTTTTATCGGGAGACCCAGGGGAACGCTGGGTGGTAGGAAATTTGTGTCAGCCCGGTGATGCCACCACTTTCCCACACTAAAATGTGTGAAAAAAGTGATTTTTTCAGCTAAATTTGAAATTTGCAGGGCATTCTGGGTAAGGAAACGTTGGGGGATCCACGCAAGCCATACCTCCCTGGAAGCCCCCGGTTGTCTAATTTTCAGAAATGTGTAGGTGTGGTCGGTTTCCCAGGTGGCCGCCGAGCACCGGGCCAAAAACCCACGGGACCCCCCTTGCAAAACCAGGTCGTTTTGAGATAGGCAATTTTGATGTTGCTTCAATACGTTTTGGGTCCTTGCCTGTCACGGGTACTTGGGCCTCCCACACAAGTGAGGCACCGTTTTTATCAGGAGACCCGGGGGAACGCTGGGTAGTAGGAAATTTGTGTCAACCCAATGATGCCACAATTCTCCCACACAAAAATGTGTGAAAAAAGTGATTTTTTCAGCTAAATTTGAGGTTTGAAGGGCATTCTGGGTAAGGAAACGTTGGGGGATTCATGCAAGCCATACCTCCCGGGAAGCCCCCGGGTGTCTAGTTTTCAAAAATGTGTGGGTTTGGTAGGTTTCCCTAGGTGGCCGCCGAGCATCGGGCCAAAAACCCAGGGTACCCCCTTTGCAAAACCAGGTAGTTTTGTGATAGGCAATTTTGATGTCGCCTCACTACGTTTTGGGCCCTTGCCTGTCGCGGGTACTTGTGCCTCCCACATGTGTGAGGCACCGTTTTTATCGGGAGACCCGGGGGGACTCTGGGTGGTAGGAAATTTGTGTCAGCCCGGTGATGCCACAACTTTCCCACACAAAACTTTGTGGAAAAAGTGATTTTTTCAGCTAAAATTTACGTTTGCAGGGGATTCTGGGTAAGGAAACGTTGGGGGATCCATGCAAGCCATACCTACCTGGAATCTCCCGGGTGTCTAGTTTTCAGAAATGTGTGGGTTTGGTAGGTTTCCCGAGGTGGCCGCCGAGCACCAGGCCAAAAACCCAGGGTACCCCCTTTGCAAAACCAGGTCGTTTTGTGATAGGCAAATTTGATGTCGCCTCACTACATTTTGGGTCCTTGCCTGTTGCGGGTACTTGGGCCTACCACACGAGTGAGGCACCGTTTTTATCGGGAGACCTGGGGGAACGCTGGTTGGTAGGAAATTTGTGTCAGCCCAGTGATGCCACAACTTTGCCACACAAAAATGTGTGGAAAAAGTGATTTTTTCAGCTAAAATTGAGGTTTGCAGGGGATTCTGGGTAAGGAAACGTTGGGGAATCCACACAAGCCATACCTCCCTAGAATCCCCTGAGTGACTAGTTTTCAGAAATGTGTGGGTTTGGTAGGTTTCCCAAGGTGCCGGCAGAGCTAGGGTTCAAAAACTACAGCTAGGCACTTTGCCAAAAAAGGGTCATTTCTCACTGCGAAATTGAGCTGTGTCCACGTTGTGTTTTGTGCTGTTTCCTGTCGCGGGCACTAGGCCGACCCACACAAGTGAGGTACCATTTTTCTCAGAAGACTTTGGGGAACGCGGGGTGGGTGGAAATTTGTGGATCCACATAGATTCCAGAAATTTCCACCACAGAAATGTGGGGAAAATGTGTTTTTTTGGACAATTGTTTAGGTTTGCATTGGATTCTGGGTAACAGAACCTGGTGAGAGGCAGTCAAGCCACCCCGTCCTGGATTCCCCTGGGTGTCTAGTTTAAAAAATGTATAGGTTTGCTAGGTTTCCCTAGATGCCGGCAGAGCTATGGTTAAAAAACTACAGCTAGGCACTTTGCCAAACAAGGGTCATTTTTCACTGCGAAACTGAGGTGTGTCCACGTTGCGTTTTGCACTGTTTCCTGTCGCGGGCACTAGGTCAGCCCAGACAAGTGAGGTACCATTTTTCTCTGAAGATTTTAGGGGAACGCGGAGTGGGTGGAAATTTGTGGATCCACGAGGATTCCAGAACTTTCCACCACAGAAATGTGGAGAAAATGTGGGATGTTTTAACAATTTTTTAGGTTTGTAATGGATTCTGGGGAACATTACCTGGTGAGAGGCAGTCAAGCCACCCCATCCTGGATTCCCCTGGGTGTCTAGTTTTCAAAAATGTATAGGTTTGCTAGGTTTCCCTGGGTGCCGGCAGAGCTATGCTTCAAAAACTACAGCTAGACACTTTGCCAAAAAGCGGTCATTTTTCACTGCGAAATTGAGATGTGTCCGCGTTGCGCTTTGCGCCATTTCCCGTCACAGGCGCTAGGCCGACCCACACAAGTGAGGTACCATTTTTCTCGGAAGACTTTGGGGGACGCGGGGTGGGTGTAAATTTGTGGATCCACGTAGATTTCAGAACTTTCCACCACAGAAATGTGGGGAAAATGTGGTTTTTTTGCCAATTTTTTAGGTTTGCAAGGGATTCTGGGTAACAGAACCTGGTGTGAGGCAGTCAAGTCACCCCATCCTGGATTACCCTGGGCGTCTAGTTTTAAAAAATGTATAGGTTTGCTAGGTTTCCCTAGGTGCCGGCACAGCTCTGGTTAAAAAACTACAGCTAGGCACTTTGCCAAAAAAGGGTCATTTTTCACTGCGAAATTGAAGTGTGACCACGTTGCGTTATGCGCCATTTCCTGTCGCGGGCACTAGGCCGACCCACACAAGTGAGGTACCATTTTTATCGGGAGACTTAGGGTAATTCAGGTTTGTAAAGCAACTGTTATTACCTATTGACTTTCGATGCATTTCTGCCTTCCAAATGAAAGATATAGTGTAAAAAAGTCAGATAATTCTCATGCTAGTATGAGTATTCCCAATTTCGAAAATGTGCAAATATCTACTGTTTCTAAACTCTATAATTTGTTCCCATTTCAGAAATACATAGGTGTCTTTCATACCGATTTTTCCATGTATACATTTTCCCACAATAATTGATATATATCCGGTACATAATAAAAAGCCATTGGAAATTGCTGCTCAGTTTTTGACTCTGGGTTCGTCGGGTTCTTGGTGAACCTACAAGTCCTATATATCCCCACAACCAGAAAGGTCCAGCGGATGTAACGGTATATTGCTTTCAAAGAGCTGTCATAATTAGAAGAAGTTACAAGTGAAAACGTTGACACAAAAGGCTGTTTTTTTCAACTAATTTTCAATTTTTCCTATATTTAGCTGTTAGTTTCTATAGAAAAACCTTGATGGATCTACACAAATGACCCCTTGCTGAATTCAGCATTTTATCTACTTTTCTAAAATGTATAACTTTCCAGGATCCTTTATTGCTTTCATACCCATTTCTCCCATTAACTGGAAGGAGGTTGAAAGCACAAAAAACAACAAAATAGGCTATGTCCTAGAAAAATGCCAAAACTGTGTAAAAAATGTTGGTTTTCTGACAAAAGTCTGACATTCCCTAAAAGCTGGGAAAATGGTGATTTCAGCCCCACAAACCCTTTTTTGATACCATTTGCAGGGAAAACCCAGACGCTTTCATTTGCAGCCCTTTTTTCGAATTTTTCCCAAAAAAGCAAAATGTTGCTGTATTTTGGCTAATTTCTGGGACCGCTCCAGGGGAAACCACAAACCCTGGGTACCTTTACAATCCCCATGATGTGGGAAGAAAAGGACACAAATTTGGCGTGGATACCTTATGTTGTCAAAAAGTTACAGGGGCCTAAGCGCGCACTACCCCAAATAGCCCAAAAAAGGCTTAGCACAGGGGGGGGGAAAGGCCTAGCAGCGAAGGGGTTAATGGTTTTTACAAAGAAATTCAAGAAAAGTTGTAAAGGCATAAAACCTCAACTGAAAGGAGACAATTGACATTGTGAGAAGTGTGGAAGTATCCTTAACGTTCAGTTCGGGTTTTAGCTGACTGGAAGCAGCCCATGCATGTCCTTACATGACGTTCGTACCATCGAAAGCAGGTTACTTGTAAATAAACAGGAATGCAAACATGAGGAAAAGAACATTTAATGTTCTTTGCTTATGTTATCTCTGTGGATCACATATTCATGCAGCCAACTTTAAACACTGTCAATCTGTGGGAAAATAATGTTTTAAAATCAATAAAACTTGGTAACATTGCAAATATCTGTAACAGCGCTTATAAAAAAAATCTGCCTAGTAGAAGATGTTGAAAGTGACAATACTGATTGCAAGATCAACCTCATTCTGAGCATGGTGATGCTACAGTGATCTCATGAAGATATTATTTCAAATACAATTTAGGAAAATAATAACTGAAATTGATGAAGAACTTCACATTACTACTGTTTATGAAAATTTAAATAGAGATTTGTCTTATAAAGTATTAGCAGATTCTGGTTCTCTATATAATGAGACTGATAATAATTTTTTTTAAGTCTAATTGAGATGATCTCAATGTTAAAACGTATTCTTTTTGTGGTCATTTGATTGCTATGTCGGGATATTGAAATGCTTACACTCAACTCAAAGTTAAGAAAATTGTTGGAAAGGTTTATATTGTGAAAAAGGTTAGTATCTGGTCGGTTGGCGACAGCAGGGTAATTTGAGCTTCACTTTGAGATCTGGTACTGCTGCGCCCATTTCTTGTGTTTCCAAGCAGAACGGTCACTTTATGCAAATTCTGAATCATTTTCAGGATGTGTTTGGCAAACACTTAGGAAAAGTCAAGTGATTTCCGAATGTAATTAGATGAAAAGAAAATGCAGTTCTGGTAAAACCTAAGCTACACGATGTGCTTTAAAGCAATAGGCAAGAGTTATATAACATGCTGAAAAAAAAGTGCTAGTATGGCATCATTGAATTGTGCAAGAATCAGAGAAGATGGTGGTCTAAGGCTTTGTAATAATCTTTTGCCTTTTAACAAGCAGAATTTAGTTGATTGTCACTCTCCCTGAAGCCAAGATGTTTTTGCGTCCATAAGCAAGACAAGGCTTTTTCCACTTTACAGTTACAGGCCACATTTCACCTTATAAAGGTAACTTAGTCCTGATGAAGCGCCAATGACCTTTGTGGCAGACTGGGCGCGAAACATGTTGCCTTATTATATCCAGGCACATTGTGCTGGTTGGGGTAATACTTTACCCACGGGGGTTGAATTGAATGTACCTTCTTACAAACAACCCCTGGACATTTTTAATTCACGCTGCATGCATTGCTCTCACCCTCATTAATAGGACCCACACCCCACACACCCGCAGGCACCATCCGGCATTTGCTGAAAAGAACTCCGATAAAGTGACCCTTCGGGGTACCCGCAGGGGATTGCAGCGACGACCCTGCGAGGAGCAAATGCCCGATGATGAAGCATGACATCCTTTGGGATGTGTGAGGGCAACAGGAGGGAAGATTTGTTCTTTTCTCCCCCCCCCCTCCAGTGGGTCCGCTTCAACCTAGGTGTCTCCTTTTCTTTTCTTCTCTTTTGTAAGGCGTGCAGGTAATTTCTGGACCCCGCCCTAGGAACAGTGTCCTTTTTTTGTTTTTTTTTGGTTTGATGAACTTCAAATTCCCAACATTTGATTACATTATTAAGTTCAGATTGGTCTTTTCGCATGTGTCTTTCAGTTTGGCATCTGCCACTTCTTTGTTCCAAAGACTTGTGGATAATTTATTTGGGAACATAGAAGAGGTTTCTGTATTCCAAGATTTATTTTTTTCAATTGTTCCTTGACTTGCAGAACATAATAGAATTCTAAGCAAAGTACTTCAAATGCAGTATGGCACTTTGGATGGATAATACAAATTTTCATGAAAAGAAGTAGAATATATAGAACACAGTATAGCTGTTCCTTGGTTGAGGATTTCCACAAAGTGATAAAGTTATCAGCTTACCGGCTTTGGCTCCTTTTAATAAATAGTTAGATTGTAATGTTAAGTTTGATGCCCGGTATGGGCTTGAGAGTGATTGTAATCCAGACTCCTGTAAGGAGAGGTTCAATACACAACAAAGTTGCTTTGTGTCTAGAGATTTGTCAAATACTAAAAAGAGATATTCAACGATGGAGAGGGTGCGTTTGGTCCGTGGAACCTTTTAAAGTTGTTTCCTTGAGGAAGAGAATTCTCCCTCATAACAGATCACAAACCTTTGGTATTTATGCTTTCCAGAAATGGTACCAGCAAACCATATTCCAGGTTGGTAGGCTTTTAGCCAAACTATATGAGTTCAGTTTCACAATGTAATATACCCCAGTAAAGAACAATTATGGAGCAGACCACTTATCCAGATCTTTGTGTGGTAAAGTAAGTTTGAATATATAAGGTGTGTTTGAGATATGTGTTGACGAGTCTGTGTTTGATGCCAGGAGAACTCTGGTGGAAGAGGTAACTGAGGAAAACTGGGTGAGAGGTATGAAGGAGAACTATCAGTGAATTCAATTAAAAAATATGGTCAATAATTAGCCACGTGAAAGTGTTTTGTCCACAAATTTGCAGGTGTTCAGGAAGGTCAAGAACAATTGTCCGTCAGAGGAGGGCGAGGCAGTGGTAAGAGCAGAACATTTGTTTGATCCTCTAGAGGGTGTCAACATCAAGATCATTAGGATTGCTCACAAATGACACTTAGGAGACATTGCAAGAAAACCAAATAGTAAGATCTATGTTTTGGTGACCGTACATGGATTAGATGATCTCAGTGTTTTTTAGCTCATGTGTAGACTGTTCATATACTGACAGGGCCTTGAATGTTCACAGTGGCCCTTTCATTTTCCTCCCCTGTCTCAAAGGTTCATGGGAGCTGATCTGCAGTGATTTTCAGGTTCCCAATGACAGTCTAGGAAGTGATCTGCGTTACATGGTTATTCATGTGGGGCTAGATGTACGACCAGCAAAATAGCGACTCGCCAATTGCGACTCATTTGCGAGTCACAATTTGAGAGGTGCAATTTGCCATGTACAACAGGGTGTTTAACACTGTTTGCGATTCCCAATGGGGTCGCAAATTGCGAGGCTCATTAATATTAATGAGCCTCTCACAATTTGTGAGCCCATTGGGAATGACAAGCCTTCCCAGGTATGGTGGCATGTTGGGCTCAGCAGACCACCATATCTGGGACTGCTTTTAAATAAACCATTTTTTAAAAAATGCAGCCCGTTTTCCTTAAAGGAAACCGGGATGCATTTTTTTTTTTTTTTAAATGAACCGTTTTCATTCAAGGGGGACCACTGCCTGCCCTTAGAAAATATTTTTAGAGATGGTCACAAAGGGGAAGGGGTCTTCTTTGGACCCCTTCCAAATTGCGACTGCATTACCACCCTCTTGAAGAGAGTGGTAATTTGCAAGTGTTTTGCGACCGCAGTTGCGGTCACAAAACATTCATACATTGATTTGCGGACGCAGTTAGGAAGGGAACTCCTAAATAGCGAGTCGCAAATAAATTGTGACTTGCTATTTAGAAATTGTACATGGCCCTGGGCCATTTTGCATGCGCAAACGGGTCGCAAACCCGTTTGCCCATGCTATTTAAGGTCGTACATCTGGCCCATGGAATATTATCCCAAATGAATTGAATTGAAATTTATCAGAAAGTCAACAACTGCGATAGTTATGGATTTCTTAAACAATGCTGTGCCAGAGAGGGTTTTCATATACTTTTATTTAACTTTATGTATTGTTTTTTTCAACTAAGTACATACAATGAAACCAGGACTAAATATAAAACAATAATACCATGTGTGGCACAGCAAATGGCTAGGGAAGAGAAAGATGAAAGCAAGTAGAGGGCCAGAGAAACTATAGAGACAAGGTACAATTCAAAAGCAGACACGGCTCATCACTGCATCACTGATCAAGTCAGGAATGTGCCTTCTATAGCATTTGATCCAGCGCAAAGGATAACATTTACATATTCTCCTTATGTCACAGATTCTTATTCACAAGGTTCTATCATACATTAATTGGTGGGGCCCATAACACCAATTCACTCCACATTCATAGGATCTCACTCGAATCTGTTCACAGGAGAAAGGGGCTACTGGACAAGTGGGTACCTTATCACCTATCAGGATTAACTTCTTACTACTTTATGTACACATTTTATACAATTTCCAGAATCCTGACTTTATCATCAAGGCACTCCACTGTTTGGTCGATGGACCAACTAGTTGGACTGGTTGATGGTGAATTAGAACCAGCTAAAACACAATTAAAGCCTAGGAAACATTTGATATTTTCAGTAATTAATTTAAGATCCACAAACTAATTTCTTATTATTTCAATTTTGTTTATCTAAACATTTAATCGAACTCTTACATTTTGCATTTACTGATTACAGCTCATTATTACAATTTTAGATTTATTAAAGAGAAAACAAACATTTTGGCCCACATGCATCAAAGTAAAAACCGGTCGCAAACGGGCAGATTCTCAGAATCTGCCCCTTTGCGACCGGTATTTTTGCATTTGGGATGCATCATCCCAAATGCAAAACTCACAATTTAAGTAATCTCCAAATTGCGATTACTTAAATTGCCATTTCATTTAAGGAATCACAAATTGAGATTCCTTAAATGCAATGCATTAAAGTAAAAAAACTAGTGATTTCGCTAATAGGGGGAGCAAATTACCATGAAGTTGAACTTCATGGTAATTTGCAAAAACTTTGAAAAATGCACTAAAGTGCGTTTTTCAAAGTTCCATTTTACACACACACATGCCCTTGGGGCATGTGTGTGTGCAAGATGTACTCATATGCAGATTTCAGGGGTGCAACACGGTGTCCATTTGACACCCTGGCACCCTTGAAATTGCATTCTCAATTTGAAAGTCTCTGATTGAGAATTTCTTCCCATTCATTCCTATGGGCCTCTAGGCCCATAGGAATGAAGGAATGAATGAATGAATGAATGAATTTGCGAGTCGCAAATAAGCAATGTTTAGAAATTGCTATTTTTTAAGCGATTTCTACATGCATAGCCTTTTGCTATTCCTTATTAGCGAATCCTTATTTTTCGCTAATAAGGAATCGCAAATTGCATTGTTGATGCATGTGCCAGTTAGAAATTACTCTTAGACATAGATTTAAGTAAAATGCAGTAAATCATTTACCAATAGACAGGTGACGATAGCTTCAGATCAAATAGGGAGTTATCTGCATTCTCAGGTGAAGACTCCCTCGAAAAAGGCAGTCTGACCCTCATCAAAGGATCAAACCATCGTGCAAATTACAGGATGCGGCACAATAGAGTTCAGATATTCAGCAAAATCCATACATCAATCCGGAGCATGGATCAATCCCACACTCAGACTGACAGCAAAGAATTAATGAAGAATACATTTTGGAATTTTGTAAGAGGAACAACCACCCAACAAGTACTCCTTCTCAGAGAAAATAACCCAAAGACAACGCACCTGCAAAGTTATTCCCCAAATTCAACGCCAACTGCGACACTATTCAATTCAATTCAAATATCTTTATTCGATTGTAATCTTTACAATCATAAAAGTTCATGTCACAAATATACAGTCATAAACCAAATTTCATAAAAAAACAGTTAAAAAGTTCATATCACAAATATACAATCATGAGCAAGATTTCACAAATAAACATTAAAAAGGATAAATCCTCCAGTTCCAAATTTAAGACAGCAAAGTTGTGAGACAATAAATTACGAAGTTTGTTATAAAACCAGAACAGCAGACAAATTGAACCAGTTAAAAATATAAATAAGTATACAAGGTTAAAAATAAGGGAGAAGTACATCAATAAAAACAGCATAATTATCCCTCCATACTTTTCCTAAAAATAAGGGCTAATTTCAAAAAACTGCATATATATAGAGTGCAGTCACTATTTAGGAGTTGAAGGTAATAAAGAGCTGGTTTAATCTGTATAAAATTCAACTTTTTTAAGCAAGGCTTTAGATATAACTTCCGTGGTACTGCATAATAAGGACAAATAAATAAAAAGTGCACCAAGTCTTGCGGAGACTTCCCGTCGCAGCCGCAAGCAGGTAGCACTTGCCCTCGGTGTGCCCCTTTCGGAGTTGCCAACAAGAGGTGAATCAAATCAAAACGGAACCTTGTCAATAAAAAGCGTTCAAAGCCAGACATAGGCCATGTTAGGTACGGTTCCATACTTGGGCTTGTTTGGAGTAAAGCATGTTTCCTAACACTAGCTTTCAACAATTCGCCCTCCTCCCGGGCAAAATTCCTTAAGGACAAAAATGATTTTTTCACAAAGGTAACATCAGCTCTAGTTATAGTCTCTGGGGCTGAAAACAAGTCAGGGCGTCCCAATTCCGTGAGGCGGTCATTTATATACCTCAACCATGGTACCTTAAACCTGCCGTCCCAAGTTAAGGCTTCTTTTAATATATCATGTGTGAGAGGTATATCTTTGTTTAGCCAGGAGGTCAGCCAGCATATCATGGGGCTTGCTGCTAATCTATCACTGAGAAAAGGTACACCTAACTCCTCGTGGACCGAGAAGTTTCCGGTACCCCTTGGCAGCCTCAAAACCTTCTTTAGAAAATTGTTTTCTGCAATCTCCAGGGCTTGCGTTTGACTATAACCCCAGAGCTCGCTGCCATAGCAGGCAATGGCAACACTCTTAGCTTGATAAAGTTTAAGTAAAGCAGCCACCGGGCTATTGCCCATTTTTCTAGCAAACCCGAGAATGGCTGCATTTGTGCGTGTTACCTCGCCCTTCTTTTTTATAACAGCTGGGCCCCAGGTTAATTGATTATCAAGTAAAACCCCGAGGTATGAGAAGGTTTTAGAATTTGGGATTTTTTCCCCATTTATGGAAAACACATTAGGCTTTCGTGACCCTTGACCTAGTTTCATCACATATGACTTTGAGTTGTTAATACTCAAGCCTCGAAGGCTCATGAAATCATGAAATGAGTTTAAGAGTAACTGAAGGCCATTCGCTGTCCTGGAAATAAGGACGGCGTCGTCCGCATATAGCAGAACCGGGATGCCCTTTCGGCCGACATAGGGGTAATCGGCTCCTGTTTTAATCAGGTAATCCTCTAGCTCATTAATATATAAATTGAACAAAAATGGTGCTAGGATACACCCTTGGCGGACACCCCGATTAATTTTGATGTCACTTGTTACTTTCAGATCTTGAGTGTAACGAACATTAGCTCTGGTGTCTGAGTGCAAGTCAGCCAGAACATAAATTAAGTTCTGCTCGACGCCCATCTTTATCATAATGTCCCACAGTTTACATCTATCAACACAGTCAAAAGCGGACGATAGGTCCATAAAAGCCATGTGAATGGTTCCCTGTCGGGCCATAGTGTATTTGCCTACAATCAGATATAGATTCAGGCATTGAGTTATTGTAGAATGACCAGGTCTAAAGCCATATTGTATAGAGGATATGACTTTATTATCTGACGCCCATGTTGTTAACCTATTCAAGATTACGCCACCTACCACTTTAGCTACTGAATTAATTAACGATATTGGCCTGTAGCATAGTGGACTACTACGGTCGCCCTTCTTAAATACGGGGACGATGGTGGATTGTCCCCAAGACTTTGGACATCCAGACATTGCAGCTGCATTTATCACCTTTGTGAGAACAGGTGCCCATACCGAGATACACGATTTAAAAAGGTCCGGTGGCAAACCATCTGGGCCTGGAGCCTTATTGCCAGTTAAACCTTGAATAGCCTTTTCTATTTCATTATCAGAAAAAGGTAAAAAATTCTCCTTTAATGTTAAAAAATTGTATGCTGTCTGTTGGTCATTACTTTTAAAAATTGCACTAAAATGAGTAACCCAATCTTTCTCTGGAATGTTTGTACCAAGTGCAGTATCACTCAGGTTGTCAAATATAGGTTTATTTATAATTTCCCAGAATTTGCTACTGTTGCCCAAGACTAAGGGGTCAAGTAAGGACTCCCAGATATGGGTTTTTATTTCCTTTTTCCGTTTAGCAAGAGTTTTTTTATAAATCAGACGGAGGTTTTTAATATTACCTGAATTTCTGGGTTTATTTTTTAAAGCCTTTCTTAAGTTTTTACTTGCCGAGGAACATGCATTATCGAACCATTTAGGAATATTTCTAACCTGCCCCTTCACTGGAACTGATAACAGCGACCCTACTGTTGTCACTATACCTTCAAAAATGTCTAAAATTTGCTCTGGGTGCAAACATGTCGATACACAGTCCATTAGATCCCTGCCGCATGCTTTGTTAATTTCTTTATAGAGATTTTCCTGATTTACCATATGCCATTTCAAGCGGCGTTTTCCATTTGTGCATTTTAATATGCCCACATCTTCACAGTGCTTTCGCTGTTCAAATATACCCCCATTCAGTTTAATGGAAAGTGGGTTATGGTCACTGTGAATGTTTGTTTGAATCGTGAAATTAGAAGCCTGATTGGCGAGATCGGCAGATAATAATATGTAATCTATGAATGTCCCAGACCCAGAGCCTTTGAATGTTGGAACGTCATAGACTTTGGTCTCAGGGGCCAATGACATAGCTACATACAGGTTATTTTCGTTTATCAAGTCATTTAAAAGTGACCCTTGCCTAGTGTGTCGAAAATGGAATCCATCCATGCTATTACACCCCAGGTCGCCCATAGGGGTGTCTCGGGGGTTACCGCAAGGATGAACATTAAAATCTCCTACAATTAAGACGTTACACGGCAGTGTGCCTGGACCATCTTTCAGCAGTTCATTCAATGATATTAAATTACTCTCCCCTTCATCAGTTATAGCATTATAAAAATTAACTAGGGTTAGAGTATGTTTACCTCGCTTCAGTACAAGCAATTGAATATTACAATTAACAGTTTTCTGGTAAGTTGTATTACACAAGAGAGACAGATTAACAAAAATAGCAAGACCCCCCTTTGCTCTGCCACTAGCTGAGGGGGCTGCAGGCCTAAGGAAGCTTTGATATCCATCTATGAAGGCATTATTTCCTTCCATCCACGTCTCTTGGAGACATATAATCGCAAATTTTTTGACAAAAGCAAGCCAGCTTGGATCATTTATTTTATCAGCCAGGCCTGCTACGTTCCAAGAGACTAAGTTCATATTACATACAACAGCATTCTTAGTATCGGGTGCAGCCTCGATGACGATGGGATCTGATGTTCGATCAAAATGTTCAACGTTAAAGGCACCCATAATATTTACTGCACTAGATTCTGGGTCTATATGAATAGGATGAATATTAGAAGCTTCTAACTGATATTGCATTGTACTGATGTGCTCTGAGCCAACAGATTCAGAACTAACCGAAAACTGATCTATAACTATTTCTGTAGGATCGTTACTATCTGAATTAATATGGGTGGGGGAAAGGTTCTTATCATGGACAGGGTTACTAGATTTAAAATCAATACACATAGAAGTAGCTGAAAAATCATACAGTCAGTCAACACCCTCTAAGCCATTACGCTCATAGAGGGCGTTGAATCTATTAGAGATAGGAACATTATATTGGATATTAGGATATGTCAATTGGGGAGTATTATGATTATTATATAATCCATTTAAATCCTCCCAATTCTCAGGATAGAATGTTGAGAAGTTAGCTTTGCTGGACATACCTAGTAAATCATTTCTAGAATGACTTCGATCCTTTATGGTAAAGGGTTCATAATTCCTCGAGGTTGCACCATTGTAAATTGAATTATGCATGGTGTAATTTGCCCCAACCTCAATGTTAGGATGAATGTTGCTATCATTCCTTGGAGGATAGAAATAGCTTAAGTCCTTAGTACGGATTAGACTATGGATCAAATTATCCTTCCAGCTGGTAATATGCCTAACCGCTCGTTTGTCAATAAACGTGACAATAATGCAGTCTCCCTCGGTTGATTTGAATCTATGGCCCACCCAATCGACTCTCCTGACATTTGTGATCTTACCACTGATATGACGAGGGAGCGGCCTA
This sequence comes from Triturus cristatus, assembly GCF_964204655.1. Taxonomy (NCBI): domain Eukaryota; kingdom Metazoa; phylum Chordata; class Amphibia; order Caudata; family Salamandridae; genus Triturus; species Triturus cristatus. Next base: position 78,990,147 of record NC_140591.1, on the reverse strand, counting down.
TGGCTGGTTAGCCAATGACTAACTTTGTTCTTCAAATCACCATATCTCTCCGTCTTTCCCAATTCTAATTGCGGTACACCTATCATCACTATGGTGTAAAATTGGGATTCAGGGGGAAGATTAATGTGAATGGGTTTCTTATTTTGTTTGGGTTGCACGTACTTTTGCGCTGGTCGTATATTATCAGTTGATGGTACTGTAAAAGTAGACCTGACTGGCTCAGCCTGGGCATCAGGAATTGCGGTAGATGTGCCTTCCGTGGCCCATTCACTTTCGTCACTATTGGATGAGAGTCCCATCGTGGTAATAGGCATAGCCGGGGAGATTAAAGCGGTATTACATATACTTATATGTTGATTAGAATTAATCTGGGCTTTGGAATTCGGTAGCAAGGAAGTTTTTAAGTTATGACCCAAGGTTTCTAAGTTATCTGTCTGAGTGGAGATATTAGTACAATTAGACAAATTAGTAACTTCCTTAGGTTGAAATTTATCTAGATTCATTAAAATTTGTTCTAATCTAGATATTTTCTCATTTATAGGATGGAGAAGGGATTTAATCATCTGTTCCAATCTCGATGAATATGATTTATCAATTACACACACCTCCTCAGTCTGTGTTGTCTCATTTATAACAACTTTGCTAGTCGTAAACGAATTTTCATTATGCAATGTTACCACTTGCTCAACAGCTTTTGTAGTTAAGTTAGAGGTACTGGATGTTTGTTTAGCCAATCTAAAGTTTGACCATACATCTTTAACTGAAGATTTATATTTGCCTATAGGTTTATATGTCTTCCTCATGATTGATTTTGGTTTCGTTTTTTTCCTTCCATAGCGCAGACTCTTTAATTTTGGAGAAGGAGATTTATCTGCACTTATGAGGTTAGTTAAAAGAGAGCTTTCCGCAAGAACGGCCCCTGGGGGAGTCAGTGACTTGTTTCCTAAGTATGATACACATGGAATATCCTCACCGGTAGGGGCAGATTGGGGGCTGCCTTCATTACTGGTAGGTACAATTGGAGGGTTTAGAGACGTATTTCTTCTACAGCTATTACCATTAGGCAGTCCCGAGAAGGACTGCAGTAATAACGAGTCCTCTACACTAATAATAGACTCCGCGGTGTTATTCTGCACAGAAGTGTGCATAGACAAATTAGGGAAACACAAGTTAGGAGTAAGTGAGAGGCGTCTCTCCGTGTTTTGGATTGCATCGGCAACCACTCCGATGGTTTTTTGCAGCATTAGATCTATTGCTGTAAGAGATGGTAATGGTGTTACTGGCACGGACTTATTTCTTGTTGTTGATCTAGTCGCCATAGTGGTCTTTCTCGACTTGGTCATAATAAACTAGATGTTCACCTAGTTAAATATACATAAGATACAGGTGTCGAGGTAAAACAGATTAGGGTTTCCTAGGGACACACATCTGCCCTATAGCATTTACGTCTCACGATGATATCACCTTCCGGCAGTGGTACCAGGATGCAAGATGTTAGGGGGGTTGCCCGTCCCGTCTCCTTCAGACCCCTGAGGGCCACAGAGGGCCCGCCCTTTGCCCGGGCTTAGCCCGGCGCTGCCCGCGCGCGGTCCCGCGACGCGGGGAGTGTCCTCCAAATTTATATGCCTCCTGGCGCCAAATCGGTGGTGTCAATGACGGCTTCCTGCCGCTAAGGATCTTGGGAGTGGTAGTCCCTCCCGCTCTGCGACCGCGCCGGTGCAAGAAGGCGCGGCGGCGGGGAGAGACCCACAGGGCAGCAGGAGAGTGCAGAGCAGCAGTAGACCTTTCAGCCAGGTAAAGATTACGTTTTTATCAGCAGCACGCCCGCTCTGCCGGGAGAGTCCTCCAAATTTATATGCCTCCTGGCGCCAAATCGGTGGTGTCAATGACGGCTTCCTGCCGCTAAGGATCTTGGGAGTGGTAGTCCCTCCCGCTCTGCGACCGCGCCGGTGCAAGAAGGCGCGGCGGCGGGGAGAGACCCACAGGGCAGCAGGAGAGTGCAGAGCAGCAGTAGACCTTTCAGCCAGGTAAAGATTACGTTTTTATCAGCAGCACACCCGCTCTGCCGGGAGAGTCCTCCAAATTTATATGCCTCCTGGCGCCAAATCGGTGGTGTCAATGACGGCTTCCTGCCGCTAAGGATCTTGGGAGTGGTAGTCCCTCCCGCTCTGCGACCGCGCCGGTGCAAGAAGGCGCGGCGGCGGGGAGAGACCCACAGGGCAGCAGGAGAGTGCAGAGCAGCAGTAGACCTTTCAGCCAGGTAAAGATTACGTTTTTATCAGCAGCACGCCCGCTCTGCCGGGAGAGTCCTCCAAATTTATATGCCTCCTGGCGCCAAATCGGTGGTGTCAATGACGGCTTCCTGCCGCTAAGGATCTTGGGAGTGGTAGTCCCTCCCGCTCTGCGACCGCGCCGGTGCAAGAAGGCGCGGCGGCGGGGAGAGACCCACAGGGCAGCAGGAGAGTGCAGAGCAGCAGTAGACCTTTCAGCCAGGTAAAGATTACGTTTTTATCAGCAGCACGCCCGCTCTGCCGGGAGAGTCCTCCAAATTTATATGCCTCCTGGCGCCAAATCGGTGGTGTCAATGACGGCTTCCTGCCGCTAAGGATCTTGGGAGTGGTAGTCCCTCCCGCTCTGCGACCGCGCCGGTGCAAGAAGGCGCGGCGGCGGGGAGAGACCCACAGGGCAGCAGGAGAGTGCAGAGCAGCAGTAGACCTTTCAGCCAGGTAAAGATTACGTTTTTATCAGCAGCACGCCCCTGCGACACTAACTGTAACTGCAACCGCAACTCCAACGCAACCAACTACCCAATAATGACTGATGAGGGGTTCTTATACCCTCTTCCACCTTACTTCATACTAGATATGGCAACTTTAGGGGCAGACCAAATGTTCTGATTGGACAGTTCGGGGTTATCAATAGTTCATTGCACTTTTCCCAGTGCAAACTGGTTCTCTATGGTGACTTGGCACAAGGGGTCACAAATTTAAAGTTATTCTTCCGTTTCTCATGCGGGAACGGCAAATGTATCTTTTCAAGGCAAAAGGGTCCTATTGACAGGTTCATCCTTTGTCTTCTCCCAAGTTTCTCATTCGATCATCTTCTGGCTTGCGGTCAAGTCCCCAACACATTGTTCTTGGCAGGGAACACGATGTCAGGAGTTCAAGTCACTTCGTGATCTCAAGAGCCATCTGGGCATGCACAGAAATCATCGCGCGCACATGGTGGCATCTGCTTCAGAGAACGCCATCTTGGGTACTGCTGGCTAGTAGGCCCGAATGTTAACTTAAGGAAAAATAGACTTAACAGCAATTCAAATATAGAAATTGAAGTTCTAATGTTCAAACCCACACTAAACCCAATAAATATTGTATTTCCTAGCTGCAGCAACATTTAAAGCGATAATACTTACCATACGATAACTTTAAGGCACAATACAATCACGAAGCAATATAAACGATTCAATTTTACTATTCCAACCAATTCTAGGGTTAATTTGCGTACCAATGTTAATTAATTAATTTTGCCATGCAATTAGCAATTTAGTCCCACATGTATTTGTGTTTATCAAGGTGCAAACATTGATTAGTATCACTTCCACTTCAAACAGGTTATGTAAATTTATTTTAGTATGATTACGTAATTAATTTCATGCAAATTAGAGGAGGTATACAAAATATTGTTTTACCTTCTCCATCACATTCAATAGTTAACAAGTGTTTAACCTGCCACTTCATCGTCTGCAGAGCAATCCAAGGACAGCAAGTATTCCTGCATTGGGGGGCGCTAGGTGGCGCACGACCAAAATGGCCGCACGCCTGTGAGGCGCTTGCTACACCGAGCAGGAAAATACACTTAATCCTCATCCTGGGTGGCAGATGTGATTATCTGAAGGCGTCATAAGCTGCCGGAAGAGTTGCAGCATTTGGCGGTGCCAGACTTGCCTACTAACGAGGAGGAAAACCCGGCGGCGCTGCGGACGAAGCTTCGTGCGGACTCTCACACATCAGGCTGGAGCTGGGAGGCGGACGCTTGGGGTAGGCGAGCCCGAGGCCGCAGCGGTGGACGTACTACTTTGGCGCGCCGGAGCTCCGGTGGGCAGATACCAGCGTTTCGCCAGCAGATGCACGACGGCACAGGGATAGGCGCGGCGCAAGCGGCGGAGCTACCTCCTGGCGCTGAGAAGCTTTGACGACACTGGGGACGGGAGAGCCCCGGCCGCGTACCGCTGGGGCTGGATGACTCGCGACGAGCCTGGAGGCGCGGCCATTGCGGGAGGTGACACAGAGAGAGGAAGTTGAGGAAACCTGTCGTGGAACCCGCTGGGTCGAGGTACATACTTGGTGTGGCGCGGGACAGGCGGTCCTGACGCTAGGAAGATCGGCGCGTACCTGCGAAAGCGGCCATTTTCCCTGCCTGGTGTCCTGCGCCCGGGGCTGGAGGTGCGAGTCCCGAGGGGCTGCAGAGCTTCCTGAGAGAGGAGCTTGGCTCACGAGTGTTTGTCGGGGCCGTGCTGGCTGGAGGATTCGGCTTGTGAATACTGCCTGCTGGGAGGATCATGGAATAGACTGGTGGCCATCTTGCGGGAGCTCAGAGACCCGATACTCGGTCTGGCGAGGGGTGAGCGCTCACTCACGTCGGACAGGGGCAGAGGGGTTACAGTGTGCCGTGCCTCTCCTGGAACCCCTGTGGAGCATAGGCACCTGCAGAGCAACGGATTGTTGGTGAGAGACTTGCCCATATGGTTACACTCCAAGTACACCGTCACACCGCATGGTGGAATGCTGGTGCTGCAGGGGGTGTCAGACTGATAGACTGGCTGGGCTCACCTCCAGTGGCTGCCTTACACTTCGCTTTTGGACACAAGCGTGCAGGTATTGCTGGCCCTACGGAACGGGGGAGTGCTCCCAGCCCGGATTTGGGGCATCTGCTGCTGTAGATAACCTCCCTTGATTCCCTCCACGCGCTGCTGTTTGGTTCGGAAAGGGGCGCGATGGGACGCACGGACGCCAAGCAGACCAAGCTCCCGTTCGAAACACGCAAAACGTCCAAGCCGGCCCCGCAGGAGCGTGCTGATTCGGACGCCTGGGAAATGCCGGAAGAGGACTGGAAGGCCCTCCTGCTGGGCATGAAACATAGTCTCACGTCCATTGATGCCAAGATTGACACGATGAACATGCGCATGGAGGCAGTGGTTAATAAACTCGACCAGCATGAGGAGCGGATAAAAGAGGCTGAGACCAGGATTTCGGACCTTGAGGATGGCGCGACTTCCAGCCGAGGGCAGCTGTCGCAAATGGACAAGCTGCTGAAGATCATAGCCGATAAAAACGAAGATTTGGAGGCTCGCTCTCGGAGGAACAATGTCCGCATTTTTGACCTTGGCGGAATCCACAAACGTAGGCCGCATGGAAAACTTCATAGAACGACTGGTTGTGGAACTGTTCGGCTGGGACTCCTTTTCAGCGCATCTTACGGTGGAGAGGGCGCATAGATCGCTGGGGGCCCGCCCTCCTCCGGGGTCGCCACCGAGGCCGATGATAGCCCGCTTCTTGAATTACCGCGACAGGGATGCAGTTCTACGACTAGCGCGCGAAAAGAAGCAGGTACACTATGAGAATACCATACTAGCGTTCTACCCCGATTTCACTCAATCAGTTCAGGAGGCCAGGCGTAAGTTTTCTGCGGTTAAGAAAAAGCTTCAAGCGCAGGACATTTCATATGCCATGCTGTATCCGGCGCGATTGCGGATAACACATAAGGGCACGCAGCACTTCTTCCAGAGTCCGCAGCAAGTTGATGACTTTAAGAGGTGCCGGCGCGAGACGTCCAGATGCCCGGAGACGCAGCACCGCTCCAGATCACACTCTCCACTATCTGACCCTGGCTAACACGCCTCCACTGAACATTGGTCCCCTTTTGTGACTCTTCTGGACACTGTGCCATTACTAAGGGGCCTCTAGCTGGTGATGTATTATCTTACTTTTTTATATTCCGCATGATGTCCTGCTCGGTACCTCCCCTCCGTCCCACGATAACTGCCTACTTTAGTGTGGAGTGGTGTGTGGGTGAAAGCAAGGAGGGAGAGAGCGGGTCGTGAGCCTCTGGCGTCCCCTATGTGGGCACCCCCCAAATATTTGATGATGAGGGGCAGTCAATGTGGGATATTGACGACTGTTGGGGAGGGATAGTATACCCGGCATGTTGGGGTTACCGGTGTGGGAGTTGGGAGAGGGGTATTTGGTTGCAAGGGGTTTGCTGAATTTTTTACGAGTTATTCTTGATGCAGCGATAGATACAGATTATTGTAGTGCACACCGTGGCAGACACCACACGAGCTTTTAAGGGATTAAAGATTGCGACATGGAATGTGCGGGGCTTGAACAACCCCAGAAAGAAAAGGCAGGTGCTTGGATATTTAGATCGTCATCATATTGACATAGCTATGTTACAGGAGACACATTTGAGCCCTGGTGGAGTGCCTGTATTTGCCTCACGCTGGGCGGCACACCGATGCTTCGCATGCTACTCCAGCTATTCTCGGGGAGTTACTATTCTGTTCAAACGAGGGGTACCCTTTGTACCTAGTGGAATGGAGGTGGATATTGGTGGCAGATTTTGCCTCCTTTGGGGGACACTTTACTCTTATGGGGTGATGTTTGCTAATTACTATAGCCCCAATATAGATGACCCTCACACTCTTACTAGGTTATGGAATAGAATTCAGGAGATAGGCATGGCATATGTAATTTGGGGAGGGAACTTTAACACCACGTTGCAGCCACGGCTGGATAGGTCCCGCGTCACCCCCACACACTTCATGCTTACGCACAGAGCGTTAAACGATATAGTAGAGGACATTCGCCTACTGGATTCTTGGCGGCACATACACCCTGGGCGACGGGAGGGCACACACTTCTCGGCAGTTCACTCATCCTGGGCTCGATTGGATAACATATTCCTGTCGGTGGGAATGGCGCACTGGTTGCAAGATGCGACCCATCTGGCCCGAACGTATTCCGATCACTCTCCTGTTGTGGTGGTCCTACAGGTTCCCTTGCAGCACTCCCCATATAATAGCTGGCGCCTCAACCCTTCGCATTTACAGGATGCAGTGTTTAAAACAGAACTAGAACAGGATATACGGGACTTCTTTGAGCGCAATACCCAATCGGTCTCCAGAATGACAGTGGTATGGGAAGCGTTCAAAGTGACGGTTCGGGGATGGTGTTTGTCTAACGGGGGCGGTATTCTTAAGACGTTACGCAGAGACCTTTGCAGACTGGAAACTGAGTTGAAAATGTTGGAACAGGAAGCTAGTAGTGACGCGGACGGATGCGAACTCAGGGCTACAATACGTCATAAATTGACTGAGTTTGGTGAGTTGGCAGACAGGGAACTTAAATTCCGGGGGAAACCCCACTTGGCTAGGCGATACGGGGAGGGGGATAGGCCGGGGAGGGCGCTGGCGGCAGCGATCAGACCCCCGCGGTTCTCTAACTACATAACGGAGATACAGGATGGGCAGGGCCAGATACATAGAAATCTTCCGGACCAATTGACTACATTTCGGGAGTTTTACAAGAACCTGTACTCTTCTCAGAGGGGTACTCCTCTTCACCTGCCCAAATATCTGGAAGATACAGCCCTGGCGTGGTTGGGGGAAAATCAGCAAACATTTTTGAATTTGGAGTTAGAATTAGACGAAATCACGGAGGCTATTATGCAGATGAAGTCTGGTAGGGCGCCCGGATCAGATGGACTGCCTATAGAATTCTACAAAACCTATGCTACTATCCTGGCTCCCATATTGAAGGAGGTATTCTATGTGGCATTGGAGGAAGGTAGCCTGCCCGGAACTATGCGCGAGGCCTTAATAACCTCGTTATTGAAACCAGGGAAGTCCCCTCTCTCTTGCGACTCCTACCGCCCCTTATCGCTCCTAAATTGTGACACCAAAATCCTGGCTAAGGTATTGGCGACCAGGCTGGGCCTGTTGATGCCGAGGCTGGTCCTTCCTGATCAGGCAGGATTTGTCCCTAGCCGAGCCACGTCGCATAACCTTAGGACGCTGGCGGCAGTATTACAGGATATTGATCCCAATACCTCGGCGGTGGCGGTCTTTCTGGATGCTACTAAAGCGTTCGACTCCCTGGAATGGGACTACTTGCTGGGTGTGTTGGAACGTATGGGAATGCCATACACTTTATTAAACTGGATTAAGTTGCTCTATAGTGGGCCTGTGGCGTCAGTGCTCTTAAATGGAGCTAAATCCCCACCCTTTGCCATTTCCAGGGCTACACGTCAGGGGTGCCCACTATCCCCCATCTTGTTTGCCCTTACTATCGAACCCTTAGCAGCGAAACTCCGACAGCACCATAATGACAAAGCACTGATATACCCCTCTAGACAACTGCTTATTTCATTATATGCAGATGACATGACGCTCTATGTAAAGCAACCCCAGACCAATCTTAATCCTATACTGCGAGAGATCACAAAATTCGGCGTCATATCAGGCGTGCAAATCAATTGGGCGAAATCGTCTGTCTTCCCCTTAACTGGAAGTACCACCCCTTATCCGTTGGACTATCCCCTAGTGTGGGAAGAGGAGGACTTGAAGTATTTGGGAACACACATTACCAGAGATAAAGACGCATTAATGAGACTGAATTATGGGACGGCTATAGATAAGATCACTGATAATGTTACCAAGTGGCTACGCCTTCCCCTGTCCATGGCCGGAAGGATATCGCTGATTAAGATGGTGTTACTACCAAAGCTGTTATACCTGTTTGTTAATATTCCTTACCATCCAGGGAGATTCTTCTTTGACACAGTGAAATCACAACTCGCGAGGCTTATATGGGGTGGGAAGAAAGCGCGTCTTAACCTAGCTACGCTTATGTTGCCATAACACCAGGGGGGATTCGAAGTCCCAGATTTTGAGTTTTATTACTACTGTGCGCAAGCCCACTTTGCCACCTATTGGTTCCATCCACCACCTTTCATGCCTCATTTAGCGGTCGAAGATGGTTATATGGCCCCGACGCCTTCGTCCGGTTATCTTTTCACTGAGGTGGGGGAACGGGCACAGGACCCGTCCACAGTAGAATGTACTGTGCGGGCCTGGCAACGCATTGTCCGCAAGTTGGGGTCCCTCATGTTGTACTCGCCCAAAATGGTCTTGTCGCGCAATCCCCTGTTACGAGTGACGGGAGAGGGCATTTGTCGGAAGATGCTTGATGGCCTAAGGTATCTTACCTGGGGTGATTTGTATGTGGCAGGGCGGTTTCGGACAAAAGAGCAGTGTTTTGGTGAGCAGGAACAGACCGTTATAGACACATTTCTCTACACCAGACTTCGGCAGAGCCTTAAAGAGGTGACTCCTGATTTCCCCGCGGAGCCTGACACATTTGCGCCCCTGCATGCTTTCTTGCAAGCAGCGCCCCCCCGCCATGCCATATCACTATTATATAAGCACACACAGGATGCGGTACCGACCAATTCCATACGGGCCCGAGACGAATGGGATGCAGACTTGGCTGCCCCATTGTCGGATGACCAGTGGGAATTTAGCTGTAGACAGACGATGGCAATTACTGGTAACAGCAGGCTGCGCCTTATTCACTTTAAGTTCTTGCACCGGCTGTATTATACGCCGGCCAAGTTGTACAGATTCGGACTCAGGGACAATGATAGATGTGTGCGCTGTGGAAGGGAGGGGGCGGATTTTGAGCATTTAGCGTGGAGCTGTCCCTCGGTGGCAGAGTTTTGGGCACAGACGATTGACGGCCTCTCGAGCATAATCGGGGTCCGGGTCCAGCTGTGCCCCCTGCCTGCGCTTCTTGGTCTGATACAGGATGTCAATACTAAGTATAAAAAAGTTTTAGCGCTGGGACTACTATTAGCCAGAAGACAGGTGGCGTGCCGATGGGGTAGAGGTTGTGCCCCCAAGTTTAAAGATTGGCTCGATTCAATGGTTACCTGGCAGGAACAATTACATGGGTATGCAGACCTTCTTCCTACTCGATCGCGACCAAGGTATATTTGGGGCCCTTTAGCTGCGTATCTGTTGGCGCAGGCAGAAAGGGATAGGGAAGGATACGATGACACGACATTGAAGGAGGGAGACGAGCTGGGGGCTGAATCCTTGCCTAGAGGGTGCGGGTAGACTGCTAAAGAGGGTGATCATTGTCCTGCTCGGGTTCAAATACCGGATGGGAAGAGGCATTGTTCTCATATTTGGAATTGGGAGGGAGGAAGTATCCTGGGCAGAGTGGAGTGCCCCTATGCCAGGGTGGTTGTGGACTTCGTAGGTACCCTGCTAGCGGCAGACTGGGGTTGAGCAGTGAACCACTCTCCATGACAATACCATGCAATGTAATAGGTTGGACTTTATGATGAAATTCATGTGGCTGCATCAAAAGTTTGTACTGGGGGCGGGGGGAGGGCAGTTCTACTCATTGGTGTTGGGGTGCGATGAGGGGGGGGTTGTGTGGGAATTGCTACAATATCGGATAGGATGTGATGTATGCACTGATGTACCATGAAATAACTCAATAAAGGTTTTTCAAAAAAAAAAAAAAAAAAAGTATTCCTGCATTGGCTGCCAGATAGATTTGGGACTGAAAGTAGCTGACTGTAGGAAAGCATACAGTTCAGAATTAGTATCACAATAGGACAGATCTGTGATCCAGGCAGACACCGTAGGGGTAGTGCAAGCATTCCAGTGAAGCAAGACCTACAGTTTGGCTAGGAGTAGGGCAATGGCAGCAAAACAACATAATCCTAATGGTAGTGGCCTAACGAACCCCAGCAAAGCCATCAGGGGGTCAGGAACAAGAGGTTGTTACAGCATGAGAGACAAAGTAGAATATATGTCACCCCACTAGGATGCAATCACCCGACAGGTCCATGATAAATAGAAGAAATCTGCCTGTTCCGCCTGGCATTTAGGGCAACAGTGTAATATGGTGGGATTGAAATTGGCCAGAGCCTGAGGGGTAGTGTAAGCCAGGGTTTGCGTATACCAACCACACTGATAAGGGTTTACTTTTCAAGAACAAAATAATGAGAACATTCTTGACTAGAAATATCGATGAAAGCGCACCTCTTGCTCGGACTGTAAAGAAAGAAAAACTTTTTCTTTCAAATAACCCTCACCCACCCGGGTTTCCCCTTGGTGGCATGCTTCATCATCCATGCCCTCTACAGACAGAGGCGTGCTGCTACCAACGGATACGCAGGAGCACTAAATAGAAAAATAAGGGTGTCCCTGTACACCTATGTGGTCTTGTTATGAAGATGGAGTGGGTTATGGAAGTGAACGTTAAAAGTATCAAAATAGTGAGACAAAAACAACTTTATTTTCTACCCCTAATTGATATGATAAAATCTGGGGAGCAAGCGTGAAATGCTAGAGGCATGATTACCTATTGTTTCCCTGGTTGGTCGACTAGTTTCAAACCTTACCCCAGGGCTTTTCGTCCGGACCTCAAAGGAGATATGATGCTCCCACTCCTGATGTTTCTATTAGCACAGTTAAGGTGATAAACAAAAATAAGAAAACTAATATATAGAGCACCTAATTTGTCTATTTTAAATCACAAAAATCCTGCAGAGGTATGAAGAGAAAGAAAAAGGTTAAAAAAAATGCACCACCCTCGGGTCTCCAATGGGTTAAAAATCATTGGTGATTCAGTGGTTATAGTGGTGAAAATACACCAAACCAGTGCGTATAAATGGCGAAAATGCTGTGATAATTGGACTAACAAGACATTACAAACATATAAAAACATATAAACATTTAGAAAGCATAATTTGCTGGCACATCGTCATGTTACCGTGGTGATTGAGGTTAATTACATACATGATCAGAGACCTTCAATGGGCCTCATGAGTCCTTAGAGGAGTTGGAAGGGACGCCTGTAGTCAAACCCTGAAAGTATGTTAATAAATGAGAAATTCTCAGAAGTTACAGTACTGTCTAAAAAGACGTGACAAATCGCTTATAGCATATTGGTCAGAGAGCGTCTACTTACTTCGTCAAGGCTACTCCCTTTCGGCAAACCTGACTTGCTCACTCGAGGCTCCGATGTTATCGGAGTAGCGTAGGAGTTCGGCATATAACGTTGGTTTATTGCCAAACGTGAGCGTCCACGTGGGCGCCAGCGACTAGACTGCGTACTGCTAATCCCAATCCTCACTTCCTGGAGAACGCTGATTCATCACCATAGTAACATGGTTACAGTGACAAGTTGCTGCCTATAGTCTGTGCAAACTGTGCGGACATGTATTAAGAGCGAAAAATTTACCGCTCACTACGTGATGATGTTGGTTACCATCATGTGTATTTTGAGGATTTTAAAAATGACATGGAAATGGGGGCATTGTGCGGACATGTATGAAGAGCGAAAAATTAACCTCTCACTACGTGATGATGTTAGTTACCATAATGTATGGTCCATGTTTTGAAGAAATGAAATAACCGCCCATCTATTAATCATGCTGATCAAAAAAGTCAAGCAGATCATGAATGGAGAACTGGAAATGGGGTGGCTCACTCCGTCACATGAAAGTCATGGATTGGTAAAAGTATGTAAGAGTATGCCCCCTTATCTGAATGGAGGTAAATAATTATTGGTGCACAGTTGAAAAATTATGTTCACACGAATTGGCCCCATGGAATATTTTCATTTAGACCTGTCTCATGTGATTTGAGTCTATAGACCCATCTCTTTTCTTTCTCAAATAGATGGGATTAATTGCTGAGCAAATCCTAGGAAAAGTTATGATCAGATCCTTGGAAAAACCTATGAGTTGATCCTTGAAAAAACCTATGATAAGATACCTAAAAGAGCATGGGAGCAGATCCTTGTAAAAATGTATCCCAAGTCTTTAGAAATCGTTGAAATTATTCAGGAGCAGGTAGTGGAAATATTATGCCCTTGGAATGAGTAATGAGCGTATCCTCAGAAAACGTACTGAGCAGAGTCTGCCTACATTAAAGAAGAGATACTGGGGGAATTTGTAAGCCATCCCAAAGACAGTTCAAGTTCCAATTCCAGAGTTTTCCTGGGGCAAGCCATAGTGGTAACCATTAACACACCCTAGTAATATTAATGACCAAGGACCATATGTAGGAATCTGTTTTGCGATCGTAAACAGTGTGAATTGCAAAAAACAGGGTGTTTGTGATCGCAAAACAGACCGTTCCTATGTAGGAAAGGTTTCCGTTGCCCAAAAATGAGAATCGCTAATTTAGCGATTACCATTTTTGCGTAACACAGATTCTGTGAATTATTTTGCGAAATCGTAGTCTGCGTCACATCAATTGCGAAAATCGCTATTACCGATCTCGGTAATTGCGAATTCGCAAAATTAGATGTTGGAATAACTCGCAATTAGCGATTTCACGAGAATTGCAAATTTGCACTTCTCAATTACCACCAACTCTGAGCAGGTGGTAACCATGTGCAACCTATTTAAACAGGCTCACAATGCCATTGGGACTTCCCACCATGGCTGGCCTGTACGTGATAGCCAGGAGGCTGTGAATCAGAGCTGCCACACAGAGAAGGAGACGCCAGGAAAGGATCTACAGAGCACGCATCACCGTCTTCCAACTGACAGAGGAGGAGATCCATGTGAACTACAGGCTGCACCCAGACAGCATCCTGGATTTAATAGAGGAGCTGACACCCATACTTGAACACCCCACACGCAGGGCACACACCATTCCCACCCATGTTCAGGTCCTGTGCTCGCTGCACCCCCTGGCATCAGGGAGTTTTCAGGGGGTGATCGCCACAGCAGGAGGTGTCTCTCAAAGTCCACTTTCACGCTTCTTCCACGCTTTCCTTGATGCAATGGTACAGAGGCTGCATTACCACATACAATTTCCAAGCACACAACAGGCACTAGATCAGACCAAGCAGGAATTCTACCAAATTGCCCAATTCCCCCACGTCATTGGCTGCGTAGATGGGACCCATGTCGCAATCTCACCCCCGTCACAGAATGAGTATGTGTTTAGGAACAGAAAGTCATATCATTCCCTGAACATCCAGGTAGTGTGCAATGCCCAACATATAAACACTGATATTGTGGCCAAATACCCAGGAAGCACACACAACTCATTCATGTTTCGCCACTGTGCATTACATCGCAGACTCACAAATGGCGAATTCGGAGTGGGCTACCTGCTAGGTAAATGTATGGCTTACAGACACAGAACCAGTAGAGTTATGTAGTGGCAGGACAGTATTGAACATGAATCTACGTATACCCTGCCGGTGACAGTGCGTATGCTGTACATGACTACATCCTCACACGTACCTGAATCCTGCAACTGCAGGTGAGAGGAGGTACAACAGCGCACACAGAGCCACACGCTGTGCCATTGAGAGGATCTTTGGAATCCTAAAGAGCCGTTTCCGATGCCTCCATAAGAGTGGATGTGCGCTACTTTACAGCCCTTAAACATGTTGCAAAATTGTGGTTGCCTGTGCAATGCTACACATCGCTACCAAGAAAGGCACCTCAGTGGATCTGACAGACTCTAAATCATCAGATGAGGAGGGACCATCTCCACGTCGTGGACCAGCAGGTGGGGCCAGGGCGGCTGACGGGCGCATGAGACGAGATGAGATCACACAGAACTACTTCTAAGTGAGTAATGAGGACACAATGCTACTGAATGGTGTTTAACAGTGATGTTTATTTCCTTAGTTGCAGGAATACATCTGTCACACAGCGTGACTTTATTGTTAGTGCTTGCACATGTTTGTGGCACAGTGCAAGAATTGCCATCAGCCACTGAGTCAATATGGAATGTGTTGCTTCACACATGGCCATTAGTCCCTGGTGTCCCTTCACCTCCTATGTGCATGCCCTGTTGCCCCACGCTCTGTCTGCCCACTGCCCTCCCTGGAGACATCATCCACTCTCCCTTGACGCGCACTCCGGCGTCTGTCCGGTGGAATTGGGGGAGTGATGCTGCTCCTGCTGGACTGTTCGTTCGTATCCATTGCACTAAGTGGGCCTATGCCACCTGTGGCAGCTGCGTGCATCCGGTCCACCGCATGTGTTACCTGCACCAGGACACTGCCCACGTCCTGGCAGCAGTGGGCCATCTCACGCTGCATACTGACACTTCTTCTGGCCAGCAGGGATGTGGTGGTTGACTGGCGGTTGACCGCTCTTGTGTACAAGTCCAGCCGTGTGTGATGGTGATGTCTCTCCCTGCGCCAGGCTGCCCTGTCCCTCCTTATCTCCCTGCAGAGCACCTCCAAAGCACCAGTCATGGCCATTACACCAGCCCGCAACTCGGTCATGTTGTGATTGTGTGCAGCCAGATGGCGCTGTATTGACCTTATCCCCTTCACTTGCAGGCGCTGTTGTTTCAGCATGCTGGCCTCAAGGCCCGAGAAAACCGTGTCCTCTTCGACATGAGCAGTGCTGGTGGACGGCCGTGCCCTGCGTCTCAACCCTCTCCCTTCTCTGGATTGTTCAGGGGACTGTGTTGGCTGCTCTCCTGCACGCTGCCTGTGCACTGGCTGTGCCTCTCCTGCTGTGTCTGGTGCCTATGCCTCCAACAGTGGCAGTGGTGACACTATGTTGCGCCGCCTGCATGGTGCAGAGTCTGATGGTCTTACTTCACCCTGCTCCTCCTGCCCTGCCTCGTCCTCCATTTCTGCTGTTTCCTCCCCTTCAGGCACGATTTCCTGTGTTGGTGGTGGTGCTGTGAATTTAAAGGCACACATTCATTCTGTATCCTGTCTCGCATTTGTAATGCATTACAGTTTACAAAATAAAATTCACATGGGTACTATCTGTCTGTTTCCCTATTTTCATGATTGACTCATCCCTATTCCACCTGGCTGTGTCTCACTCACCCAGGTCTCAGTGCATGTGACTACATCTCCCATAATGCATTTCTGGGTGTGCTGGTAGACATGTACTGGAGTTGCACTCAGGTTGCCTTTCGTGGGTGTGAGTGGGTTGGGTATGTATCAGGGGGTTTTGGCATGCATCTTACCTTGTCTGGTGTCTGTGTGTTTGGAGCTGTCCAGGTCAGCCACGCCACTCACACTCTCAGGCTGAAGGGTGCCCTCCACCAGCTCCTCCAGGGGCGTTGGGTCTGTTGCTGTAGACGGACCGCCACCGGTCTTTTTGTCCTCAGCCAATCTTGTAGCCACCCTCTCCTTGCCGCATGTCATACCGCCTTTTTCTGAGGTCTTCGACTGAGCGGTGTGTCACGCCAATGGAATTTACTTTTTCTTGGATGTCACTCCATATTTTTCTTTTTCGTGCCTCTGGCACACGTAGGGAACTTTTGCCAAACAGGAGGTCATGGCTGCTTACTATTTCCTGAGTGAGAACTCCATCTCCCTTTCGCTAAATTTCTGTTTCCTCTTTCTGGGTGGTTATTCCTGCTGCTTCTCTGGCCCCTGGGACTCCATTTAGCTTGCTTTCAGTGGCTAAGCACAACTCTCCAACTCTCCACACAGGCTCTCACTCAGCTTCTGGCTCTCACTCAGCTGCTGGCAATCAGGTGCAGCCTGGGCAGTCACACTTCCTGGTTGTGATGTCATCATTCTGCACCTGAATTGCAGATTCCCAGATTTGCGATTCCTTAATTGCGTTCTCGCAATTAAGGAATCGCAATTTTGGTAATCGCAAAATAATTCTGCGATTTTTTGGGAATCGCTATTATTTTGCGATAAATTACCTACATCGGAATTTGCGATTCTCAAAATGCGATTAGCGGAAAATCACAATTTCAGAATCGCAAATTGCTTTTTACCTACATATGGCCCCAAATCATAGTAAATCAAGAGCCCATTCAGGGGCTTTTAGTCTGCAAATAACAAAATAATTTATGCTCCCCCGACCCTTCCAACAATTATTGTCTAACTCATAGAGTAATACGTTCAGGTCATATGGGTAATCATGAGGTGTTGCTAATGGGAATTTTAATCCAAATTCACGGGTTCCTAGGAGTTCTAATTCTCAGAATATTTTGTGAATGTAAGTGTTACAACTTCATGCAAAATGTTGAATCTGCTTTTCGAAATCTAAACTCCTGATTTACAATATCAGGATTTGTAGTTTTCATTTATGTCTTTGGAAAATTAAAAAATTGGTAGGAATTTCTGCAGAGGGTAATATAGGCTTAGGGATATAAATATGGACGTTCCAAGTAGCTGGGGTTGTATAACGCAGAATCAAGGTAAGTAACATAATACTGCAAAAATATGGGGGCCGATTCACAGAACTAACTTAAGACAAAATCCTAAACTTACTACTTTTGGTATTCACAGAAGTTAGGATTTTGTCTTAAGTTTGTCTTAAGACAAACTTAAGACAGACTTAAGACAGACTTAAGACAGACTTAAGACAGACTTAAGACAAACTTAAGACAGAGTTAAGACAGACTTAAGACAAACTTAAGACAAACTTAAGACAAACTTAAGACAGACTTAAGACAGACTTAAGACAAACTTAAGACAAAATCCTAACTTAAGTCTGTCTTAAGTCTGTCTTAAGTCTGTCTTAAGTTTGTCTTAAGACAAACTTAAGACAAAATCCTAACTTCTGTGAATACCAAAAGTAGTAGGTTTAGGATTTTGTCTTAAATTAGTTCTGTGAATCGGGCCCATAGTCTTAGTAATACTGACTACCACTTCATCATGAAGGTAAGTATTTATAGATTTATGTGGATTTACTATTCTTTACTCCACATTTACAAACTTTAAAAATATATATTGTCATGGGACGCAGATGGGGAGTTAAGAAGAGTAAATCTATACTTATCTACAGGTAGATTTGCAGTCATGATAATCTGGAGTTGACATTTTGACAAGATGATTTTTAAAACTCAATAATGTAGTGGAACCTCCACAAAGGTATTTAGCATCCACACACTTTAACTTACTGGAAATATTCTCAAGCGTCTCGTGGATGACTGGAAACCCTCATTGATTACAATTAGTGCTATACCAATCCACCGATTGATTGATGGACATGTTTGCAAGGTGACAAATCGCAAGAGTAAAATCTGGAGGCACCAATACCCATGGTCAGCTACAATATACATGGATGTTACATTGTGCTCATGGGGATAATTGTAAATTTCCAAACAAGTGGCAATCCAGGCTAACCATAGGTATAAGTTTGAGTATAAGAGTTGCATTGTTGTATTTGAAAATCAATCAACAAATTAAAACTAAAACCAGTGGAAAGCAAAAACTATCCCTTTGGAGAACCACAAATGGCGAACATATAATGACTCATAAACAAACCACTTTGTGTAAACAATATTTTAATATAAATATTTTGAACATACAATATATTTATTGAATAGGAAAATCGGTCACAGAAATATATAAAACAAATACCACATTTCCAATTTACGTGATAGGACTTAACAAATGATGACAAAGAAACTGGGAGAAGAAACACTTGGGAGTGAGCAACAAAAAAAGAGGATTAAGGAGACAGCTGCTGCAGCAACATTTGGCTTTGGCCTCATATTGGGGCTACAGTGGTACTACTATTGGGTAGCTGTTCCCAAGTTTTCATAGGAATTGAAGTTTTTGTGCTGTTAAAATGTTTTTATCACATAAACGTATTAAAATGTGCTGTGTTGAATGGTCATAAAGAAAGAGGAGTGTATAAAATTGGACTGTGTGTCTTTAATAAAAATATGCATTTTACATCACAGTTGCAAGAACCAATGTTGCCATCAGGATTCTTCTGTGGCCCATTCTAAGGAGCAGACAGGCACAATTACAAACTGCGTCTATAAAACTACCCTGTTGAGACCTATTGTAAACTTCGGTAAATCTACATTTAAACTATTTAAAGTTTTCCAAAAGTCGCCTTGTGTGTGTGGCTCTCTCTGACAGAGAAGTGCAGAGACAGTCAGGTTATGCGAGCAACATAATAGAGACAACAAGTAGAGAAAAATACAAGTAATTTTAAAAAGTCGTAGTCTGGGCACAGGATGTGGCGGAATAAGACCCGTCAGGTAGTTCTGAGGTCCTAGAGCTAGTTGTGCTATTTATACACTACAAGCTACAGAAGTCTTGGACCTCTTGGTTCATCTTGCTGAAAGCGTCAGGGATTATTCTTGGAGGACCATCCTTCCCAAGATGAGAAAATCAGAATCATTGAGTTGAGTAACAATAAATATCTGTTACGCACCACCAAGATGTCCCTAGGAGTGAACATGTGCTTTACAAATAAACGTAAAGTTATTCTTCAAACCAGGAAAATTATAGTACTTGGGAGAGATGAGAAGGAGGCTGAGAGTGGCTGTGCCATCCCATTCTTATGGACCACCGTTGTTAACAAACTTTAGTAATGTCTAAATAATTAATCAATAAGAGCCCCTCCCCCAGCTGTGCACCAAACTTCATGTCACACCGGATGTTGTGTGAGATTTGCCAAGTGTTGGGATTGCTGTTCCTATATGGACTAACATTTCCGGACACAAAAGGAACCTTTTCACAAACACTATAAGATCAGTGAGGGAACTGGTGGGAAGAGACTACTGCAGAGACTTTAGTTGCTCCGGCTGCAGATATTGGCGAGGCACTAAAAGCAGCAGAAGGGCTTGGTTACTCTCTTCTGATACCCATTCCAACCCTGCTCCCACTGTAGGTGAGTGGCATGTGTAGGGAGGCGCAGAAGCATTGGAATCTGCAATGTGGGCTGTTCTTTTCAGACCCCCACCTCCAACCCCACTGCAAGTGATGGCCATGTACATTGGGGAGCTATAGAGCAAAGGAGATCTCACCTGACCTTCATCCAACCTGCTCCCATTGCCGGGATGTGATCCACCAAATTTCTCATAAAAATCCTCAAACATTGACAGTGCCTATGAACACCCCCTAATATTAGAGATTGTCCTGTGGCTATAAACATGTTATATGTGGATGCGTTTTGTAAATAATCGTAAAATATAGTCTCCTGCAAATTCTTGTGATGTCTAAATTTGTAAACACTAGTGAACATTGATTTTCAGAATTTGTGAAGGCACTGGAATATACCCATTGCAAATCCCAAAAGATAAACACTGAAAACATGAAACCTTATCTATAACACAGGTGTGATTCAAAAACACAGGGATGGGGAAAATAAGGGCTGGGAGTTATAATCTGATTATGCTGGTGCTCATCTGAAGTGGTAGAAGATCTGATTGTTGTTATTTTGTGAATAATACCATGTGCCAAAGGAAATATGTCTGTTGCTGGTACTTAGACGGGTATGAATCAGGCATCTTTAGATGACACTTGGTTCCTGCTCAGATTCGATCTGGGTGACACTACTTCCAATTTGTTGGTAGATCCACCATCAACGGGCATATGCTGTCCAACCCAAAGACGTCAAGGTGAGATAAAACTGAGATCAAGGCTGCCTGTGTTTCTCCAGATCAGCTGGCATCCTAGTTCTGACCCTGTCTATAGGAGATTGGCCTTTCCCTAGAATGACACCGAACCAAGTCTTATTTGATCCCTTTGCTCATGTCATATGGTTTCTACTAAAATATATACAGATTTTTTCTTCTTTTCTTCAGGTTATAGTAGTCATCACTACTATCTTCTCAAGGCTGGATCATGATAAATGTTATTTTATCCTGTCTGATGATCATGTGCTACTAATTCTGAACTCTGCTGCCTGCCTTGTCTCTGGAGCGCTAAGCATGACCACATTTCACCTCCTCTTTGTGCAATGCATTCATCCTTAATCTGGGTAACAATTCAGTTGCAGATGCTCTGAGATCCATCAGTGTTGACGCTTTCACTGCCCACTATTCCTGACTGTGAAGGTTCTTGATTTGCTTCCACACCAGCTCTTTCCTGTCTCTTGATTCCAGGGTGTGGTCCTGTCCTCCTTCCCCCTGCGCTAGAACATAATTCTTCTGAGCCTCAGATAAAGCGAGGACCGTCTCATTGTCGCCAACGCCTCAAGACCTGGCTCTCCGTAGCCCTGCTCTAACCTAGCTTTCAAAGTTATGAGCTAACCTCTCCAAGCCCCAGGAAGCCAGAGCAGCACCTAAACTGCTCAAACTCCCTCTACATTGGTTGACAGAAGGTAACACAGAGATTTTTATGACATGACGCTGTTTGCTGATGCCTTTGTGATAGCATTGGCCCTGATTCATGTTATTGACACATGGCTTATGATTAGCGATAAGAAATGTCCTCTTTTAGAGCCTGCATGTCTGCGGTATTTGCTCAGTGGATTGCAAATAGAATATAAATGCATAACAGATTACTTAGCTATTCATAGCCCTGGATGTTTTAGGCGCGCCTGCTGACTCAGCAGTATCAGGGAGGTTCTAATGAATTTTAATGCGTGCATAGTTAATGTTTTATAATGCCATAGGCAAATAAGCGGTGACTTCACCTAATGAAACCTCATATTACAATGCCATCAGGAACACTCTGTTGATAACTGGTGGGGGAAGGCCACTGTGCAAAAAACATGTTTTACAGCTTTCATCCTGGATTCCACAACAACTGTAGAAAGTACTGGTGCTAGACCAACCAACACTCCCGCCAGCTGCTCATCACATCCTTATTCGCCGTCCTCATCCAAGACCTTACAGTTTGAGTGTCCCACTGCCCTCACTGGACAGGCCATTACCACTGACCCCTTTTTTCTATTTTCCTTTTTTCCTCCTCTGCCTGTTAAATCACTACTAAAAACCTTCCCTACCCCCATCTCAGGTGAGGGGTTTTTCCTGTCATCAAATCAAGACGGCTAAATTAAAGCTGTTCAGATTGGATTTATGTTTATTGTATCTCTGGAGATACCGCGTCTTACTGGGTGTGGAGCATTTTACGAAACAGATCAGAACAGCTTCGCCTTATTGTGCATAATGGGTCACTTGTCTGCTTTTCCTTTGATAACAGGAGTAAGACATAAAACACAGGCAGTGCCTGGCCCTATGATGGCTCCTTTCTGCACAAACACACACAAAGAGAAAGTAACCAGGCAATGATGATGCAAGGAAGGGCCTTCTGAGTCAGTGTCTTGCTCGCAATTGTTTTCATTCTGAGAATGAAGCAGTATCAGCGCCACCATTTCGCTGCAGATGAGGAACAAATCTCGGGGAAGAGTTTCTATATATGTATGCATACGGTATGTGTATAGCGCAAACCTAGCCAAAAGACGATATAACACTGTGGTACCAGCCTGTCTTGGGGAGTGGGATGCTCAGACTTCAATGAGGAAGTTCAGGACTCAGAGAATGAAGATTACTGGTAACTACTCAGGTCACTCACATGCACTATGGGCTGCTGTGAGTAGGACGTATATTCCTCTTGTGCCCACTTATGCAGATAAAGGATGATTGACATGTCATAGGGAAGGCTTTGTCAGATACTTCCTAAAATGTATATAATCTGGGAAATGCCTTATCTGTGAGAAGAGAATAGAGTCATCACTAAGGTCAACAAATGAATGGAGGATAAGGTACAAGAATGAGATAATCAAAATTTCTTCTGACCGAAATATTGATTCCTGAATTTTGTTTAAAAAAATATCTCCCCATTGGAGTTAGCAATAGAAAATCGACAACCAATTGTTTGATATTTTTCTAAACAACAATTGGAGCAGGATAGTTTTGTCAGAATAGTGTATATCCTGACTTGCAATAGATTTGAGAGACAGGGGAGATCATCTTATAAATCCAAATGGATGTATACTTTATGTCACACGATGAACCTCTTAGAAGGGAACTGAACAATAGTTTCTCAGTCGTGGGTTGTATTTAACATTTCGTTTCCTATTTTCACCATCCTAATAGGGCTAAATATCATCAAAGTTTTGGGCTTTTTTGTTAATGAATGTATGGAGACCAGTGTTGCAGTGGCTGAACGTGACCGAGCATTCTGGCTTGGATTTCATCAGCTACACCATACTTTGTTCTCACATGGTCTATTTCCCTGGACAATGCTTATTTCTGACGGACTCTTCTAATGGCAGGTTCCTCACCTTGGGAATCCACCATACACCAAACTAGTTCCGCAAATTCTTGTAATAGCTCCTGCGTGGCTGCAAGTGGTGCTATCAGCTAGGTCCACTGCCTTTTGGCTAGGTACACTCTATACAAACACCACAAACCTACATAGCATGAGCTTCCAACTAACCAGGTAACTCTCATATCACACATTGACCATATGCTTGTCTTTGACCCTGTTCAGTGCTCTGCTGCCTTTTGGATAGGTTTGCTCTATAGGCATTCATAAATACATACAGTTGTTGTTAGGTTCATAAACCTATCCCATAGAAGGGAGTAATGGGATAGTGTCTGATTTTTTCCTAGGTTTATAGACCTTTATAAGCACTTTTTAGGGATTGCTTCTCAGTTGTTAGGTTTATAGGACTCTTATAAGGGAGTTGTGAGATAGCTTCTGAGTTTTTTTTAGACTTCTCAGAAAGGACTTGTGGGGTAGATTCCCACTTTTTCTTAGGCTTATAGTCCTCTTACAAGGGAGTTTTAGTATGGCTTGTTTGCTGTTGTTAAGTTTATAGACCTCTTAAAAGAGAGTTGAAGGATAGCTTGTGAATTGTTCAGTTATAAACATCTTCAAAAGGGAGGGATCATTTCTAAGTTGATCTTAGATTTCTAGACTTCTTACAAATGAGTTAGCTTCCCAGTTACTGTTTATAGAAATTTGTTGTTAGGTTAACAAACCTTTTAGAAGTAGACTCCTATATATGAGTTGTGGGATAGTTTCAGCATTGTTCATAGATGCATAGATCTCTTACAATTGAGTTCTAGGACAGATTCCCAGATGTTGATAGGTTTACAGACCTTTTAAAAGGGATTTTTGGGATAACTTCTGAGTTGTTCTTAGGTTTATCAATCTCCTATTTGTTGTTTATAAAACCCGTACAAAGGAGTTGTGGGATATATTCTCAGTTGGTAGATTTACACATCTCTTAGAATAGACTCTTAGAAGGGAAGGTACTGAATTGTTGTTTAAAGACCTCTTACAGGGGAGTTATGGTATATATTCTCAATTGTTAGATTTACAGACCTCTTGTTAGAGACTAGTAGGATAGCTTCTGTGTTGGTATTAGATTTAAAATGTGCATTCTCATGATTGTACACATTTTGAGAAATACACACCGATCATTAAATTCAATAAACCATGTGGACGGTGTTGAAATCTACCTGCTCTCCATCATAGGAAATTTAGAACAGGTCTCACTTGGTCTATAACACAGACTCGATTTATAGCCCATATGGATATGAAAGCTGTTACCCTTTTCTCAATAGGTACCAAGGCTACCAAGGTCACTATTATTAATAAATATTGATACTTGAGTCATTTTCTTCTCACTATCCCAGGAACTGCCACATATACCTATGGTTCTTCTTGGGTCCATGTGTGGTCCCTCCATGTTATATTGCTTCCGAGCACTTTAATAAGTGCTATGTAATAACATATCGTTATTTCGCTTGGAGAAGGATATGAGGGGGGACTAGAGGAGTAGGAAACGGGCACTGTAGTGGCGACACTGCTTAGATGTAGACAATGGGATGGGATACACTGTGAGAAATGAGCCCTAAGTCCTTCTAAAAAAGTTAACATTTAAATATTACAGAAACATGATCTGTAGGCAGGGTCTATTTTTATCATATAGTACCCCAGGCCCGTTCTGCCTACACCTGAGGTATGAGACCCTTATCCTTGCCCTGGCAGCCTAATTTGTAGGCCGTGTTAAATTGACCAGAGGGTCCGGTTTTACTGTATAACAAATGCCCTGGGCCATCCGAGTCACTCAGCCAGTATGAACCCCTACCTAGGCCCTGCCAGCCTAATCTGTAGGCCTTTGGTAAATTGACCAGAGTTCTGCACCCATTTTTCTGAACAGCAGGCTCTATGCCTGTCTGACTAAAACCCACAGCCAGCTTCTCTCTGCGAGGCCTCCTGCTCCAAACTATAGAGCCCCCACCCTACCCGTGTGCACAGAGTTCACTGGCGCAAAGTTCACTGTCTCTCTCTATCCTGTCGGAATATAGCCCACCACATCCTGGGTACATCTGGCTATGTGAATAGAGAAGTTCCCACCACAAGAACGTCAGACCAGGGTGATGGATGTGGCAACCAAGACATTGCTATATATTTTATTCCTTACATTACATATTTTCTGCTTGCCCTATGCAATTTACGACGAGCTCTTGGCCTGAGAATATAACCTTTCACCTAGTCTATGTTCCGCATTTAGAAGAATAGGCGCAGCATTTCTGATAAATGTGCAACGTGTGACGTGGGTAGGACTGGCGTGAGATGACATTGCTGTAGGCACTTCTCACTGCTTGAAGGGTATAAAAGGGAGGCCCACAGGTTTCTCGTCGGACTACCCCACCTGTCTGTTGGTAGAAGGCAGGCAGCTGTGGGTGCTCCCCAAGAGCTCTTGTTTTTTGTTTTTATGTTTTTAAGATACAATTTAACTTGCCAATATATTTGTCGTTTGTGCTATGTATGCTATTTTGTCTCTAAACTGGTGTTTTCTTATTGAGAATTTAATGCTTATATTACACTTGCAGGGCTGTTTTCTTTTAGGTGTAAAACGTGAGTATTCTCAACATTATAGATCAAATGTGTTTTGTATTCTGAGAATACTCTCCTTGGTTTAAATCATGCTTTTCATAGTGCATTATAAATGTGTCTTTTATGTTTCTACTCTGCACATCTTATGTCAAACAGTTTCAATGCTTCCATGTAAAAGTGCCTTCTGATTTGTGTGTCACTCTGTGAATGGGAGGTCACTATAGATTGTATTTAGCATTTTAAATGCCTTTCTCTTGAAGTTGCGCCTTCTAAATAAATCTGTTAAACCTTTTGGATTAGTTTCCATGGCTCACACATCTGTTTCCTTCATTTTAGAGTGAGCGTTCCCGTGCACCCCAGCTCAAGTTAAGGTGCCCCATAGCCCCTAAATCTCTCCTACGATCATTAAGTGAAAGTGCCCCCTGCCCCCTAAAACGCTCCCTGTAACACGGTGTTGAAATCTACCTGCTCTCCATCATAGGAAACTTAGAGCAGGTCTCTCTTGGTCTATAACACAGACTCGATTAATAGCCCATATGGATATGAAAGCTGTACCCCTTTTCTCAATAGGTACCAAGGCTACCAAGGTCACTATTATTAATAAATATTGATACTTGAGTCGTTTTCTGCTCACTATCCCAAGAACTGCCACATATACCTTTGGTTCTTCTTGGGTCCATGTGTGGCCCCTCCATGTTATATTGCTTCCGAGCACTTGAATAAGTGCTATGTAATAACATATCATTATTTCGCTTGGAGAAGGATATGAGGGGGGGCCAGAGGAGCAGGAAACGGGCACTGTAGTGGTGACACTGCTTAGATTTAGACAATGGGATGGGATACACTGTGAGAAATAAGACCTAAATCCTTCTAAAAAAGTTAACATTTAAATATTACAGAATCATGTCTGTGTGGGGACATAGGATCTTGTTAAACTCAATAAACATCTAAGATCACATGCATTAAATTCACTTTTCTGGTGAAGAGTGACTTTCTGAAATGCCTTAGTGGACAGCAGAAATACACCCATCTGTTAGAATAAAAGTTACATACAAGTGTGAGATGGGGTTTGTTGTTCTTGAATTACACCATTTCAGGGAATTCACACATTAGGATAGCTCCAATAACATTTGTTTTGAGATTCCAGGCTTGGTTACAAGACCTCTAAAGACCAGAGCTTTGTCCACCGCTGTCTTCATGGCGGCACAGAGTGAAGAGTCGGAATGTCCTCCTGATTTGTACTTGAAAGTGCCTTGTGTCTTGTCAAGTGTTCGTGTTTTCACAACAGGGCAGTTCTGCTCACACAAACGTGGGCTGGAGGTCCTCCTTGAAGTTAACCACTG
The DNA here is from genome assembly GCF_964204655.1 of Triturus cristatus. Classification (NCBI taxonomy): domain Eukaryota; kingdom Metazoa; phylum Chordata; class Amphibia; order Caudata; family Salamandridae; genus Triturus; species Triturus cristatus. Next base: position 78,963,221 of record NC_140591.1, on the reverse strand, counting down.
CCTGGGAACCAGCACGCATTTTCACCCAATGGCCCGAGTTGCCAAAAGTCTCACCATCTGTTCCAGATGTGCCACTGTCACTAGAGTCATAGGGATTCTCAAAGCAGATCTCACAAAATGGCCTGTGGCAGCAGCAGAAATACTCCTCTGAGCTGCTGGAATCTGAATCTAGCGACTCCTGGGTATAACGTTTCCTGGGTCCATCCACAGTCTCATTGTTTGCTGCTTCGCGCCTAGCTCTGTTCAGAGGGCCCAGGGCAAACTGTTCTGTTGGACGGCTCCTCCTTCTCTTAAGAAAGTGATGATTATTATTTGGTCCAAATTGTTTTGCATCTCCTGGATTTTCAGGTGAACTTCTACTGTCCTCAGCCTGCAGACTGAGGTCTCTCTTGAAGGCAGGCCGCATTGACTTGCTGCGGGGATGCGCCTCATGACCTTCGTTGATGGGAGGCAGCTCTGCTTCAGGTTGGGGCCCGAGCCCATTGCATGCCACACTAGCCCTCTTGTTCATCATGCACAGAAAATGTGGGGGCAGTGGCCCCAGGTGGTATGATGATGACGGAAGGATTTTGGAAGAGTAGGTTTGGCCCCTCCTCCTTCTTATCATGTAGGGAGAAAGGCTGAGACAGACATTCCTGAAAGGCTCCGGTGACCTCACGTTGACCTCGTGCTGCACACCTTGGCTAGCACGCCTTGGCCTGTCAGGCGACTTCAGGTTTCTGATCCCCACAGTGTCTATGCTTAGCTCTTTCAGAATTTCCTGCAGCTTCTCGCTGCTCACGTAGTTCACCCTGGGTGACGATTGCTCTGTGGTTCCTCCTAACGCCAAGGGCAGACTTGGCTTCAATGAAACATCAATCTCAGGAGCTGCTGAATTGTCAAGGCTTGATTGCTGATCTTCAAAACCAGAGCTGCCTTCACTTGAATTAGTCCACCTCTCTTTACCATCTTTTTTAGTGGTACATGCAGGGCCGGTCACAGATCCCTCAAGCACAGCCTCGGTGTCATTATTTCCTGATGACGCACTGTCAAGATTCGACTTCTCTATAGGATTCTTATTGTTGCTGTTCCTCTGATGACTAGATGAGGACACCTGATTCTGTATCGAGACAACGACACTAAGCACGTCTCGTCTTTGGTCCACACGTATTGCCTGCTCTGCAATGGTCATGCTGTGGCCAACATTGCCCGCATCACCCTCTAGACTGTGAGCAAAAGCTGGGATTGCACTAGAAGAAGGGTCTGCGCCAAGGTGCTGGTCATCACAATCCGTAGACATCAGCCTGTAGAGCTTTTCTTTGGCATTGTTCACCTGCTCTTGCAGACTGTCTATCACTGCATCTTTCTGTGAAAATATAAATATTTAAAAAAGCATGAGGTGTGTAAGCCCTTGACAGCAAGACCGTTCAACCAATCCAGATCACATTGAATTACCCCAGTAAAGTTTTTCACTCATCGGACATGACGTTTCCACATATCTGACATGACTTCTTATCTTATTTTTCTCTTACATCTTATCATTTAAAATATGTTCACAAGACACAGCACCTTGACTACTAATGCAGTTTGATAAAATAATTGACTATCTTATGTCATGGTTCTTAACCAGAACCATAAAAAATCAGACACTACAAATTAACAATGTATAGTTGCTCAACATTCTATTGTGTATGGCTATTTTTGCAGAAAAGTGGTAGAAGCAAGCATCATGCAATTGATACAGATGGAGGTGGGTTACTGTAGGAGGGCACATGTTGTCAGTGCTACCAAAACTAGGAAGAGATCCATAGCTCACCTCCTTTCCAGCTTAGCACACTCAGTCTCTTTGTGTGTTGTAGCTCGGAAGATGAGGAAAAGCCTGATGCTAAGGTATAGTGCCCTGGCCTTTTCCAGGTAATATTTCACATAGCATCTGGGCCAGTTCTGGGCACTCTCTCCTTGGAAGTTTCTGTCTTACTTTGACAACTCTGGAATACGGAGAGGAACTTCATTGTTAGTACAGAGTTTTTAGAGCTTAGCATACACCAGTGGCACAAATGTAGAATTCAAGGATTGGGCTCTTTTGTTATCTTTAAATCCCATTGGCTAAGAACTCTAGTTTTGCTCCGCTGCTGCACTGCTTTGATCACTCTGTGAACAACAGCCCAGTTCCAGTACCCTTGGTTTCAAAACTTGGCTTATCACAGACATATAAATGAAGGGGCTGATTTAGAGTTTGGGGGAGATGGAGGACTCCTTACACAAAACTTAAGGTCCACTCACCTGATTTACAGATGGGACAGACCTCAAGTATTCCAGCAAGGGTGACTACTCAATCTCCTTCGCTGACATACTCCTCTGTCGACCCAACGGGATAATGGCTATTGGAGGTTTGGTGATTCAACTGGCTACCCAATTTAAATGGGGCTGACGAAAGGCCATTTTAACGACAAACTGCAAAATGATCCCCACACTGTGGGAGACAACTTTATTTATGACAGTGGTTCCTGTCAATGTTAAGAGAAGTTCGCAGGGCGGCAGACATTTCTAAATTTGGAGCAGGAAGGACTATCGGTATGGCAGAAGTAAATTACTCCACCATACCAATGGATTTACCGCCATCCCCCAAAGTGTAAATCATTCCATTGATATATTCTGGAGTCTGAACATAAATCATATTAAACGGCCTGCTCCTCTAATTCACTGTATGCGTTCTGGCCCTTGTCCCCCACACCATCAATGACTTTGTAATATTAGTCTTGACTTCATATTCCTGACTATGCCGCCCTAGAGTATGGTTAGAGGGATAAAAATATGTGCACTATGATAGGTTGTGTTTAGTGCACGCATTGATGATTCAGTTATCGTACATTCCTGCCCAAGGTGATGAAATACTGCACGGTTGTTGAGCAATATCTCTCTACAAAGAGGCAGATTGAAATCCTCTGCCACTATCCCTTAGAAAGAGAATTTGTGGCAATGATTGGCTGTACTTCTTATTGAAAATCTCCAGCAAGATTTACTGCAAGAAAGAATCCAGTCACTGGGCATGGATGGCCTCACCCTCCTTCTAGTCCATTATGAAAGGCGTGCATCATTAGGCTGGATCTGAATTTCTATGACTGCTGACAGCGACCTTCACTGCTCTGGAGCTTCTTAGGCACTCTCTTTGCATTTTCCATTTTGTTATTCCTAGATATCATTTCCTGTCCCTTCACCATCAGGTAATCCTGCTGCCTGCTTTATTGCCCCATTCACACACACATGCCCATCTTAATCTTCTCTTATGGCATCTACTTCACCGCTACTTCTATTTTTGTGTCCCACATCTGGGGAGGGATTTGGAGCAACAGTGCGTTTTCTGCCAATGTTCTTCCTCTCTTGAACTTTCTTCCTCTGAGCCTCAGATTGACAAAGAACCATCACAACTTTCATAACAGCTTCAAGACCTGGCCATGTTTGGTGATGGTCTAGCTTTTTATGGTCATCAATTAGCTGCTCAAAAAGCCACAAAGCCAGTAACGCCTTGAATTTAAATCTTGTCATTCGCTTGGTTAACACACCGGTATTTCTTAATTCTCTCCCTTCATGCACCCCATGTCATCTCCATTATTGACAAGCTTTTTGACGCTGTAACCATGTTCCTTCCTTTAGTCGCTCTTCTTTCACATTTGTCTTGTTCCTCACTCCTCATATGTCACTGACACGTGCGCTGGTGCCCGCTTCATGAGGCCTGTAGGATTCACTGTTTTGGTTCCATTTACACGTCTGTTTGAGTTATAGAGTTGTGTTATATGAAGACTTCAGAAACATACATTGGATTTTTTAATTGACGATCTTCAGGGCCATACTCAGAATCAAAAGCATCCCTGCAAAAATTAAATATCTGCTCCAGGCTGCACCAAGCTGGCATAGCAAGGTAGTCTGTCCTCCTGCAGGTGCCTGGCAGCGGTGGCACAGAGGGAGAGTCACCCACAAGTACATTTTGAAAACATGTGACCCTAATATTCCACTGAGAAAATCTCCTAACTCCCTTGTACCAGAGTTTAGCCCTGCTGAACTTTCAAAATTCATCATGGCACCCTAAAGGTTGGACCACATCTCTTCAATAGTCAAATGCATCTTAATACATTCATTTCAATGTATCTTATTTATGACACAATGCTCTTAGTATACAACAGCTTATGTAGTCTGATAAAAAGCTGCTGATATTTGGGGGGGACAGTGGGAGGCTGGTAGCTGTGAACAACCACAGCAAAGAGGTTAACTATTTAAAATTCCATATTTCGAAAACATTGTAGTTTGTCACGGTTTGTTTTATGCGATGCACCTAAAACATAATCAGTTCGAGTTCTATTCAGAAATAATTTGAGGAACTGAAATTTAGAAGGAAATTATTCGAAAAAGGTATTTTTTGTTAATTCATTCATGATTGTAATTTTTGCCACACTTTCATGATTGCTGCTTTGTTACTGCTTTTTTAATTAAACTGAAATACTAGTTTCGATCTGGATAATTTGGTTAGAGAATGACTTCATGAAATTATGTAGAAACTTTACAAATTCTATGGAATTTGTGAATATTTTTTAAACTGGGGGAGGTAAAAGTAGACAGAAAATTTGTAAAGTACAGTGATTAAATCAAGCAAAAAAAAAAATCATGCTAGTCTTTGTGTAAAAAAAAATCTGAAACCTTCTTGGGGTTTATTTAAATTATTATCAAAGCAAAAGGCAACTATGTAGATTATTTTCCCAGCACAGTAAGTGAAACCTTTAAAATTTCCTCACGTATTGTACTAGTAGATTTACCAAAAATTAACATTTCCGACCCTTTGTGTTTGGTAAAATAAGTGAAACACTGCGATTCCTCATCAGGGGTAGTAAGCGCTATATAAATACAATACAATCTTTACAAATTTATATTTGTGCAACAGAAGATCTGCAAAAAATTTGTTTTTGCTGAGGCATAATGGAATAAAGTATTTACCATTTTGCAATCTCATAGGTTCTTCAGAAGAATTAAATTCCGCTCATTCCAAATTTTGGTTTGGAAACTGTTCTTTATATAATTTTTGAGTCTCCTTATGCAAGCCATTTTCAAAGTTAATCAGATCATTTCTGAAAGTCAAGTTCTCAAATACTCTTAGGGCCTCATGTAGGTAAATAAATTTTACCGGTTCATAAATACCGAGCCGTACCGAATCGGTAAATTAGAACCGGTAAGTTATATGTAGGTAAAAATTCGGTAACAGTTACCGATTCGGTAACATTCGGTAAATACGAATCGGAAGTCACCGAATCGGTAAATACCGAGGTGGTATCCACCGAATCGGTAAATACCGAGGTGGTATTTAGCGAATCGGAAAATACCGAGGTGGTATTTAGCGAATCGGAAAATACCGAGGACACTACCACCTTCCCTTAACTAAGTAGCCAATATCACAATCATGTCATTATAGAAGGTCTCTCAGGCTTGAATAGGGGACCCCATACCTCAAAGATCAGCTTAGTGAAATCACATCACAGGAGCATCAGGAGTCTCCTCGCAGGAAGGCTCGTCTTCGGTCTGAATAATAAACATGACGTCTGAGATATGAAAAGCACCAACTGTCAGGTATGTGCAGCTGCGCGTGTGCCATGGCTAAATCGTGGGTCGAACAACCTAGAGTGGAAAACATGCATTGTGTAAAATTCCAGACTGTGTGTCACAGCATGTACAGACCAAGGTCGCTGCGCAGAGCTTGGGATGGGAACAACAGAATGCACTCGTCTGAAGGAAGTCTCGAGTCAGCAGTTTATTCAAGAAAGAACATGTAAACGCAGTGTCGTGTGCAAAGACACAAATATGGCTACATAACATTCAACGTGGTAATGCCAACTGAACAATGCATGTACGTATTCAGGGAGAACTCACTACACGCCCCCTTGAGCGAAGCAATATGTAATAGGCAAGAAAAGAGAGAACGCAGAGTTCAGTTACGTCAGAGCAGAACAGGGCGTAACCAATGCAGCGCCAAAGTCCTACAGTCCAATTAATTGCAGCATACAATTCCAAAAACACAATGCAAGTATAGTAAAAAACTCAAGCAGACCATCAGGAAGAGAAAAACGAGAACTAAAAGAAATAAATGTTGCGCCAGGGTGCTGTCCAGTAGCACAGGCGCAATGGACGACAATCCAGTTAATCCATGAATGTATAGGCAGCATATGTGGCCACGGCTTCCAACAAGCAATCGTTTTCAGGGCCACTAAAAGTCTCAGCCATCCAATTGAGTAAAGAAAAGGAACATACGTGTTCTCCAACCAACGGAGCCTCTAGCACAATCAGAGGGCACCCGGAATGTTCCTCCAAATAGCTCATGGACAAGAAGTCGTAGGCTGCCGCTGAGATGTCCCAATTACCCAGGATACCATGCGCCGCTCCACACGCCATGATCCGGACACCAGAACAGGACAACTCGTGAGACACTAAGGGCCTCATCAGTCGATCGAAATCCGGCACCGGAGACACCATGTTGGTCAAGCACAAATCCAGAGGCCATTCAAAGGGACAATCCAGGCAGTGTAATACAGGTTGTACGCAGGTGAAGTAGGAATACCTGAAGGATAATCCATAAGCCAGGCTCAAAGTCGCCAATGGCAAAGTACCATAGAAGTCAAGCATCCTATCACGAAGAAGATGCAGACGGGACAGGTGCTCGTGTGGCACAGAAGGAGCAGCCATTCCGTAGTATGAAAAGTAAAAGCAGCACACCTGCCACCAGCGCCAGAAGCAGCGGAACACCTCCAAAGATGCTCGAGAACAGTGAATGAACAAATGCCGGAATTACACCACAAATTGTTTGGAAAGAGGTCACGAGACCCGAGCCCCACATGTTAGAAAAAATTGAGCCAGGCCGGTCGTGGACGAGGCATTGATAATACTTTGGATCAAAGAGCCGAAATGCAGGGGGAGGTCAGTATTCAGAGGCGCCTGTTCCTCAGTGCGCGTAGTAGCAACGTGAAGGACAAATATTTTAACGAGAGGAAGTCAAAGGCACCTCTTTGTGGGACAATGGCGCTCTATTCTGCTCAACTTGTTGGACTCTGCTTTCAAGGTTGGAATCGAAGGCCAGATGGAAACATCCCGCCGCCCATGCGGGGGTGGAAAAAGAACAGTATTGCAGCAGACAACTTCATGCGAGACAGTTATGTACGGGATTACCACTCACATCCCGCAGCAAACTTCATTAATCATTATTAAATGAATACCGTTTGCAAGCACAGTGAAAGAAGGTGTAATCACAGGCACTGGGATACCTCGTAGGACGCACGCCAAAATCGGGGCTTGTACATTGCATGCGCCGTGTACTTGCATGTGCCTATTGTCTCATGTATGAATCCTAGAAGTGAGAGTGCTAGAGCTAATATCTATAACGGCTTAGGCCTTCTCCATGTTTGCTTGGTCAATAGCTCTCAGTCTGGAAGCCGCCTCACTGTGCGACAACTTGCAGACCTCGTTGTAAATAGCATACGCGCACCTTTTGGTTCTGCCACCCACGGGACCATTCACAATATCATTCCATTCGGTATGCACATTGATGGAGTGGGTGGACTTCCTGATCCTGTAGATGTGCTCTGTGTCAGCTGGTGGACAGAGTGGGATGTGTGTCCCATCAATGCAGCCAATATAATGGGGGAAGTAATTCCTGAAGGAACGGGACAGGCAACTCTGGGATACACCACCCACCGCAGCTGCACCACCTGAGAAATGCCGGATGCCAGCAGATGTGGGCTGCAGAGCACCTGCACATGTGGGGGTATGGCGTGCGCCCTTCTCATTGGCTGGTCCAGGAGTGGGTGCGGGTCCCTGATTGAGTCCATGATGGTTTCGGGGTGTAGCCTGTACCTCTCATGTATCTCTGCATCAGTCAGCTGGAATAGTGTGATGCGCTGTCTGTGGATGCGTTCCTTCCGTCGCCAAACCCTCAGTCCTGCTGCCTCTAGACGTAGGCGCATTGCAATGACGTACATAGCTGCCAGGGTGTCCACGCTGTTGCATTTTGGGATTGCTTAGCTGCACTGTTGTTGGTTACCACCTGCTTTCAATCCGTGTTAATTACCGACTCTTATTTACCGATTTTCTTGGATTTCTTAATTACCGAGTGCTCCTACATGTCATTTTAACTTTTTACCACTTCATATTTACCACTTCATATTTACCGATTCGTTAATTATGTATTCGGTAAATATGAATCGGTATTTACCGCCTCATATTTACCGAAAAGTGGTTTTTGGTCTCCTACATCTCACTTGTCTGAATACCGGTCGGTAACGGAATATTTACCGAAATTGGGCCGTTACCGACCGGTATTTCGCTACCTACATGAGGCCCTTAATGTGACTATTGAGTTTAACTAATCTGTTGGCCATGGTACAATGTTTGTGTCATGGATACAAGCCAATATTTCAGCATCATTGAATGTTGTAAACAACCAGAATTAAACAGAGTTTTCCTGAGCTGAGTTCTGAAATTTAGAAATGTTATTCTCTTCCATCTATGAGTTGAAAGAGCTCCTTCACCACATGACCTATAGGTGACTCATTGTAGACACACAGATACCAAAGCAATAAACACCATCCCCCTTAAGCAACACTTTCACTTGCCTTTTATGCCATCACAAATTTGGTTAGCAACTGTAGTATTGTACAGTGCATAATTTCCTTACATCTCTTTGTAATGTTTATTTGTTATGTGTATGTTTGAGTAGCACCATGGTGATGGAACCTGGTGTGAGGAGTCTTGAGTTCAATACTGTTAGTTGTACTTGACACAGCCTACTGGATGGATGGGACCATTTGTTCTGCAATAAACTTATTCCTTATATTCAACTCTGGAGCAGCATTATCATCATTTAGCTTGAATTTTACACCAACCAAGACATTAAGGTACTATTGCCACTTCACAAAACAAAGATGGCCGTTTTCTAGGGAATGATGCACAATAGCGGAGGCTATGTCTCAAGACGAATAAAGACGAGGCAAGTTCTACTAACATGGTGAGGCACATGGACTACATATTTTACAGAGGGAACAATCGAAGATCCAGGTTTTTTCGAACTTAAAAGAAATAAGGTGATGTTTGAGAGCATGCAAGGTGCCGATAATGCATATCGGCGTAGAAGAAACTATGGGAAATGTAATAAGTGTAGAAATAAGTCAGTGAATGAAAGGCATTGTTATCCAATCAGAGGTGGCCCAGTGCGAGATTTTCTTATAAGCCAGTGCGTATATTGGCTGTCATTATGCAGATGTAAACCTGGATGATTCCTGATAGGTCATTAGTCCCTCTCAGGAGATGGGAAGAGCAAATGTGCCTGGCAGTCCCCGTACGCCATAACTATAAATGTTTCCATGAGAATGTCCGCATTGAGCACTGGTCCAGCCACCCTACACCCGGCAACCCACGTACCTCGGTCAGCAGTCGTTTCATTGAGTTATTCTCTCCCAGCAGCTGGTAAATCTGCTCTTCGCTGTATATGGAGCGGAAGCTCTTGCTGGGGCTGTTGAAGAACTTGGCCATTTGCCCAATGCTCTGGTTGTGCTCCTCCTCAAACTGCCTCCACTGCATGAGCTGTAAATAACAAGCACACGTCATTGCCCAGGCTGCACTCATTATAAGCTGTATACAACAGTGAATTATTTGCTTTAAAAGCTTTAAAATGGGCAAGTATGATATTACCCACATTCAGAAATTTCAGATAATGAAAACAAGCTTAATGAATATATTACAAAATAAAGAATTTGGGGAACATTGGTTTAGGGCAAAGGTCTTGAAACTATTCTGAATTAATGTATGGGGGCATACTAAATGTCCAAGATGAGAATATAATGCTCAAGGTATCAACCTCTCATTCCTGATAAAGTTACACAATGTGGACTCTTGTAGGGTGACAGGTCTGCCAATAGTATGTTGACAATCATGTATTCAGCTGCACTTTTAAAATGGATAAATCAACAGTACAGCAATGTTCACATTGTTAAATATGTCTTGAGCTGCCAGTGGTCGTTTTTCTTTCAACCAGTCCTGCAGTTTATTTTTACCAGCAGCGCAGTGTATTTTGTCACTTGCAGTTTTATATTTAATAATGTAAATATTCCTAAAACGTTCCAGAATGCAAAGTGCATTTGGCCAAAAAACAAGGACTGGCTGGAGGTGACACACTTGACAAAGGGCCAGTTGCCAGCCAGGGATGGAAATATGAAAAAATTAATGTCAAGGATGAAAAATTAGCTTGACTAACCGTAAAGTCCCTTGCACTTTTTTGACTCATTTGCGTATGTTATTTTTTCAATTTCACATAAGGGATTTATTGCAAAAAAAAGTAGGAAAGAACATTGCTTTGGACAAATCTTTTAATATATCCCTCAATCCTGGAATATCATTTTGTTGCAGGGATTTTGCACATACACAGAACTATGCACAGGAAACCAGGACCTCTGTGTATTGTGGTGTACCAAAAACACGCCTCAGTGCCCAGAACCCCTATCCAGATAGCTATAGTATCCCATTCGTTCTCCGTACTACAGCAGAGCTACCAATGATTGGCTATCCTAGAACACGCGACTCAGGGCCTCTCAGAATTCGTGGGAAGAAGATACTCTTTCGCTTAGATACTCATACCTGTTCACAATGTGAGTAACCAGAGACACTGTATAGTTTAAAATGTTTATTTCAACTAGCATGCTCTGTAATGCAGGACACGTGCAAACATTAGCAAAGCAATGCAGAAAAAGAATATAATAAGCATGGTTACAATTCCATATAATAGGAACGGGGATAGCATATTATAATGACAGTGGATGAAGCCTTATAGCGCTTTACCACCCTCCCCGTGCTACAAGCTATGTTTATTATATCAGTGGAAGACCTCTGGGCTTGGACAGCGGAACCCCCTACCTCAAGTCTTAGATGATAGGATTTACATCTCCGGACAAGCACATCACTTCCTCTGGAAAGGTTTTCTCCAAGTGTTGATAACTTGCATCCCGTGCAATATTAAAAGCACCCGAAAAGTCAGAAGCGCAGCTGTGTTCCATGTTATGCCTATATGTGTGTGGGACGGACCAAAGCAGATTAACCAGTGGAGTTGTTTTCTGGCCTTGAACACGAAGTACAGATGAGAACTCAGAGCACAACAGAAATAGTGAAAGCCAGACAGTTCCCATGTGAAGCAGCACGAGCAAAGATTGTTTACGGGAACCAAGACATGTAGTGTTGTGTGCATAAGCGGCAAGATGGCGGTGATGCAAAGCACGGACTAATGCTAACGCTAACTTAGCAACGTCCGCTGGCACCCCAAAACCCTCACAACACCCTCCCCTTGAGCAGTCCTACGCACAGTGATTGAAGTAGAACACAGAGTTCAAAAAGTCTGAGCAACAAGAGCTTATGCGGTCTGGAAGCGAAGAATGTCAATTGGGTGTGAAAAAGGAGTAAAGGTCTTTTCGTTCAAAAAATATCCTTTCGGAAGTAAAACAAAAATAAAAATAATGAAATGGAAAAAATTAAAAATAAATGTCTGGGTGGCCTAGTCTTATCAATCCATCAGTGTGTAAGCGCAAAAAGTGGTGATAGCTTCCAACAGGAAATCATTGTCATCGTCTGAAAAAGTAGACGCCATCCAGTTTAGTAATTCAAAGGAGCAAACATGCTCATTAATGATGGGTGCTTCCAGCACCAACGGTGGGCAACTTGCGTGGTCGTGGTACTCGATGTAACTCCATTGCAGGAAATCATGTTCTGCTGCACCGATATCCCACTGAGCTAGCACTCCGAGCGCGGCTGCACAAGCCATCAAACCCATACCGGAACAGTCCTGCTCATGAGACACTAGGGGGCTCATCAGTAAGGCAAAGTTCAGGTCGGAGACGCTGTGTTTGTGAGGCAGAGATCCAAAGCCCATTGAAAAGGACACTCCAAGCATGAGAAAACTGGTTGCACGCAAGTGTACCATGGAAATCGGAAAGACAGATTATAAGCCACGCTTAGAGTGGCCAGTGGCAAGGTACCGTAGCACTGAAGCAAGCGGTTACGAAGCAGCTGTAGCTGGGCCGGGTTGTGAACGACCACAGGAGGAGCAGCCATTTCTGAGCAGGCAAATCAACAGGAAGACCCCGGCAGCTAAGGCCAGTATTAGTGGCAACCCGCCGAAGACGCTGTAAAAGATATGATGAATGAAAGCCGGGATCACACCAAAAATAGTATGAAAAGATGTTACAAGGACAAAGCCCACAGTTTTAAAAAACATGAGCCAGCCTCGTTGTATGCAAAGCATTGAAAATAGAATGGATAAGCTCACCAAAATGTTGTGGGAGGTCAGTGTTTAAAAGTGCTTGAACTTCTGTTCTTGTATTAGCCACCTGCAGGATATAGGTCTCACGGGCAGAAGTGAGAGAAACTTCTTTCTGGGACAATAAAGCTCTTATTCAGCTCAGCTTGTCAAACTCTGCCTTCAAGGTTGGAATGGAAGGCCAAATTGAGAGATCGGGACTCCCACGAGATGGAGGGAACAGCACATTTTTGCAGCAAACTACACGTTGTGACACAGTCACAATGTACAGTATGCCTATTAACATGCCGCAGCATTTTTCATTATTCAGAAGTAAATAACTGCCGTTAGACAGCAGCGTGAATGTTGGTTTAATAGAGAGGACGGGCTTTCCTTTTAAAATGAACGCTAAATTAGGCGCCTCTACATTACAAGTGCCGTGCAATTGTATATTTTTGCACACAAGGGAGTGTCCAATGGAAGAATCACAAGATTCACCAGTCAGATACACCTCTGTGTCATCACGCAAACATCTAAACGTGAAGGGGAGTGACCAAACTTCATGAAGGAACGAGTTTCCTAATGGTTCATAGCGACCTAGGGGAAAATGTTTCATGCACGATATAATTTAAATAAGGAGAATGGCAGTGTTATAACCCCATGAACGAGCCAAACAGCAGAGTTTGTTTCCGCTACTGAGAATGGAAAGGGTCTAATTGTTTAGGGTATAAGTGGCATCTTTCATGGACATAGACTGTTGTCTTTCAGTTAAATTAAAAGGCAAAAGCAAAGAGGATGCGTTTACATAGTCCCATGGCACTCGACCCATTTTAAGCGTCTGCAGGGTCCATGCTAACTGCATAATAGAGCGCAATTGGTTCTGACCATGATATAACACAGATACATCATCCTGTACAATATCAACAACAGGAGAAACCAGATTGTCCAATGTGTATATCCTGGAGGAAAGGGTATTAATACTGTTATCTACCACAGCAATAACTTTTTCAAGATTAGCTTGTTCTATAGCCCTTAAACGTGAAGCGGCTTCAATTTGAGACAATTTCCAAATTTTATTGTAAACTGCATATATCAGGGCCAATCAGACCTTTTATGAAATCTGATAAATCCACATCATTTGATAACATTGACAAATGTTGTTTAACAGAAACTAAGGTAGAGTGTTGTAACCAAGTTTGACATAATTTACCAACAAAATACGTTGTAACTGAATGTGTATTTGAAAATTGTGGATCAGGCCTATCCTGTGTGTAATCTGAAGCCCTGTTATGGAAACGCATTTGGCATGCATCTGCACTGGTCTGCCAAACCAACCACCCCATAGAGTCAAGATTCGAGATATTAAATGTTGCATTTGTAAATAAAGTCTGGTAATTGGTAGTAACATTCCAGTCTGGGTATTCTGCAAGGGATGGAAAAGCAGGAGCCTTCAGTTGTTTAGCTGTAGCTAAGCCCAGACAAGTAGTCTGATATATAGAATCGTTCAAAAACAGTATTTGTGTCGGTATAAGACATGCACGATACAAAGCTTCCGTGTCCTGCACCTGCCAGGTTTTGGAACCCCAAACTGATTTCAAATCAACTGTATTTTTCCAATGATTATAGCCACCCACCGCCAATTTAAGGGTAAAAGAATCTGAGTACAACAATTTAGTGTGTGTACGCATAACTTTTGTATTTCATTTAGAATGCAATTTAAAATAGTAAGATTCAGGGTTTGATTTATCAAAACTCGTAAAATATGTACATTTATTCAACAGGGTCTTATAACTCCCTATCGGTGGGGTGGAGCAATGTTCCCATTGCGTATAATTAAAAACAGCTCGAAAAGTAGTTGCTTCATGCAAATAATGGTGGCCATAATGCTGATAGCAAAATAAGTCAGCATAATTTGCAGAATTCAAATACAAGTCTTCAGCATCGAATGCTGCATAGTATTTTAAATCTGAAAACAGAGATTGTATTGCTCGCACATCCCAGTCATCAGAATGTATGTTATATATAACTAAATCACCCATGGAGACACGAAGCACATTCGGAACATTAATAATCTCTGTTGGACCATGAATTTGAAACAGGACTGTATCCCAAACTATGCCATCCACAACTAGCCAGGCTGTAATGTTGACGAAAGTCAGGTCCCTTTTCATGATTTTTTTTTTTTAAAAATATTTTTATTGCAGGAATCCGTAAATCGTTACATAACCGGCCAACATTATATATCACGCCCGATCAATGAGACGCAACCCTCCGTTCCCCCACCGTAAGTTACTTACACAGCCATTCAGCCCACAACCCTAGGGTCGGGCGGCGAAATTCAATGGGGGCTCAGGAGGATGTCGAAGCTGGCCCGGAGAACACGCTGTCCGTCATCTGCTTTTCCAAACAAACCCATAAACCCAAAATAACACCCCACTCTTAAAACACCCCAACCCCAGGTAAACCCTCCCCCTCCCCCCGCCATCAGCGCGCGGCACCAACCGCCACAGGATCTCCAAAAGGACCCACGGGGAAAGCAATAGATCTGAAAAGTGCAATCGTCTATCGGGACTCAGGGCGAACCTCTTCCTCAAGCTCAGAGTCGCTGGGGGCACCATAATCCCTAAGGGCCTGCACCAACATCTCCCATTCCAGCGCTGCCTCCTGTGCCTTCTCATTACGCTGCCTCCAAGCTAGCTGGTATCTGAGCGTACTCTCCCCCGCCGCCCACTTCAAAAATTTGCTGCGCCACCGGCTTCCCGTCGGACCAGCTCGTGCCTTCCAGTTCCTGGTCACCTCCCGTTTAGCAAGGAGTAGCCCCAGATCAATGAACTTGCTAGAAATTTTATTTTTGGGGGTATGAGGGAACCAGTGCAGGAGACCCACCGCCGCGTCAAGCGATAAAGATCTCCCCGTCGTCTCGTCCAGGGTCTTCCCCACTTCCTCCCAATAGGATGACAATCCCGGGCAGGCCCACAGCATATGGAGGAGGTCCGCCTCCTGGGCCGGGCACCTGGGGCATTCCGCCGAAGTCGTACCAAAATATCGCCTGATTTTCACCGGGGTCAAATAGGCTCTATGGAGCACGTAGTAGTGGACCAATTGAAAGCGGGCGTGGCGTGTGCCCTTCCAGGCCCTCCGCACTAGCTGGGCCCAGGTCGTCTCCGGGATCTCCCTGCCAATGTCCTCCTCCCAGCGGTTTCTCAAAGTGGTGAGGGGAGCCATCCCCTCATTGATCAGTCTGCCGTAAAGGCAAGTGACCGCCTTCACCGTGCCCGCAGACATCATCACGTATTGGCATACTGGGGATAAAGGGGGTTCCTCCTGCCCGCGTCTCCAGTGCGCCTGGATCGCTCGAACAAGGGCCGAGTGCAGCAAAAAGTCGCCGCGGGGAATCCCGAAGCGCTCGATGAGCTCCTGGAAGGGCAAGAGCGACCCGTCCTCGTATAGATCCCCGATTAGCTGCAAACCGGCGTCCTCCCAGGTCGCCAGCCGCGACCAATCACCCCCATGGGGCAGAGCCGTTAGCATCCCCAGCGGTATTTCGGGCGCGTACGGTGTTCGCAGGTGGCCCCGGGCGTGAGCTCGGTTCCAGCACAGGCGGATAGTCCGCTCCTCCATTGACAAGTCCTGCAAGGCCAACCGTTGTCTCATCGCTATGAAGGAGAGAACATGCCTGGCCATGCCCGTTCCCCTCTTTTCTTCGGGGCCCCGGAACTCCCGGGCGATCTCCTGGGTGAGGGCCTGGAGCTGCGCCGCTAAATAATACTTTTCGAAGTCCGGCACCGCAAGCCCACCCTCCTCCTTCGGCCTCAGTAGGGTCTTGAGGGCCACCCGCCGGCGGCCCGAACCCCAAAGGAATCCGACAATCATGGATCGTAAAAGTCGAAACGTGGTCGGTGGGACCCAGATCGGTAGTGTCCGGAAATAATATAGCAACCGGGGGAGCGCCACCATTTTAAGCAAAGCAATCCTCCCAGCCACCGAGAGCGGTAGCGTGGCCCAAAAGCCCATACTGCCTCGAAGTGCTCGAATGCCCCGGGCAATGTTCCCATCCAGGAGGCCAGAAGGTTCATGATAGACATACACCCCTAGATACTTAAAGCAGTCGGGTTCCCATCTAATCTCCCTACTCAGAGTAGGGGTAGGGGTGCCCCTGCGGACCGGGAAAAGACAGGTCTTAGTCCAATTCACTCGGAGGCCCGAGACCTCCCCAAACTCCGTGAGCGCCGTCGCAGCCCCATGTAGGGCATCTAGCGGGTCTTCTAGGAAGAGCAACAGGTCGTCTGCATACAGTGAGATGTAATGCGGGCCCGAAGGAGTCCACAGGCCCGTGTAATGGGCTCCCGACCGGAGATGCAGCGCAAGAGGTTCCACCGCCAGCGCAAAGAGCAGTGGGGATAACGAGCATCCCTGCCTCGTGCCTCGTTCCACCGGATATTGTGAGGAAATCAGCGGTCCCGCCCGAACCCTGGCTGACGCCGAGGCGTACAGAACCCTGGTCCACCTGATGAAGCCCTCCCCGAGGCCGAACCTCCGCAACACAGTACAAAGGTAGTCCCATTCCAGGCTATCAAAAGCCTTCTCTAAATCCACTGAGAGGACAACCGGGCACGGGGCGTCCACAAGCGGTTCCCCTAGCAATCGGAACAACCGGCGAATATTCATGGTCGTGTTACGCCTGGGGATAAAGCCAGCCTGGTCCTCATGTACCAAGGAGCTCATGTGGCCGAGCAGCCTCGAGGCCAGGATGCTGCTCAGTATTTTATAATCCACCGTCAGCATCGATAAGGGACGGTACGACCCCGGATCGGAGGAATCCCTTCCAGGCTTGAGGAGCGGGACCACCAATGCCTCACACATCGAGCCTGGGAGACGCCCAAGCCTCTTCGCCTCCCTGTATACTACCAACAATCTAGGGGCGAGGAGATCGGCATAGGCCGCATAGAACTCCACAGGAAGACCGTCCAGGCCCGGGGTCTTATTTCTCGCCATCTTTTTGATGGCGCTACGGATCTCTCCCAATTCTATGTCGGACCCCAAGGCTTTCGCCACGTCCCGCTCCATCGTTCGGATCTCTAAAGGCCGCAAATAGTTATCGAGCAGGTCAGGGTCTCGGACCGAGCGACTGCGGTATAAGCGCTCATAATATTGCCGGTAGCAGCTCAGAATCGCAGGCTGGGTGTACACCTGGGTTCCGTCTGCCCTGCGCATGGACGTCGTCAGTGAGGACTGCCGCGTAGGGTTGGCCAGCCATGCCAACAGCGCGCTCGACCTATCCCCCTCAGCGATGGACCGAACCGTATAGGCCTTATAGTCAAAACAGCGGAGCCGTTCGACCTCCGCCGCCACCGCCTCCTTCGCCTCCGCCGTGCGCGCCTGCAATTCGGGGCGCCCGGGGCGGCGTAACTCCAACTCGCGGAGTTTTCGATCCGCTGCCTCTAGGTCGGCGAGGATACTTCGCCTCACGCCGACCTGTTTAGAAATGCAGTACCCCCTCACCACCACCTTAAAAGCGTCCCACTCTAGCGCTCTCGAGCTCGCGGTGCCACGGTTGGACGCAAAGTACTCTGAAATCGTATCACCTAGGTCCGCCTTGAAGACACTGTCCTCAAGGATCTCGGGCCGTAATTTCCAGGTGGGCACCGCCGGCACCCCGGGAAACCAGCCAAGGTCCTGGGTCCCTTTTCATGATGTGCGATGAAGAATGCGGGGCTAAAGTTCCATCCACTAGTTCCACAGCAGAGCGTTCTTTAAGGTAGTGTCCATTGATAAAAAAGAAAAAAAACAGTCACAAACCCAATGGACATGAATAAAAAAAAAAGGATGAGCACCAGCCAAACATATATCCATGGGGAAACCAAATAAGTGCGTTTAAACCAGGAGATAAAAATTGCAAATTTTGATGGGGTCAAAGTCCATGTTGAATAAGAGTCAAAGGAAAAACGCGACTCGTTCCTGGCTGTAGCATTTAACCCAGGCAAAGATTCACTTGTAGGGTATGCATATTCTGGTTCGTCATTATCAGCTGAGGACTGTAGGAACAGCAAAGGATTAGTAACAGAGTCCAGCTCTATGGCACTGTCAGGATTTCCTGGAATACAGGCATACAATGATGCTGGAGGCAAACTATTCAGAATCGGCCAGATGGTGTAGCTTGACCTTGTCATTTGAGACGTATCTATTGTCTTTGCGACCAGGAAGTGGTGGTAAAATTACTGTACGAGTTCCCTGCACGCCCAGTACTGGAACCGGAGCTCGATAGCATGGACCAAATTATTTTTTGTTTTCCACCTTCTCCCTGACCAGTTCTTCAACTTTAGGCAGCCAGCCGATCACAGGAATCTGCAGTGCACCATCAGCGGCGACACGTAAATGTTCTTTTGCTACACTTTCTCTTGTGACTTGTAGGTTCTGCAATACAGCACAAAGTTTATCTACGTCAAAAAGGACGGCTTGAGCCGCCAACTCTAAGCCATCAAGGTCTGGCACAAACATCTTCATGCCAAAGAGCAATTCGTAAGGGGTCTGCCCACCCAGAGGTCTTCTAGGGAGATTATTAAGTGCAAGTTGTACGCCATACAAATGGGCGAGCCAGTTCCTGCCAGTGCCTAGGACTCTAACTGTTAAGGATTGCTTTAAGTCACGGTTCATTCGCTCCACAACCGAATTGCCCTCAGGCCTGTATGGAAACGAAAATTTGACCTGCACCCCCAAAGACCACATGGATTCTTTGTACGCCTTAGAGGCGAACGCCGGACCCTGGTTTGAATGTAAGGTGCCCACTGCAAAAATTCCCACAAAGACTCGCAAATCCCTGAGTACAGTTCGAGCTTCAGTGCTGCGTTGTGGCCAGACCCAGATAAAACGTGTGCACGAATCAACTGCAACTAAAATGTATTTATATGCAGTATCAGAAGAAAATGGACCGCAGTGATCCAAATAAAGACAAGCAAATGGTCTATTGGATATGCATAACGGTGTTTGTGGTGGTCGGGTCACAGTAAATGGCTTGATTTGCTGACAAATTTCACAAGAAAGCACATAAGTACATGTTTGTTTATACAAGCCACGCCACCAGTAAAGTTGTTGCAAGATACTGACTGTAGCAGACACACGCATGCGCCGAGGCCATGCCCTTGTGTGCTGCGAATATCAGTGTAAGCCTGCGGTCTGCGTTGGGAATCAACCTCTCACCAACGTTATTAATTGTCACATAGGGAACGTTATCAGGGTTTAAATTATAAGAGTATTTGGAAGGTAATCCTTTTGGATAATTACCTCCCTTCTTCGTAGCAGCTATAGCTGCCAAAATGTCATCATCAATCTTACTCATGGATCTTGTAACTGCTGCTACTAAGCACGTGTCCACTGCTGACTTAGCTGCCTCATCAGCTAAGCTGTTACCAGCCGCGTGGACTCCCACACGTTGGTGGCCAAGAGTATGAATTACCTGTGTGAGTGGCAGGCGTTCCTTCAGCTCTGCCACTCGAACCCATAGCATTTTAGGCTTAATTGTCTTGCCTTTGGAATCCCGGTAGTCATTTTGAGACCAAAAAGAATACAATGTCATTAAAAGATTGTACACAGTAATAGGAATCGCTTACAATGAAAGTAGTCACATTAGGATCTGCAAACTCCAGTGCGAGCACCAAAGCTTGCAGCTCACCCAATTGGGCGGTTCAGTCACCGAGGGCCTGTGTGTGAACCACACTGGACTTAAACTCGCCGTTCACTATGGAACCAGCCACAATCGCACAGGCTGCAGAATAAGAATGTTTAGATCCAATCGCTGGTTGCGCCGAACCGTCAATGTAAATGATACAACGGTATTCCTCGAGCAGGCGCATAGACAGTGGAGCTGGATGAACAAATTCATATTTTAGCGACTCCTGAGTCTGCAACGAGGAATCATAGATAAAGGCAACATCCGGGGATGTCAACGATGTAGCCCATTGTATCCACCGTGGATGTAAGGCTTTGGAGTTAGGAACACTCGCCTTCGTCACTGCTTCCAGAGCAGGATATGGTGTCACCACCAACATGCGCTTTCCTTGTGCCAGGGGGTGTTCTTTTAGGATCGCCATCTGGACCACCGTCAAGACTTTTTCGACAGAGGAAAACCTCAGTTTAGCTGAACTGTACAAGTGTGACTTATAAGCAATAGGAACTGTGTCACCTTCATTAAACGTCAAGTATGTGAAACCCACCGCGCCTGGGACGATTCTTATTACCAGGTTAGTATGGTTGTCACGCGTTAACAAGAGTTTAGAGTCAAGTAGATCAGACCACAAAGACAGCAGTATATTTGTATGTTCCGGAAGCCAGCATGCTTTCGCAAATGTGGGTTGTATCAAAGCATAAAGAGGCTTGATACGCTGGGCATACTCTGGTATGTAAGTACGACCAAAGTTCAAAAAGCCCAGCAAGGATTGTAATTTCTTCAGGGTTGTAGGAGGACGCAAACGTGCACACTTCTCCAGAAAGTGCGGTGCCAAACCGCGTCCTTCATTATTGAGCTTGTAGCCCAAGAACAACACTGCGAACTCAGCAATGTGTGATTCGGCAAAATTACATTTATAACCGTAGTCCGCAAACTCCACAATGATGCAGTCCACGCGACAAAGATGCGGATATAACTCGTCGTTTGTGAGATAAATGTCATCTACATACGAATATGCATCAAGGTCGATTATGTCTAACAATGAGACCACACGTGCGGCGAAAACACCAGGGCTGTTTTTATAGCCCATCGCTAATCTTGTAAACTGTTTTTGTTTGCCGCCGTGTGTAAAAGCTGTCCATTGACTTGGCAAGGGGGACAGATTGTGGCTAAAAAAGCCATTGGATATATCTAGCATCGTTTTATATTTTTTCCGAACGAGACTGTCCACTAGGGCTGAACTATGGATATTCTGGACGGCATTCATCCGACAATGTGAGTTCAAATGTCTGTAATCCAAAATAATGCGGTACGACCCGTCTGGCTAGGTTACGGTAAAAAGAGGGTTATTCATAGGTGACGCACATGTCTCAATTACCCCTTAATACTCCAATTGGTGTAGTATTTCCGCTACAGGAGCCTTTGCTTCCCTTCAAATAGGATATTAGGGTTTTGCCTGTGGCTATCCGCAATGGTATCTCGTGGTGGGGAGATGTTTTATCCCAACCCACCTGAGTACGTTATAAAGCCGGCGCAAGCACCGAAGCCCACTGTTCTGCAAAATGTTACGCATGCTCCTTTGAGACACCGTGTGAAAAACTAGGGAGGATCACTTCCTCCCCTCTCAGAGCTGCCAGAACAAAAGGCGGGGGCCAGTCTGCCTCCGCTAACAGGATGTCATACGAAGAAGTCAGATTTTCACCCAAAAAACCTTTGATAATGCGTTTGATGTCACCTTCTATGAGAATACTAATTTCATATAGTCTGTCAGCGGGAGCCACTCGGGTGTCAGCGGTTTCAACTGTGATGAATGTATCAGTTGCTCTTGCCTCCAGAAATGGACGCAGTGCTTGCCGCACTACTGTAACCTCCGCTGCGCTGTCTGGCAGCGTTACTGCCCATGTTAGATTCCGGACCTGGGTCCTCACCATCCGTAGCATACCTCGCAGTTAAAGCGGCCAAGTTTTTCTTCCGAAAAGGAGGGTGCTGACGAGGAAAGTCTTCTTGTTTACCCTTTCCGTCACTTGCCCGTGGCTGCTCACGTCCTTGTGGGTCACCTCGACCTCTTCCGCGCTCCTGGCGGTTACCTCCACCGGCATATGAGCCTGATGCTTCCTGTGAAGAACGAGGATAACGTGTATCAGGAACCTGATATCAATCAGGAGATTTAATTCTCGCGCGGTCACGCAGTTCATAAGTGCTTCTGAGACCGAAGGTGTAGGGGAGGGTGCCCATCCCCCTTGTTTCTGTTGCGATTTCCCCTGTTTATTATTTTTCCAATTCTTTTTAGGGAATTGTGGACAGCCTCCTTGATCAGTTTGAGACATCCGTTGAGCCTGCGGTTGTGCAGGTACTTTAGCAAAAGGCTTAACACCCAACTATTACGCCTAACTGTTTTAGAAGCCTGGGCTATAATCTTAGGTAATCCGCGAATATTTTACCCCAACTTTCACAATCAGTGACTTCGGGGACTAAGACTTTCTGCAAACTAATTATCAAAATTCGGTGCTTCTCCACAGGAGTGGTATGTGGAAACACCGCTTCCAGCTAGTCAAATTTCTCAGCAAGCCAATAAGGCAAATCTTCCTTATTTGGGGGAGGCTTTCCCATAACCAAATTAACCATGACGGGGCTAATAATAACACCGCCAGTACCAGCCGGTTGCTGTGCAACTCCAGGTGCTCCCACCTGGATGTTGCGGTTTACATATTGAACCAGTGCTCTATACACACGGACTATTGTAGTGTGTAGTAGACGGAGAGCCGCCACATTGCACGTTAAATACTGTGAATGCGGCGTGTAACCTGCCAACACAGGCCAAGTGGCCCCATCAATCGATAACGGGCCTAACATGACAGGTGACAAGGGTACGGGAAGGGTGCCATCAAACCAAATGCGATGCTGCCATGCCGTCAACGGAACTTCTAGAGTTCTATATGGCCAATACACAGCAGGAAGGGCGGTATGGCTGTATTTATGCCACAAATTATCCGCCCCTCAACAGCTGGAAATGTCACCCAGGAATAAAAAACCTCATATGTGTATACTGGGTCGGCTTGGACCACAAAGATCAGATTGACACCTGCGTCCGGCACCCCACATGCTTGCAAATCATGCCGCACCGCCACGCGGCTGTGTGCCGCAATATCAACTTCAACCATATAGAAACTTGAAAAGAAAAAACACAAATTAAAAAGGCGGCTAGACAAAGTTGGGTCGTAATCCAAAATACGAACGATACCTTTTTGTATATATCAAGCTTGAATCACCTATAAAAGCAACAATATAGGCAGGTAAACCGTCACCGCTGTTTTCCGGAAACAGAGGCGAGGGGATTGTGAACAAGTATTGAGAACTACTAAAGTGCCTCGTAAATAAGTACCAGACCAAACGTTAGCTGCGCCATGTTGCAGGGATTCTGCACATACACAGAACTATGCACAGGAAACCAGGACCTCGGTGTATTGTGGTGTACCAAAACATGCCTCAGTGCCCAGAACGCCTATCCGGCTAGCTATAGTATCCCATTCGTTCTCCGTACTACAGTGGAGCTACCAATGGTTGGATATCCTCGAACACGCAACTCAGGGCCTCTCAGAATTTGTGGGAACAAGACACTCTTTCGCTTAGATACTCATACCTGTTCACAATGTGAGTAACCACAGACACTGTATAGTTTAAAATGTTTATTTCAACTAACATGCTCTGTAATGCAGTACACGTGCTAACATTAGCAAAGAAATGCATAAAAACAATATAATCAGCATGGTTAAAATTCCATAAAATACGAACGGGGAAATCATATTATAATGTCAGTGGATGAAGCCTTATAGCGCTTTACCACCCTCCCCGTGCTACAAGCTATGTTTATTATATCAGTGGAAGACCTCTGGGCTTGGACAGCGGAACCCCCTACCTCAAGTCTTAGATGATAGGATTTACATCTCCGGACAAGCACAGCTCTTCCTCTGGAAAGGTTTTCTCCAAGTGTTGATAACTTGCATCCCATGCAATATTAAAAGCACCCAAAAATTCAGAAGCGCAGCTGTGTTCCATGTTATGTCTATATGTGTGTGGGATGGACCAAAGCCGATAAACCAGCAGATTGTTTTCTGGTCTTGAACACGATGTACAGACGAGAACTCAGAGCACAACAGAAATAGTGAAAGGCCTTCAGTTCCCATGTGAAGCAGCACGAGCAAAGATTGTTTACGGGAAACAAGGCATGTAGTGTTGTGTGCATAACCGGCAAGATGGCGGTAATGCAAAGCACTGACTAATGCTAACTTAGCAACGTCCGCTGGCACCCCTAAACCCTCATGACAATTTGAGAAGTTTGCCTCCTTTCTATCTAGTAGGAGAAACTGAAAAGCCTTACTGTTAATCAATTTTGTTTTTACTTATTAGAGTTCCATCTTTCTTTTTTTTTTTTTTTATAAAAATTTTATTGTGCAGAGAAAAAGGGTACAAGCACGGGCCTACAACCTCCTGGGCCGGCCGCTAGTATGCAGAAATGATCGAGCAGTTCAAAAACAATGACTGGCCCGCAGGGGCTCCGCTAAATGGCAGGAGATCAAGCTGCACATAAAGGAAGTCAGGATACACCCTTTTTACATAACTATCAACCAAAGTAAAGAAAAACAAAAAGCAAGGCGAAAAACATTGAAAGGGCGTCTAACCATAGCAGAGGAACTCCACATAGGACCACCCTAGGGTGGTCAATAAAAGGGGGGTCTGAGAGGGAGGGGGGGGCCACGGGAAAACCAAATCTATACTCAGATGAACAGAGTAAGCAAGAAACCCTCAAGGATCAGGGGGACAAGGCAACCTCAGACGTATCCACCAGGGGGGGAGAACAGATAGTCCCTCGATACACATTCCACTGACCCCAGAATCTACCCCACGCCCCCGGTTTACCACGAGCCACATACACCGTCTTCTCCCTGAACATGCACCAGTCCATGTTCTCCTTCCATACGGACACGGTGGGAGGCCGTTGGGAACCCCACAGCTGCGCAATATCTCTCTTTGCGATCATGTTTCCAAGGGCCGCCCACCGAGCCTGAGCCGCATTATAGTCATTGGGCTCCCACACATTCAGAACACATCGGCGCACCTCCGGCAGCAGAGCGACCCCAGTGACTCGTTTCATAACATCATGCACCTCGCGGCACTCCCAGAGGATGTGGAGAAAGGTGGCACTGAGCCCGCAGCCACGCTTACAGAGCCCGTCATCAGAAAACCCCATCGAGACCAAACGGGGACCCGTCACATAGACACAATGGAGAATCTTAAGCTGGACCAGACGGAGACGGGCCGGGATGGCAACCTCCTTAGGGGATGACAGCGCAGACTGCCAGTCCTCGTCGTCCAACTCCACCCCATCTCCCGTCCATGCCTCCCGAAGACGCACCAAGAGATCAGCCCGATTATTTATTAGTTTTTTATAAATCAGGGATATAGTACTGTCGGGGACGTGTCCGTCGAGTATACGGTCCTCGAGAGGCGAAGAGACAGGGACCGTGATCCCCTCCCCAAAGACCGAGAGTAGGGCGTGCCGAACCTGGGCATAGCGGAAGAACTCCCTTTCACTAAGCTCGTACTCGCTCTGAAGCGCCGCGAAGGATTTAACCGCGCCTTTAACCCATAGGTCCCCCACTCTGCTAATGCCGATCGTATCCCAGTGCTCAAAGCCTTTCGTTGTCCAGAGGCTTCCCAAGCGCTCAGAGGCGAATAGAGGAGTAGCACACGTTAACCGCCCACTCCAGCCCACAGCTACATTCGCCGCCTTCCACACACGTACCGCAATCCTAGTAGGGCCCGTGAGGGTCCTTCCGGCAGATCGAGAGTAAAGCGCTCTGTTATAGTTACCGCCGGGAAGCAGGAATTTATCCATCTCATATGCCGGGTTCGAGCCAGGAGCGTACGTAGCATGGTTAATGGCAGACAGCTGGGAGGCCCAATAGTACCTTCTAATGTCAGGAAGCGCGATGCCCCCGTCATACCAGGGAAAAGTCAGCTTTGCCAAAGCGATACGCGCACGACCGTCCCAAACCAGTTTCCTCTGCAAACTCTCCACTTCCCTAAAGTAGGCCGCCGGAACGATATCGAAGGAGTTCTGGAGAGCGTAAAGAAACCTGGGAAGGGACATCATTTTAAACAGTGCTGCGCGACCAAGTGGAGACAAGGGCAACTTACACCACCGAGCCGTGTCCGCCCTCAAACGCCGGAGGGGAGACAGGAGATTCTGCTCATAGCGGACCGCCGGATCCAACGAAACGTATACCCCCAAGTATTTAAAGCCGGATTGAGACGTTTGGATCGGAAGCCGAGGCGGCAAGAGAGGAAGGCCACCGGAGATAGGATACACGCAAGATTTGGACCAGTTAATTATCAAACCCGAATTTCTACCGAAGGAAGTAAGGACATCAAAAAGCACATTGAGCGACTTCCGCGGCGAGGTGAGGTACAGAAGAATATCATCCGCGTACAACGAGACCCGATCCTCGAAGCCCGGGGTAGAGTTCCATCTTTCAAGACCCATAACAATCCTTTAACTTGCTTGCAGTATATAACATTAAATAGAATAATTGTGAGAAAATACATTTGAAATCTGAGGGGGTGACGGCCTGATAAAATTATTTTATATAGGGGTTTTGGCTGTGTGACATTAAAAAGTTTGAAGATCTTTGGGTTAAGGTGTTCGCCATTGGTTGCCAGATGTCAAAGTCAGGGTATCCACTTCATATGCAAATAAATATCATTTAGATTCATTGTATGTAAATGTATTTCACGTAAATACCCTGAAAACCTGACATTGTTCTTTCCCTTCTTGTCCAGTGTTGGAGAGATGCTTGTCTTTGAAAGATATCACACCATACCATTTGTATGAAACAAGCAACAAAATGCTGCAAAAGGCAGTCAAAGATGTAGGTTTAGCACTATGCCAAGGCAAACAAGCATTGGCAAATTGGTCTTGCTTCGGCAATGCTTTATGGTTGCCGCTATTGTATTTGCCACTGCTGGTTGTTTATAAAAATGTGCAGGCACTGCCAAAGCCAATAATGGAGGCGAGCCCTTCTTGAACATCTGTTTGCTATACTTTCAAGACAGCCTCCCCGTTGCATGACCAAATGTTGAGAAATGCAATGCAGGGGCGACCATAAAAGTATAGAAAATAATATTTTCATGCTTTTACGATGGCTGCCACATTGTGTGACATGATGGCAATGTTTGTCACACAACATGGTGGCAATCTTGGAAGCATGTGATTTTCTATACATAGATGACCTTTAGGTGTGAAAGTTGTGTGACCGCCATCTTCAATATAATAGAAACATTTGTTATTTACTGGACTGAGAACTGACATGCGTTTGTTTTAGTAAAACAAGTTAGAATTATGTTGCATTACCTAAAGCAATTTAATATATTCAAACCTAATTTCAATGTGGAAAAGCTGAGTGTATTTTCTAGTAGCATGTCTTACTCATAATACACATTAAGGATGTTTCCTTAAGGGCTGCAAATGACTGGTTCACTGGCTTCAGTTGACATGACCTTCATCAGGGTTTGTAACGCATGGAATCTAGATAAACCTATGGATACTGTTGATGTGATTCTGCAGCTAGTCTCTGACAACTAAGTCCTCAAAACTGACTCAATCACTATTGCCTCCACAGCAGAACAGGGAGAGGGGGTTAAGGATTTTCTGGGCGGCTTAGCTACTGACTTTTGCAATATGATGAGTCTTCCCAGGCAGGTTCTGTAGTCACACCGGGTGCAGGGATTTGTATACAGTGCATCAATGTATTTTTATATAGAGTGTGTTTGATCACTAATGACTATAAGCAAAAGAGAGAGAACTCCATGAGGATACTGTTTACGCCTCTCTAGAATTCAGTGTGGGGGGCATCCCTATTTGTTTTAAAGGACCCTTGCCAACTAGAACCACTAGTCGCATGCTTCGTCCTTGGGCCCTCATCCATGACATCTTGTCTATCTTGGTGGGCTCTATGCTGAGGATCAGCAGAGCTTTTGATTTTCTTGGGGAGGGATCTCTAGCTAAAGTTTCCTGTACCTTATTGTATTCATTATTGGATCCTTTAAAAAGAGTAAAAACAAAGGTGTGATGTCAATGGATGCCCCCATCAATAGGTCTACATGTTTCAGCCTAATGTAATTGTCAGGTAAGCACTATTTGTGAAGTGAGACAATTTTGTGACTCAAACTCATTCACACACAATTTTTGTCATTGCATGCCATGCATTACAAATCCTCCTTAGATACTTCCTCAGTGAATGTATTTGACATACTTTAGAGGCCCAATAGAGGCTTAGTGGTGGGCGGATCATATTGTCACACTTTTTTCAAGGGAGGGGCCAGCATGGACCTGTGTGTGTCCTTTAAGCTGTGCTCTGTCTAAATCTGGATCGATTACAAAATTTGTCAGGGCCATAGCTAAAGTAGTCTGTGTTCCCTTATTTGCAGGTCTGTGTCTAAGTCTGCCACTGTTCCATTATTCCTTAGGACAATGCCATAATCCGATCTGCTTCTTTATTTGTCAAGAGTGTGGCTAAGTCTGGATCAACATGTCTAATTCCATGTCTTTTTTCCTATTTTTCAGGGCCATGGCTAAGTAGTCCAGCTTTGTTTCCTAATTTCTGAGGCCCATGGGTAAGTTTAGGTCTCTTATTTCGCAGTGCTATAGCTAAATCTGGTTCAATTCCTTGATTCGTTGGTTACCTGCGGAATGAAAATGAAGCAATTGACGGTGGTCGTGCAGAGGAAGATCCCACCGGAAGTCAGCCCGAACACCAGGTTGGACCAGGCGTAGAAGAAACGTGTCACCAGAAGGACCACCCCGGCGATGAGGATCACTAGGTTTACACCAACCATAATTGTCAAGGATTGGTTCACTGGTGGGGAGCTGACGTTCTCAGTCAGGCCAGCCAGGTAAGTGCCGTATATTAGAACGGTGCCCTGTACAGAAAGATGAAACACATGTCAATAACAACAGCAACGCAACAGTGGATCCTATAGTGCCATTATTTAAACAAGCCCTGAATCCTGATACTTTTGAGATTGCTGTCAGCTAGAACATCCTGGGGTTAAGAAAATATTACTGAAGTTATTGTGCATATCTGGGTGAGGAACTTGACATTAGTAGTTTGAGTAGAGAAGTACGGTAGGGCTTTATGGATTACTTTCACAACAAAACCTCCTGTGAGCTAGAGAAAACTTCAAAGACATAATCGCACTCTGAGCTACAACAAGTCTTCTGTTGATCTCCACAAACACAGTATTGAGCAATGCTTTCTTTATGCAGTTATAGAGTTTGTTAAATGGGAAGCCTGGTTTGTTCTCCCAGCTGTGGGAGTCTTCACATAAGCCGATGAACACAATGTCAGAATACGCCCATGATATTCATCCTATGTGTTAGGGAGTTGCATCCATCCATCCATCCATCCAGTCACCCATCAGCATGGAACAGTGGTGGTAATTCTGAATCTGAGTCTGATGTGTGCTGCACTCAAAAAATGGGAATACTGTTTAAAGAAATAATGTTGCTCTTCCCTGGCTCGAGATCACAAGGACAACATAAATCAAAGGAACTTCAGGGATGTAAGATGTATTGGGGAGAGAGGTCTATGCATCAGTTTAGAGCCAATTGAACTGAGGCACTCCTACACAAATGTGATCATTTAGTGAGGCACTCTTTACGTCCTTTAGGATGGACTAAAAAAATAAACTCCTCATCCCACATGGGGCTACAAGGGGAAATCCTCAACCAGTAGTTGTTTGTCTGCTAGCAGTCAGATCAAGAGACCATGCAAATGACCAGTGGTTCTTACCCTGTGGTCTCAGGCCCCCTGGGGGTCCCCGTGGCCTACTCAGGGGGCCTGTAACTCTTTTACAAAATTAAATATTACAAAATTAAATCATATTAAAATTAATCAATGAAAGTTAATAGAGTATATACAAATTGGGAAGCAACATTGAACATTTGAAAACGTTTTCTATATTGGATTGTTAATGGCACAAACTATATTTCAATATTTGATATTTGCTTGGTGTATAATTGTTTTTGTACTTTTGTGTATTGTTTTGAGGTCCTAATCATAGAAATGACTTAGGCTCAGGGTCCCTGGCTTCCAATAATGACTCAGTGGGGGTCCCCGAATTCCACTTATGATTTCTTGGGGGTCCACAGAAGCCAAAACTGACTTAGACAACACACACACTGTCCACATGGATCCCATTGGCCATACCCACACATGAGTTTTTAAGACGTTGTAAGGTGCAGCTTCTAGTAAGACAGCTCTCAACTACTAGACATCACTCTACTCAAGGAGTCCACCGGATGAATCATGGGACACACGCACACATGCTATGGTCCACAGCAGCTCAGACTGGGTGATGGGACAGAACCGCTGTCATAAGGTAAGCCTCAGACATCAGATATTATTATACTAAGTAATACATTCAAAGTCAGCAAAAGATACATAATTCGACACTAGGCTTCTCTGTATGGAAACCCAGAACCTCAAAGCACACATTCCACAACTTCACTAAGAAGGGTGTTGTAGGTGCACGTGACCCAACCATGCCAGAGGGCTCACCTCAAGGGAAGCCAATATCTATATATATATATATATATATATATATATATCAGGTATCACTTGGGCAAAAACACTAAGGGCCTGATTTCCACTTTGGCAGTGCGGTGCCGAGTCAGCCCTGCCGCCGCACCACCAAAGCCATGGTCAGGCCGCCCGCCCGCCAGATTAGGAGTTTCCTCCTGTCTGGCGGGCTTTGTTTTTCTTACGTTCCCATGGCGGTGCCCTGAAGATGAACACCGCAATGGGAACGCCAAAAACAGTTCATCATCGCATCTGAGAAGGTGCCCCCAAGCCCGTATGTCACCTGCTGGATCCAGTAGCAGCTATCTGTAATGAAGATGTCCACAGGTTCAGGTGGAGGATATATTTATTCTCCTTCAATGCATTGAATAGTATCATTCCTTGAATCCTTATCTTGCCCCAGTCAATCCATAGGTTTCCCCTGCACCAGCAGGCATTAAGTACCACAATAGTATAAGTTTTCTTTGTCTTTCCTGTACATTGTCTGCAGCACCTTCATTGTTCCAGAAAGATCTACTGGTTGGATAGTATGGTCCTTTCTAAGATCGGATTAGCAGACTGAGGGGAGAACCCCAAAGTGAGCTGGCTGGACGCTCATCACTGCAATGCATGGAAAGAGTAATGACTTTGGTGCATACAGAGCATTGGACACTCCAGGCTGGGGATGTCTGGCAGGCTCTGTAGAGGCTGATGATTGGCTGCCGGGCACATGTCAGTAGACTTGATAAAAACATGCTTTGAGGGATAAGGACCTCATTTGACCACAAGTCTTTCAATGACATCTCCTCTACCAGATCAGCTGTGAGTGGCTTCTCACTGAGGAAGCAGCCAGTGGCAAGATCTTAATGAATCGAGTACCCCCTGCACTTTGGACTGGACTCAGTTGGCTCGGGTATTTCATGCTATTGATTTGTTTTTTTATTGTGTCCCTACTTTAGATATTGCTTGGTGAGCCAAAACAAATGATGAGTAAGAGAATGAAATGGATGTTACTCCACCAAGAGGCCTTACACAACAGCAGGAGGCTAAACATGAGGGTCTCTGGAGTTTGGAAACAGCTTGCGCACCTCGTTGCTGCCACAATGGAGGAGACTTGACAACATGTTGATGCGCCCTTATCCTTGGCTGCCCTGAAACACCTGAACAGCCTGGACTTCAAGAGCTTTAAACTTGCCACCACATCAGAGTCAAACAAGAGGAGAGTGTTGATCCATTGATTGATTCATTTTTGGTTTCATAGTGTGAGCTGATATTGAAGGGTGTCCTAGCACTAAAAACTGAAAGATAGCAAAATACAGTAAAGGAAGAGAAGTGATGAAATGAGTGAGCACAAAGCTATTGTTGGAAGAGATGTGTTTTTAAAAGTTAATTAAATTCAAAAAGATAAGGCCCAGCACGAGTGGCAGAGGGCAAGGGTTTCCAGCAAGAGCAGTCAGCACAGAGAAGGATAGTCCTCTGAAAACTGGAAACAGAAACCAAGTTAGCAGTTGAAGCAAAGCATTCTGAGTAGTCTGTATTGTAGGAAAGTGGCTCTATATATACTGTTCCAAAATAGGTACAGTGTGTATAGAGTCCACAGTCCCCAGAGGTTTGGCAGAGGCTAAAGTTAGATATAACCTTACTCTCTAAAGTGGTAGCTTGGTCGAGCAGTAAGGCAGTATCAGAGGACAGTGTAAAGCATTTGTTGTACACACTCAGCAGCAAAGGTCTCACACACTCAAGAACTGAACTCTAGGCCAATGGTTGGTATATAAAAATATATGGTTGTTTTATTTTAGAACCAACAAGAGGTATCAAAATATACTTTCTCAGAAGGAGATGCTTTAGTTAAGTACTTTGCAAAAGACAATTGACTTGGAATGCAATAGTTACAGTTTGTTGCAATAGGCAACACAATTTCAAACACAATAATACATTGAGCTCAATGGGAATTTTAAGTTATATGCAATTGATTACTTTCAGGATTACTTTTCTAACTCCAGGACTGGATCCTAGATTCAGTTCTGGGACAGTTCTTGGAAACAAGTGAGTAAATACTTTTTAGTAACTGTTGTGATTTTTAAGAAATATTTTGCTATTTTAAAAGTTGACAGAAACTTTTTCTGATCAAATTACCAATGTTATCCTATGGAAGGAAATTCACTTAGCAGGTAAGTGGGGTTACGGTTACTTTTTCTAGGTCAGTGTTGGATCCTGGATCCAGCACTAGTGTACCACCTGTAAGCAGTTGAGAAACTGCGTTTAAGTTATACAGGTGATTTTTAAGGAATATTTAGAAGTTTGCAAAATCGACAGAAAAAATTTCACAGAAAAACAGTCAATGGTTTCCTATGGAAGAAAATTCAAGCTACGGGTAAAGTACGTTCTCGTTACTTTTGTAATCCAGTGCTGGGCTCCTAGGCTCAGTACTGGGACATATATCTAAAACAGGTAAGTAATTACGTTTTCACAGTGGGTATGATTTTTAAAGAATATTTGTAGTTTGCAAAAATCGACACTTAGAAGAAATTTCACAGAAAAACAGTCAGTGGTTTCCTATGGAAGAAGATTGAGTTAGTGGTAAGTACGGTTGGGAGTACTTTTCAGGGTCAGTGCCGGGCACCAAGATCTAGCACTGGGATCTCTCCTAATAGCAGGTGAGTATTTCCGTTTTCGTTACTCGGTTGATTTTAGGTGAATATTTTAAAGTTTAGAAACTCCACACAGAAGACATTTCAAGAGAAACCAGTCAATGTTACCCTATGGAAGAAAAGTGAGTTATCGGCTTTTGGGTAAGTACTCGACTGGCAGAGTTAAGGTTCTGGGCATAGACTCAGGGGTCTCCCAGGCTCAGGTAAGTACAGTTGTTACACCCTCAGCGGCACGGGGGCAGCTGGGTGCAGAGTGAGTTAGGCCCAATGTTATCCTATGGGAGGCATGGGGCCCTTGGTTGGTGGCTGCTGACTAGCAGGCCACGCGGCTGTGGGAGCTGGGCTCCTGGTCACTTGCTCAGGGAAAATGGGGAAGTAGGTAGGAGTAGAAGTTACACTGCCAGGGCCACTCGGGCGGCTGGGTGCAGGGTGCTTTTGAGCCTTCGGGCGCTCAATGGATTGCCATGGAAAAGCTCAAGGGCGAACAAAGGCTGCAAGCTCGGGGACGAAGATTCTTCAGGTGTGACCACCACTTCGAGAGGTAAGTTGGGTAGTTGGAGGATAGGTAGGTACCCAGGAGTCGGGCACGGCAGGCCGCAGGGCGCCGGGTGCAGGGGTGCCTTTTGGTGTTGGGAAATCTTACCCTCTGTTGATCGCGGTAGGGGGGGAGCCCTGGTTCTGAGGCTGCAGGCATCGTCAGGAGCGTCGAGGTGGGTCCTTGGGTGCCGGATTCGGGGTCACAGTCGCAGGGGGGACGTCCTCGGGGTCTTTGTCCACTCCAGCACAGGCCAGGCTTGGCGGGTGCAGAGTGTGCAGGGTTCGCGGTTCCGTGCTGGTGCCTGGGGTTAGATACTTGCTTTGAGCAGAGCCACTGCTCGTGGGAGTCCCAGGTGCTCAGAGTCACAAGGTAGCCAGGTCCTCCGGGGTTTGTGAGGTTGCTGGCCACAGGAGGTGCCAGGATTTATCAGGAGCAGGTTCGAGGGTCGACAGGCCGGTAGGGGGCCAAAGCAGTTGGCGTCTTCCTCTTCTTAGCAGCTGCACGGCAGGTCTTCTTTCTTCTTGATCTTCTTTGCTGTTTTAGAATCTGGAATCTGAGGAAGGAAGGTTCAGGGTGCCCCTAAATACTAAATTTAGGGGCGTTACAGGTAGGTAAAGGGCAGGGACCACTGGGTCCCTTTCCTGGGGTGGTTACACCCCCTATCCTGCCACTCTCCTGTGGGAGGGGTCAGTGGCCTAGTCCTGATTGGGTTGGGCTCCCCATCTTCAAGATGGCGAGGGCCCGGAGATGTGCTTCACCTCGCCTCCCACACCTGAGGGGTGGGGTTGGCAGGGCTGGCACATCCCCTGTCCTTACTTGGAGTTTCCGGCCAGTCTTCCCGCCAGAGTGGGGGTCAGAACCGGTGGGGGCCAGTTGCTGAGTACAGCGAGTGGCCTAGAGAAGCTCACAGAGGCGGCATGCCTTTGAAGTTTCCCCCTGCCCATCCTGGGGGAGGAGACCTAGCACCTCGCCCAGGATGTGCATTGTTGCAGGCCTAGGAGAGCGGGGGCTCTCCACCCAGGGGGGTCCAGCAGCATCTCTGCTGTGTGGCAACCTAGGCAGCCTCTCAGACAAGACGTGGATTGTAAGTTAGGTTTCAGGGGGCATCTCTAAGATGCCCTCTGTAGTGCATTATACATTAAATCCCACACTGACATCAGTGCGGGTTTAATGTGCTGAGAAGTTTGATACCAAACTTCTCAGTCTTCAGTGCAGCCATCATGGTGCTGTGGAGTTCGTGTTTGACGAGCTCCCAGCACCATATACTGTTAAATGGCAGCACTGCACTTACAGTGCCCAGGAATGGACCTGGGTATTGTAGGGGCACAGGGCTCATGCTCCTGTGCCCACACCACTGGCATAGGGCACCCAGCTAGAGGGGTGGCTGATGTATGCCAGGGCAGTGTAGGTTGTGGGCATGGCACACAGGGATGTGTGCCATGTCGACTCTCTGTTTTGTCTTGTACTCAGACACTCAGCCTGCAAGGGCAGTGTGTTTGTGTTAGGGTACAGGGCCTCTAAGGGCGGCACAATAAGTGCTGCAGCCCTTAGAGGCCTTCCCTGGTCACAAGGCCCTGGGTACCTAGGGTACCATTTACCAGGGGCTGACATATGGCCAGGGTTTGCCAATGTGGGTTTTAGGTTTTGGGGAAGAAACATAGGCCCTGGGCACCTGATTGGCAGGAGTCCAGGGCACACTCAGTCAAAGTACATTCAGCAATTCAGCAAAAAGTGGGGGCATACCATGCAAGAAAGATGGCACTTTCTCACATGTATCTAATGAACAACTGAGTCATTTAGCTGGAAGAAGATGGTGTAAAAATGACCTTGTGACAGAAATCTGTGCCACTCATAGTCCCCCAATTGGACTGGCTGAGAGTAGTGTTAGCTACGGGCATGACTGTGAGCATAGGTCATCTGGCACCCTTGTCGCCGTGTAACGAAAATAGTAGTCAACACAGGTTGGTGCACATTGTACAAAGTAGCAAAAGGCAGAAACGTAGTCAAACAGGTAATCCAATACGAAGAGAGTTCCCTATGTCTGGAACTTCTTTATACTAGATCGTCACATCATAGCGTTCGCGTGGTGCTAGCATGCATGTGTGTCTCATTCTACAACCACATACAAGTACTATAATCATGACGACCTATGCAGTCCACCCAACTCTTAGTTTCTATACTTCAGTGAAACATGGAGACTTTGAAGAGGGGCAGGCAGTTTTAAAATCAACATTCATGAAGGTGAAAGGAGAAGGTATTAAAGTCACATACAATTATAAAGATGAGCATTCCTAACAGATTGAAAATTGAGTCTCCATAAATTTGTGGATCTGCAATGGTACCACGTCGTGACTTGTGGTCCAGCAGCTCGACCCATTTACCCCAGCATCTTCCAACATTGAGCCCACTGGCTTGCCACCTGTTACTACACGTCAAAATGAGCACTCCCCTACCTTAAAACCAAACAGAAGGAGAATCCATAGCTCCGAGTATGCAGAGGCGCAGAATTGGATCCTAGTGACGGAGCAGGACACGTCTTTCTCAGCCACCTATTTGGGAAACAAAAGACGGAACCATTATTGGTCAGTCCAAGCTTCATATTCCATAGACCAGATGAGCAGTGGTCTGAAACGGGGTGAGGTATCTACCACACCCAATAAATACCAATTTACTGGGTGAGATAAATATCTCTTATTGTGAGTTTTATCCCATCAAAATGAGGAATTGCAAGTTGAATTGGAGGTCTCTGCCCCGAATTCTCCATGTTTCGGAATTCTTCATGCATTTAGACCCCCTGTAAATTTCAGCAGGTTCGAACTGCCGGAATTAGCCAGGGGAAGATTGGAGGGGTGCAGGAATTACTGCACATAAATCTGGTCATTGCGCAAACTTCCAACTCTTCAAATTTAGCCCTGAACTTGTAATCAGGGCCTAAGAAGTAATTCTTCGATTGAAGATGTCATTCCTCCCTTATTTCATGGTAGACGATTTTCCAGAGATCTTAAAAAGGAATGCAAAGGGCATTGGTTATAATAACTATATTAGAGTGGCCACCTCACTCGAGGTCATTACAGAAACTGGGGCTGATTCACAAAGGGCCTTCGCACTCATGGCGCAGGCCCGCAGTCATTGCAAAGGGGCCTGCAGTCGTGGCTGGGGGTCTGCACCTGTGGCGTGACCTTCACAATGGGTAAAGGCCATAAAGAAGTCCCGCCATGAGTGTGGATATCCAACCTCAAGTGTGAAAGTTCCACCACGAGTGCGGAGATCCCGCCACGAGTGCGGAGATCCTGCCACAAGTGTGGAGATCCCACCACAAGTGGGGGACCTCTGCCACGACTGCGGGGCCTCCACCACGAGTGCAGAGGCCCTTTGTGATCTGGCCCCACTATCTCTAGTACTGAACCTTTAACCTACTGACCACTGATTTCCGGTGTGTTAGTGTAATTAGTTCAATGGAAAAAAACAAGACTACAACACCCAGAATCCATTAGGCTATCACACAAAAGTCCAGGACTGGAGACAGTATCTACAATGACCTTTAGATTGTGGTCACCCTCAAAATGTATGTACTAAAACAGTGAAACTCAAAGTACGGCCCAGTGGCCGCTTGCGGTCCTCTTGACCTTTAATGCGGCCCCCTTGGTGAACAGCAGCACCAGCTGCTGTTTAGTTGCTGAGCACAAGTATTCAGATTTTATTTTATAAAACTAAATGCGCAAGCATTTATTAACCTGCAAATAAATGCTTGCCCATTTATTTAACATGTTTTTGAACCACCTTAAACGATCCCTGACTCACCCAGACCCCCTACCTCCACTCTGCTGCTATCGGTGCGTCCCTCAGTCACACCACAAACTGTAGTTTGTGCCCCCTGGGCAAATGTTTGTGAGTACCCATGTACTAAAAGAAAGCATTTAGAGAGTGCACTGTTACGGGTCACTGAGTGTGCACCATCTTGTGTTGAAGATAACTAGCCATTCAGGCACCATTGAAAACTTTCCATCAGGCAAAAGTTAGAATAATAGAGCAGATTAACAAAGTTGCTTAGGCCGAGGATAGAAAATAAACTACAAATAGGGTGACTACACAACTCTAGGTCATAAAAAGACACTACCTCTGAACATTTCACCTACAAACCACTGGTTTCAGGTGTGTTGGCATAAATCAACCAATGGAAGCTAAAACAAGGCTACAACACCCAGAATGGATTAGGCTATCCCACAAAAGTCCAGGACTGGAAACAGTGGACATCTAATTACAAAGTTATGTGCAACACTACCAAATGTTACAAGATAAGTGACCAGGTTCAGGGTGTGTCTGCTCCTGATGTTTTTCATTTACTGGACCATTAAGGCACATAATTATGGGACTGTGCTTTTACTCAGTGGCGTAGCATGGGTTGCCAGCGCCCGGGGCAACCACCCCTGTGGCCCACCCACACTACACTACTGCTTTCACAGCTCGCTTTTTTGGTGCAAGTTCAACCACTCTTTGACTGATACTTATTGAAACCGCCCTCACACTGGATGGACTCCCTTCTTCCTCGGGGTCACTTTCAATACATGCTGGACTGGCAGAGATATCATGTCCCGTGATGGCCCTGATGCGATTAAAATAATGCTTACAAAAGTTGATGTTGTTATATGGCCATTAGGGTCCTTCTCGACATTGCTAAGTTAGCATGAGCTTTGCTGCCATGATGCTGCTTTGCGCACGTTACTACATGACTTTATTTTGCAAGACTCTGTTTATGCCTTTCACATGAGAACTGTCTGCTTTTCGCATTCTCTGCTAAGTTCCTGGAGTTTAGTCTGAACACGATGTGCAAGGTCGATAAACAATGCCCCTTGTTATTCTGTTCTGGTCAGTCCCTAGCGCCTAGACAAAACAAGCTAAACACAGCTGCACTGCTGGAGGCTCATGCTTTGATATTACGGGAAAGCATGTTGTTCAAACACACACTTGGAGAGAGCCTTTCCATGGAGAAGAGCTATGCTGTTCCTATGATGTAAACCTTCCATCTAGGCTTTAAGGTATGGGGTCTGCTGACAAAGCCCAGAGATCTTCCTTTATATAATAAACCTCAACTTACCAAGGGGAGGGTGGTTAGGCCTTATCGTCCTTTTTCCACTGTCTGTGTATAATGACATCCCCTTTTATATTCTATGGTATTTAACAATGCTAACTGTGTTAGGTTTATGCATTTCACTGCTGGTAGTGGCTCGTATTCTGCATTATAGAGAACGATAGTTAAAAATAAACACTTTGAACTATTACAGTGACTCTGCCAATTCTTATTGTGGACAAGTACGAGTGAGCGAGCGAAAGGGTATGTCTTGCTCCCGCAATTCCTGAGAGAGTCGGGAGTGTTGTGTTCTGGGTTGTCTAATCATTTGTAGCTTTGTGATTATGTAGGAGAACGAATGAGACAGTATAGCTAGTCAGATTAGGGATTTTGGGTACTAAGGTGGTAGGAAGGTGCAACCCCTATACACCAAGGTCCTGTTTTCCTGTGCATAGTTCTGTGCACGTGCAGAATCCCTGCAACAACGTCTTAGTCTATTACACTATCGTTTTCCACCCAAACCAGGAGTTAATTTCATACTGCAAGGGGTTCCAGCTGACACATTGCTAAAGTGAGGGAGCTTGGGGCTGGGGGGGGGGGGCGGCGGGGGGGATTAGTGGACTAATAATTAATTTTAAAAACGTACCTGTCGACGCCGCCAATCCTGGTGTTCCAGGAGTAGTCTAAACGGCCTGGTTTTCCGCTCAGACAGTGCATGGGAGTTTGTGCTGTTTCTCCAACCTGGCTGTGCAAGAAGGCTGGGTTGGAGGAACCTAAGTGCGCATGTCTGTTTGGCTGGCCAAACAGACATGCGCACTTTACAGTGCCCATCACTCCCCCCCTGCCATGGTGCGGCCCCACCCTGCCCTACACTGACATCAGGACAGAAAGTCACCAGAAAAAAAAATGATGGTATTGTTTTAGTATCATTTCATTTTTCTCTGACTAACTTTCACAAGTGGGGTGACGCTCCTTCACCATTACGGAGGTGTCACGCCCGGTCGCACTTTCCAGCACCGTGCTTATTTCTCAGTCTGCCATCGTTACCTATCTCCGATACTGTGCTTGTACCTCAGCCTGCCATCGATACCTCTCTCTGGTTCTGTGCTTATAACTCAGCCTGCCATGATACCTCTCTCCAGTACTGTGCTTAATCCTTAGTCTGTCATCGATACCGCTCTCCGGGACTGTGCTTGTACTTCAGCTTGTCAATACCTCTCTCTGGTACTGTGCTTATGTCTCAGTCATTGATACCTCTCTCAAGTACTGTGCTTATACCTCAGCTTGCCACTGATACCTCTTTCCGGTACTGTTTTTATACCTCAACCTGCCATTGATACCTCTCTCCAGTACTGTGCTTATACCTCAGTCTGTACTCGATACCTCTCTCCGGTACAGTGCTTACACCTCAGTCTATTATCAATACCTCTCTCTTGTACTGTGCTTATACCTCAGTCTATCATTGATATCTCTCTCTAGTACTGTGCTACACCTCAGCCTGCCATCAGTACCTCTCTCAGGCACTAGGCTTATACCTCAGGCTGCCATCGATACCTCTCTTCGATACTGTGCTTACACCTCAACCTGCCATCGATACCTCTCTCTGGTACTGTGCTTATACCTCAGCCTGTCATCTATACCTCTCTCCTGCACTGCTTATATCTCATCCTGTAATCGATACCTCTGTCCGGTACTGTGCTTACACCTCAGTCTATCATTGATACCTCTCTCGGGTACTGTGCTTATCTATCATCCTGCCATCGATACCTCTCTCTGGTACTTTGCTTATACCTCAACCCACCATCGATATCTCTTTCTGGTACTGTACTTATACCTCATACCTGCCATCGATACCTCTCTTTGGTACTGTGCTTATACCTCAACCCACAATCGATATCTCTTTCTGGTACTGTACTTATACCTCATACCTGCCATCAATACCTCTCTCCGGCACTGTGCTTACACCTCAGCCTGCCATCAATACCTCTCTCCGGCACTGTGCTTACACCTCAGCCTGCCATCAATACCTCTCTCCGGCACTGTGCTTACACCTCAGCCTGCCATCAATACCTCTCTCCGGCACTGTGCTTACACCTCAGCCTGCCATCAATACCTCTCTCCGGCACTGTGCTTACACCTCAGCCTGCCATCGATACCTCTCTCCGGCACTGTGCTTACACCTCAGCCTGCCATCGATACCTCTCTCCGGCACTGTGCTTACACCTCAGCCTGCCATCAATACCTCTCTCCGGCACTGTGCTTACACCTCAGCCTGCCATCAATACCTCTCTCCGGCACTGTGCTTACACCTCAGCCTGCCATCAATACCTCTCTCCGGCACTGTGCTTACACCTCAGCCTGCCATCAATACCTCTCTCCGGCACTGTGCTTACACCTCAGCCTGCCATCGATACCTCTCTCCGGCACTGTGCTTACACCTCAGCCTGCCATCAATACCTCTCTCCGGCACTGTGCTTACACCTCAGCCTGCCATCGATACCTCTCTCCGGCACTGTGCTTACACCTCAGCCTGCCATCAATACCTCTCTCCGGCACTGTGCTTACACCTCAGTCTGTCATCGATACCTCTCTCCGGCACTGTGCTTACACCTCAGCCTGCCATCAATACCTCTCTCCGGCACTGTGCTTACACCTCAGTCTGTCATCGATACCTCTCTCCAGTGTTCCCGGACGGACTGGGAATTCAAACCAGCCCTGGCAATCACGTTGGACCAGCCGCATGGGGAGGCAGTGGGGGGTGGGCGTTGCAGTAAAAAACCGGCACCCAGTAATAAAAACGCCCCCCACCAGTTCAAAACCGTCCCCCACCTTTTCGGCCCACCGGGAAAGCACGGGGTGCCCCTGACTGTGTTTATCCCTCAGCCTGCTATTGATACCTGAATCCTGGTTATTTCTTCTTTGTTTTTCTCTCTAGGAATCTTCTTCTCAAGTTTCAGTTATTTGTCCCCTCTACTTCTGGCAAACCTCATTCTCTCACTGACTTGTTTCTCATTTTAGAGAACCCGCTTTAGAGCATGTTAGTGATTTGACAAACTTCAAGCCAGCATGCACACTTTATTGTTGTGTTGCCAATCTTTGATCTAATCTTTTGTCACTGATTGTGCCTCTCAAGGGGCATTTAAATATACCCTCTTGCGCCCTCACCCCACTTGGGTGTTCATACCCCACCTATGAATGATCCCACCTGGGATCTGGAACTTCTGGACAGGCTTCCTTTTTTGCGGGAGAGCTTTTAAGTCAATAGTGCCCATATTGACCTCACCATGGGTTACCAGTTGACTTCTTCTACCCTCCAATTGAAGCATTGGTCCCATGGACGTCGATTCACCAAAATGCCTGGGGTAGCGGAAGTGACATCACAAACCCTTTGACCCTAATGACATCACGGAAAATGACATATATTGACCACTGACCCTGAATATCCCCAGGAAGTGGTGTAACATTACCTTACCCTGAAGACATAAAGTACCATAACTCCATACTTACTATAACACAACACAGACAAATGTCCATTTTAGAAACCACCTATATTAGGGCACTGACAGTATCTTTGAAAGTGGTGGGAAGTAATGGTTTCCTTGAACTATTGCCAGCCAGACCTTTTCTAGGAGAACTTGGGAGGGTTCTTTTCTTTTCCTAAGAAAATTTTAAATTAAATGGGATCAAGTAGTGCATTTAAAAGCACAGTTTTCACATCAGTTTGCTAAAAAGCCAGAGGCTCTGAAGGGATACTCATTCATATTCAAATCCTTGCATGGTGTGCCAAGCCGATGAAACCCGATGCTCTGTTTTCAGAATGTGCTACAGTCGCCCCCAAATGTCATCACTTACCTCCATTGTGCTAGGGCCAGCATTTTATCATGGATGCCCGCCTATGCCTTGGGTGTGACCTTATGTCACAAATTACCGACAGTATGCCAGTGTCAGAATTTTGCAAATCATGCC
The DNA here is from genome assembly GCF_964204655.1 of Triturus cristatus. Lineage (NCBI taxonomy): Eukaryota > Metazoa > Chordata > Amphibia > Caudata > Salamandridae > Triturus > Triturus cristatus. The sequence continues at coordinate 78,920,427 of NC_140591.1, read as the reverse complement.
ATCCATATATCTTATGTCAAAGTTACCTCTAGAATGTCAGGGCCAGTATTCTGTCAAGGTTGCCCCCCACCCCATATGCCATGGTGTTCCTCTCTAATGTCAATAAGTTTCTCCAATCTGCTAGCGTCACAGGCGTCACTATACCAAAGATGTCCTCAAGTATGCCAGCATTTTTCCCTCGGTGCCCAGTATGCCAATAATTGCTGCTGTTATGCCAGTACCTGTATTTTATGAAGGGTGACCTTTATGCCAAGAATTACCTCCAGCATGCCAGGGCCAGTGTATTTGCCAGAGGTGTCCGTCATCCTAACAATGCACTCCACTGTGCCAGCACCACAATTTCCCTGTGTGCCTTTATAAGCCACAAATTACCGACAGTCTTCCAGGGCCAACTACAGGCACTACATTGTTACCCACGCTCACTTACATTTAGTCACTTACACTCCCTAATTCTCACTTACTTGCAATTAATTCACTATCTTGCATTCTCTTACTCACTCACGGGCACACTTATTGATAATCATTCTCACTCATTAGTTGTCACTGATTCTCACTCACTGTCACTCACAAATGCTTACTCATACAGACACATGGTCACAAACACACACTCCCTTGCACACAAACACACCCTCACCCACCAGCATGCACACAACTTAAATGTAACAACATTTCTTTTACTTACATCATCTGCAGCAGGAGATCTCGTTCCAGCTCCTGGTTCTCTGTTTTTTTTTATTAAACTAATAGTGAATAATAAACTATTAAGTACTATTAGTACAATAAAACATGAGCAGAAAACATGGGTGGAGCAATGGAGTCCATTAGGACAAGCTGCCTCAGTCTTTTTGAAAATGACTTTGCTGCCTCTGGGCTGGGGGCAGAAAAGACGGTGCCAAGGGTCTCAAGGGGCAATCCAGGGGTCGCAGCTGTGACGAGTGGTGACCCTTAAAGGACGTCCGTGATTGGCCCTTAACCTGTACTCAACTAACTACCCCCGTCCTGGGGATGACCTCATAGTAACACCCAAGTCAAATCGCCATTGACAACAGAGGTCATATAGACTCCATTACCCCCCCCCCCCCCCCCCATTCATAATATCTCTTGGAGTTAAGCCATTCATCTTATTATGTATACACATTTACTAATTGTTCACATTTTCCGCACTGTGTTATCCCTTTTCAATTCACATACTTGAATTTCTTCACTGAACTAAATGTACTCAGTATGGCTTTAGCCTGGGTGGTTGTTGCAATCTCATTTTTGGGATGTTTCTGAACAACTTATTTGATTAAGCTCTATAGTGGATGGATTATGCATCCCCCAATTGAAAACCTCTACTTTGAGAAAAAGTCTACAGTGGATCTCTGTTTTTTTTATATATCATAATATATCCAGGTCTTTTGCATTAATTCAGTTTGGCACCTTAGGTCTTCTGCTTTGCATTTAGAGAAGCTTTCCAGAGTTTATTCAAGTCACCTGGTATTTCCTGCATATTTGTTGTGCTGTGACTGTCTGTGCCCCTCGCAAGAGCAGTGGCTGTCTCCAGATGTCGCACTATGCACTCACCTGCCACTCCCTCCAGCACTACCTAAGCGGGTTAGCCTGTGTTCCCTCCTGGAACCTTTTAGGAACCTGGTGCTCCAAGGACATTTGGTGCTTTGTGAACACCTCTTTTCTCCCTCTGAGAACACCAAAGGGGACTTCCTCCCTTCCTGCCCTTCCGCCGATGGGACTTTCTACTCAGGCTACATTTGGAACAGCTGCCAAGATACTCTTAACTATGAGCCTTCTGCAAATTACTGGCAAATAGCACCCAACCTAGCAGTTGAAATGGACCTCTCCACATGTGTCCAACACTGTCAAATAGTGCCTTACTTGTGTCGTACCACAGTGTCGAAGCGCTAATATCGACTCCACAATAATGACTTGCACTGCATTGCCATGGTAAATAGATATGGAGTTAGAATAGTAAATAGAAGAGGTAGAGCAGTAAATCTATACTTTCCATGGATGCGTACTTTGACAATATGGCGGTAGTCGAAAGTGGAGATGTAAGTGCAGATCTATATTATTGACCTCGATTATGACAATCAACCTTTTTCCCCATGCACTGAGGTAATATATCCCTGAGGGGCAGTGTGTTTGTTCTTTTGCAGAATAATGCACCCCATCCGTTACATTATAAGAATCATAGAAATCACCTTCAAGTTTTGTGCCTGTACAAAGTTCTCATCCTCCAGTATTACACAATGTATGGAGCATAGTTCCCAATTAATGTTCTAATATTAGAGAGTTGTCAGTACATCACTCTGTACATATTCATGATTTATATTAAACACACCATTAATGGAAATGCAGGTGTTATTATTACCCAATGCAATGGGGCTCCTTTTACTGACATTGGAAGAAGGAGTGGCAGTATCGACCCTAGAGGGGTTCAAAGACTTATATTTGGCCTTCCCCAACAAACCCACATCACACCCCACCTCAGGCAGCTCCACTGGCTCCCCAAACAGAAGAGATGCCAATTTCAGCTGCTGACTCACGCACAGAAGGTTCTGCACAACCAAGGTCCCGCCTACATTAACCACCGCGTGAACTTCCACCAACCGTCGAGCCGTCGAGAAGTGTACGCTCTGCCTCTCTATCATTTGCCCATATTCCCTGCATCTACCGTAGCAGAAGTGGAGGACGCTACTTCTCCCGCATCACAGCAAAGTCCCAGAACAGCTTCCCCACACACTTCCGAACCATTACCTCACTTCCGGAATTCTAAATGGCCCTCATGACCTGGCTGTTCAAATAGGCCTCTGGGACCTGCAAGCGCCTGGATACCGGGTGATTTGCCATGCTTAATAAATCGCCGAATTGATTGATTGCTTGAAAGCTTTGATGTACAGTTCAGTCATTAGTTCTCTGGTTCTCATCATATTTGCGCTTCGCATAATGGACCATTCAACATTCGATTGTACTTTACCTTGATGGCAGCATTGAGCGACTGCACACAATGAACGGGATCCGACAGCATCCAGGTGAGAAGCAGGAGTACGTCGACAAAGAGCAGCGCCGCCACCATCCCCAGCAGCTGGAGGTCTTTAATGATCTGCAGGAAGAGCAGAGGTCATTGAGAACAGCCATGAATGGCACACACCGCTCGGTTCACCAGAGACCCCCATTCTTCAGGTTCTGCACTCCTTCATCATGGACATTCAGCACACACGCATCATCCTCATAGTTCAATACACTGCGCCTCATTAATAGTCAGTATAGACTGATCTCATGCATATTCAGTGAGCTCACCTCATTAATTTTCCAGGCAAGCTGGTCTAATTAATATTCAGCATACAAACCCATCATTTTGCAGCCCACTTCTCTTTTTTAACAATCAGTGCAGATCGATGATATGTGTATTCGGTGGAAGCTCCTCATTAATATTCAGGAGCAGCTTGTCTCATTCATATTCATCATAGAAACGTATCGCCATCATTGGGCAGTGCACCGCTCCTCATTCACGCTCAGGACAAATGTTCTCATTCATATTCAGCACACACCTCATTAATATTAAGTACGATTGCTCTCATTGTTATTCTGTCATTGGGCCGCGCACGGCACGCACTCCTCACTGTCATTGGGCAGCGCACGGCACGCACTCCTCACTGTCATTGGGCAGCGCACGGCGCGCACTCCTCACTGTCATTGGGCAGCGCACGGCACGCACTCCTCACTGTCATTGGGCAGCGCACGGCGCGCACTCCTCACCGTCATTGGGCAGCGCACGGCACGCACTCCTCACCGTCTTTGGGCAGCGCATGGCGCGCACTCCTCACTGTCATTGGGCAGCGCACGGCACGCACTCCTCACCGTCATTGGGCAGCGCATGGCGCGCACTCCTCACTGTCATTGGGCAGCGCACGGCACGCACTCCTCACTGTCATTGGGCAGCGCACGGCACGCACTCCTCACTGTCATTGGGCAGCGCACGGCACGCACTCCTCACTGTCATTGGGCAGCGCACGGCACGCACTCCTCACTGTCATTGGGCAGCGCACGGCACCTCATTGATACAGTAGAGTTCTCATTCATATTCCTTACACACCATTTGTTAAAGTTCCGAACTGGCTGTGCTCATTAGTATTTAGCATCAATCATTGGGGAGGAAGATAGCAGGCGGCGTCCTCTTTAGTGGGTCCTGGCTGCTCTATGGTAGCCTCATAGACAGGTCCTCTCACAGGGCGCAGAGGCCCTGTGCCAAGGGAGAGGGGAATACAGAATTTTCACTCATTCGCTCAGTTAGATAATAAGTGAACCGAGCTGTGAAAAACGTATTTTTATTTATGATTTTCAACATCAGTTCTTCTATTTGTAATTCCCTGAATAGTTTCTGATCACGAACTTTGGTGCCTTGCTGACGTGTTTCAAAGTCAGCACCAACAGACTTATTTTGCTTGTGTCTATTCACACCTGGTGTTGACATACCTGCCCTTTGCCCGTCTGAGGCTGATCTAGCAATGTTTATACTTGATTGCTCAATTGTCTGCAGTTGTAGGAGAAGGAAAAAGCAATGTCAACTTGTAAAAGTTTATGCTCGTTTGTTCGATTGTCTGCCAATGTCTTAAGGAACAAGCAATGTCCACTGATAATATTTGTGCTCGTTTGTTTGATTGTCTGCCAATGTCTTAAGGAACCAGCAATGTCTACCGATAATGTTTGTGCTCGTTGGTTCGATTGTCTGCCAATGTCTTAAGGAACAAGCAATGTCCACTGATAATATTTGTGCTCGTTTGTTTGATTGTCTGCCAATGTCTTAAGGAACCAGCAATGTCTACCGATAATGTTTGTGCTCGTTGGTTCGATTGTCTGCCAATGTCTTAAGGAACCAGCAATGCCCACCGATAATGTTTGTGCTCGTTTGTTTGATTGTCTGCCAATGTCTTAAGGAACCAGCAATGCCCACCGATAATGTTTGTGCTCGTTGGTTCGATTGTCTGCCAATGTCTTAAGGAACCAGCAATGTCCACCGATAATGTTTGTGCTCGTTTGTTTTATTGTGTGTTAGTATTTGAGTATCTGCACCAAACCTTAACATTGTTACCTCGTTAGGGATTGTTCCATCTGTAAATATTTTGCACATTCCCAGCCTATGCCAAATGTATAAATAACCTAGCAGAACTGTGCAAGTTGTCCACTCTTGTCATAGCCACCTGAGCGCTGTGATTATGTGCACCAGCGTGTTACTATTAAATACGAGTTGCCTTGGAAGACCTCCAACTACTGGCTTCTTTATTTTGGAAGTGGAGACTAGAAAATAGCGATTTCCACAATTGGCTACCACGAAGGGACCTTGCTGAGAGACATCCAACAGATTTAAAGACTGTGGTCATGGAGGTGCGACCTGGGACCGACTGATCGTGGGGCGCCCTGTAATTTAAAGAGACCAAGTTTCTTAAGCAGCTGCCACCTGAAGTCCCTAACAAGCCTCCTGACTTGACTTCTCCGGCTGAGGTCCCTGACTGATCCTTTTGGAGTAGGCGTTTTTTCTAAGGACCAGTGGCCATACGTCAAACAGATGAAAACAATTGGTGAGATTGTTCTGTTGTATTGGTATCGGAATTCTTTGTGGTATTAGAATTCTTTTGTATTGGTATTGGAATTCCTTTTGGTATTGGAGTTCATTGATATTGGAATTCTTTGATTTCTAGAAGTCTTTGGTATTGGTAATGAAACATTTTGGTATTGGTATTTATAGTCAAGCCCTTAAAAAACAGCTAGATAATTGTATACTAGCTTCTTTGTTTTGGAAGTGGAGACTAGAAAATAGCGATTTCCACACAGCTGTCAAACTTCTCTAGATTCACAAAGTTATATGTGCAATCTAGCAGTATCAAAGCGGATGCTCCATGTCTTCCTGTGGGCGCATCATGTCAATGAAGTGCAGAGCTGCTACAACATAAAGTTACTCACTTAGATTCAAAATATTTAAAATTGAGACAGAAGAGTAAATAAACTATTGTTAAGACTTAAACAATACAAATGCCTCAGAGGGATTAATAAACAGTAATATATATTGCTAATTGAATCTAAGCCCCTCTGATTTACCACTGAAGTATGACATTTTTGAATGAGTCAATAACGGATCTTATTATTTCTCTTGTATCAATACCCAGATTCTTATCCACCATACTAGATTGTCCTAGTACTTCTTTAATACTGGTAATGGGGCACAAGACGTTGGGTTAGTGGAAAATAAGATATTGCGTTTTTCCTCAATTTAAGTTCGTAATTTATTAAACAAAGAAATATTAATTGTTGGTGTCTTTGTAGGTGCATTTGTACTACAAATGTATTTTTCTTTTAATATGAATATTCTTTTGCATTTATAAGATAATAGAAATGTAATTATAACAAAATTATTTGGTTAGATATTTTTAGAACACTTTGCTCTTTAAAAAAGTACTTCACATATGTCCGAAGTGTTTTAGGGTCCAAATAGTAATCCATCAATTTAACATGAACATTTTAGACCACTGGTTTATTCAGTAGAAACTAATTTTGTTTTTTCAACTATATCTTGTATAAAGTACACTAAACCCCCAGAGTATCTCAAATTAAGTGTGAGGGCACTTCCAAGTGTATTTCTTTACATATAAAGATAATCTGACTAATATTTGTGAACTGCAGAGGAATTGTAGGACAATTGTAGACAATTTCAAATACACTAAAATGAAAAGTGAAAAAAGAGTTTGGTTAAGTCTGTTAGAAGTTAATTGGAAAGTACCAGAGGTTTGAATGCTATTATCATAGGGTGATTTAATCTCCCTGTGATAATAGCATTCCAGTCTTGAGAATACTGATAGCAACACTTTGACTAACACCCAATTCCCCCATTGCAACGAAATGGTAGGAAGAACTATTAAGGTGCCGATTCCGATCATGGATAAACCGGGTACGAATCGTCGTACGGAGCATTTTCTCCATACGACTCGTACCCGGTAAATAAACCGTACGAACTAGCAAGTACGATTCGTACAGGAATCCTATTTCCGTACGAATCGTACAAAAGACCGTACGGCTAAAAGACACGTACAAGTCTGATCCGGGACAGCGCGAACGCGACGTCCGTACGGATTTAGGCAACATTGTACGGACCAGCAAGTACGATTCGTACCTACAGCACTCCGCACGGCTATTTTTTTACGGGAGCCAAAAAGTGCCGGAAAAGCTAAGTACGCTGCGATGCATGACGAAAAGGGGGCCCGGTACGCGACGTACACGCCATCAACCACATCGTACGTGTCATCATGTACGGTGCCTACCCCAACATTGCATATGTACAGTACGTACATACGCGCTGGCGGGGTACGCACCGTACATAGGCCAACCGTGCGTATGTACGGTGCGTATGTCCGCACTGTACCCCCCACCCGCGTATGTCCGCACCGTACCCCAGGCGTACCCCAATCTTCGCGTATGTACGGTCCGTACATACGCGAGGATTGGGGTACGCCTAGGGAACAGTGCGAACATACATGGGTGGGAGGGGGTACGGTGCGGACATACGCGGGGGGGTTCGGTGCGGACATACACGGTGGGTACGGTGCAGACATGCGTGGGGTGGGAGGCTGGGGGGGCCATACGACTCGTACCCCGGGCAAAGTTCGATCCGTACGGGACGTTTTCCATACGCTTGTGTATTCGGAATGCCGTTACGGATCGAACTTGTGCGCTCGGACTTCAGTTTTATGACTCGTACGTAAAACTGTCCGGGGACGACTCGTAGACCTTTTCCCGATACGAATCCGTATGTATTTTTTTACGTACGAATCGTACTTCACCGGTTGGACGGGACTTGTACGATTCATACGTAAAAAAATACGGATTCGAGTCGTCCTGGAAAATATTTTCCCGGATCGGAATCGGCCCCTAAGTGTCTGTAAAACTAAGGAGCTAGTCATGGCTCAAAACCAGATTTATAAATATTGAAATTCAGAGTACCATGCTATCTTAAGCAATTGACAATACATTTTGGAAAGAATTGTTCTAGCCTTTCTCCTCCTCTTCTATTTAGTCCTTTTTTGTATTTATTAAGATTCATTCAAATGGTTTCAGAAATGCTGATTTTTCTTCTGTGTGAGATGTGTTGTGTTTATACGGATTATCTTCAAATATTTTTAATGTCCTAGGTTATTGTGCAGTACCGTGGTGCAGAGTTCTATGCTCAGACTGATTTCATTACGGTCAGTAGCCCATTTCCAGTGCAGACATAAGGCAACTTGTCTGATTCTCACCACACGTTTATCTGGAACCCGCTGTGTGAAGACTTTGTATAACCTCCAGCTCTTGCCAAGGATGGGCCCAAAAACCAGTGAGACGCCGAGGTACAGCATCCCAATCCTCATCTGAAATAATAAAAAAACGCTGTTTTTACAATCACTGAAATACATTTCCAGATTTTTTGTATCTGTAGGTAATGAATAAAATATCTTAACAGACTCTTGGCGTAACTTGGTTTTAGGGATATCTGGGGTGTCTTTTCAGGGCATGCTTCTTGATTGGTTTGTAAAAGAGCCTAAACTGTGCCAATATCTGACCTGTTTTACTTATTTATTAATTGATTTAAAACTGTGAATAGTAACAGAGTTGTTGTGTTATGTTATATTGATTTGTATAGCATACTACTCACCCGAGAGGGTATCCAGGAGTCAACACATATGATGAGAAAGCGCTATGCACTTGAAGAATAAATCTTCCACAAGTGGAAGATTTTCCTAAGATGGCCATATGTGCAGAGGACGGCCTTCATGGTAAGTACGAGGTATGTGTGAAAATACTACGCACACTGTAGAAGGTGCAAACACTTAAACCCTCTGCCAGGCAGGGGAATATAGCAAGAGAAAAGGCATTTATGACGTTCAGTAGAGTTTGCAAATACCCTACTGGCAAAATGTATGTCAGAGGTATATAAAGCAATGGCAGCAGTACAAAAAATATATATAATAATATATAAGATAAATATATGGACAACCATGAAGAAGCAAATAAGGCACTCCACAGTGCTTGAGGGCTAATGCTACAACAGCTTAACAAACTTCTATAGACAGTGACTGAGTTGGAATGCTTGCTGAGCTGGAGGTCGGCTGAAGCAGCGTCCCACAGAAAACAAAAAGAATCCCCTAGGTTATATATTTTTTAACCTATCACCTTATGTAGATTAAAGGCGATGTGCATGCTCTGCAAAGTAAAGGAAAAAATGTAAAACATTTATAAAATTTGTTACAGCAATACATCTTTAAAAAACATTCACGCACACATGAATATTCTTGAATCCCCGTATTTCACTATAATGTGGAAGACAACAGATTAAAATTTAACACAATCTACCTCATCATTATACATAAAATAATCAATGTTACTTATTTCACTCATATAATACACGGAAGGTAATAAGTGCCAAACAATTCCCAATGTGTTTCGGTGTCCTAGAGTCATACAAACCACCTTCTTTAGGATGACATTGATAAAATCTTTGAAATCTAAATGCACATTTGTAGCTCCTCTTGAATGATCAGAGTAAGGGACGCTATCTGACAGTGTAGTTGGACCAAGACATACTGGTTCTCTCAAGAAATTGGGACATCCATTCCAGGTTTTGGGAAACAGTTGTAGAGATACCAAAGAAAGTAGATATCCATAAAACAAACATATTGCAAGCATTTTATGAAAAAACAATTTTCCCCTACAATTACACTTCTGAGAGCTCTGGTGTGCTATGTGTTATAGTTCAGGCTAGAGCTGTTACTCTCTTTCAAGAACTCTGGTGTATGTGTCCTGCTACCACAGGACAAACACCTTACCATGGAAGATGCTTGCACCAGCCAGCAAGTATCTTAGGAGATGTATGTAGTCATTATCTGTCAACTGGTGTCTCTTATAAGCAATGCCAGCTCTGTGTATATTTTGGAGAGTCCCAAAGAACCTTACTAGGAAAGGGATCAGTGGAAAGATGGGTTTCAGACATATCTTAAATTTTGGGGAGGAGACATTTCCATGGTAATAAGAGAATTGGTTAATTTGAAGCAATGTTTGGGATAAAGGGATAAAGATTTCCCCAACACATTTCCTTTCCCCAGTAGTTGAGTGCTAAAGAGGAGAATGGTCTTGATAAATAGGACTGGCCTATGCACACCCTAGATGAAAATTATTTTACCATGAAAAATCAAGCTTAGAAAGGCACATATGCTCTGCGAGACGTCAGATGTCATACAGTGTTATGTAGCTGAAGTGCGAGGTACTGGTGCAACCTTTAACTACCATGAATTTCAGGATGAGATGATAAGAGATCAGTTAGTACATACAGCTAATAACAGCAATATTCAGAAACTATTGTGGGCCAAACATCTTGTTTTAGAGACCGCCAAGGAAATTGCATGTAGATTTCAAAATTCTTCCAAAGAAATTTAAAGAACTGTCCATAGCAAAGAAACAGGGACTTGGGCTGAAAAAGGGGTAATTCAAGTGGTTAAACCTCAAGAGTACAAAATATCATGCAAGGGTGCAAAGGAGGGAGAGATGTTACAGATTTGGATTCTAGGGACATGTGGCACCAGATCTCTCGTTGACGACTGAGACACACATGAGTAGGAAATATAACAGAAAGGGACAGAGTGTCCAAGGGGAGACATAGAACCTGTAGGGAGGGGTGTGAATATGATTGAGGATAAGGAGATTAATGAGGATGGAGAATTTGTACTTTAAGTTGAAAAATATTCTGGAGAAGGGATTTTTCCCTTTTGCTGTGTGTTAGCAGGAAACACATTTTTGAAAAAGTATCCAGTAGACCATTTAAAAGGCTGATATCAGTCTGAAAACACCTTGAGGGGTGCAGTGTCATCACACTTCCAAGAGGTGATGGCCTGAGGGCAGGATGATAGGATAGCGATAGACAGAGGCGGACGTATGGGGACCAGTGCAGCGGAGGAAGACAAGCATGTCTGCTGTAATTTTATACACACAGGGGGTCTAATGGGAGTAAGAAACCCAACCAGACATGTACTGCTCCTTAAATAATGGAGCACATACAAAAGTACGTCTGGTGAAAAGGGGAGGGATATTATTATTGTATGTGGGAGAATTCTTTCTCAAAGACAAGAACCCTCACACACCTGAGGGTGGCATACTTCATCATTGGGTTTCCTTCCTCACACTTGCATCAAATGGTGCCTGGTGTGGGCTGTGACTCTCCAATGGAGAGGAGCTGAGGTGTTTTTTGTTGCAAATGAGCGCTACATATGGGTGAGAGGTAGAGTGCTATATATATATATATTACCTACTGGCGGTCGCCAGTAGGTAGTTATAGTTAGGACCACGTTTCCATAGGAAATCCGCAACATTCTATTTTGAATAACTTTGGCGCCGGTTGACGAATCCTCGCGAATTTTTCAAAATAGGTGGGGCACTACGCTCCGCTCCTACCCTGAAAGTCTCGGGGGGATTCGTCAAGCGGGGGGCTGAGATAAAAAGGGGGTCCCAAAACGCGTTTTTCCCATGCATTTTTCCATAGGACCTTTAGACACAGCTACAGCCCGAACGGCTGAACAGAATTACTTGAAATTTGGCAGAGAGGTAGTCCTCAGGTCAAGGAAGTGCCTTTTGTAGGTTTGGTGTAAATCTGTTCAGTAGATTCTTAGAAAATAGCCTTTAAATCAATCTATATATCTGAGCCAGCTTACGGTGCGCTTACGGTGCGCTTACCGTACGCGTACGGTGGCGTGCGCGAGCGCGATTCTGATTGGCCCTTAGATCTTAGTAAACATTCGAATCGGTCGAAACCAGGAAGCGGCGGCCGCCATTTTCTCTCTCGCACTCTGACAGGGGGTTGAAAAACAAAGTGCAAATCATGTAAAGGGTCTGTTTACACAGCTACCAAGCACCTAGCCATGTCGAGGGAGTCCCCAACGATCCCCCAAGTGAAAAAAGGCAATTTTAATTTTTTCGAAAATTTCGCCGATTACGCTTACCGTACGCGTACGGTAAGAAATAATAATAAAAAAAAAAAAATATCAACATTCTCCCCACCCCGTGTGCAAAAGGTGCCCGAAGGGAACTTTTTGTGCAAGGTTCATCAGAGATAAACAAAACCTATATTTTACCTGTCACAACGATGCTCATCATATGACCTCCATGTGCGCACGGTGCGCGAAGCGCATCGTGCGTTCATGGCCCATCTAGCGTAACGTGGGCACGCGGTGCGCGAAGCGCACCACGTGCTCACTGTGCGCGCACGGTGCGCAAAGCGCACCGTGCGCGCACGGAACGAACTGCGTTAAGTGGGCGCGCACGCCACAAATGGCGTAAAGTAACTTAGCATTTAAAAAACCGTACAAATTCACTGAAAAAACCATAGGTTTCACACACGTTATAGTTAGGAATTAGCATTTAAAAAACCTTGCAAATTCACTGAAAAAACCATAGGTTTCACACATGTTATAGTTAGCTGGACATTTTACTGATAAAACACCAATGAAATGCCCCCGTTATAGTTACTGTAGGCAACTATAACTCACGCGACCGTAATCCTCTGCTGATGACATATGTGTCTTTATGAAAAAAAAATATTTGTAATATATGTATAGCTAAAATTTAATGGAAGAAGACATGGGCAAATAAGTGTCTAAATACAGTATTAGCATCAGCAGAGGATTACGGTCGCGTGAGTTATAGTTGCCTACAGTAACTATAACGGGGGAATTTCATTGGTGTTTTATCAGTAAAATGTCCAGCTAACTATAACATGTGTGAAACCTATGGTTTTTTCAGTGAATATATATATATATATATATATATATATATATATATATATATATATATATATATATATATATATATATATATATATATATATATATATATATATATATATATATATATATAGTGTGATGACCAGAAAAGTGACAGGGAGTTTGGAAAAGAAATTCCCTTCATAAGTTCAACATGTTTCCGCTCTAGGGTGACCCAGTTCTGGATTCGTTGGGCATTCATCAGGACCAGTTTGTATAGTCACTCTCAAAGACAAACGTAAGTATAAAACCTGGAGCTGGCCTATATGTAGGGGCCCAGGTGATACAGAAGATGGCCCACAGTTTCTTTGTTTGGGGTCCACCATCCTACTAGATTGTAAAAAGACAAAACATAAGTTTAAAATCTTTCAAGAACATATCAACAGACAAAAGTCCACAAGCAAAATAATGTGCATAGACCTGAGTAAGAGGGTGCCCACCACCATTGGGCACAATAGTGATGTGAACGGAGTGATGAGTTTTCTTACCCATAATGTGGGAATTCTGCTCACTCTCACGCCTTAATATGTCACCTAGACTGTGAAGCTGTACAACACAATTAAAAACAAAGTACTATCAGAATGGATTTATGAGCGCGCCTAGCAGGCATACATGGGGCAATCATATCATCTGAACTATTTGTATTGTTTGAGAAATGCCCAACACTCCTCAAACTATGAATTATATTCATATTAACAAAGTAAAGCTTAAAAAAGGTCGTTGTCGCACCATGATGGTCAACAAGTTCCTATGTGAGAGATCTCACTCTCAACCGTTCCTTCAAAGCAGTGTCACGTAGTGGCCACAATAGATGAATCAATTTCTGTCTGGGTAAAAGTCACAGATAAGCAGTATGTGTACGCGTAGTGGATGCTGAAGGACTGAAAAATGCTGATAGCCAAAGCGAAATATGCGCATAATGAGAATGCAGTGGAATTAAGTCCTCTTCCTAAAGTTTCATTGGGCATATAATGCTCCAACACTGACCCTCCATCTATATAGGCCAAACAATGGTGCCGGGTAGTGGCAAAAAAAGTGCAGCGTGGTCCTCTCCAGGGCAGGTAATGCTGTATGCGCTTCAATCAGAGCATATAACTAACCCTATGGGGTTGTGATCCAATCACGGTGAGGGGTGTGTGGCTGCTACTACTCTGCGAGAGTTGGGATGAGCTGCAAAAGATTGGCTTAATTTGGACTAATAAAAGGGGAATAATGGTGATCCTATCCTCGTCGCCAATGATGATTAATAATGATGAAGAAAGTGGAGTAGTAATTTCAAGCGGGCTTATTCAAACCGTCATCAATTCAGTCAGAAACAAACGAGAACAGTTGTATTTTGATAGTTGACAGCTGGCTACTAGAGTGTACCAATGTAAAAGGTAGTGGTGGTGGGAATAGGGAGGGGGAAGGAACCATTGGAAAGAGAAGGTATACAGGGAAAATACAGTAGTTGTGTGGAACTAAATTATGTTATCTCTGTGTCCACCATATGCGTCTTCTGTATCGTGTCTTTATCCTTGGCGTGTTTTTGATTTTTTTATACTGACATTGTATTATGATGGAGAAGGATGTGTTGGATTTTAACTATGTATTAGATCACCTGCAACTCTCTAAGAATCTAATGCTTATATTCCGTGGAATTATAGGACTATTCGTCGCGGACTCGCCTTCCCAAATGAACGTCAGTAAACTTGTCTTGCAATACTAATGCTGCAGGGGATACCACTTCTTTTCACCAGGCCTCCCTGTGATTTAAATTTACTTTCAGATGTAAGTAAAGTACAGAATGGTGACTGCGTTGTTCAGTCCACTGGTTGGACACAAACATTTTTTTTCTTTTTTTTTTTTTTTAAACCGTTTATTGCAATCTCAAATATATACAGGTAGGGGCCTACAACCTTCTGGCCGGCCGCTAAAGTGACGATAACAAATGACATACATACAATGAGGCACTTAGCTTTACATAGACACTAAGGCAGGAGGTATCCACAACGCGGGCCATATGGCTCTGAGCCCACAATACGGTTTCATTTTATACAACACAACAACATAAATAAACACACACCCGCAAGGCAACCCACGATCGAAAGTGACAGCACGTGCTCCTCAAATGGGGGACCCCAAACCATCCACTGAAAACCCCCGAGAGGGGAAGGGAAACAGGTCTGGGACCGGGAGAATACTGTGCTCGGAACTGAGGGAGGGAGTAAACTAGGGGGATGGAGCTAATGAAGCGGGAGGCAACAACGGCGGCTCGCAGATATCCCCGCGGTAGGCGTTCCAGGGGCCCCATATCTTCACCCATGCCCCAGGCTTACCCCGCGCCACATACACCACCCTTTCTCGGAACATGCACCAATCCATGTGTTCTTTCCAGGCCGACACCGCCGGGGACCTCTGGGATCCCCACAGCTGTGCAACGTCCCGTTTAGCCACCATATAGCCCAGAGTCACCCATCGCGTCTGCGGAACCGAGTAATCGGTCGGTTCCCACACATTCAGCAAACATCTCCTCGCTTCAGGCAACAGCGCGACATGCGTAACCGCTCGCAGGACCTCATGCACACCACGCCAGAATCGCTCCACCCTCGGGCATTCCCACAAAATGTGCAAAAAGGTCGCTGAAGCACCACACCCACGCCTACACAATCCGTCCTCGGCATAGCCCATACGCAGAAGCCTTGGCCCCGTCATGTACACCCGGTGGAGTATCTTAAGCTGGACGAAACGAAGGCGAGCCGGGATGGCCACCTCCTTCGGAGAGGCCACCGCGGAAATCCAGTCCTCGTCGTCCAACTCCAGCCCATCGGCAACCCAGGCCTCGCGGAGGCCAGTCAGTAAGCCCAAACGATCATTTATCAATTTCTTGTAAATGAGGGAGATCGTGCTGTCCGGAACATGGCCATCTAGCACTCGATCCTCCAGGGGGGAGGACTCCGGGATGGAGGCCACGTCTGGGAAGACGGAGCCCAGCGCGTGTCGGACCTGCAGGTACCGAAAGTATTCACTGCCCCGCAGCTGAAACTCCGCCTGCAACGTCTCGAATGTTTTAAATCCTCCCCTCGTCCAGAGATCCCCCACTGTACTGATGCCTATAGTGTCCCACTGCTCAAAGCCCTTCGAGGTCCACAGAGAGCCCAACCTCTCAGACGCATACAGCGGTGACGCCGGGGTCAAACGGTCCTTCCAGCCCATAGCTGCATTAGCCGCGTGCCATACTCGCACCATGACACGCGTGGGTCCCGTCAAGCGGGAATCGGGCACACTAGCGTAGAGCGCTCGATTGTAGTCGCCACCGGGCAGGAGCATCTTGTCCATTTCAAATGCCGGGTTTAGGGCGGGCCCATAGAGGCCCTGATTAATTGCAGCTAACTGGGAGGCCCAGTAATACCGTTTAATATCCGGGAGGGCAATCTCTCCGTCGTACCACGGGAGCGTCAACTTTGCCAAGGCTATACGCGGCCTCCCATCCCAGAACAGGCGGCGCTGTAAACCTTCCACTTCACGGAAGTAGCGCGCTGGGACCAAGTCCATAGTGTTCTGGAGAGCGTACAGGAAGCGCGGCAGTGACATCATCTTGAACAACGCCGCCCGGCCGAGCGGCGAAAGTGGCAAGCGCCTCCAGCGCGCGACATCCTCCTTCAAGCGCTGGAGGGGGGGAAGCAAATTTCGCTCGTAGCGGGCCACCGGGTCCAGCGTAATGTAGACACCCAAGTATCGAAATCCCTCCGAGGCAATCTGGATCGGACAGCCCCGCGGGAGGACAGGAGCCTCCCCGGAAAGCACATAGACACAGGATTTAGCCCAGTTGATGACAAGGCCTGAATTGCGGCCAAAAGAGTGCAGAACATCAACCAGGACAATCAGTGATTTGCGCGGGGAGGCTAAGTACAAAAGGATGTCGTCTGCATAGAGAGACACGCGGTCCTCACACTCAGGGATCCAACGGAGACCTCGGATAGAAGGGTGCCACCGCAGCCACTCTGCCAGGGGTTCCAAGGCCAGTGCGAACAGGAGCGGCGACAGGGGGCAACCCTGTCGCGTGCCCCGTCCCAGCCCGAATGGGGCCGAGACTCGACCATTCACCACCACCTGCGCAAGTGGGTCCGAGTACAACAATTTGACCCAGCTGATGAAACCCGGCCCGAAGCCAAATTTCGCCAGCATCGCCCAGATGTACGGCCACTCGAGTGTGTCGAACGCCATAGTGGCGTCCAAAGACGCCAAGATGGCCGGCTCCCGCACGAACGGAACACGCGCTAGCACGCCGTGCAGGCGTCGCAGATTAAGAGCCGTATTGCGGTGGGGGATAAAGCCGGACTGGTCTTGGTGGACCAGGTCGCCCACCACGCCGACCAGCCGGTTGGCGAGCACCTTGGCGAGGATTTTAGGTTCCGCATTCAAGAGCGAGATAGGCCGATAGGATGTGACCCGATCTCGAGGTCTCCCCTCCTTGTGGATGACCACGATGGTAGCCAGACGCTGGTCCGGCGGGAGGGAGCCCCGCAAGTGGGCCGCAAGGAACATTGCGCGGAGGTGGGGTGCCAGTACATCCGGTCGCAGCTTGTATAATTCGATGGGAATGCCGTTCGGGCCCATGGCCTTGCCAGAAGCGACCGAGCGGATGGCAAGGGCGATTTCGTCCGAGGTGGGGGCGGCATCCAGCAACTCCCTGTCCTCCACAGAAAGGGAGGGGAGCGCGATGTCACGCAGCAGGGCATGGGAATCCTCCTCCGAGCAGGGAGAAACCGGGGAATATACCTCGCGGAAATAATCCGCGAAGCAAGAAACAATGCCTTCCGGCTCAATGACACGCACACCATCCGTCCTCTCAATCAGCGGGACCACACGACTCGCTCTCTCCTTCTTATCCAACCACGCAATCAACTTGCCCGCCTTATCACCCACATCATACAATCGCCCCTGTTGCTCTCTGCTGAGGCCCCTGGCCGCCTCCGTGACGAGGGCCCTATAGGCCGCCTGCTTAAGGTGCAGAACGTGGAGCGCAGCGTCAGTCACCCCACTCCCCAAATCACCCTCCAGTTCAGTAATTTCGGCCTCCACCCTGGTCACCTCCTCCTGTGCGCGCCTCCGGGCATGGGAAATAAAGGAGAGGGCCTCCCCTCTAAGCACTGTCTTGAAAGCCTCCCACAGGGAGATAGCCGACAGGACTGACCCCACATTCTCCTCGAAATACCGTTGCAAGGATTTAATCAAGTCAGTGCGAATAGTGGGGTCGCGCAGGTACCAAGCGTTGATTGGAGCTACCCTGCCCTCCCCCCTCGGGAAGACATCAAAGTGCAACAGGAGCGGGGAGTGATCTGAAATGCCCCTCGCCAAATGGCGCACCTCCCCCACCCTCCCGGCATAGGCCGCAGGGACAAGGATATGATCAAGCCGCGAAAGGCTACCATGGGCACCCGAATGGAAGGTGTACTGCAGCTGAGTGGGATGCTTTAAACGCCAGCAGTCCACCAATCCCAGTGTGTCCAAAAGGCCCGACAGCCACGCCTGTGCCCGGGGGAGGTCCCTAGGGGGATAACGATCCATAGTCCCAGAGACCACCGCGTTGAAGTCCCCCCCAGCCACCAGAAGCCCCTCCGGAAGGTCAAGAAGGAGGCGTCCCAGGTCCGCAAAGGTGGTGGACTGTAACCCCGGCGGGACGTACACTGAGACAAAGACGACTACTTTGCCCTCCATTCTCCCCACCAAAACAGTGTAGCGTCCCCTCTCATCATGGCGCACCTCGTCTATTTCTAGCGGGAGCGAGGTCTTGACCATAATGCCCACCCCTCGTGAGCCTGACGTAAAGCCCGAGTGGGCCACCAAACGATAACCACGTCGATTCATGGCACAAAAGGAGTTACCAATAAGGTGTGTCTCCTGCAGAAAGACCACATCAGGCGAAATCCGTTTCAGATATTGCAGGACCACACCCCGCTTAATCCTATCCCCCAGCCCGTTAACGTTCCAGGACAACAAAGTCAGGTCCCTACCCCCCATCACATACAGAAGCCATCATTTGTCCCCCCGAGAGCAACTCAAAAACACCAGTACAATAAAGGGTTTGCCTTGCGGTAGAAACGAACCACACCCCACCCCAACCCACCCATCCCAACAGAACTCCCCCCACCCTGCACCCCTGCATGAGCCCAAACAGCCCCCCCAAAGTGCAGTGTGCCTGTCGCCCCATAGAAAGAAAACTAACTAGTCCCCCAGAGGAGGAGGGAGATCCCCCAAGAGACCCCGCACGACCTCCACAGGAGGGGAACTTACCCTAACAGTCAATGGTGACAATGGTGACAATAACACAGCCCGGAGCAAGGCCTACCATTAGTCCCTTAGTCCTGACCCGGCGGGCCCTCCCCACCAACCGCACCCCCCCCGCCCCCCCGGCCCCGATCTCCGGGCAAAGTGTCCAGCCAGTCCCCGGCCGCCTCGGGACGATCAAAAAAGTGCGTGCGGCCATCTACCTCCACCCTCAGCTTAGCTGGAAAAAGCATCGAATATTTGAGATTCAGGTCTCGTAGGCGACGTTTGACACCCAGAAAGCTCAGTCTCTGCTTTTGGACCGCCGGGGTAAAGTCAGGATAGAAATTAATATCCATGTTGTCAAGTCTGACTGGCCCTTGGAGCCTAGAAGTCTGCAGGATAGCGTCTCTGTCCCTAAAATTGAAGATCCGGGCGATGAGAGGCCTCGGAGGGGTGCCGATCTTAGGCCTACCCCCGGGGACCCTATGGGCCCGTTCCACTGCAAAGAATTTGCTCAGCCCCCGAGGCTGTAGGTGGGTGAGGACCAGGTCCTCCACGAACAGATCCGCTGCCTCCGCCTCTCGTCCCTCCGGCACCCCGATAATGCGGACGTTGTTTCTCCGGGCCCGACCCTCGGAATCCTCCAGACGACGATTCATCAGGGCGCTCGCCTGGCCAAGCCTGCGCACCTCCTGTTGGAGGGCCGCCACGTCAGTTGTGAGGCCCGAGGTAGAGTGGGCCAAAGAATCGACCCGGTCATTCGTTTTAGACAGATCGGCTCTCACGAGGCCCACGTCCACGAGGACCGAGTCGATCTTCTGCGCCAGAGTGTCAAAGCGCTGGTCCACCGAGGCCTTCATCTCGGCGATGGCGCCCATGACGTCCCGGAGGGTCAGGTCCGTGGGCGGAACAGGAGCATCAGTCGGGCCCGTGGGGGACCTACGCAGCACCTCTGGAGATCCCTTCTGGAGGGTGTAGCGGTCCATGTTATTGGATTGTTGGGCCGTGCCACGACGGGTCGACTTCACCTTGGCCCGGTCGCCATCTTGTTTTGTGGCCATGGTCGCAATCCCCAAATCGAGCCAATCTCCTCAGAAAGGGGGCAGACAATCGCGTTCAAGGGCTCCGGGGGGGGGGCGACCACCGCCCCTCAGGACGGTTCGCAGCCGGCGGGCCGGCAGGGCAGCCCAACGAGGCCACAGCACCGCACACCGCCCCGCAACCCAACCTCGCCTGGCAGCAAGGAGGGCGCAAAAGCGAAAGTGAAAGTGCGGGGCACGCGAGCCACCCAGCCTTGCCCGCCGCTGTTGTTCACTTTGTGTCCGGATCGCCCCACAACTCCAATACGGGGGGCCGGCGTGGAGAAGGCCGCAAATCTCAATCGATGCTCCTGCCGGTGTCCGAGGTCCGATTTAAAAACGGAAAACGGGCGTCACCTCTGCTCGGGCTCACAAATACAGTCCCCTCATCTGGGACAGGATTCTGTCAGGATTTATGCAGGAGGTCGCGGAGGTCCTCGGGAGCCTCGCACCTACGCGGCCATCTTGGTTGCGCGCTAGGCTCCTCCGACACAAACAGTTTTTGAATTGAAAGGCCATGGCCAGACATTGGACCGGGATGGTGGTGGGGTATCCAGGATAAAGCTGGGGTTCAGAAGTGTCTTCAGAGGGAGTGAGTGTGTTTTTCAACTCCAATAACGTGTACACCCTGAATATTTTGACCCCAGAAAATCGATGAAACACAATATCGATGACAAAGTATATTAAAAAAATATAAATTTGTCAGTAAATGTGGATTTTTTACACCCAACTCAAAATATAGGTATCTAAGCGGTACATAAATCTTCAAGGTACATAGATTATTGGAGTTAGGCATAGTAAATCTATACTTCCCAATTCACTTTTACCTTCCAATATTTTCACCCTTGATATTCTGTCCTCAATACTCTTCCTCGATCACGATAATCTGGCGGCCGATATACAGTAATTCTATCTTCCATCGATAGTGTGACCTACAGCCAAGCTGGGATTCTCTATTGTGGACAACATCTTCAATTTAGATCTTTCTTGACAACCGGGGTCCCTGAAAACTACATCATGGACCCAAAATCTTCCTGTGACTGTGACCCTGAAGGGTAGAAGTGTGAGAAGGTTGAAGAAGTGGGACGATGTCCCATCATCTCCGCACTCTGGGTGGGTTTACCAAGCCCATGCACCCCTGAGTATATAAGACAGGATCAAAAATAGAATCCGGGTCTATACAAGACGGCGTTGAAAAACGATGGCTATGAAACTTGTGTCAATCTTAATGTGTCACGAGCTTTGCATATATTTTCCAGCAGCTCAACATGGACCTGTTTTAGAAACAATGAGCCATATTAATGGGTTCTCAAGATGAACATCTCGTGGCATTTGCCTGATCTTTTCATTTAACTTCTTTAAATGTGTAAGTGAATTAATTCTCACACCCAGCCCAATAGTCAATATCTAGTTACCCTTGTGGTGATTACCCACCTGGACTAAAGTCTCTATGGATGCCCCGGCTGCCATGTTGTGTTCTTGGATGCCGAAGAGGTAGCCGCTGGCATACGTCAGGCCACTCCCAAGCAGGGTCACCACGTTCAGGTTAGGGCTGGACATTTTCACAATCCTACAAGAGAGCGGCAGAGAAGAAATGCACTGAGGTGTTTAGAGGGGTGAGGTTTTGAACATTCAAGGCAGTGTTAATGTCATACTTTATAGCACACAGGGGTTTTCATTGGCACTTTCATACTTCCTGTTTTATCATGGGTAACATGGACCAAGGAATTAGCACAGGCTCAGAATCCTCTTTGCAGTTTGTCTTTTGTACCATGTAGCCCCAAGGCCTAATCTTTGTATCTAAGGACATCACTAGCATGCGGCGGCCTTGCCACATAACAGGGGATAGAGAACAAGAGAGTTACATTTTGAATAGAAGGATCTGTGATGTCTATGTTGGTAGTAAGAGTCCAAGAGGAGGAAGAGGGCATACTGGTCAGGACTAAGTGTGGGTAATACTCTGGTATCATACCCCGTGACGGAATGTCACTATGGAATGGCACTGTGGCACTAAAGAGGTACAGTCTGCTGCCACCAATGTTCCATTTCTAGGTATGACAGCAAAATGTTCAAACACAAAAGGAGGGACACATTCAATGGTGTTGGCTGTTTTAGCTATCTTGGTTGGCTAAAATGCTCTATAACTTCAGCCAATCAGACTGCCTGAAAAGATTCATCACATGACGGAGCATTAGTAAAAACGTGGAGTGCACTGCAGTCCGGCTGACGGATTGTGAGGCAATTCCATCCATTTGAGCTCTCAGAAAATGTTCTACCCGCTTCTAGTCAGGAGTTGCAAACTAGCAGCTTCAGTTTACACTAGCTGAAGTGGGGTTTTGTCATGACATTAAATGGCTCATCACAGCTAGGAGCTACAGAGGGTATGTGCCAAGCCGCCCTCCACTCAATAGTGCAGCTATAAAAATACAACCCTGTGCGGTATAGTGGAGGCAGGTACGAATGCCCTCCGCCTCTAACTCAATTTTAAATATTGCTTGGGACATCTGGTTCTTCGCAATACACGGGTTTCCTTTCTCTGATGGGAACAGTAAATATCTCTTTTTCTTGATCTGTTTCCTCTTTTTCTTCACTGGACTTTAATTTCTTGACTCTTGTGAGTGGGCAACCGATGATGAGAAAACGTGGGCATACTGGCGAGAACCGGCTGGTAGCCTCCCTGGTGTTGCGTACGTGAGGTGCCCTCTCACTTTCACCTTCATTATTTTCTTGAATTTTTTTCTTGAGTATTCTTTACTTTTCTCTGTGGAGGTGTTGGATAACGGTGGGCTGTTATTTTGGTTGATTTGGAAATTTGAGGGGACTAGGACTACATCTATCTGGATGCAATACCAGTAGCTGAAGAGAAATAACGATTTCCATGAGCTGTGTAGGTCCTAAAGTAATAATAAAAATTATATCCCCTCCCAGTGCTAAGCCTTGTTTGGTTTAATGACATTAAATGGAACAAGTTAATGAGTTTACCACTTGGCAAGGTTGTCCATCTGACACCACATCCAGAGTATTTTTTCCTGTCCAGCACTGTCTTGTGCATAGACAGTCCCACAACATTAAGGGCACTGACCCTTTAACTTCCACATATGAAAACTCACTCTTCCGGGGGTTCATGTTAAAAAAATGTAAAAAGTGGCACCTTGTCTAACATATTGCTTTGTAAGCACGTCGTCACTTTCTTTTGTTGCCACCATGACTTCTGCCCTGGAGGCGGGAGCAGAAGCTAAAAAACTCTTAATCCTTAAATATGGTGGGACCCCGCTGAATCCTATATAGGTGATCGGAAACCTGCAGAGACACGGGATGGTAGATCCCCCTCACCCTTTAGAGTTGATAGGAAAAGGATCTTGTGAATCAGAGTCCTAAGAACTCTGTGGAAACCCTGAGCAAGTGCTGTTTCAACGCCTCTTCTCATGGTCTAAGGCCCAGGAGATGAGATGGAGAAGCGTGAAGTGAGGCACCAATGTCCGCAAGACTCCGGGCCCATACGTCACCATGAGAAGGGGAGGGCCAGCGCCTTTGTCTCGTGACATCGGGAAGCAGAACCACAAACATTAGTAAGAATCACCACCAGTGGTTCTTGTTCATTATTACCTACCCTAAGATGATGGTAAAGATGTATTAAGACTGGCTGCAACAAAGTAAACTTCGAACCAGCTTGTGCTAATCATCACACCTGTTAGAGGCGTTCAGTTAATAAATTCTTTATGTCTGCCTTTGTCTGAATCATTGGTTCTTTTTCGCATGACTGTGTAGGTTTGTAGTTGCTGATTTTAGCATCTTCCACCACCTCGGTGGGATTATGCCTTGTGTGGGGTCTGCACTCCCTACCTTGAGAGCCAGGGAGGCTTCTTGGAGCCTCTAGCGAACCACAAACGGTGGACAGGTGATTTGATGGTATTGGATAAGCCTAGTTGGAGTGTATAAGGCCTCAGGGTTATCGTACACCTCTACCCTGCCAGTCCCTTCCCGAGTGGGTGAGATGTATCATTGTATTTGTGGATAATATGTGTTGACTGATTGCCGCAAATAACCAGAAAATCCCTGAACTTCTCCTATGAGACAGAGTCAAACGTCTCGCAAGTCTCTGCTGCCATTGGCTTTTTAATGAAGCGGTAAAAAACATGGACCCACCTTAATGATAGGGTTTAAATTCCTCAAAGGATTTGAGCTAAAAATCTGTGACATGACTTTCTTTTAGAAAGTTCTAAGATGGCAGCTGTATCTCTTTAAACGTTCAGCATGTGGTGCAGGGATCTAGGGAATTTTGAGATGGTTAGACAGGTCAAATAGATCTATTTCGATACAGCATCAACTAAATCTTTCTGGCCAATCACTTTCCTTGAAATCAGAACATTTCATGAATATAACCAATGCTTATTGTTTTTCAGTAGATGCAAGCCAGGGCAAAACTGAGAGCCCCAAAATGCTTCAAGTGTTAGCCACCTCTGAGCCAAATCCATATCCTCTCACCAAGCCACATATCAACCATTCAGAAGTTAGCCTAAGTGCACCACCTCCACAGGCTCAAAACACTGCATTAAAGCCACAGAATGGGCAAAGAAGCCTCAAAACTGGGCAACAACCCCGAGCAAGAGGCAACTCTTTACCAAAGCAGTACGAAGCATGCGGCAAAGTTCTTCAGCCACTGCGCACACAAACTGCTCTACAGCGCTCCAGGACATGTGTAGTAACTTGAAAGATGGCAGGAGAGCTCGAGGGAAGTCAAAATAACCATACACAAAAGGGAGTGTACTCACATTTAGACCCTGGAGGCATCTGTCCTGTATCAATTAGACATGTACTGGATATAATGGCAGGATGAGAACTAGTCGGGTTACTTAGCCATGGGGACCTCCCAGAGCACCACCTGGGAGCCTTGTGGAACTCAACACACCTCTTACCTGTTATTCTTGAACCGTATTGTGAAGGCGAAGAAGAAAGCAGCCAGCAGCAGTCCGCAGGTAAGGAGAGTACACAGGGCGCCCAGGAGCAGCGCTGAGATCCTACTGCTGTCCGTGGAGGTCTGCTGGGGGGGATGAAGAAAGGGGAGGGAGAAAAGTAACAATTTTCTATTACAAACTTGTTACTATTCCATGAGAGAGATGTAAGCTGTGGAATAGGTTAGGGGGGAGTGAAGGGCAATAACACACATTTGTAAGAAATCTTTCACAAACACAACTCACAACCTATACACAAATAGAAAAGGACGGTGTGTGCATATTTTAATCTTCACTCTTGTCAGACTTTAACAAATACAAAAACATTTAAACAACCCACACACATCCATATCAATGTCCAAAAATTAACAAGCTCAAAATGGAATTACAAACAAACACAACTCACTCAAATACATTCTAGAACCAAAATGCAACCCAATCACAATTTACATACAACCATAATAATACCAGAAACACTTCTCAAGCACAATGCATGCACCAAATACAACATTTACATCAAAATATTACTTGTGTCAAATGCAGATCGTGTCCAAACACAATCAAAAAGTGAAACACGCCACACAGAATCATCCAACCCACAACTCAGATATCTGACTTCCACAAAGAACTATCGACACAACTGCAATCCAACACTGCCTGCAACTTTATTGCAAGCCACAAATCCCAACAAACACACCTAAAATCATACAGATATAACAGTTCACCTAACCACAAGCCATGACTCAAACACCTCCCACAGCAAAAACAAAGGCCATACACATCATGACTTCCAAACACAACCCACAACGTGAACCTCACCTCCAATATTAACCACTAGTGATTGGTATTTCACCACTGCTGCTCAGACACAACTCAGTTCACCATTAGAGCCCTTAAGCTAAATAAAACCCAAAACAATACAAAAAAATGCAACTCAAACCCCAAAAACAAAACCCAAAGACAAGTTGCCACTCAAGCACAACTCGAAATCAAAATGCAACATTCAGCACTCTGTACACCAAGACAACTGTTTGATGGCTTTGATCTACGCCAATCAGATGCATGGCACTGCACTGGTATACAAAAGCCAGTAAAAACAATGGTAAAAAAGAGGAGACAGGAAAAGGAGCTGCTACCAAAGTTTCAGTTCACTGGTGTGACACCCGGAGAAATGAATGGACTATCAAACAATGTTAAAACAACCTGTCACAATTATGATCTGCTATCCAATCCTGTCACCCACACAAAAAAAACAATTTGCATAGCTGAGCTGGTCAATTGCTTGTTTAACTGGGGAGAGATGCCAGATTCTCTAAACAAACATCAGTGTCAACTCCTGTCATAAAAAGACTTCATTAGATCCTGATTACTCTACATACTCTGGCCCTACAGCAGAGCTATTCAAGGCTTTCATGGGCCATCACCTGTGGCTGGATCTCCTGAGTCAAGCTTTAGACGTCATCAGGGCACTGAGACAGTCTAGGCCTCACTCATGGAGGGTGTGCTTACCATCACTGATAAAGGACACCTTTCCCTGTTGATGTTTCTTGGTCTGTCCACCACATTGAACACGGGGGACTATGATTTACTATTTGATCGTCTTATGACACAAGCTACCATTTTGGATGCAACCTTGAAATGGTTTCAATCTCTCCTTATGGACGGACAAAGAGTGTGACGCTTGGCCCTTTTATATCCTCCGAGGGGAGGTTTGAGTGCGGAGTTGAACAGCATTCACGCCTTCATCACTACTATTCGAGTTGAACAGCGTTCACGCCTTCATCGCTACTGTTCAATGGGTACATCTAGCCGCTGGTTTTCATCCTCAGGGACAGAGATCTGAATTACCACTCATTGCAGATGACACTCAGGTGTATCAGGATAATACCAGGCCCAAAATACAGCTTTGTGTTTCCAAGACGAGGCCTATAGCAATTGGTCTCAAACTGAATGGAGCAAAAACCGATATGTGAATTATGGGTCCCAGACAAAGGTTATAGAATAGAGATGCACTTTTCCAACCTCCTTCTGGGAAAGTAACACCCTTTGAAAAAGGAAAACAAAGAAACTGGGATCTGAGTGTTCTATAGGATGCTGAACTCAATGTTGAGGTCTCTATTGGATTAATAGTTCGATTGGCATTTTTCAGTCTTTGACAGTAAATAAAGGCATTGCCTTACATTGATGATAATAAAAATGCATTACTGGTTGGTTAATATATTTTAAATTGCTATTAAATAGCTGGGTCCATCTATACGCAGCTTCAAACTTTTAGTCCATGACTGTGCACCTTAAAACCATGGACATTTTGAAAATGAGGACCTGATTTAGAGTTCGGTGGACAGGTCACTCCATAACAAACGTAAAGTATATCCCATTTGCTGTATTACAAGTGTATTATGTCCAACAGCCTTTGTAATAAGGCAGATGGAATATCCGTCAAGTTTGTGACGCGTTTGTGATGGAGTAACACTTCCGCCGAACTCTATACCAGGCCCTAAATTATCCTTTATTGAATTTCATCAAACAAGTATTGATTTTACATTTTCTCCACAATCAATTTCTTGTGCTGTCATTCTATAATATTGTCTCACAAACTCATTTCATATCTCCAACAATGCTTTTCGGACAGTGGGTCCTTTGTCAGGGAGGGATGCATCCTGATCACAAAGGTTCGATCTCACTCGTATATCGAAGGAAAGACTGCGATACGACAGAGCATCCCAGTCTCGACTGCTCAGCACATTGAGCAGTGCATCCAAGGGACCATCTGTCTGTCGACAAACAGTAAGCAGTGTATTGTGTATACACACTCAGAGTGGCGGGGGTACCTTACTAGCAAGTCAAAAAGGATTAAACAAGGAATTAACCAGTATTTTAACAAAGGAATGCACTGTGGGGGCCACAATTGAATACATTAGATCTTTGAAGCAGCCACTCACCCTCTTTTGAAGAAGATACTCCCAGTGGAACACTGCTCCACGCCCTAGGCACCAATGGACAGGGCATCTGAGGACACTTTCATCCGCTCAGCTCTTCAGCCTCAGAAACAGCTGTCGGCCCACCCACTATCCCTTACTAAGAGACTGCACCCCTCTAATCTCCCAAACCATCACAATTATTATCAACAAATCATCCTCAGATGGTTCATGGCCAACGCCTTCAAATCGGACATCTAAGTATGGTCGTCTTCTCAGACTAAAGGCCCATCACGACTGTCACGCCAACAACTATGGAGCCAGCTGTTGCCGACAGTCTGGCCGACACCTCAATAGCCTCCTCAATAACAATAATAATAACAATAATAATAATAATAATAATAATATAATAATAATGTGATTTCCAAAGCGCATAGCTACCTCATTGGAGGTGTCCCAGAACTAGGTACAGGTGTCCACCAGCCTCAATGCAGTTTTCAAACCCCTCTACACCTGGAGGTAAAAAGAAACGGTCTTAAGTTTTTTCCTGAACAGGTCTTCCGACTGGGCTTGGCGAACCGCTCGGGGCAGCACTGCCGTGCAGTACAGCCCTGTGTTGGTAGAGTTAGACCCAGATGGGTGAACGGTTGTAGCCTGCGTGCTGGACAGCATTCGGGACGTGAGTGAAGATGTTTATGAGACCCTTGGTCATCCTTCGATTCCATCAGTAACAGGGAGCCTCTTGCTCAACGGTGGACGGTGGCCCAATCAAACAAAACAACATGAAATGGCTCTCCTTGTACTTCATATAAGGCAGCAGAGGGTCAAGCTCAAGCAGTTAACTTCAGGGAAATCCCATTATCGATCCTTGTT
Organism: Triturus cristatus; assembly: GCF_964204655.1. Taxonomy (NCBI): domain Eukaryota; kingdom Metazoa; phylum Chordata; class Amphibia; order Caudata; family Salamandridae; genus Triturus; species Triturus cristatus. Next base: position 78,891,520 of record NC_140591.1, on the reverse strand, counting down.
GACACTTATATAAGAAGAACAATGGGTATCCTTTGGGCCAACAATCCGATTTGGATTCATACACAGATGATTCTTCGATATATGCCCTCCGCGCATGTACAATAGAGGTAGGATTTATTATGAGGGTGCGTGAAAGTTATGAAGACTGATAAGAATCAAGCAGATAAAACCCACTGCAACAAGAACCAACCAGATATTATCCTCTTACAACTTTCTAGCATCAGCGTTATCTTGTACGCACACCTTTTGTTATGCATTCTTTCTGATTTTCACCAATGTTTACATCTATGATGTTTGGTGCCCAATTGTCCTTGAATTTATGCCTTCTGCAACTTTTGGCAGGTGCAGCTTCTGCCATTTTATTTATTTCGTTAATGGCTTCTTGCCTCTGCTCTCCTGTATTCATGTCCTCTGGAATCCATGTTTTCTGGAATCAGTTCCAGGACCACTTGCATCCACTTTTTAGCAGTTTCTCCTTATGGCATCTACACCTTCTGGCATAAAAAATCTTTTGGCATCAACACACTTTGGCATCCTCGCCTTCTGGCATTGAGATATTATGGTCTCCACACAACTTGGTATCTGCACCTTCCGTTATCTTCACTTTCTGGCAGATCCACCTCTTGGCCTCGGCCCTTTTTTGACAGGGTTATCCCAAAACTTTCTGCATTCCTCTTCCCTTTTTTCCGACCTTCTTTTTTGTTTGCTTTAAAACTCTGGGCACTTTGCTAGTGCTAATGTGCATGTGATCTCCCCATAACATGGTATGATTGGTTTACACCTGTTGGCATATTTGATTTACTTGTAAGTCCCTTATAAAGTGGTATACCATAGACCCAGGACCTGTAAATTAAATTCTACTAGTGGGCCTGCAGCACTGCTTGTGCCGCCCACAGAAGTAGCCTTTCAAACCTGTCTCAGGCCTCTCAGTGCAGGGCGTGTGTCCACAGTTTACTGCCACAGTGACTTGGCATTTAAAACGAATATGGGCAGGCTGCTGTTCAAGCAAAAAAAGTGGTAAAAGGTAGGACATGTACTTTTATGTTTGACATGTCCTGGTAGTGACAAACAGCCTATTTCGTTGTTCACTACTGTAAGGCCTACTCCTCTCATAGGCTAGCATTGGGAATTACATTATATACTTTTAAGTGGTAACACCTGATCATAAAGGAGTAGCTTTGTCATGTTTAGTATGTCCAGAGTTGTACTGATAAATCCTCCTTACTGGTGCAGTTGGATTTCACATTACTGTTTTAGAAATGCCACTTTTAGAAAGTGGACATTTAACTGTGCTTATAACTCTTTGTGCCTGACAGCTTGTCTCCAATACACATCTGGGCTGGGAGACAGCTACACTTTGTGCATTCCCCCTAGACAGTCACAACACAGGAAGGGTTGGCTGTGACAGGGGATTCAGCTGCATACTGATAGCCTTACTGTGTAGGAACAGGGAGAGGTGGCTCATACTTACATCTGAATAGGTTGTGTCCTGCCTTCACACAAAGGGCTGCTTTTCCTTCTACTGGTAGTCTGGAGCCAGGGATGGGCTGAAAGGGATGCTTGCACACTTCAGAGAGTTCTTTTGGAGTGACCCCCTACATCAAAGGCACTTTTGGGTATAAGTACTAGGGCTCTGGCCCTACCAAATCAGTAAACTACTGGGTCTGGGAAGAACTCTGCTGGAGTAAAGGCAGCTGCACTTGAAGGGTTGCCACTTGGCTGTGTCTGACGGTTCTGAGGGACTGCTTCTTTCTGATTTGCTGAGCCGCACTGCTGCCTGCTGATCTTTGCCCTGAGGAGAACAAGGACTGAACCCAGAGTGACTCTAAGGGCTTGTTGGCTTGCCCCCTGTTTTTCTTGAAGCTCCAGGGCCATAAAGGACCTCATGCCTCCCCTAACATGGTTGAAGGACTCTGCATTCTGCGGATCTCGTTAAATGTAGCCCCAAACTCTGTCTGAGATGCACCAGCAGAGACACGACAACAGTCCAGCGATTTGCTTTGGAACTGGCAACATTCTCCTATGGTCCAGCGCTTCACCTGTGGACCTGCAAGTGCTACAACGATAGCCAGTGCACTACGCCGGTCGAGATCCCCAGTGTTCGTAGCCTTCTAGATGCTGCAGTGCCAAGCGAAGCCCTATCCCCAGCCTGGGCGGATTGCCTTGGTTACCCAGAGTCATCACTGTGCCGACGCCTCAGCTTTACTCATGTGAGCAGATTTGATGCTGGGTGCCGGCGTGACCAGCTCGCCTGTGCCCTGAGGAAGAGTGCCACAGCTGAACATTTACATTTTTCCCAAGTGGCCTTGACCTCTTTGAGACCCCTGGCGGCACTCCACAATGTTTTATTGCTCCACAAGCAGAGCACTCAACTATGATGTATTGGGGGTGACTCCAAAGTGGTCCCACCTTATAGAAGAGGATGGTCTTTACTGCCTCACTGGGCTAGGAGAAGGCTCGAGGTTGGTGGCAGGACCCTGGCTGGCCAATGGAGAGGCTGGTAGTTGGTGGCAGGACCCTCGCTGGGCTATGGAGAGGCTCAAGGTTCGTGGCAGGACCCTGGCTGGGCTATGGAGAGGCTGGTAGTTGGTGGCAGGACCCTCGCTGGGCTATGGAGAGGCTCAAGGTTCGTGGCAGGACCCTGGCTGGGCTATGGAGAGGCTGGAGGTTTGTGGCAGGACCCTCGCTGGTCTATGGAGAGGCTGAAGGTCCTCACTGGGCTATGGAGATGCTGAAGATTGGTGGCTGGACCCTCACTGGGCTATGGAGAGGCTGAAGGTTGGTGGCTGGACCCTCACTGGGCTATGGAGAGGCTGAAGGTTGGTAGCTGGGCCCTGGCTGAGCTATGGAGAGGCTGAAGGTTGGTGGCATGACCCTGGCTGGGCTATGGAGAGGCTGAAGGTTTGTGGCAGGACCTTTGCTGGGCTATGGAGAGGCTGAAGGTTGGCGGCAGGACCCTCGCTGGGCTCTGGAGAGGCTGAAGGTTTGTGGCAGGACCCTCGCTGGGCTATGGAGAGGCTGGAGGTTGGTGGTAGGACCCTCGCTGGACTATGGAGAGGCTGAAGGTTGATGGCAGGACCCTCACTGGGCTATGGAGAGGCTGAAGGTTCGTGGCAGGACCCTGGCTGGGCTATGGAAAGGCTGGAGGTTTGTGGCAGGACCTTCGCTGGGCTATGGAGAGGCTGAAGGTCCTCACTGGGCTATGGAGAGGCTGAAGATTGGTGGCTGGACTCTCACTGGGCTATGTAGAGGCTGAAGGTTGGTGGCTGGACCCTCACTGGGCTATGGAGAGGCTGAAGGTTGGTGGCTGGGCCCTGGCTGAGCTATGGAGAGGCTGAAGGTTGGTGGCAGGACCCTGGCTGGGCTATGGAGAGGCTGGAGGTTTGTGGCAGGGCCCTCGCTGAGCTATGGAGAGGTTGAAGGTTGGTGGCAGGACCCTGGCTGGGCTATGGAGAGGCTGAAGGTTTGTGGCAGGACCTTCGCTGGGCTATGGAGAGGCTGAAGTTTGGTGGCAGGACCCTCGCTGGGCTCTGGAGTGGCTGAAGGTTTGTGGCAGGACCCTCGCTGGGCTATGGAGAGGCTGGAGTTTGGTGGTAGGACCCTCGCTGGGCTATGGAGAGACTGAAGGTTGGTGGCAGGACCCTCACTGGGCTATGGAGAAGGTGAAGGTTGGTGGCAGGACCCTCGCTGGGCTATGGAGAGGCTGGAGGTTGGTGGTAGGACCCTCGCTGGGCTATGGAGAGACTGAAGGTTGGTGGCAGGACCCTCACTGGGCTATGGAGAAGGTGAAGGTTGGTGGCAGGACCCTCACTGGGCTATGGAGAGGCTGGAGGTTGGTGGTAGGACTCTCGCTGGGTAGTTTCAACCTTGTCTAGTTTCTGAGCTACAATAAACATTGATCCCAGGGATGATCCCAGCAACACCACCTGGTCTAAACTAGTTAGTATCACTTACTGTGCCCCCTTTATACTTTGGCGCTGTCTTCTGGGCACCTGTTGCCCATCAGTAAAAAGAGGTACTTTGTACCCATTTTGGACTTTGAATGGAAGTCCTGCAATAGCCGCCCAGAGGACGACATGCCAGGGACAAGACTGCGAGATGCTGCTTCTCTCTGAGCTTAGGCTCAGCCTGGGACCATAAGAGATGATGAACCTACTTAGGGCTTGAAAAGATGACAAAACTACCTAGTACCAGAAGAGAAGATGAACCTACATAGGACCAGAAGAGATGATTAGCCTACCTAGGACCAGAAGAAATGATGAACCTACGTAGGACCAGAAGTGATGATGAACCTACCTAGGACCAGAAGAGATGAGAAACCTAGACAGGACCAGAAGAGATGATGACCTACCTGGGACAAGAAGAGATGATTAACTGACCTGGGACCAGAAGAGATGACAAACCTTCATAGGCCCAGAAGAGATAATGAACCTGATTTGGACAAGAATAGATGATGAGCAAGCCTTGGAGCAGAAGAGGTGATGAAGCTGCCTTGGACCAGAAGAGGTGATGAGGCTGCCTTGGACTAGAAGAGATGACAAACCTACCTAGGACCAGAAGAGATTGTGAACCTGCCTTGGACCAGAAGAGATGATGAAACTACCTTGAACTAGAAGAGACGGCGAACCTGCTTGGAAAAAAGCTGACTTGGACCAGAAGAGATGACAAACCTACTTAGGACCAGAAGGGATAGTGAGCCTACCTAGGACCAGAAGAGGTGATCACCTACCTAGGACAAAAAGAGATGATGAACCTATATAGGACCAGAAGAGATTATTTGCCTACCTAGGACCAGAAGAGATGACAAACCTACCTAGGACCAGAAGAGATGACAAACCTAGACAGGACCAGAAGAGATGATGGCCTAGCTAGGACCAGAAGAGATGATTAACTGACTCAGGACCAGAAGAGATGAAAAATCTTCATAAGACCAGAAGAGATAATGAACCTGACTTGGACAAGAATAGATGATGAGCAAGCCTTGGAACAGAAGAGGTAATGAAGCTACTTTGGACCAGAAGAGGTGATGAGGCTGCCTTGGACTAGAAGAGATGACAAACCTATCTAGGACCAGAAGAGATTATGAATCTGCCTTGGACCAGAAGAGATGATGAAACTACCGTGAACTACAAGAGACGACAAACCTGCTTGGAAAATAGCTGACTTGGACCAGAAGAGCTAACAAATCTACCTAGGACCAGAGGGGATGGTAAGCCTACCTAGAACCAGAGGAGATGATCACCTACATAGGACCAGAAGAGATGATTAGCCTACCTAGAACCAGGAGAGATGATGAACCTACCTAGGACCAGAAGAGATGATCACCTACCTAGGACAAGAAGAGATGATGAACCTACCTAGAACCAGAAGAGATGATGAACCTACCTAGGACCAGAAGAGATGATGAACCTACCTAGAACCAGAGGAAATGACCAGAAGAGATGATTACCTACCTAGGACCAGAAGAGATGATGACCTACCTAGGAAAAGAAGAGATGATGAACCTACCTAGGACCAGAAGAGATGATGAACCTACCTAGAACCAGAGGAGATGATGAACCTACCTAGGATCAGAAGAGATGATGAACCAACCTAGAACCAGAAGAGGTGATGAACCTACCTAGGACCAGAAGAGATGATCACCTACCTAGGACAAGAAGAGATGATGAACCTACCTAGGACCAGAAGAGATAATGAACCTTACTTGAACCAGAAGTGATGATGAACCTTACTTGAACCAGAAGAGAGGGTGAACCTACCTGGGACCAGAAGAGATGATGAACCCTACTTGAACCAGAAGAGATGATGAACCTACCTAGGACCAGAAGAGATGATGAACCTTACTTGAACCAGAAGAGTTGATGAACCTACCTAGGACCAGAAGAGATGATGAACCTACCTAGGAACAGAAGAGATGATGAACATAACTTGGACCAGAAGAGATGATGAACCTACCTAGGATCAGAAGAGATGATGAACCAACCTAGAACCAGAAGAGATGATGAACCTACCTAGGACAAGAAGAGATGATGAACCTACCTAGGACCAAAAGAGATGATCACCTACCTAGGACAAGAAGAGATGATGAACCTACCTAGGACCAGAAGAGATAATGAACCTTACTTGAACCAGAAGTGATGATGAACCTTACTTGAACCAGAAGAGAGGGTGAACCTACCTGGGACCAGAAGAGATGATGAACCCTACTTGAACCAGAAGAGATGATGAACCTACCTAGGACCAGAAGAGCTGATGAACCTTACTTGAACCAGAAGAGTTGATGAACCTACCTAGGACCAGAAGAGATGATGAACCTACCTAGGAACAGAAGAGATGATGAACATAACTTGGACCAGAAGAGATGATGAACCTACCTAGGATCAGAAGAGATGATGAACCAACCTAGAACCAGAAGAGATGATGAACCTACCTAGGACAAGAAGAGATGATGAACCTACCTAGGACCAGAAGAGATGATGAACCTTACTTGAACCAGAAGTGATGATGAACCTTACTTGAACCAGAAGAGATGATGAACCTACCTGGGACCAGAAGAGATGATGAACCTACCTAGGAACAAAAGAGATGATGAACATAACTTGGACCTGAAGAGATGATGAACTTCCCTAGAAACAGAAGAGACGATGAATCTACCTAGGACCTGAAGAGATGACAAACTTACGTAGGACCAGAAGAGATGAAGGACCTACCTAGGACCAGAAGAGAAGATGAATCTGTCAAGAGAAGATCTGCCTTGGACCAGGAGAGATGACAAACCTACCTAGGTCCAGGACCAGGAGAGATTATGAATTTACCTAGAGAAGAGCTGCCTTGACCAAGTAAAAGCAGGACCCAAGCCAAGTTTCGGAGCTCTATGCAAAACCCTGACCTAAGGATAGAGCCTGCCCAGGAGCCCTGCAGATGCACAGTCTGGGTGAAAATCAAACCGAATGAGTCACAATAATACGTGTCAGGAGAAGGTGGAGGGTGCACCTGAGATACATAGAGGACAGCACCTGCTGGTGATCTCACACAGACCCACCAGCCTCCTGCCTGCATGTTGACTGTCCAACCCAGTCGTGGCACCAGTAATGGGTGTGTGACCCATGGGTGCACATGGAGTGTGGCCTTGTGTTTTTGTGGGGTTCCCGCACCTCAAGTTTTCCAATCCTTGAAGATCACCAGGCTGTGTCCACTCCATCCAGGATCTCTGGGGTATCACACATTCCTTGGGCCTGAACTCAGAACTGTTGAAACAGTCTTCTGTGATTTGCTGATCTGATGTATAGCATTTACAAGCATTGGTGCCACCAAAGCTAGCTTAGAATGCTCCTGCTTAGAGCAGGTGTAGCTGTGATCAGCCAGGAGTCCTAGTCCCGTTACCCTGGGCATTCTTGGGACCAGTGTGAGGTCCCTTAAACTGTGTCCAGATGCCACACTGCAGCCAGTGGCCTCACGTCACAGGCCACCCCTTGAAATTGTAAAGATCACGGGCTCACAGAGAGGTTATTTAAGGTGTATTCTATTAAGGTGGGGGGTGGGGGGGGGGGTTAATAGAGCGCAGCGTACAACGCGCAGCGAGTCTGCAGCTACCGCCGCTCCCCCTGGACATTCTAACCAGCCATAACCTTCACGAGCACAGACTCAACTACAATCGCATTCTACAGTCCACCCACGCGGAAGCGTTACTTACCAACACCACATGTCACCCCCTTTATATTTTCTTAATGTTGAACATTAGACAACCTAAAGAAAACATTCTCTAACACAACAGAATAAAGAATTAAAGTACAGTTCTCAGAAGCATCCTATATCCTAATAACAATATACTACGTTCGTTTACTCATGTGAATTCGTTTCAAGGGTTTGCATTACCCGGGTTCCGCATTTCACCCAAGCACAACATCTTTTAACTTAGTGGGCATCGACACATTTCTTTCAGAACCAGTGACTATAACCTTATTGGGAATAATTCCTGATGACTGCACCATATCCGTGTACGTTCCTGTCTGCACCCCCCCATCCCCCCTCCCCGTGGAGGTTGATGGAATTATTGATTCCCATCGAACCTTCGTTGAGATTGACCAGTGGTGTACTCACAGCAGCATCGTCCAATAAGGGTACTCTAGCAGGGCTTAAATTGTCATCCTTCCAGCACAAAATCGTATTACATTTGGAAAGTTTACCTAGATGCCAAACTTTTCCATCACTGAGCTTGGCAGAACATCCAGACACTCTCCTCACTTGTAAGGGCTTAGAAAAGTGTCTAACCAGGAAACCCCTTTCCGGGTGTTGGGTTCCCCCGTGCCCTTCTGAATGGTGGTGCGGTTGGGATCTGCGCAGGCGCCTCTGTATTGTCCGAGCTTTGCTGAGCCAGGAAGCTTGCACTGTGGACGGATGGGAGACACATGGCGGTCCTCGGAGATGCCTGGGAGCTTCTCTGGCGACGGACTCCTTTACCAAAGCGTTCCAACGAACGTCATAGTAGAACCAACGCGACAAACAGGATCTGGATATTACAGTGGCGTCCCAGTATAGGGCTAATAGGATAACACCGTTGATGGATTATAGCGCCTTACTGTGTAGGCACTAGAATAACAATTAAGTTCATATCTCAACGCAAGAAGTTACTGATACCCTCATTTTTTTCAGGGGGTTTATTTGGTCTGCATTATCCTTTTCTAATAAATACCTATTGTGTTACTAAATAATGCTTTGACCTGACGTTGACATTCATGAAGTATCATTATTGTCTCAGACAGTCTCGGAGTTCCTGGCTTAACACCACTTGGTCCTGCCAGCTGGAATGACCTAATGTTCTAGTCCTCGAACACCAGAGGTAAACAACTTCACTCACTGAAGATGCAGCTCAGGGACCTCGGGCCTTGGAGAGAAGTGCTCACAGCACGAGCGACGGGCCTGTAGCACATCTAAAGACATACCTACAGCGGGGCACATCTATAGGCGTGACATCAGAAAAAAATCACTGCATAGATGTAAGTCTGATTCTCAAAACCAAATTAATTAAATATATTTACTGCAAAAAACCAGCTTCCGATGGTCATTCAGGTAAAACACACATGCAGATACTAAGGTACTTGCCACTACCTATTTTGACCACTAGAGGAGGCCCTACACCAAGAAAAGGTAGATGCGCACGAGCTGGTCAGCAAATTGCCTACTTATTATAAGTCCATTAAAGACGAATGGGGTTTGCAGGTTCATTCCTGACTTGTAAACCTACACGGATGATCTTAGCCTGAAATGTATTTCGTCAGCACATGGCCATGGAGTCTCAACTTCTTCTCTAGCCTTTCCAATGTGTTTATTTTATCGTTCAGGGTAAGGTCTTTACTAGGTGTGGATGCACCAAGGAAGCTCGTTCCAGCCTGCCCTTGTAGGAGTCTGTCAATATAGTCCTCACTGTATGACAAGGTTTCTCTCTTACACATGTCCTATGTCTGTATTTAGACTGTTGAGGCAACACACGGAATTTTAACAGGTGTACAACATAACATACATTCAACACCTAACCCAAGTGAATTCAATATACAGTTATACAAAAAAACCCTCGCAGGTTATCACCTGCTGGAGATATCCATTAAAGACTAATGGGGTAACCCAATCCACGGCCAAGGGCCTGGGTATAGTGTATTAGGAATAACAAGCGGTCCCAAACGTTTTTACCAGACAAGCCAAGGAAAGAGTATTTTAAACTTCTCTTTTTAAACACGCTAGGTTGCTTAAATGCTCAGCAATGGTTAATTAATACATGAGAAAACATATACTTTTAAGTACGCACCAGGGGAAAAAAAGACGAAACAACCACATAGTTTTTAGGAAAGAACTTCTTTTTATATACTCTCTTATTAACAAAGTGGTAAAAGCAGCACCATATTTAACCATACCTCAGAAATGGAGGTTGCACAAGGGAAAGGGTACAAAGAAAAAGTGTTTGTGTGTGGAGTAAATGAGGAAAAAAGGGGCATCAAAGTAAGCTTTATGTAACATGGTCGAGACAACGAAAATGTGGTTACTAGAGCAGTGGTGGTGGAACAATTCCAGAGTGGGTTGCCCCCATCAATGTTACTGTAAGTAGTAGCCCTAGGCCCACATACTAAATAAAGAGATGACACAGACAGACACGGCCCGATTCACAGAACTAACTTAAGACAAAATCCTAAACTTACTACTCATGGTATTCACAGAATGCACGTACGACTGTCCTAAGTTTACGTCCGCACTCGGGCCGGAATTTCTGCACCCGGAGTGTAAGTTCCGTACCCGGAGTAGAAGCTCCACACCCGGAGCGGAATTTGCACCATCGGGCCGGAATCTCCGCCTACGGGCTGGAATACCCACAATCTGATGTTAATTGACTATATCTGATGCATTGTGGGTATTTCGGCCCGGAGGCGGAGATTCCGGCCCAATGGTGGAAATTCCGCTCCGGGTGTGGAGCTTCCACTCCGGGTGCGGAGCTTCCACTCTGGGTGTGGAAATTCCGGCCCGAGTGCGGACGTAAACTTAGGACAGTGGTAAGTGCATTCTGTGAATACCATGAGTAGTAAGTTTAGGATTTTGTCTTACATTTGTTCTGTGAATCGGGCCCCTAGTTATGGTAGGTGTAACTGCCCTAGGGCAGGTGTGCCAGGTCCCTTTTATTGGCATGAACACCTGACTGGTGACGCCTGTGTTGGATGGGCGTGGGATGTGGGATGAGTGTTAGGACTGCCCCTAGGGGGCTGCACAAAGTGTCCAGCAGGACACTACATCCCTTCCAAAATCCAAAAGAAAGGACAACGAATCCAACCAGTGGAAACAAAAACATAACAATCTGGATACTACATAGTCCATCAGTCTCTGGAGTCACTCAGCCGCACACCATTGGACGCATGGACGTTGACCCTGGGTGCAACACATCTGTACTCACATTCATACTTTAACCTGAGTGAGGCAGGACGCAAACACTGGTGCAAGGATGTCCGAAATTGTCTTGCTGCTTGACAGCTGGAATCATGTCCAGTGAGTGGAGTTGGTCCACTCTGTCGATGCTCCAGATGGTTTGTGGTTGGTGTCAACAGTTCAAAAAGCACAGTGCGTCAGGAGAAGAGTCACAGTCCATCGTGAAGCTTGCCTTGGTGGTGTTGCTTGACTCTTTGAAAACAGTCCTGACCTGCTGCAATCTGTCTAAGTCTCCACTCGTAGGTCCCACTAGCCCCTGACATTCTCAATGCGGCAGCGTCAAGTCACGCTACGGTATGCCCCTTAGTTGGACTGCCATGGGACTGCGTGTGGTCTCCCTTGGTGCCCCTGAGTACATAGTCTGTTTCCTCTCACGGCTGTATGAGAATCTGTCTGCCAAGGACCGGCCTGGCCCCAATGGAACTGCTCGCATTTATTTGTAATCAAGAGGGGAATCAGGCAGGGCTGCGTATTGGTACATTTCCTGCTCTCACTTTTTATTAATGGGGTCGATAGTGCTCCGTAGGTTGACACACCTACCGTCGCAAGCTGGCCTGTTCCCACGTCGTTTTATGCCGAAAACGGTCCCCTGCTATCCAGGACACCTGTTGGCCTGCAGAAACTGATGAATACATTTGGTGACTTTACAGAAGCCAGAAAAATGGAAATTAACAAGACAAAAACATATGATGGTTTTTGGGGAAAAGATGCCGATGTGCAGGAACCTTTCACATTGGGGGCAAACCAATCGCGAGAGTAAACTTGTTCTGTTATCTAGGGGATTTATTTACCAGCAATGGTACATGATCTCAACAGAATTTAAATGCCCGTTTGAAGATGAGTCGAGTTTGTGAAGGGATTTTTAGGGGTTCTAATAAACTGGGGAGTCGCCCACTCAAAGCAATGATATACATATAAGGCATGAGGGAAACCAACAGCTACATATGAAGGAGGCCTGTGGGGTGATGCACCCAGTAACTCCCTCCAGGTTATGAAGCATTCCTTCCTCCCTTAGACATTTATTGTGTACACTAGCATCTGCGTCATCTTCTAGTGTTCAAAAGGAGGGTGGGTTGCCCTTTTTGAAATACTCACTTTTATTGAAATCTTTATAACTCTGGTTTCCTAGTTGGGCAAAAGCAGAAACAAGTTTTATAAAATCAGCAATTTTAGAGTGTTTAACTCTAGATCACATCCTTAAAATTCCTTGGCTGTCCTCTCTAAATTATTTTTTTAACCTGCTTTTCAACATACCGGTACTTCAAGACTCCCGCAGAACCTTATCCCTCAATAAGACTGTATTTAAAGCTCCCTTTTTAAATTATAGACCGGAAAGTAGAATGCGTGTAGATCCTAGGAGCCTGCGGTCGTTTTATATATGCCGAATCGTTTGCAGGAGGGTTGCCTACCTTATTTGTCACAGTTAACTAACACTCAGCATCGTTTTGTCTTAACCAGGTTACGGTTGGGCATAGTACATCATTTGGTTGCCTTCCCTGAAATGAAAAATCGACCACTAGACGCGTTTCCTTGCCCCCGTGGTGGTCTACCGAGACAAGGAACACAGAACTTTATGTTGTTTTGTGGTTTCTATGACCATCTAAGGAGACATTATCTAAAACCGATTTTCCTTGCACAGAGTATAAGAGACTATAATTGCGCGTTACAGTATTTATTTGCACTTGGGGATTGGACTGTATGTTTTAATACTGCTCTCTTTTACGGGGTCAATACATCTCAGGAAAAGCATTATATTGCAGTAAACAGTTTTAGGGGAGGCTCGGGTATTTTAAATATATGTGTAATTTTACCCTTAGTGATGAATTTATGTTTGATGATGTTTTTTTAGGTACTTTTACGGCCACCATGATTGCGCCGAAATGAAGATTTTTTAAAGAAAGATGGTTGGTAGCCAGTGGTGAATTTTGGAGTTCACTGTTGCAAATATATTACCAAAGTATGGTGTGGTAGTGCACTGACATTTACAGAAAACATATTTTCCAATAAAATTGCCTCAAAATTGGCACTGGCATGCTGTTTTACCGGTAAAACCGTATAGTGCACAAACCAAAATGTGTGGAAATCGCGTTTCAGAAAATATTTATCAATTGCACATCACCAAGTACAGTGCTTAGATTTGCATCGATTCTATTAAAATCTTTATTTTTATCACCCTTCAGAATTTGAAAAAAGTGCTTCATTTGTGCATTCCGAACTGCTGATAAAGTTTGAAACATTCCTTCAGTTAATTTACAGGCGTTTAAATGTTGTTGTGTGTTAGAAAAAAATTGGGACCCTACAGCCTTTCCTTTGACACTCCGTGTACTCCAGCAATATTGTCAGATAGTTCACCTTAGAAAATACTCTAAGTTTCCAGTGAGAGAAAGAAAAGTTAAACCCCATTCTTTATGTTAAAAGAATAAGCAGCAATTTGTCAGAAGGCATAGCCTGACATTTGACCTCTATCTTTGAACACACCATGAATGGGTCAAGCGAAAAAAACAAAGCAAACACAAGGAGATGATGGACGGAGCACTGAAACTTTTCAGACACTCACCCCCAGTCACAGATCTGGGTTGAATCCATCATCTTTCTTTAGCTCACTTTGGCACCCCAGTTCAGACACAGCTATATGCAAATCAGTCTTGGCCCTGTGCCTCACGGGAGCAGTCCAGCCCGAACTGCCAAGCCATGTCTTCCCTGGACCGGAAACAAGCATCCTGGGACCGGTTTCTGGGGAACACCCTTCATCAGCCAGGCTAGCTTGAATCCAGTGGCAAAGTGACCAAGGGACCCACGTCTGGGCATACCCTGCCAACTTAGGGCGAACAAAGCAAACACAAGGAGATGATGGACGGAGCGCTGAATCTTTTCAGACAGTCACCCCCAATCACAGATCTGGGTTTAATCCATCATCATTCTTTAGCTCATTTCACCACCTCAGTTCAGACCCAGTCATATGCAAATCAGTCTTGACCCACTGCCTCATGGAAAGCGAAAACAAATCCCATTTAAATGGATCTTTTATTGCTCATTCAGCTTCTGAGCTCCAGCATTCTGATTTTGGGGGTGCTGCAGCATCCCCTACCCCTAAACCCATACTTCTGGCCCCTTTGCATTAGACCAAAGGGGCCTTCAAGCGCTGCCCATTACAGTTAGGCTGAGAGGGACTAAACTCTTGGGGATTCAGGTACAGTGTGTCCTGTAAAGAGTCAGGATTCAGAGTGACTGTCCCAGAGTGGGGCTGGCGGTAGGGTGGGGTCAGGGGAGCTTCAGAACTTCAGTCAACAGATCACTGGTAGATTAATGAAATCAATGCCCAGATATCAGCAGCAGAGCTGATCTCCGGCCAGGATCTGAAAGTGGGAGACCGTCCACAGACCTGCAGTGTTTGAGTGTTGTTTTCATCCTTCGCCTTTCTCTTTCTCTTTCTTCTTCATCTTGTCTTCATCCTTTTCATCTTTCTCAACAGGATAGGGAATACACACAGGGTCTGAACATGCAGGAGAAAGGGATCTCTGTTCCGGAAGACGCTGAAGACCAGGATTTTCTAAACCAGCTACGAACGATCTGCAAAGCCAGTCTTACCCAGGTTCTGACTCCACCCCACGCACCTGCTCGGTGCTTGGATACCCGCATGGGAGATTAGTCCCTCTATACAAATCAACTTAACATAACTTAACATCACATAACATACACTAGTATACTAGATATACTTCCTGGCTTTGACGCCCTTCCTAAATTCTTGGCAGCACGGTAGCAAGGATGCCATGGACCATAGTGTAAGCAAGGAAAATGGCCCATTTTACTATTGGTGGGGTAGTAAAATACAGTAATTATCAGGGCTCATGGGCCCCTTGGGACTCTGGGCCCTGGTGCACTGCACCTGCTGCACCAATGGTAGCTACCCCCCTGATTCCTTGAGGTTAGACTGGTTCACATCTTTTCATGCTAACCGTGAAAGCTGTGCAGCCTTGGATGAGTCTGAATCTGATAGGTGTGATGTTCTGTACGGTGTCCCACAAGGGTCCTGCGTGTCCCCTTATCTGTTCAATAGGCATATGCAGCTTTAAGCCAATGATGTGCAGGCAATATCCAAACTTACAAGCCACTACTCTGTGCACATGACACAGATGTGTCCTTCGCATGATATAATTCAGAATTGAGTTAGAAGGGTTGGCCCACAACCTTCCCATCCTGAGGGACTCCTATCACTGGATAAATATTGCAGCTGCTTATGTTGCAACTGGAGATGAGATAAAAGGCTGGAGAGTTCATTCTGATGTAACTCTGAACAGGAGTGAGCAGGTGAATGGAGGAGTGAGTCCCTTCTCTTACTACCTGTTTGTGTGGGTGAATTGGGCCTACTTTTACCCAGCGCCACGTGTTACAAGGTGCTATTGGTCAGAGTGCCAAGTGATCCCTTGCATACACAGACATCCATCAGGGGCAGCCAGATGCCACCCCTTGCTTGTCATCTGAAACTGCCCTTGGCACTCCTCTTCTCAAGGGCAATGAAAGCACCAGCAGGAACGGTTCTCCAAGAGCCATGTGTGGTATCCTGATTTATTATGTTGTGCCAATGCTTAGTGTATAGAATGTCTCTTGGGGGCTTAGAATGTTTGTAAGAGCAGTTGGCCTGCAGTGGATGAGGTGGCTAGGACATTTTCGTGTATTGCTTATAGTTGAATAAACTTTCATATTGGATCAGCCTTCTTTCTACGTGTACGATCTTCAATTACCACATTTGGCGACGACTTTAAACCTCGTTGCGGGACTTTCAAGCTTTCAGTTTAAAGAAGAATCCTCTGTTTGAGAAGCTTTTACGTTCTCATAGATTATGGGGAAGTCTCTAATGTCTCCCAAGTTACAGGAAACTTCTACAGTACGGACCAATGGTTTGGCTTCTGCGTGCAAAGCCATGTCAAATTCAAACTAGTGTATGAAACCTCACGTGCTACATAAGAGGCGGTTCGCACAGGTAACACTGTGGGGTGGTGAGGCGGCGATGCGGCGAGCGCAAGGTAAGTGGCTTTATTTATTTATTTCTTTACTTTCACCTTTCCCGTCGTATGTTGAACTCCACTACCGCCCCACCCCACCCTGCGCCCCCTTCATTGCCCCACAGTGTTTATCTGTGCGAGCCGCCACTTGTGCTACAAGTCATTCCCTTGTGCTCCCTTCAACGCTGCTTAGTCTCCTGTGTTATGTTGGAACGTACCGCTGTATTCTCCATGTGGGTGCTTCTCTGCGTTCTTATTGTTACTCTGCTCATTGGCTGTTTGGCTCCCTGTGGCGGTATCTATTGGTTCTTCGCCAACCAAGACTCAACTCGTCACTGCTATAGGCATGAACGCTTCAGTGACGTCTTTTCTCTCGGGTGCAACTCTTCACCGCTGTAGTGCATTGTTACAGAGCCTCTCATCTTCGTTTTGATCTCAACAGCTTTGATACTGGGAACAATGTTGCTGTTGCTACGGAGAAACTAATCAGCATCTGAGAAGTAGTAATACTAGTTTTAACTTAATTTTAATTTTTAGGGGGATCTGTTCGGGTGTCTTCTCGGACACAGGAAAGCTCTCAAGGGAGTGAAGTGGGGCGTGTTGGGGGTGTTCTCGGACACCGAGTCCCAGCTAAAACTATCTATTGTTCAGGAGTTCTCTAGTCATTTTTTTAAAAACAATTTGGGGAGTTAATGAGTTTTACTGATTCTGATACTAGAATTGTGTGAATAATTGTCCTGATTGTTTGTGATCATTTATGTATATTTTATTATCAAACTTAGTGTAAATTGTTCCTTCATTAATTATGCAAAATATTATGCTGCTTCCATTTTTCCTGTTCTCTCCAGAAGGACCCACTATTAAGTGATCTAAATGGGAAAAAAGTGTTTTTGTCACTACGCCCGAGTCTGTTGTACATTAAGTGCTGAAAAAAAAGCCTCTTTGCTGCTTCACTGTTAAGGTCTGGAGGGGCAAGAAGTGTTCAAATATCACCTGAAAATTGGGACTAGTGAAGCAGAGGGGTTAAATGAACTGGACATCTGTATCAAAAACCTTGATAGACATTACCTCTCACAAGTGAGTACAATCTTAGAGAGGTATCATTTTGGTAAGCGGATACAGAGACCTTAAGAGTCATTGGAAAGCTATGTCACAAGTTAATGCAAAATAGCAGCCACTTTCAGGTTTGAGGGTAACCTACAAGAACACATCCATGCTTGGTTGTAACATTGAAAAGGTTATCGATGTATGGCAAAAGGATGACCCTAAACATGACGAAGTGTTATTGATGGCGAAGAATATAGAACATTCTTTAACCTCTTTTGATGTAATAGGGAAGGAACATGACCCTTCCCCGTTAGAGAAGATACATGTGGTGCGTAAGTCGGTGTCGAAAAATGCTGAACCTCCTCTTTCTAGAAATCCCTTTAGTGAGAGGTGCTTTAGATGTGGTGCCTCTAGTCACTTGGCTAATGACAAGAATTGTTTGCCTTATATCCTCTAGCTAGAAAGCCCTTTAAGGGGAAGTGCTTTAGATGTGGTGCCTCTAGTCACCTGGCCAATGACAAGAAGTTTCCTGCCTTATTAGTCGGGAACAATGCTAACACTTGCAGGTCCCAAAACAAGAATAAAGTCCAGAAAGTAAAAGAAGTATTGTTATGTGATGAAGATGAAGAGGATGATGTTGAATATAATAAAGTACATTGTGGGAAAGTAGTACTCCAAGTTGGATGGCATAGTAGAAAAGGTCCAGTTGATAAAGTCAATGTCAATGGAAAATCTGTTGGCATGCTGTTTGACTCAGGTGTAAAAATATTGTTTATCCCCAAAGATTTCTACACACATAAACTTTTAGACAAATTCAAACTTTTCAAACCAAACATCACACCATTCGCCTATGGAAGGAAGCCCATTAGGTTGCTTGAGTACTTCACTGGTGATTCAGAATATAAAGGGCACATCACAGCCAGGAAAATATGTGTTTCTTGCAGAGGTGACAGTATCATTAGCTGGTTCCAACAAAAGGATTTAAATGTCATGCTAGATCTGAATAAAGAGCCGAGCATTATTTTGAAACATTCTCCTGGTGCAGTTCCCGACACTTCTGTTGTGTCCTGTACATAAGTAGCTGAAGTCTAGGAGGGTGTGAATTGTGTACCTAGCGAGTTACGCCAGGAATTTGAGGAAGTCTTTGAGGAAAAGTTGGGATGTTTGTCTGATTACTCACATAAAATTGTCTTGAAAAATGAGGATTCGCCTGTAGCGTGCAAGTTGCGGGAAGTACCTTTAGCTTTGAGACAACACATGCAGGCCGAACTTGATAAATTGGAGAAACAGGGGATTATTGTCAAGACTGAAGCAACAGAATGGCTTGCACCAGTGGTACTAGCACGCAAGACCTCAGGTGATGTATGTTTATGTGTAGATTTAAGAGGTCTCGATAGGACGGTGGTGGTGGACAAGTATCCTCTCTGGAATATCTCTGAGATGCTTGCACAATTAGAGGGAGTTTGTATTTTCTCAACTTCAGATCTTAAGGCAGTATATCATCAAATTTGTTTAGATGATGACTCTATGGATTTGACTTCTTTTATCACTCTATTTGGTTTATTCAAATTCACTAGATTACTATTTGGACTCAACTCTGGTGCAGTGGTATTACAAAGGGCTATGGAGAATGTGTTATATAATGTTCCTGAGGTAAACATCTACCAGGATGATGTTTTGATCTATGGTCTCAATCAAGAAGAACATGATTGTATACTGAAGTTAGTCTTGGAGAGGTTTACAGCGAGAGATCTGACCTTGCGAGAGAATAAATGCAATTTTAATCAAACAGAAATTGAATATTTGGGTCATAGGTTGGCCAAAGAGGGGGTGAAACCTTAAGAGCAGTTGCTTAAAACCATTGAGAATTTGCATGCTCCTGACTACAAGGAAGAATTAAAACATTCCTTAGAATGGCTTACTAGTATAACAAATTTGTTCCGTCTTTTGACAGCTGTACCCAAAGTATGAGATCTTTGCTCAAAAAGGGTGTTAAATGTAATTGGTCCGCCCTGTGGGATAGTGAATTTCGCATTGTGATAGCATGCTTTTCTTACTTTTCCAAATAATATGTTATACTGTTCTTTTTGTCATATTCACTAGCTGACAGTCGACGCAGAGGGAAAATTAAATTAATTATTCATTTTCCCTTGTCTGACGAAATCCCGCTCCACTGCCCCACTACTCTTACCTGCATGGGCCACGGCTGGTGTGATTGTAGGGAAATATAAAGCTCCCACCACAATCTTACTAACTAAGCAATGCGCCTGGAGTGACCTCACACTGCGTGGATTCCTATCTCACAATTTTCCAATGCCATATTCCACATACTATGTAATTAACACTTGGACATGTGAGCACGCACCTTACACAAGACACCAAGCACCTTTGCTCGAACACCAAATCCTGTTTAGTTTCCTGCTGAGATGTTATTGTTTGCACAAGCGTGACAATGACATCATTGGCGCACAACATGTTATATATATATGGCTCTTTGCTATATTTCTGCTGTTCAGGTAATGCAATACTGCAGAGTTCTGCACAGCGTTGTGTTCATCTTGTAACGTTTGCCCTTCGTGCGCTAAACAGGAGGATTTTTTAATATACATTCGGTATCTGGGGCAAATATTTGATGGAATTCGTCAGATTTTTGTCACCTTTTCCTTTCGTCACCTTAGATTTCCAAAAAATTGGCTGCTAGTCTGTCTGTGTTTGTCACAATGTGTTTTTCCAAATAGCTTTTTGTTAAAATTGACACAGGCCTACAACTGCCCTTGTCTCAGCAATACTTACCTCCTTTGACTGCCGGAAACACCAGTCGTTGTGACTTGCACTCTCACCTCACACATCACTGAATGTCAGTTATCTGCACTTAAATACTGATTCTTTTTTTTTTTTATATTTTATTTTTATTTTTTTCCCCACAAATATTATTTGTGGGGAATAAATACTGATTCTAGTCTAGAAAAAATATTCCTAGAAAATAAAGAAAACAATGCAGCTTGTCTAATTTAGTGTGTTCACGAAAGAGGCCACATCAAGGTGTAACCCCTTGGGTAACATCTAAGAACAAATGGAGCTGACCCAGAAGAGGAGGGGTGAGAATATCGAGTATAACCCAATGGTCAGTCAGTCAGTCAAGATAATGTTTATTTAGACCATTAGTCTTTAAACAGCACAAGAACAATCAATTTATACACACTCTAATATCATAAATAATTTAATCAACTAATACTATTAAAACAACCATCTTAAAAATAATTTGGTTACATTTTCATAACCCTTCCCTGTTCAGTCCCACAGTATATATAGGTATTAATCACGCCACATCGTAATACATACTTAATAAAAAGATAAATAATGAAAAAAACCCTAAAAGATAATTATCCTAATTATAGTTTTTCTCTTCGGATCGATCTGAGGTTCTTCCCCTTCGCATGGTTCCTTACTTCCCCATGGTTACATTGTTCGACTCATTACACCATATAAAACTTTTTTGCGGCAGTCATGTACCTTCCAATAGCTATTGCAATATCGAGGTTACACATATCAACCAGAAATTCTATCCGCCTCCCCCTGAGCGAGCAGCAACTGCACTGTCGAGTAGGCAATAATGGACCCATCGCGTACGCCCACTCAAACACTACACACCCCATGGCACACCCCAGTTCAGTTCTCCCCCAGTTCCCCTCTATGGCAATGCTCTGCTACAACACAGACCACATCCTCACTGAACAAGATATTGATGTACTCCCTATGTTGACGGAGGTCTACTCTAATACCTATGTACCACAACTCTCTCTGCGACACACGCTGTATGTACGTTTAAACCTCAAAATGCCAATAAAAAGAATTTTCACATCAACCAGAAATTCTATGGCTTAGGTGCGACACATAATTCTGTATTTAAAAAAAATAGGGCATAAAAACACTTTTCGCAATGATAAAACATTCAAGAAATCCTATAGTAGGGGCATGATATCACATTTTCTACCCGCATTACACATACATTTCCCATCCGGTTGTATCCCTTCCTTTTTATTCTCTCTCTTGTTATCTTGTAACCCAATGGCTTCTAAGACCTGAAGTTATGCAACATCTCTTCACACAATCAAACACTAGGGGGTCGGCACTCACTGTACTGGCCTCTAGATTCTGCAACACATTTCCATCACTCCTGCGGGGACGTAGACCCACCCATACACCCGGAGCCTCCCGAAAATTCTCATGCTCTAAAATAGCAAACTCTAAACCTGCTCAATTCTTATGTCAAGTTTCTTTGTGCGGCCTTTTTGGGGACTTTAAAATAATTTTGTGTAAAATCCTTTATATTCTTTTTTATCACAGCACTTATGCCTCTAGTTGCGCTAATATTAATTTAGGAACATCTTACACTGCTCTAAACTACTTTTGAACTGTTTCCATCTTGTATTTGCAATTTTAAGTTTATATTTACTTAGATTATATTTTCTTTTTTTTCCGTCCTTGATATAAAAATACCAGCCCTGTGCACCGGGCCATGATGGTCAGAGTGCACCTGGCCCTGACGGCCAGAGTGCACCTGGCCCTGATGACCAGAGTGCACCGGGCCATGATGGTCAGAGTGCACCTGGCCCCGATGACCAGAGTGCACCTGGCCCTGATGGCCAGAGTGCACCTGGCCCTGATGGACAGAGTGCACCTGGCCCTGATGGTCAAAGTGCCCCAATGCCTGTCAGGGCATGCCTACCTTGGTGGCCCGGCACAGCTCCTGAATCAGTCTCCACGCCTTCTGGCTGCTGTTGGTGCCCTCTGTGTGGCAGTCGCAGAGGCCGGTGCAGTTTGCTGCAGGCTCCATGTCCTTCAGCTGTTACTCTCCAGCTCATCCCACTAGAGGGCGCTCTCACGGCAAGAAAGAGAGAGGCTGGCAGATAGACAACGCCACTTCCAAACGAGACACATTGAGGCGCACCCTCTTAAACACGTCCAGATAAATTACCGGGCCCTTTTCGACCAACGCATATAATCCACATCATGCACAGATGCAGTAGCGGTAATCCACCACAGGAGGTCAGTGTTCACAAACGTATTTGGTTCCACGCCACCAGAAGCATCCCAGCCGCACCAGTAGATGGCAGTCTTCGTTGTTGTATTACAGGCCTCTGATAAATGAGTTTCTTACTTTTCATGCCTGTGGTGCCACTTCTTGCAGGAGGACCATCATATAGGCCTGCCATAAAGATGAAACACAAGGAAAAAATGTTATTACATTTATCAGCTTTCATCTTTGTAATTCAAGCCCTGCGGGTTCTTTTTCTAAGTTATTTGTTGTTGAGCTGCTAGTCAGATTTTTTTGTACTGGTCTTCCATAAAGAATGTACCTGGTGTGCAAAGTGGCAAACGTTACCATACACGGGGTCCCTGACAAAACAGTGCCTCCATTACTCCAAGCAGTGTGCTCATCAGGGCTTTAGGGCCGTGGGACCTGTACAGCTGCATCTCTTGTTGAGCTGTGTTTAGAAATAACATGGGTGTAAAAGCACCTGCTGCAGAGGTCCTTGTGTTTCCAGCAGTTTTCAGTCAACAATAAAAATGTCGAGACAACTCTGGTGATTAATGTTCCTGCTGGAGAGAGAGCTGGAGTTTCGCCTAGTTGCACTTTTGACTCATCATAAAGTGGTGCAGAGGGTTACTGTGCCTGCTGCTAAGAACATGTACCATGCAGATCACAGAACTGTATTTTATGTGGATAGCTTAGTGGGTTTCCGCATTTGTCACAGAGGTCCTTCTGTTACTTGCAGTTTATAAGTTACAGTCCTAATATAGCACAGCGACCTATGAACTATCATCAAAGAGCTGCATGCAAGCACCATGGCATAGGTTGCAATGAGTAATGGGACCTACCCACGATGCCAGAGACCTCCTGAATCCTATTTTCACCAACCTCAGCAGCATCCTAGTCGACTTGTTCCCCGGACAGACATACCTTGTCAAGTTCAGCATCCCTGCCCCGGCCCGTTGCACATACACCAGTGCCAGACCAGCCCGCCCAAACTGGAACAGCATCACTGACAAGGACTGGAGCACCGCTTTCACCCCCCCACCAGCCTCCCCAAAGCCATCAAAAATGTCAGCCATTGGATCACCTCCTGCGCCGACTCCCTAGCCCCTCTAAAAGACAGCATTACAAAAAGATTCAGACCCCAGGTCAGCTGTACACGGAGGAGCTCAGACTGATGAAACGCCACTGCAAGCAATTGAAGAACAAATGGAAATTAGCCAGGACAATGCAGAAAGGAGTCCATTTAAATCCGCTATAAGACGCTACCACCATATGATCGGGACCGCCAAATGCACTGCTCTGGCGGACCGCATCAGTGCCAGCACCAACAAATATATCCGCCATTGTGAAAGTTTTAATCTCACCATCTGACAACTCCAACTCAATCACCCCCTCACAGGACCTCTGCAGCAACCTATCTCAATCCTTCAGCAACAAAATCACCACCATTTACAGAAACTTTAACTTGCAACTGAACCCAGCAGATCTCATTAAACACATCCTGATCTTATCCAAAGAACCAGTACTAATCACATGGCCCATCATCACCCCAGAAGAAACTGCTGACACCATGAAGTCCATTAACTCAGAGTTCCATCGGACCCCTGCCTCCACCACGGCTACTCCAGAGGACTTCAACCCATCAGCACCATGCTCACATCCATTTTGGATGCTTCCACTTCTTCTGCAACCTTTCCATGTGCTTCGAAACATGCAACCTTTTCTCCCATTGCTCAAGAAACCCTCTGCGGATCCTTCAACGCTCGCCTACTATAGACCAATCTCCCTGCTACCATTCCCGGCCAAGGTCTTGAAACAATTATCAACAGTTTCCTCACCAAATACCTCAATGACCACCAACTACGTGACACTTCTCAGTCTAGTTTCAGACCCAACCACAGCACAGAAACTGCCCTCATCGCCGTCACGGATGACATCTGCATGACTTTGGCTAGAGGAGACACAGCAGCCCTGATCCTCCTGGACCTCTCTGCAGCATTTGAGACCCTCTCCCACCCCATCCTCATCCAACGCCTACATGACAGGCACTCCGATGGATCTGCTCCTTCCTGACTGAAAAGATCCTGTCAGTCACCCTGGCAACGTACACCTCGGATATCTCCGGTCTCATCTGCGCAGTTCTGCAAGGATCCTTCCTGAGCACTACCCTCTTCAATGCATACGTGATCCCTCTAGCAGCATCATCTGCTCTTACGATATCAACGTCCTCTCCTACACTGATGACACGCAACACATTCGCCCCCTCACGGACAAGACACCCAGTACCCGGATCAAGTTTAATGCCTTCATGACTGGAATCACCCAAAGCATGAAGACCAGTTCTCTATAACTGAGCACTGACAAGACAGAAATTGTTATCTTTGGGAAGAGCACATCACTATGGGACTCCACCTGGTGGCCAACAGAGCAAAGACTGACCCCCACCACCCATGCCAACAACCTCGGGATCCTCATCGACAGCAAAGTCGACATGACCTCCCAAGTCAATGCCGTCACCGCCTCATACTTCCACACCCTGAAGATGCTGAGGAAGATTTTCAAATGGCTCCCAATCAGCACCCGAAAAACATGCATGCCATGGTCACAAGCAAGCTGGACTACGAGAACACCCTCTATGCTGGAATCAACTAAAAACTCACCATAAGCCTACAGACCATACAGAACTTGGCAGCAAGAATCACTCTCAACCTCCCATGTTGCACTCACATCATCCCACACCAGAAGGAGCTCCACTCCCTCCGCATCCACAAACGAGCATAATCCAAACTCCACACCCACACTTTCAAGGCACTACATAACACTGACCCAGCAAACCTCAATAATCACATCTGCTGTCTCAAACCTTCCAGACACCTCCACTCATCCGACTCCTACTTGCACAAATCCTATGCATACGCAAAACCAGATCTGTCAGTCAAGCCTTCTCATACTTCACTCTTGCAGCATGGAATGACTTACCACCTTTTCACTTCTTGAGTTCCACAAGAAGCTGAAGACCTCGCTTTTCAAGTAGTCCCACTAGGCCAGAGGTGTGGCTAGACTCACACCTGCTCAGCACCAGGATCCCCTCTGGGAGTGTAGTGCGCTCTACAAATCGGCATAAGATAACATAACACAACATAACATGATCAGCCCTTCCCTGTCAGTGCATCAGGGTCTATAGGGAAGCAAAGACCTTGTGGCAGAGAGTTCAAAGTCAAGTTGGTTTTTGACGACATTGTCCACTGGTGACTCTTTCTATTCTGTATTTGTGACTGAACATCCTTGCACATACCAGAATGGGGCGTAGAGAAGGGTGGCCACATTTGGCTTCAATAAGAAGTGAATAATACCATCACAAACACAACGTATGCCCCAATCGGGCGAGTGTTGCCTCTGATCTGAACAGATATGTCAAACTTCAAATTACAGGGGTCAAAACTCTGTCGTCACCAACCTTAGATTCAGCTGAGCCTCACAAGTTTACCACCCCGCCAAGATAACTTCAGTCCAGTGGCGTATCACAAAATGCTGGGGGCCCCCTGTAGAATGCGATGAGGGGCCTGAGACTCCCATATGTCACAGATATTCTCTTGAACTTGTCTGATTGGGGGCTCCCTGATAGGTTGGGGGCCCCTAAAGGGGTTGCGGGCATCCCTGTGCCACAGGGGCTGCAGGGGCTTGTGTTACGTCCCTGCTTCAGTCCTTGGGGAGCAGGTTTTTCTTAATTTGGGCTGGTGGTTGCAGGTGGGGCCCACCAACACTTATTTTTGAGGACTGTCACATCATTTTCCTCACATATTTTTCCTCTACAGACTTTGATCCTGCACAAGAGAGAGAAAGGCACCCAAAGGGGAAAGTAGGAGAAAGAGAAAGATGGAATAACCGTGACAAAGGGAGAAAGCGGGGATGAAAAATAGTGAGGTGAAGGGGCAGGGAGTGTCTAGCAGTGGATTAAAGAGACATGAGGTGGATTGCAGAATACAGAGCCTTGGTGTCCTGCACCCTGTTCTTTGCTAGAACCGGCCCCGGGATTCTGAACAAAACTTTGGGCTTTGGCATTAATTTGTCTTTTTTTTCTACAAATTAGGCAGTGGCAGAATATCATAGTAAACACTGTTCGCTTCTGTAATATGCAAATGTCAGCGCCACTCACACATACAGGCACCCGGAAGGGCCAATTAGCCTTTCATTAATATGCGATTGCATGTTAATAAGGGACTCGTTAAAGGATGTAACAAACTGTCTATTGTCTAGGCCTGCGGACTCTACAGAGCCCCGTAGGATCAGAGTCACCACTCAGCATGTGGGATCGCGCCAAAGCAACTGTCAGTAATTGAAGCCAATTAGAGCGATGCCAAGGGGAGGGAACCGGCTTTGGCACGAAGTGGTAATCCGTTGAAGGGACATCCCGCTGTTCTGTGCAGAACAGCCCAACTGGAAGAGTATGGGCCGCATACTAAGAGAAGCGTGAGATACCATGTGCTGTACGCCAAGTACAGAGACTCAACCTTACCTACCACCATCTAGAAGTGTCCATGCCACCCACCGACTGAAGGTGCAAGGACCTACACTCAACACCAAGTACAGAGACTCAACCTTACCTACCACCACCTGGAGGTGTCTATGCCACCCACCGACTGAAGGTGCAAGGACCTGCACTCAACACCAACTTCAGAGACTCAACCTTACCTAATACCATCTAGAGGTGTCCATGCCACCCACCGACTGAAGGTGCAAGGACCTGCACTCTGCACTAAGTACAGAGACTCAAACTTACCTAATACCATCTAGTGGTGTCCATGCCACCCACCAACTGAAGGTGCAAGGACCTGCACTCAACACCAAGTACAGAGACTCAACCATAACTGAACCCACCTAGGACAGTACTGGTGGCACACTGAGAGAAGCTTGAGGTACCAAGCATTCTATGCGACGTAATGAGAGACCCAAGCTTCAGTACACCCACCAGGAGGTGTCCAGGCCCCCTACCGACTGAAGGTGCAAGGGCCCTGCAATCAACACCAAGTACAGAGACTCAACCTTAACTGAACCCACCTAGGACAGTACTGGTGGCACACTAAGAGAAGCCTGAGGTACCATGCATTCTATGCCACGTAATGAGAGACCCATGCTTCAGTACAGCCACCTGGAGGCATCAAGGCCACCTACCGACTGAAGGTGCAAGGACCTGCACTCAACACCAAGTACAGAGACTCAACCTTACCTACCACCATCTAGAGGTGTCCATGCCACCCACCGACTGAAGGTGCAAGGACCTACACTCAACACTAAGTACAGAAACTCAACCTTAACTACCACCACCTGGAGGTGTCCATGTCACCCCTTGACTGAAGGTGCAAGGACCTGCACTCAACACCAACTACAGAGACTCACCCTTACCTAATACCATCTAGAGGTGTCCATGCCACCCACCGACTGAAGGTGCAATGTCCTGCACTCAACACCAACTACAGAGACTCAACCTTACCTAATACCATCTAGAGGTGTCCATGCCACCCACCGACTGAAGGTGCAAGGACCTGCACTCAACACCAAGTACAGAGACTCAACTTTACCTACCACCATCTAGAGGTGTCCATGCCACCCACCAACTGAAGGTCCTACACTCAACACCGAGTACAGAGACTCAACCATAACTGAACCCACCTAGGACAGTACTGGTGGCACACTGAGAGAAGTTTGAGGTACCAAGCATTCTATGCGACGTAATGAGAGACCCAAGCTTCAGTACACCCACCAGGAGGTGTCCAGGCCCCCTACTGACTGAAGGTGCAAGGGCCCTGCAATCAACACCAAGTACAGAGACTCAACCTTAACTGAACCCACCTAGGACAGTACTGGTGGCACACTAAGAGAAGCCTGAGGTACCATGCATTCTATGCCATGTAATGAGAGACCCATGCTTCAGTACAGCCACCTGGAGGCATCAAGGCCACCTACCGACTGAAGGTGCAAGGACCTGCACTCAACACCAAGTACAGAGACTCAACCTTACCTACCACCATCTAGAGGTGTCCATGCCACCCACCGACTGAAGGTGCAAGGACCTACACTCAACACTAAGTACAGAAACTCAACCTTAACTACCACCACCTGGAGGTGTCCATGTCACCCCTTGACTGAAGGTGCAAGGACCTGCACTCAACACCAACTACAGAGACTCACCCTTACCTAATACCATCTAGAGGTGTCTGCCACCCACCGACTGAAGGTGCAAGGACCTACACTCAACACCAAGTACAGAGACTCAACCATAACTGAACCCACCTAGGACAGTACTGGTGGCACACTGAGAGAAGCTTGAGGTACCAAGCATTCTATGCGACGTAATGAGAGACCCAAGCTTCAGTACACCCACCAGGAGGTGTCCAGGCCCCCTACCGACTGAAGGTGCAAGGGCCCTGCAATCAACACCAAGCACAGAGACTCAACCTTAACTGAACCCACCTAGGACAGTACTGGTGGCACACTGAGAGAAGTTTGAGGTACCAAGCATTCTATGCGACGTAATGAGAGACCCAAGCTTCAGTACACCCACCAGGAGGTGTCCAGGCCACCTACCGACTGAAGGTGCAAGGACCTGCACTCAACACCAAGTACAGAGACTCAACCTTACCTACCACCATCTAGAGTTGTCCATGCCACCCACCGACTGAAGGTGCAAGGACCCACACTCAACACCAAGCACAGAGGGGCAACTTCAGTACACCCCAGGGCCAGACTGGGAACCAAAAGCAGCTCAGACAAATGTTGTCAGACCAGGCCCCTTACTGCATGTAGCACGCAGGGGCACCTGTCTCCTTCAAGGAAGTTATGGGAAGCTCCCCCCTCTGATCCCCCCCCAGACATTTTTGGGTAAAAATGCAAATAAGGTGCAGTTTAATTTTTTTTTTTATATTATCACACTTTGTCCAGCCATTGAATGGATGGATGAAATCTGGAGACAGGGCTGAATTGCTCAATGAATGAACAGTTGGATGGCGAGTAGTCGGTGGGTGAATTAATTCAAGAATAGATGACAATGAATAAAGCCTTTTACCTACGTGGAGCAAATGATTGCAATGTACCGCCCAATGCGGTGTGCTCTGGTTTTCATCTTAGTTCCAGCATTAAAGCTTCCTCCTCATCAAACATCACTACCACCAATCCTTGTGATACAAGCATAGCCTGGATGTATTGAACACAGTGCATTGATCTAGCGCCTCAAGGATTAAACACAAAGCTTGAAGGTTTGCTCTAAAACAGAAAAAGAACGAGATAACCATGTAGTGGCTGATTGCACAAAAACCTTGCATCATTCCTGGCTTCTGCTTGACCACATTGTGTGATCCTATGCAATTACTTTTTCCACAGGGCCTCCTTTTCCTTTATTGTCACTCGGGAGCACCTTGAAATACATCAGTGTGGAGTGAGTGCTGCACAAAAAGCAAAAGACTACTATGCTACTCCATCTATAGTAACGCCCTAGGCCATATAAAGAGCACAACAGACCGCTTTCCTCATGGTTCACGAGTAGCACTGTCGTCGGGCTGGCGGTGCAGGCACGAATAATTCTAAATTGGAATCTGTCATTTCTAATGCAATGTTATATTTAATACACTGAACGAAAATGTGCTGCAAGGATCACATTAAAAAGACAAACAGTTTTTCTGAGCAAGATGACGGCCGCAACTGTGGCCGGTTAAGCGAGTGCTCTCCACCTCCACAACGCTAACCGAGTCTCTGATGGCGTTTTTACCCAACTAACTGCTTGGGCCCTGGAACACTGGCATCGGTACTAACCGCAGTATCTTTGGGGTCCGGATATACCTAGCCGACTTTGGAGGTTCCCGGCACACCATAGTTATTTATGGTTTGGAGATTTTTTTGTGCCGCTGCAGCTTGGAGAACGCTGCGGAGCACGCAGCATCTTCCGCGGTGCTTTCCTGTGTTGGTCGGCGCCGATAGTGGAAACGCGGGAGGAGATATGCCGGGGAAGAACGCACCATCACGATCTGGCCGCGGCAGAGGGGCTGGGCAATCCGCGGTGACTCCGGTAAGAACACGGCAGATGGCAGCGGGGGAGAAGCCGGCAGAGAAAGTAGCTGATAAGATCAGCAAGTTTAACCGGCAGGAGGAAAATAGCTTACGGCAGCCCCCCCAGCCAGGAATCACAGCTCCGGTGCTGATGGAGTTGGAGAGGGACGCCGCACACCATATACCAGCGATGTTCAAGGTAAAAGATAAAACTTGTGGCCAAAATACTGTAGTAATCAGGTCCACTCAGTAGTGATGATTTATGTAGGTTTATTGGAAGTTGGTACAAGATCACAGGTAGATAAAAAGAGGACCAGATGAGGATCTGTTCAGGTCCAGAGGGAGACCAGTACAAGACCCCACCAGGAGCAGCTAGCAGGCAGCTCAGCCCAGTCAACTGTGACTTCTCTGCCAGATCCCCAACATTCTAACAGCATCATCACCTTAACATTCCACTTGTGGTAGAATGGCATTGTATTAACATTAGCAGGATATAACAGAGTTCTAGAGGAATGCCCTGAAGTTTGAGTTTCTTTGTACCTGTTGTTGAGTGTGGGACATTCTGGGTAGTATGTAGTCTCAGTGGGCCCGATTCACAGAACTAACTTAAGACAAAATCCTAAACTTACTACCATTTTGGTATTCACAGAGGGCACTTACTCATTTCAGTATTCACAGAAGTTAGGAGTCCTAACTTTAGGACTCCTAAATGCCTTCTGTGAATACCGAAAGTCTTAAAGTTAGGATTTTTCTCAGTTTAGGAGTCCTAAAGTTAGGAGTCCTAACTTTACTACTCCTAAACTGAGAAAAATCCTAACTTTAAGACTTTTGGTATTCACAGAAGGCCTTTAGGAGTCCTAAAGTTAGGACTCCTAACTTCTGTGAATACCGAAATGAGTAAGTGCCTTCTGTGAATACCAAAATGAGTAAGTGCCTTCTGTGAATACCAAAATGGTAGTAAGTTTAGGATTTTGTCTTAAGTTAGTTCTGTGAATCGGGCCCTATGGCTCCAGTAGGATGTCCTGAAGGTTGAGTTTCTTTGTACCTGTTGTTGAGTGTGGGACATTCTGGGTAGTATATAGTCTCTATGGCTCCAGTAGGCTGTCCTGAAGGTTGAGTTTCTTTGTACCTGGTGCTGAGTGTGGGACATTCTGGGTAGTATGTAGTCTCTATGGCTCCAGTAGGCTGTCCTGGAGGTTGAGTCTCTCTGTACTTGGTGTTGAGTGTGGGACATTCTGGGTAGTATGTAGTCTCTATGGCTCCAGTAGGATGTCCTGAAGGTTGAGTTCCTTTGTACCTGTTGTTGAGTGTGGGACATTCTGGGTAGAATGTAATCTCTATGGCTCCAGTAGGCTGTCCTGGAGGTTGAGTCTCTCTGAACTTGGTGTAGTCTATCAGAACGTGCGGTGTACAGAGCCTGTGAGATGTACCAGGGCTGGACTGGCACTACCTGGTACCAGGCGTTTACCCAGTGGGCTGGCAGTGTGGGGACGTGAAAGGGGACGATATTTACAAAGCAGCAGACTAGAAGCCAGGACATCGCCAGACAAGAAAGGAAGGGTTACAGAAAACCAGAAGACAGGCCTTCACCATCTATGCTGCCATGATCTGGAACATTTACACAAAATAATGGGGTAACCCTGTGTCCCTCAGAACCTGGGTATATGTATTATATGGATACAATGGTTCTGTCAGCATGATCTGGAACAACATCCCTGGTAGCACCAGAACTGCTCCCTGAAGACACAGCTCTCCGCAAAGCACTACATCCCTAAACACAGGGTTCGCCAGCCTTGATTGGTCTGCGGCATTGTGAAGGATCCTGTGTGGTACCCCTGGAATCATGCACCTCTACAGCACGCATTCCTGTATCTGCCTCAGAGGTGGGCCGGTCAGAGTGTCACCCTTTAACAGGCACAGGCCTGTCCTAAAATCTCCCGTGGGACTGACCCAGCCCCAGCCCTTCAGAGGCACTGGCCTCTATGGAGATCTCTGATTTTACCTCTGGGAATTGCATGTGACTGATTACACCCAGGTCATCTACGCTTGCAGGAGGCCGTGGACTGTGGAAAGAGCTCTCATTTTAATTATATGATTAGCGCGCGAGTGACTGACTCTGCTCCGGCCCACAACACCTTTCAGAGCGACTGTGCTCTGTGGTAGGATGTTAGGTTTCACTCAGTGAACTGAACTGGGATGTTACAGACTGCGCCCCTGTCCTTCCGGTTTTCTAGAGGCACTGACCTCTGCGGATAGCTCTCATTTTATCCATAGGACTGGCACATGGTTGACTCGGCCCCAGCACAACGCGCCTTTCGACCGGTCCATAGGCCTGACATCTAATTCACAGTTTTCAGAGGAGCAGCCAGTCATGAGATCTCTCGAAGTTCATACAGTCCAGATCACATGTGTCTGCATTCCTCAAGCGCCTTGAAACATCTGTGAAAATGTTGTACACTAAACTATGACGCACATAAGATGTACAGTGTGTACTTGCTGATCCAGTGTGCGGGATCACACGCAACGCTCTTACTTTGCAAGCTGAAAGGTCTCACCCCATGACTCGTTTTCTTTTCTGTATTGACGTTTTGACCCAACATATCCCGCTGTCTAAAAAAGGGGGCGGGGTTCTGGGGCTCAAGTGGGGCGCGATGGAAGGGGGGGGGCTGCTTTCTAGTCACACCTTCCCGCCTTGCTTCAACTGTGTTATCCTGGGCCAATCACTTAATCTCGTTAGGCCTCCGTTTTTACGGCTGATAATTTCCAAAACTGCCGGGTGCTCATGAAAAGACCAAATATAAACATAAAAAGCGACATTCCTTCGTGGAACGCGTGGCCTCGCGCATCGCAGCTACCGTGACTGGCTGAGGTCCCTCTCTGTGAGGTGCACTTCAGGAAATACTTCTCAGAGTGAGGGACAGCACAGCTGCACAACGGTGGTCAGCAGTCCCAGTGGCCTGGTGGCCAGTCAGCGCCAGTAGTCAGCCAGGAGTAGCCGTGGTGGGGCTCCCCTCCCCTGTAGGTACTGCCACATGAAGAAGCCATCTTGTTTCATCCTCTGCCCGAGGGCCCTCCAGGCAGCCAACTAGTGCAGTGGTGTCCTGTCTACCCCTGGGATCCACAGGCTTGGCCTGAGACACCGGGGACACAACAAATCCCGGATACGGAAACCACCGGCTCATATTAAGCACTGTTTCATCCTCTGGCTAAGGTCCCTCTAGACTGCCACCAAGGGCTGTGGTGTCCAATCCACCCCTGGGGCCCACACAAGTGACTTGAGACCCCGCCCACACCACAGATCCGGATGCATCTCTGGTCTCCACGGAGAGGGATCGGCATTTGGGGTTTTCCGGTTTCTAATCCGGCTCCTCTGAGGCACGTTTCCTCAGCAACCGCATGTGAAGCGGGCTTGGTGCGCCCCCTGCTGCTGATCACTCTTCCAACCTGGATGCTGTCCAGAGAACCACTCAGTACTTTAAGTAGGCCGGGCCCCTCTGGTTCTCAGATCCGGTAGTAATTTCAAACAGATCACTGGGGAGATTAGCAGGGCAGAAAGCACACGAGGGATAGGGCAACGCAGATCACTGGGGAGATTGGAAGGGCAGAAAGCACACAACCGGGAGAGCAACGCAGATCACTGGGGAGATTGGAAGGGTAGAAAGTACACACTGGAGAGAGTAACGCAGATCACTGGGGAGATTGGAAGGGCAGAAAGTACACAACGGAGAGTGCAACGCAGATCACTGGGGAGATTGGAAGGGCAGAAAGCACACAACGGGGAGAGCAACGCAGATCACTGGGGAGATTGGAAGGGCAGAAAGCACACAACGGAGAGTGCAATGCAGATCACTAGGGAGATTGGAAGGGCAGAAAGCACACAACGGGAAGAGCAACACAGATCACTGGGGAGATTGGAAGGGCAGAAAACACACAACGGAGAGAGCAACGCAGATCACTAGGGAGATTGGAAGGGCAGAAAGTACACAACGGAGATTGCAAAGAAGATCACTGGCGAGATTGGAAGGGTAGAAAGCACACAACGAAGAGAGCAACGCGGATTACTGGGGAGATTGGAAGGGTAGTAAGTACACATTGGAGAGAGCAACGCAAATCGCTGGGGAGATAAGAAGGGTAGAAAGTACACACTGGAGAGAGCAACGCAGATCACTGGGGAGATTGGAAGGGTAGAAAGCACACACGGAGAGAGCAACGCAGATCACTGGGGAAATTGGAAGGGCAGAAAGCACACAACGGAGAGAGCAACGCAGATCAGTGGGGAGATTAGAAGGGTAGAAAGTACACACTTGAGAGAACAACACAGATCACTGGGGAGATTAGAAGGGCAGAAAGCACACAAGGGAGGGAGCAACGCAGATCACTGGGGAGATTAGAATGGTATACAGTGCATAAGGAGAGAGCAACGCAGATCACTGGGGAGATTAAAGGGTATAAAGCACACACTGGAGTGAGCAACGCAGATCACTGGGGAGGTTAGAAGGGTAGAAAGCACACAACGGAGAGAGCAACGCAGATCACTTGGGAGATTGGAAGGGTAGAAAGTACACACTGGAGAGAGCAACGCAGATCACTGGGGAGATTGGAAGGGCAGAAAGCACACAACAGAGAGAGCAACTCACATCACTGGGGAGATTGGAAGGGCAGAAAGCACATAATGGAGAGAGCAACGCAGATCACTGGGGAGATTAGAAGGGTAGAAAGTACACACTGGAGAGAGCAACACAGATCGCTGGGGAGATTAGAAGGGCAGAAAGCACACACTGGAGAGAGCAATGCATATCGCTGGAGAGATAAGAAGGGTAGAAAGTACGCACTGGAGCAAGCAACGCAGATCACTGGGGAGATTGGAAGGGCAGAAAGTACACACGGAGAGAGTAACGCAGATCACTGGGGAGATTGGAAGGGCAGAAAGCACACAATGAAGAGAGCAACACAGATCACTGGGGAGATTAAAAGGGTAGAAAGTACACACTGGAGAGACCAACACAGATCACTGGGGAGATTAGAAGGGCAGAAAGCACACAAGACAGGAAGCAACGCAGATCACTGGGGATATTGGAAGGGCAGAAAGTACACAACTGAGAGAGCAACGCAGATCACTGGGGAGATTGGAAGGGTAGAAAGTATATACTGGAGAGAGCAACGCAGATCACTGGGGAGATAAGAAGGGTAGAAAGTACATACTGGAGAGAGCAACGCAGATCACTGGGGAGATTGGAAGGGCAGAAAGCACACAACGGAGAGAGCAACGCAGTTCACTGGGGAGATTGGAAGGGCAGAAAGTACACAACGGAGATTGCAACGTAGATCACTGGGGAGATTGAAAGGGTAGAAAGTATATACTGGAGAAAGTAACGCAGATCACTGGGGAGATTGGAAGGGCAGAAAGCACACAACGGAGAGAGCATCACAGATTACTGGAGAGATTGGAAGGGCAGAAAGCACACAACGGAGAGAGCAACGCAGATCGCTGGGGAGATTAGAAGGGTAGAAAGTACACACTGGAGAGAGCAACGCAGATTGCTGGGGAGATAAGAAGGGTAGAAAGTACACACTGGAGAGAGTAACGCAGATCACTGGGGATATTGGAAGGGTAGAAAGCACACACGGAGAGAACAACGCAGATCACTGGGGAGATTGGAAGGGCAGAAAGCATACAACGGAGAGAGCAACGCAGATCACTGGGGAGATTAGAAGGGTAGAAAGTACACACTTGAGAGAACAACACCGATCACTGGGGAGATTAGAAGGGCAGAAAGCACACAAGGAAGGGAGCAACGCAGATCACTGGGGAGATTAGAAGGGTATACAGTGCATAAGGAGAGAGCAACGCAGATCACTGGGGAGATTAAAGGGTAGAAAGCACACACTGGAGTGAGCAACGCAGATCACTGGGGAGGTTAGAAGGGTAGAAAGCACACAACGGAGAGAGCAACGCAGATCACTGGGGAGATTGGAAGGGCAGAAAGCACACAACAGAGAGAGCAACTCCATCACTGGGGAGATTGGAAGGGCAGAAAGCACACAATGGAGAGAGCAACGCAGATCACTGGGGAGATTAGAAGGGTAGAAAGTACACACTGGGGAGAGCAACACAGATCGCTGGGGACATTAGAAGGGCAGAAAGCACACACTGGAGAAAGCAACGCAGATCGCTGGAGAGATAAGATGGGTAGAAAGTACGCACTGGAGCGAGCAACGCAGATTACTGGGGAGATTGGAAGGGCAGAAAGCACACACGGAGAGAGTAACGCAGATCACTGGGGAGATTGGAAGGGCAGAAAGCACACAACGGAGAGAGCAACACAGATCACTGGGGAGATTAAAAGAGTAGAAGTACACATTGGAGAGACCAACACAGCTCACTGGGGAGATTAGAAGGGCAGAAAGCACACAAGGGAGGGAGCAACGCAGATCACTGGGGATATTGGAAGGGCAGAAAGTACACAACGGAGAGAGCAACGCAGATCACTGGGGAGATTGGAAGGGTAGAAAGTATATACTGGAGAGAGCAACGCAGATCACTGGGGAGATTGGAAGGGCAGAAAGCACACAACGGAGAGAGCAACGCAGATCACTGGGGAGATTGGAAGGGCAGAAAGCACACAACGGAGTGACTAATGCAGATCACTGGGGAGATTAGAAGGGTAGAAAATACACACTGGAGAGAGCAACGCAGATCGCTGGGGAGATAAGAAGGGTAGAAAGTACACACTAAAGAGAGCAACGCAGATCACTGGGGAGATTGGAAGGGCAGAAAGCACACACGGAGAGAGCAACGCAGATCACTGGGGAGATTAGAAGGTCAGAAAGCACAAATGGAGAGAGCAACGCAGATCACTGGGGAGATTAGAAGGGTAGAAAGTACACACTGGAGAGACCAACACAGATCACTGGGGAGATTAAAAGGGCAGAAAGCACACAAGGGAGGGAGCAACGCAGATCACTGGGGAGATTAGAAGGGTGGAAAGTACACACTAGAGAGAGCAACGCAGATAGCTGGGGAGATTAGAAGGGCAGAAAGCACACACTGGAGAGAGCAACACAGATTGCTGGAGAGATAAGAAGGGTAGAAAGTACACACTGGAGCGAGCAACGCAGATCACTGGGGAGATTGGAAGGGCAGAAAGCACACACGGAGAGAGTAACGCAGATCACTGGGGAGATTGGAAGGGCAGAAAGCACACAACGGAGAGAGCAACGCAGATCACTGGGGAGATTAAAAGGGTAGAAAGTACACACTGGAGAGACCAACACAGATCACTGGGGAGATTAGAAGGGCAGAAAGCACACAAGGGAGGGAGCAACGCAGATCACTGGGGAGAGTAGAAGAGTAGACAGGGCATAAGGAGAGAGCAACGCAGATCACTGGGGAGATTAAAGGGTAGAAAGCACACACTGGCGAGAGCAATGCAGATCACTGGGGAGGTTAGAAGGGTAGAAAACACACACTAGAGAGAGCAATGCAGATCACTGGGATGATTAGAAGGGTAGAAAGCACACACTGAAGAGAGCAACACAGATCACTGGGAAGGTTAGAAGGGTAGAAAGCACATAAGGGAGAGAGCAACACAGATCACTGGGGAGATTAGAAGGGTAAGAAGCACACAATTGAGAGAGCAACGCAGATCACTGGGGAGATTAAAAGGGCAGAAAGTGCAAAAAGGGAGAGCAACGCAGATCACTGGGGAGATTGGAAGGGTAGGAAGCACACAATGGAGAGAGCAACGCAGATCACTGGGAAGTTTAGAAGGGTAGAGAGCACATAAGGAGAGAGCAACACAGATTACTGGGGAGATTAGAAGGGCAGAAAGCGCACAAGGGAGAGAGCAACACAGATCACTGGGGAGATTAGAAGGGCAGAAAGTGCACAAGGGAGAGAGCAACACAGATCACTGGGAGGATTAGAAGGGTAGTAGGCACATAAGGGTGAGAGCAACGCAGAGCACTGGGGAGATTAGAAGGGTAAAACACACACAATGGAGAGAGAAACGCAGAGCACTGGTGAGATTGGAAGGGTAGGAAGCACACAATGGAGAGAGCAACGCAGAGCACTGGTGATATTAGAAGGATAGAAAGCGCATAAGGCGAGAGCAACACAGATCACTGGGGAGATTAAAAGGGCAGAAAGCACACAAAGGAGAGAGCAACACATGACTGTGGAGATTAGAAGGGTAATAGGCACATAAGGGTGAGAGCAATGCAGAGCACTAGGGAGAAGGGTAGGAAGCACACAATGGGGAGAGCAACAAAGATCACTGCAGAGATTAGAAGGGTATAAAGCACACAATGGAGAGAGCAACACAGATTACTGGGAGATTAGAAGGGCAGACAGTGCACAAAGCAGAGAGCAACACAGAGCACTGAGGAGATTAGAAGGCTAGACAGCGCATAAGGGTGAGAGCAACACAGAGCTCTGGGTAGATTGGAAGGGTAGTAAGCACATAAGGGTGAGAGCAATGCAGAGCACTGGGGAGACTGGAAGGGTAGAAAGCGCACAATGGAGAGAGGAACGCAGATCAGTGGGGAGATTAAAAGGGCAGAAAGAACACAAGGGGGAGAGCAACACAGATCACTGGGGAGATTAAAAGGGTAGTAAGCACATATTGGTGAGAGCAGTACAGAGCGCAGCTGTATTTTCAGGTGGAGACATGCACAGAAGGGAGAGAGCACCACTGAGCATAAGGGAAGTTTCCATGGGGACGCACATGAAGGAGAGAGTAACGCAGAGTGCGGGGTGCTTTCCGGGGGAGGGGAGAAAGCACATGACACAGTGGTGTAACGAAACTTAAGGGAGTCCCCCTGTAAAGTGCATGGAGGTGGCCTCCTACACTCCGGACATAGTCAGGAGCTCTCAGGATAGGGGCCCGCCATTCGTGCACAGTACCAGAGGGAGCCTCCTGGATCTCGGAGCACCCAAGCAACACAGGGGCTAATGCTACGCCACTAACATGAGGTAGAGACAGCAACACAGAGCACAGGGGGTTTTGCAGGGCGAAAGCACTTGAAGGAGAGCAACACAGAGCGGGTGCTTTGCAGTTGGGAAGGCACATGAGGGACAGAGCAAAATGAAGTGTGCAGGAAGGGTGATTTTTGAATTGACAAGCACACACGGGAGAGAGCAACAGAGAGCACAGTAGTTGGGAGGGTTTGCAGTTAAAAGAGAAGTTAAAACAAAAAGAGCATATTGACATCTCATCGACACCGCATCAAGCGCTATGGTAGGAGTGTGCTACACAAAAGCTAATAACATCATCACGTGTTGTGAATGAGTTCACCATTCTGTGCACAACCTTTAAGGGAAGATGGTTCCCATTGCAAGCTTGCCGGTGGCTCTCTTTTCCTTGCTTTTGCTCAAATTATGCCCATTCTATCATTTGGTCTCCTCCCCAAGATACCTTTTGTTGTTAGTGTGCATTAATGATCCTCCACCCAGTCCGTCTGGCAGCCTTCTCCCCAGTGCCTTGAGACCCTTACAGTTGAGTAGCCGCGCTCTACATGCCCCCTTATTGATTGCATTACATTATATATTAATTCATTTTTTTACTTCTCCTTTCTAAGCTCGGACAAACCAATGGATATTTACAATAATCTGGATAAAGCCAGCAGCAGCAGCCTAGAGCATAAAGAGCAGGGAACAGCGTGGGAGCAGACCTTTCTCGTAGACTACCATAGAGTTGCCACCTGCGATGTCCCAAACTCTATGGTTCCTGTAGGAGTGAATGACTGAGGCTCACACAGGACTGACCAAAGACCCTGACAAGGCTAGTAGCGGCAAGAAGGTCTGCACACAAACTACTAATGCATCGGTCTCCTGCTCACACACGTTGGGAGCATATTTGTGGGGGGGGGGTTGAGTCTCAAAGTCAAGCACACATTGTCTCCATTGGCCCCAACATCAATAAGTAGGTGCCACGATCCCTTTCGTCTTCTACATATCATTTGGCGACCAGGCTGGGGATTATAGTACATTTCTTATGAGACTTTGTGAAAAAGGGGAGCATAAAGAAGGGACATCCTTTCACTCTTTCACGCTTCCATTTACCCATTGATAATCCCTTCCAACCATCCATCACTTTGTCTTTTCTATCATAAGTCCATTCAACCCCCCTTCTCTTTTAATCACCTGCTCTTCCTTTCATGCTTTCATCTTCCCTTCCTTTTCTTCACCTGCTCGTCCTTTCACCCTTTCATTCTCCCTTCCTTTTATTCATCTGTTCTTCCTTTTACCATTTTATCCTCCCTTCCTTATATTCACCGGCTCATCCTTTCAGCCCTCGATCCTTTTATTCACCTGTTCATCCTTTCATCCCAGGTGAATCCTTTTATTCACCTGTTCTTCCTTTCACCCTCTCAACCCTCCATCCTTTAATTCACCTGTTCTTCCTTTCACCCTTTCATCCTCCCTTCCTTTTAGTCACCTGTTCTTCCTTTCACCCTTTTATCCTCCCTTCCTTTTAATCACCTGCTCTTCCTTTTACCCTTTCAACCTACCTTCCTTTTATTCACCTGTTATTCCTTTCACCTTTTTAACCTCCTTTACTTTTATTCACCTGCTCTTCCTTTCACCCTCCTTTCTTTTTCATTCACATGTCTTCCTTTACCGTTTCAGCCCTCCATCCTTTTATTCACCTGTTCTTCCTTATACCCTTTCATCCTCCTATCCTTATATTCACCTGTTCTCCCTTTCAACCTCCCATCCTTTTATTCACCTGCTCTTCCTTCCACCCTTTCAACCCTCTAGCCTTTCATTCATATGTTCTTACTTTCATCCTTTCAGACTCCTATCCTTTTATTCACCTGTTCTTCCTTTCATCCCTCCATCCTTTTATTCACATGTTCTTCCTTTCATCCTTTCAACCTTCCATCTATTAATTCACCTGCTCTTACTTTCATTCTTTCAGCCCTGCATCCTTTAATTCACCTGTTCTTCCTTTCACCCTTTCAGCCCTACATTCTTTTATTCACCTGTTCTTCCTTTCAGCCTCTCATCCCCCATCCTTTCATTCACCTGTTTTTCCTTTCATTCTTTCAGCCCTCCACATCCTTTTATTCACCTGCTCTTCCTTTCACCCTTTCAACCTCCCTTCTTTTTTATTTACCTGTTCTTCCTTTCATCCTTTCAGCCCTCCTTCCTTTTATTCACCTGCTCTTCCTTTCATGCTTTCAGCCCCCCATCCTTTTATTCACCTGTTCTTCCTTTCATCCTTTCAACCTTCCATCTATTAATTCACCTGCTCTTCCTTTCATTCTTTCAGCCCTCCATCCTTTTATTCACCTGCTCATCCTTTCATCCTTTCAGCCCTTCGTCCTTTTATTCACCTGTTCTTCCTTCCACCCTTTTAAGCCTCTATCCTTTCATTCAACTGTTCTTACTTTTATCCTTTCAGACTCCCATCTTTTTATTCACCTGTTCTTTCTTTCATGCTTTCAACCTTGCATCCATTAATTCACCTGCTCTTCCTTTCATCCTTTCAACCTTCCATCCATTAATTCACCTGCTCTTCCTTTCATCCTTTCAGCCCTCCATCATTTTATTCACCTGCGCTTCCTTTCACCCTTTCAACCTCCGTTCTTTTTTATTCACCTGTTCTTCCTTTCACCCTTTCAACCTCCAATCCCTTTATACACCTGTTCTTCCTTTCCCTCTTTCAACCACCCATCCTGTTATTCACCTGTTCTTCCTTCCACCCGTTCAACCCTATGTCCTTTCATTCACCGGTTCTTCCTTTCATGCTTTCATACTCCCATTCTTTTATTCACATGTTCTTCCTTTCATCCTTTCAGCCCTCCTTCCTTTTATTCACCTGCTCTTCTTTTCATCCTTTCAGCCCTGTAGAAGGAGAGCCGTCTGTTGAGGTAGGCTGGGCCGGTCTTGTGGAGTGCTTTGTGTGCGTGGATGAGGAGCTTGAAGGATATCCTCTTGTTGACGGGGAGCCAGTGCAGGTTTCTCAAGTGGGGGGTGATGTGGCCGTGTCGTGGTACGTCGAGGATCATCCTTTTAGTCACCTTTTCTTCCTTCCACCCTTTCAACCCTATGTCCTTTCATTCACCTGTTCTTACTTTCACCCTTTCAGACTCCCATCCTTTTATTCACCTGTTCTTCCTTTCATCCTTTCAGCCCCCCTTCATTTTATTCACCTGCTTTTCCTTTCATCCTTTCAGCCCTCTGTCCTTTTATTCACCTGTTCTTCCTTCCACCCTTTAAAGCCTCTATCCTTTCATTCACCTGTCCTTAATTTTATCCTTTCAGACTCCCATCTTTTTGTTCACCTTTTCTTCCTTTCATTCTTTCAGCCCTTCTTCCTTTTATTCACCTGCTCATCCTTTCAGCCTTCCATCCTTTTATTCACCTGTTCTTCCTTTCACCCTCTCAACCCCACATCCCTTTATTCACCTGTACTTCCTTTCATCCTTTCAGCCCTCCATCCTTTTATTCACCTGCTCTTCCTTTCACCCTTTCAACCTCCCTTCTTTTTATTCACCTGTTCTCCCTTTCACCAGTTCATCCTCCCTTCCTTTTAGTCACCTGATCCTCCTTCCACCCCTTCAACCTCCCATCCTTATATTCACCTGTTCATCCTTTCATCTTTTCACCCCTTCAACCTCTCATCCTTTTATTCACCTGTTCATCCTTTCATCCTTTCACCCTCTCAACCTCCCTTCTTCTTATTCACCTATTCTTCATTTCACTCTTTAAATTTCCCATCCTTTTATTCACCTGCTCTTCCTTTCACCCTCTCAGCCCTTCATCCTTTTATTCACCTGTTCGTCCTTTCACCCTTTCAACCGTCCATCCTTTTATTCACCTGTTCTTCCTTTCACCCTTTCAACCATCCATCCTTTTATTGACCTGCTCCTCCTTTCATCCTTTCAACCTCCCTTCCTTTTATTCACATGTTCTTTCTTTCACCCTTTCATCCTTTTATTCACCTGTATTTCCTTTCACCCTTTTATTCTTTCAACCTCCTATCCTTGTATTCACCTGATCTTCCTTTCCCCCTTTCAACCCTCCATCCTTTTATTCACCTGTTCCTCCCTTCATCCTTTCAACCTCCCTTCCCTTTATTCACCTGTTCTTCCTTTCCCTCTTTCAACCCTCCATTCTTTTATTCACCTGTTCCTCCTTTCATCCTTTCGAACTCCCTTCCTTTTATTCACCTGTTCTTCCTCTGCCCCCTTTCAACCCTCCATCCTTTTATTCACCAGTTCCTCCCTTCATCCTTTCAAACTCCCTTCCTTTTATTCACCTCTTCCTTTCACCCTTTCAACCCCCCTTCCTTTTTACCTTCTTTCTTCCTCCTATTCTAACTGTCGCTCTTTCTTTTCTCCATGTCTTACTGTTTACTTACCTTTCTCTCCGTTTGCTCTTTTTCTACTCCCTTTTCTCTGTCCTTTTTGTTCATTTTCATCATTTCTCTTTCTCCTTTGCTATACTGGTGTCATTTGGGGGCTCTCTGCCCACACCCTTCATTTACTCGCAGTGCCTTTTATAATGTCTATAAAGGACTAACTAAAGTCTATGGCCGCTAGCACCCCACTGTAGCTGTCAATGTGGAGAGTTCTTCAGGAAGTCCTGCTCACAACACACCATGGATCTATGGCCTGGTGCAGACTTGTTTGGTGGTAGGTGGGTTGAAACCTGTTTAGCCGGTTGAAAACCAAGTAGATAAGTAGGTTTCAAATGAACACCAGAGGGCCTCCTTGAGCCTTAGAAGCTCATCTTTAGATCATCTCGAATGTGCATTGTCCGCTAAATTCTTAGTATGCCATTCTGCTCCTAACACATCTAACAAGCAATGGCAAAGTCAATGCATCTAGCTTTCTTATGTGATGATCTCTGCAGAAAGTGACTTGGCGAGCACTGCCTTTAGCTGGAGGAGCTGGGTGAGTGTGGCTGGCAGGATTGCAAGCCTGCAGTGTGAAGCCCTGCCATGAATGGTGAAGCTATTTCTGCTGCTGACAGACCTGTGCTGGCTGTGTGTGCTACAATGAACCTCTGTCCATGTCATTGACACCATAATGTAAAGACAGTGGCGCAGCAAACAAAATATCAGGTTGGGCAACCGAGGGCTGCTTGAAGCTGCCAGCTGACTGAAAACCACAACATTTGCATTTATGTCTCATATCCAGGGCTACTGGAATCATGCAATTGTGTGGCTGTGGCGATTGTCTCATAATTATAGATTTGCCGCACTTGCCACATAATCCATCATCTTCCACATAATCTGCAAATTTTAACAACAACAAAATATTCTTCTTGTTCCTAGCTCAAACCGTTCAATAGTTACTAAAAATGAAGCAACCAATGTTGCCGCACAGCCTAAAGCCCTGTGCAAAGGTTGACTGGTCACCCTTATTTTGCTTATTGCTATAATTGGGTTTCGAACTGGTACTATTAAGGTGCAACCAATGGCAAGACAGTTTAAAAATGTCAAAATATTGAAGTAATACTATCCCAAAATGTGCTGCATTACGCCGCTTAATTTGCCTTTTCTTTGCTAATAATTTACTCAACCCTGCCGCATAATTAGGCCCTTCCCTGCCATATAATTCTAGTGGCCCTGCTCATATCTCATCATCCATTACACTGAGAAGCGCTGCGTCCTATAACATGATAACCACACCTCGTAGGCATCCCACACGGCATGAAAACACTTCCCACACTTAGACGCTGAAAGTCGGGGTGCAGGCCCCTGAAATAACCATGCTGGAGTTCTGAAGGTGACTGAGCAAAAAAGATGGCTTTAAATGTTCTATTTCTTGTGTCACATTTACTCTGCATTCAAAGACAGAGGTCAAATGTCATGCTATGTTTTCTGAGAAATTGCTGCTTTTTTGTTTCACCTGGAAATTGGGTTTTCTTTTAATTCTGGGA
Organism: Triturus cristatus; assembly: GCF_964204655.1. Classification (NCBI taxonomy): domain Eukaryota; kingdom Metazoa; phylum Chordata; class Amphibia; order Caudata; family Salamandridae; genus Triturus; species Triturus cristatus. The sequence goes on along the minus strand of NC_140591.1, from coordinate 78,846,528 downwards.
CTTAAAAGTGAGAGGATTTTGTAAAGTGACCTGTATGGCTTGCTGGAATATAAGCTATGTGGCAGGAATATAGGATGTCAATTTGTATCTAACATAACGCAATGTAAATACCTGTCAATGGAGAGGCCAAATATTTCAAAACATATCAGAAATTAAAAAATCACAAGCGAAACGTTTTGTAATTCTGAAGTGTGATGGAAACAAAGGTTTTTAATAGAATCAAAACAAATCAAGACAGTTTAATGATAACTATTTGCTGAACCCAATTCCGATTTCCACACTTTATCGTTTGTGTGCTGTGTGGTTTTATCAGTAAAATTGTATATCTTTGAAAATACGGCACTCATTTCAATGGAAAATGTGCTGTCTGTAAATGACAGTGCACTACCACGCCATGCTGTAGTAATATATGTGCAACAGTGTGCTCCATAATGCACCACTGGCTACATACTGCACCCCCACCACCAGTGCTTAATTTGAGCCAGTGCTTTCTGGTACTCGGCACTTTATTGTCAACACTGGCACCTATGACAGTCTGCCACATAGTGGCGCTGTTTGCCTTATTTAAAGTTGAGCACAACAATAGTTTATTAATTCACTCCACATTTGAAATGAGTAACTGCTGTCCAAGCCCTTCATACAGCTTTGTGGACCTGGAATAGTCTGGACAGTCACACTTGTAGGAGTGTGAGGGTCAGTAGTTGTGTTTTTATTGTCATTGGCAGGGCTGGCGAGGGCAATGGGTGGTGCGAGTTGAAGTGACCTCCTGAGGAGGGCACCAGCACCTATTCTACAAATTAAGCAGTTCAACACTCTCCTGCTGAATGGTCGTGTCTCATCTTGTTCTTTGTGCGGTGCTTGGAATTTTCACAATCCACACGACTTTAGTGCAGGAACATTGATTGCAACCCCCCCACCCAGCCCCTCCCGCCCCCCGCCACCGAATATTGTTCCAGCACCTCCGTTCCCACACAGCACAAAACAATGACAGCGCCCTTCAACCACACACCTTACACGGTGTGGCTTGCAGCCCACGTAGGCAAGTGCTTCTGTGCCCCACATGCAGGCGCTATATAAGTGCCACAATACAATAATGCTGCGGGCCTTTACTGGTCGTGAGTATCACACGAGCGCCGGTGCTAAAAACTCAAAGTGAGTCCTGAAAAGTGAGCAGTCCCAGTGTCTTGCCAAGCGAAGCTTTTCCCAGACATTTTATTGAAAACACATAAAGACGACGGTTCTGCATTGAAGCAGAAGGTGTCAAACGAGACAATGAACTAGAACACATATTCCCAAACCCTGCGGGTCCAGTGAGATTTCACCACTATGGTGACAATTCAAGATGGCGCGGCCCTGAGTGAGCTGCAGTGATGTAGTGGCCTCGCTGCAGACATCTCACTGCAAGTCCTCAGAGTCCCACTTCAGTACTCTGTGTGATCCTGGGCAGCAGATGTTTTCTACCTTTGTCTCATTTGCATAAAGGGCAGAAACCTGGGAGCGCACTGAATGGATTCACTGAACGAGAAGCAACACGTCACAAGGTGTGAAGAGGTTTTAATGGGACCATCTGTTGTGCACAAACGGGGCCGGGGTTCACGTGCAGAATAATCCTGTCTTGTGTCGCGGCACTCACGCCCCATCTACGCGGCAGCTTGTACTGCGATGGGGGGAGGAGGGGGGGGGGGGGGGGGGGTGGCGTTGTTCAGTAGCAGCCCCCATCATGGCACACAGCACAAAGTTAGGAGAAAGTGCTAGGTTGTGGCAGCGAATGAATGAATGAATGTTGTTTATAATCTTTTTAAAAAAGCATTTTCGGGTACCGCACACGACCAGCAGTTTTCACTGTGGCCATAACTGGAGAAAAACATTTTCACAGCATGAAATCCTCCGTTCCTCCTTAAAGATACACGCTCGACTCATGAAAGGCGACAGGCGGATCACGAGGCTGGCCTCTGCACGGCGCCTGCGCAGATGGGGTCGCTGCTTTTCTTTTTGGCTTCTTGAGCGCATACATTGACGCAAAATATCTCCGAGTTAATGAATGTTTCTGATAAAGCAGCCCTTCTGGCGGCCTTATGGTTTGGATCAGGGCAGATCTTAACTTAAAGGTCACCATAGATAGCTGTTCCTCGCCAGACATAATGAGACTTATTATTAAAGGTACCCAGAGCTGCTCCACTTGGGAACTCTTTAATGTCTATTCTCGTGGTACCCAAGGGGGCGCCAAGTCATCCACCATCACAGCCCTCTCGGAAATACTTTCTACATGCCCCTCTAACTCTTACCTTCTTGTTGCTGGCGATTTTAATTGTTCTTTCGAACCGCTTGCCACTGAAGATATCCTGGGCATGCAAGATGAGGATACTAGATGGAGCATCCCCTCACTTTCTCTTAACCCCGTAAAAAGATGGTCCCCGGCTGTAATTCAAATGAATGCCCTAGCATTAGAATTTGGCTTAAGAGCTACCAATGGGCGCACACCCTCGGATCTAGTGGGCGCTAATACCATTAATAGGGTTGGCAGCCAAAGCAGAATCGATTACATTTTGATCGATAGGAAAGGATGGAAATTTGTTGTTGACATGATTATAATACCATCAATCAACAGCGACCACAACCCTCTGTCCCTCAGCTTGCGGGAGATTTGGCATAGACAGGGCACAACCTCTCACTCAGGTTTGCAAATGATGTCCAAGATACTACACCCCTCTAATTGCGGCAGATTCCTTAAATGGTCTAAAATTGTCCTCTGTGACACAAAACTTGCCACGTTGGAGACTATCCTTGTTGACAATACCTCTAGGCTCTCTTTAGTCCCTAAGGACAATTCCAGCCACACCGAAGTCTATGAGGAAACTATGAACGCAATTGGCACTTTATTCCTTGACCTTAGGAAAAAACCCAACCCCAGAGCCAAGTCGGAAAATGAGTGGTTTAACCAAGACTGCAGACTTAAGAAAAACAGCTTAATCTCTGCAATTAAATCCAACAACCCCGGTGAGGTTAGGCAAGCGAGGCTGCTTTATAGGCAAGCACTCGCTTCTGCTAAAAAAGACTGGGATGAGCAGCGCTGGGTTTCACTAAAATCAGCGAGCCACGCAAAAAATGGCGAGCTATTTTGGTCTATCCTGAGAAGATCTGCTAACCATGCCCATGCCCAATTCCCTAACCACATCACGGATAGGGATTGGTTTAATCACTTTAGGAACCTGTATGCGGGGGCGGAGGTTGCGGATGATCCCCCCACCTGCCTAAGGTCCACAGCTGAACTTCCTGAGCCTACCCCATTCCCAAGGATTGAGGAGAAAGAGGTCCAAAATGCCATTGGCAGGATTGTATCCGCTAAGGCTCCAGGACCAGATGGCATTCCGGGAGACCTTTTCAAAGCCAACACCGAGGGTTGGGCCTCGTTCTTTACAATTTTTATTAACAGCTTATTGAATGGATCACCGGTGCCAGAGTCCTGGAAAGGTGCAGAAGTAATCCCCATCTTTAAGAAGGGCTCCAGGGGTGACCCGGCGAATTACCGCCCAATCAGCCTTATTGACTCTGGCCAGAAATTGGTCGGTAGGGTCCTCCTGGAGAGGATACATTCATGGGTGGATGAAAAAGGGATCTTAACAAAGTTCCAGGCAGGCTTTAGGGCCTGCACTAGCACTATTGATCAAGCATTTAGACTAATGCTTCTTCACTGGAAGACGGTAACCATCGGTAAGGGCGCTTTATACCTCGCGTTCATTGACCTCAAGACCGCCTTTGATCTGGTCCCTCGCGATCGCCTGTGGTTGATCCTGGAGGAGCTGGGTATCCCCTCTTACATTTTGAAACTTTTTATTCGAATGCACGAAGAGAACTTCGCTTGTATTCGATGGGGAGCCCAGGGTCAGAAAACTAATAAAATACCAGTGAATAGAGGGGTTCGCCAAGGATGCGTCTTGGCGCCAACACTTTTCACATTGTTTGTGAATGGTGTGGTCTCCTTTCTGCTCGAAGTTGACGCGGATGTCCCCGCTTTGGCGGGTGACAAAGTCCCCGCCCTTCTTTTTGCGGACGACACGCTTTTAATTTCAAAAACGCCGTCAGGACTACAGAAGCTTTTACAGCGCTTCTCTTCGTTCTGCGAGCAGAGAGGTCTTGTCATCAACACCACCAAAACCAAACTCCTCTATTTCAATCCCTCCAGATCCTCCAGCTCCACTCTGACCCTAGATGGGAAACCATTGGAGCGTGTCAGGGAGTTTGATTACTTGGGAATCAGAATCTCTGACAGGCTCAAATGGCAGCCCCACATAGATAAAATGGCACTTAATCATAAACGGGTAATTGGAGCTCTGGGGAAGGAATTCCGTGCCTCTATCACCAAACCCATTGCTCCTGTATTAAACATCTATGCCGCAAAGGCGGTGGGCAGTGCTATTTATGGCGCGGAATTATGGGGCTTCAGCTGTGTAGACTCTCTTGTGACTAATGAAAACAAGTTCTTTAGAGAACTTGTAACTCTCCCTAGGGGTACCCCAACCAAACTACTCTTGAGCGACTTTGGTAGGCGCTCAATCAGAGATTTAGCCATCCTTCGCCCTTTGTTATACTGGGCGCGGTTGTGGCGCACCCCTGAGCTTTCAAATTATGCAGACGGGCTCAGGGAGGTTATGAATATGCAAGGAGCACATAAAATCGAGTGGCTCACAAATATTAAGAAACTTTTGGCTGCAAGCGGCCTTACCTCTGACCGGCCCCTGGGGGCGCCAATATCAAAGGAGGAAGCCAAACGAGCTTATTGGGCTTGGGTGGATGCCTCGGAACTAAGGGATCCTAACATTGGAAGGCTGACAGAGGCTTTTTACCACCATAAACTCACTCCTCTTTTTGAATCTTATCTTGATTTTATTACCAAGCCTAAGGATAGATCTCTTTTTATCCAGTTTAGATTCGGGACACTCCCATTACGTGATCGTACTAGCAGGTGGAAATCCCCCCACAAGACCCTTCCTGATTGCCCCTTCTGTACTGGCACTATTGAAAATACCTCCCATCTTTTTTTCGCCTGCCCAGCGTATTTATTACCTAGAATGAAATGGCTTAGGCCTGTTTGTTTATTACTAGGAACAAGGGTTCACACTGAAGCCATGAGAATCCTTAAGACCTCTAACAACACTACTATAGTTTGTGGGGTGGCCAAATTTCTAGGTTGGGCATGGCTACTGAGACAGAGATTTATTAATTCCAGCTAACCTTTTTATCCTTTTTAACTTTCAAAGCTGCAAAATTTAATAAGTTCTTAGATATTTATTGTATAGTATCCAACTGGATTTTCTTACGACATGCTTTTAAAATGAATTTGTAAATGTTTGTATGTACTTTGTGCTTTTATGACATCACATGTCGAAATAAAGCTTTATTGATTGATTGATTGATAAAGCAGCCCTGCCCTGTGTTTTCGAGCTCTGTGTCAGAAAAACAAGCATTAACGCCTCCCTGTATTCAACTATAAATGTCATTTTCTCATCTGTTTGGTATTTGTCGATATTTATTCTCTGGTGAGTGAACAAATGAAGTTGCATTTGGTGCATTAGCACATTTCCTTTGCTGCATTGATGTACACTCACACTTTGATGTCTGTACGACTGTAGTGCACTACGAATGATGTTCAATAAAACACCACAAACACTTAATACAAACATTAGGACTGCAGGTGCATGTGTAGCTAGATTGGAAACTTATATGTTTTTACACCCTGTACCGCCATTGTGAACACGTATGTGCCAAGCAGCCATGGCTGTCAGCATGGAGTCAATACACAATAAAAATGACTAATGCCTGGCGCTAGTCTGAATTATCACATTTGTAGGAGTCTGATGGGTAGTAGTTATTTTAGTGCCGTCATTGGCAGCGCTGGCAGGGGCCATGGGCGGTACATGTTACAGTGGCCTTCTGATAAGAGATCTGGTATTTATTTATACTTACAAATTAAGCACTGCCTGGGGGCGTGATAACCAGCTTGCATCGTTACGGAAAAACTTCTAATCAGACCTTTACAACTTCTACCCATCCTTAAGGGATCAGAGCAGTGGGGTTAGGACGATAACTGGGGTCCCTGTCTTGCCTCGCACAGGGCCCCAAAGGCTGCCAGCTCCTTGCACCTGTGGGTTTTCCAAACTAGAGTTCATCCCTGGTTTAGAGGCCGGTGAGTCTACTCTGAGGGGCTGACCGTTCATTCCCTCCCTTAGACAACCTAAGATGCGTCAGATATGAGGTAGAGGAAGTGACGTCATACATCCTATTACCTCAGTGACATTAGAGGGCTGCCCCCTTGTGCCACTCTTGGTCTATCAATAGTCAATAATTTGCTGCTGAGGTGCTACAACAGAGAGTAAACTGAGCTTTAAAGCTCTGTTTGCCTTATGTTCGTGGCACAGCCTCCTTCACCTCTGGGAGGCAAGAGCAGTGCCAGGAGTACCAATGTGCAATGTGCAATCCAGTAGTCGCATCCGTCATGTGGTCCTCCTTGTGTGGTTCTTGTGTGGTCCTCCGCATTTGGTCTTTGTGTGGTCCTCCTCGTGTGGTCCTTGTGTGCTCCTCCTCATGTGGTCCTCCTCTTGTGGTCCTCCTTGTGTGGTCCTCCTTGTGTGGTCCTCTTTGTGTGGTCCTCCTTATGTGGACCTAGTGTGGTCCTCCTCATTTGGTCCTTGTGTGGTCCTCCTCGAGTGGTCCTTGTGTGGTCCTCCTCATGTGGTCCTTGTGTGGTCCTCCTCGTGTGGTCCTCTTCATGTGGACCTTGTGTGGTACTCCTCGTGTGGTCCTTCTCATGTGGTACTAATGTGATCCTCCACGCGTTATCCTCCTCGATTGGTCTTCCTCGCGCTCGTGTGGTCCTCCTTGCGTGGTCCTCCTCACGTGGTCCTCGTGCAATCCTCAATGTGTGGTCCTTTTGTGGTCCTCATGTGGACCTTGTGTGGTCCTCCTCTTTTGGTCCTTGTGTGGTCCTCCTTGTGTGGTCCTCCTCGTGTGGTCCTTGTGTGGTCCTCGTGTGGTCCTCCTCATGTGGTACTCATGTGATTCTCAACGTGTGGTCCTTGTGTGGTCCTCCTCATGTGAACCTTGTGTGGTCCTCCTCATCTGGTCCTTGTGAGGGCCTCCTCATGTGGTCCATGTGTGGTCCTCCTCATGTGGTACTCATGTGATCCTCAACATGTGGTCTTCTTCATGTGTTCCTTCTCAAGTGGTCCTTGTGTGGTCCTCCTCGTGTGGTCCTTGTGTGGTCCTCCTCGTGTGGTCCTTGGGTGGTCCTCCTCATGTGGTACTTGTGTGGTCCTCATGTGGTCCTCGTGCGGGAATCGTGCGGTCCTCGTGTGGTCCTTCTCATGTGATCCTCCTCAGGTGGTCCTAGTGTGGTCCTCCCTGTGTGGTCCTTGTGTGGTCCTCCTCGTGTGGTCCTCCTCAGGGATCTGTGTGTGTTCCTCCTCATGTGCTCATCATGTGGTCCTCCTTGTGTGGTCCTCCTCGTGTCCTTGCGTGGTCCTCCTCAGGTGGCTGTGTGGGGTCCTACTCATGTGGTCCTTGTGTAGTCCTCCTCATGTAGTCCCATTGTGTGGTCTTCCTCATGTGGTGCTCCTTGTGTGGTGTGGTCCTCCTCATGTGGTCCTCGTGTGGTCATCCTCATGTGAACCTTGTGTGGTCCTCCACATGTAGTCCTCCTCATGTGGTCCTCCTCGTGTGGTCCTTGTGTGGTCCTCCTCATGTGGTCCTCCTTGTGTGGTCCTCCGCGTGTGGTCCTTGTGTGGTCCTCCTGGTGTGGTCTTCCTCGTGTGGTCCTTGTGTGGTCCTCCTCATGTGGTCCTCCTTGTGTGGTCCTCCGCGTGTGGTCCTTGTGTGGTCCTCCACGTTTACATGCTCGTCGGCGTGACAGGTTTACGCTCAATGAATTCATAAAAAATACGGTTCGGAGCTGGTTGCGGGGATGTGTGAGTTTCATGAGGGCACCAGGGTTCAATCTACGCAGAGTGAACTCTGCCTTTCATTGTTCACAGGTCGATAAAAGGAGTACCATTGGGTCGGAGAATAATGACACCTGGTATTCACTACAAACGAATAAACAAAATTCGCCTGCAGCACGCGATATAATAAAACACGTCATTATTTCATAGTCTCAATCCTTACCCCACAGTGTCACTACAATATTCACGTATCTTACACACACCTGGAACCGTGAGGTCTGATCGTTAAATTATCGACCGGGAAACCATCAGACCCCCGGCTCCAATTCCAGCTTCGCTGCCAGTACAGTGTGTGTGATCTTGGGCAGACTGCCTTATCTCCGCGTCTGTCATGCTCCCTAGCTGTCAAAGTTGGGAGCGCTTACAAACGGGCTAAGGCCGATGACGTGTTTTTTATAACCATCAAACAAATTGATATATCTACCCCAATTAACGCTTTGCATCATAACATATAGACAAGACACAGACAACGAAGCATTCAGAAATAACGCACTCACCTGCACTGTCTTTTTTGCATCATTGGAGCGCGCATCTCCGGGAGCGCTGTCGGTGTTGTTGGTCTTAGGAGGGGGGGGGGGCTCAGAGGGGGGCCTCCAGCAGGTGATGGCAGAGGGACCCCTGGGGACCTTGTGTGGTACTCCTCGTGTGGTCCTCCTCATGTGGTACTAATGTGATCCTCCACGCGTTATCCTCCTCGATTGGTCTTCCTCGAACTCGTGTGGTCCTCCTTGCGTGGTCCTCCTCACGTGGTCCTCGTGCAATCCTCAATGTGTGGTCCTTTTGTGGTCCTCATGTGGACCTTGTGTGGTCCTCCTCTTTTGGTCCTTGTGTGGTCCTCCTTGTGTGGTCCTCCTCGTGTGGTCCTTGTGTGGTCCTCGTGTGGTCCTCCTCATGTGGTACTCATGTGATTCTCAACGTGTGGTCCTTGTGTGGTCCTCCTCATGTGAACCTTGTGTGGTCCTCCTCATCTGGTCCTTGTGAGGGCCTCCTCATGTGGTCCATGTGTGGTCCTCCTCATGTGGTACTCATGTGATCCTCAACATGTGGTCTTCTTCATGTGTTCCTTCTCAAGTGGTCCTTGTGTGGTCCTCCTCGTGTGGTCCTTGTGTGGTCCTCCTCGTGTGGTCCTTGGGTGGTCCTCCTCATGTGGTACTTGTGTGGTCCTCATGTGGTCCTCGTGCGGGAATCGTGCGGTCCTCGTGTGGTCCTTCTCATGTGATCCTCCTCAGGTGGTCCTAGTGTGGTCCTCCTTCTGTGTGGTCCTTGTGTGGTCCTCCTCGTGTGGTCCTCCTCAGGGATCTGTGTGTGTTCCTCCTCATGTGCTCATCATGTGGTCCTCCTTGTGTGGTCCTCCTCGTGTCCTTGCGTGGTCCTCCTCAGGTGGCTGTGTGGGGTCCTACTCATGTGGTCCTTGTGTAGTCCTCCTCATGTAGTCCCATTGTGTGGTCTTCCTCATGTGGTGCTCCTTGTGTGGTGTGGTCCTCCTCATGTGGTCCTCGTGTGGTCATCCTCATGTGAACCTTGTGTGGTCCTCCACATGTAGTCCTCCTCATGTGGTCCTCCTTGTGTGGTCTTCCTCGTGTGGTCCTTGTGTGGTCCTCCTCATGTGGTCCTCCTCGTGTGGTCTTCCTCGTGTGGTCCTCCTTGTGTGGTCTTCCTCGTGTGGTCCTTGTGTGGTCCTCCTCATGTGGTCCTCCTCGTGTGGTCCTCCTCGTGTGGTCTTCCTCGTGTGGTCCTCCTTGTGTGGTCTTCCTCGTGTGGTCCTTGTGTGGTCCTCCTGGTGTGGTCTTCCTCGTGTGGTCCTTGTGTGGTCCTCCTCATGTGGTCCTCCTTGTGTGGTCCTCCGCGTGTGGTCCTTGTGTGGTCCTCCTGGTGTGGTCTTCGTGTGGTCCTTGTGTGGTCCTCCTCATGTGGTCCTCCGCGTGTGGTCCTCCGCGTGTGGTCCTTGTGTGGTCCTCCTGGTGTGGTCCGCACTGCAGCAGTGTTCTTCTGTGCGCTTCCTTTTTCGGAGTCAGGCAGAGAGGGTGTGGTGGGAGGGGGTGTGCCCTCTGTTTCACTCTTGCCTTCCCCCTGACTGCGGTATGGCTGGGTCGGATCTGCTCTTCTGCCCTGGCTGGGGTTAGTTCCTGCTTTGGGAGTGACAGTGGGCCCGGTGCTTGGCGCTTGGGTGGAAGGAGAGCTGCTGTTGGCACCCCCTCTTCTTGGTAGCCTGCGCCCTGTTGCCCCTCGAGGGGTTTGTCCTGTTAATCGTCTGGGGTCCCCTGGCCCTCTCAGCTCCCCGTGCGCTCCTTGTCACTGCAAACCCTGGTGTTTTCTACTTCATAAAGTGGCCTGCAGGTCGCCTCCGTGTCCGTCGGGGCTGCTTCAGCTGGCAGCGCCCCGTGCGGTGGTCCTTCTGCCAGGGTGTGGGTGGGTGGGTGGCTCCTGGAGGGGGTTCCAGCTCCTGGTTGATCTGTCGGCCTTCCTGCCATCTTGCCCTTATCTGGGGGCGCTATGGAGGTCTATCTGGGCTTGCACCAGGGTGTCTGGAACCTTCTCTTCCGTCGGTGGGCGGGGTTACCGCTCTGATGATCTTGGGGCCCTTCCTTGCAGATATTTCCAGGCTTGCTTCGTGTCCCTCTGGGTCTGGCTTTGGCATCCACTGCTGTCCTTTCGCCTGGTCCAGGCGGTCGCGCTGCTTCCTTTTCCAGGGCCAGGGTTGTAGCAGGCGGCTCCCGGAGGGAGTGCTGCGGGCGGCGGGGAGGGGTAGGGTGCGGGGTAGTAAACTACGGCATACGGCCGAACCCAGGCAAGTACATAAATAAATAAAACGAATTACATTGCACAAGGCATGCGTAATTCGTTTTATTTATTTATGTACTTACCTCGGTTCGGCCGTATGCCGTAGTTTACTAACCCCGCTCCACCCTACCCCTCCCCGCCCCGCAGCACCCCCTCCAGGAGCCGCTACTCATACCTGGTCGTCTGTCCAGGTCTGCTGGCTCATGCCTCTGTTTCTGACCGGTGTGTCACGTCAGGCGCCTTCCGGTGAGGGAGGTGGGCCGTGTGTGGCGGACCGAGCGCCTGTTCTCTTCGCCTCGGTCTTCTGGGCTCTTCCTTGTCGGGTCAGCGCGCCTGCTCTTGTGCCCGCCCTCGCGGTGCCTGTCGCCGGCCTTTTCTGGGGGGCGCCTCTTCTCCACCCCCCGCCCCCCAGGTTACCCTGGGTGTTGGGGCGTCCGTGAATGTTTGGGCCCGTGTGTTTCTTGCTGTCCCACCTGCGATGCGCGCTCTTTCTTCTACCCCAGGGCCTTCTTCTAGGCGCTCCCTGACCCTGCGTAGCTCTGGGGGTTCATGCGCTTTGCGGCGGGTGGGATGGTGGGCTTCAGGCCTCGGTAATTTCTCGGTTACCTAAGGAAGAGGAAGCTTGAGGAGTTAGCGCGCTGATTACTTCGCGGTAATCTTCACTACTCCAGTTACCTTTCCTTTCTGACAGCTCACGTGGTGCCCCAGCCTTCGCTTGACCCTGGACCCCAGTGCTACTTGATGTCAGGACAGGGTGTGGGCGCGTTGAGAGGGACTTCGAGGGAGGTCAGAGGGTTGAGAAGCTATTTTAGGTCTGGCTAGGTCTGGGTCACACGGTGTACCCACCCGAGTGACATAAGTACTGGGGCGTGGAAAGGGTAATGGCGTTAAGTAATCGGTGCAATATCCTGCTCAGCTACATGAAATGTACGGGTTCCCTTCCTACCCAAGCGGGCCTTGACACTACTGCCCCCCCCCGAGAATGAGCAGAGCACCCTAACTGTGACATTCACCCCGTGACCTGGACGCAGCCCCCCTCCCTCCCACCCCTCCTGCAGCACAACACGCGTTTTAATTAAAATCACCCTGAAAAGTCGAGAGCCGCTGTCGAAATGTATCGGTCATGCGGATAGATAATATTGGACTTTTATCGACATGGCAAGGATGTAATTGTGAGAATAAGGAGCATGCTGTCATCTGAGCCTGCAAACAACTTCACACCGAAGGGGTGAACGTTCTCCCGAAATAAAAGTGCTCTGGGGGGACCTGTTGCAGCGATGTCTTCAGTTTAAGGGGGGTGTTTCCAATTTGCTAAATGTTTGCGTTGACAATTTAGAAGATCTGTACTCTAATCCCAGCTCCACCCTGTTGACAGCAAGCTTTGTGTGATCCTGTGACTCGCTCTTATCTCGTCTCTCTTGCAAACACAGTAGCCCCTCTCCCTCTCTCCATGGGTTCCTTTACCCCTGAAGAGGTTTGATGCCCATTGGTGGGCTCGGACGGTGCTGCAGCCAGGCTCAGTACTGTCGACCCCGCACCATTCACCAGTACCGAATGCCCACCCTCTCCGTGAAGCACACGGTGGGGTACCGGGCCCCCTTAAGGAGACGGCCGAGCTCACTATAGCCCTTTGGCACACGCCAAAGATCGCGCATTGTAACGTGTCATACGTCTTGCTTCGTGCACAGGGTTGGATTTTTTAAGTACACCTCGTTTAATAGCAGAACGTCTATAAACATTTCCGATTGAGATTTTAGCTAAATGAACACACATCGAACTCACATGATCACTATTAGCATTCATACATTATATTCCTACAACGATCATGGCCAGTTCGGGCGATCTGTGCTTGAATCTGGCTTCCACCTGCGATCTGTGTGATCCTGGGCAAATCTCTTTCTGGCTTTGTCTGTGCTCCGTTTCTATCCCCTGCCAAAACGATGGGTCTCAGAAAGAGAATACCCCGAGAAACAAACGCAATGGGGGGGATAAAAGATCCCGAAAAATTCAAAACTAACATTATATAGATAAATGTTCAAATAACTTATGGACAAGTTGATTTTAAACCAACACTACATAGATAAATGTATAAATACATTTATGGACAATTTGATTTTATAGCGGTATAAATAAGAGTATTTTAATGAATGTATCTTATTGTATTTTGTAATAGTTTTTAATAACTGGAAACAATAAAATTGACTTGACTTGACAAACGCAATGGCAGTTGCATTAGGAATTACATTTGTTGGAAAATCCTCACATTTCCCTACACAGCGTCATAAAAACATCTCCAAATAGAGACGTTTACATGCTCGTCGGCGTGACAGGTTTACGCTCAATGAATTCATAAAAAATACGGTTCGGAGCTGGTTGCGGGGATGTGTGAGTTTCATGAGGGCACCAGGGTTCAATCTACGCAGAGTGAACTCTGCCTTTCATTGTTCACAGGTCGATAAAAGGAGTACCATTGGGTCGGAGAATATTGACACCTGGGATTCACTACAAACGAATAAACAAAATTCGCCTGCAGCACGCGATATAATAAAACACTTCATAGTCTCAATCCTTACCCCACAGTGTCACTACAATATTCACGTATCTTACACACACCTGGAACCGTGAGGTCTGATCGTTAAATTATCGACCGGGAAACCATCAGACCCCCGGCTCCAATTCCAGCTTCGCTGACAGTACAGTGTGTGTGATCTTGGGCAGACTGCCTTATCTCCGCGTCTGTCATGCTCCCTAGCTGTCAAAGTTGGGAGCGCTTACAAACGGGCTAAGGCCGATGACGTGTTTTTTATAACCATCAAACAAATTGATATATCTACCCCAATTAACGCTTTGCATCATAACATATAGACAAGACACAGACAACGAAGCATTCAGAAATAACGCACTCACCTGCACTGTCTTTTTTGCATCATTGGAGCGCGCATCTCCGGGAGCGCTGTCGGTGTTGTTGGTCTTAGAAGGGGGGGGGGGGGGCTCAGAGGGGGGCCTCCAGCGGGTGATGGCAGAGGGACCCCTGGGGGGCGGGGAGATGAGGGAAGTGAGGTGACTTCCAGCTCTGCCGCGGGAGATGCGGACACACGCACACACGCACGCACACATACCAGACACTCGCGGCACATTGGAGTCAGTTACAGAGCTGTCAGCGCCCCCCCCCCCCTCCAGGGCAGTCACTTCGGGTTTGTTTGTGACAACAATAGTTTGCTTGTGAAATGCCCGGCTCTGCCTCTCTCCTCGGCGTGGACTCTTTTTTGACAGCAGGCACGGGGGAGGGGGCGATTGTACACGTCCCTCCTGAGTTTGGGGCCCGCTCTGGGTTTCGGGTGCCCGTTTCCGGGCAGATACATATTTCACGGACGACGCTGCCTCTCTGATGTACGGGACTTATGTCTGTTGTTATCTCAGGCCTTATTCATCAGTATCGGTGCGTACCCCATTATTGTACACATTATGCAACCGTCGGGTGTCCGAGGTCGAATCCTTCTCTTCTCCCCCTCATTTCTCTGTAATGCTTTTCATTATAAAAACCAATAAAATGTATTTAAAAAACAAAAAAAAAACTTGAAGCCAGGTAGAGAGGCCCTGAATGGGCTGGGAAGACCTGAAAGAGAACAAACTTATATTTTCTTACAAAAAAAAATAATCTTATTATTAACAAAGCTCGAGAGATCATATCATTCAAGAACAGTCTCATAAGTACATCGGTTGTCTTATACAGAGAATCAATGCCGTCGTTTGCATGGACAGAGCAGTCTCGCCCATTGCCCCCCCTCTAGCCTCTATTTCGCCGTCTCCAACCCTCTATACCTTCGCCATGGCCTCCACGCCCTCTCCCATTTCTTTGCGCACCCTCTACTTTTGTACACGTCTCCTCGGCCCTTTGACACCAACAAACTTATATTTTCCATGAAACCACAATTTCAAGGGGGGGCCAGGTGCTTGCACCTGTCAATACTCGCACCACGCCTCTAGGGGGCGCTCTGCTGTCATACCACCCTTCCTTAGCCGCATGTGCCTATCTGGGGACGCAAGACCTCCAATGGTCCCACGTGTCTAGCTACAATCACACCATGTGACCACATGGCACATGTCTGTGTGTGCAGTGTGTGCATACCACGTGTCTAGTTACAATCACACCACATATCCACAAGGCACATGTCTGTGTGTGCAGTGACACAACATCCCCCGGGGCTCATACCTCTGTTTACAGTTGCACACCACCACCAGCGGGGACATGATACACCACGGTACTCACACCATGGAACACACCACCACTCCAGGGGCGCATACCTCTGTCTACAGTCGCACACCACCACCAGCGGGGACATGATGATACACCACGGTACTCACACCATGGAACGCACCACAACACCAGGGGCGCACACCTCTGTCTACAGTCGCACACCACCACCACCAGCGGGGACATGATGATACACCACGGTACTCACACCATGGAACGCACCACAACTCCAGGGGCGCATACCTCTGTCTACAGTCGCACACCACCACCAGCGGGGACATGATGATACACCACGGTACTCACAGCATGGAACACACCACAACTCCAGGGGCGCATACCTCTGTCTACAGTCGCACACCACCACCAGCGGGGACATGATACACCACGGTACTCACACCATGGAACACACCACAACTCCAGGGGCGCACACCTCTATCTACAGTCGCACACCACCACCAGCGGGGACATGATGATACACCACGGTACTCACACCATGGAACACACCACAACTCCAGGGGCGCACACCTCTGTCTACAGTCGCACACCACCACCAGTTGGGACATGATACACCACGGTACTCACACCATGGAACACACCACAACTCCAGGGGCGCATACCTCTGTCTACAGTCGCACACCACCACCAGCGGGGACATGATACACCACGGTACTCACACCATGGAACGCACCACAACTCCAGGGGCGCATACCTCTGTCTACAGTCGCACACCACCACCAGCGGGGACATGATGATACACCACGGTACTCACACCATGGAACGCACCACAACTCCAGGGGCGCACACCTCTGTCTACAGTCGCACACCACCACCAGCGGGGACATGATGATACACCACGGTACTCACAGCATGGAACACACCACAAATCCAGGGGCGCATACCTCTGTCTACAGTCGCACACCACCACCAGCGGGGACATGATGATACACCACGGTACTCACACCATGGAACACATCACAACTCCAGGGGCGCACACCTCTGTCTACAGTCGCACACCACCACCAGCGGGGACATGATGATACACCACGGTACTCACACCATGGAACACACCACAACTCCAGGGGCGCATACCTCTGTCTACAGTCGCACACCACCACCAGCGGGGACATGATACACCACGGTACTCACACCATGGAACACACCACAACTCCAGGGGCGCACACCTCTATCTACAGTTGCACACCACCACCAGCGGGGACATGATGATACACCACGGTACTCACACCATGGAACACACCACAACTCCAGGGGCGCACACCTCTATCTACAGTCGCACACCACCACCAGCGGGGACATGATGATACACCACGGTACTCACACCATGGAACACACCACAACTCCAGGGGCGCACACCTCTGTCTACAGTCGCACACCACCACCAGTTGGGACATGATACACCACGGTACTCACACCATGGAACACACCACAACTCGAGGGGCGTACACCTCTGTCTACAGTCGTACACCACCACCAGCGGGGACATGATGATACACCACGGTACTCACAGCATGGAACACACCACAACTCCAGGGGCGCACACCTCTATCTACAGTCGCACACCACCACCAGCGGGGACATGATGATACACCACGGTACTCACAGCATGGAACACACCACAAATCCAGGGGCGCATACCTCTGTCTACAGTCGCACACCACCACCAGCGGGGACATGATGATACACCACGGTACTCACACCATGGAACACATCACAACTCCAGGGGCGCATACCTCTGTCTACAGTTGCACACCACCACCAGCGGGGACATGATGATACACCACGGTACTCACACCATTGAACGCACCACAACTCCAGGGGCGCACACCTCTGTCTACAGTCGCACACCACCACCAGCGGGGACATGATGATACACCACGGTACTCACACCATGGAACACACCACAACTCCAGGGGCGCACACCTCTGTCTACAGTCGCACACCACCACCAGTGGGGACATGATACACCACGGTACTCACACCATGGAACACACCACAACTCCAGGGGCGTACACCTCTGTCTACAGTCGTACACCACCACCAGCGGGGACATGATGATACACCACGGTACTCACACCATGGAACGCACCACAACTCCAGGGGCGCATACCTCTGTCTACAGTCGCACACCACCATCAGCGGGGACATGATACACCACGGTACTCACACCATGGAACGCACCACAACTCCAGGGGCACATACCTCTGTCTACAGTTGCACACCACCACCAGCGGGGACATGATGATACACCACAGTACTCACACCATGGAACACACCACAACTCCAGGGGCGCATACCTCTGTCTACAGTTGCACACCACCACCAGTGGGGACATGATGATACACCACGGTACTCACACCATGGAACGCACCACAACACCAGGGGCGCACACCTCTGTCTACAGTCGCACACCACCACCAGCGGGGACATGATGATACACCACGGTACTCACACCATGGAACACACCACAACTCCAGGGGCGCACACCTCTGTCTACAGTCGCACACCACCACCAGTTGGGACATGATACACCACGGTACTCACACCATGGAACACACCACAACTCAGGGGCGCACACCTCTGTCTACAGTCGTACACCACCACCAGCGGGGACATGATACACCATGGTACTCACACCATGGAACGCACCACAACTCCAGGGGCGCACACCTCTGTCTACAGTTGCACACCACCACCAGCGGGGACATGATGATACACCACGGTACTCACACCATGGAACGCACCACAACTCCAGGGGCGCATACCTCTGTCTACAGTTGCACACCACCACCAGCGGGGACATGATGATACACCACGGTACTCACACCATGGAACGCACCACAACTCCAGGGGCACACACCTCTGTCTACAGTCGCACACCACCACCAGCGGGGACATGATGATACACCACGGTACTCACACCATGGAACACACCACAACTCCAGGGGCGCACACCTCTGTCTACAGTCGCACACCACCACCAGTGGGGACATGATACACCACGGTACTCACACCATGGAACACACCACAACTCCAGGGGCACATACCTCTGTCTACAGTTGCACACCACCACCAGCGGGGACATGATGATACACCACAGTACTCACACCATGGAACACACCACAACTCCAGGGGCGCATACCTCTGTCTACAGTTGCACACCACCACCAGTGGGGACATGATGATACACCACGGTACTCACACCATGGAACGCACCACAACACCAGGGGCGCACACCTCTGTCTACAGTCGCACACCACCACCACCAGCGGGGGCATGATGATACACCACGGTACTCACACCATGGAACGCACCACAACTCCAGGGGCGCACACCTCTGTCTACAGTCGTACACCACCACCAGCGGGGACATGATACACCATGGTACTCACACCATGGAACGCACCACAACTCCAGGGGCGCACACCTCTGTCTACAGTCGTACACCACCACCAGCGGGGACATGATGATACACCACGGTACTCACACCATGGAACACACCACAACTCCAGGGGCGCATACCTCTGTCTACAGTCGCACACCACCACCAGCGGGGACATGATGATACACCACGGTACTCACACTATGGAACACACCACAACTCCAGGGGCGCATACCTCTGTCTACAGTCGCACACCACCACCAGCGGGGACATGATGATACACCACGGTACTCACACCATGGAACACACCACAACTCCAGGGGCGCACACCTCTGTCTACAGTCGCACACCACCATTGGCGGGGACATGATACACCACGGTACTCACACAATGGAACACACCACAAATCCAGGGGCGCACACCTCTGTCTACAGTCACACACCAAACCCAAGGGATGCAAGCTTCTATCTACCGCCAGGCACACCCCACTAAACGTATCTGTCACTTGTTCGGACGCACGGGCGGCGCCGTGTGTTTGCCCATATTTACAAGCCATGTAGAGCCACCCTGCATGACTTTTCACGGCCTCATAAATATGGCCCCTTTTCACGCATTACTTTGTGTGAAAGGGGCGTTGCATGGGTGTTGCTGTGGGTGTTCCCACGCAACATCCATGGAACTTGACGCAGATTTACAAGGTTCCGTAAACCTGGGAATGTATCAGATTCCTCCACCTCCACAGGGGAGGCGTAAGGGAGGCGCAACGAAGAGAAATACCTTTATTTCTCCTCATTTTTTCTTTTTCTCTGTGTGCTGCAGAATGTAGTAAACAGAAAGAGCAAAACACATCTCATGGCTGTTTTTGTGCAGGAAGGTTTCCCTTCCTGCACAAAAACAATCCCCCCTACAACGCAGACACCCTTGCAGCAAGGCGCAAGGGAACCTGCGTTGGCGCATGGCAGGCCATTGTGTGCCGGCACAGGGATAAACGACAGGAATGCGCCTTATCTTGTAGATATAGTGAATTCCAGCCCTTTTATTTTGGCACACGACTTATGTTCGGTTTTAGTGAAGTATAGAGGAAATTGAGATTTAGCACTAGCAATTCTGATATTGTGTTTATGTTGATTTAATCAAATTATGATTTTTTTTCTGTTGTCCAAATGCATATCTTGCCCAGGCCCAGCCCTCCCTGTGTTGCTGCACCGCTCTGCTTCCTCCCCATTTCTATGAGTGCTTTCGCCTGCTTTTGCCTCGTTTTTTTTTACTGCTTTCTCCTTCCTTTCCCCCTCTCTGAGTGCTTTCTCATGCTTTTGCCTAGTTTTCAACTGCTTTCTTCTTTCTTTCCCCCCGTTTTTCTGATGCTTTCTCTTGCTTTTGCCTCATTTTTTTCACTGCTGTCTCCTTCCTTCCCCCTGTTTTTTTGAGTGCTTTTTAATTCATTTGCCTACTTTTTTACTGCTTTCTCCTACCTTTTCCCTTGCTTTTCTGAGTGCTTCTCCTGCGTTTGCCTTGTTTTTTTACTGCTTTCTCCTTCCTTCCCCGTTTGTCTTACTGCTTTCTCCTACTTTTGCCTAATTTTGTTTTAATCAATTCTCCTTCCTCTCCCCCCGTTTTTATGTGTGCTTTCTCCTGCTTTCACATCATTTTTTTTAACTCCATTCTCCTTTCTCTCCCCCCGTTTTTATGAGTGCTTTCTCGTTTTGCCTAGTTTTTACTGCTTTCTCCTTCCTTTCTCCTGTTTTTCTGAGTTCTTTCTTCTGCTTTTAAAAGTTTGTGCTGATATCTCTAGCCTTTGCCCCCTATTTTTATGAATGCTTTCTCCTGCTTGTGCCTCATTTTTGCTGCTTTCTCCTTCCTCTCCTCTCCGTTTTTCTAAGTGGTATCTCCTGCTTCTTTCTCGTTTTTAGGTCTCGGCAAGCGAAGGCTGCGCTTGCGCAGTCTCGCTCGCGAGATTTAATGACTTTGAGAAGAGGGGCTTGCACCCGCCCCTCTTCTCTCCTGTTCTCCATTGGCTGGCCTCTTAAATGCTGGCCAGCCACTGGAGAAGAGGTCCAGTCACTCCGTTGAAGCCCCGTCCTTTTCGGATCGGGGGGCGTGTTTTTTGCAAGAAGTCTCAGGGAGGAGACAACAGCAAAACACGCCCCCCAATCCGAAAAGGACACTCCCTTTCTCCGAGGCATTTTCTGCTGTGCCTCGGAGAAAGGCGGTGGTGTCCCGGCGTTGCTCCCTCACCTGATCTCCTTGTTCATCCTTAAACTGGCCGCCAATGCCCCGCTATCAACATACTGTTCTTGATCAGCTTTTGACTGAATTCTTTATAAATAAAAACGGTAATGTATTTCACGGCATCAAGGTGCTGCTTGGAGATCGTGCATTACACTACAGGTTGGTGACCTCAGTACGCAGAGGCGCCGCTGTGAAGGTATTTACGTTTTACCAGCTCCGACCGACTCACTGTACGATTACAGAGATCCGGGAGGTAATTTTAGCCTGCAGGTTATCGTTATTTCATCTTTCAGACGTAACTCCTCCCCCCTCATTTGTAAGGGCGGTGACACCTTTGTTTTCTGTGGTCTGGGCACAGAGATATGTCCAGCTCTTTGCCTGTGAATCACTACATATGTATCCTGTGCAATGGGTTGGTGACCTCAGTACGCAGAGGCGCCGCTGTGAAGGTATTTACGTTTTACCAGCTCTGACCGACTCACTGTACAATTACAGAGATCCGGGAGAGCTGCGCGGCTGCTCGATAAATCGAAAGGCTTTTAATGTGAAAGTGTCCCCGAGCCCCCAGCCTGCCCTTGGAAGCGCGCCCTGTCCCAGACAGCGAGCCTACAAGAGCGCCTACCAGCCTCTGCTTCCGGGCGCGTGCTTCCGGGCGCGTCCAGGGACAGGGGACGGAACCACGACGCAGCCTCCCTGGAGTGGAAAACACGAGTCGGTAAAGTTGCCGAAGGGCGCCTCGGCTATCCCCAGATTGTCACTGATGTGTGTGTGTGAGACATGCTTTACATAAATATTATATTAGATACTCATTGTCTCTAGCAGTTTGCTACTTCATTCCCAAAAAGCTCAGTGGGTGGAACAATCAGTGCAGGCACCGGGTAATTTTAGCCTGCAGGTTATCGTTATTTCATCTTTCAGACGTAACTCCTCCCCCCTCATTTCTAAGGGCGGTGACACCTTTGTTTTCTGTGGTCTGGGCACAGAGATATGTCCAGTTCTTTGCCTGTGAATCACTACATATGTATCCTGTGCAATGTGCATGCGCATATGAACATATGTAGGAAGGGACACGGGCACGTCTTATGCCCGTGTTTTAAAATGGGCGAGCTGGGCGCAGGCCCAGGGCGCCAACCTTTATATGGGCGCATGGCACTCTGTGCTTTAGATGCCTGTAAACAGCAGCGTCCTGTTCAGTTGGCTCCAATTACTAATTTTAAAGTGTTTTTAATCATTTGAACGTGCCGCAGGCAGCGTTTTTAACACCCCACCAGCCCTCTTCTTACCCCCTCAACTCCGTCTAACCCCTCGCTGTCACACAGCAACAACACCCCCGCTCCATCGCGACTGGGCTACCCTGCACGATCCCGGTGAGTTGGTCGGAGGAGTGAATATATTTTCGTAAGAATTCAGTCACTCCTCTGGCATAATGAGCCAGGGACTGACTTGGGAACAAGAAAAGCTGCGCCCCGCCCCCCCCCCCGCTGCTTCACCAGCCGCCGCGAGGGAGCCGGTATACTTTTCCGCCCAGGGAGCTCTAGTCCAGCAAAGGCCCTCTCTGTCAGCTCATGTATACATGTGCTTGCGTACATATGCACCTGTGCCTATGTACCTCAGCTACTGGATCCATCAACCGGCACCCATGATTCTGTACATGCACACCTTTACCTTCTGCAGCCGTTGTACTTAAGGCGTGGTTTTTGTCTGCATGACCAGCAAATCACCTGTCCCTAACGGCTGGCGTGGAGTGTAGTCATAACAGACTTTGATGCCACAATGGAATTGCTTTCCTTTGATTCAGTGTCGTGCTTGCCGTTTAGGCAGTTCGTACTGTTTAGCTAATAGCACTTTGGATTCTGGGACTTGAAGTTTTACTTTCTCCATTATGATAATAGTCGTACTAACCCCACCTGGAAAAGTTGTTACACAAACCTACATGGACAATGGGAAGAGGTCTTGCTGTATGTAGGTCGTGCAATCACGACAGAGCCCTAGATCAAAGAAGGGCTAAACGAGTATTTATATTTTTTCAATTAAACCGAAGTTGTTTGGTTAGGCATTAAAGAGTGCTGGTGCAAGTGTGCTTCGTGCCAAATAAAATGCACGCTCGCCAGTCTTTCACACACTAAACCACGGTTATTATGACAGTGATAAAGGGTGTGATGTAGTCCAGTAATTTGTTCTCGTTTCTGCAATGTACAAGATCTATTTCTTGTTTACATGGTTTTAATGTTTTTTTGTATGCGAGTCACCCCTCTCTTTGATTTTGGGACTGTTCAGGTCCGGTCAGAACGCTGGTAAATCTGGTCAATGGCCAGACACGAGGTTCGGCTTTAGATTGCCTCCAGGTTAGACTTGCATGAATATACATATGTTCGGCACTGTTTGTTCGGTATATCACTCTTCATTGACACGTTGTATTGTGGTCTTTTATAGACTCGTACGTCCTAATGCGACGTGGCTTTTGACTTGGTGAATTCTAGCTTCCTAGAGTTGCATGACCTAACATTTTGATTATACCGCGCCTTTTGCATTGACGCGATTTAGTAAGCACTCCGCATGTGTGTGTGGGTGGCTCTGTGTGTGTGTGGGTGGCTCTGTGTGTGGCTTTTTTTGTAGGTGGCTCTATGCATGGTGGCTCTGTCTGTGTGTGGGTAACTCTGTGTGTGTGTGTGTGTGTGTGTAGGTGGCTCTATTTCTGTGTGGGTTGCTCTATGTGAGTGGCTCTGTGTGTGTGGGTGGCTCGGTGTGTGTGGGTGGCTTTGTGTGTGTGGCTCTGTGTGTGGGTGCAAATGCAATAGGTCTCGAATTTGAGAATGATTAAGCTATTGACATTGGAAATAACAATGCTGTTTCTTTCAATGTTTTAAAAACAAAAACATAAACAAAAATAATGTCATGAGCAATGCCAATAGCTCTAACTTTACAAATGCCGAGACCATTGCATTGTAAATGCTTGTTTACTGTTTCTCCTTCTTTTCCCCTGCTTTTCTCAGTGCTTTCTCCTGCGTGTCTCTCATTTTTTACTGCTTTCTCCTCACTCTCCCTCCTTTGCCCTTCCCGTCTGGAGCCCGTTTTTGGGTCTCCCTCCTAGTCCCCACCCACCACCTCCCAGCGCCACTCCCTCCTCCCAGGACCTACTTAATGGAGGCCGCAGCGCGACCCCAGGCCCAGCTCCCCTTTGCTGCTGCACAGCTCTGCTTCCTCCCCGTTTCTCTTGGCACTTTCTCCTGCTTTTGCCTCATTTTACTGCATTCTCCCTTCTTTCCCCTGTTTCTCTGAGCACTTTCTCCTGCTTTTGCCTCGTTTTACTGCTTTCTCCTATGTCCCCCCTTTTTCTGAGAGCTTTCTCCTGCTTTTGCTTTGTTTTTTTACTGCATTCTCCTTCCTTTCCTGCGTTTTTCTGAGCACTTCCTTCTGCTTTTGCCTTGTTTTACTGCTTTCTCCATCCTTTCCCCATTTTCTGAGTGCTTTCTCCTGCTTTTGCCACATTTGTTACTGCTTTCTTCGTCCTTTCCCTGTTTTTCTGAGCACTTTCTTCTGCTTTTGCCTTGTTTTACTGCTTTCTCCTTCCTTTCCCCTATTGACGTTGTGCTTTCTCCTGCTTTTGCCACATTTTTTACTGCTTTGTCCTTCCTTTCCCCCGTTTTTCTGACGGCTGGCTCCTGCTTTTGCTTAATCTTTTGCTGCTTTATCCCCCCATTTTTAGGTCGAGGGACCATCCGGTCTGCCGAAGGCAGAACCGGAAGTCCGGAGATCTTATGTTTCTGAGAGTGGCTCTTTAGCCCGCCTCTCTTTTTGGCTCTCCTCCATTGGCTGGCTTCCTAAACGGAGGCCAGCCATTGGAGGAGAGAGCCGTCCCTCCAAATAGACTCCGTCTTTTTCAGATTCGGGGGCGTGTTCCGTGCTCTTCTTTCCACTTTTTAGCCATGCCCTTTTTTAGGCGTGTTTTTCTCTCCTCCAGCCAATGGCAAGAGGAGATAAAAAGAAACACGCCCCCGAATCCGAAAACGCCACTGCGTTTCTCCGAGGCATTTCTGCTTCGCCTTGGAGAAAGGCGGTGGTGTGCTTGTTTCTATGTTGTTCTACCTCACTGCCCACCTCTTCTACCCGCGTCCCAATCGCTTGCTGTTGTCCTCTTTCTGGACTCCGGTTTTCTCACTTTTCCGGGACGGGTTTTTGCCCTCTTGGTCCCTTTCCCGGGGGAGACCCTGCCCTTGCTACTTCGTTAAAGGCACGGAAAGAAAGAACATCTCCAAACAATGCCCTGCACGTCTAGTAGCTGGCCCTGGTGCACTGAACCGGTCTGCTCATGCCCAGAGCTCCGATGGGGGAGCGTGTGGTGCACACCCCTACACCAGAGTATCTCATCTCCCCCATCCCTAACATGTACGTGCAGTCCCTGGTGTCACTTGAGTGATGACATTCTGGGCATCGGTTCCTGCGTCTAAGATTTTACGCTCTCTGCGTGCGGAAGTTGGAAGTCACGTGATTTGGTGTGAGAGGTGACCCTATGCTTCTGGGTGTATGTATGCACATCACAGATATTGCAGAGAAATACAATGTATAACCCACATTTGGCAATGCTTGTATCTTTAGTCATGCCAGTCGGATAGTGGTGTGCCGAGCTGATCAAACTACATCTGATGCGAAAGTCTGTATCCCTGGCTGTCTGCGGTTGATTCGAGTGTGTTTATTTCGGGTTCTTTTTATTTGGCTGTACTTCTGGATGTGCGTGTGTGATATTTAACCTCTAGGCCTTTGTCCATTGTGGCTGTTTCTTATGTAGGTGTGTACTTGCACACGGACATGGCTCTTTGCTGGAAGAGGCTCCCTCACTTATAAGCGGTGAAAGCCTTGAATTCCGTGTAAGTGACAGGATCGCGAGGGGCTCGTGTGTTTGGGCCGCTTGTCTGCTTCGAGAGAGGGTGCCGAAGAAGCAGCCTGCGAAGGAGGGTGGTGCCCACTAATTGCCGAACCCCCCCCCCCCTGCATCAGACATCTCCTTAACCTTGCTCGAGCCGAACGCACCCAGAGTGGGGATTGGCCTCGCAGAGCAAAGGGCTGCTGAGCGGAACCGGGACAAAAGGCAGCTCTAGTCAAAGTCTAAAAACATTCAAGCAGCACCGTCTGAGCACTCCGCACCGCACTGCGCTTGTATCAATCCATGCAAAGCGTCTTGTGCTGTCAATCGAGTGCCAAGCGCAACCACTCCAAGCCAGACACCCCTCTTGTTGTTATTGTTTAGGTCGAAGGACCATCCGGTCTACGGAGGCCAGCCATTGGAGGAGAGAGCCGTCCCTCCAAATAGGCTCACTACTTCACAACACCACTCTGATTATATCTCACTACCTCACAACATCCCTCTCCCTCACTACATCACTGTTTCACTACCTCACTCTCTCTCACTACATAACTCTATCTACCTCACTACTCCACTCTATCTCACTACCTCACTATCTCACAACTTCTCTCTCTCAAAACATCACTACCTCACTCTCTAGCTCACAACCTCACAACTTCACTCTCTCTCACTCACTACCTCAATCACTCTCTATCTCACTACCTCACTCTTTCTATCTCACTAACTCACTTTCACTCTCTCTTTCACTACCTCTCTCTCTATCTCACTACATCACATCACTCTATGCTTATATATCACTACCTCACAACATCCCTCTCCCTCACTACCTCACTCTTTCACTCTTTCACTACCTCACTCTCTCTATCTACCTCACTCTCTATCTCACTACCTCACTCTCTCTATCTACCTCACTCTCTATCTCACTACCTCACTCTCTCTATCTACCTCCCTCTCTATCTCACTACCTCACTCTCTATCTACCTCACTCTCTATCTCACTACCTCACTCTCGCTCTGCTAATGCAATAGGTATCACATATGCAAAAAAAAGCTAATGCCAATAGAAATGACAATGCCATTTATTTAGGGGTACAAAAATGATAAAAAACATAATGAGCAATACCAATAGCTCTACCTATAATATTGCCGAGACCATTGCATTGTAAATGCTTGTTCTGAGTGTTTCTCCTGATTGTGCCTCACTTTCTACTGTTTTCTCCTTTCTCTACCCCTGTTTTTCTGAGTGCTTTATCCTGCTTTTTACAGTTTTTTCTTCTTTTCCTTTGTCATGTTTTTGCTGCTTTCTCCTTCCTCTCACCCCTGTTTTTCTGAATTCTTTCTCCTGCTTCGCCTGGTTTTAGCTGCTTTTTCCTTCCTCTCCCCCCATTTTTCTGAGTGCCTTCTCCTGCTTTTGCCTTGTTTTTGCTGCTTTCTTATTTCTCTCCTTTCAATTTTTTAGGAGCTTCCTCCTGCTTCATTCTCGTTTTCTACTATTTCTCCTTCTTTTCCTCCTGCTTTTCTGAGTGCTTTCTCCTGCTTGTGGCTCATTTTTTTTTACTGCTTTCTCCTTCCTCTTCCTCTGTTTTTCTGAGTGGTTTCTCCTGCTTCTCCCTCTGTTTTCCCTGCTTCTCCTTGTTTTTTCCTCATTATCCTTTCCGGCCTGCCGCCAGTTTTCCCACCTCCCGCCGAGCCCTACACACCGCCTCCCAGGACCTACCTAATGTAGGCCACAGCGGGAGCCAAGGCCCAGCTGCCCCGTGCTGCTGCACAGATCTGCTTCCTCCCTCTTTCTCTGAGCGCTTTCTCCTGCTTTTGCCTCGTTTTACTGCTTTCTTCATCCTTTACCCGGTTTCTCTGAGCACTTTCTCCTGCTTTTGCCTCGTTTTACTGCTTTCTTCATCCTTTACCCGGTTTCTCTGAGCACTTTCTCCTGCTTTTGCCTCGTTTTACTGCTTTCTTCATCCTTTACCCGGTTTCTCTGAGCACTTTCTCCTGCTTTTGCCTCGTTTTACTGCTTTCTTCATCCTTTACCCGGTTTCTCTGAGCACTTTCTCCTGCTTTTGCCTCGTTTTACTGCTTTCTTCATCCTTTACCCGGTTTCTCTGAGCACTTTCTCCTGCTTTTGCCTCGTTTTACTGCTTTCTATGACTCACAGACAAGGCCTGCATTCTTTTATCAAGAAAGGATCGTCTGAAGTACTTTATGGTACCCAAACAACTGTGTAAATGCGGGTTCAGGTTGATTGTACTGTGAGGCAATCATCAGGCTCGCTCCTGTCACTGTGCTCCTGACCGAAGTGTTGAACTAAAACAACTGTTCTTGTTTTGCCAAATGCCTTGACTTTTGGTTTTTCAAGGTAAATTCATATTTGAGCAACAATGTGCACAGTGGTGGCTCCTCCGCTATGGCGGAGGAGCGTCGCCCCGCTGCTTTCAAGCAGTGCGAGAAGAGGAAACATAACATGACAATAACTTTCAGCTATTATCATGTTATGTTTCCTTTGTGGGCGGGAGGGTGGGCGGGGCTGCTCTGCTCACGGAGCAGGCCAGGGGCAGAGTGGTTTGCCCACTCAAGTGCGCGATGACTGTTTGGTCGGTCCTCTCGGGCCGCCCAAAGCAGTCATGCGCACCTCCCTGTTCTCCATGCAGGCTACATTACAGCCTGCATGGAGAACATGCCCACCCCTACAGCCCCTGGCTGAGCGCCAGTGCACAGCGCTCAGACCAATCATATTGCTGCATCGCAGCGTTGTGATGTGCTTAGAGGAGGGAGCCTGGCTGCCTGTTACTGTTCCTGGAAGCGGACTCAGGAGAGCAGGAGCACAGAAGACGCGGGCCCCGGCCTCGAGGTAAGTTTATTATTTTCTTTACATTTCTAAACCCCGCTCCCACGTGCGACATCCCACACAACTCCCACTCCCCGCAACACCCCCGTGACCCCCACGGCCCCCACACCCGGCCCGCCACCCGCGAGTCATGCCGGCCGCCCCTAAGTGTGCACTCCAGATTTCCCATGTTGTGATATAGTGCACACTACACATAGATCATGCTGTAATACACTGTGCACTTCAGAAATACCATGCTGTCATTCACTGTGCACCTCAGAAATACCAAGCTGTAATATGCATGATTCAATCACTACAATTCTCTCTTTGTGGTGAATGTGGGTTTAAAGCAAATTACCATTAAGGATTTGTGGAATGCTTTTCATTGTGGGATCCAAACTTTTCTTGTGTTTTCTGCATTGGTTACCGGCTGCCAGAAGATCCACGTTCAAGCTGCTTTGTATCACCCACAAAGTGATACATGGAACAGGACCGCTCTTCATCAGGAATAAAATCACCAAACACATTCAACAAAGGAACCTCTGCTCTAGAGTGGCACCTCGGCTCAAAAGCCAAACGTACAAGAAAAAAACCCTGGAAGCAGACCCTTCTCTGTTCAAGCAGCCAAACTATGGAACTCATTACCCCCCAACATAAGATCCACAGATAACCACATTATCTTCAGAAAACTACTCAAGAATTGGCTCTTCCCCACATGACCACCGTACTCAAACATAAATATACAGCATATCCCTTTGTATATCAGCTTTTATTTGGACTATAGATATGTACCTACATATATGTGTATTGCTTTCTATAAATGTGTATAATAATTACGTTTTAAAAAATATAGATATTCGTTAGTTCTGCTTAACAAATGTACATATTACTTATAGTTACATTATTCTATGTTTTTAAAATGTATATAAGTAACTGCATAAATAAGTAAATCTTTTATCATAACTATTTATCTACAATCGCTTCACTATTGGATTACAAAAAAGAAAAACAAATACATTAATTTAAAGTACAACAAGACTTGAAAGCCGGAGTTTAATAAATGCATGTTTAATCTACATATATTACCTTCCTTATCCATAAATACATACCTTCCACATACTTCTGTATCTATATATTTATTACTTTGCTTCTGATTCAGCATATCCAATGCACTACCCTATTTCTCACACTATAACGCTCTCAATATATCCTCTACTTCGACTCTCTGACTCATCTCAAACCTCGTTCTACTACTCTTTCCAAAGCACTACCCTATTTCTAACTATATTTCTCAATATATCCTCTACCTGCACTCTCTCATTCATCCCAAATTCCATACCACTACTATGATCCCCCAAATAATCCTTTCTACACTCTTCCCTCCTCTACTTATCCTTGCATCATCTCATACCTCTTTTACTATCCAGATCTCCCAAACAAGCCTTTCTAAACCCTCCCCTCTGACTCTTCCCCTCCACCTCCCATTTACTCTTCCCAAACCCCCACCTACTTCTATGAACAAAAAAAATAAATCTGGAACCTTCCCTTTTCTATCCCTCCACTATTCCTTTTCTAGCCAAAAAACAGACTAACATGTCCATCACTCAAATTACTTCATATTTCACTATACTAATTTTTTTTGATAAACAAGTTTTTATTGTTTTGATTGATACAACATAAAAACCTTGAGCCTGTCGATCCATCAGCTGACAATAACACAACATGAGGACACGCCACATTCCCGCCCCCCCCCGAAACCCTCCTCCCGCCCCCTCCCCCCGAACCGCCTGCTCATAATACATTACCCAACCATTTCCCCCAGACCTTGCGGTATTTCTTGTGGCAACCTCGTGCCTGGTAGAGAGTCCGTTCCTGTGCCGTACACCAGTCCACGCCGGTGCTCCATTTGGCCAAGCTAGGCGGCTGCGGTTGTTTCCAGGCCGCTGCAATGTCTCGCTTCGCTACCATGAACGCTGTCGTGAGGAATAACTTCTCTGCGCGCGTGCCATCTAGGCCGTCAGTGATGCCCAGTAGGGTATGTCTAGGGTCATGTGGCACCTCCCACCCCAAGACCTCCGTGAGCTCAGCTTCTATGCCCCCCCAGTACCCCCCCAGATCCGGACAAGACCACACCATGTGTATAAAGTCAGCCGGCTCAAAGCCACAGCGGGGGCAAGCTGCGTCAGCGGAGAGGCCCGCGCGATGCAGGCGAGCCGGTGTGAGGTAGGCAGTGTGGAGGTAATAAATTTGAATAAGCCTCAGCCTGGCGGAGGCCGTCACCAACCTGGGGGCCATAAGGGCATCCCGCCAGTCCGCCTCGTCCAGGGGACCCACCCACACCTCCCACCGTTCCTTCAGGTCTTCCCGGGACACGGGGGTATTATTAACAAGAGAGCGGTATATCCTGGAAATACCCCCCCTCCCTAGGTTGCCCAGCATGACCTGAGCCTCCGGGGGGCTGTGATCCGGCAGCCTAATGTCCAGTGGGGTGTATGTGCGTATGGCATGGCGCAGTTGGAGGTATCTATAGAATTGGGATGAGTGGAGGGAGAAGCGCGCCTGCAGTTCTGAGTACAAGCACATGTGTCCCCCCGCCAGATATCTCCCAGCTGGGAGATGCCAAGTAGATCCCATGAGCGAAAGCCCTCCAGTTCCGCAACCTCTCGCAACCAAGTCCCGTGCCAGAGGGGGGTGGCGCGAGTCAGTTTCCCGGTCCACCGGGTGTGGCGAAGCGCCGCCCGCCAGGCCATGAAGATCGCTTTGGTGATGTCTGGGCAGGAGGCGGGGACGGGGGCGCCGTACAGGCGGTCCTGAATACAGGAGAACCCCAGGTCCTCTAATTCCACTCTATAGGCCGGGTCGGACCATCCCCCCCCAAACCAATCATGGACGACCAGAAAGCGGGTAGCCAGGTAGTAGAGGAAGAGATCAGTCATGCCTAGCCCTCCATCAAAGGTGGGCAGGCGACATGTCGAGAGGGCCAACCGCGGTCTCCCACCACCCCAGAGAAATCTGGTTGCCATCCCGTCCAGCTCGTGGAACCACGGCCTCGGGAAAGACACGGGAGTGTTCTGCAACACGTAAAGGAACCGGGGGAGAATCATTATTTTGTATAGGGCCACCCTCCCCAGCGGATTGAGCGGGAGTGATTGCCATCTTGCCAGGTCCACCTTAGCTTTCTTGACCAGGGGGGTCACGTTAAGTACCCAGCTCAATTCCGGGAGAAGGGAGACCCAGATGCCCAGGTATTTGAAGGACAACCGGCGGAGGGGAATAGTGTCTTGCCAGTCAAACCATTCCCGAGAGGGGTGCAGAGGCACAAGGACCGATTTCCGCGGGTTGAGGTAGAGGCCAGATGCGTGACCAAAGCGGCCCAAGATGTGGAGTGAGCGTGGGCCCGAGCGCGCCGGATCACCGAGGTACAGCAGGACGTCGTCTGCATAGAGGGCGATTTTGTCCGCCGCCAAGCCCGGCCAATCCCAGCCCTGAAGGAGAGGATCCGTTCTGATCAGGGCAGCCAGGGGCTCCATCGCAAGCGCGAAGAGAAGGGGCGATAGCGGGCACCCCAGCCGCGTCCCCCGGCCTATCCGAAATGGCCTCGACAGCGCCCCGTTAGCCAACACTCTGGCGCGGGGGTGCGCGTAGAGGACCCGTACCATTGCGACAAACTTGGGGCCGAAACCCATGTGGGTCAGGACATCAAACAAGTAGGCCCACCCAACAGAGTCGAAAGCTTTCTAGAAATCAGCGAGCAGGAGGGTGAGATATGGAGGTAAGCGATGGCGGTGAGCCAAGGCCACGTTAAGGCGACGGAGGCAGTGGCGAGTGCCCCGGTCCGGCATAAAGCCGCATTGGTCCGGGTGTACCAGACACGACAAAAAGGGTCGGAGCCGCTGGGCCAGGACTGCTGCGTAAAGCTTGATGTCAGTGTTAATAAGAGAGATCGGCCGGTAGGCCGACCTGTCACAAGGTGGCGGCGCAGACTTGGGCAGAACCACAATCGTGGCTATGTCGGCCTCTGGAGGGAAGGAGCCTTTTTTGAACGCTTCGGCAAAGAGATCTCTCAGCCGCGGGACCAGGTGGTCTTTGTAGGTGGCATAAAACTCTTGAGGGAAGCCATCCGGTCCCGGGGTCTTCCCCGAGGACGTGCGCCCTATCGCATCTCCAATCTCCTCAAGAGAAATGGGCGCCTCCAGACTCTCCCAGTCCCCCGACCGAAGTTGGGGAAGGCGTAGGTTACTAGCGGCGAGCAGAGAGGCCAGGG
This sequence comes from Triturus cristatus, assembly GCF_964204655.1. Taxonomy (NCBI): domain Eukaryota; kingdom Metazoa; phylum Chordata; class Amphibia; order Caudata; family Salamandridae; genus Triturus; species Triturus cristatus. The sequence goes on along the minus strand of NC_140591.1, from coordinate 78,813,924 downwards.
AAAGGTCCGGCGCCCGGGCCCGATATAGCTACGAATAGTACTGAGCGAAGGCTTCCGCTATCGCCACGGAGGAAGAGTGGAGCACGCCATCAGAGTCGGCCACCGCCGAAATGATGCATGATGCCCTGGGGTAAGTGGCCAACCGGTGCAGCAGCGCACCGTTCTTATCACCCCACCCGTACACCCTCGCCAGCGAGGATTGCCAGAGGAGCTTAGCCGCGTCAAGCGACCGTTGACGAATCTCCTCACGTAGAAGTCGCAGTTGCCGAGTCCCGGCCGGATCATCGGATTCGGAGAGAGACTGTTCCAGTCGCAGCGCACGGGCCTCACAGGCAGTGAGCTGCTGCAGTTGCGTCTGGCGGTGCCGTACCACATGTGCCTTGGCAGCCCCCCTAATGGTGGCCTTACAGGCCTCCCAAAGGGTGCCCGCCGAGGAGACCGACCCGTCGTTATCACCATAGTAATGCGTCAAGGCGGACCCCACCTCCTTACGGAGTGTCTTATCCTGGAGGAACCAAGCGTTAAAACGCCACATCTGGCGGGCCCCGCGGGGCGGGGGGCCCAGGCTTAGGAGGACCGGAGAGTGATCGGATAGCCCCCTGGGGAGGATGCGGGTGTCCTGGATGCCTACACAATCGCGTCAATGCGTGCATGGGTGTGATGGGCGGCCGAAGTATGAGTATATTGCCGTGTGTGCGGGTGCCAGGTCCGCCACGCGTCGCACAAGCCCTGAGCCTCCGCCCAACCCGCCAGCTGCTTCGCCCGCGCGGCGTGGGAGTCTGAAACCGGACCAGAGGAGTCGAGCTGCGGGGCCGAGACAGCATTGAAGTCCCCCCCCCCCCCAGAACAATAGTTCCCGGAGGGAGAGTTGCCAGCCAAGAGGCGACCTGAGCTAAAGCCTGAGACAGCCCAGAGGGCGGCACGTAAAGCGACAAGAAGCTGAGCGGCCGACCCTCAAGCGTGCCGCTAATGGTAATCCCCATGCCGTGGGGGTCATGGAGCACCCGGGAAAGGACAAAAGGGAGGGAGCGGCGCAGCAGGACGTCAACCCCCCGCGAGCCGCGCGAGAACCCGGAGCGCCACACCCGGTCATACCCATAGCGCGCCAGAAAGGGACATTTCTCGCCAAGCAGGTGGGTTTCCTGAAGCAGGAGCACGTCTACCTCTGCGCGCTGGGCATATTTAAGGACGGTGGCGCGCTTGAGCTTATCCAACAAGCCGTTCACGTTCCAGGACAGGATGTGCACCTGGGCCTTAGGGATTAGGTCCTCCATGACAGCGGTGGGAGCGGAACGCGCCGGGAGCAACGCGGCCAAGGGACGCCAGGAAGACACCCTACAACGGATCTCATGCTCGGGAGAGCCAGTGGACGGCGGCGGCAAACGGACGACGGCGGAGTGCGTGGCAGTGTCTGCATGGAGTAGCGAGACGACACTTGTGGTGTGGTGCTGCATGAAAGGCTCATTGAAAAACAAACCCAAACCAATCAAAACACCCTCCCAAGGAGGAACAACCAACGAATACCCAACCCCAACCCCCCACCCTACACTTCAAGAAAGGAAGCATCTGTCGCCCTAACTGAACCAACATGTACAAGGCCCCAAGCTTGGGCGCTCGGGTATAAAGAGCGTGGTGGACCCCTCCTGAATTACGGATTACAATGTCGTGTCCTAGGTTGCTACAGAAAACGTGAGGTTGCAGAGCCCCCTACCCCCACTACCGGGCAAGGTTGCCGTCCCCCTGTGGAGAGAGAAAACAAATGGAAAGTCATATAGCAGGGCTGCGGGAAAGGTCTGACAGGTCAATTGGCGCTTGGAGGGGGGTTGGAGGCCCATCCGGCTGAGGCGACAGACGGCGCCGAGACCCCCCGACCACAAGAGATGATGTCCCAGACGAGGCAAAGGAGTCTCTCATTTTGCTTTCATATAGGCTCGCGGACCGGGTCCTGGCCCCTGTCGCACCACGCCATTGCAAGGAGTGCGTGCGCTTCTTGCGCCGTGAGCGTTGGGACCCAACTGCAACAGGGCCCTGGGGCACAGTACTGGGCGACACCCCTCCGGACCGGCACATAGGTTTTTCCTCGGTGAGCCAGACCCATGCTGCCCTGGGAGTGTCAAAGAACAGTGTCTTACCCTGGAAAATGACGCGTAGGCGAGCTGGGAATTGGAGCTGGTATTGGAGGCCCAGGGAGCGCAGCTTTTGCTTCACTTCCGTGTAGGAGCGGCGTTGTTCTTGGACCTCCCGGTTGTTGTCCGGGAAGATCATAATGGTGTGGTTATTAAAAGTCAAGGGGCCGCTCACCCGTGCCTCCCGCAGGATAGCGTCTCTGTCCCTGAAATTGAGGATCCTAAGAATAAAGGGGCGCGGGGGCCCCCACTGGAGGCTTGGCCGCCAGCGACCGGTGCGCCCTCTCCACCACAAACCAGGTTGACAAGCTTGCCGCCGGCATCCAGGACTTGAACCAAGCGTCCAGGAAGTCGTCAGCTCGGCCAGACTCGACCCCCTTCCGGAAAGGCCACCAGGCGAAGGGTGTTGCGGCGGGCGCGGTTTTCGGCATCCTCCGCCCGTCTATGCAGTTCCTTGGAGTGGGTCGTGAGCTCCCGGACCTGGTCCTGTAGCTGGCGAATGTCGTCCTCCACCGTTGAGATCCGGGACTCCGTTTCCGTAATGTGGGCCATGGCATTGCGGAGGTCCTGCCGCAGGAGTGTAACATCCACCTTCACTTCCCCAACCAAACCCCTCCAAGGAGGTGCGGGAGGCATCAATGGCCTGGAGGATGACGGCCAAGTCTTTGTTCGGGGCCGGGGCCGCCCCCCCCCGCTCGCGCCCGGCGGGTCCGAGCTCGCAAATTGGTCAATCTTCGTTTGGTGGGACGCTGACGGCGGTCTGGGATCTTTTTCTTTGCCCATGGCGGCCCCCTGGGAGCAGGCGCCGGGCCCGAGGTCAGGCAGGGTGGACCGTCAGACTGTCCTCACTCGTCCGGCAAAGCGGCCCCCAGCGCCAGGCCGGGGACGGAGAAAGCGAGGAAAGGGTGAGGGAGGGCTCAGAATCCAACGGGCACGCCACTTCCCCAGGGAGATCCGGACCGGGCCTCACTCACCTTGCCACAGGCACCCCGCTGCAGTCCGTACACGTGGTGGTCACCAGTCGAGGGACAGCGCACGGGCCGTCGAATCATCGTCGTCCGCCCCAGTCCAGAGGGCCGTCCCGGTCAGCGGGGCGATTCCGCATCCACCCTCAGTCCTGGACCAAGCACAGCACCGGGGGCCACCCGGTCAAGACGGTCAAGGGGAGCGCTCCCACCGGCAGTGCCTCCCGGTCAATGGTGCAGGGCGAACGTGATCTCCAGTGGCCGCCAGGCCCGTCCCAGCGTCCCCTACCGCCAAGGAAACGTCACAGCCCCGTGTCCGGCGGCCGCCCCCAGAGTCCGGCGGGGACGTCACCGCCCCGGAGATCGCCAGGCAAGAGTTCCCCCCGCGGGCGCCCAGGGTAGGCTGGTGAGGGGCCCGGGGTCGGCTCCGATCCGCGGCCTGCAGCGTAAGTATAGGGTGGGCGTCGGCGACAGCAATGCCGGGTCTGGTCTCTCGGGCAGGCCCACACAGCTCGGGCCGGTCCGCCAGTCGGACAGGGCCTCCCCGCTACTGGTCGTGGGCTACCACCCCCTGGCAGCTCTGGGGCGGCTCACCTGCCGTCGCTCCCCCCAACTCACTGGAGGTCCGATGAAGGCGCGGGTGCCACTCCGCAAGCTCCTACGACCGGCGGTCAGCCGCCACCGGTCACGCGGCCTTCTCTCCTCGTGGTGCGCCGCGGGCTCTCGTAGTCCTCTGTGCCGGCCGCGGAACCGTCCGGGTGCGTCCTTTCTCTCCGGTGCGGCTTACGGGCCTCCCATCTCGGCTCCGGTGGCTCAGAATCGGCCGGAAATCTCACCGAGGGTAGGGCAGCAGCTCTGCTATATGTGGGGACCGCCGGTGCACACCTAGGACAGTCGTAGCGGATTCAGGGCGGATGCGAGGGGTCAGGCATCCAGGAGCCTCACATCAGTGCGGCCATCTTGGTTAGCGCCACCTAGCGCTCCCTCACTATACTAATTTACTCTAATCCTTTATGGGTTCCGGAGTAGCGTGCTACTCACCGAAAATTCACTTCATCACCTCATCAGGGTTAGCAAGTGCTATATAAATGCTAAACTTTTCCTTATTCTATCCCTTCACTGTCCTTCTCAATCCAAATAACAGACTAACATATCCACCGCTCAAATTACTTTCATATTTCACTATACTAATTCACCACTAATCCTTTATGGATTCCGGAGTAGCGTGCTACTCACCAAAAACGTGCATCAACACCTCATGAGGGGTGGGAAGCGCTATATCAATGCAAACCTTTTCCCTCTTCTATCTCTCCACTATCCTTCTCAATCCAAATAACTGACTAACATATCCACTGCTCAAATTTACTTTAATATTTTCACTATACTAATTCACCAATAATCCTTTATGGGTTCCAGAGTAGAATGCTACTTGCAGAAAAAGCGCTTCAACACCTCATCAGGGGTAGCAACTGCTATATAAATGCAAACATTTTTCATCTTCCATCCCTCCACTATCCTTCTCAATCCAAATAACTAACAAAGATATCCACCACTCAAATTACTTTCATACTTCACTATACTAATTCACCACTAATCCTTTATGGGTTCCAGAGTAGCGGGCTACTCAAAGAAAAAGTGCTTCAAAGCCTTGTCAGGTGTAGTAAGCGCTATATAAATGCAATTACAATGCAAAACAATATAGCATAAATTTTTTTTGTCCATTATGCATGATTTCATTGGAATACCAATTGTTGAACAAATCTGTCAGTGAATTCCCCTATGTGCTCATGGATTGAGTTATACGGAATAAGCGTCTGCACGGTAGACTCATCTAGTTTTTATGTATTTTGGTAACACGTATATAATTGGTCTACATAAGAGTGAAACTCTTTTTATATTTTCCATAATCCAGTATTTTAGTGCTTTGACAAGAAACACTTGAAAGATTACAACACATTCTTCTGCTGGACCATTTCAAAACGTACATATTAAACTGAATCTTGATATGTTCAGCAGTTTTCAGACTGAATAGTTCAATTTTTGTTATAACCAGGGTCTCACTTTATCTGACATATTAACAAAGATCTTTACATTATTTCTCTGTTTCTTTATATGTGCTAATTTTCTTGACAGCCATATTAGGTCATTTAAGTGTCTATGATGGTATATGATTTTCAGATCTTGCAAGACCAAATACTAATTTATTTCTATTATCTTATGGCTTTTGACATATGCGTACATTCCTGGTATTCTGAAGGCTGAGACATATTTTTCACTTAGACAATTGATAGTTCTAAATATTTCCTACAATATCTTTGCTTTATTTAGTAATCTTTTGCAGATTCCCTCTTTGCATATTTCGCCTGATCTCTTGGTCGCCACTGGGATGAGGGTCCAAAAGAACTTAAAAAATGTGGACTGTGGAATTGAATCAAGAAGAATGAAGGTTTTGTCATATTGGGTTGTGATGATTTTTTAACATAGATTTGTCTGTAGTGCTTGAATCTGTTGATTGAGTGTGTATTGCGCTCTGTGTGACTCACCAAGAGGTGCATGCTTCCACCCAATTACACACTTCATCATCATTACAACTGTCTGTATCTTGTTTAATATTCCTTGGTTTGTGGTCCTTCCTTTCTAGTATTTATCTGCCTAATGTTGAACTAACATCCCACCACTTACTTTGGTTCCTCTGTATTTGCAATCATGGTTTTATCTGTTTTATCTCATTTTGTATAGATGATAAAGTCTTAGATAATTCTTCAATTATAAGCAATCTCAAACAAATGTAACTTGTATTTATGAAGCCCATGTTCAAGAGTTGAAGAAAAGAGGTTTTTTGTTATCAAACTCAATGGAACTCATCAAGAGAATAACATTTGTCTCTGAACATCTTGTTCTGCTTGCACGGGGCAGGGCTTAGAGGAATGCTGGCAGCTCTGGGATCATGGGCTCTTTCTGATATTGGATCATCAATGTTGTCTGCAGTGGCTGATTAACATCTCCTTTTAAATGCTAGCTGAATTGGCACAGGACTTTTTCTAAAATATCTCCTAGAGTTGTACTTTGGGTAGTGTCTTTAATGAGGGAATGTACTTGATTAGCTGCATCCTGCATGAATCCTTTATCTAATGCTCTGCTCTCTCTGTCAGATGGGCAAACCCATCTAAAGACATGATTGCTCAATAGGTGGCGAAAGCATCCCAGAGGCCATTTTTTAGTTCTATAAATCAAACACTTGGATTCAAAATCATGCTCACCAACATATTAATGTCAAATTCAAATCAAAGTAAAGCAATTTTGTTGCTGTGTTTTCTTGGGTTTCCGACAGTATTGATCTACTGATTATTGGCCTCAAAGAAGCATTGCCTTCGTCTGTGAAAATGATTTCCCTTGTTCACACTGTGCACAGCACACAAAGTTTTAATTATGCACTAATCTGGTGGCCATCTTTGAATGAAAACACCATTTCATCACTAAATACCTTTTAGTAAATTGAAACTTCGTTGAAGGTATTTCAAAGCCTAAAAATCAATATTTTGTTGTATTATCAGTCAGTGAATTCATTCCAATACATAGTAACACAACCCACAATGGATTTCATGCACTTTGTTAGCACTTCTTCAGCCCAATCTACTTTATCTTATTTGAGAAAAAAAAGTAAAAACAATTGAACCATCACGTCCAGAAATATAGGGCCCGATTCACAGAACTAACTAACAAAATCCTAAACTTACTACCATTTTGGTATTCACAGAAGGCACTTACTCATTTTGGTATTCACAGAAGGCACTTACTCATTTCGGTATTCACAGAAGTTAGGACTCCTAACTTTAGGACTCCTAAATACCTTCTGTGAATACCGAAAGTCTTAAAGTTAGGATTTTTCTCAGTTTAGGAGTAGTAAAGTTAGGACTCCTAACTTTACTACTCCTAAACGGATAAAAATCCTAACTTTAAAACTTTCGGTATTTACAGAAGGCATTTAGGAGTCCTAAAGTTAGGACTCCTAACTTCTGTGAATAACGAAATGAGTAAGTGCCTTCTGTGAATACCAAATGAGTAAGTGCCTTCTGTGAATACCAAAATGGTAGTAAGTTTAGGATTTTGTCTTAAGTTACTTCTGTGAATCGGGCCCATATACTTTAATCTTACAAAAGCTTCTCATCAAATCCAATGCCGGCATGCAGAGCAAAGATGCACAGACCCACATGGGGGTGTTAGATTTCATCATTCTTGCGTGAGTAAAGCATGGATGGCGGAAGTGACATCACACGCCCTTTGACCTCCCCTTTCACTCACACACTGATACTTACACATACAGACAAATTCACACCTATACAGTCGCACACATAAACACACTCTCACCCACAAGTACACACACAAGATACATTTTTTACCTACCTCAGCTGCCACAGAAAGGCATAATGCAGCTTATTGCACTCCACTCTCATTACACTATTAGTGAAAAATATATTTTATTTATTCACTGTTAGTGTAATAATAAATTGACACTCAATAAAGAGTGGGGGCCCAGCTGCTCCAGTGTTCCTGGCGCTGAACTTGCCACCTCTGAGGCAGGGGTAGCACAGGCGGGGCAAGGGGTAGCAAAGGCAAGCCAGGGGTCGCAGATGCGACCCCTGGTGTCCCCTAAATGACGCCCATGGAGTAAAGGGGCTTGGCGTCCTTCCAGCTGGTATGACGTAGCGCGGCAACCTACTCTGGGTTCCTTGCCCTTCCGTCTACAACTCGCCCTCTTCAGCCCAAAGCAAGCGGTGAGAGGAGCCCCAGAAAAAGGTGAAAGGGGCCTACCACTATTTTACCCACAACATGTTCCGAATGGATCTCACCCAATGAATGAGCGTCAAGTGTGATGAATCAGGAACTAAACTCTTTTCAACTCTGAAGAATCTTTACACAGTGGGTTGGGCCAGGCTCCCCATCCGGGAGCAGAGATGTCAAGCTGCATCGTAGGCGCGTGGCAGGGCCCGTGCTTCTAGATCATGAGTAAAAAACGCGAAAAAATTGTGTTTTTCCAGTTCCCTGGGGTGTTTCATCATTTAAATGCCATTTTTCCAAGTTACTGTGAATATTTGCCTTTGTGTGCTGATGTAGGCTTGGAGCATCCGGAAGGTGATGGGTGTGGGTCTGGGGACGAAGGGGTAGATTTACTAATATTTTGCTCTGGGTTAACGCAACAGTGACGCTAACCAGCACAAAATATATTTTTTCAGTTTATTTTCCAGTGCAAAACTTGTTTTTGCGCTGGAAAGTACCCTGAAAGTAACACAAAGCAACACAAAGCACTGCTTTGTGTTACTTAGCGCCAAGGGGGCGTTACCTGGGTGGCTCGTGGGCTTTCCCATGCTACCACCCATTCCTTTTGATGCAAAACCCTTTCTACAAACAATAGTAGACAGCGTTTAGTGCCAAAAGTTAAAGCCATTTAAAAGGCGGTGTTAAGAAGAGTAATGTTTGTATTTCTCTTTTTTCTTCTGACTTTGTATGTGTGCTGCACTGTGCAGCACACATGCAAAGTAGAACAAGTTTAAAAGTGTGTGTGAGAAGTTGGCCTGGTATACGCTGACCACTAATTAAAGTGGGCACCTTGTACCAGTCTAAACAATCCTTATTGATGATTAGGTTAAAGACAACCTTTATTGAAAGCTATCCTAGTGGTAGCTATGGAGAGCAGCCTTCAGGATAAGTCTCAACGGAATGTAAAGCAGCTTGTTTTACCAGATTAGAACCTCCTGAATGACCAAATGAAAGGAGAACCACACAAGGAATATATAAAATATATGTATTTATTACTAAACACTCTCTACTAACCTCTTTAATGGAATTTTAAAGATTAAGGATACTTCGGAGAGGACTTTAAGCAAACCCAGTTAAACATAGAAGGTTCTAAGGCCAGCACCCTTGAGAGTACCGTGAGACCCGTGTTACCTATCCCAGAGGAGCCGGGTGCATAGGGGTCAAGGGGTGTCGGAAACCTTCGTAGTTTTCAAATGGCGTGATGCGGAAAAGTGCTGCTGCCATGGAGATGAAAAGTGTCCGGTGTGATCCAAGCCTGGATCGGAGCTGAGAAGAACCTGAAAGCAGAGGGGACATAGTCTGGGTCACTTCACAGTAAACAGGGGCACAATAAACCAATGCCCACCGGTGTTGGGTGTTTCAGGTGAGAAGAGGTGAAGCTTGACTCTGCAGCCACGGGGACCTGGAGACGTCAACAATAACCAAAGTCCGGAGGTGAGCTGTCCCACGAATGATGTTGAGTGCTGGGGTGGTCAGTGTCCAGATTGAACACCAACAAGCCTTGACAACTGCAACCCATGAGGGCAGAGGAAAGATGCTTCGGTGAGGACCAGCAAGGTCCTGGGAACTCCCCAAGCTATGGAGAGTCAGGGCACGTCTGGAGCAACCAGGAAAGCCCACGGACAGTCAAAGTTACCTTCACAGGGACCCACAGGTCGACAGACCAAGGATTGCAAAGGGACTTCGAGCTGAATCGCAAAATACCAGCCCACAGAACACTTGTGGAGTGTAGGCCGGAAATCTTCAGTGGAATTACTGCTCGGGGTCAGGACTACAAGTAGCCCAGAGCAAAGCCTCAGGGGTTGCCAAAATGCATATGCAGCTGCAAATGTACACGGTGCACAGGGGTTCGGGTTGCACGGTCCCCACGAGGGATACGGCCTCAGAATTGCTGAGAGCACAGATCAACCTCAGAGACCTTGGGAACCCACCTCCTGTGTTGCAGAAATCTTCGGAGCCCTCAGGAGCTTGGGAGATGCAAACCAGTCAGATGCATTTCAGGTGCCTGCCTTGCAGGGGAGTAACTCCTTTACTCCAAGGGAGATTCTTCAGTCATCCAGCGTTGTGCAGATCGTTAAAGTACTTGGTTTCTGTAGCAGAGTTTAGTCCAGGTAAAATCTAAAGTCCTGTAGTCAGGGGTTCCTACTTTATACCGAAGGAAGGGGTGGGACAAACTCTGGGGACCCACCTATGGGAGGTTCAGGACAGACACCCATTTCCTTTGTCCAGTTTCACACCAGAGCAGGAGCAAATAGCTCCTGCAAACGGTTTGACTATGCACAGGGACACCAAATGTGCCCCCAGTGCAGACATCAAAGCGCTCTCAGAGTGCACCCACCCAGCCCCAATACACTAAAGCCTGTCTGTGAGATAGTCACACCACCCTGTGACAGGAAACCTATTGTCAGGCCTTCCTCTGCTCGACTTCCGTCCAGCAGCAGGAGGGCAGACCTGTGTCAGTGGCTGGCAGCATCCATTTTGTGATGCCAGGGTTGAGAAAGCTGGTACCGGGTGTACCGGTGTGTCGCATATGTCCCTTTAGGAGGGTGGAATCATACCTCCCACACCAGTTACTGGTGTGGAGGTATGATTCCAAGGTGTTTGACACCAAACACAACATGTTTCCATGCAGCCGTTTTAAAGATAGCATTTACCGCGAGGTTATAATGCACTTAAGTATATGTGGTTGGCTGCATCACAAACAACCCCAGAATATAGGTTCTGAGGGATGCAGAGGGGCTCTGCTCATGTAGGTCCACCCTCTCACATAAAACCCAGCACCCTGCCTTCAGGATTTATAAGGCCTGCTATAGGGGTGGCTCATAGGTTTATATGTGCAGTGATATCGAGTAGATAAAGTGAACCTATATCTAAGTAAGGGGTGCATGCACCCCCTACACAGGCGGCTGTAGCAGACCTGTGGTGTCATTTCGAATGGTCTCCCAGGGGTGGCATAATACATGCTGCAGCCCTTGAGAGGCCTCTGGGGTACCTATGCCCTGGGTACATAGCATACCATATACTAGGGACTGATATGGGTACCCCAGAATCCATTCTGGAGTGTACCTAAAGTACATGCAATCAATTTAGAGGAGAAAGCAGATAAACTGGGGTCCTGATTAGCAGGATCCCAGTCAGACTAGTCAAAAACCAGCAAAACACCAGGAAAAAAGTAGTGGGGGTAACCATGCAGTCAGATTCTACCTTCCTACATACCCCCCCCCCTCCCCAAACGAAAGGAGATAAGGCTAACCTTGTCCAGTTGAGACTTTATTGACTAAGTGGCCATATAAGGAAGATCCTGCACTAGCATGGATACCCCCTGTCTTATGGTCCACTAAGGAGTCCCTCCCTTTAAGGGTATTGGATTTTCTCCAAAAGTTGAGATTACTACCTGTAGTGTGTTTTGGCAAAGTAAAAGGCTGGGGGGGTGTCTGAGTAGAGAAAGGAGGCCCTAATAAAGTTGGTCTCAGCTTCCTCAGAGCACTGGACACCATGGAGGTCTTTGTTTCCATGTCTGAGTTGTATCTGGCCATAAGGGTCAACCTCTGGCTGCCCACAGCTGGGTTTGGGTCCCTTTGGTTGGAACACTGGAGGGAGAGGATAGGTTCGGAACCATGTTGTCCCAGGTTGGCCCTTGCCCAATATAGTCCATCTGGGGGAGGTCCCTACCCAATGGTAAGAGGGATCACTCAGTGTGTTGAGGGCTTTTCACCTGGCTAGGGCTACTAGACTGGGTGCCCCTAATCTGTTGATGAGGGTATTCCTCTGGGCAGTGTGCCCTTAGGGGTCCACTGACCTCCCTGACCTCTGCAGCCCTAGCCTGATTTAGGCAGGGTAGAGAGGGGCAGGATACCTGCTCCAGACTGGGTACCACCTTGGAAGGGTCCCCTGCCATCAGGGGTGTTGCCAGGACAGGCCTGACCACCTCTGGGGCAGTTCGTCCACAAGGGGTAGGATCAGTTCCCTGAGGAAGCTGACCCTTACCTATAGTCTGGGGGAAGAAGACTTTTCTTCAACCCTTGTGCTCTCTGGTGGAGTAGAGTGGGCCATTCTTTCAGGCTCCATCACTCCAAAATTTCCCTGGGGTTGGGCTGAGGCCCCGTGGGTCCCACCAACTCTCTCAGGGAGGCCTAACATTCTTAAATGGGCCTGGTATTCAACTTCAGCCCAGGATGACATTTCTAGATCATTACCCAACAGGCAATCTACAGGCAAGTTTGGGGATACTGCCACTCTCTTTGGGCCAGTGACCCCCCTCCAGCTGAGATTGACTATGGCCATGGGATGATCTGTCCTGATACCATCCATGTTGTTCACCTGGTACTTAAACTCAGGTAAAAGTTGTTTAGGGGGGACTAGGTTCCCTGTCACCATGGTGACACTAGCCCCTGCACCCCTGAATGCCACAGCTTTCTAAACATTTATTTTTGGCTCCTGTCTGTACTTGCTCAAATAATTAGGACTGACATTAAAAGTGGCAAATCCCAGGCCACCATCACAGACTGAGGAGGCCTGTGAGGGGAACCTTTCCAAACTATGGTTTACCTCAGTTCCCTATGAGAACCCACCTAACTTTTTGGGTGCACTACTACCACCTGGGGGATTACTACTTGTAGTACCAGGAGGAGTGGTAGTATTGCTGGGAGGAACATTTTCCTTATTCTTGACCTTAGGGCAAATGGGGTCATTTTTAAAGTGGCCAGGCTTCTTACTGAGATTGCAATAAGGTTTCCTTTCAGGGGAGGAAGGGGGACCACCCCCAGAAGAGGACTTTTGGGGCCCTGTAGTGGATTTATCTTTTGATTTATCCCCACCTTTCTCTTGGTTCTTGGAAGAATCTTTCTTCTAGTCACCACACTGTTTCTTTGGCTTTACTCTGGTTCTGACCCATTTATCTGCCTTCTTGCCCAAGTCTTGGGGAGAAGTTAGATCTGAGTACCAGGTACTGGTGTAAAAGCTGGTTTGACAATTATTAAGGCTCTGCTCCCTCATAATCAAATTGTACAATCCTAAAAAGTAATGCACCTTGCTGCCATGTATCCAACCTTCCAGAGCCTTAGTAGCACAATCTACAAAGTCTACCCAGTCTTGAGTCTGTGCCTTTTGGGTGTCTTTGGACTTAATCCTGTACTGTTCAGTGGTTCAGCCAAACCCATCAATCAGAGCACTCTTCAAGGCTTTGTAATTATCAGCATCCTCTTCTCTAACAGTGAGGAGCTTGTCTCTACCTTTGTCTGCAAAGGAGAGCCACAACATTGCTGCCCACTGCTCCTGAAGGACCCTCTGTACTTTACAGGCCCTCTCCAGTGCAGTTATCCATTTGTGGATGTCATCCCCACTCTGGTAGGGAGGGACAATCTTGTTCAGGTTCCTATGGTCACTACCTCTAGGGACACTGTTGCTGCCACCATGGGGCTCTAGCCCCAACCTTTTTGAAGCTCTCTGAAGCTCCAGGGATTCCCTATCTTAGGCCAATTGCTCTCTCTTGATCCTGAGCTCTCTCAAACTCAAGCAGTTGGCACTTCTTCTCATAAGAGGACTCCCTTTTATGAGACGCAGAGGTCCCTACAGAAATACCAGAATGATTAGATTCCTGAGAAGGAGATCTTGATCTTCTTGGTAAACTGTTAACCCTTCCAGGTAGGGTAAAGAGAGGGCCACTGAGGCCTTCTCCCTCACCTTCAGGAAGAATTGGATTGTCCAGGTTAGAATCATCTTGATCCTCCTGGTCAGCTTTGGAGTCCATGTCATAGAAGTTATCACTTCCTGGCCTTTCCTCCTCTGCTGCTCCACCCAACTTGCCTGCCTCATCAGACCCTGGGGTCTTTCTGAGGTCATCCAAAAGCAAGGCCTCTATGAGGCATTGAGTGCCTGGATGTCTCCCTGTCTTCAGTTTCCTACATGTACACATAGTTCTCAATTCTTGGAATGAGAGATGGTCATACTTAGTTGGCAGAGGCCCACTGGTTGCTTGCCTAGAAGACATACTAGCGTTGTGTGTTATAGGCACCTACCTAACCTAGTGGGAGCTACTAAACTCTCTTGAGTCAGAGAAAGGGAGTGCTAAACCCTTGACTTACCCAACTCTAAGTTCAGTAGAACTTACATATTCTAGTCTTGATTTATATGTACCTAATACCTTTAGTGGTTTTCAGTTAGTCACGCAATGAGATTATCTGGTAATATAATACCAAGCTTGAATCCCAACCGCTGCACACCAATGTGAGAAATTGGCCTGATATATGCTGATCACTAATTAAAGTGGGCACCTTGTACCAGTCTAAACAGTCCTTATTGATGATTAGGTTAAAGACAACCTTTATTAAAAGCTATCCTAGTGGTAGCTATGGAGAGCAGCCTTCAGGCTAAGTCTCAAAGGAATGTAAAGAAGCCTGTTTTACCAGATTAGAACCTCCTGAATGACCAAATGAAAGGAGAACCACGCAAGGAATATATAAAATATATGTATTTATTACTAAACACTCTCTACTAACCTCTTTATGAGATTAGAGAACAAAGCACACAATATTAAATCACTAGAACAACAGTAAATAGCACAATACACAGTGGGCTCCAGTGGGAGACCAAACCATATACTAAGAAAGTGGTATAACAACCACAAATTGACTAGACAGTACTTAGAGCACATAGAATCACTGGGACCCCAAGGAACCACCCAAGGTAGTGACACAGGGGGCCCACAGAGGACGGGTGCAGTGTGAGTAAACAGACGCGAGCTCCGTACAACTCTATGGGAAAGTCGCGGTTGGAATTTTAAAGATTAAGGACAGTTCGGAGAGGACTTTTAGCAAACCTAGTTAAACATAGAAGGTTTGAAGGCCAGCACCCTTGAGAGTACCGAGATACCCGTGTTACCTATCCCAGAGGAGCCGGGTGCATAGGGGTCAAGTGATGTCGGAAACCTCCGTAGTTTTCAAATGGAGTAATGTGGAAAAGTGCTGCTGTCGTGGAGATGAAAACTGTCCGGTGTGATCCAAGCCTGGATCAGAGCTAAGAAGAACCTGAAAGCAGAGGGGACAGAGTCTGGGTCACTTCATAGTGACCAGGGGCACGATAGACGAATGCCCATGGGCGTCGGGTGTTTCAGGTGAGAAGAGGTGAAGCTTGACTCTGCAGCCACGAGGACCAGGAGATATCGACGATGACCATAGTCTGGAGGTGAGCTGCCCCACAAAGGATGTCGAGTGCTGGGTGGTTAGTGTCTGGATTGAACACCAACAAGCCTTGGCAACTGCAACCCATGCGGGCAGAGGAAAGATGCTTCGGTGAGGACCAGCAAGGTCCTGGGGACTCTCCAAGCTATGGAGAGTCAGGGCACGTCTGGAGCAACTAGGAAAGCCCACAGACAGTCAAAGGTACCTTCACAGGGTCCCACAGGTCGATGGACCAGGGATCGCAAAAGGACCTCGAGCTGAATCACAAAATACCAGCCCACGGAACACTCGTAGAGTGTAGGCCGGAAATCTTTGGTGGAATTACTGCTCGGGGGTCAGGACTACAAGTAGCCTAAAGCACAGCCTCAGGGGTCGCCAAAAAGCATATGCTGCTGCAAATGTACGTGGTGTACAGGGGTTCGGGTTACACAGTCCCCACGAGGGATACGGGCCTCAGAATTGCTGAGAGCTCAGATCAACCTCAGAGACCTTGGGAACCCACCTCCTGTGTTGCAGAAATCTTCAGAGTCCTCAGGAGCTCGGGAAATGTAAACTGGTCGGAAGCGTTTCAGGTGCCTGCCTTGCAGGAGATTAACTCCTTTACTCCAAGGGAGATTCTTCAGTCATCCAGCATCGTGCAGATCATCGAAGTACTTGGTTTTTGTAGCAGAGTTTAGTCCAGGTAAAATCTAAAGTCCTGTAGTCAGGGGTTCCTACTTTATACCCAAGGAAGGGGTGGGACAAACTCTGGGGACCCACCTATTTGAGGGTCAGGGCAGAGGGGTGGCTACACCCATGTCCTTTGTCCAGTTTCGCACCAGAGCAGGAGCAAATGGCTCCTGCAACCAGTTTGAGCTGGACTATGCACAGGAACACCAAATGTGCCCCCAGTGCAGACATCAAAGCACTCTCAGAGTGCACCCACCCAGCCCCAATACACTAAAGCCTGTCTGGGAGGTGGTCACACCTCCCAGTGACAGGAAACCTATTGTCAGGCCTTCCTCTGCTCGAGTTTCGTCGAGCAGCAGAAGGGCAGACCCGTGTCTGTGGCTGGCAGCATCCATTTTGTGATGCCAGGGTCGAGAAAGCTGGTACACGGTGTACCGGTGTGTCGCATATGTCCCTTTAGGAGGGTGGAATCATACCTCCCACACCATTTACTGGTGTGGAGGTATGATTCCAAGGTGTTTGATACCAAACACGACATGTTTCCATGCAGCCGTTTTAAAGCTAGCATTTACCGCAAGGTTATTTTGCACTTAAGTATGTATGGTTGGCTGCATCACAAACAACCCCGGAATATAGGTGCCGAAGGCTGCAGAGGCCCTCTCACATAAAACCCAGCACCCTGCCTTCAGGATTGATAAAGCCTGCTATAGCGGTGACTGATAGGTTTATATGTGCAGTGATATGGAGTAGATATAGTGAACCTATATCTAAGTAAGGGGTGCATGCACCACCTTACACAGGCTGCTGTTTCAGACCTGTGGTGTCATTTTGAATGGTCTCCCAGGGGTGGCGTAATACATGCTGCAGCCCCTGAGAGGCCTCTGGAGTACCTATGCCCTGGGTACATAGTATACCATATACTAGGAACTGATAAGGGTACCCCAGAATCCAATCTGGAGTGTACCTAAAGTGCATGCAATCAGTTTAGAAGAGAAAGCAGATAAACTGGGGTCCTGATTAGCAGGATCCCAGTCAGACTAGTCGAAAACCAGCAAAACACCAGGGAAAAAGTGGGGGTAACCATGCAGTCAGATTCCACCTTCTTACAGTGTGTCTATGTATAATACTTTGTACTGGAAGGTTACCCTTCCAGTACAAAACCTATGCTAGACTCAGGCATGCACCATGGCCCTAAGGTGTGTGCCTGGCACACAGCACCTGAAATCTGCGTCGGCGCTAGGGATAGGGGAGGAGAGAGCCATATCTCTGTAGATATGGCGCTCTCCTTATCCCTCCCTGTCATGCAACGCAGCACAGCATTTTTGGCTGCTGTGCTGCGTTGCATGACTTTTATGTAAATCTGGGCCCAAGTTTGACCGTACTCCGTTGTGTCCAGAGACTAGCGCTGGGAAGCAGAGGCTGCTTCTCCTGTGGGTGGTCTTTGCCATAGGTCTGACTTGACCAGGCAAGTCCATCTCTGAACTCCTACCCAATCCTGTTACTGAGTCCAGTTCCTGCCCTGTGCAGGTGGTTGTTAATAGGGAGATATCGCTCAGCCAGAAAGCAGACAACCTCACTGTAAGAGGCAGTAAAGGAGACTAGCCTGACCAGGGTTGAGGCACATAACCTGTCCACCACCCAAATAAGAACCAGAAGCATTGAGGGTCTCCAACGCCCTCAAAACCTGCATCTCAGGTCCGTCAGCCACGGCAGTCTTGCTGGTAAGTTCCCCAGTACAGAAGGCGCATTGAACTCAGCAGGGTTTACCCTTCCATCCTCACTGCTGGTCAAGATCCTGGAGGGTAGAACCTGGGTCTGGTTTCTCTGGTGTAACCATAGACTCAAGGATCTTAGGAGCCTTTGTCGAAACAACCACTCCATCTCCTAAGGACTCAGTCTCATCTTCCTCTGTCTCCAGCTGGACTCCATGGCAGACAGGTTGGATTTTTCTGAGCCGTCAGACACAGAACAAATAGATATGGGCTTGTCAAATCTCCCTTCCCACCTGAGTGCAGGGTTCTCCTCCAGTCTCAGCTCAGACTTTGATGCTACAAGACAAAGCTGAAGCTACTGGTGCTGCTGGTGGAGGACCTGGCTACTTGGCACAGCTCCAAGAGGCTAATGACCAGGCTCCAGTCTCTATTGCTGGGGGCTGTGCCAGTAGACATGAGGCTGCTTCTGGCCAAGCAGGACCTTCAGGGATGGGTGCTGCATCTGTTGATCCATCCTCCAGGTATCCTCCCACAGGAGTCTTGTAAATAAAGAACCCTGGAAATCTTTCTGCTCCCAATGTACACCGTAGGCTTGAGACGTAAGCTTCGGAGAGATGAGTTGAAGACAGGCTTATAATGTTGAGTTCTGACATACACGTGGCGGAATAAAGACGTGTACAATTACTCCCCGTATGTGGCATGGTTATTGGCGACAAACGGGGAAGATAGGACGCTCCACTCCCCAGAAGAGGCTAGACCGTGGAGATCTGGGTACTGATCAGAACCCCAACAAGAAAACTAGTAACAGAGATCACAAAGAGAGGAACCTTGAACTACCCTTTAGTCGTGGCCAATGATTTATATTAAAGACCCAGCATCGCTGTCAGAGAAGGGAGCTATGATCATCACCTGCCTAAGGCCACTATGCACATTGCGCCCTAGTTCTTCAACACGCTCAGGAGATCTGGAAGGAAAAGGAAACCTTAAGCTCTCTGCCCAATAAATATTGGGTTCTCAAATACACCCCAGTCTTTGTATCTGGGAACTCCCAGCTTAGACTGTGCTGACGATGGATACTTTCCTGAAGATCAAACTGTTTCCCTCCCTCCTGGACAAGGAGATCAAATATCCTACAATATCTGTGAAAAAGATGAACCAGTCTGATGGTCTCCTCCTCAGACAAGCAAATGCAAACACCCTTCATTTTTGGGGACCTCAGACTCGTCCTATGAAGACGGATCTACAAACCTGTTGGGTCATTGCGTTCATCTTACCTGATCCTACTCTCATGGAAGAATTTTCTCTTGGTGGCCATAATATCGACCAGTCATGTGAATGCGCTGCAAGCCCTCTGCACCACAGAACCACACACTATATCCCACCAGGAAAAGATGCTTCTGGGCTCATCCCACCTTTGTCCTAAAGGTTCCGTCAGATTTCCACTTCAACAAGGAGATAATCCACCCTATATTCTTTCCACATCCACAAGCCTCTTTGGCAGAGAAGAGACGTGCCAGCTTGGGAAGGGCCTACACTGTGGACCCCCTCTTGCACCAGCCATGGCTGACACTATGCACCGAGCTGAACCACCCTCGGGTGCCCCAGCAAACTCCACCAGTGCTAATGTTCTTCGGCAGTGTTCTGCGGGCGGCATAGTTATACATGCCACTCAACCTACTTCTACATTATGCTTTTGAGAGTTACTCCTGCAGAAGAGACGTTCTTTGCAGCCCTTTGCCCCAAAGCTGCCATCTAAGTCTCCCTTTCTCCTGCTCGGGGACTGTGAGATCTAATGGCAGCTCCCCCGCTAAGGAGGAGGAGCTCCGCCCCACTGCTGTCTGAGCACTTAAAAGAGGAAGAATGAAATGATAACACATTATTATCATTCTGTTTTCCATACTTGCTCAGTTTTCGGGGCAGGGCTGGACTGTGCATTTTCTTTGGTCTGCATGGCGGTTTGACCGTCCGTCTTGGGCCGGTCAAACAATCATGTGTACATTGCATGTTCTCCACCAGGATGTATTGCACAGTCTGGGTGGAAAACATGCACAGGCTCATAGTCCCCGTCTTAGTGCCAAACCAGGGTGCTCGGACCAATCACAATACTGCTGTCATGGTGACAGCAGGGTCGTGATTGGGTTAGGGGAGCCTGTAGTCTTCCTGCTTTGGACCGCGAGTCAGAAGAGATGAAGAGAGATGGCGACTGTACCCAGGTAAGTGATTTATATATTTTTTCATTCCTTCCCCCAACTGCCCCGTCCTGTCCCGCACCGCCCCACCACCCCCGCCTGGTTGCAGCCACCACCGGTGAAATCTTTCCTCCTGTTGTGGAGCCAGGAACAACTGAATGTTAACGTTATCTTCATAGGGACTCTCACTCTTAGCCATAGCCTATGCCCCACCCTCAGCACCTTCTCACTGACTTTCAGCCATCAGCCAGAAACACACAGTAGCTGGCTCCTTTTTCAAGAAGAGACCTGGCAAGGACATGCGTAAGCTCAGGTATAAAGGGTACATGCCACATATGATGTACACATGTATGTGCAGTGCTGGAGCGACAAGGCCGTAATGTAAGCAAGAAAATTAGACCCCATCCCTTGGTTTGGTAATAAAAAAACAGCCACAAGCTGGGGTGCAGTGCTCCCTTCACATCTCTAGACCCTGGTGCCACTGCACCTGTGCACTATTAATAGCCACACCCCTTCGCAGACGAAGCTCTGATTTATCAGCTTTTGAAACACTTCATTGCTGCTTCTAGGTGCCAGTGAGATCAAATGACGTCAAAGGACAGACCTAGGCCTGATTATAAGTGTAGCACAATGGGGTGGTGGAGTTACATCACCCTGTAAATAATGATTTTCAGGAAGAAATGTTTACCAGGTGTGGTAAATACCTCCTATTCTGAGTTTTATAATTGGAAAAGAAGTATACCGTGCAGAATTGTATATGAAAACTGCCTTTATATAGTGCTTACTACCAGTGCTTAATTTGTCAGGCGGCCACTGCAGCTTGCACCACACATCGCCCCTCCCAGCGCTGCCAATGGCATTAATACCAACACAATTACTAATCATCAGACTCCTACAAGTGTGACAATTCAGCCTATTTCAGGCCCCCAAAGCTATCAGAAAGGCTTGGGCGGCAGTGAATAGTCATTTTTTATGTATATTCAATTAATAAACAACTGTTTTTGTGCTCATCTTTAAATTAGACAGACAGCATCACAATCTGGCAGGCTGTTACAAGCCCCGGTGTTGACAATTAAGTGCCGGTGCCGAGCACCAAAAATCACTGGCTCAAATTTAGCACGGCTTACTACCCCCAGACAAGGCGCAGAATCTGTGTTTGCTGCACAAAATTCTACATTATGTGCCTACTTTTTTACATATTTTTCACTGATATCTGTCAGGGGGAATTTCAGGGCGTGGTAGTTAGGACATTACTTGGAATTCGGATGCCTGGGACATTACCAGTGACGATTAGGTTTTGAGCTGGGATGGGACTTTAGCCCCAATCTCATAATCAGGGCCTAAGAGTAACCGAGGTACCATAAAGGTAGGTTTATCTGTTTTGAATGATTCGGGAATTCGATAAGACATTGATTATGGGTGTAAATGTGATTGAACTGTGATCCACCCCTGGATTGCACAACACAGGATGAAGTGATGTTGAAATACCAAAGAGTTATTAACACTAGTGACCCTTGGAAGAAACCCCATAGGTTCCTCCCGACCTCTATAGCCCACCTTCATGCACCAACAGTCACTCCCCTCGTCTAGAGTCAACATGTCATACCACCTCACCAGTGGGCCCATCAGTATAGGTAATTACATACCTATATGTACAGTCATCTCCCATTTCTAGGGGCACATGACTATAGGAACAGTCATCACCCACCCCAAGGAGCACATGATTATAGGTGCTGTACATCATCAATCTCTACTGGCACATGACTATAGGGGCAGTCATCACCCACCTCTAGGGGCACATGACTATAGGGGCAGTCATCACCCACCTCTAGGGGCACATGACTATAGGGGCAGTCATCACCCACCTCAATGGGCACATGATTATAGCTACAGTCATCACCCAGCTCTGTGAGCCCATGATTGTAGCTACAGTCTTCACTCTTCTGTATGGGCTCATGATTGTAGCTACAGTCATCACTCATCTCTACGGGCCCATGATTGTAGCTACAGTCATCACTCATCTCTACGGGCCCATGATTATAGCTACAGTCATCACCCAGCTCTGTGAGCCCATGATTGTAGCTACAGTCTTCACTCTTCTGTATGGGCTCATGATTGTAGCTACAGTCTTCACTCTTCTGTATGGGCTCATGATTGGAGCTACAGTCTTCACTCTTCTATATGGGCTCATGATTGTAGCTACAGTCATCACTCATCTCTACGGGCCCATGATTGTAGCTACAGTCTTCACTCTTCTGTATGGGCTCATGATTGTAGCTACAGTCATCACTCATCTCTACGGGCCCATGATTGTAGCTACAGTCTTCACTCTTCTGTATGGGCTCATGATTGTAGCTACAGTCATCACCCAGCTCTGTGAGCCCATGATTGTAGCTACAGTCTTCACTCTTCTGTATGGGCTCATGACTGTAGCTACAGTCTTCACTCTTCTGTATGGGCTCATGATTGGAGCTACAGTCTTCACTCTTCTATATGGGCTCATGATTGTAGCTACAGTCATCACTCATCTCTACGGGCCCATGATTGTAGCTACAGTCTTCACTCTTCTGTATGGGCTCATGATTGTAGCTACAGTCATCACTCATCTCTACGGGCCCATGATTGTAGCTACAGTCTTCACTCTTCTGTATGGGCTCATGATTGTAGCTACAGTCATCACCCAGCTCTGTGAGCCCATGATTGTAGCTACAGTCTTCACTCTTCTGTATGGGCTCATGATTGTAGCTACAGTCATCACCCACTGTCAGGGGGCCCATGATCATAGCTACGGACAGAAATTATTGTACTATTTTTCGAACTTCCCAGTCTATGTCCCGACCAAAATCTTTCGGCAACTTGAGCAACTAACCAGAGATCTTATTTGGAACAAGGGCCGGCCCCTCATTGCACTGTGGAAATTATACACCCCCCCAAAAGTAGAGGAGAATTGGCAGTTCCTCACATGGAATTGTATTATTTTGCAGCGCAATTACAATGGGTTAGGAGATGGTTTGCAGGGAAGACACAGCCACTGAACAACCGCAATGGTCTCAATCCCAAAGATACCACGTATTCCATCCCATTACTCGATCAAAGCGCCCTTTACAGATATATGTGGCCTTGGCACATTGGTGCTAAAAGAGGAGCCTGTATCTCGCAAAGGATATAACCCCCTACGCCCCGTCAATACCACTTTTAGGAACACCTAGGGGTGGACTGAGCACCTCTAACAGAACACTTGTACATTGGCACCAAGCAGGATTAAGTTCCTTGGGTGATCTTTATGCAGAAGGCGCCCGGATGCCATTTGAGAATTTAGTGAATGATTGTGACTTACCCACTCCCACCGGTCAATGTCTATTACATAATTCAATTTACGAGATTGCTCTCCGCGGCACGGGGCGATATCACTACTGAATTGGAGACACATCTCCTAGTGCAATATTTGCATGTTATGGGCAATGGAACACATATAGTGCACTGGCTGGTTGAAGCGTTACTCGCCCACGTAATGAGACCCTTGACAGCCCTCCGATGACGATGGGAAGTGGAGAGGGGAAAACAATGGACAGACCGCGAATGGGACACACCGCTAGCAAACCCCACTACTGTTCCAAGAAACGCCAAGTTTAAACTAATTAAGACATATATAACTCAAAGGGCATACCTTTCCCTGGACAAACTAAACAAATACTTTCATACCAACACTGCGGCATGCCCACGCTGTCTGCAGATAGATGCGGACCTCCTGCACATGCTTCGGTTTTGTGCCTCTATATCTACTTACTGGCAGGAAGTCATCGCAGCACTTGAAATATGCGTCGACAAGACAATCACGCGTACATGGGAGGTCTGCATATTAGGCCTTTCTCCTAGATCAAAGGCAAATGGGGTTACTTCGAGATTTACTGACCTAGGATTGGTAGTCGCAAAGAGGTTAATAACCAAGAGATGGAGGCGCACTGACCCTCCAGCTGTTAATAGTTGGAGAAAACCACTCCTAGCGTGAGCGCAAGCTGAAAGCACATCACTACACAGGGAGGAAATAGCTGGGCTACGCAAGTACCCTATTGGGACACTATACTGTTAGATTTAACACGAATGCATAGGGAGACAGGGGGAGGCTCTTCGCCGGTAGCAGATGTGCGAGGCGAGGCTGCAGACCCACAGGCCCACACTGAGATGAGCTCAGGATGAGGCCCTAGACGACCTAGGGGAAAAGGGCCATAGACATAACACATCATTGGTACTAGTGGGAGGGCACAGACATAGCCCCGGTGTGAGAAGTTGGCCTGGTATATGATGCTCACTAGTTAAAGTGATCACCTTGTACCATGCCAAGCAACCCTTATGGTGTGGTTGTAAGTCAACCTTTTCGGACTAGCTGCCCTAGTGGTAGCGTAGGCTAAGCAGTCTTTGAGGCTAAACTCGTGATGCGTGTTAAGCCAGCTGTTTTACCAAATGTAACCCCCTTTTATACCAATGAAAGGACACCACACAGATATATATTCAAAATATATATGTATTTATTTCTCAAAGTAACCCCTAGTCTCTTTATGAGCACAGGAGCACAAATCGTCAAACAAGATTATCACAGAATACACAGAAGTTGCACTTTATATGGATAGGCCCTGGTGGCCACTCGAACCATATACTAAAATAGTGGTATAAGTACCACGAACAGAAAAGGGAAAAGGCCTAGGGCCTCTAGAATCGCTGGGCCTACAAGGAGCTAACGTCAGTTAGTGACCAGGAGGTCCACGGGTGGCGTGTGCAGAGCAAATAGTCACACGCGTGCTCCCATAGGTTTCAATGGGTGCGTAAAAAGTACAAAGTTACTGCAAAGAGGATCTTCCGGATGGACTAGGAACTCAAGACTTGGAACACAGGCACTAGAGATGTAATACTACACTTGGGCACAGGTGTGCCAGCTTTACCTCACCCACAGGAAGCGGGTGCATAAGCCTCGAAGTGCGTCGGGTTTCTTCTATCTGTTCCGTGGAGCCTGAAGACAAAGATGCTGCAGGCGGTCGGTCCGGGAGAGATGCAGTGGATCCAAGAGTGGATCGGAGATGTTGAAGACCTGTAAGCAGAGGGGACAGTGTTCACAGTCACTAGCCAGTGACCAGCGTGGCACCAGGTGGGTACCAGGCAATGTCGGGTGCAAACAGGAAGAAAGGTGTAGCTTGTCTCTGCAGCCACGTGGTCCCTGGAGGTCGACGACGTCCAGGAGTCGGTTCACGAGCTGTCCCACGCAGGCTCTCGCTGTCGGCGGTGTCGGCGACTTGATCGAAGGAAACAAGCCTTGGCAAAAGCAATTGTTGTAGGAAATGAAATATGCTGATGGTTCTGACCAGCAAGGTCAGAAGGACTGCTCCTTTGGAGGGGAGCAAGGGCCAGTCTGGAGCTACCAGACCAGCGGTGTATTTCTTGAAGTTCGTCGCCAAGATGGCTACTAGCCAACGGGCCAGCAACCGGTTAGGCGCGTCGAGTGGCAAAATGCAGAAGGGCCCCACGCAGATCGTGGAGATGCTGGAGGGCTCACCTTTGGTGCAGATGCTGCTCGGGTGTTGGGCTTCTCAGATCCCAAAGCACAACTTGGAGGGAGCCTCGGTTGTTGCGCTTGTCAGCTTGTCGTAGTCGTTCCAAGATGGCTGGCTCCACGTGTCTCGGTGCCTCCACGGGTCTCCTCTTTTCAGGGACTGTGGATCGGGCGGTGAGAGGTCTGGAGGTCCAGGTCTTGTCAGTCTCTGGGCTCGGGCTCCGGCGGGAGGCGGCGGCAAAGCAGACGTTGATTCGCTGGATGGTGCTTGCGTTAGCAAGGTGGTCACTCCCTGACCACAGGGGAGATTGGCTTCAGTCCTCTGTGCAGCAGAGCGTCGAAGTTCCCGTCTTCTTCTTAGTGTTAAGTTGATTCCAGGATGTCTGAAGTCTTAGGACACAGCTCCTACCTTTAAGCGGATTCTAGGGGCCGGACTACCTGCTAGGTCCCTCCCTATGGGTGGGACTAGGAAGGGGGGTGGTTACACCCCCAATCCTTTGTCCAGCTCGCCCCAGGCCCGGGACTGGTGTGCCCCAGGACCGGTTTGAACTGGCATATGCACCGAGGCTCCTTGTGAGCCACAGGCATGTCTGGTTTCTTTCAAGCCCTACCTGACCAATACACAAAATCCTGTCTGGGGTGGTGCACGCACCTCCCCTGGCAGGAAACCCTTTGTCCACACCTCCCAAGCTGGAAGGACTCCCAGCAGCAGGAGGGCAGACTTGTGTCTGTGGTGGCAGCATCCATTTTGTGGAGCTGAGGCTATGTCTGATTTTACCCGGGTTTCAGGTACTGTACATGTCGTGTCCCTCTAGAAGGGTGGAATGCTAACCCCGTCGCCAGAATTGGCGAGGGGTTAGGATTCCAATTCGTATGACACCTTACTCGACATGTTTTGATAAAGCCAAACCAAAGATAGCATTTAACCGCGAGGTTCATAATGCACTTAAGAGTATATGGTATGACGATACCTGGAAACAGTAGAAGGAAGTTGTTCCGACCACTGCAGACAGGCTCAGCTCATGCCAGAGCACCATCTCACATGGAACCAAGCACTCTGCCTTCAGGATTGTTAAGGCCTGCCATAGGAGTGACTTATAGGTTACCAGGTGTCCCATTTAAGGTTAGGTATAGGTATACTACACCTAAGTAAGAGGTGATTACACCAACTTACCCCAGCTGAGTGATCAGCCAGTTGTGTCAAATTGTTAGGCCAAGCCTGGGGTGGCATAATACATGCTTCAGCCCTTGGCAGGCCTTGGGTACACCAATGCCCTGGGTACCTAGTGTACACTGGTACAGGGGCTGACAGGGTGATCCACTTCCAATTGGTTATGCACCTAGGGTGCATAGTTTTAATTTAGTAGAGAGAACAGCAGGCTGGGGGTCTGATTGGCAGGCCCACAGCCTCAATATGTCAAAAACCAGTGAAGCAAAAAGCAAAAATTTGGGGTGACCATAGGATAGCAGACCCTACTCTCCTACACAACCCCCCCCCCAAACGCTGGGACATTAAACTAGCCTTGACCAGTCTCGTCTTCATGTCCTAAGTGGAAGTACCTGGAGAGACCATCTGCATTCCCATGGTCAGTACCTGGCCGGTGCTCCACTGTAAAGTCCATCCCCTGTAGGGAAATGGACCACCTAAGCAGTTTGGGGTTTTCACCCTTCATCTGATTTAGCCACAAGAGGGGCTTATGGTCGGTCTGAATCTTGAAGTGAGTGCCAAACAAGTATGGCCTCAGCTTCTTCAGGGCCCACACCACAGCAAAGGCCTCCCTCTCAATAGCTGACCAATTCTTCTCTCTGGGGGTCAACCTTCTGCTAATAAAAGCAATGGGTTGGTCTTGACCATCTACATTAAGTTGTGACAGCACAGCTCCCACACCCAACTCAGAAGCATCTGTTTGGACAATAAACTCTTTGGAGTAGTCAGGACTTTTCAGGATAGGTGCAGAGCACATGGCCTCCTTCAGGTCATCAAATGCCTTTTGACAGCTTACTGTCCACTGAACCTTTTTGGGCATCTTCTTGGATGTCAGATCATTAAGAGGAGTCACAATGGACCCATAGTTCTTAACAAACTTCCTGTAGTACCCAGTCAAGCCCAAGAAAGCTCGAACTTGAGTCTGGGTGGTTGGAGGGGACCAGTCCTTGATGGATTGTATCTTACTCTCCAGTGGTTGAACTTGGCCTCCACCAACAAGGTGGCCCAAATATACAACCTTACTCTGCCCTATCTGGCACTTTGTAGCCTTGATAGTGAGGCCTGCCCTTTGCAGAGCCTCAAGAGCCTTCTTCAGGTGGATCAGGTGATCCTCCCAGGTGGAGCTAAAGACAGCAATGTCATCAAGATATGCTGCGCAAAAGTCATCCAACCCAGTAAGGACTTGGTTCACCAGCCTTTGGAAGGTGGCAGGTGCATTCTTCAGACCAAAGGGCATCACCACAAACTGGTAGTGCCCACCTGGGGTTGAGAATGCTGTTTTGGCCTTAGACTCCTCAGCTAATCTGATTTGCCAATAGCCAGCTGTTCAGTCAAATGTGCTCAAAAACTTTGCAGAAGCTAGTTTGTCTATGAGCTCATCTGCCCTTGGAATAGGGTGTGCATCTGTCCTGGTGACAGCATTGAGTCCTCTGTAATCCACACAGAACCTCATCTCTCTCTTGCCATCTTTGGTGTGAGGTTTGGGGACCAGAACCACTGGGCTAGCCCAGGGGCTCTCTGAGGGTTCAATGACACCTAATTCCAGCATTTTATGTACCTCAGCCTTTATACAGTCCCTGACGTGGTCAGGTTGTCTGTAAAGCTTGTTCTTTACAGGCAGACTGTCACCAGTGTCCACCACATGGGTACACCAGTCAGTTTGACTAGGTATCAAGGAAAACATATGTGAAAATGATTGTAGAACCTGTCTACATTCAGTCTGCTGATGGGCAGTGAGGTTGCCTCCAAGGGTCACTCCTTCAACTGAGCCATCTTCAGGGTTCTGAGACAACAGGTCTGGGAGAGGGTCACTCTCTTCCTCCTGTCCCTCATCTGTAGCCATGAGCAAGCCCATGTCTGCCCTGTCAACATATGCCTTAAGCCTGTTAACATGGAGTACCCTGTGGGGACTCCTGGGAGTTCCTAGGTCGACCAGGTAGGTGACCTCTCCCTTCTTTTCCAGGATTGTATGGGGTCCAGACCATTTGTCTTGGAGTGCTGCTGGGGCCACTGGCTCCAACACCCATACCTTCTGTCCTGGCTGAAACTCAACCAAGACAGCCTTTTGGTCATGCCAAGCTTTCTGTAAGGCCTGGCTTGCCTCAAGGTTTTTGGATGCCTTCTCCATATACTCAGCCATCCTGGAGCGGAGACCAAGTACATAGTCCACTATGTCTAGCTTAGGCTTTTTGAGAGGTAACTCCCATCCTTCCTTCACCAAACACAGTGGGCCTCTCACAGGGTGCCCAAACAACAATTCAAAGGGGCTGTAGCCAACTCCTTTTTGTGGGACCTCTCTGTAAGCAAACAGAAGGCAGGGTAGAAGGATGTCCCATCTTCGCCTGAGCTTTTCAGGTAATCCTTTGATCATACCCTTTAGGGTCTTGTTGAATCTCTCAACAAGCCCATTACATTGTGGGTGATAAGGGGTGGTGAACTTGTAGTTGACACCACATTCCTTCCACATAGCTGTCAAGTATCCTGACATAAAGTTGGTACCTCTGTCAGATACTACCTCCTTAGGAAACCCCACTCTGGAGAATACTCCCAGCAGGGCCCTGGCCACAACAGGTGCTGTAGTGGTCCTAAGGGGAATTGCCTCTGGATACCTGGTGGCATGATCCACTACCACCAGTATAAATCTGTGCCCAGATGCAGTGGGAGGATCCATGGGACCCACTATGTCTATTCCCACTCTTTCAAAGGGGACCCCCACCACAGGTAGTGGTATTAGGGGGGCCTTTGATGTGCCACCTGATTTGCCACTGGCTTGGCAGGTAACACAGGAGCGACAAAACTCCTTTGTGTCTTCATTCATGTGAGACCAGTGAAAGTGAGGGACAAGTCTGTCCCAAGTCTTGTTCTGGCCTAAGTGTCCTGCTAAAGGAATGTCATGGGCCAAGGTAAGAAGGAAGCCCCTAAATTGCAGAGGTATAACCAACCTCCTGGTAGCACCAGGCTTGGGGTCTCTAGCCTCTGAATAAAGGAGCCCTTCATCCCAATACACTTTATGGGTACCTTGAGCATTCCCAGCAGCCTCAGCAGCAGCCAGCTGTCTGAGGGGTTCAAGAGAGGGACAGGATAACTGAGCCTGCCTCAAGTCAGCCCTTGAAGGTCCCCCTGTCCCCAGAAACTCAACCTGATCAGGTTCAAGCTCTTCAGGGACAGTTCCTTCAGGGTCCTCTAGATCAGCTTCCTGGGAAGGCTGATCATCACTCTGAGGCAGGGGGGAAGGCACAGCCTTGACCCTCCTGTTCTTCTTCTTGGTAGGTGCTTGGTCCATTGTTCCAGGATCCAAGACCTGAGGTTCAGTGAGGCACTTTTTGGCCTGTGACCTGGTCACAGCAAGGACATGTGATGATATACCTAACATCTCTGCATGAGTCCTGTACTCCACTTCTGACCATAGAGAACTCTCTAGGTCATTGCCCAACAAACATTCTACTGGGAGGGCTGCACTAACCACAACCCTTTTGAGGCCAGTTACCCCTCCCCATGAGAAGTTAACAACTGCCACACTATGTGAAGTAGTGGCATTGCTGGCATTGGTCACCAGGTAGTTCTCACCTGGTATGTACTGTCCAGGGTCCACAAAGCCTGGTGTCACCATAGTGACACTGGCACATGTGTCCCTGTAGGCTTGAGCCACTTTGTCATTAATTAAAGGAGTCTGTCTGTACTTGCCCAGGTTACTGGGGCTCACAGTCAGGGACAAATCAATGTCCCCATCACAGATCAAGACTGCCTGTGTCAGGGTTCTGTCTAAGTCAGAATCTCCTTCAGTTCCCATAGTGATTCCCACTACACCCTTTGTCTGGGGACCAACACTGCTAACAGTAGTACTGGGAGCAGGTGCCTTAGGGGCAACAGTGTTGGGGGCTCCACCCTTTTTGCAATCACTAGTCCAGTGAGTTGTATTCTTGCAATGATTGCACCAGGGTTTCTTTTGACCTTCTTTCTTCTTTTTGGACTGTTGTTGGGACCCACCCTCCTTAGCAGTAGTTTGGGGCCCTGTTGAAGACTTCTGGTCTTTAGATTTCTGATCTCCACCCTTTTGGTATGTTTTCTTCTGATCACCCCCTTGGCCCTGGTTCTGGTTCTTTTGCTTAACCCTGGTTCTGACCCATTTGTCTGCCTTCTTTCCCAATTCTTGGGGAGAGGTCAGATCAGAGTCAACCAAGTGTTGATGCAGTTGCTGGTTTTGACAGTTATTTAAAATCTGTTCTCTCATCATCAAATTATATATCAATCCTGTAAAATCAGATACCTTACTTCCCAGCAACCAACCCTCCAAAGCCTTAGTGGCACATTCAACATATTCAGACCAGTCCTGAGTCTGTGTCTTTTGGGTGTCTCTGAACATTAACCTGTACTGTTCAGTGGTTAAGCCTAACCCATCTACCAGAACACTCTTCAGGACTCTGTAGTTTCTGACATCCTCTTCTCTAACAGTGAGGAGTCTGTCCCTGCCTCTTCCCTCAAAGGAGAGCCAGAGGATTGCTGCCCACTGGTCTTCAGGAACCTGCTGTACTTTGCAGGCTCTCTCAAGAGCAGTTATCCATTTGTGGATGTCATCCCCACTTTTGTAGGGGGGCACAACCTTAGACAGGTTCCTATTGTCAAAGACCCTATCTTTGTCCTTAGGGACAATGCTGCCACCAGTGGGTATAGACCCACTCTCTCTAGGTTGCCTAGCCTTGTTCAGTTTTTCTTCCATCAGGGCTACTTCTAGCTCCTGCTTCCTGATCCTCAGCTGGGCTTCCTGCATTCTGGCCTCATGTTCCCTCCTCTGAGGGGTGGTCATCCTTTTCCTGGAGTGACCTTGAGAGCCTCTAGAGCCATGAGAAGCATTGGAGTCACCTGAGCGATTCCTTTGCCTCCCAAGCCCTGTGTTAAGTCCACTGGGGAGATCCAATGGGGTAAACCCATTGTCAGTCCCCAATAGCCTTAGTTTAGCTGGGCCAAGTATAACACTTGGCACTGGGCTAGTTCTCCCTTCATCCTCACCACTTTCTGTATCCCCATCACTTTCCTCCTCTGTAGTATGGTGCTCATCTAAGGGATGGCTATTGGAAGGGGGTACCTCTGTGGCATCTTCAGAAGGGGGGCCTCCTGTTCCTGACCCTAAGGGGGCTAACTGGGAAGCTTTCCTGAGTTCTCTCTGATTCTCATCATTTTGTAAGAGTTCTCTGAGCTCAGCAGAGGTAGGGTTCTTGGGCTGTTTAAGGCCCCTAAGAGTTGCCAAATGCCTGAGCTCATTCTGGTTAAGGGTAGCAAAGCTGGATGGTGCCCTCTGGGGGTCACTCTCAACAGAGATGGGTACAGTGGACCCCTCTGCCCCAGCCATTGCTCTTAAGTGTGGGTGGATGTGTTGCAATCTACCTACACTTGGGTTTACCTACTAAACCTATCTAGTAGTTGTAGTCAGGGTGTGCTACTCCCTTTGCTCTACAACAACTAAGTTCAGTAGAACTTAAGTATATCTAATCTTGTTTTATATGTACCTACAGGTACCTATGTGATCTTTCAATTGGTAACCAAGAGATTACAATGGTAAAACACAGCAAGCTCAAATCCAACCGCTGCTCACCAATGTGAGAAGTTGGCCTGGTATATGATGCTCACTAGTTAAAGTGATCACCTTGTACCATGCCAAGCAACCCTTATGGTGTGGTTGTAAGTCAACCTTTTCGGACTAGCTGCCCTAGTGGTAGCGTAGGCTAAGCAGTCTTTGAGGCTAAACTCGTGATGCGTGTTAAGCCAGCTGTTTTACCAAATGTAACCCCCTTTTATACCAATGAAAGGACACCACACAGATATATATTCAAAATATATATGTATTTATTTCTCAAAGTAACCCCTAGTCTCTTTATGAGCACAGGAGCACAAATCGTCAAACAAGATTATCACAGAATACACAGAAGTTGCACTTTATATGGATAGGCCCATATACTAAAATAGTGGTATAAGTACCACGAACAGAAAAGGGAAAAGGCCTAGGGCCTCTAGAATCGCTGGGCCTACAAGGAGCTAACGTCAGTTAGTGACCAGGAGGTCCACGGGTGGCGTGTGCAGAGCAAATAGTCACACGCGTGCTCCCATAGGTTTCAATGGGTGCGTAAAAAGTACAAAGTTACTGCAAAGAGGATCTTCCGGATGGACTAGGAACTCAAGACTTGGAACACAGGCACTAGAGATGTAATACTACACTTGGGCACAGGTGTGCCAGCTTTACCTCACCCACAGGAAGCGGGTGCATAGGCCTCGAAGTGCGTCGGGTTTCTTCTATCTGTTCCGTGGAGCCTGAAGACAAAGATGCTGCAGGCGGTCGGTCCGGGAGAGATGCAGTGGATCCAAGAGTGGATTGGAGATGTTGAAGACCTGTAAGCAGAGGGGACAGTGTTCACAGTCACTAGCCAGTGACCAGCGTGGCACCAGGTGGGTACCAGGCAATGTCGGGTGCAAACAGGAAGAAAGATGTAGCTTGTCTCTGCAGCCACGTGGTCCCTGGAGGTCGACGACGTCCAGGAGTCGGTTCACGAGCTGTCCCACGCAGGCTCTCGCTGTCGGCGGTGTCGGCGACTTGATCGAAGCAAACAAGCCTCGGCAAAAGCAATTGTTGTAGGAAATGAAATAAGCTGATGGTTCTGACCAGCAAGGTCAGAAGGACTGCTCCTTTGGAGGGGAGCAAGGGCCAGTCTGGAGCAACCAGACCAGCGGTGTATTTCTTGAAGTTCGTCGCCAAGATGGCTACTAGCCAACGGGCCAGCAACCGGTTAGGCGCGTCGAGTGGCAAAATGCAGAAGGGCCCCACGCAGATCGTGGAGATGCTGGAGGGCTCACCTTTGGTGCAGATGCTGCTCGGGTGTTGGGCTTCTCAGATCCCAAAGCACAACTTGGAGGGAGCCTCGGTTGTTGCGCTTGTCAGCTTGTCGTAGTCGTTCCAAGATGGCTGGCTCCACGTGTCTCGGTGCCTCCACGGGTCTCCTCTTTTCAGGGACTGTGGATCGGGCGGTGAGAGGTCTGGAGGTCCAGGTCTTGTCAGTCTCTGGGCTCGGGCTCCGGCGGGAGGCGGCGGCAAAGCAGACGTTGATTCGCTGGATGGTGCTTGCGTTAGCAAGGTGGTCACTCCCTGACCACAGGGGAGATTGGCTTCAGTCCTCTGTGCAGCAGAGCGTTGAAGTTCCCGTCTTCTTCTTAGTGTTAAGTTGATTCCAGGATGTCTGAAGTCTTAGGACACAGCTCCTACCTTTAAGCGGATTCTAGGGGCCGGACTACCTGCTAGGTCCCTCCCTATGAGTGGGACTAGGAAGGGGGGTGGTTAAACCCCCAATCCTTTGTCCAGCTCGCCCCAGGCCCGGGACTGGTGTGCCCCAGGACCGGTTTGAACTGGCATATGCACCGAGGCTCCTTGTGAGCCACAGGCATGTCTGGTTTCTTTCAAGCCCTACCTGACCAATACACAAAATCCTGTCTGGGGTGGTGCACGCACCTCCCCTGGCAGGAAACCCTTTGTCCACACCTCCCAAGCTGGAAGGACTCCCAGCAGCAGGAGGGCAGACTTGTGTCTGTGGTGGCAGCATCCATTTTGTGGAGCTGAGGCTATGTCTTATTTTACCCGGGTTTCAGGTACTGTACATGTCATGTCCCTCTAGAAGGGTGGAATGCTAACCCCGTCGCCAGAATTGGCGAGGGGTTAGTATTCCAATTCGTATGACACCTTACTCGACATGTTTTGATAAAGCCAAACCAAAGATAGCATTTAACCGCGAGGTTCATAATGCACTTAAGAGTATATGGTATGACGATACCTGGAAACAGTAGAAGGAAGTTGTTCCGACCACTGCAGACAGGCTCAGCTCATGCCAGAGCACCATCTCACATGGAACCAAGCACTCTGCCTTCAGGATTGTTAAGGCCTGCCATAGGAGTGACTTATAGGTTACCAGGTGTCCCATTTAAGGTTAGGTATAGGTATACTACACCTAAGTAAGAGGTGATTACACCAACTTACCCCAGCTGAGTGATCAGCCAGTTGTGTCAAATTGTTAGGCCAAGCCTGGGGTGGCATAATACATGCTTCAGCCCTTGGCAGGCCTTGGGTACACCAATGCCCTGGGTACCTAGTGTACACTGGTACAGGGGCTGACAGGGTGATCCACTTCCAATTGGTTATGCACCTAGGGTGCATAGTTTTAATTTAGTAGAGAGAACAGCAGGCTGGGGGTCTGATTGGCAGGCCCACAGCCTCAATATGTCAAAAACCAGTGAAGCAAAAAGCAAAAATTTGGGGTGACCATAGGATAGCAGACCCTACTCTCCTACACCCGGACAGATCCGTGTGACCGAACTAAGATGGATACACTGTGCTTGAAAAGTGTGCTCTATACACACACCGATCCAGGAGAGACAAGTAGACAAGGGTTTTGTTAGTTTGTTATATTATAAAAGTATATCAATGTTTTGCATCCTCCTCTTGAATTGCTGGTATGCTTAGGCGCGGATGTTGACGTATAATATCTTCGGTCACTTGATTACAACCACTGCAGCAGTCCCCTACTACAGGACTACAGTTTGAGTCATTTCTCACCTACAGCGCACATCATTTCTATAAATTGTTGCCACCTCCCCTTTGAGGTGGCACCCGATTATAATTAAAGTCATAACTCTGCCCCTACAGGGTGCACCTGAGTACAGCAGCAGACAACCTTCTCTCCAGAGGACACATAACGTCATACCCTTAAACCCCTCCAGGGGGCGCAAGGAAATAGCTGCAGCATTGTTGAGATGCACACCGACTCATAAGTGGCTCCAAAGATAAAAGTCAGTGCCCTTGGGAATGCCCCAGGCAAAGGACAGTCTGGATTTCATAATGTATGGCGTGTTCCTGTAATCACACTTTATTACAAATAGATAATGAAGGGCTGTAATAACTATATAATGCATGGAAGCCTGCAATCTCTGTATGAAAATCCCAATCTCTAATGTATTTATTTCCTTATTACAGGTGTGTTGTGTAATGAAGAAATGAGAAGCTGCACAACTGTAATAAGATACTGCAGCTGAGTTCTGACGTCATAATGCCTGGTGCCAGCGCCAGCAGCCAAGGGTAGAGGCCGGTCATGGAGCATAATGACGGCCACAATTACAACACTGAAAACATGAACTGTATTCTCCTTTTTTGGATATGTTTTTCTAAAATGCAAAGCTTTAAGCTGTGGCAACATGTTAATTGTTCTTCCAATCTATATGTCATTACAAGAAGGATAGAAACTCTGCATGTTTCAACACAGCATTTTTAAATCTGTCTTACATGAAACTAATCCCAATATATTTTGGCAGGAATTACTAACTTCTTTTAGTAAATTGCAGTACAGATTCTGCTTTTATTCTCCATACTTGCAATAAACATGAAACAGCAACCCACTAAGGATTGAAGAGGTTTGTGGGAAGGGCGAAGGTGTGTCAATGTATTATACTGAATAAAATACCCTCTGCCATAATTAAAAGGAGGGTGGAAGTCACCTTGGAGTTCCATGAACTGATTGAAGGAACTTGGTCTTCGGCCTTGTTCCTCCACGTGGTCATGAAAGTCCTCAGTGACCTGGAGTATTCTTATGATGTAGATCAAGCGGGTACTTGATCCAGTACTTAAAAACTTTCCTTTAAAATTCGTATTTCACTCTGTAAGAACAAAATTACATAATTATTCATCTATGATAATAGAATGACATTGCTACTCTACTTTAATAACATATTACAGTTGAGTTGTGATGTCACAATGCCTGCTGCCAGCAAACAGTGTGAAAGGCAGTTTGGTGCACAGACCTTCAGTTGCTGTTTAGACAGTGAAAGGGATAAGTTGCTTTACAGCCCTTTCTTGTGCTCTGTTTTCCCGAATCCCCTATAAATAGACTCTTCCCATTGGAGCAGGATCGAGACTGATTTGCATATGGCCGGGTCCAAACTGAGGTGGCATGGAGTTCAAAATAACGACGGATTGGGACGTGGCCTGAGTAATTATCGGTGGCAGAGATTAATTCAAGCATTCCATCCATCACTTTTTTGTATACTTTGATATAAAAAACAGCTTTTGTGCACGCAACCCATATAAACACCGTTTGTGAATACCTGTGTTTATATCCATTGGCACATTAAAGCCTGACTTACCTGACCTCATTACAAGTGGGCGGGTATATTGATGTGATAATTAACGCATGGATAAAAATCTGACACTGATGTGTTAAATTTTATCAGATGAGATAATTATCGCATATTCTGAGTTTTTGGGAAATAACGTGGGATTTTGGTTCTTACAATGTCAAAACCTGCATTTTCTGGTGAAACCCGTGTTTCTTACCCATGTTAAATGTTGGCACGTTTGTGCTGCCGAAACTTAACAAATGGCACAATCTTCAATGCACCTGTTATCAACTGAGTGAAGGAAACATTGCGCCGCTTGCATTTGCGAGCCATGCGCAAACACGTGTTTGTGAATAGATCGTATTTTAAGAGGCCGCTTGAAATGAGGGACACTGCATTTGCCAGCGATGCTCAAACACGTGTTTGTGAATAGATCGTATTTTAAGAGGCCGCTTGAAATGAGGGACACTGCATTTGCCAGCGATGCTCAAACACGTGTTTGTGAATAGATTGCAGTTTAAGAGGCCGCTTGAAATGAGGGGCACTGCATTTGCCAGCGATGCTCAAACACGTGTTTGTGAATAGATCGCATTTTAACAGGTCGCTTGAAATGAGGGACACTGCATTTGCCAGCGATGCTCAAACACGTGTTTGTGAATAGATTGCAGTTTAAGAGGCCGCTTGAAATGAGGGGCACTGCATTTGCCAGCGATGCTCAAACACGTGTTTGTGAATAGATCGTATTTTAAGAGGCCGCTTGAAATGAGGGACACTGCATTTGCCAGCGATGCTCAAACACGTGTTTGTGAATAGATCGTATTTTAAGAGGCCGCTTGAAATGAGGGACACTGCATTTGCCAGCGATGCTCAAACACGTGTTTGTGAATAGATCGTATTTTAAGAGGCCGCTTGAAATGAGGGACACTGCATTTGCCAGCGATGCTCAAACACGTGTTTGTGAATAGATTGCAGTTTAAGAGGCCGCTTGAAATGAGGGACACTGCATTTGCCAGCGCTTGCAGTTTTTATCTGAGCCTCTTTCTCGATGCAGTCCTGTGACCTCACCTGCCACAGCCAGACAGCCGACACCTAGCGTGTACTCAGACTCGAATCTACCAGCCACCGCGGGACATGAGGGGGGTTCTGGCTCGGCAGCTGTTTCTGAGCCACATCTGGGATCAGGCCGACCCTGTGACATACGCTGATATTGTCCTGGTTTCATTTTCTGACACCAGGACACAGTTCCGCAGCGCCCGCACATTGCCTGCTCTCTGCTTGGCAATAAGGCGCAGCCCAGCAACGCTGGGACCTGGGTAGAGCAAGTACTTGTAAAAGTAAAAGTGTTGTATAAGAACAAGAACTGGATAATTGTGTATTTGGGTCGCAACATCGACAACCGCTACAGTGGACTGTTTTTACACTGATGTAGGAGTTCAATACTCCCGATGGGAATGTTGGTCTAGCATCCATATGTCCTTGTCAGTCACATGTATACACTTGCATTGTGTATAGCACCTGCACACTGCTTGTTGACTTTGTCACTTTCACTGCGCCTCTCCACCAATAGGAGCTCCTTCTTCTAAGACTCTTTCTCTGAAATGAAGACATTGAGGTCTTGTTTTGATACAAGCCGTTTCTATTGTGAATTACCAAATACATTTCCTAATTGCAACATAATCTTTCTGGTGGGGGCTGTGTGTAACTATTGATGTGGACGTCAAGGGCCACACTTCCCCCATAGGGACCACTTGTGCCTTGATTACTTGCTTTCTGTTTGGAGCAGCAGCGTGCAGGCGGTGAGGGGGCTATCTTGTTTGCACTTCCAGTGGGGTCTAAAACAAAGGGCTAATTTAAAGGGCCATCAACCCTTCTTTTCTTTCAAGTAACAGCCTGGCTGGGTGCCCTCTGGAGCCCAACAACTGGGCACCACCGCAATGGAAGGAAACGAAGGCAGACAGCCTATCACTTCACAAGTACTTCAGAGAAGCTATGATTTGGAGGCAGGCTTTTGACTTTGTTGAACCCTCCCATGTAAGAGTTGTGCATGCACTGTAAGAACGCCAGTTGTATTTGTGTTGTATGAGCAATGACAAAAATAATTATTTAAATGTCATTATTTAAATGGCACATACTAATGTATTTGTATTTAATTCTTTTATAGTGCTATGCATTCCAGTCTGGTGTGTCAGAGTGCTTTACATCACACACAAAGAGACAATAAATCATATGTGTGTAAATCAATGTACAGGAAAGGTTACATAAAACAATGGGGGTTACAAGATGTAAGAGATACATGTCATCCATGCTTGTAGACATTATATAAGAGGGAATTGCCGGGAGAAACAAAGTCAGGATTTTGTACCTAATAGAGTGATTGGGTTTGTTAGTACTAACAAGACTTTATGACTACTCGACGACAACAGAATGAGAAAGAACAATACAGGTCTAAATCCATGACTTGCAATTTTCGTGCAGCGCCTTGATGCCAATTCATAGTTCACTGCGCTATATTTGGACTGCAACTTATGAACTGAAATTAACATAACGATATTTGTGTCAAGAGAAGTAGCCTCCTTACCTAGCTACATAAAATACAAATCTGAAGTTTGCCTGTACACGATGTGCTTTGCAGCAGGCACATTAACCCTTTATGCCACTTTATGAGTAATGAGGGTGTCTGGATAGCTGCATTAAACACCAGAGTTATCTAACTGTTATTATAATGCTCTGAAAATTGCTGTGTACACAAAGATCTCTGCAGCATACGTGTTTTAAATGGGCAGGTACTCAGTACGTGCACTTTAATTTGGTAGGGATAGTACTGGCACTTCTCAGCACTGCGCCAATGCTTTTAATCATAGACGCTGGAAGTAGGGGTGCTGCAGCACAGTAAGTACACAAAACATTGTTGAATTATTTTGCACACCTTGCCACCTCAGTGTGGACACAGCCAAATGCAAATCAGTCCTGTCCCTGCTCCAATAGAATCAGTCCAGACCGAACTGCCAAGCCAGGTCCTCCCTGAGCCAGGTTCTCCCTGAACCAGCCGGACCCGCGTCTGGGAATGTCGCTGGTGCTGCACGCCATCATTATTTTGGACACCATGCCACCTCAGATTGGACCGACTACATGCAAATCAGTCTTGACCCTCCTCAAATGAGAATAGTCCAGCCCAAATTGCCAAGTCAGGTCCTCCCTGAGACGCAACTCCAGCAATGTGCCATTTCAAATAGGGCAAGTCCCATGCGAAAAGGCATGCATCACCCCTTACGAAGTAGGCATAAGGATTGGACGCAGTGACGCCATAGCAGGAATCTCATAGATTTCACTGCAACACTTCTACAAGCCGTTTCTGCGCCGGAACACCCGCCCAGCATACATTATACCTATAGCAGGTATAATGTAGTGCAGGGGTTTAAAAAGTGACGCACCTGCCTAGATCACTTTATGAATATGGCACAGTGTGGCGCATTTATTACGCTGCCGCAGCGTCAAAAAAGTGACACGCCGGCGGCGCATGTGCCTCATAAATAGGGCCCACAATGTATAAGTTGGCTGTCAGACTTCTTTTCATGACTCCGCCCCTCATGACTCCACCCCCTTTCCTTTGCCTACCCCTCTCTAGTGACATTCCTGCCCCGCTGCCACTCACAACGCATGGCCCCTAATGCCATGTCTACCCACAGTCAGTGGCTGGACCAGAAACCACATAAAACTACACTCCAGACAGGCAGGAATCCTGACCTGTGGTGTTGGACCTTTGGTGATCAGGTCAACAGAAAACTGAGCCCCTCTCTACCGTGAGAATCTGTATAGTGACTCAAAGTCTTCCCGGGTGCCAGCTTGGCACCACAGGTGAAGGTAGTTGTTAAATCTTGGTCTTTACCCAACAGCTCCTACGGTGGACACGGACTCCCCACACACTCTGGGTTCAAGGCGCCCCATCGCACTGGTTCTCGCTCATCTTGGTTAGAGCTGGACACACCGGGGCATATTTACAAGCCCCTGTCACCTCCACAACGTCGTTTTCCTCGAAGTTGTGGTAGGGATAAGGGCTTCGACTTATTCACAAGGCGGCATGAAGCAGCTGGCGTAACGCCGCCTTGTGAATAAGGCCGACTTTTACGCTATACTTAGCGTGAATGGGGTGGGCAATGGGTGTTGTGGTGGCCTTCCACTGCAACACCCACTGATTTTGACGCTGCCCCATATTTACAAGGGCAGCGTAAATATGGGGCAGCACCAAAATTAAGACCAGGGAAAACCTGTTCTTAACCTGGCGCAACGAGGAGAAATGTTTAATTTCTCCTCGTTTTTGTTCTTTCCATGTGTGCTGCGTTGTGCAGCACACATAGAAACAGCAAAACGCCAACAATTGTTTATGTGTAGGTGTGTGCACCTTCCTGCACTACAAATTTAAAAAAAATGAAATGACGTTTTGCAACTTGTATGTGCGCTGCATTAAGCAGCACGCATAGAACTTTCAAAAGGCCATTTCAGATTGTTTATGAGCAGAAAGGGACGCCATCCTGTACATACACAATCATTCCCCCAAACGCTGGCACCCTTGCACTATGGTGCAAGGGTGACTGCGTTGGCGCTTGGCAGCTGTAATAAGTGCCAGCACAGGGGGGAAACGCCGGGCTGCACCGTATTCTTGTAAATATAGTGAAACCCAGCATTTCAGAAGTTGCGGAGGGCGGCGTTAAGCCAAGGTGCCCAACGCCGCACTTTGCCACTTCCTTGTAAATATGCCCCACAGTTCTTCCACGTGGAACCTTGGCTTTCACTAGTATATTCATTTCACAAATATTGTAAATAATTCATACTCTACCATCCCCTGCCACCCTCCAGGGGAGCACATTCGTGCCCACAGTCAAGGCGCCCCTTTGAGGGTGGATATGTGCATGCTCACAGCTACGGGATACCCCTCTCCCCCCTGCAATGGGCATATGTCCATACCGACATACAAACAGGACACACATGCTCACACGAACAGCCTTACCACACCTCCAGGGGCACATGTCCCTCCCTAGAGGCTGCCCGGCTATCGCGGGCCCTTGTTGTGCCACAGCACCGCGGGCATGATCCGCCTGCAGTCACACACCACCTCCAAGGGCACGTGTTCCTCCCTAGTGTTATGCGTGCCCCGCTATCAGGGGCCCGTATTGTGCAACAGCACCACGGGTATGGTCCAGCTACCGTCAGATGTCACCTTCAGGGGCCCGTGGCCTTCTCTAGAATCATGCTGGGCTATCAGGGGCCCGTGTTGTGCCACATCACCACGGGCATCGTCCGCCTACCGTCAGATGTCACCACCAGGGGCACGTGAGGTGGCCTGCAGTGAAGTCACACTGCAAGGAGCAAGGAGTCACGTGCTGCTGTAGGCAGTGACACTTCACTTCTAGGCAGCATTAGTTAACAGCACACCTCTAGGCGCTATAGAAACTATGATCCTTCTGAGCCATTTACACACATTCATCAGTTGAAGGAAGGGAGTGCCCAGAAAATGAATTATACCCCATGAACCATCCCTCCGGTCACAGTGAGCATGTGACGCAGGCAAGCCTGGCCCTCCTCAGGAGGTGACCCTTCACCCGCTCAGCCATCCCATCAACTTTCTCTTTCTGTCCATTCACCTGTCCATCCCGTCGCCCATCCATCTATGCATTAATACAACCATGTATCCATCCATTCATCCTTTCACTCTCCCGAGCCTGTCCATCACTCACCTGTCCATCCATTCACCCTTCCAGGCATGTATTCTTTCACTCGGCCTTTCGCCTTCTCTTCCCTCCTTCTTTTCACCCCACTCTATGTTTCCTCTTTCTATCTGCTCATCATTTGTCTCATCCATACTTTTTCGTTTTAACCTTTCTCTCTCATGCTCACTTTTTACGCCCCCCCCCCCTTTGTGTTACTCTCTGTTCCACACGTCATCCTCTCTCATTCTCTGTTTCCTTTGCTGCGCTTGTCGGCCCCGCCCCCCACTCCTCTCTCGGGGGCTTCCCTCACATTGCTGCTATTTGTGAACATTGCGTCTACAGCCAGAAGAGGCCCAGCAGCAACACCTAATCCATGGTTTAGCGGGAGGTCACTGCTCCAGATCTTCGGGCCCACTGGCACTGCTGAAGTGGGGGTTCACTGCACTGAGTGGGGGCACCAATGTTTGAATCAGCCACGATCATAACCGTCATATAAACAGTGCATTATTTGAAGACATGATACAAGTCTGGGGAGAAACATTATGAAGCCCAAAGGGAACTTTTAGTCTAAATGACTTTAGAACAGAGACAAATAAATATATACTTTCAAGGTGCTACATAAATAGTGCGAAGCGATGCACAACTTGTTGTGAACGAATGATGAGTGAAAAACAAATGAACAAAAACAACACTGGGGTCTGGCTGTTCAGACATCAAATACCCGAGACAGCATAACAAATTGCATTGACTACTCTCTGGAAAAATCAAATTAGGGAAAATCAGCCCAAAACAAAGATTAAATTGACGTTTCGACCCCATGGGGCAATGTACACAGGTTCTTCATCAGGACAAGAGTCAGTAGGACGCTTGGCAGGACCACCACATGGCAATTTACATCAAAGTGCATAAAATCCCTGGAAAAGTCAATGACCAGTCTCAATTTAAGTAGAAAAGAGCAGGGCGAGGGGTCACTGCCGAAGCAAGCACAATGACAACTCAAGATGGCACCCAGTGCCGCAGCTGCCGACGCCTCAGTCAATGGGTTTAAGTGTGCCACACACACCTCAAGGGCAGGTGC
Organism: Triturus cristatus; assembly: GCF_964204655.1. Classification (NCBI taxonomy): domain Eukaryota; kingdom Metazoa; phylum Chordata; class Amphibia; order Caudata; family Salamandridae; genus Triturus; species Triturus cristatus. The sequence goes on along the minus strand of NC_140591.1, from coordinate 78,770,592 downwards.
GCCTTCAGTCAAACTTCACGTACTTCTTTGGTTTTTGAATAGGCGTGTGTCTGTCTGCGTTAAAACCACTCCAGAAGCTCAACGCAACACAACGCAACACAACCCAGCATAACATAAGATGTGGCTGGCAGGTAGTTTTCTGCAACATATTGTTCTATGGTAAGTTCAGGAGCTTTGGGTAGCTCAGTGGGTTATATAGAGCTACACATCCACAGGTTTGGTAGCTCGGTAGGTTAATGCACTGGTTGTACGGATCTGTGTTTATCTTTGGGTCACTAGTTTTAGGTACCGAGGCGCAGTTATTTAGACACCAGTACACAGCTGCGGTGCCAGACAAATTGTAAAGTTTGAGTAAGGTTTTTGCAGACGTGCGCTGACAGACTGACTGCTTGACCCCTGACCCTCCTGTGCCCTTCTTGCCCTGTGACCTGCCTTCACTCTTTCCGGACCCTGACTTTCTAGTCATATAAACGTGCTGTGTGCATAGCGCTTGCTGTCACCATCGAGCAACTTCTTGGCGCTATCAACAAATGTGTGTTATCGAACTCAGCTTCTAGTGTCTATTTCCAAGTCAATAAAAGTTAAAACCAGCGTCGGTTTCTGGGATTCAGTTGCGCACATACCTCGGATGGCCGTGCACTAGCCCACGGAGCTACCTTTCTAGTACTATAATTCTCTCAATTGGGGCATAACCCCTCGGGTGCTTGACCTCTTCGGGTTCAGCTGGCCCAGATGCATCACTTTTGTGGCATCACAGAGCGGACTTTGAGACTATAAGAACGTTGCCCACTTGCTTCTATCTCGACCCACCGTGTGATTTTGAGCAAATCGCTATAACATCTGCGACAAACATAGCCGCTGCCTCCATGCCACACACGACGCATTGAGCCAGTACTGGCTGCTTAGCTTAGCTAATAACGCTTTGCATTTCGGAACTTGTAGTTTCGCAAATCGGTACTGGAAAACCCCTAGCGTGCAAAGTAGTGTTGACTTGAAAATATGAATTGGTTGAAGGGTCCATCCGCTGATATATTGATATCTGTACCTTCGAAAGCGCCTGGGAGCACATGCTAATTGTTGTAGGCGCTGCGTAGTGGCTAGTTGGCCAGTCATAAGTTTGGGGGCAGCTGAATTCTAATCCTGGCTCCTGGACAACGTGTGATCCTGGCCTTTTCCTCGTCCCTCTTGCACTGAAACAATAGTCGGGTGCACTCGGCATCATGCGGCAGAGACGCGCTGTACAAGGGATGTAAAAAAGTTATTAATTATAGGGCATACCTGTCAGCGGGAGATGCGGGCTCTTCTTGCTGTCCCAGCAGAGAGGCCTCCTCCTGCCCCATACCGTCCGCCATGGTCCTGCCCATCAGTACAATCGTCAGTGAGGGGCGGCTTCGGGGAGCTTTGATCCCTCAGTGCACATTGGCAGCTCTGGGCATCTCTCGCTGCTCCTAGCGCTGCCCTCTCTGCGCGCATCTCTGCTCCTCCCCCTCCCACCAGGGACCGCCCCCAAAACACTGCGAGCAGCTGCTCTGTCTAGGGGTGTCCCAATGTCGAAGAAAGTCACCCCAGGAGTGCGCGCGGCCAGGAGATGTCAGCGAGTGCACAGAGGCCGAGTCTGGGAGTCAAAGATTCATTCATCACCCCCAGTGTAATTGTGGAAAGTGCAGTAATGTACTCTCCCCGCCCCTCGATCACCGGGACCAAGCACAAGCACGTGGCTATGAGTAAGTGAATGAATGAAGAACATAAGAACATGGCAGACCAACGCTTTCAAACATTGTCTTCTGTGCGCTACAAGGAGGAATGAGGGGCAGTTTCAGAGAGGGGAAGAGAATGTGACAAATGTGTGAGGGGGGGGGGCGTCTGGGAGACGGAGGGACGAGACACCAGTAGGGAGGGAGTTTTACTAGAGGAAGAAAGAGAGTGCACGGTTGGATGAGAGAGCTGTGGTGGGAACAGAGGATGCCACGAGAGGGAGGAGTGTCACTTAAAGCGGGGGGAGGGGGTATCACCAGGGGGAGCGAGTGACACGTTACCAGGGGAGTTTGTGACACAAGGGGGCGTTATTAGGGAGAGACTGATATCACTCAACGAACGAAGGAATGTCACTAGAAGAGATTGTGTTACAACGATGGAGGGAGGGAGGGAATGTCACTAGAGAGAGGGATGCCACCCGAGGAGGAAAGGAATGTCACTAGAGAGAGGGATGTCACTCGAATGTCACTAGAGAGAGGAATGTCACTCAAGGAGTGAAGGAATGTCACTCGAGAGAGGGATGCCACTCAAGGAGAGAAGGAATATCACTAGAAGAGATTGTGTCACAAGGATGGAGAAAGGGATGGAGGAAATGTTACTAGAGAGAGAGATGTCACTCAAGGAGTGAAGGAATGTCACTAGAGAGAGGGATGTCACTCGAATGTCACTTAAGAGAGGGATGTCACTCAAGGAGTGAAGGAATGTCACTAGACAGAGGGATGCCACTCAAGAAGGAAATGAATGTCACTAGAGAGAGGGATGTCACTCAAGGAGTGGAGGAATGTCAATAGAGAGAGGGATGTCACTCAAGGAGTGAAGGAATGTTACTAGAAGAGATTGTGTCACAAAGGATGGAGGGAGGGAGGGATTATCACTAGAGAGAGAGATGTTTCCCGAGGAGGGAAGGAATGTCACTAGAGAGAGGGACGTCTGTCACCCGAGGAGGGAAGGAATGCCACTAGAGAGAGGGACGTCTGTCACCCGAGGAGGGAAGGAATGCCACTAGAGAAATGGCTGTCACTCAAGGCGGGAATGAATGTCACTAGAGGGAGGGATGTCACTCAAGGAGTGGAGGAATGTTACTAGAAGAGATTGTGTCACAAAGGATGGAGGGAGGGAGGGATTATCACTAGAGAGAGAGATGTTTCACGAGGAGGGAAGGAATGTCACTAGAGAGAGGGACGTCTGTCACCCGAGGAGGGAAGGAATGCCACTAGAGAGATGGCTGTCACTCAAGGCGGGAATGAATGTCACTAGAGGGAGGGATAGCGAACACAACAAGATGAATGACGGAGAGCTGAAACATTTCAAACACTTACCCCCAGTCAAGATATCTGGGTTTAATCCATGTTCTTTTACTCACCACGCCACCCCTGTCTGGACCAGAGTCTGTCGGGGGACATGCAAGAGTCTGTTGAGGGCTCTACCAAGATCTGTCTGGGGGATATGCAAGAGTCTGTTCAGGGCTCTACCAGGATCTGTTTGGGGGACATGCGAGAGTCTGTTCAGGGCTTTACCAGGATCTTTTGGGGGACATGCGAGAGTTTGTTGAGGGCTCTACCAAGATCTGTCTGGGGGATATGCAAGAGTCTGTTCAGGGCTCTACCAAGATCTGTTGGGGGACATGCAAGAGTCTGTTGAGGGCTTTACCAGGATAAGTATGGGGGACATGCGAGAGTCTGTTCAGGGCTCTACCAAGATCTGTCTGGGGGATATGCAAGAGTCTGTTCAGGGCTCTACCAGGATAAGTCTGGGGGACATGCGAGAGTCTGTTGAGGGCTCTACCAAGATCTGTTGGGGGCATGCAAGAGTCTGTTGAGGGCTCTACCAGGATCTGTCAAGGGACATGCGAGAGTCTGCTGAGGGCTCTACAAAGATCTGTTGGGGGACATGCAAGAGTTAGCTGAGGGCTCTACCAGGATCTGTCGGGGGACATGCGAGAGTCTGTTGAGGGCTTTACCAGGATAAGTCTGTCTTGGGGACATGCAAGAGTCTGTTGAGGGCTCTACCAGGATCTGTCTGGGGGACATGCAAGAGTCTGTTGAGGGCTCTACCAGGATCTGTCTGGAGGACATGCAAGAGTCTGTTGAGGGCTCTACCAGGATCTGTCAAGGGACATGCAAGAGTCTGTTCAGGGCTCTACCAGGATCTGTCGGGGGACATGCGAGAGTCTGCTGAGGGCTCTACCAAGATCTGTTGGGGGACATGCAAGAGTCTGTTGAGGGCTCTACCAGGATCTGTCTGGAGGACATGCAAGAGTCTGTTCAGGGCTCTACCAGGATCTTTTGGGGGACATGCGAGAGTCTGTTGAGGGCTCTACCAGGATCTGTCAAGGGACATGCGAGAGTCTGTTCAGGGCTCTACCAGGATCTGTCGGGGAACATGCGAGAGTCTGCTGAGGGCTCTACCAGGATCTGTCAGGGGACATGCGAGAGTCTGCTGAGGGCTCTACAAAGATCTGTTGGGGGACATGCAAGAGTCTGCTGAGGGCTCTACCAGGATCTGTCGGGGGACATGCGAGAGTCTGTTGAGGGCTTTACCAGGATAAGTCTGTCTTGGGGACATGCAAGAGTCTGTTGAGTGCTCTACCAGGATCTGTCTGGGGGACATGCAAGAGTCTGTTGAGGGCTCTACCAGGATCTGTCTGGAGGACATGCAAGAGTCTGTTGAGGGCTCTACCAGGATCTGTCAAGGGACATGCAAGAGTCTGTTCAGGGCTCTACCAGGATCTGTCGGGGGACATGCGAGAGTCTGCTGAGGGCTCTACCAAGATCTGTTGGGGGACATGCAAGAGTCTGTTGAGGGCTCTACCAGGATCTGTCTGGAGGACATGCAAGAGTCTGTTCAGGGCTCTACCAGGATCTTTTGGGGGACATGCGAGAGTCTGTTCAGGGCTCTACCAGAATCTTTTGGGGGACATGCGAGAGTTTGTTGAGGGCTCTACCAGGATAAGTCTGTCTGGGGGACATGCAAGAGTCTGTTGAGGGCGCTACCAAGATCTGTTGGGGGGTATGCGAGAGTCTGTTGAGAGCCCTACCAGGGTCTGTCAAGGGACATGCGAGAGTCTGTTCAGGGCTCTACCAGGATCTGTCGGGGGATATGCGAGAGTCTGCTGAGGGCTCTACCAAGATCTGTTGGGGGACATGCAAGAGTCTGTTGAGGGCTCTACCAGGATCTGTCAAGGGACATGCGAGAGTCTGTTCAGGGCTCTACCATGATCTGTCGGGGGACATGCGAGAGTCTGCTGAGGGCTCCACCAAGATCTGTTGGGGGACATGCGAGAGTCTGTTGAGGGCTCTACCAGGATAAGTCTGTCTGGGGGACATGCAAGAGTCTGTTGAGGGCGCTACCAAGATCTGTTGGGGGGCATGCAAGAGTCTGTTGAGAGCTCTACCAGAATCTGTCAAGGGACATGCAAGAGTCTGTTGAGGGCTCTACCAGGACCTGTCGGGGGACATGCGAGAGTCTGTTGAGGGCTCTACCAGGATCTGTTGGGGGACATGCAAGAGTCTGTTGAGGGCTCTACCAGGATAAGTCTGTCTGGGGGACATGCGAGAGTCTGTTGAGGGTGCTACCAAGATCTGTTGGGGGGAATGCGAGAGTCTGTTGAGGGCTCTACCAGGATAAGTCTATCTGGGGGACATGCAAGAGTCTGTTCAGGGCTCTACAAGGATCTGTCGGGGGACATGCGAGAGTCTGCTGAGGGCTCTATCAGGATCTGTCGAGTGACATGCAAGAGTCTGCTGAGGGCTCTACCAGGATCTGTTGGGGGACATGCGAGAGTCCGCTAAGGACTCTACCGGGATCTGTTGGGGGACATGCGAAAGTCTGTTCAGGGCTCTACCATGATCTGTCGGGGGACATGCGAGAGTCTGTTCAGGGCACTACCAGGATAAGTCTGGGGGACATGCGAGAGTCTGTTGAGGGCTCTACCAAGATCTGTTGGAGAACATGCAAGAGTCTGCTGAGGGCTCTACCAGGATCTGTCAGGGGGCATGTAAGAGTCTGCTGAGGGCTTTACCAGGATCTGTCAAGGGACATGCAAGAGTCTACTGAGGGCTCTACCAGGATCTGTCGGGGGACATGCGAGAGTCTGCTGAGGGCTCTACCAGGATCTGTTGAGGGACATGCAAGAGTCTGTTGAGGGCTCTACCAGGATCTGTTGGGGGCATGCAAGAGTCTGCTGAGGGCTCTACCAGGATCTGTCGGGGGACATGCAAGAGTCTGCTGAGGGCTCTACAAGGATCTGTCGAGGGACATGCAAGAGTCTGTTGAGGTCTCTACCAGGATCTGTTGGGGGGCATGCGAGAGTCTGCTGAGGGCTCTACCAGATCTGTTGGGGGGCATGCGAGAGTCTGCAGAGGGTTCTACCAGGATCTGTTGGGGGACATGCGAAAGTCTGTTGAGGGCCCTACCAGGATCTGTTGGGGGGCATGCAAGAGTCTGTTGAGAGCTCTACCAGGATCTGTCAGGAGACATGTTAGAGTCTGTTGAGGGCTCTATCGGGATCTGTCGGAGGTCAGGCGTGAGTCTCTGGAGGGCTGTACCAGTATTGGTCGGGGTACATGCGAGAGTCTGCTGAGGGCTCTCCCCGGATCTGTCGGGGGACATGCGAGAGTCTGCTGAGGGCTTCACCGGGATCTGTCAGAGGACATGCAAGAGTCTCTTGAGGGCTCTACCGGGATCTGTTGGGGGACAGGTGAGAGTCTGTTGAGGGCTCTTCCGGGAACTGACGGGGGACATGTAAGAGTCTGCTGAGGGCTCTACCAGGATCTGTTTGGGGGACATGCAAGAGTCTGCTGAGGGCTCTACCAGGATCTGTTTTGGAGACATGCGAGAGTCTGTTGAGAGCCCTTCCATGATCTGTCGGGGACATACGATAGTCTGCTGAGGGCTCTACCAGGATCTGTTGGGGGACATGCAAGAGTCTGCTGAGGGCTCTACTGGGATCTGTCGGGGGACATGCAAGAGTCTGCTGAGGGCTCTATCAGGATCTGTCTGGAGGACATGCAAGAGTCTGTTGAGAGCTTTACCGGGATCTGTTGGGGGACAGGCGAGAGTCTGTTGAGGGCTCTACCCGGATCTGTTGGGGGACATGCGAGGGTCTGTTGAGGGCTCTACCAGGATCTGTCGGCGGCATGCGAGAATCTGCTGAGGGCTCTACCAGGATCTGTTCAGGGACAGGCGAGAGTCTGTTGAGGGCTCAACCAGGAACTGTCTGGGGGACATGCAAGAGTTTGTTGGGGGCTCTACCTGGATCTGGCAGGGCAAATGCTTGAGTCTGCTGAGGCCTCTACCAGGATCTGTCTGGGGTACATGCAAGAGTCTGTTGAGGGCTCTACCGGGATGTGTCCGGGGACAGGCGAGAGTCTGTTGAGGGCTCTACCAGGATCTGTCTGGGGGACATGCAAGAGTCTGTTGAGGGCTCTACCGGGATCTGTCGGGGGACAGGCAAGAGTCTGTCGAGGGCTCTACCAGGATCTGTCTGGGGGACATGCAAGAGTTTGTTGGGGGCTCTCCCGGGATCTGTCAGGGCAAATGCTTGAGTCTGCTGAGGGCTCAACTAGGATCTGTCTGGGAGACATGCAAGAGTCTGTTGAGGGCTCTACCGGGATCTGTCGGGGGACAGGCGAGAGTCTGTTGAGGGCTCTACCAGGATCTGTCTGGGGGACATGCAGGAGTCTGTTGAGGGCTCTACCAGGATCTGCCTGGAGGACATGCAAGAGTCTGTTGAGGGCTCTACCGGGATCTGTTGGGGGACAGGCAAGAGTCTGTTGAGTGGTCTACCAGGATCTGTCTGGGGGACATGCAAGAGTTTGTTGAGGGCTCGAATGAGATCTGTCGGGGGACTTGTGAGAGTCTGTTGAGGGCTCTACCAGGATCTGTCGGGGGATATACAAGAGTCTGTTGAGGGCTCTACCAGGATCTGTCGGGGGACATGCAAGAGTCTTTTGAGGGCTCTACCAGGATCTCAGGGGGACATGCAAGAGTCTGTTGAGGACCCTACCAGGATCTGTTGAGGGCCCTACCAGGATCTGTTGGGGGACATGCCAGAGTCTGTTGAGAGGCCTTCCAGGATCTGTTTGGGGACATGCAAGAGTCTGTTGAGGGCTCTACCTGGATCTGTCGGGGGTCATGCAAGAGTCTGCTGATGGCTCTACCAGGATCTGTTGGGGGACATGTGAGAGTCTGTTGAGGGCTCCACCAGGATCTGTCGGGGGACATGTGAGAGTCTGTTGAGGGCTGTACTGGGATCTGTCAGGGCGCAAGAGTCTGTTGAGGGCTCTACCAAGATCTGTTTGGGGACATGTGAGAGTCCGTTGAGGGCTCAACCAGGATCTGTCTGGGGTTTAATCAATGCTGGAGGTGGCAAATGCGGGTCGGCTGCAGGATACATAAAGGTTTGTTTAAGGAAGGGTTGTTGGAGGTCACATAAGGGTCTCTGAAGGGATACTTCATGGCCTGTTGGGACTGCATGAGCAACTGAGAGTGTCTGCTGGGATATGCAAGGGCTTGGTGAGGTCCTCTATGGGAATGTGAGGGTCTGTTGAGTGATAAGTGAGGGTTTGTTGGGGGTATAGGGGTGTTTATTGTCCAATAAACGATATGTACACTCCTTTCCAGGTCTCCATCTTACGTTCATGCGAAATTCCCCATGATCACAGTCACTGGGAAATGTAATTCTACGGCCACTGCCTTATCCAGCCAACGCAGTTCACGGTCTGCCGCATAATTTGCAATTTTTAAAATTATAAATAAAGTTTTTTGTAACTCAAATGAATCGATACACGTAGGGTAACACACCACGTCTGATAGTATAAAAAAATAACTGCCCCCACAATACACTTGTAAATTATTGTATAGGGCATTTAAAGGATGAGTCATTTAGTCCAGATACCGTGTACACCCCCAGTTTGTGGACCGGGCAATGCTTTTTGCCTCCAGCAGGAAACAAAAACAATGTATACTTAAATATAATTAAATGTAATTCAAACTGCGTGGTAAGATCCATTCCTGCTTTGTCATGGGAATGTTTAGTTTCACTCTTCACAAAAATGGGTGTTTACATCCAGGACTGGGTTCTCAAAGCAGCAGTTATTTCAAATGGACACTCAGGCTTTAAAGAATTCCAAACATGGCGCCTCCCTTGAGCTGTCTGTCCTGAGGAGCGTCCTAGTCAGATGGTTATGAAGCAACTCTGAATGCACATTGCTCGCAGCCTGGCGATTGCTTCATGGAGGAGGCGCTTGTAAGGGGCCTTTCCTGCGAACGGAGGGCAAACCTGAAACTGGAAACTAGTTACATGCACAAGAAGGGTCTCTATAGGCCTGTTTCCTACGGAGTGTAACAAGGTGTACGTTGTACACTACGGGGCAGATTTACAAGCCCCTTGCGCCCCTTTTACGCCGCCGTTGCGTCACTTTCGTGACGCAGCGGCAGCGCAAAACCAGCGCCATGCTGTGGAGTATTTACAACGTGACACATCTTAGGAGATGCGTCATGTTGTAAAGCCATGTGCCAGAAGTAGGCGTTTCTGCGCGAGGGGGGGGGCGTTCCGTCGCAGGAACGCCTCCTAAAAGTGGCTGAGTGAAATCTACAAGATTTCACTCAGTCACTTTTGAGCCCATTATGCGTCAAAACCCTGCGCCTGCCTGAAGTAGGCGTAAGGATTGACGCAGCACTGTAAAGATAGGGCCCCCCGGAGCCTTGCTGGAGCTGCGTCGCGCTTGCGACGCAACTCCAGCAATGCGCTGCCTTTACGGCACAGATGCGTCACGCATCTGTCCGTTTTTGCCCCATGGTGCGCCGCATTGTAAATGCGCCGCATCCATGGTGGCGGAGCCGTGACGCACAATAACTGGCGCATCCCTGCTAATATGCAGGGATGCGCCAGTTATTGTAAATCTGCCCCTATCTATTTCATTCTGGGAGTTAGAAAGGGCGATGCTAGTAATAGTGCATCCTTGCTCCTCCAGCTTCCACACAAGACACAACCATAATAAATCTTCTTCAGACCTGGGCAATTTGTAGTGTTTCAGGAGCCCATTTGTGTCAATGTGTGTTAAAATAGGCAGATATTGGCACAGAACGTGTTGCATAATTTATCTCTCGTTGCATGATATGCGGTATGATTTGCCTGTCCTTGCAGCATCATTTATCCATCGCGGCTGCATAATCTGGTCCTCCCTTGCCGCATAATCCCAGAATCCTTAGGTAGACCCTTCCTTGTCCTTCCACACACACCCACATGACGTCATGACCTTCCAACCTCCCACAATGCCACAGTGTGCCCCAAGTGAGGCTGACCAGCCAGGCAGGTTACCTAAGAAGGGGCGGTTTAAGAACTTTGCTTTCGTTCTAGGCCGGGAGGCTCCTGAGACTTGCCGACACCAGGACCAGAAGAAGTACCAGTAGGGTCGAGGTTGGAAAGTCTTTTTTAAAAATCTTTTTAATATTGAGACCAAGGGAAGAAAACAAAACTTGTGAAAATGAAATTGCCCGGCGGGTCAGGATTCACACAAGTCAATAGCAAACAAAGGTCATGGCTGGGGTCCTTCAGAGCCTGGGACTGACCGTCTCCCAGGGCACCCAATGGAGATTCGTCCATCATCGGGGGGTGGAGGCACCACCTCCATGAAAGGGTTACCACGTGTCTCTCAGGCCTTGTCTTTGGAGTCATGCCTTGGACCCCACACTTTGGCAAACTTTCAAGAGCGTCCCCGAGCACGGTAAGGTCTCTTCTACCCGCATGCCCCAATCCATGTTCTGCATCCAGTGGTGCACCGCCGGAGTCTTCCCACTATCCCACAGTTGAACAATGTCCCTTTTGCCACCATCAAAGCAACGTTACAAAACAACAGTGTATATTTTGGAGGTGTTTGGTCACTCCAGGTCCCCAGTTGCCCAGCGGTGTAAGTTGCATTGTTTGCCCTATCGTGCACAACATTAATTGCCCTACTCTGGTCATAAATGGTTGGATCACGGGGCACTCCCACAGGGTAAGGACCAAAGAGCCTAACAGATGGCATCGCCGGAGACATTTATCAATGTCCACCCATCCCATCTTGTGTAACCTCAGTCTGGTAAAATAGACCAAGTGCAGGATCTTCCATCGTATGAGGTGAAAGCCCAGTCTGATTGCGGCTTCTCTCGGGTATCTACCGGCTTCCGCCAGCCCCCTTCGTTTAAGCTTCCTGCCTCCACTTCCCACTTAGTCGTAAGAGCATTGAGGGGGGCAGCGGCAGCTGGTGAGGAGTGTCCTCTAGATCTGAAAACACCACATGTTTCAGCAGTGCAGCAAGACGGTAAAGTCTTGTTTTCAGGGTGGACAGGTTAGCCGGCAGACCTCAAAGCCATTCAGATGGTAGGGTCAGAAATAACGACCTGCAAGTCCTTGAGGTGGAAGTCATATTTTCTTGTAAATTGGCTAGCCAGGTGGACGTCACGGCTATTGAGTCAGTTGGCTCTGAAATACTGATGGATCTGAAAAGAGGGCCGGGTGGCTTTGGATGTCAAAGCCTTGGTTCCTTTAAGACCAGGCTAGGCAGGTGTATGTCAAGGTCCCTATACGGGCAGGCTCAAAAATACCAGTAGATCCAAGAAGAAGGAGGCCATGGATGCTCCAACCTCTAGGCCGCTGAACAGAGGGCTCAGAAATACCAGTGGATCTGAAACGATGGAACGGTAGGTCCTGGATGTCAAAACCTTATTTCTTGTAAGAAAAGGTAAGCCTTGTCGACATCAAGGTCAATTAATCAATAGGCTAAGAAATACCCTTCGATCCGAAAATAGGACCAGTAGGCCAGGGATGGTGAAGATTTGTTTCCAGTTTCTTGTGTGGACAGGATCGCCGGGAGGACCTCAAGGCCATTGAGACGGTAGGCTAGAAAATACTAAAAGATCCGAAAAGAGAGAAACATAAGGCAATGGATTCTGAAACTTAGGGGCATATTATCAAGAAACGGCGTTAAAATTATCGCCGCTTTAGCGGTAGAAAACTGCCTCTAAAGCGGCGACAATGGGCTTGATAATATGCCCTTGAGAATTCCAATAGAAGCCCATGTTCAGACCAGAATATGGGCTTCTATGGGAATTCTCAAGGGCATATTATCAAGCCCATTATCGCCGCTTTAGAGGCAGTTTTCTGCCGCTAAAGCGGCGATAATTTTAACGCCGTTTCTTGATAATATGCCCCCTAGTTTTCTATGTGCACGGGCTAGCCACGTGGACATGAAGGCTGCTGAGACGGAATGCTGAGAAATACTAGGAGATCTGAAATAAAGGACCGATAGGCCCTAGATGTCAAAGCTTTTTTTCTTGAAAGAAAAGGCTAGTCAGGCGGACGTCAAGTTCATTGAATCTAAAGGCTAAGAAATATCACCAGATCCCAAAAGAAGACCAGTAGGCCATGGATGCGGAGGCCTTGTTTCCAGTTTCCAGCAGGGACAGGATCAGCGGGTAGGTCCTCAAGGCCACTGAGATGGTTGGTTCTGAACTACTGGTAGAAGGGCCTGTAGGCCCCGGATGGCGACGCTTTGTGCCTATTGCAGACAGGTCGATCTAAGGCTGTGAACATGTTGGGCCGGTAGGTCACCAAGGACCGGTAGCTCCAGGATGGCAAAGAAATGCAGGTAGGACCAGGAAGAAGGCTGAAGGAGGAACGGTAGGTCCAGCAAAGAAGCGAAGGGCTGGTAGGTCCAGGAGGGGAAATAAATGCAGGCAGGACCAGGAAGAAGGCTGAAGGAGGAACGGTAGGTCCAGCAAAAAAGCGAAGGGCTGGAAGGTCCAGGATGGGAAAGAAATGCAGGCAGGACCAGGAAGAAGGCTGAAGGAGGAACGGTAGGTCCAGCAAAGAAGCGAAGGGCTGGTAGGTCCAGGAGGGGAAAGAAATTCAGGTAGGACCAGGAAGAAGGCTGAAGGAGGAACGGTAGGTCCAGCAAAGAAGCGAAGGGCTGGAAGGTCCAGGAGGGGAAAGAAATGCAGGCAGGACCAGGAAGAAGGCTGAAGGAGGAATGGTAGGTCCAGCAAAGAAGCGAAGCACTGGTAGGTCCAGGAGGGGAAAGAAATGCAGGTAGGACCAGGAAGAAGGCTGAAGGAGGAATGGTAGGGCCAGCAAAGAAGCGAAGGGCTGGTAGGTCCAGGATGGGAAAGAAATGCAGGTTGGACCAGGAAGAAGGCTGAAGGAGGAACGGTAGGTCCAGGAAAGAAGTGAAGGTCCAGGAGGGCGAGGAGGGCCGAGAGGCTCAGGGGATTGGTTGAAGGAGTTTTATTTAACCAGTAGATTGAAAAGAAGGATTTGTGTTAAGGTAGGAAAGCAGGCAGGTTACCTTCAGGAGGACTGCTCTGTAGGAGGGACTATGAGGGACTCCTAACCCATGAGGGTTTTAATTAGGAGGGGGGGGGGCTCAGAATTTGGATGCGTCATTTTGCCACTGAGGAAAGTTTGGTAAAGGGACAAGAAAGTGCAACAATCTTCGTCCGCTTAAAACTGTCACTTTTTGTGGTTCCCTTTTACGCTCACTCTAGGTGCCGGTGTTGATCCGTCGAATTGTATGGCATACTTCTGATTTTAATTCCTTTGACCTGTATTGAAGTACATCCTTGTCAAAATCAATGCCATGTCTGGGCCTGTATTGTTCATTGCCCAAACAGCGCCCTGATGCCCGACTGCGTTCACAACACATTGAAATAAATGAAGAGAGACAGTAATGAACAGTACTTGTTCTTCTTGACCAAGGCCCTCCTACATTATACTCTGGTGAGTTGAGAAATGAGACATCTTTCAGCAGCTGCCTCGGTGAGATAGCGCAGTGGGTTAATGCTCCCTTGCAGACACCTGGGTGTCATCAGTAGTACATAGGATACAGTCCCACTAAAAGAGATTAGCGAATTAAATGCTCCCACTGATGGACTCTGTGTCTTATCTGCTATTGACAAATCAAAATCTAAGTGAAATAGCTCAGTGGGTTAATGCACTCACTTCACAGACTCGGGTGTTGTCACAGGATCACAGGTAAATACACCCAAACGTGCTCATCCTTTTATCCTTCAATCAGTCCCTTATATGAGAACTGTCGGCTAATACCTTGAGAAAAGTGTAATTGTTTCAAGCACTCCGCAGTCTGCCCCGTGAAAGGGATGTTAAATATTACTTTCACCAAAGGGATGTATTACACCCTGCACGGGAGGGGCTCTGCCTACTTATGTGATTCATTTTATGGCTCACGTTATCAACGCATGTTGGGTCCATATTTCCATCCATGTGCAGATGGCCAGAGGGCCTCATTCCCCTCAGAGTTGCTCATAGCTCAGTTTGCAGCGCTCCACTCTTCTTTTTAATTGCATGGACAAACCCTGCCTGTTTGACCGACAGGCTCAGCAGGACGCCCAGCACAGGTTGCCATGGCAGCAGCTGTAGCTTTTTCTTCTGACCTGGATATACACGTGGAACCAGCCTCTCTGGGTACCGTCCTCGTCGCCAACTGTAATATAGCAAGCCTGGCCCCATTGGCCCTTCTCTGTGATTCCTGCCCATTGTGCTCCGGGAACCCACGCGCCGCTGGAATGTCACGGGGCCTTCGATACCAGCAGGACTCTGGCATCACAGCCGTGCCACCCACTCCATCAACGTCAGGAATATCTGAAGTTTCAGTCTGTGAGGGCCAAAAACAGACCGAGCCAGGGCACAGGGTGGGTCACCTGCCCCAGAATGGCGACACCGGTGGCTCCTTGAACCAGCAGGTGCCATTGTTAAGAATGGGTGACGAGTGGTAAAGGCCTGTGATCCATGACCTTGTGTGCCATACAGGAGGCAGACGCCATTAGGCGCTCACCCAGGGTTCATTAACAGCCCCCACAGTAGGTGCATTGTAATAGGCACCACGGAGCGCTCTGTATATAGCCATAGTGTGCACAATATGTTGCCTGGTACATGTCAAGAATGTAGGTATTTGCCTGCCTAATGTCAGTAGTATGTAAACATTCAGGAGCCTGGATAGTGGCCTTATTATTAGATGTATTTTCTAGGTCTGGCCTAGAGACATCTTTAGCTGTCATGTGTGTATATATATATACATACACATATATATTGTCTCCACTGGGTAGTTATAGTTAGAATTGCTTTTCTGTAGAAAATGCGCTTTTTGGTTTGCTAATAACTTTGGCACCATTTGATGAATCTCCAAGAAATGTTTACAAAAATTTAAAAAAATCCACTTTAGCTCCTTCCTGGAAAAGTTAAGGGTGATCCTTCAAGCAGGGGCCGAGAAAATTGGGGGGCCCCCAAAACACAAAATCCCATGCATTTTCCTTAAACATCTTTTTTTGTGTGTTTTTTGTTGTTTTTGTTTTTATATTTATTTTTATATGCCGTATACAATCACAAATACTGTTGCAGGGTTAGCCACGAATGGCAGAGAACGTTCGTACAATGCTGCATACGTGGTTACCCTATTATTGCTTAGATTTTGACGGTGAAGGAGATGTAAGATGCAAAGGACAGGAAAGTTAGAGATAAAAGAAAACGGGGGATAGGACAGGCATATAGAGAGGTACATTTTCTTGGCTTTACATTAGCGCCTGTTATACAAACTGTATTATGTCTTACAGCAAATCAGGGTTCTTGAGTCCGTCTGCAAGCCCACCCAGGCTCTGCATTGTGCTGTGCATTTGGTCCTTGGGTCGATACAATAGGTGTGAGGGCCAGTTGATTATGGATGTTCGTAAGGGTCTAGGACCGTGTCCACAGGGCTTCAGCAAAAACTGTTGAACAGAATTGCACCAAATTTGGCAGGAAGCTAGACCTTGGGCTGCAGAGTTTGCTTATTGCGATGTTGTGTAAATAAGTCATTTTTGAGAAATTAAGCTGCAAAAATATTTGCATATATGGACGGTTGGGTCCAAGAGAGTCTCGCGAGAGTACAACGAGAGCGAGAATAAAAAAAATGGAGCCCAGTGGTAGGTCGAGAGGCCCGTTTTTCTCATCAGCCTTCGCACTCCTGAGGTAACGAGCTCTAATTTGCTGGCTCGTTGAAGCTTTGGAAATGAAATGGCTGCCATTACTGTTTACTATGAAAAAATTCAGGTGTTGTGACAATTAACTAAAAATGCAATATGAGGGGGCAGGAGAAAAGCATCCGGATACCCTAGTTTTTTACAGCAGGTATGTATGGCGTAATTACTGTAATGGAAATAAATGTAAATTCTTTTTTTTTTAAAATTGCGATCTCATGGGCTCGTGAAAAGTAGAAAGGAGTAGGCATACTCTGAATACACTCTAGTATGCACACTGGTCATTCTAAAAAACAGTCGTACTGGAGATGGTAGTTCTATTTTTCAAAGATTACTATTCACAGCCATCACCTTGGGAAGAGTGCTGAGCAGAGAGGGTAGTCCTTCCCCGCACACTACTATGCACACCATTGACCCTGGAGACAGGCCTTAAAAGAGTAGGTAGGATCTCCCCACACTCTACTATGCATGTCACCATGGGGAGAGGTCTCAGTAGAGAGGCCAGTTTTTCAGCAGTGCACTTCATATTCTTGTGACCACGGGGAAAGGTCTCGGTGGAGGGGCTTGACCCTTCCCACAACCTACAAAGCATATTTGTTGCCTTGGATAGAGGTGTCAGTGGAGAGGAAAGTGTCTTCTCACCCTACTATGGCCGCCTGTTATCCTACAGGGGGACAAGTCAGGAGAGAGGCCACTCCCTTGCCACACCCTAGTATGCACACCTGTCATACAAGAGAGGTCTCAGTGGAGAGGCCAGTCCATCCCCACACTCTACTACACACACCTGTCATCCAAGAGAGAGGTTTCACTGGAGATAAATTCAGTCCCTCTCTATAACCTACTACACACACCCATCATCCAAGAGAGAGGTGTCAGCAGAGAGGCAGCCCCTCCCCACACCCTACTCTGCACACCTGTATTCCAAGAGAGAGTTCCCAGTGGAGAGGTCAGTCCCTCCCCATACTCTACTACACACACCCCAGCCATTCAAAGGAGAGGTGTCAGCAGAGTAGCCAGTCTTTCCTTACACCCTACTGTGCATTCCCTATCAAGTCAGAGAGCTGTCAATGGAGAGGGCAGTCCCTCCCCACACTCTACTACACACACCTATCATTAGTGGAGAGGCCAGTCCCTCTTTACACCCCACTACACACACCTTTCATACAAGAAATGTCTCAGCAGAGAGGCCAGCCCTTTCCCATACCCTACGTCCACATCTGTCATTCAATTGAGGGGTCTTCTAAAAGAGAAGTCCCTCCCTATACCCTAATATGCACACCCTACATCCAAGAGAGAGGATTCACCTATGAGGCCAGTCCCTCCCCACACTCTACTATGCACACCTGTCGTCCGAGAGAGAGGTGTCAGCGCAGAGGCCAGTCCCTCCCCCACACACTGCTATGCACACTTGTCATCTAAGAGGGAGGTCTCATGTAGGGGCCAGCTCCTCTCCACAGTCTACTATGCATTCCCCTCATCCAAGGGTGAGATCTCAGGGAACAAGGCAGTCCATTCCCACACCCTACCATGCATATCTATCATCTTGGGGATAGGTCTCAGTGGAGACGCCACACTCTACTATACACACGTGTTATCCAAGAATGGGGCATTAGTAGAGAAGGAATGTATGACGATTCAACGCATACATTCTTTACGCATGACTTTACAACGCGGTTGTTACAATGACCACGTTGTTATCATGCGTGCCATTACATAGCAAGTCGTATCAACGGCTTGCTGTGGGGGGTGCGCTGGACTTAGGAATAGTATTAATTACTATTCCTACTCCAGTTTGTGCAACAGCAGGGAAGGTGTTGGATTTGAAATCCAACACATTCCCTGGTGTTGCACGCCCCCTACAGCAAGTTGTGGATATGACTTGCAATGTAATGGCATGCGTGGTAACAACGCGGTCGTTGTAACAACCGTGTTGTAAAGCCATGTGTTGTGGAAACAACATTGTAAACGCTGTTTCCCCGTAGAGAAGTGATTGAAAACTCAAACTCTACTACATATGTATGTGAATCTGGGGAGAGGTGTGAGAAGAGAGTCCTCTCTTTTCACAAATCCTAATACACAAGTCCATCTCATTGTGTGGAGTTCTGAGTGGTGAATCTAGTCTCTTCAGTTTACAGCATTTTCCTGTATATTAGGGACTGTATTTATAATTTCTTCATGCAATGCAACACAGCAAGACACCTTGCTGCTCTGTGATGCGTGCAGGAGAGAGGGCGGGAATCTCTTCTTGCGCTGGTACCCTTTTGGCCGCCTAGGACCAATGCAGGCACCCATCCTGCACAAAAAGAATCTTTTGATATGTTTTCCTCTTTCTATGTGTGCTTTCGAATGCATCACATATAGAAAGAAGAACAAGCATTTGCAATGCAATAGGGCTCGCATTTGCGCAAGTTTAAGCTATCAGCATTGTAAATGACACTGCATTTTATTTAAGTTTTCAGAAACCAAAACAAAATTAAAGGCATTGTCATTTACAATGCCAATAGCTCAAACTGGCGTAAATGCTAGACCTATTGCAGTTATGTTAGGCTAGCCAATTTCAATCTCTTTATCCTCACTCATACATGTCATTCCCATTAAGAAAACTGCTTGCTATGAAGTGGCATTACAAAGTTCTAAATTCAATATTTAGCAGAAAGCACATGGCTGCCTCACATACATATCAAAAACACTGGCAATATTAATTTCAATTTGCAATCATCCAATCTATACATGATTTTGCCTCATACCAGTGTACGCTAAATCAGTTTGCTGGGGTAGGTTCATTAGATCTTCCTCCCTTACTGCCTGCCACAACACCACTTCTCTCCTTTCAAGTTAGCTAAGAAATCAGACACGATGATGATCAGACCCCACAACTGACCATTTCCTTCCATTTTCTTTCTCTGGCAATCAATCATGCTCATTTTACTCATCAGAGATTAAGCAGCATACAAGTATGTTGCATAACACAGCTGTTATATGTATGCCTTGTTGTTACAATCGCCGATGCACATTTAGATAAACTACTACAAAGGCAACCACCCAAACTGTTCACGTGGCAGTGTATTGAATGTCAAGGCGTGAAGCATTTCTGCTAGCATATGTATTCAATAAAACTCAAATGTACCCGGTGTTCCCACAAGGATGCTGAGCTTCTTCTTGTATGCTCCGCTTTCATATTAGAGGGGTGGGTATGCTATGTGACTTAATACATTGTTATATAGTCAATATGACAAGACTTGCCATGCCAATAAAGTAGACGTGTCATGCCAATGAAGTGTATTGTGTTGGCCACCATGGCACACACTCAATACTGTCATAGGGGTAATGTACCTTCCAGCAGGCATTCCCCATGCTCCCAGCATTTACTCAAACCCGTGAGATACTTACACATGAGGGTGCTGAAGGCCACCACGGCCAGAAGCCCCTGCAGGAATATACCGAAGTCGTCCATCAGGGCTCCGTTGCCGCATCCTCGGTTGGCAGGGGCGCCTTGGGTCGTGGCGCTCAGGCTGCTTGTGCTGCTGTTGCCACTGGTCAGCCCAGTTACTACGCTGAGGATCATGGCTGCGACAGAGCCCGGGCAGCAAGCCCGGCGGTCGCTCCTCCACCGCCCGCATAGGGCAGGCAGACGGCCTGGCTGCCAGCAGCAGTGCTAAGAGAGAGGGTCGGGCAGGACCAGTGATGCAGCAGCCGCCACCCCGGCCGCCTCCAAGAAGGAGGAATACAACGATCCCGATGCCTGGAGCCCAGAACTGTAGCGATCAGGACTAGGAGGGGAGAGTTAAAAGGACAACACACCACATTGTGTCACTGGAGCTCCGACAGCCACACGAAGAGCACACTATCTCTTTAAGAGAACTGATCATTCCAGCTGTTACAGGGCGTGATTACATCACAAGGAGAACGTATGACCCGACGACTAACTGCTAGAATGCAAAACAAGAGCTCCAAACTCATGTATTGTCCATGTTAGGTTGGTTGTACTTGTATCAAAAGAACTGCGAATACATTATCCGTGCGTGGATAGAGAGTTGTTGAGAAGTAACCACACGCCTCTTGCTAAAACCAAAAACAAAAACACGAGCAGCAGCACACATAACAACCAGTAGTACGCGCGCACCACAGAGGAACGAGGGCGAGGGAGAGCGGCAGCAAAGCGAACGCGTGCTAATTAGAAACACATGCTTAGTATTAGGTCTCAGATGCAGCTGCTGCGCATAACAGACACCACTGGGAAATGGGTGGTTACATTTCTAAAGAAGCTGGGACATGCACACGCCTTTCACCAATGGCGTGCTGCCTTTTTAACAAAGACGCACGCAAAAGCCAATAGCAGCTGACGGAAACAAAAGCACACGCACGTGCGTGTGGTCAGCTTTCAGAACCCCCTACATGAGGTCTCTCGCTGCGCGAGCAGTGTTGTGCACTGCAACGCTAGGCGCAAGACCTAAAAACGAAGAGAAATAAAGATATATCTCCTCTTTATGCCTCCCCTCTGCAAGCGTAGCATTTTTTTTTTTTTTTTGTAAATCTATTTTTATTGTTTTAAACAAGAACATTCCTTGGCATTTGACACAATAGGTAAGCAGGGAGTTGGAAACATATGTGGGGTATCACCCCGCATCAGGATCAATAACTACTACTTCATGACATGCAATCAGGCTAATTTGTGATCACTGTCCACAGCGGAGCCAGCTACAGTCTCTTTGACAGTCCCGGTGCAGTCACATCAGAAGTGACGGTATTAACCGTACCTCAGCCAGGCTCCGTGTCTGTGCGCGGGTACCTCCCGCCCCATTCGGGTAGTGAAGAACAGGCAAAATACCCGCAAGTCCCAAAGATTATACATAACAAAACCTTAACAATGGCAGCATAGACTGTACATACAGGCTCAATACCCTCCCAGCTGTCAGTAACCCCCCGCCCCTCCGCACCCCCCCGAGGATCCCCCATGTGTGTGCCTCGGCTGTGAACATCGCTATGCAAGTGTGGGTGTCGTGGCGCCAAGGGAGGAAGCAGGCAGGGGCATATCATCTCGACAGAGGGGCATCCCCCGATCCACCCCCACCCACGCCAGCTCCGTCGGCCACCTCCTGCAACTCCTCGCGACCCTCCGCGCCTAGGCGTCTGAGCTTCCCCAACAGCTGCTTCCAGCGGTCTGCCATGGGTTCCCTCCGCAGGCCCAGTGTTTCCTCCCTCTGGATGGCGGTCCCCTCAGCCCCGGCCCATGCCTGAAATGAGGCACTCCAAGCCTGCACGCACGGCGGGTCATGTGCTTTCCACCGCTTCGTAATGAGGCGTGCCGCTACCACTAGCCCCAGGTCTAGGAATCGAGACGTCACCTTATCCTTACGCGATCGTTTAAAGTGGTGCAATATGTGTTCGGGCCAGTCGAATGGGATGTTGCGGCCCACACTCTCTAGCAGCAACCCACTGACCGATCTCCAGTAGACACCCAACCGTGAACAGCTCCACAACATATGTAGGAAACCCGCCCCCGGCTCACTACATCTAGGGCACACTGCGTCAGTACGGTGAAAATACCGGTTGATTAACTCCGGCGTGAGGTAAGCTATGTGCACGATAAATAACTGAATTTGGCGGAACCGCAAGTTTCGGGGTATGCGCACCGGGCCCTTGAGTATCCTTTCCCACTCCCTGTCCTCTAGCGGTCTTCCCAGGTCCAGATCCCACTTAGCGCGGAGGCGGTCCAGGCTAATGGACGACAGCTCCCTCAGCGAAGCTGCAAACCAGCGGATCAAGTGCCCTCCCCTCCCCATGACATGCAAGTATTGCATGGTCAGATGCATGGTGGGTTCCGAGGCCATATCCCCCCACTGGGCGGTCATGCTCGCTATTAGCGAGCGATGCGTCAGGAACCCACCGGGCGGGAGCCCGTCCTCCGATACCAGGGTCTCGTATGGTATGAGCTCGCCCTCCCGGTACAAATCTCCCAACGTGCGCACATCAGCTCCCCACCAATCCGCCAGCATGGGGGCCGTGAGCACCCCTCCTCCACCAGGGGAGCCCTCCAGCGGTATTGCCGGCGCATACGGGACAATAGTACGCGTGAGGAACAAGGCCCTCCGGAAACACCTATGCGCCACTTCCAGAAGGAGTGGTAGCGGGCGCGCGATCCTGTGAAGAGGATGGAAGGACCTGGTTATTCGCTCCAGGGAGTAAGGCGCCAACCCCGAGGCCGTGTCATCCCTGCCCCTATCAGCTAGCCAGCGGGTCACCCATTGTAATTGAGCGGCCAGGTAGTAGTGCTCAAAGCAAGGGGCGGCTAGACCACCTCTGTCTGTCGGCAGAAACAACTTCGCGAGCGCCAGCCTGTGTCTGGCAGTACCCCAGACAAAGTCCCGCAGCAGCTGATTAAGCTTACCAAAAAATGCGCGGGAAATATACATCGGCAGGTTGGCGAAGTAATACAGGAGGTGGGGGAGCATGACCATTTTGGCCAGCGCCACCCTGCCCGTGATCGTCAGTGGGAGTGCGCTCCAGAAGCGCACCTGCGACCTGAGCGCCGTGACCGCCCTCCCCAGATTCCCATCGAAGAGGTCGGCCGGGCAGCGGTAAATTTGGATCCCCAAATAGCGGAAGGTGTCTTCCTTCCATTGGACCAGCGTGCCATCCAGGCAGTATCTCGGATAGTCAATACCGGCGCTAAAGGCATACAGGCATGATTTGGCTGCGTTCACACGTAGCCCCGAGATGGCGGCGAACGTCCTCAGCAGCCGCGGCAGCTCCTCCGGGACACGCCCCACATCCTGCACATAGACCAGCAGGTCATCAGCGTAGAGCGACACGTGGTGGACAGCGTCCCCCAACTGTATACCATCTCCCAGGGTTGCCCGCACAGCCACAGCCAGAGGCTCAATTACCAGGGCGAACAGGAGCGGGGAGAGCGGGCACCCCTGGCGGGTGCCGCGGCCCACCGGTATCGCCTCCGAGACGTGAGGGCCCAGACGGACACAGACCGTGGGTCGCCTGTATAACAGGTCGACCATCTTCAGGAATTCCCGGTCCAACCCATATCGCAGCAGCACCTCGGCTAAGTAACCCCACTCCAGACTGTCAAATGCCTTCTCTAAGTCCAAGATGAGGCACCCCGCTCTGGGCCACCTGTGCACTGCCTCGGTTGCTACCCTGAAGTATCGCCGAATGTTCAGGGACGTTGACCGTGCCGGGACAAAGCCATTCTGGTCGGTGTGCACCAGATGAGGGACCACCGGCGCCAGCCGCTCCGCCAGCACTTTGGCGAGGATTTTGTAATCCACGTTAAGCATCGCTAAGGGACGGTAGGAGCCCAGCTCCGTGTGGTCTCTGTCAGGCTTAGGCAGGGAGACCAGGAACGCCTCCCGCATAGAAGGGGGGAGCGACCCCACCTCAAGTGCTTTATTGTAGAGCTCTCTCAGCAGCGGCGCCAGGGACTCTCGGTATGCTTTGTAATATTCCGCGGGCAGGCCATCTGGCCCCGGCGTCTTCCCAGATGCCATTGATTGAATTGCCTCCCCTATTTCCTCCAGAGAGAGAGGTCCGGCGAGTTCCCCATTGTCTGCCGCCGTGACCTCGGGGAGCTGGACAGAGGCCAGAAAGTCCCCAAGAAGATGCGGGGGGCCAGTTCCCCTCGCTTTGTACAGTTGCCTATAGTGGTCAGCAAAGGCCCGGTGTATTTCACGCTGTGTGTGGACTAGCGTGCCATCCTCGCTGCGGATCGTTCCTATAGGGGCACATCGGTCCTCCTGCCGTATGAGCCAGGCCAGGAGGCGGCCCGCCCTGTCCGCCCTAGCGTGCGTCCTGGCTGTGTGCGCAGCGTAGTTGTGGCACCGGAGCCGCTCCAGGAGGTCCGCGTGCCTTTCCCGAAGGTCTGCCAGGGTGTGTGAGTGCCGACCCCCTCCCTCTCGTGCCGCAGGAGTTCATTCTCCAGGCTCGCCAGAGAGTCCGAGAGGCCCCTGCGTATGTTCCAGGTGGCCCCCAGGCAGTGGCCGCGGATGGTCGCCTTATGGGCCTCCCACTCCACCAGTGCATCACTCGCAGTCCCTTCGTTTGCTTCAAAGTATGGCAGAATGGCCGTGCCAAGGGAAGATCTAAATTCCGGGTCCTCAAGCGCGCTCGGCTGAAGCCGCCAGGTGGGCACCGGCTGCCGTTCCACCACCCAGCTAAGCTGGAACCACAAAGGGTTATGATCGGAGTGCGTTCGGCCCAGATATTCAGAACGCGCTATAAGCGGGAGTAGCGACTGCGAGCCCACCAACCTGTCCAGCCGGACGTGTAGATCGTGCACCGCCGAATAATAAGAATATATCCTATCTCTCGGGTGGAGGGTGCGCCACAGGTCCTGTAGCGCCCAGTGCGCAAGCCGGTCCCCCAGCGCCCGAGCGTTGGACTCCACCATCGCAGCACGCAGGGGAGGGAAGGATCTGTCCAGCTGGACATCCAGCACCATTTTAAAGTCCCCTCCCAGCAGCCAGGGGAGCCCCGCATAAGGGTGCAGGATTTGTGTCAGGCGTTCCAGGAAGGACGGCTGATCCACATTGGGCGCGTATATCGACCCCAGCAAGATCTCCTGCCCGTTCAATTTTCCCTGCACCAGCGTGTACCTGCCCTCACCGTCCACCACCACCTCCTCGCACCGGAAGGGGACCCCCGCTCGCACCCATATCAGTGTGCCGCGCGCATGCGCCGAATAAGTGGTGCCATATGTGTGCCCTCTCCATCGCCTGGAAAGCCTACCCAGTTCTGGCTGTGACATATGCGTCTCCTGTAGGAGGGCTATCCCAACAGAGTGGCGTTGTAAGTAGGAGAAGATGGAGTAGCGCTTTGACGGTGTGTGCATGCCCCGTACATTCCAAGTCACAACATTAGTGTGCGTCATCGTGAAGGTGGGAAAGCCAGCTGGGCTGGAAGTAGAGCGTCCGCACCCGGGGAGGAGGATGAGGGGCCGTCCACACGACCCAGGGGAACATATGAATGTGCTGCCATGTAAACAGTGTAACTGCCGTGAACAGTAGAACAAAAGGGGCGTATTCCCAACGGGGCATCCGTCCAAACTTCAAAGAAACTAATTAACAATGCAATGTGTCAGTACAGTGTCTGATGGGGTACGCGCGGGAGTGTCGACAAGTTGGCACAATTTCCCCCCTCCCCAGTCTCCTCTAAGGGAAGGGAAAAGCAGCAGCATATCTAGCATGAAACTGTCGCGCTGTCCGGGCTCGAGGGCGCGGTAGTAGGGACCCCCCACTGTAACATCCAGCGGCACGCACCACAGGCAAGCCGCCCTGCACTGCCGGGCGCCCCCCGCACTAAGTCTATGCCCTTCGTGAAAGAACCCCCTCTCTCTCAGGTCCCCGCCCCTCCTCAAGGCGCACAGTTGCAGGGCAAGTGCGTGGGCATACCCACCCCGCATGGCTCCCACCCCAGTGCGGTGCAGCAGTGTTCCATCACACAATCAAGTCAGCAGTCTGTGGGGTCACCACCGGTAGAGCCAGTTCCTCCGAGATCACCGTGGACGGGGACGAGGCACCACTGGTCCCCGGGGCACTGCACGCTCCAGTCTCCATACAGTCTCCACTGGGTGGCGTCCCCAGAGTCGCCACCGCATCAAGGACCTCCTGTCGCTCCACTCTGATCCGCTCAGGGCTAGGCGCCACCAGCCCCATCCGCATCTGCTGTCGGGCTCCCCGCCTCCTGCGCCTCCTGGGTCCTCTCTCCGGGCGGCCATCAGGCGCCGCGCCCGCGGGTCTCTCCCCCGTCCACTGCCCCGTCTCCTCCAGCCAGTCCCAGACATCCGCCGGGGAGTCGAAGAAGCGGGTCCCCTCCTTTGCCACCACTCGCAGACGGGCCGGGAACAGCAGGGAGTAGGGCAGCTCCAGTTCCCGAAGTTGCCTCTTCACCGCCAAGTAGTTGCTCCTGCGCCGTTGCACAGCCGCGGTGTAGTCGGGGAAGAACATGACGCGACTACTGCCAACCGTCGGGTCTCCAGATTTGCGTGTTTCACTCAGGACCGCGTCCCGGTCGTGATAGTTCAGGAGCCTGAAGAGGAACGGGCGGGGCCGGGCCCCTGGTTTGGGTTGCTGCGCCGGCACCCTGTGCGCTCGTTCCACCACAAAGTGTTGGGATAGTGCCCCTTGCGGCAAGAGGTCCTTCAGCCAGCGCTCTATATACTGCTCCGGGTTCCTTCCTTCCACGCCCTCTGGAAGTCCCACGACGCGTACATTATTGCGACGGGAGCGCCCTTCTGCTTCATCGACCCGGTCTTCAAGTGCATTAACCCTGTCCAACACATCCTGCAGCGCAGCACCATGGCTCTGGGTGACTGGCTGGAGCTCCCGAAGCGTCTGGCCCTGGACCGTGACCCTCTCAGCCAGCTTGCGGTGGTCCGCATGGAGGAGCGTGAAGTCGGAGGTGACCTTATCAATCCTGACTTCTAAGGACTCTCTCGTCTGCTCCAGGCTGGCGCTGAGTTTCTCCACCACCGCAAGCATGATGTCCATCTTGGCCGACAGGGCCGCCGACTGTGGCTCCGCGTCCCCCCCTGGGCGGGCCTGCGTGGTATCCAAGCTCCCTGTGCGTGACTGTCCCTGCTGCGTTTTGTCACGGAGCCGGCCCATCACATATTGTTGAGCCGTCGGCATCCGCAGGCTGTTTCCTGGTGTCGCGGGCGCAGCTCGATGGCTGCACCTCTGCTCCTATACGTTGCGCCCCTCTGCGCGGCCACTAGTGCGGGCAAGCAGTAGGCCCCAAGGTCCGCAGGGCTCCTGGACCAGTATGTCGTGCCCCTCTCCCCAGGTCAGCACGCCACTGCCCTCCTTTCCGAAATGTGCCAGTCGGTGGGGTCTCCTGCGGCTCCCCTCACTGGCGCCGGCCACGACCAGCCAGACTCTCACCCGTCACTCTCCAGCCGCTCCGGGTACGCCCGACCGGCGCCCGCCGAAGGCTCCGTGACTCCCTTCAGCGGCACCTACTGCGTTTAGGCTGGCGCCACCCCAATGTCGCCGGGTACACCCGACCGGTGCCCGCCGGCTGTCTGCTGGGCCCCCGGGCACATGGAATGTCACTGATCCAGCACTCCGGCTACCGGGGACGTCCAGGGGGCCCCCCACGCCCAGCGCGCCTCACTCAGCCACCCAGAGGTTCTCCTACTGCCCGGGCGCCTGGGCTTCACTATTGTTCACCACGGTGGGCACCCTCTCCCAGAGGGCCGCCGCCCGGCTCTCCCAAAATGGCGTCCCTCGCAAGATGGCGCCCGCCACCGCCCGCACCAGTCCACAGGCTCCCGGCAGCGGGCGTCCCCCAGCCTCCGGGCCCTTCGGGCTATCAAGTCACTCCTCCACTCTGCCTCTGTGTCCCTGAGGCGGCCGCTCCGCTCCACCTCTCCTGAAGCGCACCTGCCCAGGCGCGATCACAGGTCGCCGCTCTCCCCGCAACGGCAGCGCAGACCGCTCCGCAGGCTCCACAGCCCCCAGCAACTCACTGTTCGTCGTGGCGCCTCAGCACTCGTCGCCTCCGCGGGGCCCACGACGTCCCAAGGCCCCCAGCTCTCTGTCCGCCGTGTCCGGGCTGCAGGCCTCACTGCATGCGGGCTGCTCAGGCCAGCCGCGTTGCTCCCCCAGGGCTCAGCTCCGCCCGCCGCCGCCACCAGAGTCCTCGCGGGCCGCGACAGGCCACCGCAGCGCGGCCCAGGCCGCCGCCGCCACTCCTCTGCGTTCCACCACAGCAGGCCCCCCCGCCGCACCGCAGTCTCCAGCCGGGAGCCCCCACCGCAATCACACGGGGCCTCGTAGATCACTCCGCTCCCTGTCCTCCGCTCGCCCGACTCGTCCTCAAGCCGGCGGCCACCGCTAGCGATCAGCTCCGCCGCACGGGCAGCCTCGCGGGTCTCGTCCAGAGGCGACCACCCCGCGGCTCCCGGGTCTCAGGGATCGTCCCCGCCGTCGTCCCGCACCCGACCAGCGCTGTACGGGCCAGTACTGCCCACTTCCCAGGAGAACTGACAGGATTAAGCGGGGGTAATGGTCGGAGCCTCAAGCACTGGCGTCCGCCATGTTCGCCAGTTGGCCACGCCCCCCCTCTGCAAGCGTAGCATTTTGACGCATTTCCAGGTCTACCACTCATGGTAAATCTGGGAAGGTACCAAAATCCATGGGTGGATGCGTGGGAACACCCACGCTTCACCCATGGGACACCTCCCTGGGGCAATGTAACACAAGGCAGCGACTTGGGTTGCCTTGCGTTACTCCAAATTTACCAAGCACCTCAGGGCTACGGAAGGTGGTCTTGCTTGGCTTGTCAAATGTCATCTAGATCTTGCCTCGCCCTTGCATTACATTGCGTGGCGCAAGGGTGACGAAACACTTTGATAAATATGCCCCTAGGTTTATTAGTTCATAAGAGTCTTGTGGGAGTGGGACAAATATATGGGTGAAGGCATCTGTTTGGGTGCTCCAGCTATCGCGAGAGTCGGGCATCTATATCCCAATAAGAAAGGAGTTATGACACAATAGAATTATTGGTTGAAAAGTGTGAGTTTTGTAAAGGAGAACAATATTGGATGACTTTGAAATTCTGTTGCAATCCCATGAGAGTCCAGCGAGAGTTGACACCCATAAAAACAAATGTCATTGTCTAACACTATTGCTATCCATTATTGAAGAGTTACCACCCTCCATTTTATCATTTAGAATTAGGTATCTGATGTGCAAACCTCTATTCAGTCCAGCCAGCTTCCTTTTTTTGTAATTAGTAGACAACTCCGAAGAGAAGATAGCATAAAGACCATGCGCAGTGGGGATTTGGATTTATGCGCTGTAATGAAATATCACTTTACGTTAAAACCAAAGGTTGAAGTAATGTTATAGTTACATATGATAAAAAGATGTGTTTTTGTTTATAAAAAAACCCAAGAAATACACTGAAAAAAAACAAAGGTTAAAGTGACGTTATAGTTAGGTGAATATCACAGAGACAACATTAACACTTTGAACTAAAAAAAAACCACAGACATTCACCAGTTATAGTTAGTAGGGCTAACTATAATTTGCACCCTACGATGCACTGCTTATGACCTCACAAATGATATAACTCATGACATGTTCTATGACATCATTTATGACATCACTGATGACATCTCAAATGACATCATTGATTACATCACCAATGACATCATCCAAGCTTCTTTTGCATACATTGGTCTACGAGAATGACATTAGAGGTCAGAAAGTAAGTAAAAAATAGATCATAATAATATTAAGCAGCATTAATGCCATCATACATACAACTCTCTTAGGTGAACCAAACTTATGTTATGTGCAACATTGACCCTAAACGAAACACTTCACGGGTAGCTGAGGTCATGTTGGCTATCAACCACAGATAGAAGGGTAACTCCTACTGCAAACAATGTTCAATCTGTATACAGCTGTTCAGAGAAAACCAAGTTCCTACAGATACTCAACTACTGTTACATAACTAATGCCCTACTATGGACAGCCTTTAACCGTATCAAGCTCTTCAGTCACCAAACATACAGTGAGAAATGAAGTGGATATGAGTAGGAAAGTGGGTGCTGTAAACAATTGTTTGCTCTATAGAGAGAGTTTTCTCTGTACCACACTGTTTGGAGACAGTGAAACTATCATGAAGAATACACTACAGAGTATTAAAAGTATCTACTAAGAACTGTGTACACTTTAAGCAAAACTTGTCCAAAAAGCGACTACTTACTTAAAATAACCGAGGCCTGAAGGTGCCCACGATCATTCTACCTGCAGCCTTCATACTGTTGTGAAAACTTTACAGATAGACGATCTTCGGAAGCAAAACAAGCACATGTACATAGGTCAGTACCTGGTGCACACAGTCTTCTATGTTAAGTAGAACTTGTCATGATAAGATGATTCTACCTAATAACTCAAGGCTGCTTACAATACTTAGTATGAAGTACCTAGAATCTTTGCCTTGTAGGAAACCTTTTCTGCAGAATCAAAAAAACTTGTGTGCAACATGCTGAACACAAGTCATTAACTGTCACCTGCACACAGAGTTACTCTTCTATACAGAGATTTGTAATGTATTCAATACCTTTACACACCTATGATGCATTAGCAGCACATGCCTTTTGTAAACACTGACACCCATTAGCTGGACACAGGCTGTACAAAATTAGGGAGAGAAGTAATGTGGTAGTTACCCGCCTCTATGGAAACCCATAAAACAAACATAATAATTGGATGATGCCATCAGTGATGTCATAGAAAATATCATGAGTGATGGAATATGTGGGGTCATAAGCAGTGCATAGCAGGGGTGCAAGTGAACTGGCAAAGTTCTGTGGCTTTACTTCCCGTTAACCTTTGTTTTTTCATCTCTCTCTCTCTCATATCCATTGATCTGTTCAAGTCTCTCTCTTTCCTTTTCATCCATTGGTCTGTTCAAGTGTGATTTGTGTTTTACTTTCTCCCATATTATCGTAGATCAATGTTATATATCTCTATATGGTGACATATAGTAGAATACATGTGCTATAATTCTTATCAGAATTGTAGCATTATTTCCCTTAGAAATGTGCCATTATCCTCCCTAAAATATTGCATTACTCTTCCTATAAATGTGTAATTGCAATTATTAGAAATGTTGAAATAATGTTGGTAGAACTGTAATTTCTCCCTGGGTGAATTGCCCAAATTCTATTAGACACAGAGCCTAGTATTATCCATCATGTTCTAGCTGCTAGCATCAAAGATATTAAACAACAAAAAAGCTGCATTTTCAAGCGGACCCAAAGAACTCATAAAAAGAAAAATCCGCCTCGATGCACCAATCACAGTCGTCTGTGTGCCAGCTGCCAGCTGCCATCTGCCTCCACCTCCTACTCATCTTTATCTATCCTTTTTAGGCCAGGGTCCTTCAGGAACTTTTGAAGATGACTCAATCACCCTTTAATCTTGGGGTCCCCAGAGAACGTGGAGGCTTCTCCTTCAAACCCACCTCACCCTGTAGGCTCCAGCACCCCCTAGGCTCAGGGGAGGCAAAGGGCAGAACCAAGAGGTAGGTAAAAATTCAACATTGTCTCATGGAGTGAAGGGATAATACTTGCCACCATGTGTTTAATAAAATCAAGAGAGAAAGATTGGAAAACAATTACAAAGAGAAAAAGAAGGGATGTTAAAGAATCTGCTAGAGAGAGATAAACAGACATGAAGTGTAAGGTGGTGGCTGAAAGAGACAAGAGGTGGAATGAAGCCTAGACAGCTTCGGTGTTCGTGAGATAAAAGGACAGGAAGTGTCCGGTGGTGAAAGAAAGGGGCATGAGGTTGAATCAAGACTAAGCAACGTTGGTATTCATGAGATAAAGAGACAGGAAGTGTAGGGTGAAGGATGAAAGAGACATGAGGTGGAATCAAGACTAAGCGACGTTGGTATTCATGAGATAAAGAGACAGGAAGTGTAGGGTGGGGGATGAAAGAAACATGGTGCAGAATGAATCCTAGGCAGCCTCGGTATTCAGGAGGTAAAGAGACAGGAAGTGTAGAGTGAAGGATGAAAGAGACATGAGGTGGAATCAAGACTAAGCGACGTTGGTATTCATGAGATAAAGAGACAGGAAGTGTAGGGTGGGGGATGAAAGAAACATGGTGCGGAATGAATCCTAGGCAGCCTCTGTAATCAGGAGGTAAAGAGACAGGAAGTGTAGAGTGAAGGATGAAAGACACATGAGGTGGAATCAAGGCTGAGCAATGTTGGTATTCATGAGATGAAAATACAGGAAGCGTAGGGTGGGGGATGAGAGGCATGGTGCGGAATGAATCCTAGGCAGCCTCGGTATGCAGGAGGTAAAGAGACAGGAAGTGTAGGGTGAAGGATGAAAGAGACATGAGGTGGAATCAAGACTGAGCAATGTTGGTTTTCATGAGATGAAAAGACAGGAAGCGTAGGGTGGG
The DNA here is from genome assembly GCF_964204655.1 of Triturus cristatus. Taxonomy (NCBI): domain Eukaryota; kingdom Metazoa; phylum Chordata; class Amphibia; order Caudata; family Salamandridae; genus Triturus; species Triturus cristatus. Next base: position 78,738,883 of record NC_140591.1, on the reverse strand, counting down.
GGATGAAAGAAACATGGTGCGGAATGAATCCTAGGCAGCCTCGGTATGCAGGAGGTAAGGAGACCGAGGCAGAGGGTGGTGAATGAAAGAGGTATGGGTGGAATCAAGACGAGGCACCCTCAATATTCTGCCCCCCGGTCACTCAGCAGAGCCAGTAGAAAACCTTTGAGGTACTGCAATTATTTTTTTCATCAAGCACTGGATACCCATACTGAAAGCAGGCAAATGGCTTGTTTCTTTTATTTTAATCATGATATTGTAGTATTAGACCAAATGAGCGAAGCAATCAGACCAGGTCCAACTGGGACAATAAATAGGCCCGGACACCAAAACAAAGGTGGCTTCATTAGCGAACCAGATCGCTAAAAAAGTGAGCCATATTTTCAAATCAGGCCAGTTTGGAACTTTTAAAGACACAGTGTAAGGGTGTTTTGCAAGGTAGGGGAGACGGCATTGATCTGTGTTTGTTGCAGCCAATATTTGTGGGAAAATCAGGGAAATCAACAGTGAAAACCAGCCCACCTGGCCATAAAAGAGGTCCACAAACTGCTAAGACACAGGCCCACACACTGGTCTGCCGGAGCAGCCCAGCGGGCACTGCCTGATCGCCCTGTGGGCCAGTCCGACCTTGGATCACAGTATATTGGGCACCAGAGTCAATCTACTTGAGGAGGGAGGGCATGGGATTTGGGAGCTAACGCGAGTACAACTGGGCACATCAGAAGTGTTCCAAGCGCCAATATGTTACCCGCTCTCTCTGCCTCTAGACGTAATATTCATTTTCTGTCTATCTGACTATCTTTAGACTAGTGAACGCTGATTTTCTGTCAAATAAAAACAACACGCTATAACTTGAACTAATGCTAAACCTTGTTTACATAATCTTGCATCTTGTTTCAACATCATCCTATGTCACGTGATATTATTGCCGATTTTGGTTCTAAAATAAACTTTAAAAGTTTCGCACAAGTCAGCAGAAAATGTTCTCTGAGAAAGTTTCCTAAATGTACTAAGCCAAGAACAAATCTTGCTCACCCTAGTTCTGTTAACATTGTATCAGTTAAACTGTGGAGCCAAGACTGCGAGAATGATAGAAACACGATGTATCGGCGGCGGGAAAACCACCGAATGTATTCTATGTAGAAATATTTCTCTAGACTGTTTCCTATTGGTTTAAACTTAATGAATCATGTATTTCCACTGAATGTATCAACCCCCTTGTCTAAAGCCATATATATCAGTGTGCATTTCGCTCACACGAGGCTTCCCCCACTTTCATTCTTAGAAGTTGAATCTAGGCCGCACTTCATAATCAACTGTACTGAGTTCTTTTATTTGTGATTTATATGCTTTGTGGCTAATTTACTGATGTATATTCCGTATTTTGACTTTAAAATTTACATAAAGCATTGTAAAAAGGTCTATCATTCTTATGAGAATGTTTCAGAAGTAATTCATGGGCTTTTTTATTAAAGTAACAGTTCCAAACGGGGAGCACCAAAGTACGAGCCACGGGGACTACACCGCGCCCAAGATTGAAACACGGGCGCACAAAGGTATGGCTTAAGCTGCAGAACCGGTCAGGTTTCAAAGAGCGGACAGATGCAGACATCTGGCGTCAAAGGCTTACAATCTAATACTATTTCCAATAGGTACCAATGAGGGCAGAATCACACCATGGGTCCCGTTGAAAAGCAAAGATGTGATTGGAAATCCATGCGATTATGGGCAGATCTGATACATATATTTTTAGGGTGCCCTGCCCTTGGTGGCCTTAAAAAAGAAATTGGTGTTTTTTTGGGGGTTAAAATTGGGGTAACCCCTCAACTTGCTTTACTCAGGCTCATAATAAAGGGGTGCCTTCTCATGTACAGGCATTTATGTTTTGGCAATGTCAGTATTGAGGCTATGTTTAGGAACGGCATGGTTGGACCTCTCTACCCCTTCGTTCCACCAATGGTTGGCACGGCTGCTAGCCACGTATCATATTGAAACTGGGGTCTATGCACTATCACACCTACCAGGTGTGATCGGGGACACACAGTTTCCTACTTTCAATGGGCAGATGCTAGATATGCCAGACCTTTCCTCCCCGTCCTTGCTCCATGCTCGCTCTGGAGGGTGGAAAGGAGGCCTGGCTAGGGCTCTGGTCAAGCGCAGAAAGTTCTAGACCTAACGTCCTAGGTCTAGAAGCCAAACAATGCCCAGGTGCACTTTGGTTTTGCACAAAAATCCAGATGCACTCTCCAGCACAAGCAAAACAGACTGTGAGAAGCACGAGGCCTGCGGAGAAGGAGCCAAGTGCTTGGAGCTTGCTCAACGGAACCATCAAGGCTAGGTGAGGGGTGCCATCTCTGACTCCATGCATGGGTGGTGGAAGGTTGGACATCATGCAATGTCATGCTATGCCATGACCTGCTGACGGTCACAAATTCCCGCCCTGGGTACGACTACCTGTGAATGATAGGATTACACAGTCTGTGTTCAGGCAGTCGAGCGGGTGCCTTTTGAAAGGAGAGTCTCAAATGTTTGTTAAAAGATGGCCGCCTTCTGTATCCACTGTCAGGCTCTTGGGTTACCCGCACACCAGGTGGCCTGTCCTGCCCGCCATGAGCAGCATTGGGTTACAGGCTAGTGAATAATTGAATGCGTGCCTGTAAATAAGGCAGGTGACAGCCAGCCTCTTACCTGTGCTTCTGAAACGCGATACGTTGAATGAAGGATTAGCTTTCAGTCGTCACTCAGGCCTGGCCATCCTTCAATTACCATCGTGCTCCTAATACAACCCTTCATTTCTTCCAAATAGTGGAATTAGCAACAATGGCGGTAATGCGGATATCAAATCAAAACACGACCCTTGACCCTTCTTGGCATGTAGATATGGGTAGGTGTCGAGTGCAAACCTAGCTGGAGAGCAACGAAGAGATGTAGGTGGGCAAAAGCCCTGGGAAGCCAGGCCATGCAAAGACCCTTCACTCGAGGTGGACAACAAGGCGCGCAGCGGTTTCAATCGTTTCCTGAGGCCATTTTAAGAGAGGGCTCTTGAGTCCTTTCTGAACTCCAGGAGGGTGACAGGGTTATTTTTCATATTAAAGGTTTTGCATTTATATCGACCTGTAACATGTAGCCACACAAATGCAATGCTTGTGTATTATTCACGTTTATTGACCATAGCTAACGTTACCGGATGTATAAATTGGCTAAGGTCTGGTGGCCATCTTGTTTCGTATCATGTGTATACTTTCATTTCTAGGAGAGCTGAGCTCCTTATTAACAAACGCAATGTGCCCTTGTTTTCTTTTTCATGTGAAATGTATTTCTTTTCATGATACCTGTAAAATGTTTTGATGGGCTGCTACGGTACTCCTGCAGAGCACAGGCTGGGTCCAGGTATCAGGGGGCATATTAACAAGGGCTTTAACTCCGCTTTTTTGGCTTTAAAAATATCGCCCTATCAATAACAGGGTGCTAACATGCAAAATCGCATGTTAGCACCCTTTTTCACTACGCTTCCCTTTGCATCTCTAATGAGATGCAAAGTGGGCGTTCCAGAGCAAAATAATAGGAGAAATGTTGCTAAGCGATATTTCTCCTATTATCAAGCTTCACGCTAACCCTGTTAGAGACAAAAAAAAGCAGCGCTAACCACGGTTAACGCTTCTTTTTTACGTTTGCTAATTTTCAGATTTAGCTATGTAATCCAATGGGAGGTGGATTACATGGCTAAGTCCACCATGGGCTATCAACAAGGATATCCCTATCCTTGTAGTTTTATCGCTGCATTACCAGCGATAACCTCCCAAAATGCTGCTATCGCTGGATTTTTTATCGCCTAGGCGGTTAGCGTTGTTAATAACGCGATAACCAGGCAATATTATCCAGCGATAGCGGGCGTTAAAAAAATTAACACTAAGCGCCCTTAGCATTAATTTTCTCTGTTCCTTGTTAATATGCCCCATCGTTTGTTGCAGATAACTGAGGGCCATATTAGTAAGGGCAGTATCACTGCTTTAGCTGCACTTTTTACCAATAAAGCGGCCATATTTTTATCGTCCTATTAGCAAGCTGTCACTAACAACTGTTAGTGACAGCTTAATGGCGATAGTGGTCGTTTTTTTACCGCTTTACATGTCACCGATATTTATCGCTAATGACATGCAAAGTGGGCGTTCCTCACTAAAACTAATAGGAAGAAGTCGCTAACACAACTTCTCCCTATTAGCAATGCCCACAAAGCGATAAAAAAACTTGCGCTAACCGCGATTATCGCTGGATTTTAACACCTGCTAAAATCCTGACTTAGCCATTGTTTTCTATGGGAGGTGGATTATATGGCTGAATCTTCACCTGCCTATTAGCGACCTTTTCCTTAGCAATGGGAATTCATCGCTGGTATTCCCGCGTTATTGATGGAGAATCGCCGCTATCGCTGGATTATTATCGCCTTGGAGATAAACGTTGATAATAACGCGTTATGTCCGCGATCTAAACCAGGGATAGTCGGCGATAAAAAATACAGCGCTAAGTGCACTTTGCGATGATTATCGCAAGTCCTTGCTAATATGGCCCTAAGTTTGAAGCCTGCTTAGAGAAGCTTCATTGGGTAGGAGCCTGACTGTATCAGCATGCTTTCACCTGATTGGTGCGTTTAATGAGAACCATATGTAGGTGTAGAACATGTTAGAATTGTGTGATTTGAGCTAGTGGAATGTTGACGAGAATTCAGAACCTTCCAAGAGTAGAATGATATATTAATTTGCTTTCTTGTTTAAATGATTTTGATTGATTTGAATTTCTTAACTACTAAATGCATACGTGTATCGAATGTTGATTGACACCAATTTGATGATTTTAAATTTGTAAAACCCTTAATAAACCTTTATGGTTTGAAATCTTAACCACTCTCCTTTCTCCTTGTACAGCTGTACGTGTATCAAGTTATTTACATGTATTATTTTGATGGCTGGCCTCGGTGGTGGATTCCGATCCATCGGACAGTTCTTGATGAGACCTTAATTTGTACGAAAAAAGCCCCAACAATGGTCCTGCAGCTTTGATGATAGCAGGATGCGGTTCCAGATCCCGGAAGCACAGCTGGAGAATGCCTGCCTTATGGCTATCTCCTTTTTGGCTTCTAGTCTGATGATGTCACGGCTTCTGGGGTAGGGCTGTCTTCCTTTGGTGGTTATTATCACAAATAAAATTATCCTCATGGCACAGGTGGGGTAATTGTAAAGCACTAGTACACACCCTTTTAGGCATACACACCCACATGCACAACTGCGACGTCTCCTCAAAAAATCTCCGACAAAGAGCCCTCTCACGGGGCCCGTGGAGGACAGCAGCGCCACCCCCACGAGGAGCAACGCTCGATGATGAAGCATGACACTCGCAAGAGTGTGTGAGGGCACTAAGATTCAAAGGAGAAATTCCCCCACCTTCATCCACAGGGAATACTATAGATAGAGACTTATCTTTCCTTCACTTCTACTTCCCTCTACATTTGTGACCAAATTGGTCACTTAACTTAACTTTTAGGAACAGTTACCATACTGTGATTAAATATTAGTTCTTGGGAGTAACGGTACTGGACCTAGCTTTTTCTAAAATACTCCCTGTCCCCCCTCTCAAGTGTTACATGATTAGAACGGCAGCTAGCCGTGGGACAACTGTACTCTATCCTTCCTCCTTTTTTGATTAGGAGCCCTCTCTTGTAGGGACCACATCGACCCCCATAGCTACACCCTCAAAAACCCCATTTGTCCTTCAAGAAGAGACACACCCACCAACAATGGACAATCCCGGTCTTAGCTTTGACGACGAAACAGTGGCAGACATACTCAGGGCACCATCGCTACTCGACGAAGATTGCAATGCAGCCTCAGGAAGTCGTAATGATGACTGCAAATCCTTACAGGCGTTGAGGATGCAACAGATAAAAACTGCTCTACACAGCACAATAATGACAGAATATCTTAGAGCCAATATAGCTCCAAATGGCCTACTAGTGACCCTGACACCCCGTATTTTCTTAGAAGATCTTACATTCAGACGAGAGTGGTCCAAGATAGCTTGGAAGTGCACAAGAGACTGGCTTGTCCTCATAATCAACACGGCCAAGCGTCTCTCTAACGAACTCCTGATTCAGATCACAATAGCAGAATCAGGTCTAAAAACATAGATATCAATCACGTCCTACAAAACTCGCCTAGCCGAAATTAACAAGGAAATGTCCAAACACAGACACTTCCTCACTAAACAAAAGGTGACAAAACTTCAAAAAGATGTCAAAAGATTTTCTCAGGAGAAAATATACCCATACACAAAAGAAGTCTACATTTTCCATAATAATGAGACATCCTCAGAAGAAATGAATAGCAACAGCTCTAGGAGATCTGGCTCTATGAGTAACAACTCTAGCTATGAAGGGAGCAACTATACGACACCAACAAGAGGATCATGGAGACAATCACCGCCACCACCACTGTTCCAGAATTTCCCTCCCCACCCTTTCCAACAACAACCTTATCCGGGTACGTGGGCAGGCCACCCGCCTGTGTGGAATACACCACTGGGCTACCCAGCACAGATGCAACAATTCCACCAATTCCCTAACCCCCCTTTTCTCAACAGAGGAAGGGGCAGAGGAAGATGAAAAAACGGCACAAGGAATGTACACTGGCAAGAGCAAGACAACAGGAACGAGATGCTCGTTGTGAACCTCTCCTCTAGACCGCTGTCGCAGGTGCCACTTACAGCCAGCATGCACTGGAAGGCACCAACACAGTGGTCCAATTGAGTTCTATTGTTGACCAGAATCTATCACTACTGAATTAAGTCTCTATATGTTTGTGTGTCCCTCGTTTTTGTTTCCCTTTTTTCCCTAGGTAATAGGCTGGGACACGCAAGTGGTGCTCCCCCAAGCGCTAGTGGCGCATACAGACCTGAATAAGAGGTATCATAGGAAGATAGAGTGTCTTTTCTCTACTCCTATTTAATCACATTAGTATATCACTTACACGGTCCTGACGAAGCTCATGGGGATCCACTAGGGACCCAATTACGACTCGAAACATGTTGACCAGCATGCACGTTCACAGTCACACACGGGCACTAGGAGTAATACCCCGACCTCTATGCTATTTGTTAAAAGAGGTGCCCCGACGCCCCTGTATTAATTCTTTTACCCTTACCTCCCGGACCAACAAATAAAATTATCCGCACGGCACCGGTGGGGTAATTTTAAAGCACTAGTACACACCCACATGCACAACTGTGGCGTCTTCTCAAAAGATCTCTGACAAAGAGCCCTCTCGCAGGGCCCGTGGGGGGACAGCAGCGCCACCCCCACGAGGAGCAATGCCCGATGATTGAGCATGACACTCGTGAGGGCACTAAAATTCAAAGGAGAAATTCCCCCACCTTCATCCACAGGGAATACTATACATAGGGACTCATCTTTCATTCTCTTCAACTTTCCTCTACATTTGTGACCAAATTGGTCACTTACCTTAACTTTTAGGAACAGTTACCATACAGTGATTAAATGTTAGTTCTTGGGAGTAACGGTACTGGACCTAGCTTTTTCTAACTCCCTGTCCCCCCTCTCAAGTGTTACATGGTTATTATCACAGCCAGAAATCTCCTGTGCAGCCATCAGTTATATTCTCTAGACACAAATACCTTGCTTTCTCCCTTTCACATTGATGAAGCACAACAACAAATATTGCTAGCATGGAATAATCACAACGCCTACATGCCAACAAATTCTCTACACCACAAATCACCTTTGACACTGCATGCTCTGGAAATGTACTTGTCTATATCTCCTCCACTATGGATGCCAATTCACCAACATTGAACGCCCTCTGATCCCCTGATAACATCACCGGTTTGACCCCTTGCCCCTCTCTGGGTCTCTTGAGCACCTCCTAACTGCGACTGAGGTGCTTGTGGAACATCAATCAGTGTAAGGCAAGAAAGTAAACTTGGCTCCTCCCACCATGGCCCCGCTGCTGCCATCATGACCAATGAGACCAGGGTTAACAAAGGAGTGCCAGGTGCACCAAATGACAAGCCATGGAATCTGAAACATACTCAGTTACACATGATACGATCGGGGAATACCCCCCAAAATCTCTCAGATCTTGTGAACCACATTTCTTTTTTTTTTTTGGGAAAAAACTTTATTGTGCAGAGAGTCAAAATTACAGACATGGGCCTACAACCACCAGGGCCGGCCGCTAGTTTGTGTCAGTCAATTACAAAGCGTCGCAGAGCAGCAACTGATCTCCAAAGGCACAGCAGGAGTATAGAATTGTTCTCGGCAACTCAAAAGTTAGACAGGATACAGACATTTTTAAGTTTTGAAGAAAACTAAAAAAAAGCAAACAAACAAAAAACAAAACACAAAACTCAAGGCGAAAAACAATCGGAACGGTGCCGAGCGCCGACGGGGGGACCCCACCATACCAGATGAAGAATCAAGAGGTCACTAAAGTCAACCCGGGGGGAAGGGGAGGCAGCGGGGAAGTCAGAACCATCCGCATAACAAGTACAGTATTCCGGGAACCCCAGGTTCAGGGGGACAGAGGATTGTCAGAAGTAGCTTCAAAAGGGGCCGTGCAAATGTTACCTCGGTAGGCGTTCCATTGACCCCAAATTTTACCTCACGCCCCAGGCTTGCCCCGGACCAGATATACCGTCTTCTCTCTGAACATGCACCAATCCATGTTCTCCTTCCACACTGACACGGCGGGAGGCCGTCGGGAACCCCATAGCTGCGCGATATCCCTCTTTGCAATCATGTTCCCAAGTGCCGCCCACCGGGCCTGGGAAACGTTGTAGTCATTAGGCTCCCATACATTCAGCAAACATCGACGAGCCTCAGGCAACAGAGCGACCCCAGTGACATCCGCCATCACCGCATGCACACGGCGCCAATAAGCCGCGACCTCACGACACTCCCAAAGGATATGAAGGAAGGTGGCACTCAATCCACAGCCACGCTTACACAGCCCATCCGAAGAAAAACCCATCACAACCAACCTAGGACCCGTCACATACACACGGTGAAGAATTTTTAGCTGGACAAGACGGAGACGGGCCGGAATGGCGACCTCCTTCGGGGAGGACAGTGCAGACTGCCAGTCCTCGTCGTCCAACTCCAACCTGTCTCCGGTCCAGGCCTCCCGAAGATGCACAAGGAGGTCTGCCCGATTATTAATTAACTTCTTATAAATTAAGGAAATCGTACTATCGGGCAGATGACCATCAAGTATACGGTCCTCGAGTGGGGAAGCTGAGGGGATCGTGGTACCTGCCCCAAAGGCCGACAGCAGAGCGTGGCGAACCTGTACGTACCTGAAGAACTCCCTCTCACTCAACTCATACTCACTCTGAAGCACCGCAAAGGATTTGACTGCACCTTTCACCCAGAGGTCACCCACTCTGCTGATGCCAATCATATCCCAGTTCTCAAAGCCTTTCGTTGTCCAGAGGCATCCCAATCCGTCCGACGCAAACAAGGGGGTCGCTCGTGTCAGGCGCCCATTCCAACCCATGGCAACATTAGCATCCCTCCACACACGTACTGCAATCTTAGTGGGTCCCGTTAGGTTCCTCCCAGCCGCCCGAGAATAGAGTGCTCTGTTGAAGTCGCCACCAGGCAACTGATATTAAACCATCGCGAAAGCCGGATTCGGACCCGGTGCGTAAGTAGCATGGTTGATAGCGGACAGCTGGGAGGCCCAATAATACCTCCGGATATCCGGGAGCGCAATGCCCACGTCGTACCAGGGGAGAGTCAATTTTGCGAGAGTTATACGAGCGCGACCATCCCAAATAAGTCTCCTCTGCAAACCCTCTACCTCCCGGAAATAAGCCGCCGGAATAATGTCAAAGGAGTTCTGGAGTGCGTAGAGAAATCGGGGCAGTGACATCATTTTAAAAAGTGCAGCTCGACCGAGTGGCGACAACGGCAACCTACGCCAGCGGGCCACATCCAACTTCAAACGCCGAAGAGGAGGAAGGAGATTATGCTCATGGCGGACCGCCGGGTCCAACGATACATAGACCCCCAAATACTTGAAACCGGATTGCGAGATTTGGATGGGAAACCTATTCGGCAGGGGGGGGAAGGCCACCGGAAATGACATACACACAAGATTTGGACCAATTAATAGTCAACCCGGAGTTTTTCCCGAAAGAAGTGAGGACATCAAAAAGGACATTAAGGCATTCACGCGGGGAGGTGAGGTACAAGAGAATATCGCCGGCGTACAACGAGACTCGGTCCTCAAAGCCAGGGGCCCACTGAATACCCCTTATCGACGGCTCCCATCGGAGCCAGGCTGCAAACGGTTCTAAAGCAAGAGCAAAGAGCAGGGGGGACAACGGACACCCCTGCCTAGTGCCCCTCCCGAGAGCGAAGGGCTGGGACACCCTCCCATTGACAACAACCTGAGCTAGCGGATCCGTATATAAAAGTCTCACCCAACTGATAAATCCCGCCCCGAAACCGAACTTCGCCAGTGTGGCCCAGAGGTATGGCCATTCGATCGTGTCAAAGGCCATCGTGGCGTCCAGCGAAGCCAAGATGGCCGGCTCGGAAAGAAACTCCGCCCTGGCGAGAACGCCATGCAAACGCCGCAGGTTGAGGGCAGTGTTCCGGTGGGGAATGAAACCGGACTGATCCGGATGAATCAAGTCACAGATAACAGCGAGTAAGCGATTAGCGAGGACCTTGGCAAGAATCTTCGGTTCAGCGTTTAATAGGGAAATGGGCCTGTATGAGGCACAACGATCACGAGGCTTGCCCTCCTTAGGAATCACAACTATGGTAGCCAGACATTGGTCACCAGGGAGGGAACCGAGCTCACGCGACTCCAAAAACATATCGCGGAGAAACGGCGCCACTCTATCAGGGCATAATTTGTACAATTCAATGGGCAAGCCATTGGGGCCCATAGCCTTACCAGTACGAAGGGAACGAATCGCGGCCGCAATCTCGTCGGCTGACAACGACGCATCCATGCATTCTCGATCCTCTTCAGACAAGCAAGGCAGCGCAATATCCCTCAACAGGGAACAAGAGTCAGCCACATCTCTGTCAGACACCGGGGAGTAGATCACACGAAAATAGTCAGCAAAACACTCCACAATCTCGCCAGGGTCAGTCACACGCACCCCATCGGGGTTCTGAAGCACAGGGACCACGCGATTCACTCTCTCCTTTTTATCAAGCCAAGCAATCAGTTTACCCGCCTTATCCCCGACATCATACAGTCTACCTTGCTGTTCCCTGTACAATGTCTTGGCGGCATCAGTGACAAGGGATTTGTATTCAAACTGTTTCAAGCTAAGGGCATGGAGCCCCTCATGGGTAACACCCGAGTCTAGCTCAGCCTCCAACTCCAGTATTTCAGCCTCAAGCCCCACGACCTCCCCATTTCTAGCTTTCTTGGTCTCAACTATTAAAGAGAGGGCCTGGCCCCGTATGACCGTTTTAAAGGCCTCCCACAAGGACACTGAGAACAAGACAGACCCCTCGTTCTCCAAGAAGTAGTGATCGAGCGACTTCAGGAGGCTATCGCGAGTCTTAGGGCTACGGAGATGCCAAGGGTTAATGGGGGCGATCCGCCCCACGGCCTGCATCCCCATATCGAAATGCAGCCACACAGGGGAGTGATCTGAGATGCCCCGGGCCAAGTGTCGAACCTCACCAATGTGGGTGGCCTGGGCCGCGGGCAGAAGGAAGTAATCAAGCCTAGAGAGACTCCCATGCGCCCCGGAGTGGAAGGTGTACTGACACTGCGTCGGGTGCATCAACCTCCAACAATCCACCAGCCCAAAAGTGTCCAAGAACCCACCAAGCCATGATTGGGAAACGGGAAGGGCCCTGGGGGGATGACGATCCAGGTCGCCGGATAGCACAGAATTAAAGTCACCACCCATGAGGAGAAGACTATCCGGGAGTTCCAGCAACATCCGACCAACATCAGAGAAAGTGAAGGTCTGGAGGCCTGGGGGAACATATATCGTGGCTAAAGAAAGAGTCCTACCCTCCCACCTCCCAGTTAGGGCGGCATAACGCCCTCTGTCGTCAAGGATGACGTTGTCAATCTCTAGTGGGAGGGAAGACCGAACAAGAATAGCGACCCCCCTGGAACCGGTGGTGAACCCGGAGTGTGCAACCAGTCGGTATCCCCACCTATTCATAGCATGACACACATTGCCAACCAAATGCGTTTCCTGCAGGAGTACAACATCAGGCGCCAGACGACGCAAATATTGTAGTACAACACCCCGTTTGATACGATCCCCCAATCCATTGACGTTCCAAGTTAACAACCTCAACCCACTACCCCACATCCCCACAAAAGTAGCAGGAGTCTCCCCACAGAAAGCAGGACACCGGAAACAAAGAAAGAACAAATATGCCGCCTTGAGAGAAAAAGGAACACCCCCAAACACAAACACCCCCACCAAAACCCGTTACAACTCCCCTCTCCCTGCACCCCTGCAAACTGTAAAACCACCCCAAAATGCAGTGTGCCTGTCGCCCTAACAATCCCATTCTACAAAAAGACCCCGGAGGAGGAGGAAGGCCAGCCACCACCCGCCACCCCGACGAGAGCTACTATAAAACAAAATATACCAGAGAGGTAGAACCCAACTGAGTAATGTCCGAGTATCAAGGTTAGGGACCGAAAAGTCAATTCTGTAGAGGCTCACCACCCTCGGCACCGCCAGAGTGCCCCGCTCGATCGCACCGACCAGGCAGGGAATCCAACCAGTCACTCACATTGTCCGGTCGTTCAAAAAAGAAGGTCCGCTCCTCATGTTCCACTCGAAGCCTGGCGGGGAAAAGCATCGCATACTTCAAGCCCAGGTCCCGAAGATGTCGCTTAACCCCCTGAAAGCCCATCCTCTGTCTCTGAACGAGTTGAGTGAAGTCCGGGAAAAAATTGACTGAGGAGTTTTCGAATTTCACCAGGCCGTGCACCCTCGAGGCCTGCAAAATCGCATCACGGTCCCTGAAATGGAAAAGCTTGGCGATGATAGGCCTCGGGGGAGCGCCAGGCCTAGGCTTACCACCCGGGACACGATGTGCGCGCTCCACAGCAAAAAACTTGCTAAGTCCAGACGGGGTAAGATGGGTGAGGATTAGCTCTTCGATCAGGAGGTCAACAGACCGAGTCTCGGGATTCTCCGGAACACCTATGACGCGGATGTTGTTGCGTCTTGCCAGGTTCTCAAAATCATCCAACCGATGGGACATCAAGTCGTTTGCCGATTTCAGGGCGCCAAGGTCTGTTCGAAGTTCCGACACATCGGCCGTGAGGCTGGAGGTCGTTAAATCCAACAACTTCACCTTCTCGTTAGTTTTGGACAGGTCAGCCCTGATTAAAGTGACATCGATGGCGACCGTGTCAAGTTTACGAGCCAGGGCCTCATACTGCTGGCCGATGGTCTCCTTCATACCGGTAATGGCGCCCAAAATGTCCTGCAGGGACAAGTCGACAGGGACAGATGGGCCGTCTCTAGCATCCTCCGGGGTAGTGCTGGAGAGCCCTGGGGATCCCTTGGCTTGAGTGTAGCGGTCCATAACATTTGTCTGGAACTGTCCCCCGCGGAGAGACGTCTTGGTCTTCTGCTTCTCGGGTTCACCCCTGCCCGTCATGGTGGAAGATGCACCCCGGAGGGGCCCGCAGGACCGAGTGAAAATGGCCGCTGGTAGGCCGGGCACCAGCCGGCCGAGAAGCTGGGCTGCAGGGTCCGGAGAAAGTCACGACTTGACTCAGTACTCCGTAGGGAGAAAGCAGTGATGACACCAGATTGGACTGGTCTCCGGCAGAGCGGAACAGACCCTCAGGCAGACCGTGCCAGAAACCAAAAGCGAAACTGAAAGTGGGGGTACGTCCACTGGTGAGGTCCCAATGCCGTTGTTATTCAACTACGTCCCGGATCCACAGCTCACCAAGTCCCCGGCACCGCCCCGAGATGGACCTCGAAAGTTCAAAATGCTGTAATTTCGGTCCCCCAAGTCCGATTCAAATTCTGAAAGGAGTTATGGACTCTAGGTTCACCTTCAAAGGCCCGTCCAAGAAATCAGGATATCATCAGGATAAATGGCGAGGAGTGGCGAGGGTCCGGAGAGCCCTGTGCTCACGCGACCATCTTGGATGCGCGCTAAGCTCCTCCTCTGAACCACATTTCTTATTGTCCATGTCGAAGATGGAGATTGGTGACTTTAGACCTGCTGAGGGTTTCTCTTTACTCTCAATATTCACATGAAGGTGCTACTTCCGTCCTTCAATGTTTTTTAAGACTAGCTGGATGAACATTCATTAAGACTGGCTTAAGTTAATGCAAAACCAAAGGAAATGATGGACGGAGTGTTGAACATTGCAAGCACTCACCCCCAGTCAACTGATCTGGGTTTAATCCACCACCTTTCTTTAGCCCACTCTGCCACCCCAGTTCAGACATGGCCATATGCAAATCAGTCTGACCCTGTGCTTCATGGGAACAGTCCAGCCCGAACTGCCAAGCCATGTCTTCCCTGGACCGGAAACAAGCTTCCTAGAACCTGTTTCTGGCATTTCAGCCGTCTTCAGCCAGGCTTGCTTGAATCCAGTGGCAAAGTGAGCAAGGGACTCACGTCTGAGCATACCCTGCCAACTTATGGCAAACCAAGCAAAACCAAAGGAAATGATGGACGGAGTGTTGAACATTGCAAGCACTCACCCCCAGTCAACAGATCTGGGTTTAATCCACCACCGTTCTTTAGCCCACTCTGCCACCCCAGTTCAGACATGGCCATATGCAAATCAGTCTGACCCTGTGCCTCATGGGAACAGTCCAGCCCGAACTGCCAAGCCATGTCTTCCCTGGACCGGCAGTTCGGGCTGGACTGTTCCCATGAGGCACAGGGTCAAGACTGATTTGCATATGGCTGGGTTCAAACTGGAATGGCATGGTGAGCAAAAAAACTATGGATTTAGGCCAAGATCTCTGTACTGGGGTGAATGTATGACATTGTTCTGCATTTAGTCCATCAATTGTTGATTTTGCATTTGTCATCCCGAGTGGGACGGGTATGCTCAGACGTGAGTCCCGCACTCTCCATGCCACTGGAATCAAGCTATCCTGGCTGAAGAGGGGTGAAACCCCGAAACCGGTCCTAGGATGCTTGTTTCCAGTCCAGGGTGGACCTGGCTTGGCAGTTCGGGCTGGACTGTTCCCATGAGGCACAGGGTCAAGACTGATTTGCATATGGCTGGGTTCAAACTGGAATGGCATGGTGAGCAAAAAAACGATGGATTTAGGCCCAGATCTCTGTACTGGGGTGAATGTATGACATTGTTCTGCATTCAGTCCATCAATTGTTGTTTTTGCATTTGGCTTAAGTTAATGGCACCAAAATTTAGGAGAACTTAATGAGAATATATTATATATATCACAGTCCTGAAACGATCAGAGTCTTGATCCAGAAAACAGGTACGGACCTCAAACGTGGTAACGAAAATTCTTTTATTGTTGCAGATTTTCAAAGTGCAAGTGAAAGTTTTTAGAAGTGAGCTTGCCACATGGATATATGCTGGGACTTGAGGGCCGAAATGCGGGAGACAGTGCTTCCTTTTAGTAAGTTCAAGTATTCAATGTCTATAATGCGTGTCTTTTAATGCCTACAGTAGGCTATGTCACGTTAGGCATGCTTAATTAATGAAGAACGCCGTGCCTCAACAGTTCCGAACTGTTCGGTACTATGGCCTCGCTCCGCTGGTGGTTTAATCTTCCTTCAGCAGGCGATGGTGCCCCTCCCATGGCCGGGCCGCCGTGTACAAAAATAAAACCCCTATGTGGGAAGTTTGAGGGTGATTCGTCAATGGGGGGCCGAGAAAAAAGGGGGGTCCCAAAACATGTTTTCTCCATGTTAAATCCTTAGGAAACTTTAGACAAGGCTACAGGTCGAACGGAATTACCCCAAATTTGGCAGGGAGAAGGATCTTGGTCTAGAAAGCATGCTTTTGTTTATTTGGTGTAAATCCGTTCAGTAGTTTTTGAGAAATATAGAAATTTACAGATATCGATATTTGGGAATTCTGCCATCTGATTGGCTGAGGCGTTACGAGCTCGCTGCTTATTGGTTGTGAGCGCTGCGAGCGGTTGCAACTATGAAGTGTTGGCCGCCATTTTGTGATTCCGCCAAAGCGAGTAAGGGGAAAAAGGGCGAAAAAAGTGGGAAAGAGGAGGGTAGGTGCACTGTAACCTCTGTGAGGTGTTTAGGGTGTGCTATAGACGGGGATTAAAGCGTGAGCCCAAATTGTGTGTCTTATGCTGTGAAGTCATGTGCCGTGGCCGCTGCACTACACCTGTCAAAGTAGTGTCAGCATGTGTTTATACCTACTAGGACGAACTACTGACCCGTAATGGTCTGAAAGTCCTGGGGTACGGAAAATATGTGAGGTATTGTGTACAGTCTCATGGTGCTAGGCTGAGCTGCTGCCGGACTCAGGGATGAAAGTGTGAGTCCAAACAGTGTGTCATGTGCTGTGAAGTCATGTGCTCTGGCCACTGTGCCACATCTGTCCAAGTAGTGTCAGTATGTAGTTATACCCACTCGGAGGAACCTTTGTTTCGAACATTGTAACTTGTGTATGGTGCTTAGGGGGTGTTATACAGGGAGTACGAAGGTAAATTTGCGCGTATCAAATCAATTCGGTATTTGTAAAGTGCAAACTACTCACTCCTACGGGTCTGATGGCGCTGGGGGCGTAAGCTGAGCTGCTGACGGACTCGGGGTAAAGCCGGTGAACTATTGACCCCTACTGGTCTGAAAGTGCTGGGTACGGAAATTAAGTGAGGTATGGCCTAGAGTGTCATGCTGCTAAATTGAGCTGCTGCTGGACTCGGGTATGAAACCGTGAGCCTGTGTTTGCTGTGCTGTGAAGTCATGTGCTCTGGGCGCTGTGCCACACTTGGCCAACTTGTACATGGTGCTTAGGTGGTGTTGTACAGGGAGTGCGCAGGTAAATCAATACGGTATTTGCAAAGCGCAAACTACTCAGCCCTATGGGGGAGTAGAGGTGGCGATCAAAGCAAGAGCTCTGTGCTGCAAAGTGAGATGGTCTGGCCACTGCATCACAGCTGTGTGGAGAATACATTTTGGCGAGGGTCCGGGAGTTGCCGTTACCTGGCCCTAAAATAGCGGGCCTAAGTTGTCAGTTATAGGGTGGCTCTAAAAAGAGCCCTTGTGTTGATTAGTTGGAGCTACATATAATTGCGGATGCACAGCTTCAAGTTATTAGATTTCCGTGATCTATGAAGTGTACTCCATCACTTCTGTAGATATCAGCCATATCAAAATGTATGTTGTTGTTGTTGTCGATGGACCTCATTTTGTGGTCTCTGAGGTATGCAGACACAGCTTTGTTGAGTTTCTTCCTAGATTTTTCAATCTGAGGACAAAATTGTTTTGACCATTTCCACTTTTGTCATTGGCATATATTGGAATATACAAAGACAGTTTGAGGGAAAGGTGACATCAATTGTCCAAAGGTGTCCTTCATAAGCATTTCCAAACCTACCCCAGTCAATGTGCCTAGGTC
This sequence comes from Triturus cristatus, assembly GCF_964204655.1. Lineage (NCBI taxonomy): Eukaryota > Metazoa > Chordata > Amphibia > Caudata > Salamandridae > Triturus > Triturus cristatus. The sequence goes on along the minus strand of NC_140591.1, from coordinate 78,721,268 downwards.
GTTTCCGCCACAGTGCACAATCATGAGGTCAGGGTGTTGGAGATGCAAACAGGTTTTAACCAAAGGCAACAATTGGTGCCACTTCAATCCTCTCTGTGCAAACCATTTAATGTCCACATTTTGTAAACCTAGGTCTATGTCAATACGTCTCTGTTCTGCATACCTCTTGCACCAGAAAATATAGCCATGTCCTACGATCCACACTAGCATTTTGAAGGTATGGCTGGAAGGTATGGAAAGATGTCTGTAGCTCATGTAGTTCCTTGGTAGAATAAGAGATATGTTTAAAGATGGGGAACTACTTTTTATTGCCATACAAAACTATACGTGATTGGGAGACGAAAAGCATTCTTTTTTAAAAGTAGGGTGCACATTCGTTTTGTGGAAAAGCATCTTTGTGATTGGTTAAGAAAAGGCAGTTTCAACGTGGACTACATATCATAGGATAAAAGTTGTCAACTCAACCACACCTGCTACTTGCATTTGGAAGGCACTGTTCGAACTTAAAACAATTGTGAACTTTTAACCTGCGCGTGCTGTTAAATGTTCGAGAAAATGTTGCAAAGACATATGGTTACGTTTAAAAAGATTGATGAACTTTTATCCTGCACGTGTTGTAGAATGTGCTAGAAAGTGTGTTGATAGAATACGTTGCACTTCTGACTTCTATGTGTTGTTGATTAAAAAAAACAGTTTATATGGGAAATTAAAAAGAAACCAAGAGAGAGAAGTTTTGAAACCTAAAAGAATCAAGGAACTATTCTAATTTGTTCTTTACATGTATTTATGTGTGGAGCAACACAATTATAGACAGAACAGCACCAGGAAGAGGAAGAAGCAGGGAGTGGGGGGACAGGGGGAGATGGGCAGAATGGCAGACATGCACAATTAAGTATAGCACAAGTATAGACAAACAATGGCCAAAATGAAACACACCAACAAGGAGCACAAGCCACACAACTCGCCAACATTACACCAGTGAACGAGCATTGAAGTGAAAACCACGCTGCATTCATAGAGGATGTGTACAAAGGCGGGTCGTTGGTGTTGTGGGATGTCTGCGACCGTGGTCATCATGGATGAGATGCCCAGCACGTGGCACATGGACGAGTTCACTGTTTGTTACATTGCAAACAGCTGCTCCTCCCTCCCACGAGCTCCCACACTTTTGTACAGTGCGCTGATGTATCTCGTGCACTCGTACGGCACACCATTGTAATGCCTATTGCGCATGTGCTGCTGCATTCCAACTACACCATCACAGTGCCGTTTGGAGGTGGTGCATGCCACTTTACAACATCGACTGCTGCGGCCCTTGTGGCAGACCACACCAGAACACCGAGACACACTTACCGCACTTCCTGTACACGGAGATGTCCGAGACACCCCGTTCCCTTTGTCGGATAGGCACACCCCTGCACTGACCTGTGTACCCCGGCCCAGCACACTCCAGTTGTGCATTCAGAAGGATGCGTGCGTAGCTACATGTCCAGGCTCACTGCCAACGTTGAGGTGATAGCACACTGTGATGTTGCAGGGCTGGTGCCCATCATGCTAACACAATGACCAGAGGGACACACTTGCTCAGATGCGGGTTTGGTGGGCGTTGGCGGTCATGGAGTTGTTCCGAAGAGTCTTGTGGCCCTCATGGGTATCCCTGTATCATGCTCATTTATTCTATGGCACCTGTGGGTGTTCTGGTGTGGCTCTAGGCTGTGTTCTCTTTCATGGTGCAGGTAGTCATCCTGCTTAACACCATCAGAAAGCAGGTGTAAAATCCCTGGTGCTAACGTGGCTTATCGCCGGAATTTGTTTCGCATTGCAGTTGGTGTGAAAGTTGTGATGTGATTTTTTGCGTGTGCAGGACAATGTACGAACTGGGCAGTGCATCTCGTCAAGATCCAGCACTACGGCTAGTCTACATTTCATTATCAGCACTTTAATGGAAGTAAAATTGAGATAAATCTAACACACTATTCAGAAGTTGGTGGAAACTGCATATATCACCAGTATTCCCGCGATAAGTCCTCCAAAATGTAAGACCATGGTGGACTTCCTCAAAATAACAGTAATAAGAACAAGAAAGAGTTACACAGCAGCTAAGAAAACAACCAGAAATGTTATTATTTTTTTTTTCAAACTTTCGTTTTTTAACACATATCAACGATAAAGTAATAAAGAACATTTATCAAAAAAATACAAAATAACAAGGTGAAACACTGCTGTGGGGACCATGGATGTGGACGACAGAGCCTGGAAAATAAAGCACAAAATAAGGACGTGTGTAATGCGCATATCAAAGGAGAGAGACATAGAGAAAAAGAGAAGGAAAAAAAGTCAGAGAGAAAAAGAGAGGGAAGGAAAGAAAGGGAGTGAGAAAGGGAGAAGGAAGAGAGAGTTAGAGAGATAGAAGGAAAAGAAGGAAGAGAGAGAGAGAGTGAGGGAGAGAGAGAGAGTGAGAGAGTAAGAGAGAGAGAAAGAGAGAGGGGGAGAATGAGGGGGAGAGAGAGAGAGGGGGAGAGAGAGAGAGAGAGAGAGAGAGAGAGAGAGAGAGAGAGAGAGAGAGAGAGAGAGAGAGAGAGAGAGAGAGAGAGAGAGACACTGCCACCTCTGCGCATCCATGAGCAAATAATTACCTGGTGCCACTGGAGTGTGCAGCAGTGGGCACTCCACGTGCCCGTCAAAACTCATCCCAGATATGTCTCTGAGTCCTGAGTAATGAATGGCGGAGACCAAATCAGGTGCTTGGCGGATCGCACAGATGTCGCTGAGTCCTGAGTCATGAATGGTGGAGACCACATCTTCTCCACGGCCCAGCAGATCTCACACATGTCGCTGAGTTCTGAGTCATCAATGGCGGAGACCACATCAGCTTTTGGGGCCGCTAAGCCTGTGGAAGTTAAGTTCGTGCCACGTGGGGGTAGGCCCCTGATGGCCATATGTGCTTCGGGTGGCACTAACCCTGTGCATCTGAAGTCCACACCAAGGGGGTGGTAGGCCTCTGAGGGCTATACAGATTAGGGTGCGAGTAACCTTCTGCGCAAGTTTTGAAAGACTCTTTATGATTGAGACACGTGGAGCGTCCGGCATCTTGTCAGCACCGGCAATAAAGGATGTGATGTTGTCGATCTATTATATTTGCGTGGTCACATGGCCTGTGACGCATGTGCCGGAAGGGTGTGGTGTGTTGGTAAAGCTGCCCTCAGGGAGTGGGCGGGAGATGTGGAGAACTAGACCACTGACCTGCACAGGAACAGCGAGTACGTGGCGTACGATGGAACAGAGCAAGGATAGCTACAATGGCTCGGACGGCTTGTAGGACTGCGTCTGTGAGTGGGGTGGACAGGCCGCAGCTGTCCCTCTGCGAACCTGGGTGCGAACTGTTCATAACTCACACTACATAAGTATTGAAAAATCATTTTGTGATTCAGTCCGTCAGCTGGCATTTGTCCGAGGTATTTGTGAAAACATATCGGAGTTCTTTCTGTGATAGATACCCCTTTGACGCTGCCTCTCCCCAAATCAGCAGGTAACGCACCCTCTTCCCACATTACCATCATACCCCCAACAACCTTCTTGGGCCCGGAAGTGTCCCTGTGCGGTTGGACAAAGAACAGTCTTAGACATGTATAGATTTACATATAAAAAAAATTATTTAAAGAAAAGAACAACAAATAAGACTGAAGGGAGACTGGTGCTGTGGTCGCTGCCACGAAGTTGGGGTGACTGCCATTCAGGACTCAGGACACAGTTACACATGAGGGATCGGTTTTTGTTAAAGAGGGTTAGTGGCACGACGTGCTGTTGGCCTTGCATATGGAAATACGCCTCACTGATCAGAGGGAGTCTGGTGCTGTGGTCGCTGCCACGGACTTGGGGTGACTGCCATTCAGGACTCAGGACACAGTTACACATGTGGGATCGGCTTGTGTTAAAGAGGGTTAGTGGGACTAGGTGTTGCTGGCCTTGCATATCGAAATATGCCTCACAAATCGAAGGGAGTATGTTGTGTGGTTGCTGCCTCGGACTTGGGGTCACTGCCATTCAGGACTCAGGACACAGTTACACATGTGGGATCGGCTTCTGTTAGAGAGGGTTTGTGGCACCAGAAGTATTGAGAGTGTATGAGGCTGTGATGATGCTTGGTGTGGACGGGCCTCACTGCGAGCAATGTGTCTTGGCTATAGGACTGCGTCATGTGGAATCACGACTCTATCTGAATTGTGAGGCCTGCTGATCGTAGTGTAGGCCAGATGTAGCGGTGAGCAAGGGCCCACAGCCACGTGCATACGTTGGTGGCCTCACCGGCCTGCGTAGTGAAGGTTTAGTGGCACCACTTGTCGCCAGCTTTCAATATGAAAATACTACTCACTAATCAAAGGGAGTGTGGTGGTGTGGTCGCTGCCATGAAGTTTTGGGTCACTGCATATGGAAATATGTCTAACTGATCAAAGAGAGTTTGCTGCTGTGGTGGCTACCACGGACTTGGGGTCACTGCCATTCAGGACTCAGGACACATTTACACATGTGGGATCGGTTTGTGTTGAACAGGGTTAGTGGCACCACGTGCTGTTGGCCTTGCATATGGAAATATGCCTCACTGATCAGAGGGAGTCTGGTGCTGTGGTCGCTGCTACGGACTTGGGGTCACTGCTATTCAGGACTCAGGACACAGTTACACATGTGGGATCCGCTTGTGTTAAAGAGGGTTAGTGGGACTACGTGTCGCCGGCCTTGCATATGGAAATATGCCTCACTGATCAGAGGGAGTCTGGTGCTGTGGTCGGTGCCACGGACTTGGGGTCACTGCCATTCAGGACTCAGGACATAGTTACACATGAGGGATCGGCTTGTGTTGGACAGTGTTAGTTGGCACCACGTGTCCAAAATTCAAATTGCGAGGTCTGCTGCCAGCAGTGTAGACTGCTGAGTGTTCGTTTGTACTTGAAAATGAATTTGGTGATTGTACTAAAGGTATAACTGATATAAAAAAATTTCAAGAAGAAAGGATACTAAAGGGATATTATGTAGATTTGAGGCCTGTAATAGTTACTTGCCTAGTCGACTCTGTAGTGAATGAATGAAGAAATAATTTCCATTGGGAGCCCTAGTGAGTGCAGTGAAGGCATATGATGAAAAGATTAAATAAGTATAGAATACACTGACGAAGTGTTGTATTTTCTGAGTGCAATCTTGTTGTTAGAAATTAGCATTTAAAAATGGAATTGCGAGCTGTACTGCCTGCAGTGTAGACTGCTATTCCACTTTAGGTTTCATTTGAAGATTAATTTGGTCATTGTAGTAAAACTATAACTGATATAAAAAAAGTTCTTGAAGCAAGGATACTAAAAGGATAATATGTAGGGCTTAGGACTGTGATACTTACTTGCCTACTGGAGTCTGTAGTTGCATATGGAAATACCCCTCACTGATCAAAGGGAGTGTGGTGGTACGGAGTTGGGGGTCACTGCCATTCAGGACTCAGGACACAGTTACACATGTGGGAACGGCTTGTGTTGAACAGAGTTATTGGCACCACGTGTCGCCGCCGTTGCATATGGAAATATGTCTAACTGATCAAAGAGAGTATGCTGCTGTGGTTGCTGCCACGGATTTGGGGTCACTGCCATTCAGGACACAGTTACACATGTGGGATCGACTTGTGTTGAACAGGGTTAGTGGTAGTACATCTACATTCCTAGTTTGAATTTTATAATGAGTACGTTGGCAATAAATTTAAACATAGGGGCAGATTTATGTTCCCTGGCGCATCCCTGCAAATCAGCATGGATGCGCCAGGGAAGATGCATCACGCAAGTTTGCCCTTGCGCCACCGCAGATGCGCCGCATTTACAATGCGGTGCATCGTGGCGCAAGGACAAGCAGATACGTGACGCATCTGCCGGCGTAAGGTTGGCGCAGTGCTGAAGTTGTAAATGTAAATGTAAATGTAAATTTGATACTTGTATAGCGCACTACTCACCCGCAAGGGTCTCAAGGCGCTTGTACGAATACCGCAATGGAACCCATCCTGGCTTTCCCTGTGAGGCGTCCACTCCTGGGCACCCCCAAGGTGGAGGCCAGGCATCCTTAGCGTTGTGGGGGCCGTTGTGGAGATTAAGCAAGCTATTGCCCAGAGTTGCAGAGTGGGACTCCATGATTGGAATAAGCACCGAGGCGAGAATTATCAGGTCCGTGGATTTTTTGAGCCCAAGACCCGCCGAGGCGGGGAAGTGAACCCTGGTCCCGGGCTAGACCTCTGCATCAGGGTCTGCCACTCTAATCATTGAGCCACACTTCTCCGCAAGCGCGACGCAACTCCAGCACTGTTCCAACCTACCCTATCCCTAACATGGTGCGTCAAGCCTTACGCCTGCTTCAAGCAGGCGCAGAGTTTTGACGCATCAGCGTTGGGAAAGTGACTCAGTGAAATCTTATAGATTTCACTGAGTCACTTTTCAGGGGCGTTCCTGCGACGGAACGCCCCCCCTGAGTAGAAACGCCCACATGAAACCTGACGCAGGTTTCATGTGGCGCAGGGCTTTACACCATGACGCATCTCCATAGATGCGTCACGATGTAAATGGGGCGCAACATGGCGCAGGGTTTACGCCGCCGCTGCGTCACAAGAGTGACGCAACGGCGGCGTAAAAGTGGCGCAAGTCTGATATAAATCTGCCCCATAGTTGTGATTTTCACCAGAAACTACTTTAAACTTTATTTCTATTTCAAACTTCACAACAGTATTATCTTCCATTTGTTGATCAACACCTAGACATATCAAACTGTTATTTTCTGTACAGTTCTCTTGACTAGCAAAGAAACGTAAGTCTATATTATCACAAATTTGTTATATAACATTTATATTAAAACTCGATGTTGTGCCTCAGGACAACCTAGACTTATCCAAATGGTTCCTGTTGACTTTGAATATAAACTTGCAGATGTCTATCGATCCGAACATTGGTAGGATCCAATTTCTCGATGTGAAAGTATCTTCAAACTGAAGCTGTACATTTTTTTACTAAGTGTCTTCTCCTGTGAAATTTCTTCCCACATTTCTTTCAATTCTGTGTTCTCAGAGTTGGTAATATATGATGTGACATAGTGAGAAACAGCAATTGAGTTATGTGCATCATATTGTATGTTCAGATTTGCATTTCACATCTTCAAAAACTCCGTATTGTAATCATTTTTTTTTTTTTTTTTTAAACCGTTTTTATTGCAGAATCACAGGATTATCACTGTACATACATTACGGGCCTGCGCCTCAATCATCGGTGCCAGTTCTTTGCTAGGCCAGGAGGCATTCATACACAGCTTATTAGCCCACATCCCGGAGGCCGGGCAGCGTCAACATGTGGGCCAGTGTCCCCAATCTACATCAGCCGCTAGTGTCGTTAGTATCCTCATAGGACGTCTACATTCCGCTTTGAAGTTTTTTCGCCCCCCCTTGCCCCCCCACCCCAACAAAACCCTTCCCCTATCCCTAATCGCCCTTACCATCCCTCCCCACCCAACAGTGCTCTCGTCGACGACTGGTGGCGGCTCGAATAAGTGGTCTCGGGTAAATTTCTGCAGTGTATACCTATCTACTGTGTGTGTGCGACCGGAATAGTCCGGGGGCTATCCTCACTGTCCGATGGACTCACTCCGTCCTCATCCTCACTGTTGCGCAGGGCCTGCACCAACACCTCCCACGCTGTGGCCGCCTCCAACGCCTTATCGTCCTCCCTACGGCTCGCCAGCTGGTATCTGATTGTGCTTTCACTCGCCGCCCATTTCTGCAGCTCCTTAAGCCGTCTCCTATGTGTGGGACCCACCTTCGATTTCCACAGTCTCGTCACTTCCCTTTTTGCTAAGAGGAGGCCCATGTCTATGAATCTACTCGTGGTCTTGTTCTTGGGAGTGTGTGGGAACCAGTGCAGAACGCAGACCGCTTTACTATATTGCAACTCCCTGTCCGTTACCTCTGTCAGCGTCTTGCCCACTGCCCTCCAATAGTCGCGCAGGGGGGGGCAGTCCCACAGCATATGGCCTAGCTCCGCTCCAACCGTGCCGCATCTAGGGCACGCCGCATCCTCTGCTCCGAAATATTTCCGAATTTTACCTGGTGTGAGGTAAGCTCTGTGGAGGATATAAAAGTGGATCAGTTGGAAGCGTGCATTCCTTGTACTCTTTCTGGTCCTTCTAACCAAGCCCGCCCACGTAGCGTCGGGTATCTCTGTCTGTAGATCCGATTCCCATTTTTCCTTCAGGGCTGTCATCGGCTGTAATGTTTCGCTCAGCATTCTGGAGTACAGACAGGTAACCGCCTTGCGGGTGCCAGCCGACATCATAGCGTATTGGCAAGCCGCAGATGTAGGAGGCTCACGGAGCCCCTCCCCCCAGTACTCTTGCATCGCCCCGGTCACCACCGCGTGCAGCAGGTAGTCCCCCCTCGGAAGGTCGAACCGCTCCTGCAGCGTTTGATAAGGGAGCATCTCCCCCTCCTCGTACAAATCGCCCAGCATTTGGAGGCCCGCCTCCTCCCACACCTGTAGGCTCGACCAATCTCCCCCGTGCGGGTGCGCCGTCACCATACCCAACGGTATCTCCGGTGCATATGGGCGCCGCCCCCCGCTCGACGCTGCGATCGATTCCAACATTGTCGGAATGTCTGTTCCTCCATGAACAAGTCCCTAAGAACCAAACGCTACTGCAGCGTAATATATACGCTAGCACATGGCGGGGAGTGCCCCCCTCTCTGTCCCGCTCCGGGCCCCGGTATACTCTGGCCACCTCCTGCGTAAAGATCTGTAGCTGCGCCGCCAGATAATAGAATTCGAAGTCCGGGACCGCCAGGCCCCCCTCGTCCTTTGGCCTGGTCAGGGTTGCCAACGCGATTCTGCGCCGTCCCGAACCCCAGAGGAACGACACTAATAAGGAGCGCAGCTGCCGGAAAACCGGACTCGGTATCCACACCGGGAGCGTGCGGAAGTAGTATAAAAGGCGCGGCAAGGCGATCATTTTCAATAATGAGATGCGTCCCGTCACCGAGAGTGGGAGAGTGGCCCAAAAGGCCATGCTGCCCTTCAGTGCTCTTATACAGCGACCCACATTACCCTCCAGCATATCAGGAGCGGAGTGGTATACATGGACCCCTAAATATTTGAGGCAGTGAGGCTCCCACTTGAGCATTGGTCGGACGTCCGGCCTCGGTTCGCCCCGGCGCAGCGGGAACAAGCAAGTCTTGGACCAGTTGACCTGCAGTCCCGACAACTTGCCGAACCTCGCTAGAAGCCTCTCCGCGCCGGTCAGTGCGTCTGCAGCGTCTTCCAAGAACATAAGCAGGTCATCAGCATAGAGTGAAATGAACTGCGGGGTCCCTCTGTAGACCAACCCCCTGTAGCAACGGCCCAACTCCGTTTTGTAATCATTATTGTACTTCGATGCTTCTGTTCTTTTTAAATTATATGTATTTTTGGGTGATTTTCGACTGATGGTATGTCTCATTGCTGACATAAAACTGTTCACACTTCCTTTGGAAATTACTGGACGTGGAAAGGGAAATCGGCAGTTTGTGTAAAATTTATCTTTTGCGTTATCTTTTTGTCGGCAATACTTTCCACATTGATGACTTCGATATGCAAATACGCCACACTAATCGAAGGGAGTCTGATGCAGTGGTCGCTGGCAAGTTGAGGTCACTGCCATTCAGGACTCAGGACACAGTTCCACATGTGGGATTGGCTTGTGTTGAAGACGGTTAGTGGTACCATTTGTCGCCGGTCGCCCACTGTGTAGGGCAGAGGTAGCGGTGAGCTAGGGTCCACAGTCACATGCATACTTTGGTGACCCAAACAAACCTTGCGTAGTACAGGTTCAGTGGCACCACGTGTCGCCGGTCTTCCATGTGGAAATACCCCTCGGTGATCGAAGGGAGTCTGGTGCTGTGGTTGCTGCCATTGAGGACTCAGGACACAGTTACACATGTGGGATCGGCTTGTGTTGAACAGGGTTAGTTGACACCACGTGTCGCCGGACATCCACAGTGTGGGCCGGAGGCAGCGGTCAGCAAAGGCCCACAGGCAGGTGACGTTGACTTGAGCTGCACAGATTGGGAGCATTTGGTCTTGTTAACGCATTATAGTCTCTTACACAATTTGCGTCGATACTAATGTTGAATTGTGAACCATGTAAGTCCAGTGTAGGGCGGAGGCAGCAGTCAGGATGGGCAAACAGCCACGTGGCGTTGAGTTGAGCTGTACAGTTAGTGGCACCTGGAGTACTCCGCGTGTGCGCACCCTTCGATGAGACGTGGTCCCGGCGGGCCGCACTGGGAGCAATGTGTTTTGTCTAATGAATTCTGCGTTGATGAGGCCCTGTGGCTATGACTGATGGTGCAGTGAGCTAGTAGTACCTGAAGCACACAGTGTGTGCGCACCCTGCGATGATGCGCGGTCTGGGTGGGCCGCACTGGAAGCAACGTGTCTTGCGAACTGGACTGCGATATCTGCAATCGCCCCTACATCTGAATTGTGAGCCATGCTGTCTGTAGTGTAGATCGAAGGCAGTAGTCGGTACAGACATAAGTCTGCGGTGCTGTGCCGCTGGGTTCGCAGGGGCCCTGTGTCGACGAAGCCCGCGGTTATGGCGGCTGCCATGTGCCAGGGTGAGGGCTGCCGTTCTGACAGACTCGTTGGTCTTCCCACAAGTGAACCACGCCTATGGCCTGGTCTATTTATTCATACTCCAACGCTGGAGTGGCGTATGTTGGAGCAGCCCACTCAGCTTCCTCTTCCAGGGGGGACAACACAGCTACATGACCGAGATCTTCCCTACTGCCTGAGGTAACATGGTTGCGTCCAATGTGCACCACACTACAAGTATCAATAGTATATCTCCACATGGAGAGGCTTGCGCTTTGCATAGTGAGGTCTGTGCAGCACATGAGCGTTACACTTGGCATTGTGTGCTTTATCAGTGATGGGTGACTTGCCTCCTTCATATATAGTTGGTTGCTCATCTCCCAACATTCAGCTATTGTGTGGCTGAGGGGCATGGTGTTTTTGGGGGGTCTGTTGTTCTGTTTTGTTCAGCCTCGGTAGTAGTAGGGGGGGGGTACTCCGGGGGGAGGTTCTGGTGGTGGTGGGGCTGGGTGTTGTGGCGTTGTTGGGTGTTGAAGCTGCATGATCAGTAGCTGTATCACGTGTTGGTCTTTAGATGAGGCTGTGAGTTGGGTCAAAATAACGGAGTAGATAGTTGACCTCCTTACACCAGTTAAATGTTGATGTTAATTTGTTACTGCTAACTCGGCTTATCACCTGCTTTTTGGATCGCATTGCAGATTTGGCTGGTCGTTGAAAATATGGGGAAGTGGTGTTTTCCTGTTTTTTTTACACGGGAACGCCTACTGTGCATTTCATTAGCGTTAGATGTGGCTCTTGTTTGTGGCGATTTTGTTGGTGTAAGGTATTGATGGAAGAGTGGTGAGATTTGCAGTTTTCACAAAGTTGAGAATGGGATGATAATTAAAAAACACAGAAAAAAAGATAGGTTTAATGAACGTTATAAATAGAAATTAGCATTTAAAAAATCTTTGAAATTCACTGAAAAAACGATAGGTTTCAGGCACGTTATAGTTAGAAATTAGCATTTAAAAAACCTTAGAAATTCACTGAAAAAGCCATAGGTTTCAGGCACGTTATAGTTAGAAATTAGCATTTAAAAAACCTTAGAAATTCACTGAAAAAACCATAGGTTTCAGGGACGTTATAGTTAGGAATTAGCATTTAAAAAAACCTTAGAAATTCACTAAAAAAACATAGGTTTCAGGGACGTTATAGTTAGTTGGACATTTGACTCACATAAAACCAGAGAAATTTGCCTGTTATAGTTAGTTGAGCTAACTATAACTCGCGCCCCCACAATGCACTGCTGATGACGTCACATATTACATCACTCATGACATGGTCAGTGATGACATCACTGATGAAATCTCAAATTACATCATCCACGTGAAAATCAGATGCACCTGATCAGAGCCTAATATAACACTTGATCGCTGCTGGGGGCATTTGCATACCTGTGCTCTGTCGTATCTGGAGGGGCTGTGCTTGGAGCCGCTGGCCGCCGCTGAGGGTGTAAGGGGCTGCTGGATGGACTACAGCTCCCAGGAGCCCGTGCCTGACCGCACCTGAGTCGCGGCCCGCCCACCCGCCCACAAACATTTAAAAACGCTCGCGGAACCCGCTGGCGCGGGTCCCGCATCGCTGCTGGGGGCATTTGCATACCTGTGCTCTGTCGTATCTGGAGGGGCTGTGCTTGGAGCCGCTGGCCGCCGGTGAGGGTGTAAGGGGCTGCTGGATGGACTACAGCTCCCAGGAGCCCGTGCCTGACCGCACCTGAGTCGCGGCCCGCCCACCCGCCCACAAACATTTAAAAACGCCTGCGGAACCCGCTGGCGCGGGTCCCGCATCGCTGCTGGGGGCATTTGCATACCTGTGCTCTGTCGTATCTGGAGGGGCTGTGCTTGGAGCCGCTGGCCGCCGCTGAGGGTGTAAGGGGCTGCTGGATGGACTACAGCTCCCAGGAGCCCGTGCCTGACCGCACCTGAGTCGCGGCCCGCCCACCCGCCCACAAACATTTAAAAACGCTCGCGGAACCCGCTGGCGCGGGTCCCGCATCGCTGCTGGGGGCATTTGCATACCTGTGCTCTGTCGTATCTGGAGGGGCTGTGCTTGGAGCCGCTGGCCGCCGCTGTGGGTGTAAGGGGCTGCTGGATGGACTACAGCTCCCAGGAGCCCGTGCCTGACCGCACCTGAGTCGCGGGCCACCCACCCGCCTATTGGCTCCAGTATCCCTTAATTTTATTCGATTCCGCAGCGCGGGACGCACCGCGGGACGCCCAGGACGAAGCCCAGACAAAGGGCGGACAGTCTGTGACAGTCCGGGACAGGAGGGGGTAGGAGGGGGCCATATACAGGCTTTTTTGTATGTTGTGAACCTGCCTAACCTGTTGTGTGATCCGCCGCAACGTAACTGCTATCAGGGTAGGGCAGTGAGTTATATGGTGGTATAACGGGAAGTTATTATTTGTGCTAGGCAGCCATATACAGCACAAGTTTATAGGTTGTTGCATATTGTGGTGTTAATCTGTTCTTGAGTATTGGTACTGGTCTAGCCCGGCTTATAAATGTCTAAAGCCAAACCAGCGGTTGTGTCGACCACTATGGATAACTATCTAGTTAAGATGGTGGATAAAATCAACCAAGAACGGAGGAAGTCCTTAGGACGGCCGGGGCCACAAAGCTTGTGCCCTTCCTCTCTTAACCGATCGGCCACTCAGTCAATTACCAATCCTGATGTCAGTGTTTCCTTAGATCCAATGGATAGTCCCATCTTGGTTGATTCAAATGATACCATAAGCGAGGCTATTGTTATTTCCGGGCCCCCCAATGATTTAGAATCTGGTCCAGAAACTTTTATTGATCCAATAGTTCCAAATGTGCAGGCCCCGAGGCCACAAAGATTAATACGTTCATGCAGGAACAATAGCAAGATCAATCAGCCTAAACGAGGGGGGAATCGCCCCGCCAAAAGAGACGACCCTTCATTGTCTAATGCTCAACGTAACCAAAAAACGGTACTGGATGGTACCACGATCAGTTTAGACAATGAGCAACTTGATTTTTTGATTAATGCTATTGATGCCAAGCTTGATTTACTTGTTAAACCCCTATTGACCAAACTTGCTACAATTTCAGATGAAGTAGTCAGATTGGGAGGTTTAGTGGATGCATTCATTAATGCCGCCACGGGAGTAAAAACTAACGATAATGAATTTGGACCTGTTGAGGTTCCCTTTAATACTCCTAATTTAGTTCTAACGTCGGCCGTGAGCAGAAATTTTAGTTCTGGGAATGATTGCGAAGCAGTTCCTGCTGTCCCCAACCCTCTCCCGCAGTTGTCGGCCCAAACTAAACCTTCCTTTAGCTCTGTACTAAGGAAGCAGGTGGGTTCCAATGCAAATTTTAATAGTTCTAGTAGCCCTCAGCCGGATTTACCACCGATCTGTGCACCTTTTGTGGCAGTTTTAACCAATGTTCCTCCATTAAGAGTGTCCGGAAGCAAACACGGCTTTGATGAATCGCATTCATCACTAAAGAATAAAACTGTGGATTGGCTTCACCGGCAGTGTGGCTTCCCCGTAGCTCTATCAGGGGATATCTTAAGCACTAGAAGAACTAATTGGGTGGGGAAATCCCGCAAGACCTGTGGAGGGGACTGTATCGTTATCAATTTTCGAAACCCACAACTTACCTCCACGGTGTTGATCAAAGCCGCATCTCTTCCTATACGAGATCAAGGAATTTCTCTACGTCCCCTTGGGTTCTTTTATAGAGACTATGATATTCAACCTGATGTTGAGCGTCACCGAGGGAGGTCCAGAGATTTGAACATGTGTGCTGGTCCTACCATCCCCACGTCTAATAGATTCCAGCCCCTGAGTGGGCTTGATTGTAACGACTGACTGGTATTACCTTTGGTGGACCCAGGGACTGTGGTCGTTCCCTTGGGAGAGGGGAGGCGTAGTGTGGTCCCCGGGGCTCCAGAATCAGTGGAGGCTATTGGTATAAATGGTTCCAGTGTCAATCATATTGATGTCCCAGTCGATTGTGGAATTGTAAGACCGACCACTGGCGATAGGGATAGGGTTGTATCAACTAAGCCCACTGTACCAGACAATAGGGGCCGGTGTTCTATTGCCTGTTGGAATGTTGCTGGTCTCTCACAAAAGGATGTTTGTTTAGGATGGTTTGATTTTATTAATAATTTTAATATCATTTGCTTTCAGGAAACCTGGAGTCTGGACCCCATTAATTATATGGGTTTTGTTTCTTACCATCTGCCGGCTGTGGCTTCCACTTCGGGCAGAGCTAAGGGTGGGCTTTTGACTCTGATCTCAGTGGAAGTACCACTTATTGTTAAGAAATACGTACCCATTGGGGCCCATTCCCAGATTTTATGGCTTTATCAGGAGCTGGGTAGAAATATCCTTTTAATTAATTTTTATAATAATGTATTTGATAATACTAGGCAGCAGGTAGTGTTTGCTTTAGAGTCCGCTTTGGCAGATATAGTTACGGGAAACAACATAGTGTTTGATTTCATCTGGCTAGGGGATTTTAACACTGCTGTGTGTCCATCCCCCGCCCACAGGGTATGTGGTTTTGTAAATTGCTGGGGGGAAGGCGTCTCTCATTTTCCCCATAATCCTTATGGAGATTCATTAAACAAAATCTTGATGACTTATGATATGGAATTGTTGGAGAATTTGAAAGGTGCCTCTGGTGAAACCATCCCTACATTCACGGGCCGAAATGCAAACACGGTGATTGATTTTATTTGCATTTCATCTAGCCTTAACCCGTGGTGTACAGCCCCTTTGGTAGTTGATAATTTAATTAGCGATCATAACTGCCTAACTATGGAGGCCGTGCTCTGGAAGGCGAAACAAGGCCCCAATTTAAACATAATAGCTAATATTGAACCCCACCGACCAAATGGAACCAGAATTAGGTGGAAGGGGGATAAAGCTGATATTTTGTCCAACTTCATTATTATTAAATGTGTAAACGAAATTGCTGTTATTTTAGAGAGCAAAGAATTAACGGATGTAATTATACCCAAGTTTATAAACATTAATCTCATTATTGATGCTAAATTTACCAAGCTTCTTAAGGGTAAGTCGTGCGGGCAAAGGGGGTGGTTCGACCACGCTAGCACTATTGCCCTTAAGGGTCTCAAAGAGGCACTTGTAGCCAAACCAAGGGATATAATTTTGGTTAGGGAGCTCAGAGCCACCTATCAGGCTGCAGTTAAAAATAGGAAGGCCGAACTAAGACAAGAGGCATGGGACAAGTTAGACCAGGCGGCTGAAACTTCGGATTCCTCCCTTTTCTGGGCAACAGTTAATTGTCCCTTTCTTAAGAACGAGGAGACGCCTGAACTGACGGCAAATGTTAGTGCAGAATGTTGGGTCTCCCACTTCTCCATGATTTTTGAATCTTTGGATGTAGGTGGAGGTGACTGGCCTGTCATTCCTTTAGATATATCCACTTCCGAGGTTCAGGATTGTATTTCTGTTAGTAAGGGAGGAAAGGCCCAGGGGCCTGACGGGGTGCCCATAGATGTCTACAAAAAAGAACCAGAGATATGGGGCCCGTTATTAACTAATGTGTTCAATGCAGCGGTCTGTTATGGTGTCCCACACACCTGGGAGGAATCTATTATAATCCCTATCTATAAGAAGGGAGAGAGGAGGGACGTTAAGAACTACCGTCCAATCTCCCTTCTAGATTCCTCTGTGAAAATCATGAGCAGGGTGCTTCTGGTTAGACTAGAAGAATGGGCCGACTCAAACAACATATTGGCAAATTCCCAATATGGTTTTAGGAAGGGACGAGGGACAGTAGAACAGTGCCTCAACCTAGAACTTCTTATAGGGAAGTATACGAAGGCCAAGAAAGGTTCTCTTTTCCCCTGCTTTGCAGACTTGAGCAGTGCCTTCGATATGGTGAACCATAAGATCTTATGGGAGAAATTACTAGAAATGGGGGCACCGGAGGGCATTGTTTATTTCTTGGCCCGGTTATACGCTAACCTTAGATCAAGTGTTCGTTACGGCCCGGGAGGGGAGCGCACCCCTAAGTTCCTTATCAGACGCGGTATTAGACAAGGGTGTGTGCTTGCCCCTCTACTTTTTACACTCTTTATTAATGAGGTCGATTCTGTTTTAAAGACTGTTGTGGCTGACGCCCCAAAAACTCTTGATTTCCACGTCCCAGTTTTACTTTATGCGGACGATGCCGTTATTTTATCTAGGACCCCTATTGGCCTTCAACGCCTAATGGACAGGTTTTCTCTGTTCATTAAGGAAAGGAAGTTGAAGATTAATAAAACAAAAACTTTTGTTATGGAGTGTGGTAAGAGCTGTAAAAAACCGCATTCGTTTTTTATTGAAGGGCATAAGGTCCAAACGGTGGACTCTTTTAACTACCTAGGTATTACCTTTTCCAAGTCAGGTAGCTGGTCCAGTGAGATCAACCATGTCAGGGCTAGAATGGCGAAATGCGCCCACGGGGTGTTTCAGTTCGCATCTAAAATAGGGGATAAACGGCTTAAAGACATGCTGAAAATCTATCAAATGAGGTGTCTCTCTATTGCTCTTTATGGTGCTGGTATTTGGGGGCATGCTCCGAGTGGAAGTCTACAAGTGGAGGAAAATCTCTTCCTTAAAAGACTCCTAAGTTTACCCATATCGGTTTCTACCGATTTGGTGCACAGGGAGTTTGGAATTCAACATCTTTCAGATTCTGTCGCCCTCAGACCACTTATGTTGTGGCGTGCAATCTGGGCAAAGGAAGAGACCTCCCTAAATAGAGCTATCATTAAAGACTGTTTCTCTATTGATAATCATCTAAAGATTCCATGGGTCAAATTTGTCTCGGGTAGTTTTTGGGAGATCTGTGGTCTTAATGTAATAGAGGATTACTATGCAGCCTCTAGTTTGATCAAAAATGAGATGAAATCTGTTTTTATGAGCCATAAGACTGAGAGGCGTGGGTGGGCCAGTGGTAATTTAACTACCTGTTTGTTCTACAGAAGCTTCTGTGAGACAACAGGGTTCCAACCGTATTTGAGTTTTGTTACCAGACCCTCCCATCGGTTCGTACTGACAAGATTGCGTTTTGGGATTGTTCACCATTTGGTGGCATTTCCAAGTATCAAAAAACACCCGATTGGTCCTTGCCCATGTGATAATACTACCGTACAAAGCACCATGCATTTTTTATTGTTTTGTCCACTTTATGGCAATTTTCGTTCAGCTTTTTTTAAAACCTGTTTTTAAGAAGTATGGAGTTAGGATTGTAAAAGATACCATGAAATTGTTATTTAACCCGACACCCGATGTCTGTTTCTTTACTGCTACTTTTCTTCTTCGGGCCATCAAAGCAAGGCCTAGTATGATATTTTAAACTGTCTTTTAATGTATTTTTAAGTGTCTGATTGATTTTGTTAAAATGATGTTGTTTTATAATGCAATGTATGTGCTTTTATGGACTTTGTGTTTAAGCTCCGAATAAAGCCTTATGAAATGAAATGAAATGAAACACTTGATACACCCAGTCTAAAATACAGACTATAATTTTCGAAACCGTGAACACACCAAAACCAGTTAGTGCATATCCACTCTCTAATTTGTAGGTCTACACACATCCATTCATTCACCTATACACTCACTCATACATACAGTCAGCCATCAATACAGAATTAGCATATCCAGTCACATATCTATACACACACTCCCACACTGCATCTCATTCTTAGAGTTATTCACACACCAAGTCAGTAATGGAAATAATCAATAACACTTTCATTTACTCACCTGTACAGTTATACAAATACCACGTCACTTATTTAAACATATACTAACACATACTTACACTCCAATACAATAACTAATACAAGGACACACTGATCCATACAGGCACTCTCACAATCACTCATTCTCACATATAGTCATTTATATAGTCCAACACTCATATATACTGCCTTTCACATATGGAGTTACTCACATGTACCACTGAGGCGTCCATTCACTCACTGAGACACTCATACACACACTCACTCAGTCATACAGACCTTCACAGATACAGACTTGAACACATATACCTAGTGAATTAGCCACTCACACATCAATGCAGAGAGTCACACCCCCCCACCCACCCGCGCAGACACTCAGGTACTCAGACAAGCAATGAATAGCTCATATAGATCCTCATTTAGTTGCTAACCAAACCATGGAACTGCTTACACATCAACTAACAACCTAATCTGTGTGAATGTCTATATCAGTCACTAACACATGCATTAAGCAAGACACAATTAATTAGTCTCTTATACAGTTAGTCACACACCTACTTAATCATCCATCCTGAGTCTTATACACTCATTCATTCTTCAATACACCTTGGCATATATATATTTATAAAACATATTTAAATGTACAGACACACACATTCACTGGATGATGTCATCAGTGATGTCATCAGTGATGTCATTTGAGATGTCATCAATGATGTCATCAGTGATGTCACAGGGCTTGGTCGCCCCACTCACTGCTGCCGCTCCTGCCTGCCTTTGCCGCCTCCTGCCTGCAGATTCCTTCGCTCGCTGCCCGCTGCTCCTGGGAATTTCCAGCTGCTCCTGGGAATTTCCCGCTGCCCGCTGCTTCTTGGAATTTCCCGCCGCTGCCTCTCTGCGGCCCCGCCCCCGCCCCCCTGTGATTTCATTCGCCGCCCCGCTCCCGCCACCCAGCTGCTCCTCCCTCCCGGCTCCTTACTTATGACGCTCCCAGAGCGACTGCGCAGCGGACGCGCGCAGCGGGAGCGCCGATTGAGCGCCGAAGGTGCGCCAAAGGTAAACCCGTCTGCGCCCGTCCGCGCCTGGACCGCGCCCAGCGCCAGACCCCCTGGTCCTCGCCCTCGCCAGCACACCCTGCACATCTACGATGCCAAAACCCTCCACGCACTCAACGCTGGCCGAAACACCGCCTGCTACCGAGCCACCCCGAGACGCACCCACGGACCCTTCACCTGCCTGACCTGCCGCTTCACCGGCCTCCGACCCAACACCACACCTGCTAAACCGAGCCCCTGCAACAAACACCTGATGTGCATTCTGCTCAACACCCGCTCCGTTCACAGGCATGACGTCGAACTCTGGAACCTCTTCGACTCAACAGCACCAGACATCGCCTTCCTGACGGAAACCTGGATGAACGCCTCCTCAGCGCCCTAAGTCACCATCGCCGTTCCGGAAAGCTACAAAATCACCAGGAAGGACCGCGTCAACCAGACAGGAGGAGGCATCGCCATCATCCACAAGAACACCATCCACATCAAAACCAACTCCGATGACACCTTCACCTCCGCCGAACACCTCCACTTCCAGATACACACCGACCCCAAGACCACGCTCAGAGGCACCCTCGTCTACAGACCACCGGGACCACGCACACAGTTCAGCGAAGACATCACAGACTTCGTCAGCCCGCACGCCATCAATTCCACCGACTACATCCTCCTGGGGGACCTCAACTTCCACCTGGAGGACAACAAGGACCGCAACACCACTGCTCTGCTGGACAACCTGGCCAACCTCGGACCCAAGCAACTGGTAACCACCCCCACCCACTACGCCGGCCACACGCTTGACCCAGTCTTCTCATCCAGCAAATACGTCACCTTTAGCCACTCCACCAATCTCCAGTGGACTGACCACAGCTGCGTCCACTTCAGCTTCAGTAAAACGACGACCCACCACCACCCTCAACAAGCCCCCCGCAGGAGCTGGAACAAGATCACCGGCGACCAGCTCACCACCTTCCTCAGCCAGAACCCCCCCCACCAGCTCAACGGACCCCAACGAAGCCGCCAACAACCTCACACAGTGGATCACCAACTGCGCAGACGCCCTCGCACCACTGAAGAAGAACCCCCCCAGCAGACGCGGCAACAAGAAAGCCTCCTGGTTCACCGACGAGCTTATCACCTCCAAGAAGAACTGCCGCTCCCTGGAGAACACCTGGCGCACCAACCAGACCACAGACAACATGACGGCCCTCAAACACGCCACCCGCAAACACCACCAAGTGATCCGCGCCACAAAGAAGACAGCCTTCAAGGAACGACTGGACAACAACACCCACAACAGCAAGGAACTCTTCAGCATCGTCAAAGCGCTCTCCAACCCCGACGCTGGAAACAATGAAATCACTCCCTCGCAAGACCTCTGCGACTGCCTCGCAGCCTTCTTCCACGACAAGATCGCCAACATTCACAACAGCTTCGGCCCACCAACCACGAACCCCACCACCGAACCGATGCCCCCTACCGCCACCCTCCGCACCTGGACCCGAGTCAGCACCGAAGACACAACACGCACAATGAACACCATCCACTCCGGATCCCCTACGGACCCCTGCCCACATCACATCTTCAACACGGCCGACCACATCATCGCACCCCACCTCCGCGACATCATCAATGCCTCCTTCAACACCGCCACCTTCCCGGAGTGCTGGAAACACGCCGAGATCAGTGCCCTGCTGAAGAAACCAACTGCAGACCCCTCCGACCTCAAGAACTACCGCCCCATCTCGCTCCTCCCGTTTCCTGCCAAAGTCATCGAGAAGACCGTCAACAGACAGCTAGCCGCCTTCCTCGAGACCAACGGATCCCTTGACCACTCGCAATCCGGCTTCCGAGCCAACCACAGCACGGAGACCGCCCTCATCGCAGCCACAGACGACATCAGATCCCTAATGGACAACGGGGAAACTGCAGCCCTCATCCTCCTGGACCTCTCCGCAGCGTTCGACACTGTCTGCCACCGCACCCTGGTACAGCGCCTGAACAACACCGGCATCCAGGAGAAGGCCCTGGAGTGGATCACCTCATTCCTTGCCGGAAGAACCCAGAGAGTCCGCCTCCCCCCGTTCCGGTCAGCGGCCACCGAAGTCATCTGCGGCGTTCCACAAGAGTCATCGCTCAGCCCCACCCTCTTCAACGTCTACATGAGCCCCCTCGCAACCATCGCACGTCAACACAAACTCAAGATCATCACCTACGCCGACGACACCCAGCTGATCCTCTCCCTCACCAGCGACCCGGACGCCGCCAGAGCCAGCCTACACGAAGGGATGAAAGACGTCGCCGAATGGATGAAGAACAGCCGCCTGAAACTGAACTCAGACAAGACGGAGGTCCTCCTTCTGGGATCATCACCCTCCGCCTGGGACGACTCCTGGTGGCCCCCCGCCCTGGGAGCCACCCCCAAGCCAACGGACCACGCACGCAACCTAGGCTTCATCCTGGACTCCTCCCTCTCGATGACCAGACAAGTCAACGCCGTCTCGTCTTCATGCTTCAACACCCTGCGCATGCTTCGAAAGATCTTCCGGTGGATCCCCACCGAGACCAGGAAGACGGTCACCCAGGCCCTCGTCACCAGTCGGCTGGACTACGGGAACGCCCTCTACGCCGGCACCGGCACCAAACTCCAGAAGAAACTCCAACGGATCCAGAACGCCTCAGCACGACTCATCCTGGACATCCCCTGACACAGCCACATCTCCGGACACCTGAGAGACCTGCACTGGCTCCCCGTCAACAAAAGAATCACATTCCAACTCCTCACCCACGCACACAAGGCCCTCCACGACCTGGGCCCCAAGTTCCTCAACAGCCGCCTGACCTTCCACAAGCCCACCCGCCAGCTCCGCTCCGCCAGCCTCGCTCTCGCCACCGTCCCCCGCATCCGCAGAGCCACCGCCGGAGGAAGATCCTTCTCCTACCTGGCAGCCAAGACATGGAACTCCCTCCCCATCCACCTCCGGACAACGCAAGACCATCTCACCTTCAGGAAGCAACTCAAGACCTGGCTGTTCGAGCAGTAGCGTTCCCCACCCCCCAGCGCCTTGAGACCCTCCGGGTGAGCAGTGCGCTATACAAATGCCTATGATTGATTGATTGATTGACCATGTCATGAGTGATGTAATATGGGACATCATCAGCAGTGCATTGCGGGGGCGCGAGTTATAGTTAGCTCAACTAACTATAACAGGCGAATTTCTCTGGTTTTATATGAGTCAAATGTCCAACTAACTATAACGTCCCTGAAACCTATGTTTTTTTCAGTCAATATATATATATATATATATATGTATATATATATATATATATATGCACAAACAGAAGTCTTTCACCATAGAACCGCCAGGCAGGCAGCAACGAGGAAAAACCACGCAAGTCCCAGTCTTCTTTCGGCAAGTTTATTAAAAAGGCAAGTTCACCAAATCTGACGCGTTTCGGGCGTCCGCCCTTGGTCACAGATCGTCAGGCAAATGAAAGAGCATCCCTTTTAAAGGGTACATTGCACGAATTTAATTGGTGATTTTTTTCTTTTTGCAGCACCATGTGATTAGAAACTAAAGACTGAGGACACACTACATATAGCTAACATAGATAGTCTGTTTTCTAAATCACAATTTGATATATATAAATCGAATAACGGGAGGTATAATTACAGTATTTACATTTTGTTGCCCAAATTTGTGTTAACATTCCATTGTAAGTTGCCATGCTATATATTTTGTTAATTTTATATCAAACAATTATTGTCAGTGTGCATTGAAAATGGCACATGATATCCGCATAAATGCGCTTATTTAGTAGATTGCAAAGAAAAACACAGTATTACTGGTGGTCATTTGTCATGAAAAAGTGCAATGTGCGTAGATAAAGTGCAGATGCAATTGTGCAAATAATGCAAAATATTCTGTGCAAGCATAGCATATAAATAAATATAAATATTTATAAATAATTTCATTTTAAAATCATCTAAGCTTCTCAATTCATGAAACCTGATGCTAGGCATATGACCATATAAAAATATCATCTACGTTTTATTCTTTTGCAATCTCTCAATTAACTGCATGAATGCAATAGACATGTAACAACAATATGGATCGTAATGATGTACACACAATTTCTTTGTATATATTCAAATGAAGCAGCAAATATCGACCACCTCCCAAAAAAGATTTTACTCTATACGTGATTCCAAAGGAGGAAACAAACTAGAAAATCTATCTTGATGTCTGTGTCCCAAAAACTTAAATGGGATAAGTAATGTAAATCCATTGAACCAGTGAAAAAAATCAAATGTGCATGTGATAATAAAAAAAGGAATGATATACAGTGTGTGTAATAAAATTCATAATGAAATTAATAGGGTAAAGGCAGAAAAGGCAGAGAAAGCAAATAATGGCCCAAAACAAATCATTAAACAAGGATTGGTTATAAAAAAACATGTAAGTCTTCCGTTGTGTTCAATCCATTGGGGAATCTGCTGTCTAACTCAATAATGAATTGTGACTCAAGTCTTCTGAGCATTTTTTCCCTATCGCCACCACGTCTAGATTTAGGGACTGAGGCAATGACATAATATTCCAAGCATTGTAGGTTGTTATTGTGTCTTGCCTTGAAATGTCTGGCAACAGGATAGGTGCCATCGTTATTAACGATGGCACGTAAATGCTGGAGTATTCTGGCATGCACCTGTAGCTTAGTGCTGCCCACATATCTGAGGCCACAGGTGCATGTCAGAATGTAGACAGCAAAATCAGTTTTGCAATTGAATGTGCCCTTGATGTTTTTGGCAATAGGACTGAACGGTGTCAAATATTGGGAAGTATTTCTTCCAAATTTACAAGCTCTGCAAGTTGAGCAACGCTTGAAACCCGGCCGGGACTTTAACCAAACCTCTTGTTTTGCTAGCTCAGGGAATTCGTGACTGATCTGGGTTTTAAAGGAGGGTCCCCTCCGATAAGTAACCACAGGATTGTCTGGAAGCCTGGGGGCCAGAACCAAATCTGTTTTTAAAACAGGCCAGCGCTGTTTTATGATGGATTTAATTTGTCTGGCCTGTTTGCTGTACCCGGTGATAAGTCTGGGAGTTTGTTCCTCCCTTGAATCAGTTGATGCAATTGATTCACTGTTGGTAAACAGAGACTCACGGGTTCTAGCATTGGTTTTCTGGATGGCAGTTTTTAAGACTGATTCTTTATATCCCCTACATCTGAATCTGTCTAGGGCTTCATTTGTGCAGGCCTGTAAATCTAGATCAGTGCTGCAAATTCGTTTCAACCTGAGCAACTCCCCAAATGGAATGTTGTCAATCGTGTGTCGAGGATGTGAACTACTGGCATGCAAGATGTTATTGCCAGCAGTTTTTTTTTCTATGTAGTTTATTGACAAGACGGCCATCTTTAACATATAATTTGACATCCAAGAATTCAGCTTCATTTGCGCTTACGTTAGAAGTGAATCTTAAATTTTCTTGGTTGTTATTGATACAAGCCAGGAAATATATATATATACATACGTACATTACCATAGGAAAAACGCTTTTTGTTTTGCCAATAACTTTAGCGCCGCTTGACAAATCTACTCTAAATTTTTACAAAACCTCCCCTTTTTGGTTCAGCTGCTGTGTTGAAAGTTTCAGACTGATCTGTCAACAGGGGGCCAAGATAAAAGGGAGTCCCAAAACGCGTTCCACCCATGTTAAGTCTATAGGGATTTTTTAAAGACGACAACAGCCTGAACTACTGAAGGGAATTAAACCAAACATGGCAACAAGCTAGATGTTGGTCCAGAAAGCATGCGTTTTGTGCTTTGGTGTAAATCTGTTCAATAGTTTTTAAGATATCTATCTTAAAAAAACAGATAGAAATCTGGGGACGCGAGTCTTTGCAGTGGACTCACACATCCTATTAAAATTTTATTGGCTGCCAACACTTCAACCAGGAAGCCAAGTCCCAGTAAAAAAAGAGAAGGGGCAGGGTAGAAATACCCGGACCCCAGTTATGGTGGGAGGTAGTCCCTCAGAGACCATGTTGGGGGCAAAAAGTATTTTTCTTTTTAATTTTACCGCAAATCCGCGGCAAAAACAAAAGCATGCGCGGCTTCCGTGCACGCTTTAAATTAAAAAAAACACAGGTAGGCCAGGTCCCAGGGGCATATGGCAATTATAGGAGAGGGCGCACGGGACCCCCCTCCTAGGGTTTATCAAAGCCCCGGGGCTATTTTCATTATGAATGTGGGCTGGCCCACTGGACTCCCCACCCCACAGCCCCAGGGACTCCCAACTCCCTGGAGCTATTTCCTATTATGTGGGGAAGCTCATGGAACCCCCTACCCCAGGGACCGCCACCATCCTGGGGCTAATTAAAACAATATGGGGGCCTCACAGGCCCCTCCTGCCCTGGGACCACCACCTCCCTGAGGCTAATCTCAATAACAACAAGGGGCCCCCCTGGGACCACCTCCTCCCAGGGGCTAATTTCAATATTAAGGGTGGGACTCGCATACCCCCCTGCCCTGAGAACACCCAACTCCCCGGGGCACAATGTGTCATTAATTAATGCGGGGGAGGCCGTAAGGCCTTCCCAGCTGCCCCGGGAACTGCCACCTCCCCAGGGCACAAATACATTAATGAAGGGGGTCCGTACTGGCCCACCGGCTCTGGGGACCACCACCGCCGCAGTGCAAATTTGAATATGGGAGGAGGGCCGCACGGCCCCCCTCCTGGAGCCCTTGATGGCTCTGTGGACCGCCAGCCCCCAGGGCCTGCTCCTGGAATGTCCTGGGGTGCCCACCCATGAGACATTGCACTTTGCTATGGCATGGCGGGAGCCCTGCTCCCACCATGACATAGCAAACAGTATGCTCTCTCTTGCTCAAAGTGGAGCAATTTGCTATTACACACGGGGGAGCTGCATGTCAGCAGCTCCCTGTGTGTAAAAGTATTGCCGGCTCCCGCAAGAGGAGGGAAGCCGGCAAGACTGCGGGAGCCTTAAGGCTCACCCCGCAATCCCCAGGAAGAGGCCTGGCCCCGGGGGATGGGGTCCCGGGGGCGAAAATGGCCCGGGAGGAAGGCCGTGAGTCTCCCCTCCCATTTTTTTAAATTAAAAAAATGACAAAAGTGTCAGGCCCCAGGGGATGGGGTCTCTGGGTCTCAAAATGGGAGCAGGAAACAGGGCCCATGCGACCCCGTTCCAAAAATTAAAAAAAAGCCAGCAACTCACCGGAGGCACCGCCCCCTTTCTCCACTACTCTGCAAACGATCCTCGTGGCATGCTCCTGATTGGGGGATGAAGTCCCTTTTCCTGCTGAGAGCCATAAGGGCCAGCAAGATCTCCTGTTACCTCCAGTAAGGTCCACACAGTGGGATTGCTGAGAGGTGGTTGGAGGCCATGTCCTCTTTCTCCACCACTCTGCAAACGCACCTCTCAGTTCACTGCTGGTAGGGAGATGAGGTCCTCTTACCTCCTTAGGGCCTCAAGACTACAGTGGACTTCTTCCCCCAACGGGTAGATCGCCAGGATGCGCATTTGCAGAGTGGTGGAGAAAGGGGGCATGGCCTCTAATGACCTCTCAGCAATCTACATGTGTGGGTCTTACTGGAGATACCAGGAGGGCTAGTTGGCCCCAAGGACCCTCAATAACCAAGGGTACTTCATCTCCCAACTCGTAGTGTGCCAAGAGGTGCGTTTGCAGAGTGGTGGAGAAAGGGTGCACGGCCTCTGATGACCTCTCAACAATCTACCTGTGTGGGTCTTACTAGAGGTAACATGAGGGCAAATTGGCCCCCAAAGGCCCTCAAGAGCGAAGGGGACTTCATTCCCAACTAGTAGTTCGTCATGAGGCGCATTTGCAAAGTGGTAGAGAAAGGGGGCGTGGCCACCAGAAACCTCTGAGCAAACCCACTGTGTGTGGGAGTGACTGGAGGTAAAAGGAGGGGTAGTTGGCCCCCAAGGACCCTCATTAGCCAAGGGGACTTCGTCAGCCTACTAGGAGGCACGTTTTATTTTTTGTTGTTTGATATAAATTTTTTAACACTATCAAAAATGTGATATATATATAAATATATATGACCAAGACCGCGAGAGAGGTCGAAACGCATCTTTGTTTGTGCCATCAAACCCTAATTTTGCATCTCTACAATCGGAGTGGCTCGTTTCACTCACTGGAGCAGCGGGAGGGAAATATATATATATATATATATATATATATCAAAACACCAGTCCATGTACATACCCCGCACAAAACTGGTACGGACTCCGATATTTTGCTGTTCTTGAAGTTAGAAGTTTATTTTTCTCGTGCAGCCCATGATGCTTTTCGGCCACGTCCTGTGGCCTTGATCACATGATCAATAGAGATATATATATATATATATATATATATATATATATGTGTGTGTGTGTGTGTGTGTTTATATATTTTCACTGAAAAAATCCAAAATTGAAAGTAACGCTATAGTTAGGTAAGATAACTAGATCTATTTTTATTTAAAAGCAAAAAACCTTCGAAATTCTCTGAAAATACGAAAGGCTAAACTAATTGTCTAGGTAGGCGGAATTGTCAGATACAACAATAACACTTTGAACTAAAAGAAAAACTGTAACTTGGGTCCCTGCCATGCACTGCTAATGACCTCACATATTACATCACTCATGACATGTTCTATGACATCATTTATAGCATCACTGATGACATCATCCAAGCTTCTTTTGTAAACATTGCTCTATAAATGGGCATAGCAATAGAGCTCTGAATGTAAAAGCAAAATAGCACAGAAGAATATGAGGCATCATTAATGCCATCAGAGAAACAACTCCCGTAGGTGTAGAAAGCATGGGTTATGTGCCACATTGACTCTATACCATAAACACAGAGTTCAATATCAAAGATCTATGACGTATTCAATACCTCTGTACGCCTACGATGCATTAGAAGCGCATGCGTTTTGTAAAGTAACACCGATTAGCTCGACACAAGCTGTATAAAGTTAGATAGAAAAGAGATTTGGTAGTTACTCGCCATTATGTAACCATAAAAAACTAGGCAAACACGAGGAGATGATGGACGGACTGCTGAAACTTTTCAGACACTCACCCCCAGTCACAGCCACCATCGTTCTTTAGTTCACCTCACCATCTCAGTTCAGACACAGCTATATGCAAATAAATAATAAATAAATCCAGTATTTGTAAAGCGCACAGCTACCCATAGGCATACCGGCGCGGGGGGCCATCGGGAAGATTAAGCGAGCTATTGCCCAGAGTCACATGGTGCTGGGCTGACCTGCCGCCGGTGCCGGGGATAGAACCATGATCCCCAGCGTCCAGCGTCAGTCGCCCTGGCCGCTGCGCCACACCTCTTCTCAGTCTTGACCCTGTGTCTCATGGGAACAGTCTAGCCCGAAGAGCCAAACCAGCTCTTCCCTGAACCGGAATCAAGCACACATTTGATGATGTCATCAATTATGTCATCATTTTGGCCATAGTACGTCATGAGTGATGTAATATGTGAGGTCATAAGCAGTGCATACTGGGGACCAAAGTTATAATTAACTCTAACTAGATAGGGTGAATTTGTTTTTGTTTTTTATTTGAAAACGTTAATGTTGTCACTGACAAATTCACCTAACTATAACGTTACTTTAACCTTTGTTTTTTTCAGTGAATTTCTATGTTTTTTTTTAATATAAAGTAATATTTTATTACCATATGTAAACCCAACTCCCGGCCATGCCCGAAGAGGAGTTGGCCACAGGGCCTTATGTTTTATAAAGTAAAGAGGGTCCCTTCCTCTAAGCCTAATTAGGCCCGTTAGGCCCTGCGGACACTAGGGCATTACGGTTTTTATAAAAGGGAGGGTGGCAACAGCCCTCTCCCCAAGCCTTATTAGGCCCTGGGGACACTAGCCGACAGAGCCTTTTTTATTTAAAGGGGAGGGGGACTGGGTGACCCATTCCTCAAGCCTTATTGGGACTTGGGGACACCATCCCCCAGGGCCATACATAAGTCAAAAGGGGAAGGGGGCTGTGAGGCCCACCTCACCGAGTCTCTTTAGGCACTGGGACCCCATCCCTCAGGGCTTTTTTTTTAATGGCTCAGGGAAGGCGGACGCAGGGCCGCCATCCCTATTTACATTAATTTTGGCCCACGGTGTGGGCTCCCTTGGCCTTAGGATGGTTGGAGAGGGGGGGCCAAGCAGCCCCCCCTATGTTAAAGAAAGCGGCTCCGGGGGGGATCCTTCGGACTTCTAGAGGCCCCTCCCCTGTCTATAAAATTTCTCCCTGGGGTGGGCTCCCCATGGCCTTAAAATAACGAATGCTTTTTTTTCCCGATCCCACAGGAGTCCTGCGGGATCGCTGCACATTTTCCCATTTTTTTTTCTTTTTGGTCCTGGGGCTTTGAGGGTCCTCCTTATGCTCTGCCCCCTGTATTTTTTTACCTGCAGCACAGGCAACTAAATCCCAGAGTCCTATAATGGCTGCCAGCAGCATTTTTCCTTATGTGGCTGTCAGCTAATCAGAGCGCTTGCCCCACGGGAGTCTGGCTCCAGTAGAAGCGAAATAAAGCCCCCTGGGCTTATCAGAATGGCTCTATTTTTTAAATTGGCCCTCCCGCAAGAGTTTCTCAAGACTCTCACTGACCCAACTGTCTAGATATACAATTATTTTTAACCTTCATTTCTAAAAGAACTACTAAACAGATTTACACCAAATCACAAAAAACACAATCTGAAGACCAAGGTCTAGGTTATAGCCAAAGTTAGTGTAATTCTGTTCAACAGTTTTTGCTGTAGAAGTCTACAGAAAATATATAGGGATTTTGTAATTTGGGACCCCCTTTTTTCCAAGCCCCTGCTTGATGGATCACCTCGAAACTTTCCAAGCACAAACTTGTCAAAAAGTAGCACCTTTTTGGAAAGCTTTGGGGAGATTCGTCAAACGGTACTAAATGTATTATCAACACAATACCCGGGACTCGTTATTACAATAAATCACCTGTTTTCAATCGGCCTGCTTCTTCCATCTTTCAGCCAGTGAACAAGAGCGGCAAACACGCTCAAAACGCGTATGGCCTGCATGGAGAGCTTTGGGGCATGCTGTCAACAGAGCTACCTGTGGCGATTTGTGCTTCAACCCCACTGTGTGCGGCAGGTTCTAAAAGGGCAACCTTGCGTATGGATATATATATATATATATTAAAGGCCAAATAATCAAATTTATTTGACATTATTGTGTATGGGGTTTCATTTTAACTCCCTGATTCAATTATTTTCTATGTGAGCGTGTTGCAGTACTTGTGAGTGGCCATGTGAGGCACTAGACTTACTCCAAGGCTGGGCTTTAGTAGTGTAGTTAGTGAATACCAATGGACTTACTCTTTTGTGGTGGGTAGTTCCACAAGCAGGTTCCTTTCTGAATCCCCATCTTACCCTTCCCTAAATCACTCTTATTTGTACCTATTTGTAGTAAGTATTTCCCACATTTCAACCACTTTTCTTAGCCCCCCCCCCACACATTTACTACAAAAATGTATACTTACTTGCGAGGAGATATTTGCCGATTTGGCGGAGGTCTCCACATAGAAAAGATAGGAGAGGTGGAGGCAGACATCTCTGTTTGCAGGTTAGTGAATATCATTTTGTAGTAACAAAGCAGTACTACTTCACATACTATAAAATGCAGTTTATAAGTAAATTCACATATAGGCAATGTGATACTAAGTCCTGCAGGTGGAGCACAAGTGAAGCGATGACCACCCCTTGCCTCTCTCGCCTTCAGATGCAGGAGCCCTAAATGAGAACCAATCAGACTTTGACTCCCTCATGACTTTTCTAGCACCTCAAGTACACTCACAGAAGAGAATGGGGGGATACTACAACTAAGTTAGTGATGTGCATTAGGAAAAGTTGCACCGCCATTGCCCACCTCCCCACTGATGTACATGGCATGTGCCCTAAACCAGCAGTTCTTACACTTTTGAGGTCCCTCTCTTAATCATTACTGGAATCCGGGCACCACCACTGAGTCATTAATGGAATCCCAGGAGGCCCACCGAGTAATTATTGGAATCTGGGGGACGCCCCACTGAGTCATTTTTGTAATTTGGAGACTCCAGTCTAAATAATTTAGACAATATGAAGCTCAAAATAATACACAAAACACAGAAAAACAACATTCACAAAACAAATACACAAATGATGAAATAGGTTATTCAATTCACACTTTTTTTTAAATCACAGTTTAACCTTAATGGGAAAGTTGGAGCTTTTCTGAATTCAATTGCTATCCTTCCGAATCCAAATAACTCACTAACCTATCCACCACTTAAATTACTTTCATATTTCACTATACTCATTCAACACTAATCCTTTATGGGTCCCGGAGTAGTGTGCTACTCACCGAAAAAGTGCTTCAACGCCTCGTCAGGAGTAGGAAGCACTATATAAATGCAATTACAAAACAATACAATTGGGGCCACCCATTGTCCATACTGTGCATTCTGATGCACGTGCTCTGCTCCCACGAACCAATCTGAGGCTACCAACTTAGGGTCTGATTCACAAAGGTAAGCTTCCACGTTTGTGTGTTTACTCTTTTTTGGTATTCATAAAACTGCATTTTAATAGTACGTTTAAGATTGTGGAGACTCCGCAGTTGGCGCAGAGAACACTGTACATAAAAATATAGGCATGCCCTGCAACCACTGCTCAAATTAAGCACTGTGTGTAACACATATTGCGAAGCTTAGACTGACGCCAACAGACTCATGATAATGAAACGTGCTAATCTCCACAAAAGTAGCACAACTGTGACAGCTAATAATATTATGTGGCTGGAACTGCTTGGCCCAGGACTCCTGGAGCTTGTTTGCAACTGATAGAGATGTCTAAAATAGTTCTTCTCTTGGAGGTTTTACATCCTCTTACACACCATATATTTTTTTTACCTCTTTCTACTAGCCTCTAGTCATGTTACCAATCTATGTTGAATTTGCTTATCACAGAATTGCTATGCTACCCGAGCCCATGGGGCAGTGCAAAAATGTTTTTGAGTTATGTATACATCTGTTGGACAAAAAGGAATAAAAACTTTTTTTTTTTTTTTTTTAATGGGCACCGATTCAAATTAGAATGCTTAGGTTTTATTTTTCTTTCATGAATAAATTGTTGGTAGAACAATGGACTACGGGGAAGGCCGGTGAATTTATGGGATTCTATGGCTGCAGCATTTACTGCATGAGTATGTGTTGAGCGTATTTGCTACATAATTTACAGATTTTTCAAAAAATGCTTTTTTTTAGTAGCTTAAATGCATGAAAATAATACTGCTAGAGAATGTGCTACATAATATGCATTTTTGCTGCATAATTTGGAAAACTTTGCTGCATAGTTTGGTTTTCCATGCAGCATAATCCTTGTAAACCGGACAATGGTTAAACTGTGAGGGGGGGGGGGGGGTTGGAGGCCTGTCATTATGCCTAAGAAATCCATAATTTACAGGGAAGTGTGAAATGTTTTCCATATTTCACTATTCACTGTAAAGTAGGGTTTGATATATATCTATCTAGATGTTCTCACAGGAAAAACAAAGGTTAAAGTGAAGGCATGGTTAGTTTTCTTTATCAGACCATAACACATGTTAAAAAAAAAACTTGGAACTCAACTGTAAGAACCACAGTTAGACTGAAGTTACGGTTAAAGATAAAACCGTAAACCACAGAAATTCGTCAGTTTTGGTTAGGTAAACAAACAAATTGCACTCTTGTCATGCACTACTTATAATCTCACATATGACATCACTCATGAATTGTTAAATGGCATCAAGATGACATCAATGATGATAAGTTGCATGACATGATTGATGCATCATATACGACAACATGCAATGGGTACTGCTGTTGACACTAGGTTTTTACTTTATAATGACAATAATGATGAATTTGCTTATTAACATTATGAGTAAAATCTTTTTTTGAAACAGTGAATATATTTATTTAAAGTACAGAATAGATTTGTATTGGATATGTAAGAACAGGTGAATGTTTGCATGTTGATTGTATAGGTATATCTCGCACTGTGTGTGATTAGATACTGAGGTGGGTGGTTGGGGTTAAGACGCTACTTTTGTGTTTGTTCGGTGATGTATAATTTATTGTATATTACTAGTGGTAAAGTCTAAAATATATATTCTCATGCTTGTCATAGACTGGTTGTACATTTGTTTTTGTGTCCTTATCAGTGGTTGTGTGGTCTTTTGGTATGGGTGGAATGGATAAGTTACTTACCTGTAATCCTAGTTCTCTTCCAGGGGTATACTCATCAAAGTCATAAGCACTGAATAATCCCCACCGATGTGCGGGACCCCGGAGCATATACAACAATACATATATATGTGTATGTTTAGAACAACAAATACATAGTACTATCCAAACACACATATATACATGTATAAACACATAAATATGCAGCCTACTATATATCCAATAGGCTAGGAAGCCAAAATTACATGTTTTTCTATAGTGTGAAAATATCACATACAAATACTGCAATAGAGAACATGCACTGCAATAGTGATCCAGAACAACCTTTTATTTTCAGAAAAGAAAACAGATAATAGCAGGCAATTAGTCCAGAGGCTGCATAGATAAATAACATCACTGTTTAGAAAA
Organism: Triturus cristatus; assembly: GCF_964204655.1. Lineage (NCBI taxonomy): Eukaryota > Metazoa > Chordata > Amphibia > Caudata > Salamandridae > Triturus > Triturus cristatus. The sequence goes on along the minus strand of NC_140591.1, from coordinate 78,687,121 downwards.
CAACTGGCACCTTGCCTTTAAGGCTTTCAAGAACCTGGATACCGTGCCTTTAAGACCTCCAGGAGCCCCCTGCTCCCATCATGCACCACAGGTGACAGTTAGGTCAGTTCTTTTTTCTTTTTTTCGGTGTATAAACCTGTAGGAGCCAGCATATATGATACAAGTAACTCCGTATAGTACTGTTAATGCTCGTCCAGGGAGGCAGGAGGGTTGCTTATGACTTTGATGAGTATACCCCTGGAAGAGAACTAGGATTACATGTAAGTAACTTATCCTTCTCTTCCAGGGGCTACTCATCAACAGTCATAAGCATTGAATAGAGTAGCAAGCCCATACCCACTACCTCGCGGACGAGCAAACAGAAACAAGTAGAGTTAAAGAAAACATGTTACAAGACATTAACCAAATACATTTCTCAGAGAGGCTTGCCCAAAATGCCTGTGTGTCAGAGTCCAAACAATAATGACGAGTGAAAATGTAAACTGATCGCCATGTGGCAGCTTTACAAATCTCTGCAATGGGCCTTAGGTTTGCCCGGGAGGGTTTTGTTGGCCAGTTGGTATGACAATGATATGCAAGACACTATCCACCTAGAGATAGATCTTTTGGAAGCTGCAGAGCCGGTGTTTATGGAACCATAGTTAATAAACAGACAGTCCAATTTTCTCAGTTCCTTTGTTTTCTCTAAATAAAACTTCAGAACCCTCTTGGGTTCCAGAGAATGGTGTGACCTTTCCGGAGGATTTGAAGGATTCGGGAAGAATGCGAGAAGTGTGATTGCCTGATTTATATGGATATCCGGGACTACATTAGGTAAAAAACTCGGATGCGTTCTTAGAACCACTCTGTTAGCATGAAACACAGTGTAGGGCTCTTTACAACACAGCGCCTGGATCTCACTCACTCTGCGAGCAGATGTAATAGCCACTAGAAAGGCGGCTTTCCATGTCAAATGTTGCAAAGAAGCTCTATGAATAGGTTTGAAAGGAGCCCCCCATCAACTTTGTTAAAACAATGTTAAGCTCCCATGGAGGAGAAGGAGGCCTGATTGGAGGGTGAACCTTTCTCAAACCCTCAAGTAAATATTTGACCACAAGAATTTTGAAAAAGGAAATCAGAGTAGGGGACTTTCTATATGCTGTGCTAGCTGCAAAATGGACTTTAATAGAAGAGAACTGGAGACCAGATTTGACCAAATGCAGCAAATATGGTAAAATCACCTGTTCTTGACCCCGGACGGGATCATATACATTGTTCACACACCATAGGTAACAAGCATTGGCATAGCCAATAGGTCTCGCCTTTGGGACCTTATAAGTGTTTAGATATGCAGCACAATATCCTTGGTACAACACGTATAAGGTCCCAAAGGCGAGACCTATTGGCTATGCCAGTGCTTGTTTTCATCATGCCTCCTAATTTGTACTTTAACACTATGTTCACGTTTTGTTAATATTATTTGGCAACTGTATTCTCTAGGTGCATCATACCATATGGTAATGTGCATTTATATCTAATGTACAATGAGGTGTAAACTGTGATTATTATTTTTTTTGCTGAAGTAATTTTGCATCATTCATAGAACTTAATTACCGGACATCAGCACTTCAAAGCTTGACATCCTCGACTCGACAACGGCCTCGGTGATAAACTGCGCTATGAAGTCAAAATTTAATTTTATGAAAAGATGGTGCCATTTTAGTCGGCTAGTATGACCTTTTGTGTGCCACGCGCATCGCTAATGTCACTGGAGGCCGGAAAAGGCATTTTGTTCTCCGCCGAAGCAGGATTTTACTTTGCAGCATCGAAGACCACCTGCCTTCTACAGATTCATATGAATTCTCGATGCACTTTACACTCTGACAATTCAATGTAAAACATGAAGATCTGGAAAACTGCGGCTTTCATACATTGTTTGCAAGAAGGCGATGGATTCTGATAAGGGGTCTGTGGCCCTGGCAGGACGCAGAAGCACTTTGTGGGCTCGACAGGGAGCTAAAAAAAAAAAAGAAAAACGCCGATAACACAGCAGCCTATTTATTACCTCCCTCATGGTTAAAAGCAATGAAGCATATTTGACAGCTGCAATGAATGTTTCAGGGAAATAGAGGTGAACTTTTCGAAACAATAGAGAACAAGCAGCGGCAGAGGGGCCATTCAAAGTGTATTTTAAAAAAAATAAGCAGGATGTGGGATAAGGGAGGGGGTAGGGCACGTCACGCGCACTAAGGGAGAGAGGCACACAGGCTGGCAGAGCACTTTCGCGGCCGCTTTGAAGTTCTCAGTGGCCGCGCGGCTCACTGAGAACATCAAAGCGGCGGGGAAAGTGATCACCCAGGCTTCCAAATGGTGCGCGTGCCCGGCGCACATGCACTGTATTTGGAGGCCTGAAAAGCACTAGTTTACACTTCCAAATCCCCCGTTTACTAAAGCTCTCGCCAGACCAGCGCTAAAGCGCTGGCTCAGGCGAGACCTAAAAACGCTTCCACTTGAAGGCATACGATTTCCTACTGGAAGGTCTCTTTGAGAATGTCCATGCATTCTGAAGTCAACTGTAGATGGCCATACTGTAGGACTTCAGGAGCCATGCCGTCAACCCTAGGGATGAGAAATTGGGATGAAAAACCTTCCCTGCATGCTTGGACAGGAGATCCGGATGACCTGGTAACCTCTTGTGTGGTACTTCCGAGAGCTGAAGAAGGTCCGGATACCACCACTGACGAGGCCATACCGGGGCTATCAGGATCATTCTGGTGTTGGTCCTGTAGAACTTGTTGATTACTGTGGGAATTAACAGAATTGGTGGAAAGGCGTACAGTAATGTCTGAGACCATTCTATCAAAAGGGCACTTCCTTGAGAGCCTGGCTGGGGAAACCTGGATGCGAAAATGGAGCATTTAGCATTTACCGCATCTGCTAACAGGTCGATGTCTGGCACTCCCCAGGATTGAAAGATGTTTTGAGCGACTTCATTGTTGAGCACCCAGTCGTGAGCTTCGACAAAGTGTCTGCTTAGGGCATCCGCCTGGGAGTTGAGAATCCCCGGGAGATGAATGGCCACAATCGATAGGTCTCATGCGAGAAGACAGTTCTAGATGGTCTGAGACTCTATGGAAAGAGGTCTTGATCGGGTACCACCCTGTTTGTTCAAGTAATACATCGTCACTGTATTGTCAGTTTGAATCAGAATGGACCGAGACTGGAGCGAAGGGTACAGTGATTTGAGAGCTAGATGCACGGCTCTCAGCTCTAAGAGGTTGATGTGGTAACCTCGTTCTGTTTCTGACCACAGACCTTGAACTTGCAGAGGACCCATATGAGCACCCCATCCTTGGAGTGAGGCATCCATGACTATCGTCCGAGTAGGGGCATCCAGGTGAAAAGGAACTCCCTTCATCAGGTGGGATCGCCTCATCCACCATCTGATGGAATCCCTGGCTGATTGATGGAGAAACACATGATCTTCTCAGCGTCCTGATACCTGCATCCTCTGGTCTTCCAGACATTGTTGTAGAGAATGCATGTTTAACCTTGTGTTCGGTACGATGAAAATGCATGATGCCATTGAGCCCAGCAGTGATGACACCTGTCGGACTGTAGGACGTTGTGTGTAAAGGAGGTTCAGACATTTCTTGTGGATTTAGGATAACCTCTCCTCCGAAGGACACACGCTTGCTTTTTCGGTATCCAGGGAGGCACCCAGGTAGTGGATCCTCTGTGTTGGATTGAAGATCGATTTCTTGAAGTTGGCATGAAGGTCCAACCAGTTTAGTAGCTGAAGACAGCACAAGAGATGAGTCTGCAGCAGGTCATGGGATGAGCTCTTCAGGAGCCAATCGTCCAGGTAGGGATATATGAATATCCTGTTTGCGGAGAAAAGCTGCCACTACAGCTATGCATTTCGAGAATGTTCGTGGGCCCGATTTGAGCCCGAATGGAAGCACCATGAATTGGTAACGCTGGAATGAAACCTGAAATCTTAGAATTCTTGGACACTGGAACGTGGAAGTGTGCGTCCTGCAAATCGATGGAGCATAACCAGTCCCCTTGATGAAGTTGTGGGAAAATTTGATGCAGTGCCAACATTCAAAACTTTTCTCTGCAAATGAATTTGTTCAATAGTCTCAAGTCCAGTATTGGTCTGTATTCTGTGGTGGGGCTTCTTTTTTGTATGAGGAAATAGTGTGAATAAATCCACCGTTTCCTTTGTGGAATGGGAACTTTTTCTATGGTGCCTTTTTGAAGAAGAATGTTCACCTCCGCTTGTAACAAATGGTGGTCGTGGAGAGATTTCTATCGTGGCAGGATTGATGGAGGTGGAGATTTGAACCTGAACAGATACCCATTCTGCACAATATTGATTACCCACTTGTCCTTTGTTATCTTTTTCCACTCCTCCAGATGTAAAGAAACATTTCCTCCACCGGAGTGGTCAACGGGCATGGAGGAAGCCACACCTTCATTGTTTTGTTGGTGGTTTAGGAGCCGCTGACTGCTGCTTCTGCGTTCCTCTCCCTTGTCCAGGTCTCCTCTGTTGGTAGTGAGACCTTGATTGCATCTGACTGGTTTTGCGTGTTCCAGTGAGGGGTTTGAACCCTCTGCTGAAAGGAACGCCGCTCATAGGGATGGAACATTCGCCGGAGATCTTTCCGCTTTTCCAAGCCAACAGCCTTTAGAGTGTCCAATTCAGTTTTCATCTTGGACATCTCGTCATCCGCGTGGGACCCAAACAGAGAAGAGCCATTGAAGGGAAGGTTGACAATCTTCCTCTGTGCATCAGGTTTGAGACCTGTGAGACGAAGCCATGCTGAACGCCTTGAGCAAATGTCATGGGAATATCCATGGGCCGCTAAATCTGCTGTGTCCGCAGCAGCACTGATTACTTGATTTGCCACCAATCCACCCTCTTGCAGGATTTCCTGGAAATCAACCTTGGTCCTCTTTTGGTAGCTTGTCCGTGAACCTTGCCAAAGAGTCCCACAGTGATCTGCCGTATCTACCCAGCAGGGCGGAAGCACTAGCCACTTTCATGACTGACGCAGAGGTATTACACATTCTTTTCCCCAAGGAATCCATATTTTTACTCTCCTTTTCTGGAGGAACAGAGGAGGTAGAAGTAGCAGAATGTGCTTTTCTGGCCGCCGCCACTATGACAGAGTCTGGAGGGGGGTCAGCACAAAGAAACAACGGGTCTTGTTCTGGGGCCTTATACTTCTTCGAGATCCAAGCGGGAGCGGAGCCCACCGTGGCTGGAGTTAGGAAAGTCTGCATTGCTGGTTCTAGCAGACCTGGGACCAAAGGAAGAAGAGGTCTGGCCGAAGACCTATGATGCAGGGTTGCAAATATGACGGAATTTGAAACTGGTGGTGCAGTTATATTGATGTTCAACTTGCTGGCACCCCTGCAGAGCACTTCATTGAAGGTCCCGATATCGTCAATCGGGAAACCCTGGATGGCGGTGTAGAAGATAGGGTTGGTGAATAGTCCCTAAAGGAAGACCTGGCAGATGAGGATGTTGATGGAGACCTCCGTCTCCTCTTTGGAGTAGGAGAATGGCGAGATCTTGAGCGCCCTCTTGAATGTGAACGCCTTCGTGACATAGATCTAGATCGTCTCAGAGACCTGCGAGGAGAGGGTCTCGAGGATTCTGTAGGAGGAGGTCCCTCAGAAGACCTAGGAGGAACTTTCCAGTGCCTTACACTTTCCAGCCATCTTTGTGACATATGAATTGAATGAGACTTTTCTATGGGAGTTGGAGAGCCCTCCGGCATAACCTGGATGATGGTGATGCCAGGTGACGAAGATGCTCCTCTCGAAGTTGAGCGCAGGGATCTCGACACCGATCTAGGCTTCTCTGGTACGTCCTCAGCAGAAATGGCAGGATTTCTGTCCCTCGACGTCGAATGATGTCTCGATGACGACATGGAATGTGCCACCATCGACGTCGACTGATGCTGCGGAGATCCACTTAAGGATTCACACCGTTGTGGCGAAGCTCTTGACGTCGGTCTCTTCGACGTCGACCGTGAAGGTGTTCTCGACATCGACCGTCGGTGTACATGCGGCGTCTTCGACGGTGACAGTGCGCTTGACGTCGACCACCTGTGGCTCCGTGAGGATGATCTTGCCGTCAATCCTCTCGGCGTGACCTTCGGGAAAGAGGCAGAGACCTCAACGTCGACCGGTGTCTTGACGTCGAAGGAGGCTTCGACGATGACTTAGGTCTGTCGTAACCATACTTCGAGCCCAAAGTAGTGTGCCTCGATGTCGCTATACTTTTCGTCGACGGATGTTCTCTTCGCGTCAACGGCGATCTGTCCCTCGACGTCGAGGAGAGTCTCACCTGTTGTTCTGACGCTGATCTCGACGCCGACGGCTAACACTCAGGAATTTTCTTACTTTTGGAGGCTGGTGAGGCAGATCTTCGCCGCTTCTCCTGTTTTTACTGGGAGGAGGGCTTCTTAGAGGTAGGATTACTCTCTAGGCCACTTTTATGTTGTTTTCCTCTCTCCAACGAGGCAAGAAGCCTGATCTTCTCTCTGTCTCGCAGAGTTCTTTTTGAAAATTGTTGACAATGATAACAAACCTCTGGGTTGTGTAAGGATGGCAAGCACACAATGCACACAGAGTAAGGGTCAGATTTAGCCATCTTCTTCCCACAGGAGGGGCACTTGTAGTATAAAGCTGGCATTTCTGACCAAAAAATAACTGCTAAGTTGTCAGAAAAAAACTGGAAAATAATCCCAGCAGCAGAAAACGTTGAATAAAGTTGTTAGAAACCAATTTCTGACTAGAAAAGTCAAAAACTCACGAACTCAAGCTCCAGTATCCTCACAGAAGGAGCCGGAAAAAGGAACTGACCTAACTGTCACCTGTGGTGCATGATGAGAGCAGGGGGCTCCTGGAGGTCTTAAAGGCACGGTGTCCAGGTTCTTGAAAGCCTTGGTGCCAGTTTTTTTCTATACAGTGATGTTATTTATCTATGCAGCCTCTGGGCTAATTGCCTGCTATTACCTGTTTTCTTTTCTGAAAATAAAAGGTTGTTCTGGATCGCTATTGCAGTGCATGTTCTCTATTACAGTATTTGTATGTGATATTATTTTCACACTATAGAAAAACATGTAATTTTGGCTTCTTAGCCTATTGGATATATAGTAGGCTGCATATGTATGTGTTTATACATGTATTTATATATGTTTGGATAGTGCTATGTACTTGTGGTTCTAAACATACACATATATATGTATTGTCGTATATGCTCCGGGGTCCTGCACATGGGTGGGGATAATTCAGTGCTTATGACTTGATGAGTATCCCCTGGAAGAGAAGTTTATATTATATAGGAGTGAGTGTTTATATATCATGGGTGGTGTGTTGCAGTAGGATATTGAGTGTTCTAATTTTTTCATTTGTGTGGTAGATTGTGGTTGTTGCTTCATGCTGTGAAAGTACATGTACGGTGGTTAGATTGTTTGTCATTGTCTAGGTTTGCTCTTTTAAGTTGGTTTCTGACAGTCGAAACGTGTTTTAGAACAGTTTTTTGGTATGATTATAGTGGTTTAATGGCTGAAATAAAGTTGTGTTTCTGTAGTAGTAGTTATTGTATTATTACATGGTGTACTCATAGTACACTAATGAATGGTAGGCAGAGGATTGACAGTTATACTATGAGTTTCTCATTTGTTATAATAATATGCTAGGTTAGACATTTTGGGGCAGATTAAGTTTGGTGGCTAGGGTACTCTGTCAAAAATGTGACAGAGTAGTCTGTCTGCAAACCCTCAGCCCGCCTGCCTCATTTACAGACAGACCTTCCGCGTTCCCTTAGCGGAGCTCTCATTGGCTCCATTGACAGAATGTTTCCTCAGGTGGCCTATTGGAAAAGGGCATTACTCCGCCTGCCCTGTTTAGCGTGGCAGACGTGATGCCTTTTTTTCTATTTATCATAAAACAAACCATGACCCCCTACACCCAAGGAAACAACTTCCTGGGTGTGAGGGTCAATAGCTATTTTTGTTTTCAATAGCAAACTCAGACTTTGGGGGCGTATTTCTTTGTTTTTTTTTTAAAACCAAGAGTCATCCACCAAACATTTTGTGTCTTGAGGAACCGCCATGATGGTGGTTCTTATAAAGGTACAGAGATCACTGCTAGGCCAGCAATGATCTCTAAATTTGAAGAAACGGTACTCCGTCACAGTGGCAAACGTAATGTCCGCCATCATAACAGACTGTACTCTGTCCGTCAAACTTTAAATCTGTCTCTAAGTAAAGTTCTGCAGCGAGTGTATCATAAGTCATAACAGTATTGTAGGTGAGGGACTTAATAAATGTTAATTTCTTAAAAATACTTGAAGAAACGGTACTCCGTCACAGTGGCAAACGTAATGTCCGCCATCATAACAGACTGTACTCTGTCCGTCAAACTTTAAATCTGTCTCTAAGTAAAGTTCTGCAGCGAGTGTATCATAAGTCATAACAGTATTGTAGGTGAGGGACTTAATAAATGTTCATTTCTTAAAAATACTTTTCTTAAAGGGAAATGAGAAGAGTATTGGACTAAAGGATGCTGTTTTGATTGGAGTCATCAGCGATATTATCAATTATGTAATTTAACATGCCATGAGTGAGGTCATATCAGAGGTCTTAAGCAGTGGATGACGCAGGCACAAGTTATGATTAGTTTACCAGGGCCTAGCCCATGCCCATACTCTCAACCACACCTTCTGTGAGCGGCCAACCCCACTGCACACAGCATTTGGTCACGCACGGTTGGGTTTGACGTCAGGGACAAGCTCTTAGCCCGACACTGCGCCCAATACTTCATGAGCGGACAACCCCTGCAGCGAATGGCCTTCGGTGATCCGCGGTAAGCTGCAGGGCAGCACCTTCCCCACCACTCCGTTGGTGAGTGACCCCCACTGTGCACTGCCATAAGGCCCTCTTTTACTGGTTTATTTTTACTTTTTTTTGTGGTTTACGGACCCTAATCAAGGGTTTGCAAACCTACCAATGTCCTGGCCCCTGGTTGGACGCCAAAGGAGAATTAAGATTCATGGTTCAACTTTAGGGTTTGAGAATGACAAAGGGAGGTTCAACAAGGGACCAGGAGCTCTTATCACAGGTTTGCAAGCATGCGACTAGTTTTTAAAGACCACAAGCTCTCCAATAATACCTGTGAATCCTGGTACGAGGTCCAGAAGCCCCTGACCACACTTTTTTTTTAAATTGTGTTCCGTGGTGGGACTGAATCCCCGTGTGCTGTAGTGGCGGCTGCGGCAGATTTTCTCTGTGGTGGCCAGACAATCAGCTAGCTTTGGGTCCGCAAACCCTACTTTGGATTTTCAGAAATGAATGGACCATTTGGAAAAGAAGTTCCCTCATCTAATCAGTTGTAAATATGTCTTCAATTTTGGGCTTGCAGGAGTTCTCTGAACCCAGGATCATGGACCTTCCCAGATTAAAAGCCCATATATCGCTATGATTTAACCTCTTCGTGCCAGACTAAAAAATATTTCAATAAACAGATTTACTTTAAACCAAGAAAAGGCACTTCCTTGAATAAAGTTCTATTTTTGGGACTAGTTTGGTGTAATTTGGTTCAGTGTTTTTATTCTTTCCTGTACCAAAGAGCAAAGAATCCAATGGAAGTTAAAAAGGAAAATGTATTGATCCCCTTCCCTTTTGGCCCCAATACACAGATGAACAAAAAACATGCCATTCCGAGCCCAAATTGGATGAACTTTTGTATTGAAAGGTTTCATGCAGATTCATTGAACAGCACCAAAGTTAAGAAACCAAAAGACACATTTTTAATAGAAACTATGAACAAACCATTTGCCAAATTTGCACAAACCTTGGCAGACATTTGGCATGCTCAGATCTCTTAGTTTTTTCAGGTTTGTGCTAATTCATCACGGGGGCACGGTTAAAAGCGGGCGCAAAACAGTGATCACTTACTAATACCTGGGATAATGTTTCACAAATCAGCATTACATTTGGTAAATCTTTAGCACGTGTAGTTTCTGTTGACATGACAAGTTTTATGCAGATCAATCAAGTGGATGCAAATTCAAAAAAAGGGAATCAATTGATTTGCTAATAACGTTGGTGCCGTACCACAGATCAATGCGAAATTTGCAGATTCTCAGCACGGGACAGTAAGGCAAAAAAGTTGTTCATTTGCTAATACCTTTGTTTCCCAATAAGGAAAGTAAATGGTATTGGACAGGCTGAAAGCAAGATAACCACATAGAAGGGCTCCCAGGTTTCAACAGGATCTGACAAGTGGTGAAAAGGTAGAGAGAGCCATTGGCAGCAGAGGTTGGCTAGAGGCCGTGCAAGCAGACGTGAGTGAGCAAGTCCCCGTGGCACGCGTGTGGATCTAAAGACCTTGGGCCAGGCGCTGTGCTCAACCGGCCATTGGCTTTAAACCCCCGCTGTGCACAGCCTTCAGCACTATTTGATTATATTTTTAAGGTATCGTGGATCCTATTTTGGAGTTCAGAGACCCAACTATGGTGCCATGGACATAAAATGGACAAAGCCAATAAAATAGATGGGGGTTCAATAGGAGCTTTTAGTTTCAAATTTAGGTCTTAGGACAGTCTCCAAACTTTGGTTCAAGGCCTGTCCACAGACCAATGGTCCAGATATCTCTCACTTGTAACCCTTCCCACCCATTTTTATTAATAATGCTAACTTCTTGACAAGTACTGAGCGGATTTACACCAAATCAAGCAAAGGCATTTCCCTGAATAGAGTTCTAGTTTTCTGCACGTTTGGTGTAATTCCAGATTTTTGTTTTGCTGTAGGACAGAACAAAGATTACTATGGAGTCACAGTGGGAAATGAAGCTTCTTTCACCAGCTGCGCAGGTGTTTCCTGTTGACAGATTTGCATAAAACTCAAAATATCAAGAGTAAGCTAAACATGGTATGTTTCTGCCAAGTGTTGTACAAAGCCTTAAAAATGCAGATATTAGCAAATATTTTTTTCAACCACCCATGAAACGTAGCCCACCCCCTTTTCTGAACTCCCTGAAACCCAAGAATACTGCAAGGAGCTTGACATGCTAAGAGCCCCTCTGGAATCATGCAGCTTCATTAAAGACACCAAGGTTATTAGCACATCAACACGTATTCTATGGCAGGAACGGAGGCTTCGTATTATGCTTTCTCAATTCCTTTATTGAACTCAGCAGCCAATGAAAAGTGAACTACATGAGTAAAAAACATAACAACCTATGAGGCTTTGAACCACGCCTCCTCGTAATAGCCAATAGTAATCAGACAAAGCATACAAATCAGAGAGACACTTCCTTGTCTTCCTCTTTCTTTGCTGCTCCGCAGTCAAGATAAGTGTCTCTCTCTTTTGTATGCTTTAATGCTGAAATTTGTTTAGGATTGACATCGCTTTATGCAGGCTTTATTGTACATGCTGTATGTTGGGTTTTACCTCTCTGTCGGACGAGTGTTGCGGTTTTAGGCGCGGTGTCTGCGTGCCGCCTCACTCGCGTCTAGCGCTAGGCGCGCGTTGCCCTTGCCGGCGTTTCTTCTGTCGTTGTATGGTCCAGCGCGTGTTGCGCTGTAGGTGCTTCTTCACGTTCTTTTGTCTTGCCACACTGCCCCGCGCTGCCGCTGACACTGTTCAGTATTACGATCGCAGTACGCGATCGGAGGGGTTTGCCCCCACAGGGAGCGAGTCGCATGCCGAGGCCAGAACGGCTTCCGGCGTGCGTCTCGGGAGCGCGCACGCGAGCTTTCCTACGAGTGCCGGACTTGACGCCCTGCCCCAGGCTGAAGTGGGGGTTAACGCAGCTGGTGAATTAGGAGCGGAGTACAGGCCGGATAGGTGATTCATGCAGCGCTTGGGTTTCTTGCTGTCTGGTGCACAGTAGCCCTCAATACTTGGCCTGGTGGCCTCAGGCAATAATTTTTGGACCCTCTAACTCACCCAGGCTGGAGGGGCTCTCCCCCCCTCCATTACTCCTCAGTGGTGCAGTTTTTTCTTCGCACTCCCTTTGGGATTTTGTGTACTCCCTAGCTCCTTTTTTGCCCCGGCATTTGCTCCCACCTGACACCCTAGCCTTTGGAGGTTAGGGTTAGATAATTGAGCTTCCCTCTGGGGATTTACGAATTGAATACAAGGTATTCACCTGAGGCATGGCAGAATACGATTTCTACCAGGAGGAGGTGGCTGCGTGTGAGGACCAGGGTGATGATGACTATTATTACGACGATTCCATGGAGGATTTAATTGACAAAAAATTGGATGCCAAGTTAGACAAGGCGCTCTCCTCCGCCTTGTTGCCTATTGCTCAGTGGCTGGATCGTCTGGTTGCCCCGACCCCGTCCCCTGCTGGCTCTGGTCCTGCTCCGACCCCCCCCCCCGCTCCTTCTGAGCCCGTGGGTACCCCTTGGCCGCACGCGCATTCCTATTCCAAGCTTTATAAATCTAATGAACAAGTCCTCGCCGAAGTCCCGGCTTCCCTGCCCAAGCCTTCCTCTCCCATTCCGGTAGTAGACACCACTTCAGGTCCTGACACTGACACCGACTCTTCAAGGGAATCCAAGCCTCGTAAACGCGCAAAGAAGCGCAAACACTCTTCCTCCCCCGCCCAACCCTCTCCCTTCCTGTTCGACCCCATAGATATCGTCCATCCTCGCTCTGCAGACTGGGTCTCACCATCAGCAGTGGCTGAGTACATGCAAATTCATTTAAGAAAGAGCTTTGATAAGGAGGTGCGGGCACGCCTGAAATCTGAATGCCCTCGTCCCGACTTGCCCCATAAGGTAGCGATTACTCCCGACATAGATTCCTCCATGACCACTTTCCTTAAAAAGTATAAAAAAGACCCCAAGAAAGGGATCGATCGCGCCCTTTGGGCGTGTCAAGATAAGGTTCTTGACCTTGCGGGCCCCTTAGCAAAAATACTGGAGTTGGCCCTACAGGCGAAAGAGACAGGGGCAGCCATCCACCCTGAGGTGTTGGCTGGATGGGCTCAGAGGGCGATTTGTATGCTGGGCAATGCCAATTGCGCCTTGGCTTCCGAGCGGCGCAAGTCAGTTCTTTTAAGGATCGATCCACAACTGGTGGAATTGGCCACGGCGGAACCGGGCCCACTGGCAAAAGGTCAGCTTTTTGGTGACAAATTCGTGAAGGACATTGCTAAATTCGTGAACACTTTTGCCTCACTTGACAAGTCCCAATCATCCCTGAAGAGAGTGTTTCACCAGGTCTCTGGTAGGGCCGGACGTGGTAGAGGACGCTCGACCGGCCGCTACTCCAACCCCAGTCCTCAGCGAGGTTTCGCGCCTAGACGCAGGGGTTATACCCAAGAGCCAGAACAGGCTGGCTTCTATCCCTACAGATCCCGTGGATACAGGGGCCGCTTCAACCGAGGGGTCAACCGTGGCTACAAAAACTTTGAATCCCAGTCTTCTGGTAAGTCCTGTGTACCCTGATTCCCCTGGGGGGCAGATTGTTGCATTTTGTTGTGAATTGGGCTCACCTCACCACAGATGTTTGGGTCTTGCAGACAGTTCAGGGATACCAGATAGAGCTTCTGGAGCCGCCAGGTCAACTCACAGCACCTCGACCTCTCCCTTTTTCCCTTCTAGAGCAGAATTTTATAGACTCAGAACTTCTAGAGCTTTTGGACAAACAGGCTATTGCTGTAGGACCTTTCAGTCCCGGAGGGTTCTGCAGCAACGTCTTTTTGGTACAAAAGAAGGGAGGAGGTCAAAGACTGGTGTTGAACCTCAGAGATTTCAACCCCTTCGTCGTCTACAGACACTTCAAGATGGAGGGCATCCATCTGCTCAGGGACCTATTGCTGGAAAACGATTGGATGGTCCGTTTGGACCTGAAGGATGCTTACCTCACGGTCCTGATTTGTCCCTCTCATCAGAAATTTCTTCAATTTCAATGGAAGGGACAATGGTACCGGTATCGTACCCTGCCCTTTGGTCTATCGTCGGCCCTGTGGGTTTTCACAAAACTCCTGAAACCTGTGGTCTCCCGGCTAAGGGAAATGGGAGTCCGCATGATTGTCTATCTCGACGACATGCTCCTCATGGCCGAAGATCAGAATCTATTGCTCACGCACTTGGGGTGGACAATGTCCCTATTACAGAACCTGGGGTTTGTCATCAACTTCAAGAAGTCATTGATGACTCCAAGCCAACAGATGGAATTCTTGGGTTTCCAAATCGATTCAGTATCTGCCCAACTTCTTCTGCCTCTGCCCAAGAACAGGTCTATCAAACGGGAAATCAGATCCACCTTATCCAAGCAGAGGATTTCCCTGCGAGTTTTGGCGAGGATAGTGTGCCTACTGGCCTCCTCCATTCAAGCCATCTTCCCGGGCCCCCTACATTATCGAGCCCTTCAGAAGCTCAAGATACACTACATCCAGAGGCAGTTTCACTACGATCATCTCATTCCCTTATCCCCAGACGCTCGGGGGGAGCTGCAGTGGTGGCTGGAGCACATGTCGGCCTGGAACGGACGGGCGATTTTCGGCGCCGCTCCGGATGTCATTTTCGAATCCGACGCCAGTCGCTGGGGCTGTGGCGCACGGTATGGAGACTTTGCCACAGGAGGACAGTGGTCTGACGACGAGTTAAGGCTGCACATCAACTGCCTCGAGTTGTTAGCGGGTTCGTTTGCGATACGATCGATATCTCCCCTGAAGAGCAATTGTTGCATCCTCCTCCGGATGGACAATGTGTTGGTGGTGAGATACATCAATTGGTTAGGGGGGGACGAGGTCCCAGAGGTTGGTCAACATCGTCAAGGAGTTCTGGCAATTCTGCCTCAATCACAAAATCACGGTCATAGCGGAGTATCTGCCGGGCAAGCTCAACCAGGTGGCGGATTGGAACTCCAGGTTCCTGCACGATTACAGCGATTGGAAGCTTCATCCCTCGCTGTTCGCGGTGATCATGAGTATGCGAGGCCCCTGCAAGATAGACCTTTTTGCCTCTCGCCTCAACGCACAAATCCCGTTGTTCTTCAGTTGGAGAGCGGACCCGATGGCGATGGGAACGGACGCGTTCCTTCAACATTGGGGCCCACAAAGGAATTATGCCTTCCCTCCGTTTGCCCTGATCCCGAGAGTGGCGGCCTTTGTCCGTTGTCAGACGGCTTCAGTAGTGTTGGTGACGCCGTTGTGGAATACTCAGTCGTGGTTTCCCACACTATTGGAGTTGTCAGTGGATCTTCCTTTTCAGCTCCCGATTTTCCCAACGATTCTCCCGGATCCAGTGGGAGCTTGTCACCCGCTGATCCTGCAGAACCAACTCCCTCTCATGGTGTGGACATTCTCAGGAGACACGAGAGTATTGAGGGTCTTTCGCAGGCAGCTGCCGGTTTTATACGACAGGCTTGGGCTCCGTCCACCCGGAAACGATATTCAGCTTCATGGAAGCGATGGGTGGGTTGGTGCCTTCAACGGCATGTGGATCCCGTGGGATCGGATGTGACTACGATTTTGAATTTTCTTTCAGAATGCGCTGAGTCTGGGCTTGCTTACAGGTCAGTTAATAATTTTAGTTCTGCTATCTCGGTGGGCCATGACGCTATTGATGGTAAACCAGTGGGGATGCATCCCCTTGTGTGTAAGTTGCTTAAAGGGGTTAGAGTGGCCAATCCCCCTCGACCCAGGTACTCCACCTTATGGGATGTTTCGAAGGTACTCTCTTTGTTGGAGTCTTGGCCTGATAATTCAGCGCTCTCCTTAAAACAATTGTCAGCCAAACTCACTATGCTGTTGTGCTTGATCTCCTGTCGTAGAGTCTCGGATGTGCGGGCTCTGGATCTGGCAGGTAGAAGGTTTTCTCCACAGGGTGTCTCTTTTATCATATCACAGAGGACAAAAACTATGTCACGTTCGGTAGAGTATCCTGCTTTTCTTCACAATATTAAATTATGTGTTTAACAGTGTCTGAAAAGCTATGAGGAACGCACTCTTGCACATAGGACTGAGCCTATGGGGCAATTGTTGATTGCAATTCAGAAACCTTACCGACCGGTATCAGCAGCCACCTTAGCCAGGTGGGTTTGGTGGGTAATGTCAGAGGCTGGTATCGATGTTTCCATTTATGGCGCTCATTCCACTAGGGGAGCGATGGCCTCTAAAGCGTATATTTTGGGATCTCGTTTAGAGGATATTCTGAGGGCGGCTGATTGGTCCACGGACTATGTTCAAAATGTTCTATTATAAGCCTATTTCTCATGTTTCTTCTGTTGTTATTGAGGAGCTTTGAACCAGCATAATACGAAGCCTCCGGTCCTGCCATAGAATACAAAATTTTCTAGCTATCGCAACAAGAATTTTAGATTCTATTAAGGACACGGAGGCGAGGATTATCCCACCCATTGGGACTGTTGTATCAACTGTTAAGTTGTATTGTTGTTATATTTCTAACAAAGTATTGCCCACCCTTAAGGACTCTGGTTTGTGGGTTTTTTCCCCTTTTTTCAACCTTGTTTCTATTTTCAGGAAATGACTCTAACAAGAATTGAGGTGATGCTCTGGCTGGAGATGACTTTTCCCATTTACGAAGCGGCTGATCTCAGGACTGGGACAGGACCATAACAGGATCTGAAGTTCTACTTCAACGGAAGGCGGATTTCCCCCTTTGGTGAAGCTGATTTTTTCTATGGACTGGGTGACTATATTCTCTGTTGAGAAACCTAAAGAAACTGTTTTTTACTCTCCGTTGAGAGTTGATGTTTGTCGTTCGGACTTATAGACTGTTTTTCGCAAAGAAAGAGGAAGACAAGGAAGTGTCTCTCTGATTTGTATGCTTTGTCTGATTACTATTGGCTATTACGAGGAGGCGTGGTTCAAAGCCTCATGGGTTGTGATGTTTTTTACTCATGTAGTTCACTTTTCATTGGCTGCTGAGTTCAGTAAAGGAATTGAGAAAGCATAATCCTCGCCTCCTAATCCTTAATAGAATCTAAAATTCTTGTCGCGATAGCTAGAAAATTTTGTATTCACCCTCTCCCCTTCAACCTTGCCCCCCCCCGATGTATCAGCACAAAACTTTCCATACCTACAGAAGACTAAACATGCTAAACACCCACTAAATCCCATGTGGATTTGCCAAATGGTGCCACATTTATGAACATATGGTGCCTGATACAGGGTGCATGGGTGTTGGAGGGTGCCACGTGTGCCCCACGGAAGAGACAAGGGGGACGTGGTCCCTGCTTGGGGCCCCCTAAGTCCCTTTCCGTCTGCCTTTTCCTGGCAGTTGGATCGCCATGAAAAGGCAGAGGGAAACGGACATCGTAATCCCTATGGCAGTGCCTGAGCGGGCACCGTCCCTGTTGTGGGGATTACGGTCCCACCGCCGCCCTGAGAGGCTCCTAGATCCAGTCGGAAAAGCAGCGGTCGGTCCCTCTGCCCTATGCCACGGGCCGCCGGATCATAATCCAGTGGTCAGGCCGCTTCTGCAGATGTTGGTGGGCCCATCGTAATGAGGGCACAGGAATAACGTGGATGATCAGTGTGAGCAGCTGCTGTTTGCGGTGATCGTATTTTTTTTTAGCAGGAAATGTGTCCTCGCAACCAAAGTGGATGCGAGGATGCATTTGGCACTAAAATATTGTGCCAAATGCAGGTTTTGCTTTCATGTAATGTAATTTTATGTAATATTTCTTGAAGAAGCAAATCCGAAACGCAGGACTTTTGCATACCCTATAAAAAGAGCAGGTACAGCTTGTAGCCTGACACCGGGCTGTGCTGTCGCTCTTGTGAGATAAAGGGGCCATGGACTGCTGACTGTCCCCATACAGGGCCGTCACTGGTGTCAATCAGCAGGACACGCCCCTTTTGCTGTGGGGTGTGGTTCATCCTTCAGGGGTCGATACAATGAGTACCATTGAGTTGGGTAACAATAAACATCGGTTTTTCAGCGCCAAGAGGCCTGTGGGTGAACGTGCGCTGTACAAATCCACGCTAGGTTATGTAAAATGCACATTTGATATGATGCTGGCATCAGCCAGGCCTGACCTAGAGGAGTGAGAGGTGCACCCGGGCAGGGCAGTGGCTGGTGTGAAGTGAAGGCGTCCACGGCCAGGGTTGGCTCTGGTGTGAAGGGCACGTGCTGCCGTCAGTCTGTCGTGAAACGCCTCCATGCAGGAAGATTGATGAGACATTGTTCCCTGGCGTGTTGCTGTCTCTGTAACCGTGGCGCCTGAAACCAAACCCAGGGAGGCCACACGGGGCCTCTGCCAGGGCTCACATACTGGCACCGGTCCAGTTCCACTGACGACTGCCCCCGGTGGACTTAAGGCTCAAAGGCACCCACGCCGACAGTGCCAGGACACGGGTTCAGGATCCATTAACCTGGAAGGTTCTTTCACTGGACCCGTCACCGCAAACACACACAGAGACAGTGTCAGGACAGGGGTACACGGTCACACTGAGTGGCAGCTTCCTTCACCGGGCCTTTCACCTCAAGGACACACGGCCACAGTGACCACTTCCTTCACTGGACCTTTTACCTCAAGGACACACGGCCACAGTGACCACTTCCTTCACTGGACCTTTCACCTCAAGGACACGGCCACAGAGACCGCTTCCTTCACCGGGCCTTTCACCTCAAGGACACGGCCACAGAGACCGCTTCCTTCACCGGGCCTCTCACCTCAAGGACACGGCCACAGAGACCGCTTCCTTCACCGGGCCTCTCACCTCAAGGACACGGCCACAGAGACCGCTTCCTTCACCGGGCCTCTCACCTCAAGGACACGGCCACAGAGACCGCTTCCTTCACCGGGCCTCTCACCTCAAGGACACGGCCACAGAGACCGCTTCCTTCACCGGGCCTCTCACCTCAAGGACACGGCCACAGAGACCGCTTCCTTCACCGGGCCTCTCACCTCAAGGACACGGCCACAGAGACCGCTTCCTTCACCGGGCCTCTCACCTCAAGGACACGGCCACAGAGACCGCTTCCTTCACCGGGCCTCTCACCTCAAGGACACGGCCACAGAGACCGCTTCCTTCACTGGACCTTTCACCTCAAGGACACGGCCACAGAGACCGCTTCCTTCACCGGGCCTCTCACCTCAAGGACACGGCCACAGAGACCGCTTCCTTCACCGGGCCTCTCACCTCAAGGACACGGCCACAGAGACCGCTTCCTTCACCGGGCCTCTCACCTCAAGGACACGGCCACAGAGACCGCTTCCTTCACCGGGCCTCTCACCTCAAGGACACGGCCACAGAGACCGCTTCCTTCACCGGGCCTCTCACCTCAAGGACACGGCCACAGAGACCGCTTCCTTCACTGGACCTTTCACCTCAAGGACACGGCCACAGAGACCGCTTCCTTCACCGGGCCTCTCACCTCAAGGACACGGCCACAGAGACCGCTTCCTTCACCGGGCCTCTCACCTCAAGGACACGGCCACAGAGACCGCTTCCTTCACCGGGCCTCTCACCTCAAGGACACGGCCACAGAGACCGCTTCCTTCACCGGGCCTCTCACCTCAAGGACACGGCCACAGAGACCGCTTCCTTCACCGGGCCTCTCACCTCAAGGACACGGCCACAGAGACCGCTTCCTTCACCGGGCCTCTCACCTCAAGGACACGGCCACAGAGACCGCTTCCTTCACCGGGCCTCTCACCTCAAGGACACGGCCACAGAGACCGCTTCCTTCACCGGGCCTCTCACCTCAAGGACACGGCCACAGAGACCGCTTCCTTCACTGGACCTTTCACCTCAAGGACACGGCCACAGAGACCGCTTCCTTCACCGGGCCTCTCACCTCAAGGACACGGCCACAGAGACCGCTTCCTTCACTGGACCTTTCACCTCAAGGACACGGCCACAGAGACCGCTTCCTTCACCGGGCCTCTCACCTCAAGGACACGGCCACAGAGACCGCTTCCTTCACTGGACCTTTCACCTCAAGGACACGGCCACAGAGACCGCTTCCTTCACCGGGCCTCTCACCTCAAGGACACGGCCACAGAGACCGCTTCCTTCACTGGACCTTTCACCTCAAGGACACGGCCACAGAGACCGCTTCCTTCACCGGGCCTCTCACCTCAACAGCACCGACAGTGCCAGGACACGTGCACATATGTCATTGACAGCTTCCTTCACTGTGCCTTTCACCTCAAGGACACGGCCACAGAGACCGCTTCCTTCACCGGGCCTCTCACCTCAAGGACACGGCCACAGAGACCGCTTCCTTCACCGGGCCTCTCACCTCAAGGACACGGCCACAGAGACCGCTTCCTTCACCGGGCCTCTCACCTCAAGGACACGGCCACAGAGACCGCTTCCTTCACCGGGCCTCTCACCTCAACAGCACCGACAGTGCCAGGACACGTGCACATATGTCATTGACAGCTTCCTTCACTGTGCCTTTCACCTCAAAGACACCACCATCTGCCATGGCAGCAGACAGGCTCGGTCATAACATAAAACATAACATGTGTATTTGTAAAACGCACGTTCACCCAGATGGGTATCTTGGTGCCGAATTACAGATGTTTATTGTTACCCAACAAAAAGGCACTCATTTTATCGACTTCAGAAGGATGAAAGGCCGAGTGGACCCACCGGAATTTAAACCAATGACCACGAGGTCAAACACAGGCCCCTACAGAGGACGCATTTGTCCACTGAGCCACCAAACCTGGCATAAGTGCGAGAGCTTCTTTCAATGTACCTCTCACCTCAACACAGTCACACTCACTGATGGCCTTCCCCTAGCGGTCAAGACTCCCCTCTCTACTACCAGCATACGGCACATGGCCACACTGCCAGCTGCGTCTGCTGCACCTCACCATGAAGGCGCCCACGCCGCCACTGCCATCACACAAAGGCAATGGCGGGCAGCCCCGCCGCGCTGCTTACATCAATCAATCAATCAGGGATTTGTGAAGCGCACTACTCACCCATGAGGGTCTCAAGGCGCTGGAGGAAGGGGGGGTCGTGCAGCTCCGATTCAGCCAAATAGCCAGGTCTTGAGGCTCTTCCTGAAGTTGTGCAGAGTGAGGGGACGTCTGATGTTGAGCGGGAGTTCGTTCCAGGTCTTTGCTGCGATGTAGGAGTAGGCTCTTCCACCCATTCTGGCTCTGCGGATGCGCGGGGTTTCGGCCAGGGCGAGGTCAGTCGAGTGGAGGTTTCTCTTGGGTGAGTGGAAGGAGACTCTTTCGTTGAGGTATTGGGGTCCGGTGTTGTGGAGGTATTTGTAGGAGTGAGTGAGTAGCTTGAAGGTTACTCTCTTCTCGACGAGGAGCCAGTGGAGGTGTTGTAGGTGCTGGGTTAGGTGTTCATGTCGTGAGATGCAGAGGACAAGCCTGGCAGCGGTGTTCTGGATGGTCTGGAGTTTCCAGAGCAAGGATTTGTTGATTCCGGCGTAGAGGGTGCTTCCGTAGTACAGTCTGCTAATTATGAGTGCATGGGTGACAGTCTTTCTGGATTCGGCGGGGATCCACTTGAAGGTCTTGCGAAGGATGCTGGGGGTGTTGTAGTACAAGGAGAAGACTGCATTGATCTGTCGGGTCATGGTGAGGGAGGAGCAGAGTATGATGCAGAGGTTGCAGGCGTGGTTGGTGGGAGTAGGGGGGCTGCCAAGGGTGGGGGGGTCACCAGGTGTAGTCCCATGCTGAGGGGGTGGGTCCGAGGAAGAGGACTTCTGTCTTCTCAGAGTTGAGCTTCAGACAGCTGCAGCTCTTCCAGGTTGCTACGTCTTTCATTCCTTCCTGGAAGCTTAGCCTGGTGATGTTGGGTTGCCTCGTGAGGGAGAGGATGAGCTGGGTGTCATCAGCGTAGGATACTCTGCTGAGTCCATGTTGTTGGACGATGGCAGCGAGGGGGGCCATTTAGACGTTGAAGAGCGTGGGGCTGAGCGACGATCTTTGGGGTACTCCACAGCTGATCTTTGTGGGTTCAGAGAGGAGAGGCGGGAGTCTGATTCTTTGGGTTCAGCCGGTGAGGGAAGAGCAGATCCAGTCTAGGGCAGTCCCCTGTATGCCGGCATCACGGAGTCTGGCGGTGAGTGCGGTGGGAGACCGTGTCGAAGGCTGCAGAGAGATCAAGTAAGATGAGGGCCGCCATGTGGCCCTGGTAGAGGAGAGTGCGGATGTCGTCTGTGGCGGCGAGAAGGGCAGTCTCGGTGCTGTGTTTGCGGCAGAATCTGGATTGGGAAGAGTCGAGGATGGAGTTGGCTTCGATTAAGTTCGTGAGCTGGCTGTTGACAATCTTCTTGGTGACTTTAGCCACGAAGGGGAGGAGAGAGATGGGTCTAAGTTTTTAAGGTCCGTAGGTTCTGAGGAGGGCTTCTTGAGGAGGGGCTTGACTTCCACGTGTTTCCAGTCGTCGGGGAATGTGCCTGATTCAAAGGTGGCGTTGATGGGGTGTCGTAGGTTGGGTGCTATGGCGGCGGCTCTATGGAAGATGTGCAGTGGGCAGGGGTCCGTGGGGGCTTCTGAGTGAACGCTCTTCATTGTCGTGGGGGTGTCTTCGGTGTTGACCAGGGTCCAGGCGGCAAAGGTAGGCTAGCTGGCGCTGCTGGGGGGTGGGCATGGTTTCGGCATCAGGTGTCTGTTCGTTGAAGTTGCCGTAGAGGGACTTGATCTGGAGATGGATGTAGGATCCGAGTTTGTTGCAGAGGTCCTGGGAAGGAGTGACATCCAAGGCTTCGCTTGGAGGTTTGGTGAATTCCTAAATGATGCTGAAGAGTTCCTTCAGAGGTGCCCACACGTGGAGAGATGGCTCCCAGCACCGACCGCCTGCTCCCCTAATCCTTTCATGCTTGTGCTGTATTTAAGAGCAGACTGCTTTACGGTTATTTAAATTAAACGCAGCATCAATGTATTTATCTAACGTGGTGTTCTTTATCAGGTCCGCCATGTTTCCATGCGTGTGAACAGCCCTCAATGACTGGTCTTTCCTCCCGTTCCATGAACAGACCCTTCTTGACCTCGACCCCAAGTGTATGACGGTAGTGAGATTTATGTTTGGGGGTGTTGAGGCTTACAAGCAGGACCAGGACCTTGGCCAGAGTCAATCCTCTTACTGCTATCCTTGACTCCCCCCTCGCCCCCTTCTCTCGTCATGAACACATGCCTTCCACATATGATCCATTTGTGTATATTGAAGTGCTTTTGACTTACATGAAACAATTGACATTGTTTCAGTCGAAAAGTCCCACATGAAGTGGGCCGGCCTTCGGCATGGGTGAGCTGGGCCCAGGCCCGGGGAGCCAGTATTCGAAGGGGCGCAGCAGGGAACTGCCCGACTTAGTCATGCAAACAGCAGCTCTCCATCCCACTTGGTCTCAAGTGGATCCGTTAAAGACTTTGTAATCAGCCCTTTATGCACCTCGGCATAATTGTTAGAACCCCATCAACCCCCTGCCCTTCTCCCGTCTTCCTCACACCTCCTGCCAACACACCACAACGACCTCCAGTAACAAACACCACATTTACTTTTAGTCCATGGTGCTGTCCCGGTCAATTCGATTTAGGGCTGGCCCTGCTTAGGACCACCCACAATGCCAGGGTAGACTTGGTCACTACTTGCTGCTGCATCCAGTGTGAGACCACCTCAGTGCAGCAGAAACTAGAGAGATGATCACGGAGATTGTATTATAGTATTAGAGTAGCCCGTGACCCCCTGGTCTTGCGCCGCGCCCCGCTGCCTAGCTCCTCACTCGGTCGCTTCGCTCGCAGCCCAGAGACCACTGGTTCCAGTCCTGCAGTCCCACTGACAGGTGACCGCCAATCACCGATATTGCCCTTCTGTTGGCTTTTGTCTAACATTCCAGGGACTATTATTCCCCTGGGCACGTCTTAGGTGGTAATTCTCTTTTTAGTGTTTTTCACTGGTGTAATTGTTTTTTTTTTCTCTCTTGTTTTTTGTGTTCTGTGCTATTTCCTGCTGTTTTCTTCCCGCTCACGCTGTATCTTAGATTAACACCCTCCCGCCTACCAGCCAGCCTCGCCCAAATCCCAAGACTACTTATGAAGGCCGCTGCGAGGCCACACCACTGGGTTCCGAAGGGAAGTCAGTCTGCCTCCGGGCTGTGTCCAGTGCCAGGAACTCTGGCCCTCTGCACTCCCACGGGTACTCTGCCACAAATCTCCATGCCCTGCACCCCAGAAGAAACAACCGCTGCTGCCTCGCATCGCCCCACAGTGAGACCTTTCACCTGCAGTCGCTGCCTGTTTACCTCCACCCCAGCGCCAACCACCATCACAGCAACCAGTGCCACGCCAACCACGGCGGGCGTGACCTCCCCTGAACAACTCAGCTGCCTCCTGATCAACACCAGGTCATTCTGCAAAAACCCCACACAAGTCTGGGACACCATCTCCACACTCGCTCAGACGTGACCATCACAGAGACTTGACACCCCCTCATCCGCCCGGACATTGCCACTACAACAACAATTGGCTACAGGATGAAACACCGCGACCGCGCAAACAGACCGGGGCGGCATCGTCAACATACACAATGAATCAATCACCTGCACCACCACTGATGAGACCATGCCGATCATGGAAAACGAAGAGTTTCTTGCCTGTCGGGGTAGTTTTGCAGCTTGAAGAATTTTCTGTATTCACTATGCTGTGCTTTATTCTGCCATCTAGTGGTTGGGTCCGGAATTGTATTTCTTCCCTTTTGTTTGCTGTTGGTGGGCGTCGACGACGTAGTACCATTAGGAGCCCTTCTGTGACATCGACGGGCTTCCTCCGGAAGCTCCCATCTTCGGATTCTTTTTTTCTTCTTTATTTTTTTTCTCTTTCCTCCTCTTAGTTATCTTCCTTCGCCGAGGAGGGTGGGTTTGCTAGTGAATCCAGAAAATTCTTCAAGCTGCAAAACTACACCGAAAGGTAAGAAACTATTCATTTTGCAGCGTGACTCTTTTCTGGATTCACTATGCTGTGCATAGACTTTGTAGCGGTTTGCTAGTCTTGTGGTGGCTGGGTGGAAGATGAACTTTGGTTTGTAAATAGATGCTGTAAGACCTTTTGTCCAACTTGTGCTTCTTTGCTCATTTGAATGTCCACACAGTAATGCTTGGTGAATGTGTGTACAGAAGACCATGTTGCAGCCATGCAAATATCTTGAATTAGTGTGTTAGCAAGAAATGCAAATGTTGCTCCTTTCTTCCTTGTTGAATGCGCCCCTTGTAAAGTCTGTCCTGATAGCTTGTGGCACAATTGTATGGCTTGTGCTATCCATCTTTCGATTGTGCTCTTGGTTTTTGGTCTTCCAAGAAAACTTTTTGCAAAGGATACAAATAACTGTTTTGTTTTTCTGTATTCTTTAGTTCTTTCCACGCAATACATGACTGCTCTTCTTGCGTCAAGTGTGTGCAAAGCTCTTTCCGCTTTGTTCTTAGGAGTTTGAAAGAAACTTGGGGTCATATTATCAAGACAGGCGATAAAATTATCGCCGCTTTAGCGGCAGAAAACTGCCGCTAAAACAGCGATAATAGGCTTGATAATATGCTCTATGGAATTCCAATTGAAGCTCAGGTTAGATGTCCTTCACATCTAACATGGGCTTCAATTGGAATTCCATAGAGCATATTATCAAGCCCATTATCGCTGTTTTAGCGGCAGTTTTCTGCCGCTAAAGCAGCGATAATTTTATCGCCTGTCTTGATAATATGCCCCTTGGTATTTGTATACTCCGATTTATGTGCAATCTTAACACAACCTTTGGCATGAATTGCGGATCTGTCCTCATGACAATCCTTTTACTATATATTTGAAAGTAGGGTTCTTGTAGTGTTAGTGCCTGCAATTCGCTAACTCTATTTAAGGATGTTATTGCCACCAAAAATGCAGTCTTTATTGTAAGCATTTGTAACGTTGCTTTGTGTAGCGGTTCGAAAGGTGCTCTCATCATTTGTGCTAGAACTATGTTCAGATTCCAAGTTGGTGCCATTTTTGGTGGTGCAATCCTCTTTGCACCCTCTAGGAACTGTTTGACCCCGTTTCCCCTCTTGTGTACGCCACAATTGCTGCTAAATGTACTTTCAGTGATGTAAAACATAATTTACTTTGTAGTAAATGTGTGAGGTATTTTAGCACTGTTCTTTCTGTTGTAATCTTTCTTGAAAGACGCCTTTCAAGACACCGTTGTGTGTACCTTTTCCATTTTGCTGTATAAATTTTTCTTGTTACTGGTATCCTAGCTTCTCTTAGAACAGCCATTGTGCTTTCTGGTAGTTTGAGATGTGCAAATTCTAAGTCCTCAGGTCAGGAGCCATGCCGCTAGTCCTAAGCTCTCTGGTTCTGGATGAAGCACTTTCCCGTTTTGCATTGTTAGCAAATCTTTTCTTTTTGGAAGTCTGTGCATTGTTCCCTGTGAAATTTCCATTAGTTCCGAGAACCATGTTTATCTGGCCCACTGTGGTGCTATGAGAATCATTGTCATTTTGCTGATTCTGCATTTGCTGATCACTTTGTTCAGTAATGGTATTGGGGGGGAAGCGTACCCAAATATCCCTGACCAGTCTATCCATAGCGCATTCCCTAGGAACTGGTTGCAAGGTAGTCTGGTTGCGAAGTTTTGGCATGTTGCATTGTGGGGCGTTGCAAATAGGTATATTTGTGGTGAACCCCATTTGTTGAAAATTCTTTTCACTTCTGTTTGATTCAGTTCTCACTCGTGGGATGATGTTGTTTGTCTGCTCAGTCTGTCTGCTTCTACATTGTCCTTCCCTGGTAGGTGTATTGCTAAAATGTCTATTTGTTTTGGGATTGCCCATCTCCAAATCTCTTGTGCTAGAGTTGAGTGCTACAGACTGAGTCCCTCCTTGTTGGTTTATGTAAAACATAGTTGTAGTCTTGTGTGTTTGTTCCAACACCCTTTTCCTGTATAGCTCCTTCTGAAAGGATTTTAAGGCTAACAACACAGTTTTCCAAGATATTGATGCGTTTCACCAAATCCTGTGGTACCCACAATCCCCTAACTTTGAAATTGTCCATGTGTGCTCCCCATCCTACTACGGACACATCTGTTGTTATGGTCACTGTTGGAGTTGGTGGTGTGAAAATTCTCCCCTGTGCTAAGTTTGCTTTGTTCCACCATGCCATCTCTTGATGAACTCTGTTTGTGACAACCACTAGATTCTCCCAACTCCCTGTCGCTTGTGACCATTGTGTTTGGAGCCATTCTTGAAATGGTCTCATGTGTAGATAAATGTTGGGAACTAAATGAGTGCATGAGGCCATCATTCCTAGTAATTTCCCCACTGTCCTCACGGTCATACGATGCCCCTTCTGGTATAGATGAGTCTCCTTCAATAGAGCTGATCTCCTTTTCTCACTGTGGAATGCTTTCCCTAACACAGTGTTTATCTCTGCACCCAAGAACACCTTTTTGAGTTCCGGTTCTATTGATGACTTTTCCCAGTGTATGGAGAAACCCAGCTGAACTAGTGTCTCCATCACTGACCCTGCTCGCAGGCAGGTCGCCCCCAACGCCACCACACAGCCGCCTCGTTGCTCCTGCCGCCACAGTCTCCCGCTCCCTCATTCCCGCCGCTGCGTCCCTGCGGCCCTGCCCACCTGACACCCATTGGCCACCCCGCTCCCGCCTCCCAGCTGCTCCTCCCTCCCTTTCTACCTCTTAAGAGGGCTGTGCAGTGGCGCAGGAGCGACCTCTGACCCTGCTCACAGGCAGGTCGCCCCCATGCCACCACACAGCCGCCTCGTTGCTCCTGCCGCTGCCGTCTCCGACTCCCTCGTTCCTGTCCCTGCGGCCATGCCCCCTTGACACCCATTGGCCACCCCGCTCCCGCCTCCCAGCTGCTCCTCCCTCCCTACCTCTTATGGAGGCTGCGCCCGTCCGCGCCTGGACCACGCCCAGCGCCAGAACCCCTGGACCCCGCGAACGCCACACCACCAGACTCCGCTACGACGCCAGCACCCTCCACGCACTCAACACCGGCCGAAACCACACCTGCTTCCAAGCCACACCAAAACGGACTCACGGACCTTTCACCTGCCACACCTGCAGCTTCACTTGCGACAGAACCACCAAACCTCCAAGGACCGGACCCAAACACCTCCGCTGCATACTCCTCAACACCCGCTCCGCAAGCAAACACGCCGTCGAGCTTTGGGATCTGCTCGACACCTCCGCCCTAGACGTGGCCTTTCTGACCGAGACCTGGTGGAACGACTCCTCGGCGCTCGACATCGCCACAGCCATCCCGGACGGCTACAAGATCACCCGCAGGGATCGCACCAACGGAATCGGAGGAGGAATAGCCATCGTCCACAAGTCCATACTCAAGGTCGCCACCCACACAGACACCCTTAAACGGCCGAACACCTGCACTTCCGGATCCACACCGACCCCACCACCCTCAGAGGAACACTCATCTACAGACCACCCGGACCCCGAGCACAATTCAGGGACTCCATCGCCAACCTCGCCAGCACCCACGCACTCGCCTCCACAGACTACATTCTCCTCGGGGACCTGAATTTCCACCTCGAGAACAACAACAACGCCAACTCCGCCACCCTGATCGACAATCTCGCCAATCTCGGCCTCAGACAACTCGTCACCGCACCCACCCTCGCCGCTGGCCACACACTGGACCACCATCTTCTCCACAGGCACCCACGTCGTCTTCAACCACACCACCGAACTCCACTGGATCGACCACCGCTGCATCCACTTCACCTTCAACAAGCCAACCACGCACCACCACACCCAACAGCTGCCTCGCTGCTGTTGGAGCAAAGTCACCGAAGACCAGTTGATCACCACCCTCGCCCAGAACACACCCACCGACCCCACCAACCCAGACGCCGCAGCCCGCAACCTCAGACAGTGGATCGACGACTGCCCAACACCCTCGCCCCGCTCAAGAAACCCTCCAACAACCACGCCAGCAAGAGAGCCACCTGGTTCTCCAACGAGCTGCAGACCTCCAAACGCGCCTGCCGGAAACTGGAGAAGATATAGCTCCACGAACACACTCCGGACAACCGTGCAGCCCACAAGGACGCCACCTGCAGACATCACCACCTCATCAGATTAGCCAAGAGAGCATCCTTCAAAGAGCGCCTAGATAACAACGCACACGACAGCAAAGAGCTCTTCAGCATTGTAAAGGAACTCTCCAACCCCAGCGCCAACGACATACCGCCCTCACAAGAACTGTGCAACTCCCTGGCCATCTTCTTCCACCGCAAGATCGCTGACATCCATGACAGCCTCAACACCATGACCACCCCGACTACGCCAGACCCCACCTCCCCTGTGGACACCACCAGCGCCAACCACCTGACCTCCTGGTCCAACGTCAACGACGACGAGACACGCAAGGTCATGAACTCCATCCACTCAGGATCTCTGTCAGACCCGTGCCCACACCACGTATTCAACAAAGCAGATGCTGCCATCGCACCCCAACTACGGAAGGTCATCAACATCTCCGTCGAAACTGCGACTTTCCCGGAAAGCTGGAAACACACCGAAATCAGCGCCCTCCTCAAGAAGCCCAAGGCGGACCCCAAGAACTTCCGGCCCATCTCCCTGCTACCGTTCCCGGCAAAGGTCATCGAGAAAATATTCAACATGCAACTGGCCCGCCACCTGGAAGACAACAACATCTCGGACCCGTCCCAATCCGGGTTCAGACGAAAGCACAGCACCGAGACAGCCCTCATAGCCACCACAGATGACATCAGACACCAACTAGACAACGGCGAAACATCAGCCCTCATCCTCCTGGACCGGTCAGCCGCCTTCGACATGGTCTGCCATCGCACTCTAAAGACATGCCTCCTACAAGCCGGAATCCAAGAGAAGGCCCTTGACTGGACCAAGTCCTTACTCTCCGGCAGAACCCAGAGCGTCCGGCTCCCACCCTTAAGATACGAGGCCACCGACATAATCTGCGGCGTCGCCCAGGGCTCATCCCTCAGCCCGACGCTGTTCAACATCTACATGGCCCCCCTCGCACAAGTGGCCCGCCAACACGACCTCAACATCATCTCCTACGCCGACGACACCCAGCTCATCCTCTCCCTCACCAAAGACGTGCACACCGCCAAAACCAACTTCCACGAGGGAATGAAGGCCGTCGCCGACTGGATGCAGAACAGCCGCCTGAAGCTAAACTCGGACAAGACGGAGGTACTCATCCTCGGACCTACCCCCTCAGCCTGGGACGACTCGTGGTGGCCGGCCACATTGGGAGCAGCACCGACACCCACCGACCATGCACGCAACCTAGGATTCATCCTCGACTCCTCCCTCTCCATGTCTAAACAGGTCAACGCCGTCTCCTCCTCCTGCTACAATACCCTCCGCATGATCTACAAGTGGATCCTGACCGAAACAAGAAGAATGGTGACACAGGCCCTCGTCAGCAGCAGACTGGACTACCGCAACGCACTCTACGCAGGAATCCCAGCCAAACACCTACGACGACTACAACGCATCCAAAACGCCTCTGCCCGACTGATCGCCAATGTCCCCCGCCGCAGCCACATCACCCTCCACCTGAGAAACCTACACTGGCTCCCCATCGACAAGAGGATCACCTTCAAGCTCCTCACCCACGCACACAAAGCACTCCACAACGCCAGACCAGCCTACCTGAACAGCAGACTCAACTTCTACACCCCGACCCGCCAGCTCCACTCCGCCAGCCTCGCCCTCGCCGATGTCCCCCGCATCCAACGAACAACCTCCGGCGGCAGATCCTTCTCCTACCTCGCCGCCAAGACCTGGAACACCCTCCCTACCCACCTACGACAGACCCAAGACCTACTCGCCTTCAGAAGGCTCCTCAAGACCTGGCTCTTCGAGCAGTAGCGGCTCCCCCTCCCCTCAGCGCCTTGAGACCCTCACGGGTGAGTAGCGCGCTATACAAGTACTCTGATTGATTGATTGTATATGCTGTTTTCATAGGCTGTAAGAGTTTGCTCTTACTAACCAGTCGTCTAAGTAGGGGTAAACATAAATTCCTTGCCTTCTGAGATGTGCATTAACATTGTTTTTTTTTCCATTGGGATGTGTAAATACGCATCCTTTAAGTCTATTGTTGCCATGTAATCTCCCTTTTGTAACTGAGGTAACACCTCTTGTAGTGTAGACATCTTGAATCTTTGAGTTTTTATAAACTTGTTTAGAAACCTTAGGTCTAATATTGGCCGTAATGTTCCATCCACCTTTGGAATTAGGAAGTATGTTGAATATACTCCGTTGTTGTTTTCTCTGTGTGGTACATGTTCTATTGCATGTGTTTCCTGATGTTCTTTCATCTCTGACTAGGTGAGATAATTCTCTTTTGAATGTGTCCTTTGCTTTGGCCTCCTGTGTGGAGACTGTTTTGTTAACTCTATACAGTAACCGTACTGTATTATTTTTAAAATCCACTTGACTGTGGTTATTTCCATCCATTTTTTGCTGGCAAAATCTTAGTCTGCCTCCTACTTGGGTGGTATGTTGGAGGAACTGTAAACTAGTTTTCTTTTATTTGTATAACTGCTTTTTTGCGTGTACTCTCATTGCTGTTGTTTGTGAGTACCTCCTTGTGAGTGCAGTCACTTCGTAGAGGTTTGTTGTCCACCTCTTTGTGGCCGACCTCTGCCACGGGGATGCCCTCGAACGGATCCTCTTCCTTGATATTGCCAGCTTTGTTGCTGTCCCTGTTGTGTGCCCTGGTTTCCAGCTTAGTATGTCTGTTGGTAACCTTGATGTGAGGTAGCAGGTTGCTGTGTACCTCTTCCAGCTGGTCTTCTTGATGGTGTGCCTTTACGTATGCCTCTGAACTGTAGAGCCCCCATAGATCTTGCGGTTTCGTCGTCCTTCTTGAGTTGATTTAGCTTTTCATCAACCACAGTACCAAACAATTGTTCTCTGTTGAATGGTGAATTAATGATGTTGCTTTGTACTTCTGGCTGAAGCCTGAGATTCTAAGCCATGCCTTCCTCCTTTACGTTATGCCAATCACCATTTGCCTGCTAGACGTTTCAGCAGCATCAAGGGCTGATTTAAACATGTATTAGCAATGTTTTTACCCTCTTCCACCAGGTGGCTAGCTCTTTTCAGGAATTGTTCTGGTAGGTTTTGCAACAGTTCTCCTACCTCCTCCCAATGTTGGTACGCATGCCTGCCCAATAATGCATTTGAATTTGCTATGCGCCACTGATTAGCTGCGCTTCTCTCCACCTTCCTTCATACGAGGTCCAGCCTCTTGCTTTCCTTGTCTGGAGGTGGTCCCACTGTAGTTAGTACATTTGCTCTCTTTCTTGCTGTTGAGGCATGTTGGAAATGGCCCTTTTTGCAGGGCTGTCCCCAAACATTTAGCTTCTTCCTCCTATATTTTCTTGACCTGTTTGTGTTGGTTTTAGGACACTGGGCACTTTACCACTACTGATCAGTGCTAAAGTACATATGCTCTCTGTATAAAATGTGTTAAGTATTGGTGTATCCATGATTGGCCTGTTTGATTTATGGGTCAGTCCCTAGTAAAGTGCACTGCATGTGTCAGGGCCTGTAAAACAAAAACTGTTGGTGGGCTGCAGCACTGGATTGTGCCACCCACACAAACAGGCCGTAAAAGGTAACTCGGTCCTGCCATTGCAGAGCCTGTGTGCGGTCTGGTACCACCATGTCGACTGGCAAGTACACTTGCCCGCACCTAACCTTCCCTTTTACTACATGTCAGGCAACCCTAAGGTAGGCCCAAGGTACCCCTGTGGGCAGGATGCAGTGTATGTGAAAGGTAGGACATGCCCGGGTGTGTGGCATGTCCTGATAGTGAATTACTGCCAATTTCGTGTTTCACTATTGCAAGGCTACCAGTTCCCCATAGGACAGAAGGGGAGTTTGTTTATAATATCTTATAAACATAACTGGCCCGGGGAACTAGGTAGGAAAATGACGTTTAATACGCCTGAACTCAGAATCTAAAGATGCATCTTTTAGTAAAGGTGATTTTTTTCTGTGTTTGAAAATACCACTTTTAGAAAGTAGGTATTTTCTTGCTCAGTCATCCCGTGTGCCTCTGTTGGAATGTGGATTGCCTGTCTAGGTTTTGGTTGACAGAAGGCTGGGGAGCAGGAGTGGCTCCAGATAGTCTAGGTAGGTCAGGAAAAGGCTGAATAGACCTGGGCTGCAATTGGGGAAGGGGGAGGAGATTTCCTTGCACCTCAAAGGGCCTGGTCTGCCTCTGACAATGCAGTCTCCACCTCCTGCCAGGAAGTCACACCAGATAGGGCAGAACTGGCCTAAAAGATCAAATGATTTTGGGATACAAGTATTGGGGCCCAGACCCCTAAACTTTAGAACTCTTTTGGACCAAGAAGACGGACAAGAAGAGCTGGAGAAGCTGTGAGGAGGGTGTGCTTTGCTGTGTTGGCCTGCAGTGGCTGCTTCTGTCTAGGGCAGTGAAAGGACTGGACTGAACTTTCTGCAATCTACTTTTGTGAGTTCCTCCAAGGGCTTGAGGTAGAGCTCGACCCCTGTTCAAGAAGTCCCAGGAACAGCAAAGACTTCAAGTTCTTCTGCTCTCAGCACTGGGGACTGTGTGTGTTTTGTGCTGCAACAGAAGAGAAAGCAACCCGATGCCATGTACGACGCCGCAGCAGACTCCGTGTCCTGAAGGCACTGCAGAGGGCACCGCCGGAATGCGCACCGCAACCCTGGTCTCACCAACGCCGCCTGCTGACGCCACCACCGAGCCGCTGCTCGCACCGCGACCTGTGAGCACAGCACTCCTCACCGCCTCACTTCACGACGACGCCTTGGTATCCCCGACGCTCCACACCAAAATCTACGCTGCTGCTTGAACCGTGGTTCGAGGGCACCGCTCGTAAAGTTACACAACACACCACCCTCGTCCTGCCCTGCAGCCTTGGCCTACCGACACCGGCGCCATCAACTCCAGTTTGCCAACCGGCAACGGCGCTTCAGCAACGACGCCGCTCCTTGCACCGCGACCTGCCAACACCGCGACGAGCACCGCATTCACTTCGCACCGCGACCCTGGTCTCACCGATGCCACCATCTGACGACGCCGCTGCTCGCACCGCGACCTGAGGGCACCACACGCCACACCTCAGCACCCGACACCTGCGCTCCTGACTCCAACAAAGAGGAGTTCAATCTGCAACGCGTGTGACTTCGAGGGCCCCAACGACTCCCGCACCGACCTCCGGAACAGATGCCTGCGGACGCTGTGCTTTTGGAAGCTGGAAGCTCAATGAGAGGTTGCAGACGCCCTGCATTTCTAAAAGGTACTGTTTGCGGGTCTTCCCAACACCATAGCTGGCCTGCGACGCAGTGGTCAGCCAGAACGGTTTGGATTTGTTTGCTCACAACGCCGTGATAGCCCCGGATTGAGCTGTTGACATCAAGGAAATTTCTTTTTCAAGCATATTTTGATAACTGAGGATTTTTAAGTACTGTATTGTGGATTTTTATCGTTTTTGGTCTTGTCTCAAGTACATAAAAATATTGGATATTTTTCTAAACTGGTGTGGTGTCCTTTTGTAGTGCAGACACTGTATTACTGTTAGTTCTGTGCAAATGCTTTACACACTGCCTCCAAGATAAGTCTGACTGCTCGTGCCAGGCTACCAAGGGGGTGAGCAGGGGTTAATTTAGGAGTGTAACTCCCTTTTCCTGACTAGAGTGGTGGTTTCTGCCTGGCTGTGGCACATGCCCTAGCCTACCAGAAATCCCATTTCTAACAAGGCAATGATAGAGTCAGATGGCACTGATGCCCTGATGTACATAGGGTCTTTGGAGTGTTTATACTTCTCTGCCCTTGGTGTTATAGTCTTGCATGTAGCAGGTTCTTTGAATGCCTCTTTCCCCTGGTCTAAGACACTAGGCAGCATTGGTAGGAATGGATTCCTAGATTGTGGAGGCATCAGAATCTGTAATAAAAAAACATGACTTTCTCTAGCTGAACCCCACAAGTTTCTGCAGCTTTTTTTAATCACCTAATTGTACATGCCAATGTCATCTGGGGGCGATTGCCTCTAAGGATATGATTCCACAGCCTCCTCAGGTGATTCGGCTTCAAGATCTTGCCATTGGAGGTCTTGATTCTCCGAGTTCGCCGATTCTGCGTATGGTGGTTAGTCTTCTTCGACGTCTTCCCCGAATAAGAATGAAACTTCCTCTTCTTTGACGATCTGTTCGGGGGTTCTTGGTGGAATTGGTTCTTGGTGAAATTGGTTCTTCGGCAACCCTTTCGGCTTCCGTTCCGGCGGTATCTTAAATTGCTTCACGCTTTTGTCGAAGTCTTTTTTGCGTTGAAGGATATTCGCCATTTCGGCTTCGAGCCTTCTTCTCCATCTCAGCAGCGTGTCTTTCGGCGTGGAGATTTTCCGCTTTCCAGCTGACGATGCCGAACCGGTCGTCAAGGTTTGTTTCGGCCTCTCTTTCTTCAACGCCGAGGCATCCTTTTCCAGACTGTCGTTCGACATCTTTGTCTTTTCGAGGACCTTTGCCGTTCCGGAGTCCTTATCCAAGGATCCTACGGTCTGTTTTTATTTGAATGCAGCTGCAATCGCCAAATGCTTCGACGCCGAGGATCCCTTCGGAGGTCTAGAGTCTGATTTTTGATACTCTTCTAGTTTTTTCGAGTCGACGACTCTTACCTCCTTTGAAGTCTTCTTCTTGACTTCCACGACCAAAACTTCTTTCCTCGTCACCTTCTGGTCCTTCGGCGACGTTATCTACCTCCTCACTGGAGAGGCCCAAGTCTCACAGCGATGGCCCTTAGCCTTGCATGTTGTAATTGGCTTGTTGCTGCCTTTCTCTTACCCTCAACGTCTTCGTGGTGAAGAGGGAGCAGGCGTTACAGTCGTCACTTTGATGATCCAGCAGCAGGAACAGTTTGCAGACCGGGTGAAGATCCTTTTGAGTGTATTTGTGGTGGCAGTTCTTACAAAACTTGAACGGTGTCTTGTCCATTACTGAGCCCAGGGAGCCCCCTGCATGCGCATTCTCCGATCGTCGACAAAGTTCTTGATTTCTTCCCTTCGAACTGCGGTCGTCTTCGATTTAAAGTTGAAAGTGGAAAACACCATTCTACCGATTTTCTTTGATTCTCCTCTCCGATTTTCCACGATTCTTCTCTCCAATCTTGGGAGCTTCTCCATATCGATCCAGACCCAACGGCGGAAAAAAAGAATCTGAAGATGGCTACCAAAGATGGGAGCTTCTGGATGAACTGTAACACTGGACAACCTGGGTCTAGTGCTGAGTCAACAAAGATAAACAAAAGGCATATCTACTAGTTCTGACATCTCTAGTTAGAGAAGAACCCTTTAGGGAACAGAACCCATCAATCACCGAGGAGTCAGTGTGTTGTCATCATCTGGGTCTGTTTCTCTTGATACACCGCACCAGGTCTAGATGGAACGACCTGATCGCGAGTAAAGAGAGGTGGCATACAAGGGTTGTAATCAGATCTCCACCAGATATGACGAAAAGGTGAATTCTCCTTCGCGTGAGAGGGGTTCAAAAAAGTGCAGCACTAAATCAAAAAAGTGTGAATAAAAATGGCTAGAGAAACTCAAAAGTGCTTTAATCGATAGAGTACCTCTGCCAAAATTAAAAAGCAAAATGGCAATTTAGCATAAATACATCGTCATTATGCTCATTGTCCATAGTATCTGGTCGACATGTTTCTGCCCACTGGGATCTAAATAGTATCAAGGGCATTCATCAGGACCTCAATTTTGCTGCTACTATGAAAAAGTGAAAGTGTAAAAATATTTATTGTATTACAGACATTCCTACCACCGGTTGAACTCCGTGGATGTCAAAACCGGGTACCTAGGAAAGTGGAAAAACATAGATAAGGAAATGCGAAGAGCTATCAATGTTAACATGACCAGCAGACAACAGTATAAATATACCGTCATAAAAAACACAAATTAGTGTTGGTTACATCCAATAGTGTATTAGATTGCACTTACCCTACAGTTCTAGGTGATACCCTCACCTCAACCTGGTTTCTACTCAGGGAAGGGGGCCCCGCTCTGATAAAGGGGAGAAGAAAAAAGAAACAAGGCTGTTGAAAAACATGCCTAAATCTTTAAGCTCCCCATCATAAATGACTAAGAAGTATAAAGTTTATCCATGTCTCTAATCTGTTTAGTCAGATTTGGCCCCCCTTTTCATTTGCCTTATCTGTGAAAATTGCGTATATAGTTTGTGATACGGTCAACTCGAGGGTCTTCAACACATACATAATCTACTATATCTGTGAATCCTTCGTTGAACTTGTTGCACTTACACATTGAACCAACCATAAGGCTACCGCGACATGCCAGATTAAAATCCAGTCATAATAGTTCCTCATCTTTCTGTTTCTACCGGTCTGACAAAGCCCCACCTGTCTTTGCTGAGATTGACATGAGCCCATGCTCATCGATTAAAACACGCTTGGGTGAGGGGTTTAGTTCACATTTTTATAGAGGTTGTTTGATCTATATGATGTCCTTTCAAAAGCCCTCACGTTTTGTTTTAAAATTACAATTTCCATCGTGAATATAATTCTTACAGTGACTAAAGCGGTTATCTACTTCAGCCGCTTTTGAAACTAGAAACTGCCGAAATCCCTTTCTATCTATTTAGTGTGGGAATCTAGTACAGGCGCTCTACAATATTAGAGATGTACTACCACATCGTCTCTAATATAACACATGCGCACTCTATCGCGCTTTCAATGCATGCGCAGTACTCGATATCGGCATTAGAGATGTACTAGATCAGCGTCTCTAATACAACACATACGCACTTCATCGCGCTTTCAACGCATGCGCAGTACTCATTATCGGCATTTGGGTCCTCACGCTGTTACAAACATTACAGGCTTTACCAAAGCCACCCCGATGTAACAGACCCACCTGTTTGCATTAGAGATGTACTAGATCAGCGTCTCTAATACAACACATACGCACTTCATTGCGCTTTCAACGCATGCGCAGTACTCATTATTGGCATTTGGGTCCTCACGCTGTCACAAACATTACAGGCTTTACCAAAGCCACCCCGATGTAACAGACCCACCTGTTTGCAATCTAGTACACTATAAAACACTCCCTCTCTGCTCGCGTCGGTACCTCCGGTCTTTACTCATAGACCGCCCTGGGGTACCGACGGAGAGGTAAGCTTAGCTCTTACTCTGGGAATGCCTCAGAATCTTTTTCTGAATCTTTTTCTGACAACATAAGAGTCCTTAACACTAGCGTTTTTCATAAGAGCCTTCTGGGTCTTTCAATGGCTTTTTAACTATATCTATCTATGAATTGTTAGGGCTCTTCCTTTTTTTCTGATTAGAAGGCAGGGGTAATTTACCCTTATAAGGACATCACTGCCATGCTTTGTGCCTCCACTTATTTTTTAGAGACATGGATAAACTTTATACTTCTTAGTCATTTATGATGGGGAGCTTAAAGATTTAGGCATGTTTTTCAACAGCCTTGTTTCTTTTTTTTTTTTTTTTTTTTTTTTTTCTTCTCCCCTTTATCAGAGCGGGGCCCCCTTCCCTGAGTAGAAACCAGGTTGAGGTGAGGGTATCACCTAGAACTGTAGGGTAAGTGCAATCTAATACACTATTGGATGTAACCAACACTAATTTGTGTTTTTTATGACGGTATATTTATACTGTTGTCTGCTGGTCATGTTAACATTGATAGCTCTTCGCATTTCCTTATCTATGTTTTTCCACTTTCCTAGGTACCCGGTTTTGACATCCACGGAGTTCAACCGGTGGTAGGAATGTCTGTAATACAATAAATATTTTTACACTTTCACTTTTTCATAGTAGCAGCAAAATTGAGGTCCTGATGAATGCCCTTGATACTATTTAGATCCCAGTGGGCAGAAACATGTCGACCAGATACTATGGACAATGAGCATGACGATGTATTTATGCTAAATTGCCATTTTGCTTTTTAATTTTGGCAGAGGTACTCTATCGATTAAAGCACTTTTGAGTTTCTCTAGCCATTTTTATTCACACTTTTTTGATTTAGTGCTGCACTTTTTTGAACCCCTCTCACGCGAAGGAGAATTCACCTTTTCGTCATATCTGGTGGAGATCTGATTACAACCCTTGTATGCCACCTCTCTTTACTCGCGATCAGGTCGTTCCATCTAGACCTGGTGCGGTGTATCAAGAGAAACAGACCCAGATGATGACAACACACTGACTCCTCGGTGATTGATGGGTTCTGTTCCCTAAAGGGTTCTTCTCTAACTAGAGATGTCGGAACTAGTAGATATGCCTTTTGTTTATCTTTGTTGACTCAGCACTAGACCCAGGTTGTCCAGTGTTACAGTAATTCGGTTAAGGGGATTCACAACCTGCTGGTCTTTAAAATCTCTCCCTTGGACCTTCTCCCACGTTTTCTTGTTGTTAGCTTCTGGATGAAGCCCGTCGACGTCACAGAAGGGCACCAAATGGTACTACATCTTCGAAGCACACCAACAGCACACAAAAAAAAAAGAAGAAATACTACAATTCCGGACACAACCACTAGATGGCGGAATAACGCACAGCATAGTGAATCTAGAAAAGATTCACACTGCAAAACATGAATTTTCAGGAAAGCACAGACAAAACAATGATCAAAAGGTACCCTCATCTACAGACATTACCCAGGACCACAAACCGGACTCAGCAACGCCATCGCTGAACTCATAATACCACTCGCCATCGAATCCGAACACTTCATATTTGTGGGAGAGCTCAACTTCCACCTGGACGACCCCACCGACACCAACACTACGACCTGCTGGATCGATTGGACAACATCGGTCTCAAGCAACTGGTCACAGACTGCATGCACAAAGCACGACACACTCTGGACTCTGTCAACAGATCCAAGTACAGCCACACCACGAAACTCACCTGATCGGACCACTCCATCTTACACTTCACCATTGCTGGACCTCACCACACAACATCCAACCACTACAGAGCCCCCTTACGCAGCTGGACCAAGGTCACTCAGCACCAATGGACCAATGCCCTCAACATCAAGCAGCCCACTCTCACCACAGACCTGAACCAGGCAGTTGAGAACTTCAAAACTTGGATCACAAACACCGCTTACAGAGTCGCTCCAACCAAACCAGCCAGAACACAGATTCACCAAACGAGCCAGTTGGTACACCCCAGAACTTAACACGTTGAAACGCAGATGCAAACAACTGGAAAGAAAGTGGTGAACCAGCAGGAACAACCCTGACCGAGCCACTTACAAGTTTGCCCTCAAAAACTACCACTGCCAGCTCAAAGCCATGAAAAAGGAGGCCCTGGCACTGGATCGAGACCAGCGTCAACCAAACCAAGGAACTCTTCACCATCGTCAGAGTTTACTTGCCCGTCAGCCACCGAAAACTCGATCCCTTCCTGACAGGAACTCTGCGGTGCCCTCGCCAACCACTTCCACAACAAGATAGCAACCACCTACAGAAGTTTTGTTCCCTAGCCTACCGACCTCCTCAACATTCCATCAATCACTGCAGCCGCCATGGGAACAGCT
The DNA here is from genome assembly GCF_964204655.1 of Triturus cristatus. Taxonomy (NCBI): domain Eukaryota; kingdom Metazoa; phylum Chordata; class Amphibia; order Caudata; family Salamandridae; genus Triturus; species Triturus cristatus. The sequence goes on along the minus strand of NC_140591.1, from coordinate 78,646,574 downwards.
CAGCACACCGAACACAAACATGCTAATGAACTTCATCCACTCGGGAGCACCCACCGAGCCATGCCACCACAGACTTTTCTACCTCGGAACAGAAGAGATCAGTCGCCAGCTCACCACCATCCTCAACACCTCCATCGCCACTTTCCCCGATGCCTGGAAACACAGAGGTCAGACCGCTCCACAAGAAACCCTCTGGAGACCCCCAAGTGAGCACCAAAACTACAGTCTCATCTTCCCGCTTCAGTTTCCCGCCAAAGTCCTGGAGAACATTATAAACTAATGGTGTAGCACAAGGTAAGCCACAGGACCTGTGTAACGTATGGTACATGCAACAATGTGGTCAACTGGCAAATTATTTAAAAGACAATACAAGATATTAAAGAATGTATTGTAGTCATGGTGCGAGATAAGTAGAAAAAAGACCATACAAGGAATATTCAACTCAATTAAATTTATATTTTTCTTTTCCGAAACCTTCCTAATTAATGCATACTTATGTTTAGATAAATCATATCACGGTTGCTCCAAAAGGTGCATAAAAAAAGGGATCATAGAGATAGGTGCTCATGTGCAAGGTGACGTAAAGAGGAGGAATAATGCTTCACCCAAAAGGTTCAATAATACAATTTGCAACAATGGCGAACGTGCCTCAACTAAGCCACTATTATGTGCCTGTTTGAAAATACAATTATCTATTAAAAAATTAAAATCCATTGCCAAGAGTCAGTGGTCATTCAATCCTAACACACCATTCGTAAGGATCTACGTATTCAAACCAGGCTAGAAAGAAAAGATCAAAGTTTGGACCAGACTGTTTCATGTGGTGAATTAGTAATTCACCACATGCAATCTTGTAAATAATTTACCAGTGGATCACAAAGTCCTGGAGCAGGCCATCACCCTCCAACTCACCAAACACTGGGAGAGAAACAACTTGCTGGACCCTTCCCAATCAGTATTCAGAGCCAATCAGAGCACCGAGACAACCCTGATTGCCACAACAAAAATCCACACCCTACTCGATAGAGGAGAATCAGCTGCCCTAATCCTACTCAACCTCTCCACAGCCTTCAATAGCCTTCAATACCATCTCCCACCAAACACTCAATCGACTGCGCCAGATCAGAATCACAGACGACGAGCACAAACGGATGGCTTCCTTTCTCACAGAGCACACCCACAGAATCCGTCTGCCTCCCTTCACCTCTCAACCCAAGCGCACCATCTGCGACTTCCCTTAAGGCTCATCCCAACCCTCTTCAACATCTACATGACACCACTTGTGGACAGCGTTAGAACCCATGACCTCAAAATTGTCTCCTATGCCGTTGACACCCAGATTGTCTTCTCGCTCTCAGCGGACCCCACCGCGACGAAGACCAACTTCCACAGCTGCCTGAAGAACGTCTCAGCTTAGATGAAGAATAACTGCTTGAAGCTCAACACGAACAAAACCGAAGTACTGATCTTTGGCCGACACACCACCCTCTGGAACGACTCCTGGTGGCCATCAGAACTCAGAACCACTCCCACTCTGAAAGACCACGCTCGCAACATCATCATCCTTGACAGCGAACTCTCCATGAAACAGGTCAACACTGTCTTCTCAGCCTGCTTCCAAAATCTCCGAATGATTAGCAAAGTCTTCAAGTGTTTCCCCATCAGCAAAACTGTGATTAAGGCCGCCATCACCAGCTGGCTGAACAGCAACACACTGTATGCAGGCGGCACAACCGCTGAACTCATGCAGAGACTCCCGACGATCCAGAACGCAGCAGCCAGACTATTCCTCATGCTGCCAAAGAGGACCCACATCACCCAGCATGAGAAAGAAAGACCTCTACTGGCTCCAGCTCCACAAAAGATGCCAATTCAAGCGCCTGACCCACGCCTACAAAGTCCTTCATGACCTATGTCCTGCCTATATGAACCACTGACTGAACTTCCACCCGGGAACCTTCGCTCACCCCGCCCAGGTACCAAGCATTCACCGTTGCCGCACCGGGGGATGCTACTTCTCCCTCCCCGCCGCCAAGTCCTGGAACACTCTTCCCCTCCACCTCTGCACTTAACCCTCGTTGACCCACTTCAGGAAGGGACTCAGGACCTGGCTCTGCAGTACAGTGCCTGGATGAAAGCTTGGGCGCTAAGCAGCGCTTTATAATTACCAAATGATTGATTGATAAACTTAGATTGACAATTGACACAGTATGCACTACAACATTTTGGTACTGAAATAGTAGGGGCTTTGCAAACACCTATACAGACACAGGCTATGACCATTAATCTGCAGACGATAAATATATATATATATGGGGAATTGCCCAGCCAAATGAAATCAAATACCGTTTTGGTTTGCAAGAAAGACTAAGGAGGAGGAGTGTTTTTCTCCTTTTATTCTACATGATAATCGCTGAATTTTAAGTGTATACTCTGATGGGTATGGTACTGAATGTATAACAGTGTCAGTCATGATGAAGTGGATTTACTATCCTATACATGACTATGCATGGTGTGCCTTTGATTGTATTCGAAATTAGCATCCTCCCAGCTTACAAAAAGGGGATGGAGTAGAAAAAGAGATAAGCCCTATACTTCCGCCTCACCCAGAGGTGAGAAGAGGAGGAGCCTCTTTTTTTAGTTATAACCCTCACCCACCCTAGTAGTGGCATTCTTCATCATCAGGTTCACCCTGACTCTTAAAGGTCAACAATTGTGAACAAACATCCTCTCCTCCAGCAAATTAAATTTAACAAAACCTATGTTTTCATTCAAACGAAACAGGAGCATATGTGACACTCATCCATAGTAAACTTCCATCCGAAGAGGACCAACCACAGGGCACACTTTGGAGTCTACCCCAAGTGAAAGGGGTAGACTCCAACTGCACTTCATGTGCCCCTACTACATATACACGTACTCTCAACTTGGGCTTGATAATAGTCTGGGAGCAAAGACACCACACTAACTGCAACAGCAGTAATGTTGTACATATAATCACATGCCCCTGTGGCTTACGCTACATCGGCATGACAACAAGGAAAATCAAAATACGAAGCAGTGAACTTAGAAGAACAATACGCTGCAAGAAACAAGCTAGTAAACTCACTGCACATTTCATCGAAAACAATCACTCCGATAAAGGCCTCCATTGGTCCATTATCGAGAAACTGACACCATTTCACAATACAAGTAAGGGACTATTAGAAAAAGAGCAAAGATGGGTATACAAGCTATAGACAAATATCTTGGGGATTAAATAACTATATCCCATGGCACCAACTTGACCGTTGAGCTCTTTAAGCACATATCCAAAACTATACCTACAGAAAAAGAGGGACAATACCTGGGAGGCTAGTAGATAACAACAAAGCTTGGAGAAACTTAGGAACCTTGCACATATAAGAAATGATGTGCCCGGAAAGTACGAGACACAATATAGGTCAGCTGCCCTCCCATAATAACTTGAAAACCCATACATCGCTGTACAACTCATCTAAATATACAGTAGACATGGACATGTGGATAATTTCCCATACAAGATCAATAAGGAATGGTAGTCATTAAATAAATGTGCTTATGTAAAAAGTATGGTTTCTCTGCAGACGTTCACACTGAGAACTACACTTCCCATACTTCACTATGTAAGAATCATGTTTTTTAAATAAAGGTTTCCTCCAAGTTCGTATTTCTGTAAAAAATAAAATTAAAAAAAAGTGTAATGGTCATGTATGCACGACTACGTCACGCATGCACGATTACGTCACGAGACACGTGACCAGAAATCCGGCATTGGAACAACAGAAGCGGGATGTTAAAATGCGCTCTGCTCCAACTCCATACCACCAGGCTAGGGAGCGGTTCGGTAACATAGGGTCACCGGCGGGCTGGGACCCTTGGAGTAGTAAGTATGGCTTCCCCAGCCCCTGTAATACGAGTGAAGGCGACCTGAGAAACACGGCTGCTCGGAACCGAATAACGATCGGTATGGCTCACTCTCGCAAACTTTTTTTCCATTTCAATACTGGAGTGAGACTACGGGACCTGCCACCGCTGCTCCCCGACAAGTAATTCTTTATCGTAGCTGGGGTAAGTCAATCAAGTGTATGCATCTGAAGATACTCAACATCGCAAAAATGCTTAGATCAAAAATGTAGAAAAACGTGCACGTTATAAGTCTTCATGAGTATATCGCTGCTATATTTCTGCACAAAACCTTTACATTTCACTTTGGTACCACGTTTTTATAAAGCCTGAGACACTAAAGAAAAACCTTTCTGTCTAGGCACAAATCATGACATAGGGACATGAAAGCAGGTTTATAAAACATGCTATAATCACAAAAAACATTGTTACATTATAATTGCAAAAATACATGTTAAAAATCTATACACCTAGCATGGGTGTTGAGAGTGTGGCCGAGAATGATTGAGTGAAGTGAGATACTAATTAGGTTAATGTCCCTACTGTGTTTTCATTCTACAGGAAAATCCAGAAAACGCAGCAAGTACTTTTTCTTTCTTTGTTGATTTGGTTGCCACAGACATCCTTTGGCACCAAACGTTCGCTTTGGTAATAATCACAAGGTGACGTTACTGGGGGATCTCTTCTCAGGTACCGCCCTAACGAATGCCCCGGTCCCAATGGGTCAGTAGAATAGGGCAGAAACATGTTGGCGATGTTAGAATAAGGGTCATAGGACCACAACATCCTTATTGCCCTTTCCCATAGTTTTTCATTTCCCCACTCTCCCAACTAATAAAGGGATACCTGTGGGGTGGACGAGGGCCTTCTACTGTAAATGTAAAAAAAAAATTAAAAAAAAAAAACACATCACTAATTGTCTTTTAAGTGCCCCCTGGAATACGGTTGAGCCCAACCTGACCTTTAGGAGTAAGGGTGAACCCGATGATGAAGCATACCACTACTGGAATGGGTGAGGGTTATAAATAAAGATGTTTTTCCTCTTCCCACCTCCGAGTGAGGCGGAAGTATAGGGGCTTATCTCCTTTTCTACTCGATCCTCTTCTTTTTGTAAGCTGGGAGGGTACAAATTTTGAATACAATTTCAGCGGGAGTGTGTATCCCCTCGCCTTTCTTTTTTTAAAGGATCCCTCCAACCTCTATGGGTTTCTGAGGTACCTTCCTCAGACCTTAAGTGTTGCATAAGTGCCTTTGATTGTGCAATTGCCAGAAGTATTGTAACCAATAAAAGAAGAGCGCGGAGTTTCACCTGCAGTGGATGTAGGGATCAAACTTGTAGGTAACAGTAGCTGAGATGGTTCCTGGTAATGTCAAACGCGATGCAGCATTATTAGCTATTCGCCGAAGATACACTGCTACTCCACAACTTCAGAAGGAGGGGGCGCTGTCAAAAATATCTCAAGTTTGTCTCTGTAGGGAAAGATACCTTAGGAGTGAGTCCACAGACACCCCTATGAAGCGCACACCTAGTAAGCTATGCAGCTGCTAGTGTTATGCTCATGCGTCATGTCATCGTACATTTTTAGGGGCTACCAAGAACATACAGGGGCTTGCAGCCCGGCCTGTGCTTACTATTGGATAGCTTTTCTGTCACACATGTGACTGCTGCTTATTAGTGTACCAGTTTGTCAGTCTGTTTGTTCTTCCATGGTGCATAGCCTCAAACCTATTGATTGGCTGGATTCTATGCTTCCTCTGCTTGCTGTTCAGGCACCACAACCTTTTTTATTTTGGTTAAGCACTCCAGGAGACATACATGTGTTTTACAGCGGTCTACCTCATATTTTTCCCTTTCCCTACACTTCATGTTACTCAGTCACCTGTCTGGTTCTCCTCTACCCTCTCCATGTTGCGCTCACTCGTGACGTTCTCCTTCGCTTTCTCACCCATGTGCTTCTTTCCCACCCACTCCATGTTGATATCTCAGTGTCCGCTCCCCCAACATCGCCTCGAGATCCTCGAAGCACCCGTGCTCCTCAAATCACGATTGATAGAGCGCACGTCTACAAAATGACCCTGCCCTCTTAATTTTCTTATTTAGCTATGCTGCACAGCACTGAGGATGCTGTGCAGCATGGCTAAAAACCATTGACAAAGCTAAGGCGTTGCCAAGGCAAGACCTTTGCCAATGCTTGTAATTTTCTTTGCTGAGGCTGCAGAGCATTAGCAAAGAGCATTTTGCTGATTAATCAGTGTTGCACACAATCGGCAAAATGCACTGGCAAAGTCAATAGGTCACAAAGGCGAGTGTGGTTGTGGGTGTCAATTATTCTTGAGTGAGCGCTCCACATAAACTAACGTGCACCTCAAGAAGGGGGAATGGTGGTGGCTGCCATAGGGTAACTTTCCACAGCCAGTGCTGGAAAAGAGGGAAATAAATTAGATAGAAAAAAAAAATGGCTGGATGATTCACTCCGCTAAAAAGAGTCCGTTTGCAGCTTTGGACACACCACATAAAGCTGCGCAGCAGTAATAAATGAATAACACCATGAAACCGACTTTGAATTCTCGCAGTTATAAAGTCTGAACCTTACTTGCTACCCATGGACGCCTAGCAGTCTGCTCCTTGAGGCAGGCAGCTTTCAAAAAGTGGAGGTTATTTGAACGTTTTTTCTGGAAACTAACCTCTACAGATCCACTCAGATATTAACAAAAAACAATGGAAAGCAGTTGATAAATACCTTATTTTTTATTTATATACATAGTACATTTTAAAATAGCATTTAAACTTTCTGCAGAAAAAAACCTACTTCAAATGACATTTAGAGCTTACTGAACTGAAAAGCAAGAGTTTCCTTCGACACCATAGAAGGTTGATGAATTTCGGGACACAAGCCTTAAGTTAGAGGGTGCACGTCTCAATTCTAAATGAAATGCAAGGGACTGTGCTACTGTTAACACCTCAAGGCCCCCAGAAAGATCCCGAGGCTCTGGTACCTATGAGATTACACAGCAGACTTCTGTAAGCAGCAACACAAACCAAAAAAATAATTTAAAAAACACACGCAGACCTGCAGCAAGAGGTGGGCTAAGAAGGTGCATGGTGCAGAAGGCCTACACTGCATGACAAGACATAAAAAGGTATATACATTTTTCACTACAGGGCATGGGAAACAAGCTGCAGGGCATGAGCACCTAGCGTCTGCTGTACAAGATAGAGGTGTCTTCAGCAATTGGGACTGAACACATTTGCAAATACAAAAGGCACAAAGTCGAGCTTTGTTCTCAACAGCCATCAGGCTAACAAGTAAATGGGAGAGGAAGTATGCTGATGGAAAACTGCACATATTCAGGCAATACAAGGTCAGCTCTAGATTACTACCCTCTACGTGGTTTGGTCATTTAACTTGGTTTTGGTTATTCAGATGGACATTAATGCCACGTACCACTTCCTTTTAATTCGGTAGCAAAAAGGATAGGTTTTCCATTACTTAAAACAATCTCTACTTAAGTAAAACTAGTTTTGAATCGGTTATCCCACATTTATTAATAAGGAAAGCAGAACAAACCAAGTAGTCCTGATTCGAGAGTTCAAGTGAATACTGTTCATAAACCCAGGCTGCGAGCACCTCCCGTTCTAACAAGCTGGCATGACCTAGAAGCATAGACGCAAGTACTGTTTCTAGCCAACTGCATACGTCACTCTAGAGGAGCCATTTAAAATCCTAGACACCAACTCCCTCCACCACTCTAGATGGCAATAGATCACAATAAAAATATATACCTGAATGCTCAACTGTGTCTGAAAGTTTACATAGTGCTACCAAATGTGTTCTGAATAAGGGAACATAAGTGTAGACTCATAACCAGACATGGTGACCAATTGGAAGAAAGTCTGGAGTTCTGAAGCAAAATATTGCCTGAGCATGTAAATAAGGAAGCCAGAATGCTGGTTCAATAGCTCGATGACTTGTATATTTCCTGGAACTATAAGAAAACAGCCTGGTTACAACTACTCTGAAAGGATTAAGTAATGAAAAACTACTTGATTCAGACCTGTAAAATGTGTCTTACGAGCAGTCTCAATTGATAACTTAACGGTGTCAGACAGCATAGCAAGAAAGTTGTGTATAGACGGGCAGTGAAAAAATAGTATTATTTTCCATGCCACCTCTTACCGCACTTGGAACACAGACCTACATTCAGAATTCAACAACAAACAATACTTGCTATGGTCTGCAATGCTGTGCTCAAACAGGAGGCCCAATTGAAAACAGAACTTAAACCATTGACCACCATAGGCTGGTATGCAAAAAAGCATAAATGAATGCAAGGGTCTTCATTGTCTCGACATAACGTGCACCTCCAACTCGTTCCCCAATAACACAAAACAGGATACTTGCATCACAAAGAGCCACTTACACATGACTACATGAACGCAGGTAGCAATTAATAGAAAGGACTAACTCCAATATTTTTGGCAATTACATTTTAAGCTCAGTTTCAACAGTTTGGCACAAGTGAGTTAAGATGCATGTTAGTAGTAGGCGCAGTGTTATTCCAGATTTCCATTTGAAATATGGCAAACTATCCCTCTGCATTTACAAACAGGGTTGGGTTATGGATTCAGATATAGAACGGTTATTACAGGACAGAAACAGCAACAATTGGGGTATAAAAGTCCCAAACCTCACAAAGCACCTGTCCATGATGAGATCAGAGGTGTAATAACGTTTGAGGCTTATTACGGAGTGAACATTCACAAAGAAACATTGAAGTGAGTATCAGTAGAAACCAATGGAGAGATTTTAAAGGTCCACGGGCCATCACAATGATGATTTCAAGACCAGGGGGATTCATGAGGATATATTATTAAATAAGACCTACAGATGATGCACACCTGAGTGTACAGCTCAAACAGGAGTGAAAATGGCAAATCACTTTCCATAAGATTGTGGTCAGTGCATAACACCACCACACAACACAACCCAATACTCAAAACAACGACAATAGGAAACTCTGAAGCTGTGGGGTGGATGGTCAAGAGCAGAGGAACAAACTGCTGTACTCGTACTGCATTACCACAGAAGGGAACATGGACAGTCCAGCCAAAGGGCTTCATGCTCCCAACGTGGCCCTAGTTTAATTCTAAGCCAGACAGCTGTGCTCATGATGCATTACCACGGAAGGCAACATGGACAGTACAGCAGAAGGTCTTCCACCTACCAATGCCCCCTCCCCCCCCCAGTTTCATTCTAAGGCAGAACAGACAGCTGTGCTTGTATTGCATTACCATGGAAGGGAGCATGGATAGTCCAGCAAAAGGTCTCACAGCTACCAACGGGTCCGCAAATTAGTTCTAGGGCAGATTACTGTGATTGTACTGCATGACGGGGAAGGGAGCGTTGCATTACACAATTAAAGGAGGCAGCAAATGAGACCAGGCTTGATGTCTTCAGGAGACTTTTCAGGCGGCTGCCGGTGTCAAAATATATAAAATGCAGCGAATTGTCTCCTTGTGAAATACAGGACAATGAAGAACATGTACAAGTAGAATTGTGGAGAACATGGACTGAACATGCCTAGTGTAAGGTATTAGTCACACTACCAGATATCATCTCCTGTGTGCAGAATCCCAACCTCATCCACTGGAGATTCAAAGGTTGGCAGAGTCAGTCTTTCTTCTGAATGCCTGCAACTTTGGAAGTCAATTCAGACCACGTCAAAGGACACTCGCTCACTTTTACTTTCATCCAAGAGACCAAAAGGAGGAGGGAGACATTCTGAGGATAAAACACTCAACTATACCGTAAAAAAAAAAAAACTCTTAGAGGAAGGAATGAGACCCAATGCAGAAGGCATTACAAGGGAGGGGGATCTAGTCCTCTATAAAATAGGCTGACTGGTGGTGTTGAGGTTTAATGTGAATATGTGCACACCGATGCATTCACATCACAGTAACAGACTGATACAAGGAGAAACATATCTGGGGCGGGGGGTACATGGACGACATAAGAATGCAAGAAGTCATAGAATAGCATGGAAAGAAGGTGTGCCATATCAAAATGAATCATGGCTAAAGAAGCCACTTCGCCATAGAGCAACGCTCATTTCCATAGTTGTCAGAAGAAACAGACAAACTCCCACAATGTGATATTTTCCTTAAAAACGGACAAATGAGATACAACTTTCCTGTATGAGTCCACTAACATTGCTCGTGAAGTTAGTGAATTCTCTGAAACAATGACCTACGGTACATTTGCATCGCCGCATATAGAAACTGATTTGATTAGGTATTACCTATGTACATTCACTACATACATGGGCCACCAAAGAGTTAGTCTGTGCTGATTCCCATAACATAACTGTCACATGGCCCCTCTTTATGGGAAGAACAGCCGAGGTTACCTAGTCATTTGAAAGTTTCATTCACAGGCAGAACAGTGCTCTCCAGCAGGATCACAGGCGGTCCTCGTAGGCATGCCGCTGGAGGAAATAAACATTTAGTTATTGCTAGAAATACTGACTATGACTGACCCAAGGCTGGTTCTGATTGAAATATGCAGCACAGAAAGCAATGTGTCAGTCTTCCTTCGTTGGAAGAAAGCAACCCCTAAGTTCCAACAACTCATTATTTGCATCTCTGGTGCACCAAAAGGAAGGCGAACAGAATCTGTAGCCCTTCTGTCCTTCACAAGGAAGATTCAAGTCTTTGCCAGTGAGGGAAGTGTTATTTAGGATCAATTCTTAGGATCAGAAGTGGAAAAAAAAAAAAAAAAGAGGAAGCATGTCAGCTATACATGCAAACGAATGCATAATATAATCGGGAGTGGGTAATCATCTAATGAAACCGTTACTAGCTTCTAAATGTTCATGGTATACCCTATCTGCAAGTGTATGAAGGAAAATTCGTCCATTTCTCTATATATTTGTTTAGCCTAAACTGCACATCATCTCAGTCACTTGGGGGTGAGGAGAGAGAGAGAGAGAGAGAGAGGGAGGGATTCAGTATCATATCCTACTCCAGCCAAACTAAACCGGGTCTCAATCCAGAGTCGTTTTATTTGTGCAGGCAGATATTTATTGTTAGTGGACTTCTTTTCAACACTAGTTATTGCAAACCCCACATATTAAAGTGAATAAAGCCAAGTAAAATCTCCGGTCAATAAGCTTTTTTTATACAAAGAAAAACCTTTCTTTCTTGATCTATTGTGGAACTAGAAAAAGGCAAAAGGCAGCATGGTGACTTAGACAATAAATAGGAATCCATCACTTGGCGAAGATCACAGAACATGTGATGCTCTATGTCCTCGAGTCCAGGGCGCAGTCTACTCCAACCTCGCACCTCAAGTTATGGAACGGCATTGGATTTACATCAGAGCGTTCAAAGTAAAGTAAAACAATATCTATAGTTAGCAACACGGTGGCCATATTTTTTGGAGCCTGTCACACCCAATCAAGAAAAGCATTATAAGAAGAGTCACATAAGAGGTGTGTCATCTTGTGCGGTATCCGATCAATGCTTTTGTCATTTCCCTAACAGCTGTATCGCCGGAAGTGAAGTGCTCTCCCCAAGGGTCTGCTCCCTGCTTCAGCAGATGGAGCTCAAGATAGGTTCTTGCCTTTTAGCAGTTCTCCAATTGCTGGCTCAACTCTGCAGTTCATCTCCTTGGCTTGGGTTATCTCAACCCAGAAGAACCTTCTGCATGCGGCGAGCTGCCTTGCTAGTCTCGTCCTCTGAGTCCGACTCGCTCTGCGAGGTTGAACTGTTGCTGCAGGGAGAAGAGCATTCCGGGGAGCACAGGTAGTGCATCAGGGGGAGCCGATACTTCCCACAGAAATCCACAAACTTGATCTGTCGGACACAACTGTCGAAGTAGACCCCTGCAGGATGGAAAGGACAGGCATTTAGTGAGAAGAAAGTTCATTTTACTAAGACAATGTTTACTGTCTTGGTTGCATCCCCAGTAGTACCCTCTACAGCAACAAAGGACCAGAGATAGAACATAACTGCTAACAGAGTAGCATCGGACAGAGGATCGCAATGCACTCTTGCATGCAAAAGCCTGTTGTGTTCTGTAGCAGGGAAGGTGTTAGTCAACTACCGCTTTCAGCTTAAAACAAGGTTAATGAATTTGTACCCAGAATCTATCTGCACATTAACACATATATATATATATATATATATATATATAAAGTCCAGCTCCAAGAAAGTCCTCTTAAAACAACCCTGCACACTGTCCATCTATGTTCTACCATGACCAACTAGAGTTTGAGCTTAATGTACATCTTGTATGGATTAAACCGACCAATGAACATCCAAAATTGTAAAGATGATGCATGTATGCTGCCCGTTATTGTACCTCTGGAAGATGGCTAATAAGACCCTTGGAGGAGGATGCATGTTCAATGTCAACAAGAACATCTGCAAATAAAAGGTTAGTACCCATTAACAACGGTGTCTCTAAGGGTACCATTTGAACATCTCCTGTAATTAGGCATTAGTACTTTGCTAAAAAGCCTTTAAGTGGGTTTGTAGTAGACAAGCTTTCTCAAAGTTTGATCAACCGGAGCATTCAAACTTGAACTTTGTAGCAGCATGTAGTGCTGACATAAGGGGTGTTAAGCAGTCAACACGTAGAGCCTAAACTAGTGTAAAGTAACAATTGTTATTTACAACACTTTGGTGTGGTTTGGAGTACTGTATAAAAAAAGGAATTTATCATCTACAGGGACAAGATGCAGGAAACCTATAAGCCTCCTTGGCTCAGACAGCACATGCTTACAGAGGTCGTTCATTCCGTTGCTGGACTTGCTCATATTCATTCATATGTCAATCCATTCCAGCTTTACAGTGCTAAATAATATTTAGAAGTATAACCTGCCTTTTTATATAGCACTTCACACCACACTTCTGTCATTTCTGCACACACTAAATAAGGATTATGTTACTTACCCTGTAAGCATCTGCTTGCGACATGTAGTGCTGTAGATTCACATTCTTTGCATACTCCTGCCATCTAGTTTTGGATCCGGATGTGTGCATGGTTTTCTTTGAAGATCTCTTTCGAGTCACAAGTTCGAGTGGCTCCTCCTCTTGGTGATAATGCGTATGGGCATCAACTCCATTGTAAGATTGTTTTTTCGGAGGCAGGTGAGAATGGTGTGTAAAGTAAGTTCAGTAAGGAGATGTCCAATAATTGCATAAAAAATAAGGTAAATGTAACTGCAGCGGTCACAGGTGTCCGGGTAAGTGTGTGGGCGCATGTGAATCTACAGCAGTACATGCCACAAACAGGAACGGACGCCCTCTGGACAGGTTGTGTGTGTTCCACCACTGCAGAGAGCGATGTGTGCGGCTGTCCACCAACACCAGATCCGTAAGTTGTCCTTGGACCTGTTTCCACTGACGCGCTAGGCATTCCTGTAAGGGGCGCATTTGAAGTCTTGCATGAGGTACGATAAAGATGCATGAGGCCATCATTCCTAGGAGTTGCATGAATATCCTTGCTGGGAGGGAGTGCTGCTGTTGAAATTTGGTGATTAGGGCTTGCATACTGGCTATCCTGGCTGGAGTGGGATATGCTAGAGCTCTGGAAGTGTCTATTGTGGCTCCTAGATATTGATGTATGTGGGAGGGCTGAATCTGTGACTTGGTGTAGTTTACTGTGAATCCCAAGTTGTGTAGTAGCTGGATGGTTTGAGGAGTGTGATGAACACAATGTTTGTGAGACTTGGCTTTTATTAGCCAGTCGTCGAGGTATGGGAAGACATGGATTTGTTGTCTTCTAAAGTGGGCTGCTACTACCGCCAGACACTTTGTGAACACCCTGGGCGCAGGGGTCACCCCGAATGGAAGGACTGTGAACTGGTAGTGTTGTCCGTCCACCATGAATCTTAGGTATTTTCTGTGAGCGGGGTGAATGGGAATATGAAAGTAGGCGTCTGAGATCTAGTATGGCAAGAAAGTCGCCTTGTTGAAGTAGTGGAAGGACCTGTTGAAGAGTGATCATGTGGAAATGATCTGACTGTATGTAAAGATTGAGAGGTCTGAGGTAGAGTATTGGCCTGAGGGTGCTGTCCTTTTTGGGGATTAGGAACTACAGCGAGTAAATCCCTGTTTCTTGATGCTGTAAGGGAACTGGTTCTATTGCCTGCTTTTGAAGCAGTGAGAGAACTTCCTGCATTAAGAGAGTGAGATGTTCTGTGGACATTGGACGCTGTTTGGGTGGGGTGGTATAGTGGGTGGGGTTGCTGTAAGTTCCAGGCAGTAACCATACTGGATACTCTGTCTTACCCACTTGTCTGTTGTGACGGAGTTCCAGACAGGCAGGAACTGTGAAAGCCTTCCCCGACCGGAGTGGAATGGTCTGGGGGGAGAGGAGGGAAGTCACTGTTTATTAGCGGGGGAGGTGCAAGTGTTATGGTTACCTTGGCCTCTCCCTTTGTAATTTCCCCTGTATCCTCCTCTAAAATATCCTCTGTTGGGGGATGTTTGTGTTGTGTTTTTGAAAGAAGAGGAGGCAGTGTCTGTTTCCATGTTTTTGGATGCTCCACTATAAAAGGAGCGACGAAAGGAACCACATGTAGATGGACTGTAAGGCTCCCATGGATTTAGCGGTCTGTGTCCTTTTTCATTTTCTCCAGAGTGGTGTCTACAGCCGGTCCAAAAAGCTGTTCCTGATTGAACGGCTGGTTGAGGATGGTGGTTTGTACCCCCTGTTTAGAGCCTGAAATGCGTGGCCAGGCATGTCGTCTGAGTGGCACACTAGTGTTAATGGACCTAGAGGCTGTGTCAGCTGCATCAAGGGCACAGTTGAGTGAGGCGTTGGATATTAATTTGCCTTCCTGAATTAGGTCATTTGCCTGCGTCTTGTACTGATAAGGTAAATGTTGCAATAGGGTTTCTAGTCTGTCACAATGAGCCCTATCATACCTATCAAGTAATGCTTGGGTGTTAGCTATGCGCCAGCGATTGGCTGCTTGGGCAGCAACCCTCTTGCCAGAGGCATCTAGCAACTGATTCCTTATCCGGAGGTGGTGCGTCACCGGAGGTTTGGGAATTGGCGCGCTTCCTAGCTTTAGACACTACTAGTGAGTCTAGGGGTAGCTGCCCTTTGATGTAGGCGGGATCATCGGGGGCAGGTTTGTATTTCTTATCAATCTTAGGATTGAGAATTCTAGCTCTCACTGGGTCTTTGAATAGGTCTGGGGCATGTTTAATGACCCCTTTGAGCATTGGCAGTATTTGGACAGATTTCTGTGACCGTTCAAAAGTGTCTAGGAGGAAATCCTCATCTGCAGGGTCTGATTACATGTGAACGCCATGGTAAGTAGCAGCTCTATTAACAAGCTGCCCAAATCCAATATGGTCATCTGGGGGAGATGGTTTTGTTGGATATGGCTGGGGATCTGGGAGGTCTGTGGGATCTATTGGGTTATTATAACCGTCCCAATCCTCCTGTGATGTGTCCGCATCATTGTCAGGGTCATTGTTGCCTCCCCCTACATCGTCCTCATCATCATCGTGTGGTGGTGGTGTATGTGGTGGAAGTGTTCTAGGCTGTGGAGGTGAGAGAGGTATAGGAGGAAGAACAGGAGGAGGAAGAACAGGAGTAGGAAGAACAGGAGAATAGGGTCTTATAGGTGAAGTGGCAGAGTCTTTTTTCTTCAGAGGCACTAGGAGTGTCTATTTTGTCCAGCTTCCTCTTCTTGTGTGGCACAGCGTCCACACGTCCTGTTTTGGGGTCAATATGGAGTTTTCTGTTTGGGATCGGCAGGATCTGGTTGAAAAAGTCCCCCAACCCATAACTGCTTTCTGCGCAGACTTTTTCGGGTCCGGACGGGGTCGAGATTTGTGCTCAGAGGCCTTAAGAGTTGTTTTAGAGTCCTTTGGCTTGGCTATGGAGACTGAAAGTCTCGGTTCCGAATGGTTTGGTTTCGGATCCGAAGGTTTTTCTTTCGGCTTCGAAGTGGTCGGAGCCGATTTCTTTTTGGGAGTAGGTTGTTCTCCTGGCTTCGGTGCTGAACGCACTTTGGGGACAGGAATATGCGGTTTGCTCGGTCCCGAGCTACCGGAAGGCTTGTCCTTTGTCTTCGGAGTTGAGCCCGAGGGCGAGGCTTCTGAAGTTGGTGTTCGGTCGCGACTGGGGCCAGCAGGCGATATCTTGACCAGGGCCTTCTTTTTTTCGGGTGGAGTGGGGATGGGGGCAGTTGTACTCACTCGTTGACCAGGAGTGATGTGGTCGAAGTCTGAGTCGTCTGCTTTGGACATGATTTCCAGATCTTCGGAATCTTCCTCGGGGACATCTGGGCTTTCGTCGAAGATGTCATCTGGTGCCGGAGCTGTTCTCTGGGCCATGATGCGTCATCGAGCCCGGCGATCACGGATGGTCTTTTTCGATCGAAAGGAGGCGCAGGCCTGGTAATTGTTCTCGTCATGTTCTGGCGAGAGACACAGGTTACAGACCTTGTGATGGAATTTTTGCTCCACACTGGGGGCATTTTTTGAATGGAGTCCTTTCCATGAGCTGTATTTCCAAACGGCGTTGATAGGCCCAGCGGCCCGCGTCGAAGATCGGAATCGAGTAGTTGAGATGCGCGAAGATCAAGCAATCGAAAACAATACCGGAGAGTTCTAGAGAGCTTGCGCTTCGAAAAAGTTTGAAAAGCAAAGGTTCTCAAACCAGAGCGCAAAAGTTACATCCAAACCCAATGGCGGAAAAAAACAATCTGAGGATGGAGTCGATGCCCATGCGCACTATCATCCAAGAAAGAAGTCACCTATCTCGCGACTACAAAAGACTTCTTCCAAGACAACAACAAGGTACAAGCATCCGAGCCCAACACCAGATGGCGATCTAATGCACAGTGTACGATCTGCAGCTCATATGCCTCAAACAATGTTTTATACTGCGGCATTAAATGGATTAATTTGTTTAGTGTGACAGTAACAAACAAATATTTTCCATGTAGCTGAATAGCATGCCCTTTTGCTAGGTCTACGAGCTTCTTTGAGAATGGCCATACATTGAGGTGGGAGATTGAGGTAGTAAAATTCTATGACCTCAGGAGCCATATCGCTAGGTTGAGTGTCTTGGGATCTTGGTGCCAGATTTCTCAATGGTTCAGCGTGAGAATGTCTGGCCTGTTGGGAAGTTTCTAGTGAGGTTTTACTGCCCAGTAGTGTTGTAAACCATGGCTGTCTGGCCCATGTGAGAACCAGAAACGGAAGGAAAGAGGTGGAAAAGCGCAGGCAAATACCCTTCACCAATTCATCCATAGAACATTGCCCTTGGATAGTGGGTGTAGGAACTTGGAGGCAAAGTTTGGGCATTTTGCATTGTTTGCGAACAAATCTATTTTTGGAAAGCCCCATTTATAGAAGTAGGGTGAGGAGGACTTGGAGGTGGAGTTCCCCTTCGTGGACTTCTTGACGCATCCTGAGGATGTCCGCAAAATCGCTGTCTGTTCCCGGGAGATGTTCAGCTAACAGATGAATGTTGTGATGTAAAGCCCAGTGCCAAATGGTCTGATACATGTGAGAGAGCTGTGGAGAGTGTGTCTCTCCCTCTTTCTGTAGATAGTACATGGTTATATTGTCCATCTGGACTAGGACAACCTTGCCGATTAGGTATGGTAGGAATGCTTTCAATGCTAGAAGAACAGCTTGAAGCTCTAGGTAGTTGATATGAAGAGCTTGCTGCTTGGAATCCCAAAGGCTCTGGACTGCGAGGTCTTGTACGTGTGAATCGCAGCATGTGAGGGATGCATCCGTTGTCAGTGTGATGTGGGGAACAGGGTCTAGAATAGGTTGTTGGTGTTCCACCGTTGCAGAGAGTGATGAGTGCGGCTGTTTATCAACACTAGATCTTGTAATTGACCCAGTGATTGAGACCACTGTTGTGCTAGGCATTCCTGCAACAGGTGCGTGCGTAGCCATGCATGGGGTATTATGGCAACGCATCCATCATGTCCAGGAGCCACATGATTGTCCTTACTGTGACCTGCTGATTGGGTTGAAATTGGGAATTGAAAATTTTGAATTCTTGCTGTATTGGGATAAGCTAATCCGATTTGTGAATTGAGAATAGCGCTCAGATACGGGTGAATTTGTTGAGGTTGAAGGTGAAATTTTGTTAATTTGATGCTGAAACCTAACTGATGAAGCTGATCTATCATGGCTTGAAGGTGTTGCTGGCATAGACTGCGAGTACTGTCGTTGATGAGCCAGTTGTCCAGATAGGGAAAGACATGGATGTTTTGTCTCTGCAGATGTACTGCTACAACTGCTAGGCACTTAGTGAATACCCGAGGGGCAGTAGTGAACCCAAAAGCTAGGATGTTGAATTGGTAGTGTTTTCCAGCGATCACAAATTGTAGGTATTTGCAATAGGCTGGGTGTATTGGAATTTGGAAACAGAAGTCCTTGAGAACAAGGGCTACAAGAAAGTCGCCATGTTGGAGAAGTGGGATCATGTCTTGGAGTGTGACCATATGAAATCGCTCTGACACGTAGTAGTGGTTTGGGCCGTAAAGATTAATCCTTTTTGGGGATTAGGGAGTATACCCCTGACCCTTGGTGGTGTAGATAGACTGGTTCTAAAGCTTCTTTGGGAAGTAGAGCTTGAACTTCCTGTTTGAGCAGTGTTTGATGTTCCAGTGATAGCCTGTGGGTGTGAGGTGGATTGTTTGGAGGTGTGCTGATGAGCTCCAGATTGGCTAATGTCCTACACCCACTCGTCAGATGTTATTGACTGCCATGTGGGTAGAAAATGTTGTATACGACCACAGACAGGTGTTTAATAGTCAAGGGGGAAGGTGAGGCAGTCACGTTGTTGGTGGGGGTTTCGTCGCATGGGGAAGCACCTTTGCCTCTACCTGTGGTATTGTTGCCCCTTTAGGAGCATTTGTAGTAATCTCTGTTGGAGGAGTACTGATTTTGGCTCAATGTTAAGAGGTGGAGGCTTCTGGAGTTGTGCTTTTTGGAGCCCCCACGATAGCTGGAGCAGCAAAAGGAGGCCTGAGGTGTAGATGTCTCGCCGTTTGTGTTTTTTAAAATTTTCTCTAGAGCCTCATCGACTTGGGGCCCAAAGATGTTCCTTATCAAAGGGTACATTTAGGAGAATTTGTTGTACCTCTGGCTTGAAGCCAGAAATATGCAGCCAATCATGGTGGCAGAGCAGGATGCTAGTGTTAATTACTTGTGCCGCTGTGTCAGAAGAGTATAGGGCACAAAACAGAGGTGTTAGATATAAGTTTGCCCTCTGCAACAAGTCCTTGTCCCCTTTTCCTGTGGTCTTCTGGGAGATGTTGGAGGAGCAACTCCATTTAGTCCCAGTGGGCACGGCCATACCTGGCCAGCGAACCCTGTAGTTGGCGATCCCCAATGGTTTGCAGATTGGGCTGCCACCCTTTTCCCTGTTGCATCAGTGAGTTTGATTTCCTTGTCAGTGGGGGGGCATCACTGCTAGCTTGAGAGTTTGCTCTTTTACGAGCACGAGTGACTACTAGCGAGTTAGGTGGTACCAGTCCTCTTAATATATATATGGGATCTGAGAAAGATGGTTTGTAGTTTTTTTCTTCTTTTGAAATTGACCATGCGTGGTCTTATAGGAGCCATAACAGGGTCTTTGAAAAGGTCATCCGTATGACGCAACATACCCTTCAGCATAGTAATGTATTGGGTGCCCTTATGTGTAGATAATTACGTTTCGAAAAGGAAATCCTCTTCTAGAGGTTCTCTATGTAGTTGGGTGTCATGAAAAGTTGTGGCCCTCCCTATTATCGCCTAATATGTGGTGAAATCATCAGGAGGTGACGGACGTGCAGGATTTAGGTCAGGATCAGTATCCCCTAAAGGGTCCACATCGTATGCGTTGCAGGGGTAATAATGTGGTGGTGTTCCAAATGTGTCATCCCCTGCATTGTGTCCACCTATGTCACCACTGGGGGAACCCTGAGGTGAGAAGTCTTGGAGATACTCAACAAACTGTGGTGCAGATGGTTAATCTGGTGGAGGTGGTGATGGATGTGGTAGAGGACTAGTTGCTTTGTCCTTTTTTGGTGGAGTAGGTAAATCAATTGACTCTTTAAAAGACCGCAGTCTTTTTAATGATGGCAGTGTTGTAGCTGGAGGCCTTGTGAGGATGCATCCAGTCTGAGGCTGAATCTGGATCTGCCTTTGTTTAGCGTCCACTTTCTCCTGTAGTTTACGGAGAACTGGTTTGTCTGGACTTCTGGCTATCTTTTTCGGAGTCATTCTGGAAGCGTTCGGGTCCGAGCCATGTTTGTGTTTCGGCGCCATAGTTCAGCTTGGTGCTGAAGCGGAAGATGTGGCAGGTCAGCTCGGCACCGATGGGCGGGTAGGTGCCAGAGTTGTCTGTGCCGAGCCGGAAGGCAGGGCTTCTGAACCAGCCGCTCGATGCGGACCCTGGCCATGAGGAAGTGGTGGTCGAAGGCCTCTTGTTCTAGATGGGTTGTGTGTGTCTTTTTAAGTGTTCAACACAGGGGTGAGGGGTAGGGGCTTCACTACTCACTGCTTCGGCCTCCAGTTTGGAGTCAGTTACCTCAAAGTAGAGTTTGTGTTCGGATTCAGAACTGTGTTCAATAGAGAGTGCCTCTTCTTCCGCTACGGAAAATTGTGGGTGGTGTTCTTCTGCACTGAAGAGTTCGGAAGTGTCTTCACTGCTCCTCAGCTGCATCTTGGGCTGGTGTGCTAGATGCTTCCGAGTGTCTTCAAGCGGAAAGAGTGACAGGCCTCGCAATCCACCTCCTGTGTACAGGTGACAAACACAGGTTACAGACCTGATGTTAGCCAGTTCGTGGGTATCTGCGTGGCAGTGGGGCACAAAAGGGAAGGCATCCGTTCCATTGCTAGAAGGTCCTTTTATAGAGGACGTGGTGGATATAGAGTTCAAAGGCCCCAAAGGGAGAGGCCCTGAAGGGGCCAAACAAGAAGCATGTCGACTCAACAAGTGATTGCCCCTTAATATACAGAGTAGTAAAGTGCGATCGAACACAATACCGATGCAGGTTAGAGTGGATTGGGAACCGAAGAGCGATCCAGAACAACCTCGATCTGTAGTGCAAGTACACATGTCCGAACCGGAAGGGGAAAGAAAACAATATAGGAATGGAATCGATGCCCATGTGCATTATCACCAAGACGAGGATTCAGTCGCACTCGTGACTCGAAAGACTCCTTCGTAGAAGAATTACTTGCACACATCCGGATCCAACATTAGATTGCAGGAGTATGCAAAGCATGTATATCTACAGCCACACATGCCTCAAACCAGACGTTACTATTTCTCAATATAAGGAAATCACTGGGACAGTCTCTTTCCATAATTCTTTCTATAATTCAGCACTATGACCTTTTGATCACCACAGTTAACCGAGCCATGCCCTGGCATATTTGGTAGTGAAGGGGCTAAAAGAAGGAAGGGCCTTCCCAAATTAAGATCATACAATAGAACAAACCACCCTTTCGGCTATGGGTTGATCCGCAGCCAGTTTCCTGAGTGAGGCACCTCCAATGCCGTACATGCCTATGAGTGTAGGCAGACATGTTTATACACTGCAGGGAAAGCAAGGATTCATCCAAATTTCAAAAGGGGGGGGGAACTATAGGCTCGGTAATGGGAAGAAAGTATGGATGCCAGTGATTTACAATCTCAAAGTCCTTATGGACTTTAACATTTGTGCAAAGTACTATCAGCTGAGTCAATCAGTTAATGAGGTTAGAAAAGGCAAAT
Organism: Triturus cristatus; assembly: GCF_964204655.1. Taxonomy (NCBI): domain Eukaryota; kingdom Metazoa; phylum Chordata; class Amphibia; order Caudata; family Salamandridae; genus Triturus; species Triturus cristatus. The sequence continues at coordinate 78,624,891 of NC_140591.1, read as the reverse complement.
AACCTCTATGCAGCATGATTCAGGAGTGGAACAAAAACTTCTCCTGTCACTTTATTTTCCAGCATGATCCAGTGGAAGGATTCCCGCTTCGATGTCCAGCCTGCCCATTAACTATGTGCCCCCTAAACTAGTACCCATGTGTAGTTTCTGCCAATTCTGGCATGAGCATGGAAAAGCCTAACCATGTGAGCGCTTGGTTTGGTGTTGAGAGGGAGGGAGAAACTGAACTAAAAACTTAGCACAAGGATATTGTATATGGTTGTTTGCACTCTAGAGGTTCTTTGAATGCAACAAAATAGAATAAGGAAGACAGAAGCCAAAATCGTCAAGAAGGAATTATTCCATACTCTTAGGTTTGGGTGCCATGCTGCAGTCTCACTATGCCTGACTGGGGAAGACAGCATGAGCCAAACCAGCCATCAAGGAAACAGGCTGCCAGAACTTCCATGTCAAAAGCTGAACCTTCTGAGAGAAAATAAAGTCAGTGAGTGGTCGCTCAAATACCTTCCTGACACATTCCTGCAATGGGAACTGGTGCAGCTTTAGCTCTGGTGGAACTGACCAAATCGTTAGAGTTTGTTTAACTCTTCACACAAACTTTATATATATAGTAGATAAAAACAAATGGGGAATTCTAACTTTGTTGCCAGAAGTGAGAACACTATAGGATTATAAAAAGAAGATCCAATTTCCAAACGTCAGTCACTCTTTCAAGGTACAACTTGAAGGTCATGAAATTATTTAAGCTGCCAAAAGTCACATTAAGCAATAAAACATGGTTTTGTCTGGGGACAAAACTGGCTTAGAGGGCAAGCCAAAGTCCTAAGAGAATCTTTGGAATGAAAGAGTGGCTGTTCTCTGCTCCTCTGTGTCTTTATGGAAAAGACCAGGTCTTTTGTGGAAAGGGTTTGAAGCTCTGCCATCGTTCAGAATGTTATAGCAACTTGAAAGGGAGCTATTCTATTTAACAGGTGAGCAGATCCCAACAAAAAAAAGGATCTTTACTTGCAACATTGGTCTGTTAACCCCTTCAGCACGGCGCGGATTACCGCGCTGTGCTGAAGGTTCTATTGCGCGGGCGGGGCCATGACAGAGCGGTTCCGTCATACGCACAGCGCAACCAATGCGCAGGACGGAACCGCTCCGTCATGCGCATCGAAGGGGTTAAGAGTATTTGTACATTTACATCCGCCAAAAGAAAAAAAATTCTCCTGGGCTATGAAGTTAAACAGCAAAAGCAGCCAGGTATGTCACAAATGTTAAGGTATCATTTAAAAAATGTTAAGGTATCATTTAAATGTGCTACAATACGTTAAGACTGTAATCTGGGGCCCAAAAGCAAATGAGGAACTATCTGCCTTATACTGACACTAGTGGAGTCTTTTTGGGCTGTATGCATGACAGTACTGTCTGGGTCTGAGAAACCTAGGTTTGCAAATACTATTTCTAAAGCACAGCAATATCAGGATGTCCGGAGAGCCGTCTGCCTAAGGAGATCTGGGATCCAATGAAGCTTCAAGAATTTGTTAGTGGAGAGGCAGGATCAGGTCTTTACTTTCTGGACATTTCTGTGAAGCAGGTGGGGAAAGGTACAGAGGAATTTGTTCTGACCAATTGAGATGAAGAGCATACACCAGGCAATTCTCTCTTTCACCCAGGCAAGATTCAAGTAAGAGGTGGTGCTGGGGGAACAGATCAATCTGAGGAAGCCCTCTCTTGTTATAGCCAGACCACAATATCCGCCGATTTATATGCCATTTATGAGGAGTTGGGTATCCCCTGCTCAAGTTCTACACTTGCATACTGCTTTTCTCCTTTAGATGAAAAGCCAAAAGAAAGATGCTGCCATGCATCATTTTGTTCCATAGCTGAACACTCAGCTGAAAAAGTGAGTGCATTAGCTCAACTTGCTGAACTGTAAAATTACTGAAGTTTGCCTGCAAGGACTCTGACAACTTTTCCTGCAGAAGGGAAAGAAATTACATTAGCCCCAGAAATGCAGCTTGTAGCATCCATGGGGGTTTTATTTCCTAAACTGACCACAGTCCCCATGTGTTCGACGTCAGTAGGGTGCCTTCCAGCTATACTGACGGGAGTCAGATATCAATTATTTGTTTGACTGAAGGCTGAAAGGACTTGCCTTAAACATTTGACTCCTGAAGACAATATGATCTATAATATTGTTAGACATTGTGCTGCAAGTTTTAGAGTTGGTTGCAATGAAGCATTCGAGAGAGTTGTAATGCTCTTGTTTTCAGCTAGCCAAGAGAGACTCACTACATGAATGCATGAAGTCACGAGACCCAAGAACTCTGAAACTACCAAGGGCAAATCTGGGATAGAGCACAAGTGGGTGACTGTGTATCACCCTCCCCCTCCTTGGCAAAAGAGGTTTTTTATACAGCAGGGCCTTGAATAAACCAATGCTTTCAGCAAGGACTAGCTCTGAACTTCTCCATGTTTATGACGAGTCATTGACAGGGCAGCAAGTCGTACATCAGCTGAAGATTCTTGAAGCGAATAATAAGCCAGTTGTCAAAGTAAGGGTACTAGTCTTCGTCTGGACTTTGAGGAGACTGTGTACAAGCCCATAGAGGCAGCTTCCAGGCACAGTACACAGCTGGTGGTTGTGTCTTCTCCAAGACCCAAGAACAAGACCTAGTACCTGGAGCAGCTCTAGTCTGGGTTCCAGAGGAAGGATCTGTGCTGCTCAGTTCAAGGAAAAGAGCTACCATGTGAAGATTAGGATCAACACGCAGTCCTGCTAACTGAAAGCCTTGGAGGAAGTTGTGAGAAAATGAGACACATAGGGAGTCACGTGGATTCTGCAAACCAGCTGGCAAAAAACAACCAATAACCCAAACAAAAACACACGGGGCAAGGCGCCATGACTTCAAGAAGCCACAGACGACTTTAGGGATTAGGAGAATGCACAGTGCCCAACATCTCCTGCACTAAGAGTACTACTGAGGTTGCATTCCTTAACACTACAGCCCAGAAGACTTAGAAGGCTTTGCCTTTTCCCATGAGGTAGTCATTTTCATGTTTTACGTGCTCATGCATGCTGCTCAGGTTCTCTCTGTTGTCTCAAAACTCGCTGATGTGTATTTCTTCTTTTATAACTGCTTGAAATGATCTATTAAGATCAGTTTAAAACAGAGAACTGGTTCCAGAAGAAACAGGGTAACCTGACAGATGAGCAGAGCTTCTTCAATTTACAAGACTGACTAGGGATTTAGAAGGGTTACTTTAGAAACTAAACCCAGAAGCTGTCTCAAAAGACATTTGAACACTTAAATTTATAGTGCTATAAATGACATAAGTACACATCATAAAAGAGTGCTCAGAATAAGCCCTTATGGTGTATATTTTCTGAAAGGTCCAGTGCCACAAATCTCAAGTGACTAGTCTCAAATATGTATATACAAGGTCAGCGCAAGCATATGGAAAGGAGCTAACATGGGGATGCGCAAACACCCCAGAAGTGAATAAGTAAACAAAAAACAAACAAAAAAACGTGTTTCCACCCAGCAACGTATGGGACTATGGAAGATAAAACTGGAGTTACGTTCTATTGTAAACATATGATCATAAAGGTGGAAACACGCGTTCATCCTCCATAATAATACATTCTTTGGGGGAAGCTGAAGAGCAACCGACTAAAGAGCTTGACATTTGTGGCTGAAAGTAACACATTTTCAGAACTAGTTAGCCATGTGGGGGAAATAAATGTGCCGCAGGTCACAAAAACATATCCTTGTGTATCCGAGGTCCCTATTCAATAGTCCAAAAATCTCAAATTTAAAGTGTGAGGAAGTGGTCACCCAAAGGCCATTAACATGGCCAAGTCATGAGGGCAAGAGGAGACCTCAAATCCGACCATGGCAGAAAGACAACATGCAAGGCACTAGTTCAGACTGCAGGATGAAATAGATTGGAATGACGCTTCCTTTGAGACACAGATTAGTTGCCCACAACAATGTTCAAACCACGGGACAGGCTACCTAAGCAGCAAAGGTCCTGGAAGGTAAACTATCCACCCACTGGAAGCCACATTTAACAAAAAGGACATCAGTAGGTTGCACAACATGCAACATGAAAAGTGACCTTATGCCAGAGACGGAGAAGATAGGAGAGGAGAGACAGAATTAACTCAGAATCTAGGTCCAAGACATACATATGAGTGGGCTCTTGGTGGAGGCAGGATTTTAATTGGAAACAACAGTTTGCATCACAGCGGCTAAAGGGAAAACCACGGGTGCCAGTGTCCTAGTTTTTCTGGACCTTTTTCACCACAGTCAACAGGAGGTGGTAAGGGACCTCACTGGAGATCGGCAGTAATGATGGAACAAAACAGTAGTGACTAATGGACAAGAAGGTCAAAGCCAAACAGAAAAATCAATGCTCAATATCCTGGCAGCAAGGCAGGACTCACTTCGCTGTGGTGTAATAAGGGACTACATAGACAAAAGAGATGCAAATCCTCCAGCCTGTACTCTGAGGTTCAAATTTTACAAGCATGATGCTGCCTAAGCACATACAACACGGATAGACAATTCAAAGAAAAACGAAGTCACGCATGTACGTAGGAAAAGGGAGCCGGGGGAAGGACTGTGCAGAAGGCCTGCAAGGCGTTTCACCCTCCTTACTAATTGATTCTCACTGATTCCATCAGGGGGAAAACCCTAATACTTATAACTCTCACTGAATTAATAAAGAGCGGCGCCCTAATATCAATACTTCTCACTGATTCCACCAAGAGCGGTGCCCCAATACTAATAATTCTCACTTATTCCTTCAAGAGCAGCACCCTAATATTCATACTTCTCTCTGATTCCTTCAAGAGCGGCGCCCTACTATTAATACTTCTCTCTGATTCCATCGGGGGGGTTGGGGGGAGGAAAGGGGGGGGTTGGGGGGAGGAAAGTGGGGGTGAGGGGGGGGGGGGGGGTTGAGAAGTGTGCCCAAATATTCTCACTGACTCCATCAAGAGCGGTGCCCCAATACTAATAATTCTCTCTGATACCTTCAGGAGCGGCGCCCTCATTTTTATACATGTCTCAGATTCCTTCAAGAGCAGCGCCCAAATATTAATTCTCACTTATTCCTTCAAGAGTGGTGCCCCAATATTAATAGTTCTCACAGATTTCTTCAAGAGCGGCGCCCTAATATTAATAATTCTCACTATTCCTTCAAGAGAGGCATCCCAATGTTAATAATTCTCACTGATTCCATCAAGAGCGGCGCCTTAATATTAATAATTCTCACTGATTCCTTCAACAGCGGCGCCCTAATAATAATTCTCACAGACTCCATCAAGAGCTGCGCCTTAATATTAATAATTCTCACTAATTCCTTCATTCAAGAGCAGCCCCCTAATGTTAATAATTTTCACTGATTCCTATCAAGAGCGGCACCTTAATATTAATAATTCTCACAGATTCCTTCAAGAGCGTCGCCCTAATGTTAATAATTCTCACTGATTTCATCAATGGCGCCGTCCTAATGCTAATAATTGGCTGCTTTCTGAAATCAGACTTCTAAATTAAAAACGACACCTGTAGGAAGTGGATTCTCTGCTAGAAAATAAAAACACATGTCCCCTCACCACATCAGAGGGAGTTGTGATGCATTGTTGGCATGATAGAAATTCATGATATCAAAAGCAAGAAAGACCGCTAAGACACAGCGGGACTAACTCATCTCCATTTTGATAGGTCCTTGGCCTTTGGATAAGTTTTCCTACAGTTTGATATTTTGTGCAATAATCTAGCAAGTTATCGTTCGTTGCGAAGTGCTATAAAGGGAATAAATAAGTCACAGTCTATGATTGCTTGAGAAAGCATTAATGGGGTAGAGCATGCTGTCTGCAAGGATAGTTAACGGTCTGCAGTATATGTTTTGATGTAGCTAGGGTTGGATGTGTGTTGATGTGCAGAATACGCGAGGCAGCGAAAGAGGACACTAGTGGACCGGGGCTGCCCGGACTCCAATCGACTACCCTACCCTGCCTGTCTCTATCTCATATTCTCTCTCCTGTACAGGGACAAAGCCCTGGGTGCCAAAAATGAATGTCTGTGCCCCCTAACTGCAGCGGCTCTGCAATAAATTTAGCACTCAACTTGGGCAAGGTGCAGGTCATTAAAGGTCTCCAGTTGACTCTGGACAAGGATTGACAATTGAAGGGCTTCCTCTGCTCCCCTCGTTGTGAGATACTTAGCATGGAGTGCATGTAGATTGCCTACTCATTGGTCACTGAGGCAAGTACGAAAGTGAGCACTTTCCGTCGAAATCCCACTACTTTTGAGGAATCCAACATGCTGAAGGGAAAGGCCAGCCACCAAAAGCAGTCAACACTTCTTAAGTGACACACAACTATTGACAAGCACAGAAAGAGGAGCCAAGGGGAGGCACTCACCTGCACACTTAGGGTTGGGACATTTACTGGCGAGCTTCAGATAATGTACAAGGTTATCCGGAAGGTCACAGAGAGCATAGGGGATGTTCCGGCTCTTGATGGTGCGGCCCGCCAGCTCAAGAAGGCTTGGTGGGGCATAGACGAGGTCTCTAACAAAGCGCACAACAAGTGGGTTCCCACGTAGACTCAGCTCCTGTAACTGCACTAGGCTGAGGATCTCCCGGGGCAAATAGCTGAGTAAGTTATTGTGCAGACTTAGAGAACGCAGTGAATGCACCCTGAGAAAATATAAAAGGTACACAAAAGAACAAGTCAATCAAATTAAAAAAACAAATACCCAAGAACAAAAGCAAAAAAGTCACGGGAAATATATAGGCACATTAGCAGCTTATATTAATGCAGAGAACACATTTTAATGTTTTTGCTCCAGAAAAAATGCATGTTTAAAGGTAGAAAACAGAAGGGAGAAAGACCTTGAGATACGAAGATGCTCGCCTGACTCTGGCTGCAAGAGAAAACATCATGTTTAGCCATCAATGGGTTTCCCGGGTAATAATCCTTGGGGCAGCAGCCACTCCTACTTTGGGTGAACTCCCCTCCATTGCATTTCAGAAAAGGTTATCAAACCTCTGGCCCTACTCTTGAAATTAGCCATCCCCCTTCCTCCCTTGTGCCCCTCCTCCTTTTCCCCATGCCCCGCTGGCTTTCCCCACTACCCACCCTTCCCTCCTAGAGCCATATTACAAATAGTGCCCGGGGTGGGGGAGCTTTACGGGAGGTCAGGGGGAAATGCAGCGGGCATATGCGCTCCCTTTTTCCACTCCGGACGCACTATAGTACTAAAGAATGGGCCGTAGACGCTTGGGCGGATAATACAGATACATATGTGTCAGTGCTATCTTCAGAGAGGGTTCTCTCGTTTATATGGGGGATTTGGTCCAATACAACTGCGGGAATCACTTGGACTCTTTGCCCGCGCTATATAATGGTTGGGGGGCACAGGGGCAAACATTCCCTTAGAAGGCGGCGCACTCTCATTACGCCCCTGAGGCAACCCATGTTTAGGCTGAAAAGGGGCCCCATGGTCACTTAACCAACCTGCAGAGGGATCTCTCTCCCCTCTTCAAAGTGCTGGATGGTAGCCACCTTCACTCAGAAACACAGAGCGCCTTGAACCAGCCGCTCTATATTTCAATAAATCGGCTGCGCAAGCTCGGATGCCCTGGGGGAAGCGCATTCATTGTAAAAGGGCGCACTGTCCCGGTCTGCGCCTGACCCACCGGTTCAAACTCAAGCAAAGACAGTGCACCCTTTGGCTATAACGGGCCGTGGCGGATTCCCATTAGGCCTGCAGGGACTGTTATCCTTTCATGTCCTAATAACAAAACGACTGTGTCTATTGAAGACTCCCTGCCTTTAATACAGTCCTCTTTATTCCCATGCCAAATGAAGGCAGGGTAGCAAGGACGTTTATTACAGTCCTTCCGTTATGTCATAGAAATGGAAGTAGGAATATAATAAAAGCTTCCATTTGCAGCACACAAACCTGTATAGTAAAATCCATCTCCAGAGGCATTTGCAAAGGAGGGACTGGCAGCTCGCCCTTCTTGAGAGGATGGCTACCTCGAATGCCAATGAAGTCTCGACAAGTAGAACCTCCCCTCAGACTACAACCCACCCAGCGCTGCCCCGCGACAAGCGACAAGTATTCTAGAGTGTATCTTTTCTGCTCTGTACCTCCTCTTATTTAGCCTGGAGACGCTGCTCTCTGAGCAGCGCTGACCTGGCCGCCACTGCTAGAAAGGGAGAGTGGCCATCATCTTGCACTCCTTTCAATCTGTGGACGGATACATCTCAGCAGAGGCTTCACTGCCACACACCGGCTCAAAAATGGAGGCAGCTAATTAATAGATTTATGGGCATGACAGGCGCAACTAGTGCCAAGTCTCAAGGTCCATTAGGGAGAGGAGATATGCTTTTGTTGTGTAACTAGCCCCCAGTCCTACTGCTTCTCAAATCTAGAAACTAAATGGACCTACTTTGGTGGTGGTGTCACTGTGCTGCCCCAGTCTGGGCTCAGGAGTCCCCAAGTGACCATGTTCTTTTCTGGAGTGTGTTTTTCACTGGAAGTGGATTTTTGCAGTGACCGGCCATGTACACCCCATTGCAATATACTTTGTGAGTAGGCATCTTAGGTCAAATGAGCAGGGAGTACAGAGGACAACTAATATGGTAGCGAACTTCTTTAGACACACTGGTGCATCAAAGTTAGAGTCCTCCTAGAGAACATGAGTAACACACATCAGCTGCTCTTTGCTTAGTAAGTCAGCCGACCTCTGGGTCTCATCAGACCTGTGTGCACTTCTGCCTTTGTCTCTTGTTCCTTTTCACTCTATCACTTCATGGCATGCTGCTCAGCTGCCCTGTGTGTGACTTCTAGACCAAGGGCAAATTTATCTCTTCTGTTTGTTGCACAAGGATTTAGATATGTCCTATGAGAAGCACTGAAGTCTGCAACCTTTCGATGACATAGCCCCTTGGACACTGTAAAGGAACTGCTGTCTGCCCAAACCAACCAGAATATGGTAACGACTGTAAGGTTTCTAAAAGCCCAGTCTACATAAAACGTTTTTCATTCCATCCTTAGAAGGATGGAAGGCTGTGCTGGCCTTTCCAGAATTCAAACTAGTGACCAGCAGATCACCCAGATGACAGTGGTTTTCATTCAACTCATTGAACAAACATCTAACTTTTATATTTGGTTTGTGTTCCTTGTGACAGAGGAGGCAAGAAACACTAAATAATAAACGCAATAGAGTGTCTGTGTACCCACTTCACTCTAAAATATTTTCAGAGTCCAAAAATGGTCATCTAAAATGTAATTCTTTAAATTCGAATGTCAATCAGATTCTCATCTTTTTTACGTTTAATGGACAAACGCTCATTTAATATTCTAACACTGATTTCGCAAGTCAATTTTTTTTAGTGTCGAAAACTAGCAAACTGCTTTAGACATGTGTATCGTTCGGTACAGACAGCGGCTCGCTCTGGTTATTCAGTGCTGCAGCCCCCTTTGTGAGATTTATTGAGAATGGCTGCTCAGATCTAGTCAGTTGTCCTCCTTAACTTGGAGCGATACTGAAGATCAGTCTTTAAAATCAGGAATTTTAAAAACAACATGCACAAGTGTCCTGAAGAAGTGATAGAAGGAGGAGGTTACTTACTGCGCCAACTGTGGGGGTACGCTCTGAATCTTGTTATCACACAGGACCAGGTAGCTGAGATGAGCCAGATTCGCCAGCTCTGGTGGGATGGAGGAGATGAAATTACCGCCAAGGTACAGAAATTCCAAGCTGTAAGAGCAGAGAAAAGGATTTAATTTTCACACGGACTTATGCTTAGATTTTATCAAAAAAAGTAATTACCAGAAATTGCATAACTCTTGGCAGGTACAGTAGTGGTTATAAACCTTGTGATCATGTGTGGACTTTGTGCCACGTCATTCTTGTCGGCAGACATTTGTCCACCTGCACTCCAGTGCCTAATTAAACAGTGCTCCTGTTTTAGGTGGTGAAATGGCAGTTTGCGGTATGGGAAGGGTTGCGGGCCACTGGGGGTGTGTGATGCAAAAATTACTATTGATGGACAGAATGCAGAACAATATCATACATTCACCCCAGTACAGAGATCTGGGCCTAAATCCATAGTTTTCTTGCTCACCATGCCATTCCACTTTGGACCCAGCGATATGCAAATCAGTCTTGACCCTACACCCAATGGGAACAGTTCAGCCCGAACTCCCAGGCCAGGTCCTGCCTGGACTGGAAACAAGCATCCTAGGGCCGGTTTCCGAGTTTCACCCCTCTTCAGCCAGGATAGCTTGATTCCAGTGGCATGGAGAGCACGGGACTCACGTCTGAGCATACCCGTCCCACTCGAGGGTGTGTGGGCCACATTGTTGGGGGTAGTACCCTCCCATATTTTTTTTTAAAAAACGTATTCAAGGGGCAAACATCAGCGTCAGTCAGTGTAAGCCTTCTGCTGAAATGTCTACAAATCCTTGAAATCCACTTGCAACCACAATTATACAGGTGTAGGACCAGAAGCAGCGGGAAAGTAGACTGCGAATAACAAGAAGTGGATGTGATATGCTGTAGCCTTCAGTGGTCATATTGCATAAAACTGTACACTATCCCAGCCCGTGCCTAGCTGGGAGGGCTTGGGGCACCCAAGGACAAAGCAACATGCCACATAAAAAATTAAATACAAAAAAAAAAAAAAAAAAAAAAATACACTGCCCCTGGTACAGGTGTGAATTCAAGTCTACACAGGGTCCAACAGTACTGCCTTCAAAGTCAGACCAACGATCTGAAACCACTGTTCTAGGGGCAAACAGACTGTTCCACTTCATATATGGTGCGCAAAGAATATACCTCGGGGTGACCCATGAGCTTTCACACCTGTGACTGATACAGCGCAGGGGCAAAAGAGTTCCCTCATTTGCACTGGGACGCCTCCATGAAAAAGAGGGGGTGACCCCTTGGATTTTACTAATGAGAAGTGTGCACCAGGACTCCTACAATCACAGCATGAAGAGCATTGGTCTTCAAACTTCATAATGCCAGGCCACACGTGTAAAGGGGAAAAAAACAAAAAATAACCACTTGAGGCCTCCCCTTGCCCCAAGTTTTTACAATTACTCTGTTAATTTGGCAATGTTAAAAAGTGTCTAAAGATTGGAGTTCTGTTCTGTTCCCCCTTTTACACATAGTATGTCAGGATATAAATGACAAAAAAGGTAAGTGGTGGCCGTTACAAAGTGGCTTACTGCCGCTCAGTTTTTAGGTCGAGCCTAGCGCAGCGCACACGCGCGCAACTATGGGAGGCTTCTTGTGAGCACTCCAAACTTCCCCAAAACTTGTCCGTGTGCGTTTGGCAACTACCACGCATTTCATTGGCCTTTGCGTGTGTCTTTCAATATAGCAAGCATGCAAATGGCCATTTCTCTAAATGTTCACTCCCATAGCGTTTTGGTGTCGGGAGCGAACAGCGGTGTGAATTGTGGCAGCTGCATTCCTCCCTTGTTGTTGTGGATCATGTTACTAATGAAACACAGAGCGGTCGCTTTCACTTTCGCGGCCGCACTTGTTTTCTGTTTCCATGATTTTTGTCCTTGTTAGCAGTTCTGACTTGCACACTCATTATGGCCGCTCTGGGTGCCTCTCCCCGCTTTAAACCCCCCTCCCCCCGCCACTGAGAGCGCTGTACGGCTAGCAGGACCGGCGAGCCGCGAAACCATCACGTGACCCATGGCCTCCTAGCACCATGCTGCGCTTTGTTTTCAAGAGCTGCTTAGTCACCAGCCCAGCCTGTAAGACTTACAACCAATCATGACTAATAGTATGAAAGCCGTCCCGCAAATCACGTGCTGGAAATGCAGTATTCTCATGCTTGCTCCAAACAATATACGTAGACCATGGAATGGTGCTATCCAGACATTTGTACTCTCACTCTAAGCACAAGAGCTTAGACATAAAAGAAGGACTCAGCCAAGCCTGCTGCTTTAAATGTTAAGAAGAATCTGCCTGCCAATTTACAATTGGATCTCTAAACCCAATATTACAGCAATGTATGGCTTCATCAAATGCAACCATGCCAAGCAACGCATACTTAAGACTTACAGAGACAATGAAAAGCTCACCAAAAGTCAGTGTGTGGTACTTACTGTGTTGGATTTTTTTTTTTTTTTTTTTTTAATCAGAGTTAGGGTAATGCCATCTGTGTTATGTGATGCCACTGCTCGCTCACGCCTACGTTGCAGATGATGTTAAGCGTTACATAAAGCACGGAAGCCACCCACTGGCACCACTATTAGTTAACATCAGCACAACACTGTATTTCATTGAAATTGGATGTATACAACCCTTACTACCGTATTTGTTCAAACCTATTTACCATTAGAATAGTGTCCCGTCTTGAAAGGAATCTTACGCTTGGTCCCTGCATACCCTTTTACACACAGTAGGTTGGTACACCATTCTCTGCGCCCCTAGCAACAGCACCGACTTTTTTCTAGTTACTTTTCCCCCCAAATTCAAGCCCTTTTAACCGGGAGTCCACATTAGCCATATGTCTATCAGTCATATTCAGCCAAACACTGACAGGAGAGGAGAGTATAACTCGTATGGTGGAAGCTCTGCATTTTGAGGTTCCGGTTGACGAAGTAGCGTTTTTTTTGTGTGTAGATGAATGATAACAGACAGGAAAGGGTAGGTTGTGTTTGTGCAGGTCCTGTTTTTGTCTTTGTCGCATGGCATGGAGCTTTTGTGAGATTGCTCTGTGGGGTGGGTTTGTCTGGTTGGTGGTCATACTGCTCGCTATGTCTCTTGAGCTACCGAGATTTCTTTTTTGTGCCCTTGTTGTTGTGATTAGTCAACCGTGGAAAGCACCATCCTTATAACAAAAAAATTGTGACTTGTGTTGAGGTTTTACATTATTTTAGGAGGGACAACGTAGGCTAAATCCAATTCACTGTTGATAAATGACCAGTTCACTTGTGTGACATTTCCATACTTTGTGTCGCTAGGTGTGACATTTCCACATCGTGTGACCATATGAGTGACACTTCCTAACAAACTGAACCAAGTCCTTATAATACCGTCAATGTAAGTGTTTAGCCATGCAACAGTTGATGTTGGTGCACCAAGGATATTGTGCTGCATAACTAAATACTTATAAGGTTCCAAAAGCGAGACCTATTGGCTTTGCCAGTGCTTGTTATCCCTTAAAACAAAGCATGTTGCTTCTCTAGGCCAGAGACTGGCGCTCCCCAGGGATCAGATGAAGGCCTCTCCCCCCAGTTTGAAGACCTTTGATGTAGAGTAAGGGAAGTACATATGAGCAAAGCTGGTACCACATTGCACAAGTGAAACAGGCATTTGATTCCGTTTGTGCCTGTCCACCTCGCCGGTGGACTGCGTTATTACAGAAGAGACTGCGGATGCATTTATGGCTGTTTTTGTAATACAGATGGCGCAGGCGCATATTCTGCAGCCGCGTAGCAAGGAGGCGTTTCTCCATTCTCAGGGTGGCTTGGCCCATGTAAATGAGGGGACACCTTCCCAGTGCCATGAAAGAGAAAGCCTACACAAGCCTTTGGGAGGTGCTCCGATTGTGCGCCACCCTGGAGGTGGCGCACGGTCAGCCTACCCCAGTGTTCTGGGGAGTCACACACGGAAGACAGCCGTGCACCCATCCTGAACTTCAGTCCAGATCCGCTGTCAGTGTGAGACAGACCCACTTAGAAGGAGTGGACCTCTCACTGCTGTCTCTCTGCAGTGCAAGCACTAGCGCCGGATGTTCCTATAGTGCCGTTTACGGCCTGCCAAAGGCACGCCAATGAAGATGCATTCAGGGTATAACATGGCCGAGGAACGTGTGTGTGGGGGGGGGGGGGGGGGGGGGGGTGAATTGCACTGACCTTAGCAATAACTTAGGATTTAAAAGCGCCTGAAGCAGAGTTCCTAGTTGTCGAGCTTTCAGGCAGCAATTCAAATTTGATGATAACTCTTGTGATTAATGTCCCTGCTGCAGAGAGAGAGAGAGAGATAGGAGTTTTGTCAAGTGCAGTTTTGACTCGCCATAAATTAGTGCAGAGTCTTTACCAGCAAGTCTTTACCAGCGCTTTAAAACAAATGAAATGTATGAGCGAGAAGGGCTATGGAGAGATGAGGGGCACTTTTTGTCCGGTGGTAGTGAGGGAATCCTAGAAGGTCGTGAGGGGCGTCCAAAATGACTGTGGCACGGGGCGGCGCCAGCGCTCACTAAAGCCAGCCTGAATCGGACACCTCGTGTCTATCGGGTTGAGATGTCCAGCACAGACCAAGCCGGGCCCGATCCCTGCTGTGTTCAAGATATCCATAGAGTACGTGTACATACACGGACTCAATGACGCGCATTCACGAGCCGCGGTCATCCCGGCCGTCCAAGTCCTACAGTGGCCGGTCCCGATGTAAACAGGCTGTGTACAATAAAAGCCGAGCCTTGCCAGGCGCTCCAGCGACGGGCACACACAGACTGTGCAAAGGGCACCCGTCCACGCCAGGCAGACAGACAGGCGGGCGCGCCGACGAGCACCGCGGCTGATGAAATCCGAGTGGTTATTGCCTGGTGCGCTGAGGAGACCGCTCTTATGGGACGCAGAGCTGCGAGTCCAGCAGGCAGGCAGGCTCTGAAGTCACACACATGAGACGGAAGCTTAGGTGGGCAGGGGACCTGCCAGATTATTAGACTACCTATAGAACCCCTTGGTCCCAGAGACCTCTTAAAACGTGGGGAAAATGGGCTCTGGCCCAGGGCCCCAGCCTTTCAGGGGGCCCCGATAGAGCCAGCTCTATTCTGCTGAGTCTTTTGCCCTGGTAACCTTGCATCATTTTACAACCGATTTCAAATATCGTTTTCCTTGAATTTATTTTTAATTTGGGTGATGTGTTAGATTCTATTACAGACATTTTGCAGACAAATGTTTGTTTTGCAACACCATGCAACATCCTCCCCAAAAAGGATTTGAGATCAAAACAGGACCTCACATATGAGAAATGGGAGGGGGGGGTGTCAGGGGTCACATTTTCCAATAATATTAGTGAGGTTCTGTTGAATTGTAATATTGAAAACATACTTCACTATCCCTGAATATTGGATGTAAACATATTTAGAATTTGGACCAGTGCGCCTTCGCATGGTCAGTGACCTACCCAAAGAGAGCATGAAAAAGCTGAAATTGAATAAAATACAAAGCTGTTCCAAACAGGGGCCACGAAATATGTTTAGCCCCTGCTGGACTCGGCGGTCCCCGAAAACACTCGTCAAAATGAGCTGCCCCTCGGACAACGCAGCTGGGAGCAGTCAAGAGGCCGCCATATCGGTCACAACACGTAGGTCTTCACACGCAAGACTTGTAGGTCTCACCCGTCTGCGAGGCGCGGTACAGCTACCGTGTCAGACTGACTTATGACTGCTTCCGTCAATGATTAAACAATTGGTAAGAACCTCTGTGAAGGCCACTGTAAATCTTACATCATTAAGTTGAACTCTACAAATACCTGCCAGGGAGCTCAAATTAGGTGTTCAGCCTTTAATATACGTTTAACCGATTTGAAGGTGGTAAGGATGCCAGCCAAGAAAATATATACACTGCCAAGAAAGATTAGCAATCTCTTAACAGTTAAACGGTCCAAGTACAAGCGTCTCCTCAAACACATCATCTCTGGCATTAAGGTACTGCACACAAAAAACCATAAAAAATACATATTGTAATCACAAACTATAAAATGAAATCAGAGTTAACATGTTAACCCCTTCGGTGCTCATGACGGAATGGTTCCGTCATGACCCACGGTTGAGCTGTGCTCATGACGGAACCATTCCGTCATGACCCCGCCCGCGCAAGATTCCGCCAGCACAGCGGCGGAATCTGCGCAGCATCGAAGGGGTTAAGAAAAGTGTGCATTCAAACCGATATTCCCACCTATTGGTTTACAGTGCTTAGAAACAGTGAGTGTGCCAGTAAACTCATTGTAGACAAAGCATGCTAATTTCATAATTGCTAAACGTTAGAGAACACGAGATGGTGCAGCCCTTGGCCCCCTGGACAAAGGGCTTTAATTTTTATAGGAATAGGCAAAAAGCCCGACCACCAAATGGCGGCCAGACACCAAAGATGGGGAGAGTCGTGTGAACTGATGACAATCAATCCTTGTTGCCCAGAGTCCTCATCTCAAGGGCTTGCACTCTTGGGGTAAATGCTAGGGTCAGTGGCTTAAACCAATCCCACGCTACGTGGCATATGCCTTTCCAATCACCAGCTTCACGCTCAAGGACTTCGGTCTTGCATTTGCTTTGTTATTGGATGTTGACTAGTATCCCTTCCACACCTCAGATTCCAATTCCTCTCTAATCCAATTCTGGATCTATGATGGCCTCTCCATTGTAAACAACGGATCTAGAGAGGACATCTCTGCAGTTAATGTGCTTAAAGGATTGAAGATGGATGTGCCACTTGTGCTCTGCCAGAGAACTCACAAAGCCATAGTCCAGGTTGCACACATTAAAGAAAAGCATTGTTTGTTGAGCTCCCTAGGGCAGGATACATGGACCTCTGGTCACCATCTTCCATGTTAAAACATGCAGACTTGTCAAGCTTCTCTTGCAGAGTTCAGCCCACGTTTTATAAGAACAGTACAATATACACAACACAAGCTATCACTGGATGAAGGACCTGCAGTCTGGAGTATGAACTTGTGAAAAAAGCCTTCAGGATGCAAACGACGATGGGCTATCCTGGGTATATTCCAAGGGCCAAAATAGAAACTACAGGCGGCATCGTCAGGGAACAGCACCACGGCCCTCTTCCCAACATGCGTGGTTGGATTAGGACCGGATCTTATCACTATTCAACTCCTCAATACACCCGTCTCTCCTAACCTCGCCCAGCGGCAGGTGCTATTTCTCTGCATCGCTTCCATCTGTGCAGTGGGATTGCTTACTTAATACAGTAGTACTGTCAGGAAGCAGCGTCCAGTGGTCCAGCTCCCTATATACCTTGCAGAACCCAGCCGTCTAACTTTTGCTTTACTCTCACAAATCTTCTCACTCTGTGAACAAAGACTTAGTAAAACTGAGCTCTCTACATATTAATGCCAGGGCTTAGCAAAGAACCCATCAGCATAAACAGAAAGCATAGCAATTATATATTTTAACGCAACAGAAATACGTCTTATACTGCATAGCGGAGGCACACACGATGAGCCTTCACTCCGTCCCTTACTACGAGCCGGAGTTAATACAGTTACCACTAGTCATAATGCCTAAAGTCATTTAAAGAACTAATGTTCAAGCCATAGAGATGCAACACATTCTATTTATGTTAAACCGAACACGTACATGAAAGGTCATCCAAAAGTTAGATACGTATTTTTAGAGACCTTTCCTAGGATCAGAATATCGGCCGATTACACCCGTATTTAACGCTCTCACCAAAATAGCCTCTTTTGCTAAAGCAATGCTACAATGAAAATGCATGTCACTGTGACAAAATACATGATTAAATCTAGAATTCTAGTGGAGTAATGTTACTGATACCAAGGTTAAATATGTGCAGAACAAGAGCCATACAAGTACTCTTTATTTGTGCCAGTTTTTAGCAAACGCAAGCACAATTATGTACTAGATAGCGAGCAAAATAGATTATTAGACTAGATTTGAATTGAGCAGGGGGTGTTGTGTCATCTTTCACCAACCACTGGCCTATATAGTGAATAATTAAATGTTTTAGTCTTTATTTTCGTATTGCACCTGAAGCATTTGAATCTTTATAGAACGGTATCTTATTTTAGGTGAGCTTTAGAGTTCTGTTAAGTGATACTGATCCGACTAACAACGACAGACTGATATTTGGATTGTTAAACTGGAAGTTGGATTTAGCATCATGAAGACAAAACACATCACTTAGTATATGGGACGCGCATGGTCAGCATTTTTCATCTGTAGTAAGTGCAGCAGAGATTATATATTGTGCATCAGATTTTTCGGTGGGTCTAGCGAGGGTGCACACTAAAGTGAAAGACAAAAGGCAGTAGCTTCGAGGCACACTGTTGAATTATCGGTGACAGAGAAATTTGTCGGGAACAGAATCAGTCCGGGCATAGTTTAGCTGCATCCGAGACTCAGGTGTATGCATTGGCATCTTGTCTGTTGCAATGCTGTGTGCTCTCCCTCAGGGGTTTATTCTAGAGCCAGCCAGAAGCTCCAGAGCGGCAGCAATCTCACCTTGGAATGCCGAGGCTGGTCTGACTTAATGCTGTTTTGGAAGAGTCTCGTCTGTGGGCTACTGACTGGTGTGCAGGGAGAGAAAAGCTATCCCCAGGTATCATGAGAAGCCTTTATGGAGGTAGTCTCCGTGAAGCTTCAGTGTCTTCGCTCTACTATGCATCAGGGGCACCGGAGTGGAAGCTGTGCTAGAGTGTCTTCAGTCTAGGATGCATCAAGAGCACTAGAGTGGAAGCTGTGCTAGAGTGTCTTCGCTCTATGATGCAGCAAGAGCACCAGAGTGGAAGCTGTGCTAGAGTGTCTTCGCTCTATGATGCATCAAGAGCACCAGAGTGGAGGCTGTGCTAGAGTGTCTTCGCTCTACGATGTATCAGGAGACGCACCAGAGTGGAAGCTGTGCTAGAGTGTCTTCAATCTATGATGCATCAAGAGCACTAGAGTGGAAGCTGTGCTAGAGTGTCTTCAATCTACGATGCATCAGGGGCACCGGAGTGGAAGCTGGGCTAGAGTGACTTCAATCTACGATGCATCAGGAGACGTACCAGAGTGGAAGCTGTGCTAGAGTGTCTTCGCTCTACGATGCATCAGGGGCACCGGAGTGGAAGCTGTGCTTGAGTGTCTCTGTTCTACGATGCATCAGGAAGCGCACCAGAGTGGAAGCTGTGCTTGAGTGTCTTTGTTCTACAATGCATCAGGAGGTGCACCAGAGTGGAAGCTGCGCTAGAGTGTCTTCGCTCTACGATGCATCAGGAGGCGCACCAGAGTGGAAGCTGTGCTAGAGTGTCTTCGCTCTACGATGCATCAGGAGCACCAGAGTGGAAGCTGTGCTAGAGTGTCTTCATTCTACGATGCATCAGGAGGCGCACCAAAGTGGAAACTGTGCTAGAGTGTCTTCGCTCTACGATGCATCAGGAGCAGTGGAAGCTGTGATAGAGTGTCTTTGTTCTACGATGCATCAGGAGAAGTACCAGAGTGGAAGCTGTGCTAGAGTGTCTTCAATCTATGATGCATCAGGGGCACCGGAGTGGAAGCTGTGCTAGAGTGTCTCTGTTCTACGATGCATCAGGAGGCGCACCAGAGTGGAAGCTGTGCTAGAGTGTCTTCGCTCTACGATGCATCAGGAGCACCAGAGTGGAAGCTATGCTAGAGTGTCTCCGTTCTACGATGCATCAGGAGGTGTACCAGAGTGGAAGCTGTGCTAGAGTGTCTACGCTCTATGATGCATCAAGAGCACCAGAATGGAAGCTGTGCTAGTGTGTCTTCGCTCTACGATGCATCAGGAGGCGCACCAGAGTGGAAGCTGTGCTAGAATGTCTTCGCTCTACGATGCATCAGGAGCACCAGAGTGGAAGCTGTGCTGGAGTGTCTTCGTTCTACGATGCATTAGGAGGCGCACCAGAGTGGAAGCTGTGCTAGAGTGCCTTCGCTCTACGATGCATCAGGAGCACCAGAGTGGCTAGCAAATAAAAGAGACATCATAAACAGAGGGGGGAGAGTAAAGCACCCTTTTTCATAAATGGGGAAGGAGAAAATACATATCACAAAGTGTGGCTGCAATCCCCCACTAATTCCGGACCACCCCACCGCCTATTGACTGGTGTAGCTATGAACTGCTAATGCAGCGTTCTTGGCGACTCCTTTCTATGGGGCTCCTATACCTCCCTTTTCATGAAGTTCTGCAGAATAATAATCTCAATCTTGGGTTGCTTGAAATAAGAGTACTGCAGTCGCACAAACATTGTAATCAAACAGTGCATGAAAGACTCAAATCTGGCGCCCGCTGGGTGTCACCTTGTATCAGCTTTTCACCTTGCATGAAGAGATTTTTAGCACAATTTTTAAGAAGGTGTGTGTATATATGTTGAATAAACTGAATACGAGCTTCCAACCAAAAGAAGCTATTTGTTAATACATCTAACTGTTTAAATCATAACCTTCAAACTCCACAGATCCAGCTTCTTCATGCCAGGCGGGTGTCTGATCATTTTAATATCTGTGATATTTCATTTTTTTTAATGTTTAAATCTTTACTAACATTTTTTGCATTTTGCACAGTTTTAGGAAAAAATCCTGACAACGTAGTGTGTATGTGGCAGCGTTAGTCAATAGAACATGTACAAATACGCCAATCAATGTAAGACTTTTGAGTTACATGGTAGTCCACTGCAAGAGTCCAAGAACCACGCCCCCTGATAGAAGGGGGTATCTAGAACCAAAGACCGCATCGCCAGAGTATATGAACACAGCTAGAACATGGTGCATTATGCGTCAACCGTGGACATAGGGTACAACTTAATGAGGACAACATAAGATAATGAGGGGTGGGATGAGTTGCCTGTGACTTGTTTCTGCGCCTAGTAGAACCCCCCCGGGAGGAGGGGTGGGGGATGGAGAAGAGGACTTGAGTTTGCCAAACCCACTGATACGGACAGGGTTCAAGGCGCTTGGAAACAAGTGCTCTTCAGTCTATGTGAGGGCCAGAGACGAGCCTTGAGTACCAGCCTCCATCAGCTCGGACGATCCCCCTGCGCCAGTGACCATCTCCTGGAGCTTCAGTACCATAGCATCCCACTGATGCGCTATGGGGAGTTTGCGTAGGCCAAGGAGATCTTCCTTTGGAGTGCCATCCCATTCACCCTAGCCCAATTCAGTAGAGATCGTCGCCAAGCAATTGTGGGGGGCGAGAGAGGGGACTTTCATCTCTTGGTTATGAGACGCTTCGCTGTTATAAGTCCCAGGTCTAAAAATCTAGTGGTGGCCTTATGCTTCTCGTTTCTGCTGAATAGATGCAGGAGGTGGAACTCCGAGAGGTACAAGCCGCCAGGATAGTGGATACGTGGGACCAGTAATCGTGCAGGATAGGGCAAGACCATAACATATGGAGAATGTCAGCGTCTATGTGTTGGCAACGGGGGCAGTTCGCAGCATTTCAACGGAAATACCTGTTGATTTGGGCGGGAGTGAGGTAAGCTCGGTGCAAAACAAAGAATTGTATCTGTTTAAACCGTTGGTTGCGCGGGATGTATGTGGGGCTGCCCCGAACAGTGGTCCATTCTTTATCTGTGAAAGCCCTGCCCAGACCCTCCTCCCAGTGTGCTGTCTAATGGAACCTGTGAACCAACGTATAAGGTGTCGCCCTGTCCCCATCACATGAAGGTATTGTAGTGTGTAGTGCATGGGTGGTTCTTGCTCAAGTGCCCACGTAGACGCCAGGAAAGCAATAAGTGCTCGATGTAGTAGGAACTGCCCAGGGCGTAGGTCCCCTTCCGATAGGAGTTCCTGATAGGCGACTTCTTTCAGGATGGCTCCCTTATCCCCTATGTCCACAATACCCTCCGAGGCCCAATGTTGTAGCTCAGCTGTCGAGGTCTCCACGCGGACTTAGTTCCCCGCAGTGGGATGGCAGGGGCGAATGGAATAGTGGCCCTAGTGATAAAAAGACATCTTCGGAGGCATTGGTATGCTACGTTGAGCAGGAGCACGTCAGGGGGTTTGAGTTTGGAGCAAGGATGGAAGATCCGTAACAGGGAGCTTTGGGACAGCGGGGGTTGCAGTGAAGCGTGTCTAGGAGGTATCGAGATGACATGCATCTGGCAACCCACTGCAGCTGGGATGCCAGATAATGTTCGAAATTAGGGTCTGCCAGACCACCTTAGGCGGCAGGGAGGCAGAGTTTCCTCATGGGTACTCTGCGACGCGACGTGCCCCATATGAAATCCCTCACTGTCCTTTCCCACTGCCTGAAGAAAGAGGGAGGGATGATAAGTGGTAAGGTGGTAAAGCAGTAAAGACAACGAGGAAGGGCCACCATTTTTACAAGGGCAATCCTTCCACAGATCGCCAGCTGGAGAGTCTTCCAAAAACGTATTTGTGACCGGATTGCCGTGGTAGCACAGAGGAGGTTACCATCAAAAAGATCAGCTTTAGTTCTGTATATTCTAACTCCCAGGTAGCGGAAAGGATCTACACACCAGGTGATCGGAGTGGCCCCCAGGACGTACCCTGGATCCGGTTTCTCCCTTATGAATGGGGAGAGAATAGATTTTGCGCCATTGACCCGAAGTCCCGATGCACGCACAAAGTGGCTCAGGGCCAGGTCAAGCGTGTCGGGAATGTCGTGTAGATCTCGCGCATAAAGCAGCAGATCATCTACGTAGAGCGATATGGTGGGCTTGTCGTCCCCTAACGGGATTCCCATGTCTACATGGGTGCGTATGGGAGCAGTCAGCGGCTGCACGGCCAATGCAAATAAAAGCGGGGAGAGAGGGCAGCCCTGCCGGGTCCCGCTACGCACCCGGACGGGGTCAGACAGATAGGGCCCTGTGCGAACCCGAACTGATAGTCCGTGATATATCAACTGCACCATACTAAGAAAATATAGCCTCAGCCCAAATCGGGCCAGCACGGCGAACAAGAAACTCCAGGCCAGCGAATCAAAAACCTTCGAGGTCCAACATCATGCAACCTGATCGGGGCCAGACTGCCGGGGTATACTCCGCAACCCGGAAGTAACATTGAAGGTTTAGGGCAGTGTTACGTTGGGAGACAAAGCTGTTCTGGTCTGAGTGCACCAGCTCAGGGACTAACAGAGCTAAACGGTAGGCCAATATATTCACGAGGATTTTGTAATCTGTGTTTAGAATCGCGATCGGACAATTGGAGCTTGGGGACGTTGGATCTTTGCCAGGTTTCAGCATTGAGACCTTAATATCTGTGATACTTTATGATAGAACAGAGAGAGACAGGGCTGCTGCTTCCAGGGCATGAAGGGATGTGGATGGATGTTGATGTGCCTGCATCTTCAAGGAGAGGACTCCACTGGATGGTACCTAAAAGACAACCTGCATCAGGAAAGTACAAGGACTGGAACGTTGCAGGCTTTCAACAGAGGATGACGAATCGATCCATGGAAACATACCGCTTTTCTGCGTGCCAAGAAAAGCGGCTCCTACCAAGATAAATCCTTTTCTTGATGCAGATATGCTTTTAATGTCAACAAGGTAATCAAAATATTGCTTTACTGATACTATTTCATTCTGCCTCCAGCTAATAAGCTTTACCAATAAGCAGCCTACTTGAAAATTACGAAATGACAGGCAGTGTTTAAGTCCAGCAGGATCTCTTCCACAAAGCATGGGCAGGGCAACAGAGACAAATGTTGGCTCTAATACTATTGAACAATTCTGATCAGTAAATATGAATTTTACTGGTAAGACACAGCAAAGACCGTGAGGCACTGCAAGCAACAGCAGAGTAAACTAAATCTCAATAGGCTGCAACTGCTTGCTGGGATCTAGGGGAAAGTTTGCATGGGCCGACATGGCTAGCAGGAGAATGGGCCCTATGTCACTTCGCCCAGGCCATCAAAAGACCATTGTACTTGCTAAGGAAAGACAAAGAAGTTACCCGGGATGTGACACTGCAATGGCGACCTAAGCAGTGCACAAGTCCTTCAGCACTCGCAGCATTTATTGCTTTGGCAACTGAATGAAAAAGACAAGAAATGTTGCATTATACAATTTGTCCGGGAGTGATCCATTTCTGATTCAGAGTCGCCGGTACTCTCCCGCCAGGTCACCAATCACTTCCCACCACAGACCAGAATAGTGTATTGTTTTCACACGATCGGAGTGGTGGTTCGCCGACACCACGGAGATAAATAGAGTCCTCAATATTAACTGAAGCGCTGAAGGAACCACACTCGCAGCCAATTCAAAGCGCGGCGTGGACCACTGCGGACAATGCTTCTCACTTGGCAGGTCTTCAGATTGGGCAGGCAACAGCGAGAGTGTAAACAAAAGAACCCCCTTGAGCTGCCATCATTTCATGGGCATGCGAGGATCAGACACGCATGGACAGTGCCAGGGGACACAATATCCATTGGCACAGCTGTGGAAAGCCTTCCCTCCTCCTCACAGACAACTCTCCCCAGCCGATTCCCAGCAGTGGGAGGACTGGGACATCAGCCATGCAAATCGGTCAATGTTGTCTTTTTCATTCAGGTTTAATCTTTGCTTAAAAAACAAGTTTGTTCAACTTTTTAAAACTGTTCTCTCAGTATAAAAAGAGTGACATGTCTTCACAAACCCTGCTGTTATAGGGATAGGGCATAGAGACGGGTCCACCTCAAGCCTACATGGAGATATCTCAAAGACAAGAGCCCTGAATGCTGGCTTTAGAAGCCTACGAAGCAAAGCAGCAGCATTCTTCCATAAAAAGAGAAGCTTAACTGCTGGCCACACTTTAAACACAGCAAGAGAAAGAACAGTTACATTAGACACACTGAATGGTGTGATGGATAAAGACTTTGCATGTATACATAGAATGGACCTCTGAATCCTGGGAGTGAAAAAGATAAAAGGAGTTTGGGCTGCCGAAACCATATCAGAAGCTCTTGGGATGAAGAAGCTGAGATTTGACAAGATGAGAGTGGGACTGTGACCGGCCTTGAGAGCACATTAGTTCAGGGCCCAGAAACAATCTGCAGCCTGTCCCAGACGTTTAGTCTGCATAGCGAAGGATGGAGTGGAGAAATATGCACCCAGTGTCCAAGAGACTCCGCGATTACGACACTCCTACACAGCTAAGCACGATACCAGGCCTCTTGGCAAAGCAAATGAGACAAAGTCAACAGGTCTGATCTCGGCGAGCTGATGTAATATTTAATTTTGTTTTTAATTTCTATTGCAAGCAAAAGCATTAGAAATAGAAAAAAATGATAAGACATGGCATCCTCAAAAGGTGTCAGTCATATTCTTGAAATAAAAATGTTAAGGTAAAAAAATAAAAAAAAACCTGTTGCATAGTTTGAATAAGAAATGGTGCCTTGTAGCAGGCAGCTGTACTTTGAACAGGTATAGAAACCCTTTTTAGGTCTTGCCACATAAAGCCATTAGTTGTGTGTTGCCAAAAACCTATATTGAACAATACAGCAGACTTTGGGCCAGCCAATTACTGGCCATTTGACAGCTTTCTTGTGAAGCAAGCAAGCTTATTATTCAATGGCTTTCCTTCCTCTTCTGGTGTTTATCCCTACCCTAGAGCACAGCTTCTTTACCCTACTTTTAACTGGATGACTTGTAGCCTTCCACTGCTTACGTTCAGGGAACTACTTTTCTTATTTTGTATTTCGTCACTGTAACGGGAACACATTCTTTCTTATTCTCTCCCTCGCATAGTGCTTCCTCCTTCAAATCAATCAATCAATCAATGCATTTGTAGAGCGCACTTCTCACCCGTTAGGGTCTCAAGGCGCTAAGGGGAGGGTGCTGCTACTGCTCGAACAGCCAGGTCTTGAGAAGTCTCCTGAAGGTCAGCAGGTCCTGGGTCTGTCGCAGGTGGATGGGGAGGGTGTTCCATGTCTTGGCGGCGAGGTGGGAGAATGATCTGCCACCGGTGGTCGATCAGTGGATGCTTGGAATGGTGGGGAGGTCAGCGGAGCGAAGCTGGCGGTTCGGGGCGTAGAAGGTGAGTCGTTTGTTGAGGTATGCTGGTCCGGCGTTGGGGAGAGCTTTGTGAGCGTGGGTGAGGAGCTTGAAGGTGATCCTCTTATTGACGGGGAGCCAATGCAGGTCTCTCAGGTGGGCAGTGATGTGGCTGTGGCGGGGGATGTCGAGGATGAGACGTACGGAGGCGTTCTGTATGCGTTGAAGTCTTTTCTGGAGTTTGGCCGTGGTTCCCGCGTAGAGGGTGTTGCCGTAGTCCAGCCTGCTGCTGACAAAGGCCTGGGGGACCGTCCTTCTGGTTCCGGTGGGGATCAATCTGTAGATCTTGCGAAGCAAGCCACCCCTGCACTTACTACGCTGCTCCACCCCACCCAGCTCACCTGCTGCTTCTCCCATCTCTTCCAGAGAGTTTCTTACCTTTTTTTAATAGGGCCTGGAAGCTCCAGCTTCCAACCATGCGGCTGCTTTTTTCTGAACTGCACATTTTCATGAACATATATATTTTTATTTTATATTTTATTGGCTGCGAGAGGACAGGGTAGGAGGCATTTTGGAAGTCTAAGGGGCAGTTTTACACGGAACTGATGCATCTGCATAGATGTGTCAGTTTACTTGCGCCAGCGTCAAATGTCCTTGCGCCACCATGGATTCACTGTTTTTACAATACAGTGCTCCATGGCGCAAGGATTACCAGATGCGTCAGAAATTCTGATGCATCTATTGGCCCAAAAGTCACGCATTGCTGGAGTAGTGTCCCAAGCATGACGCAACTCCAACAATGTATTTTGAGGCCTATACTTGCTGTACTACGTCACTCCTTACGGCTGCTCCAAGCATGCGCAAGGTTTTGATGCAGTGGCGCCTTAAAAGCGGTGCAGTGAAATTTTGTAGATTTCACTGCGTCACTTTTACGAGGCCTTCCTGTGGGGAGATGCCCACCCTGCATACATTATACCTGATACAGGTATGTGACGCAGGTCTTTACAACGTGACGCAACTCTAGATGCATCATGTTGTAAATAGGCCGCATTGTTTGTCTGTGCCGCTGTTGCGTCAAAACAATTGACAATGGTGGCGCAAGGGGCTTGTAATTCTGCACCCAAGTCTTTTGTACTCTGCAAGTGCGGATATGGGGGAAGGGGTGAGTGGCAGACAGGGAAAATCAGCTGCTGCTATGCAGCTCCATTTCTTAGGTGTAGTCGGAAATTCAGGTGGTGGCAGGCATTTAGAGGCCAGGCTGGAGATCACGCACATTCAACAGTGATCTCCCGGCAACTGGAGGCCAAAGTAATTGAGATTCACTAAGTTCGAAAATTCAGTGTCAGCAGAAGCAATGTTGCTGGGTACTATTCCGGCTGAAATGTGGCCTTTAGATGCCAACGTATCATACTCAGATTCACTGAGTTCTAAGTAAAGTGCTAAGTCACAGTCACACGCCAAATACGGTCATTTTTAATCTCTCACTTGATGCAAAGCGCCGATTATGCACATTCTCTCTCGCACCTAATCCTGCTTAATATCACAAAACCTCTCATTCTAACCCTCTAGTCAGGGGCACACTATCAGAAAATTCAATCTGGATCGTGTCCTCAAAAAGCATTTATTATAACGAAATAACCTCAAATATGAAGGCGGGCTCAGAAGAGGCCAATAGAGACGGATGAGATTTACCTCTTCAATGGAGTAACATTAAATGCAGTGTGAGACGCCATGCTGAAAGAAACAGCCCCCCCCCCCCACACACACACAAAAGAGGGTGTTTAACTCTTGGTAGAAAGCCTCTGCCATGCTAAGACGCTTCTCTTGATCGGATGGCTCCATTGTGGCAGAAACCAGGCCTGCCATGCAAGTCAAAGTACTGAAATGTTAAGATTCTCCGCCCCTTTCATATAAAATAAATGTTACCTGATCCAATTCCCATTTACTCATCTACTTAAGGCTTACTTCAGACTTTTAGAAAGTGGGCTAGTAGTTCGGCCTAGTCTGTGGATTACAAATACTGCGGAGTCCCAGCTCGATGCCATGTTAAAAGCATGTCTCATCACAACAACATTCATGAAACTACAATCCTCTTAAGGACCAGCTGAATCACCAAAAGGGCCATAGGACACAGCACCTCTGCATCGCTGACCGAGAGTGTATCCACCTCAGCGAACAGCGCAATTGCACTGCTAGGCTGGAAAAAACGAAACAGTATATGAAAGAAGAAGACTTTTCAGTCTATGCTCCCAGGATCTGGAACAATATCGCAGATACCATCAAACTACCTCCATCCTACAAAGTCACTGCACTTTAGCATTCAGCCCACAAACACCCATTTTCCCCGCTCATTCTGGAGCTCACTCCCAGGGCCCTTCCCATGGCCAGCACTCTTCTGCTCTGTAACCAGGTCTGCGCTTCACAAGTCCAGTTTTCACATGTGTGAACTAATGGCACTATACTGTCGCCGAAGTGCCAGGATTGTAGTGTGTGCAGACATTCTGGAAGTGGGACAACACATTAACAAAACATCGCCGATGCTATCATGTTCCCCAAATATTTGGAAGAAATCCGTGGGCCTCATACTTACAGGACGCTTATAAAGTTTGTTTGACAAACCTGCCTATCAGCAACACACTTGGTCACTAATTCAAACGTACACGTAGATGAGAGGACACAGAGAGGAACACCTGGCAAACACATCAGTCATTTCGTGGAAAACAGGAACACGAGCTATTTGGCTGAAATCCCAGAGTGCTACGATATCTTCCAAGGAGGAGTTCAAAATAAGCATGCAAGCTCACTATACACACAAGCATAGCCCAATACACATGGCGGTATAACAAACAAGCATTGGCAAAGCCAATAGCTCCAGCCTATGCTAGATGTAAATGTCCAGTATTTGTAAAGCGCGAATAATTACCCGAGGGCGTCAAGGCGCTGGGAGCCATTGGGACGATTAAGCGAGCTATTGCCAGAGTCGCATGGTGCTGGGCTAATCTGCCGCCGGGGATCGAACCGTAAGCCCCCGGGTTCCGGAGTACGCTGCCCTGGCTGATGCGCCACACCTCTTTCTAGAGCAATTGGATTTGGCTTGGATGTGTTTTAGCCATTATGTACATCAGCCTGGCTGCTTTTCAGCAAGGCAAAACATTAGTGGCGTGGGGTAGAGTGGATTGAGGTAGATTAGAGGAGGGTAGAACAGAGTGGGTGGATTATAGTGGGGTAGAATGGAGTGGGGTAGTTTGGGGTGGATTGTAGAACATTGGAGTGGAGTAGATTGGAGAGTGGGATATATTGGGGTAGACTGTTGTGGGATGGGGTAGATTGGGAACAGTGGAGATGGGGGAAGAGTGCAGTGGAGGGTGGGTAGTGTGGAGTAGATTTGAGAAGGGTACAGAGTGGGTGCATTGGAGTGAGATTAATAGGGGTGAGGTAGTTTGGAGTACAGTGAGTTGGATTGGAGTGGGGTAGACTGGGAAGGGGTAGATTGGAGTGGGTAAGTTGGGGTGAGGTAGATTCAAGTAGGGAAATTGGAGTGGGGTAGGTTGTAGCAGGCTGCGATACATTGGTGTAGGGTGGAATGGGGTGGATTGGGGGTATAGAGTGGCGCTATGTGTGTGTCGTGGAGTGAGTGGAATGGAGTCATATGGCGTGTTGTAGAGTGTCAGAGTGATGGAGTATGTTGTGGAGTGGCATAGAGTGGAGTATGCATGGGGTTGTAGCGCACTGCCATAACAAACCACACATTTTCAATTGAAATCGCCATTACATTTGCACTGAAAAACAGTTTTACTACACACAAATGATAATGTGTGCAAATGCCATCACATAGTGTACTGATGGGTTTTGATCGTATTCACATATTTGTTTCCACCATACCTGAGAATTACACACAAAAAAAGGAGCTTTATTTGCACCAATTCTGATATATTCTGAAACATTAGCACAGTTTTTAGTGTGTAGTAAAAAAACAACCTTTTACACCCTCTCCTCTTACATGGATACTCAGGACTGCCACATAAATTCTTCCACTTTGAAGTCAGAGAAACGAAAGTAGACATCAAGCCCTGTCTGAAGACAGAGCTTGACATTTGACCTCAGTCTTTAAACGCACAGCAAATGTGATAAGACAAGAACAAGATTTAAGGGCCGGTTTACAGAAAGCAAGTTTATGGAAGAATACAGTAAACAAGGTTTGGGCAACAGGAGGGACAAACACCAGCAGGACAGCCTTAAGCTAACAAAGCCAGCAAATAGAAAGTCAGAAAATATGAGTTACAAACCACAAAGCCAATGGTAAGCAACGGGTGGAACACGTTCCAAGGTAAGCTTTCTGAATGCCCCAAGATGTATTTAGCAAACCAAACTGCTGCGCTGTCTGGTAGGCTTCGACCAAAGAAAATAGCACAGGGCTTGACCAGGTTCTACTGAATCCTTACAGCCTGGGGTTTATGATGGACCGCTTTAAGATAACTTCTGGTATATCATAAGCACACCAGATAATCTGCTTGCATTACATAAACTTGGTATACAGGCCCAATGAAGCTTTGGAGGCTACCCACGTTTAACGAACCAGCAGCAGGAGAGAGCGATATAAACATGGTTGCACTCTCCATCTGCAGGGGATTCTTCTTAACATCCCTTGTGAATGGGATCCAGCATATTAAAATGTCGGCTGTGCTGGTCCCAGCCTGTAGTTACGAAAAGAGGTTCCAGTAATGTAAACAGCGAAAAATCCAGTGAGGAGTGTTCAAGCTGGAAGCTATTTCCGGGGTCCAGCGTGTCACAGAAGACTGCGACTTTAGTCCCCGAATAGACTAGAGAGAATCAGAGTGAAGGTTTGAATAATACCAGGGCTAACAAGCTGGATAACTAATGGGAAAGACAGAGGGGAAGGTTGTTCTAATTATTTACCAATACAAAGGGTGCTTCAGTTATTTACATGGCCCATAGCTTACAATGGTCTACAGGCCTCGAAAAATGATAAAAATCTTACTACACATGCAGGTCTAGTAACGTGAATAATCTACTCAACCTAACGGTAGTGTACTTGACCCATAAACTGGACGCAATGTGTCATCCTGGGAAAATATTTTATTCTTTCCTTAGTAACAACTGTGCCCTCTGGGGAGCCCTTCACACTTATTACAACCACCTGCACCCTCTGTACCTGCTCAGAGGCTCTATCCACCCAGGGTGCCCTTCAGATGTTGCTTACTACCACCTGGGCCCCTTGTACCCTCTCAAAGCCTTTCTTCCGTCCAGATGTTCTTCGTACACTTTTTACTACCACTTGTGCCCAGCCCATATCTGCTCAAGGTCTCTCTCCACGTCGAGATGCTCTTCAGATACATCCGTGTCTCACTGTGTGGTCTCGAGACACTCCTTACTACCACATGTGCCCCCCAGGTGCCCTTCACGTACTCCTCCCTACCACCTGTGCCCCCTGGGGTGCCCTTCAGGCACTCCTCCCTACCACCTGTGCCCCCTGGGGTGCCCTTCAGGCACTCCTGCCTACCCCTGGGGTGCCCTTCAGGCACTCCTGCCTACCCCTGGGGTGCCCTTCAGGCACTCCTGCCTACCCCTGGGGTGCCCTTCAGGCACTCCTGCCTACCCCTGGGGTGCCCTTCACGCACTCCTGCCTACCCCTGGGGTGCCCTTCACGCACTCCTGCCTACCCCTGGGGTGCCCTTCAGGCACTCCTGCCTACCACTGGGGTGCCCTTCAGGCACTCCTGCCTACCACTGGGGTGCCCTTCAGGCACTCCTGCCTACCACTGGGGTGCCCTTCAGGCACTCCTGCCTACCACTGGGGTGCCCTTCAGGCACTCCTGCCTACCACTGGGGTGCCCTTCAGGCACTCCTGCCTACCACTGGGGTGCCCTTCAGGCACTCCTGCCTACCACTGGGGTGCCCTTCAGGCACTCCTGCCTACCACTGGGGTGCCCTTCACGCACTCCTGCCTACCACTGGGGTGCCCTTCACGCACTCCTGCCTACCACTTGGGCCCTTCACGCACTCCTCCCTACCTCTGGTGCCCTTCACACTCCTCCCTACCACATGTGCCCCCTGGGATGCCCTTGACACATTCCTCCCTACCACTTGTGCCCCCTGGGGTGCCCTTCACGCACGCCTCCTTACCACTTGTGCCCCCTGTGGTGCCCTTCACGCACGCCTCCTTACCACTTGTGCCCCCTGTGGTGCCCTTCACGCACACCTCCTTACCACTTGTGCCCCCCTGGGGTGCCATTCACGCACACCTCCTTACCACTTGTGCCCCCTGGGGTGCCCTTCACACACTCCTCTTTACCACTTGTGCCCCCTGTGGTGCCCTTCACACACTCCTCCTTACCACTTGTGCCCCCTGGGATGCTTCACACACTCCTCCCTACCACTTGTGCCCCCCTGGGGTGCCATTCACGCACACCTCCTTACCACTTGTGCCCCCTGGGGTGCCCTTCACACACTCCTCTTTACCACTTGTGCCCCCTGTGGTGCCCTTCACACACTCCTCCTTACCACTTGTGCCCCCTGGGATGCTTCACACACTCCTCCCTACCACTTGTGCCCCCTGGGATGCACTTCACACACTCCTCCCTACCACTTGTGCCACTGGGATGCCATTCGCACACTCCTCACTACCACCTGTGCCACTGGGATGCCATTCGCACACTCCTCACTACCACCTATGTCCACAAAGGTGCTCTACAGATACTCCCTTACGACCACCTGTGCCCTACGTAACTGCTCAAATCAGGGCCTGTCTCCAAGTTGAGATGTCCTTCAGACACTCTTTACTACCACCTGTGTCCCCCTAGGTGCCCTTCATAAACTTCTCACAACCATTTGTGCCCCCCACCCCTCCCCCCCGTACCTGATCAGCGCCTCTATATCGGCCGGGATGCTCTTCAACCGGTTGCCTCCGAGGCTCAAGGAGCGCAGCCCCTTCAGCTGGAGCAAGGAACCCGGGATGCAGGTGAAGCGGTTGCCGCTTAGGTTGAGTACTTCCAGGCGCTGCAAGCGGCCCAGCTCCTTGGGCAGCGAGCCTTCGTGCAGTCGGTTGTTCTTGGCCAGCAGGGTGCGGAGGTGCGGCAGGCCCAGCAGCTCGGGGCCCAGTAGGGACAGTGCGTTGCCGCTCACGTCCAGCAGCCGCAGGTCCCGCATTCCGCCTACCGCCGGTGGTAGCGCCGGGAGCCGGTTATAGGGGAGCAGCAGCCGCCGTAGCGCCCGCCGCCTGTCCACGGGGCCCAAGAGCTCCGGGGAGAGCGTGCGTAGGCCGAGGCGAGAAAAGTCCAGTACCAGCCCCTCCGAGGACTCGGGCCCCCCGTCTTCCGCCTCCGCCGGCTCCGCGACACCCATAGGGAGTCGCGCCGCCTCCGCTCCAGGGGTCTCCTCCTCAAAGACCTCGTTGGACTCGTGTTCTCCCGCTGTCGGAGCCCACTCGGGGTCCTGCTCCGGTGACTCTCCGGGAGCGCCGCTCTCGGGATCCTCCATGGCCCGTGACAGGACGGTACTGTTAGTCTCTCTTCAGTGTCTATGCCCTCTCTGCCGCAGGACCAAAGTACAATGCTCTACGCCTGCCAGCGGCAGTCCCTCATCTGTGTTCATGCCACGCCGTTTCCTATAGGCGATCGTAGCTAACTTACAGTCAAGGACGCTTGTTCATTGGTGGCTGCTATATGTCTTCTAGCTCTTTGTGCCTCTCGACTTGGCAGCAATGTTATATGATTGTCCAGTTTCTATGTCGATAGTTAATGAGCAACTTATACAACTTTCCAACCCCGGAAACTGCACGGAGTATAACATAACTCGAAAATGTAGGTTGTTCCGCGCGAGCAGCATCCGGAGGTAGACCTGTGCGTCGCAGATGCAATTATGTATTATACAGCTTACGGGGCCTCTCCATCCCATAATTGGATGTCCACCCGCTGGTTCGCTTTGTCGGCTGTGACGTCAGAAGGGGGTGAGTCCAACACCCACATTTTGCTGAGTCATCCCGTTCCAGAGCTACACAGGGTTCGCAGAGGACACTGTGTGCATCACAATGACGCTGCGGGTTCTGGCTGTACTCTGGCCCGGTTACGCTCGGTGTTTTTTTGCACGTAAAAGAACAGCATGTCCTGGCTGTTCATCGAAGTTGCATTTTCTAACACCTTTGAAAACTGTATCTAAAAATACAGTAATTGGAAGTTGCTGTATGTTTCTTTGTGTGCGCTCACCTCATTTTAAAGTGTGTTTCATTACTTTATTGTTACTTTGGTACATATTAAGTTCCATTTATTATGGTTATCTTTGACTCCTTTCTTATCAAATCATAATCTTTAACTCTGTGTAACATTACCCTATTTCTCCTGTCTCGTCTTCTTTTTAATTAAAACATGATTTTTTTCATCATGAGTTTGTTATTCCTTCATGGCATAACATATCGTATGAACTATGAAATGTTACCCTATACACTTCTGATGCAAATATTCTTATCTACATCTTTATGTAAATCAACTGTACTATGTTTTTCTTAGCCTGAACAAAATCTTTTTAAACTGAAAAAGTGCGTTTTATTGTATACTTCAAAAACCTTTATTCAAATTTACATAAACGCAGCTGAAGACATTTGTGGAGGTGCAAAGTTTGCTGACGAGCGTTGCCATTGTGAGGGTGGTAGTTTTAGTACTCGAGCAAGTGGCACACAAGAGGCTTACGTTGGGGCACAGTGTTTATTTAGGTTGGTGCAGCTCTGTGTAGTACTATATAATTTTCTAAAACGAAGATTATATTTCTCTGTTAGTGAAGGAGATGTGGCCTAACACCAGAACTACCGACTTTGGAACAGGGGAACCAGTCCTGGCATTAAAATAATCACTTAATCTCCCAGTGCCTAAAAAATGATTCAGAACTTGTGTTATTTAATCTAGTGCTCATTGTTATAATGTGCTGTGTTTGCAATGCTTTCCTTGCTCTGCTTAGCCAAGCTTATGTAGAATGTTGGTGAGTGACTGGAAGGATAGACGGCTATTAAAGAGTGGGTTGGGTAGAGAGGATGCTTCTACTTGTGGGGTGTTCCACTAAGTAACCAATAAACCTACAACAATCTACATGAACTGACTACCTAACTCCTGCTTACCAAGTAGGCTTCATCAATTATAGCACTGGTGACGACCAGAAAGCAAACCTACATCAGGAACTAATGAAAACAAAGAAGAGACGGAGATTGAAGACGCGGGAAGACAAAAGGAGAAGCCCTGAACGCCCCACCAGTGTCTTTTCCAACAGACAGCCTGCCCACATTGAACGCAAACACTGACAGCTAAAGAGTGTGCCCTTCTGAGCTCTGAATGTGCTCAGAATGACAATGATGATCGTTTAACCAGTGTCAACATTGTAGTTTTAAAGGTTCAATCTGGTATCAAATGCTGGCTGACATCTTAGAGACTGGAGTGCTCTGACAGGCAGCCACTGCTTTTGGGTCAGACCTGCTGTGCCTGGTACGAGCCACTCCAAATGGATATTTATTTGGCGGCAAGGAAAGGAGGTCAGAGGTTGACTAGCGATAAGGATTTATAGCAGTGAAATTACATGACATACGGTGCCTTGTTGGAGCTGTTTGTAAATGAAGTTCAAACTGCTGTGGAGTTATGTGACCAACAAAAGAGAGAAGACCCAGGTGCTGATTCAGGAATTTATATTTAATATGGTAAATGGGGATGTGGTGTGTTTCTCTTTCTTAGACTTTATGTGTCAACCACCCTTGCATATTTGTCCTGTTATGTATTGTAGACGGAGAAACCACACAAGTTGTCGGTGCTGGTAAGTATTGTGGTTTATTACGGCAATGCAGTAATGGCAGACCCCAGCACTTGGCCGGTACCACAGCCCGCAGCAACCGCTTCCACCAGCGCGTTCAAAGCCACAATATTCCATAGTATTGTAGCCCACGAGACCGCGAGGTGTCCTCGAGCTCTCATGGTGCGGGGAAGGTGAGCCAGCATGACATCCCCTTTCGTTCAACAATAAAACAAAGAGCTGAAAACAAAAGGAGGGAGAGGCAGAAGAAGGAAAAACAAAAACATTAAAAAGAGAATAAAAGAGAAATTATCGGTCAAAGAACACAGTCAGGTCTTGACACAAGAAATGTTACAAAAACTCGTCAAGACACATAGTCCTTCAAATACATAGGAGGTCTACAAATCCTCCCAACGCGAGAAGTGGTACTCCTCTCACAATTGTCAAGAGTAATGCCTCTGCCATCCAAACTCATAGGAGGGACAG
The DNA here is from genome assembly GCF_964204655.1 of Triturus cristatus. NCBI lineage: Eukaryota > Metazoa > Chordata > Amphibia > Caudata > Salamandridae > Triturus > Triturus cristatus. Next base: position 78,588,955 of record NC_140591.1, on the reverse strand, counting down.
GTTCACCTGTCACAGCAGAAGCACGCCTCCCTTTCCCAAGATGATCGAACTCAACATAATCTATAAAGAGATAGCCACCACACTCTCTCTCCTCTTCTCTTTCACACACTCTTCCTCTCTGATATAGAGCAACTCTGCGCCGATTCCAACGTTCACCATTCTCCAAAATGACATAAAAATCAAAAGCACGCACAACTTTGTATGGTCCTTTAAACTTAGACAAGCCCCTAACAATACGACCAGACTTGATCTTGACCCATTCACCAACCCTCACAGCACTCTTGGAGATCACATCGACCCTCAACTCAGAGTTGCAAGAACTATTACTCGATACCCACTCTTTTAACCAAGCAGGCACTAACTTACTCCCCGGAGATCGACCTCTCATGATCTCTAAGGGTGACTTAGATGTAGCCTCTTGAGTGGTAGTGCGATAAGCCCAGACAAGATCCTGGACAGCCCTCTTGACATCTATTCCAGTAGACACCGCCATTTGTATAACCCCCTTCACCATTCTGTTGACTCTCTCAAGGATACCATTGCCTTGGGGATTACGCAATGCAGTGCGATGATGAATAATACCATGTTTTTTGAGAAAAGTTTCCATGTCCAGGGAAACTGTGTCCCGTTATCTGTGATGAGGATGGATGGAGACCCCTCCTCCTGGAAAATCTTGGTGAGACATACTATGGTAGATATGGTGGTAATTTATCGTAGAAAATACACCGAAAGCCACATGGAAAACACATCCACCACAACCAACACTAACCTGCAGTCCTCATCCATCTCCGACATGGGGCCAATGAAGTAAATGCAGAGACTATGCCAAGGTTTGCCAGGATCAGCGATGTGACTCATGAGCGCTTGTTTACCGACTTTGAGTCTCTTCTCGTTCTCCTTGCAAATCTTGCAATTGACAACCCTATTCGAGATTTGACCATCCATTCCTGGCCACCAAAATTGAGTTTTGACCCTGTGCTGAGTCAATCCTTGTCTGAGATGACCTTCATGGGCCATGCCAAAGATTCTGTTTCTTAACCAAAAAGGTGGAACAAACCTGTCCCCTCTCATGAGTACCTTGCCACCACAAGTAGATAACTCATCTAAGACTTTCAGAAAGGAGTGTACGGATGTGGGAACACAACTCTCTCTCCTTTTGCCAAGGTTAACCAGGCGCTTCACTTCTATGAGGGTACAATCTTTAGTCATCTCATCGTTCCACTCATCCAAGCAGAACGCACCTGACCCCTCACACACCACATCCTCAACAGACACCCACTGGATCATCACATGTGTCAGAACCTATTCTGTCGTCAACCAGAGAACTATCTAGCGCCAATCTGGATAGACAGTCCGCTTGTTTATTTTGCCACCCTGAAATGTATTCAACAGAGTACCGATATTCCTGCAGTCTAGTTGCCAACCTGGCTAAACGAGCTGATCCTTTACCCACACCACCAGAGGAAAGAATAGTTAGCATTGGTTTATGATCTGAGCGCAACGAAAATTCAGTGCTCCATACAAATGTGCAAAAATATTCGACACTCCAAGCAGCAGCCAAGGCCTCTCTCTCAACTACAGAGTAGTTCCTCTCAGAGTTGGATAGAGTCCTTGAAGCAAAAGACACAGTCTTTTCAACCCCAGCATGATTCTGAGATAATATTGCACCCAGACCCGTTGCACTTGCATCCACTGTGTTAATAGATCGTAACTTGATGTCAAATAGAGACAAGATTCCAGGATCACAAATCTCTTTCTTGATGGCCTCAGAACATTCCTTTTGTTCCGAACTCCAAACAAAACTCTGACCCTTCCACAAAAGAACCTTGAACCTTTCAGTGTTGGTGGCAAAACACTTGACAAACTTTGCATAGTATTCAATTAGGCCCATGAAAGACCTTAGTTGGTCTTTGTCAGTGGGTCTTGGTGCTAGTTCAATGGCCTTGAGAAGACACAATTTGGGTTTGACACCTTCAGAGGACACTGTGTAGCCTAAATACTCCACACTCTCAGAGAGAAAAGAGCACTTCTCCTTGCACAAGTTGATACCCAACTCTGAAATCCTTTTCAGAGCTTGATTCAACACAGCATTGTGTTCTTGGACAGTTGCACCAAAGATTAAAATGTCATCCTGGAAAAACAGAATGTTAGACATAGCCTTGAAAATTTGTGACATAATACACTGGAAAACGCTGGCCGCAGAAGAAAGGCCAAAAGGCATACGTGTAAAACAAAATGTTCCATCCAAAGGAATGAAAGAAGTGAAAGCCATGGAATCCGGGTGGAGCTTGATTTGGTGATACGCACTCTTAAGGTCGAGTTTGGTGAAAATGTTTCCACCTTTCAATAACATCACTAGTTTGTTGATGTTCAAGCAACGAGTAGATGTCGGCAATGATGTTCTGATTAAGCGCCCTCAAGTCCACGCAAAACCTAAGGCAACCATCAGCCTTACGCATGATCATCACAGGTGAAACCCAGACTGAGGCCTCCACCGGCTCAATGATCCCCTCTTTCAACATATCGTGTAACAATTCTTTTACCCCATCTCTGACTATAACAGGAACCCATCCGAGCTTCTGTTGTACATGTATGGCTCCCTTCTTAAGAACAATCTTATGGACGTAACCTTTAAGAAGACCCAATTTTTCATTGAACACATTCTGATGAGAATTAAAAATGTCTTCCATGGATTCATCTTCTACAACCATGACTTGTGTGGGATCTCTGGGATCGATTTTCGTGTGAAGACCATACTAATGTACCCATCCTAAAATTGCAAGCCCACTTTCTGCCACAAACTTTACCATGGATGGACCTTCCTTCAAACTCAATAAGGGATTCCATAAACCCTACAATGTCAATAGTTCACCCTGATAACTCGTAGGTGTGATGTCTTTGAGTTTGAGACTGGTATCCCTCCACATGCGTGTAAAAATGGATTTTGGAACAATGGTGTACTTAGACCCTGTGTCAACCATAAGTGACATCTCTATGCCATTAACCTTAAAAACTGCTTTGGCCTGTTAAACCTGCGCAAATCATTCTGAACATCAACAGGCATTTCATCATTAACACAAAAGATTTTGTCAGGGGTCTCAGCCTGTTGAACAGTCTCCTCTGCTACCCAGGCAACTTTGCCCCTTCTGGCTATCCTACACATTTTAGCGAAATGTCCAATACACCCGCACCTCAAGCACTCCTTGTTCTGAGCAAAACAAAACTTGGACTCAGGCCCATGACTGAGACTGCCACAACGGTTGCAACACTTACTCGGGGCAGAAAAGGGTAAAACCCTACCCCTTTGGCTAGGGTATCTTACGCGGGAGATACTAGACTGAGCACTAGATTGAGAAAATCTGTAAACAGCACCCACTTCAGAAACCTCCCCTCTTTGTTCAACCTCCTCTAGTTCTTTCATGGACAGGTTGGACTGTTCAAGGACCTTGGCTATCCCTATGGCGTCTGTTAAGCTGGGATTATTAGCCGCCCACAACCTCTCCCGAATATTCTTGTTCACACTTTGGACAATGAGCTGATATCTAATAAGTTCATCTGTCATTGCACCAAAGTTGCACTTCATGGATAATTCACGAAGTCTAGACACAAACTCGTCAATGTTCTCATCCATTTTCTGGTGTTGGGTATAAAACTTGTATCTAGACATACCTACATTTTCTTCCTTGGCGTAGGACAACTCTAATCTGTGCCTGGCTTCTAAATATACATTTTGAATAATTACTACATTCTCACCAACAGCTTGCCATAAATACCTAAAGACTCTCTGGCCTTCCTTACCCACAGCACTCAACAGTAAAGCTTTTTTCCTTGAAGGTTTAAATTCCCCCCATCCAATGCTTCTAAATAATTATCAAACATCAAGACCCAATCATCCCAGGGCATGGGTGGAGAACCTGGCTGCATTAGAAAAAAGGGGGGTGGTATGACTGATACCTGTGCTGATAACGTAGGTTTTGGTACAGCAGGAAGAGGAGCACTACTATCCCCAGACGCCTCCATAATAAACTGCTACTATGACCCTGCTTATTAAGTAGAGAAATAACAACTTAAAATGAGCCTATTGCACCACACAAGCACTGTGAAGATATGCACATTGCCATTACCAAAATGAATACTTAACATGGGTAAAGTACATAAATCACTTTAACACGCCAAGAACAATTTACAACAGGTGAGCGTGTCACCGAAGAAGTCAGTAAGATTAGTACAAGAAAAGAATGAGTCTCAACACTCAAAGTACAATATAACAGGTGTGCGTATGACCAAAGAAGTCAGTGAGAGCAGACTGAAACCAACGAAATAACACCAGGTGTGCGTGTCACCGAAGAAACCAGTAAACGCACTATGGAACATTCTTACCAGGTGTGTGTATCACCAAAACTTGTCAGGAAGCAACCTCCACCGGAGAGAAAACAGCGTAATGTTGAAGACACCATGCAAGGAAACTCTGTCTGAATAGCTTGTGCAGCTGGTACCTTCCGTACTCCACCTAACAGGAAACCGTGGGATGAACAGCAGAATGCAGGGTGTAATACGCGTGCGTGAACAGCACTGGGGATGACGTCCAAACTCCACCCACAGCCAAATACCGGAACGATGAAGGAGGCACTGAAGAGAAATTCTATGTCAGGACAGGAGGCTCCGATTATGCTTTCTCATTTCTTTAGTAGAAATGCTCAGCAGCCAATAAGAACACAGTATATGTAACAAAAAACTATAATACCCATAAACACTAGGGTATGACGTATATAACCATAGAGTCCACCGTATAAAAGCTAATATGGCAAGTACAACATCCTCTTTCTTTGCTGCTCCGCAGCCAGTTAAGTGCTTATTTCTTTTCTTATGCATTACGCTGTGAAATTGCATGCTTGCTGATTACTGTTGCATTGTGCTTTCAGGGTTTCGTTGCTTCGTAACGTTCACCTTGTTTGTTTATGTAGCCATGGTTACGACTTTTCAGCACGCTTGAAATTTCCGTTTCGCTCGCCGCGCTTGTCTTTTCTCGTGCGGGGAGCGTGTGGTTCAACTCCCGTTGTCGGGCGCTTTGCGCTCGCGTTTTGTAGGTGGAGAGGGAGACAGGGGCTTGGAGGCTCGCGCTAGCGCTGCGAGTGCTCCGTATCTCAAAATACCAGGCGGCCGTTACCGCGCATGCGCGGCGGCCATATTTGTTTATCGAATCAGGTGTTTCTCGCCTGTCAGAGCGGTCGCTTCGCACCGGGAGCCCACAGCCTGAGTATTTGCCCCTATTACGCCCATTTGCTATTGAAAACGTTTGGGCTGTATTAATAAGCATAGGCATTGCCTAGAGTGCTAGTTTTTTGCTGACAGCAAGCCCTCCCTCCACATTTGAATTTATTTGATTAAGTGTTCAGATTTATCTACACTTTGGCTTGCTGTGGGTTTTTTTCACTCCCCCTGCATTGTGCCTTTGGCCACTATTGATTTGTTTTTTCTTGTGGGCATTGATTTCTGTTACACTCTGTTAAATGGTAGCGGCAGTTTCAGTCGATAACCTTTCAAGTATTGCCCGGCGGTAATCGCCTCTTATACCATTCGATGATTAACCAACAAAAGAGGCAGGCGCCGGAGACTGGAAGGCAGGAAACAAGTTTTATTCCGTCGGAGCAGAACACATCAGATCGGACAGCAAGGTATCGTCTCGAGGTGCTCTAACCACATCTCTGAGGCCTGGCCTCTTATACACAGGTTTATTGCTTTATTACCGGTTTATCGTACATGGCACATTCTTGAGATTGCTTTGATACATGAAAGAACATCCTCGGAATCCCCGGCTCGGATCCGCTCCCACACATAACTACAGTGGAAGTCCCCACCCCACCCACAGTAGGAGATGGCTATCACACAGCTGGACATTTCGCCAATTCCCAGGGGTGTGTGCGACTGGTCGGGTCTCGGGGGGTGGGGGCCTTAATCTACTGTAATCCCTTTGATGTGAGGTGTTTCCTTTACAGTAGGGGCAATAAACTGCATCCGCAGGGCTAGGTGATGGCCTGGGATCGGTTCGGACAATCGGGCGCAGAGGAAGGGGGTTATCAAAAGGATGTATGACCATGTATGGGATGAAAGGAGGTGTTGGTCAGGCGCGGGATGTGGTTCCATGGCAGGGTCGCGCAGAAAGGAGAGGGTTTATGGCCCATGTATGAGAGAGCGGGGGTGGCCGGCGCGCGGGGGATGTTTGCAGCGCCTGAGGGACGCGCTGGCGATCGGCAATGAGACCATGGTGCCTAAAATGGCCGTCGCGCGTTTTCTGCGTGTGGCGCTTGGGGAGAGACAAGATGGCGCAGATAATGTTCAGATACGAACTAAATTTCCACAGTCCTCCCTTTTAACATATCTCGCCAGCTTGTTTAGTTCGGATCTATCTCCATAATACCACGTACTTCTACTTCGTGCAGGGCTTTCATTCGTTCTGCTTCAAAGTTCAGAGTCTTAGGGCAGATGTAGTTCGTGAAAAGTGTCAAAAATCAACAAGAGAGGAAGGGATCAACACGGCTAGTCCCCTCAGTAGATTATCCACAATCAACAAAGCCAGTGTACAGTAATTCAAATCAAGGGGCACTGTAGTCAAAACAACACTGTAGTCAAAAGAGCACAGAGCCACGGATTCCATATGAACCGTTATGTTCATGGAAAGAAAGTGGGCCACTATGGAACAATACCCAGTGGGTATAAAAAGCCCTCACTCGCCAACCTGGTTGGTGACATGCTTCATCATTGGGCTTCCACTGGGACGACCGAATGTCATCCCAGTGTGCTGCGACGCCAGGTTTCTGCGGAGCGGGGTGTTGTTGTGTGGGGAAAGTGAATTTAAAATCTCCAATTGAGTCAAAAATAAAACTTTAATAATTTTGCTTAATTGGAAAAGAATAAAAAGGAGTGAGGGTCAAAAAAATAAAAGACCTGGTTCACTCCGCGGCGGTCAACATGTTTCTGCCTCTAAGAGTGTTAATCGGGCATTCTTCAGGACCAGAGTGGGTGTGCGGAGCCCCGGTGGTGTGAACTCACTAAGGTCCACCCTACCGTGGGCTACTTATGTGAAAATCAAAAAAACACTAAATAGTGAAAACTCCGCCAATTAATGTAATTAATTAAGGGGAGAGGAACGAGTTTACTAGAGAGGCCAGTCCGTTAAATGCCTCATGGATCCCGGGAGGGGGGTGGGAGCAAATTGGCACACCGCCCTTGCTGCTCTGCACCCGTGAAAAGCCTACACAGCCTCTTGCTGCCGGGTCCGATGTAGTTCGTGAAAAGTGAACATAAAGGTGGCAAGCACTGAATCCCCAGACAACACCCACACAGTATCACAATTGGTATCATGATAAATGTAAACAACCTCCACCCCCAACATTTAATAGTGTCCCAAAACCAACTCCCAAGCGACCATCCTTCTTGCTCCTGATGAACCTCCGCGGAAAGTCTGTGGAGGTGTTCAATCGCCTTGTAGACTGAGGGTGAGTTATCCGGTACGTAGGTACAACAGCTGGACCCAATGATGCGGCATGCTCCTCCACGATCAGCCAGAACCACGTCTAGAACGAGGCGGTTCTGAAGAGCTACCAGGCGGACGGCCTGAAGCTCAGCGGTGTTGTTGGTGAGGATGCCGGCTGTAATGTTCATTGTGGTTTCGACTGCCTGGGTTAGGTGCCGGATGGCACGGCTGTTTGTCATTGGACCCCATAGTGGAACAAGTCCCTTTACTGCATCCATGAACTGTGCTCCAGTGGAGTCGGCTTGTACAATGTCCTTTGCACGTTTCTGCCGGTGATGGTTTGCTGGAGCCACATATGTTGGAGGAAGGATAAAAGCGATGTAGCAGGTGCCTCCCCAACCTTTCGGAAGCCAGGTGTAGGCCTTAGTACCACAGACAAAGTACATATTTGGGGAGGTAACAAAGGAGGGTGGGTCAACTGAGTCCAATGTTCGGGTGATGAGACAGGAACTGTGGCCTACCGGCTGTGTTCCTAGGCCTTCGAGGCACACCAGACCTGTGATGTTGACGACGGATAGGTGTCACTGTTAGGATGACGGCCGTTCGTTTCCGGAGGTAAGAGAAGGTGGGTCTGGCTGGGTTGTTGAACACCTGCATTTCAACTCGCTCCTTGGCAGGGATGTCCATATGGAAAGAGGTGTTTGATCTCAGAGGACAAAAGGGGGCAGAGGTTTTTCCAGTTTGGTTCAGCCAGAACCCATGATAGAAGTGCGACACAGTTTTGCCGGAAAGGGCATTGTCCTTGTAACTTTCTTGCAGGAGGATTAGCCAAGCGAGGCAGGAGCCATGGACAGAGAAGGGCGAAGGGATGAAAGGGATAGAATGTACAGTGGCATGTGGTAGCAATCCACAGATCCAGCAGTTAGTGGCATTGGCGGCAAGATTGTGTTGGTGGAGCAGTTGCACAAAAGAGTTATTCCAGAACTCCTTACGTCTTTCTCGGAGTTGGGGTGAAAGAGAAATCAGATGGTGTTCTTTCATGGTGGTGGGTTGAGCAGTGATCAGCAATGTCTTATGAGCGGGTGCGTTTTCTTCCATGATCCAGAAAGTGACCATGAGAAGGAGGCAAAGGAGAAGGGTAATAAAAAGTGCAATAGTCTTTGAGCGGTGCATTTTGTCAGTCTTTGGGTTTTTGTAGTGGATCTTCGGACGTCCGGTTGCTTCCATCATCTTCATGTCGGGCGCTTCCATCACCTTCAAGGGACTCGGTAGCGGGCAGAACCACAGGCTTTGTTTAGTTTCTCTCCTGGAGGCCTTTGAGGTGACTAGGCTACCGCTCTGAGATTTCAACTTTAGTTCATGGTCTGCTTAGCTGAAGTTCCCTCCTTTCGTCGTAGGGTATACCCTTCTTTGGATGGCACAGTGGGATCGGGATGTTCAGTCAATTCAAGTGTCTCTGTATTCGGGTAGCAGCTCAGGGATGGTCGGTCTTTGTCCAGAAGTTCCTCTTGGGCGGTGATGTTGTCGGTGGTCGTCAGGGTCGATGATACCTTCTTGCAGTGGTGTGCATGCAGCCAATTACGTTTCCCCTCCACTCGAAGAGCTGTTCGGGTGGTGATCAGGACTTGCAGGGGGCCCGTCCACCGGGGCTCCAGACTCTTGGTGCGCTGGAAGTTGCGCACTAGGACAAAGTCACCGGGTTGGATGTCGTGTCCGGGGCCCCTGAAAGCATCGGGAATGGCTTGCAGCACCTGCTGATGGATAACAGACAACGTTTTAGTTAGATTGTACAGATGGTCAGACATGAGGACGTCCGGGACGTCGTGAATGGATGCTGGTTTTGGTGCAGTCCAAAGGTTCATGGGTCGCCCGAAGACGACCTCGTAGGGGGTTAAGTGGTGTTTGGTAGGAGTGGAACGCATTGATAGCAATGCTAGTGGGAGGGCGTCTGCCATTTCAGTCCTGTGGTGGCAACTATTTTGGCTAGTTTGAGTTTCAATGTGGCATTATGTCGCTCAACCAAGCCTGCAGATTGGGGGTGGAAGACCGCATGAAACTTCTGTTTTACACCCAACCCTTTTAAGATGAGTTGGATAACTTCGGCTACGAAGTGGGGGCCGTTGTCGCTCCACAAAATTCGACAAAGGCCGTAACGGGGGAAGAATTCTTTCAGTAGTACTTTTGCGGTAGTCATAGCAGTGTTGTCGCGGGTTGGGTAGGCTTCCACCCATTTGCTGAAGGCGCACACAACGACAAGCACGTACTTCAGGGTTTGGCACCTTTCTAACTGAATGTAGTCCATCTGTAGGACCTCAAAGGGGTGACTAGGAACCCCAAACCCTCCCCTGGGTACAGCAGTTCCTTTACCAGGGTTGTGTTGGAGGCATATCAGACATTGTTGGACTAGGCGTTTAGCTGAGTCTGGGATTTTGTCGTTGTGCCAGATTTTGGAGATGAGTTCAATCATGGGGGCAGACCCTATGTGTGCGGGGGAGTGTGTCATGGTCAGCATGGGAATCAGGTATGAGTCAGATAGCAACCATTTGTTCGTGTCTCTAGTTCGCCTGCAACCTTCATCGTCTTTCAATCCCACCCGTGCCCATTCAGTCAATTTGTGTGGTGAGCTGGCCAATTGTATGTCTCTAATGGTTTCCCTAGCATCCTTCCATTTTTCAGTTTGTGATCTGGTCACGTACATGCGTGTTGTTGACCTATTCTCGGCTGTGGTTCGGGCCGTGATGTCAGCCAGCGCATTTCCCTGTCCTATAATGTCCGTCACCTTTTTGTGTGCCTGGCATTTGATCACAGCTAGCCGTGTGGGGAGGAGGACTGCTTCGGTCAGAGCGGAGACTAGATCTCCATGTAGGATGGGTGTGCCATGGGAAGTCAGGAATCCCCTCTCCCTCCATAGGAGCCCAAAGTGGTGAACCACCCCGAAGGCGTACTGGCTGTCGGTGTAAATGTTTGCGGTTGTCCCCGCTGCTAGGATGCATGCTCGTGTGAGAGCAATCAGTTCAGCCGCCTGTGCGGATCGCTGTGTGATGCGGGCTGTCTCAACAACTGTTCGGGCCGTGGTGACTGCATAGGCGGCTGAAGTGGTGCCGTCGGGGAGCTTGATGCATGAGCCATCTACCCACAGCTCTCCGTCAGGATCTGGGAAGGCAGTATCTCGGAGGTCAACCCTACTCTTGGTCTGTTCGTCGGTGAGGGTCACACAGTGATGTATAGGGGACGCATTGGGGTCATTGTTAGGGAGAGGTAGCAGAGTGGCTGGGTTCAGAGTGGTGCATCGTTTCAACGTGATGTGGGGTGCAAGCAGAGTCAGTTCATAACCAGTCAGTTGTGCGCTAGTCAGGTGTTGAGTCTTAGTCTGGTTCAGGAGGGTGTCAACTGCATGGGGTACTAGCACGGTGAGGGGGTTTGAAAGCACGATCCCCTCACTTTGTCGGATAGAGACAGCAGCGGCGGCTACCGCTCGAAGGCAGGCGGGCAAAGCTCTGGCTACAGGGTCAAGAGTGGCAGAGAAGTAGGCACAAGGGCGTTGCTTGGGACCTATGGACTGGGTTAGAACAGACAACGCGCATCCCTCTCTTTCGTGGGTGAAGAGGGAGAAAGGTTTAGTGTAGTCTGGGGTTCCTAGGACTGGTGCTGAGCAAAGGGCATCTCGTAATTCTTTGAAGGAGGATTGGCATTCGGGTGTCCAGGGGAGGGGGAAGGGGACATCTTTAGCCAACAGGGAAAGCAGAGGTTTTACAATAAGACTGAAGTTTGGCAACCACTGTCGACAGAAGGAGGTGAGGCCTACCAGAGACCGCACTTGCTTCTGAGTTTTGGGAACAGGGGTTTCTAGGATGGTCTGAATTCGGTCAGGTGTAAGCTTCCTCCCATCTTTGGATAGGAGATGGCCTAGGTATGTCACTTGGGGTTGGCAGAATTGCAACTTCTTCCTGGAGACCTTGTGACCGTTCTCCGCGAGGAAGTGGAGGAGGTGGATGGTGGCTGTGACAGCAAGTGGAGTGGTGTCGGCCGCCAAAAGAATATCATCGACGTACTGTATTAACACCACTCCGTCCGGTAGTTGAACTGCATCCAGTTGTCTCTTGAGGGCTTGGCTATATATGCTGGGACTCTCAGTGTAGCCTTGTGGTGCCCTACAAAATCTGTACGAACGGGCTTTTAAGGTGAAGCCGAAAAGGTAGCGGCTGTCTGGGTGGATGGGGATGGAAAAGAATGCGTTCTTGAGATCAATAACGGTAAAGGTAGTGGCAGTGGACGGAATCAGGGTGAGGATGGTGGTGATATCTGAGACTACGGGGTACTGAGGTATGACTACTTTGTTAACCTCTCGTAAGTCGACAATGAAGCGGTATGCTTTCTCATCTCCCTCGCCTTGCTTCTTAACAATGGGTAGGATAGGGCTGTTGCAAACATTACTAACTACTTCTTCTACCACTCCTGCATCGACTAGGGACTGGATGATTTCCACCAACGCCTTCTCGCCTTCGGGCGATATCCGATACTGTGGAAGCTTTGGGAGCACTGCGTCCGGTCGGACAGTTATGTGTACAGGGTCGATCACCATGCGTCCTACGTCTGAGTCGGTTTTAGCCCATAGATGTGTGGGTAACGTGTCAAGTAGGGACAGGTCAGCATCGGTTATGGAGAGCATACGTCGTGCGAGACAAGGCCTGAACAGATCTGGGTTATCGTGCAGTATGACTTGAACTCCGTCTGGGGAACATCTGATGGTAGCCCGGAAATGTTTTAGTAAATCAAGACCCATAATGGCGTCGGGGGTGTTGGAGGAGAGCAGAAATGTCGTGTCAGTGGTGTTATTTTCCAAGTCAAAGGAGATTGGTGCGGACAAGGGATTAGTGGAGGGCGTTCCATCAAAGCCTATTGAGGTTACATGTGAGCCAGACAAGGGTGCCCTTGGGATCAGCCGTTTAGATAGCGCACTACGTGTGGCCCCAGTATCTACCAAAAATGGAGACTTTGTGCCCAGGACCTTAGCAGTGACGTAAGGACCTTGCTGGTCAACACGGAGTTCGACTGGATCCCTCCCTTGCCCCTGGCGGTCCTATGCAAAGTCATGGGCGTTTTCGTAGTCGGACTGCTGGCACTGGTTCTGTCGGGGGCGGTCGAAGGTGTTTGGTCTGTCCGGCCTGTCGTTGGTGGTGTCGTTCGTGTACCCTCGTCCCTGTCCTCTATTTCTGGGGCTGTTTGCTATGTCTCTTGTGTCCCTATTCTTGTTCATATCCAGAAGGACCGGGCACTGGGATTTCCAGTGTCCGAACCCTTTACAGAACGCACACTGATTCTCGTCTAAGTCCCTGCGTCCAATGTAGGGTGTGGGTGCATGGTCTCTAGGGGGTAGTTTTCTAGGAGCAGTCGGTTGGTAGTTTCCCTTGGGAGGTTCCCTTCCTATGGTCACCCCTTGCAACTGTGCGATCATTACCCTTTCCTTCAGCTCCTTTTTCTTTCTCTCGGACGCCCTATCGTTCTCATTCTTTTGGTGTTCGTAGTACTGGGCCATCTGGAGGATAGCTGCGGGTTTGGAGGCTGCCCAACTACTCTCGCTGGTCTGTAACTTCTGGGAGACTTCCTGTGACAGACCCTTCACATAATTCTGGACAAAGAGGTGATGTCCGGTTGCAGTGGTCATGTCCTGGCCACTATAATCGGAAAACACTGTCTCGAATCGAGAGAAGTATTCGGATACATCCTCCTGGGGTTTCTGGTGGCAAGCTGTCACTATCGACCAGTCTACCTTCCTTTCTGGGATTAGGGTCTTTAATTTCTGAACAATCTTGTTTGGGAGTTCCAATATGGCCTTTAGAGGTTTCTGTCCAGGTTCTCGATGCTTGTCTATGGTATCGAGTTGTACCCAGGTATATCCGAACGGCTCAGCGTGGTCGACTTTCCGGATTTGCTTCCACACATCAGCCGGCAGACATAACCTGAAGAACAAATCGATATCCGCCAAGGTCATTATAGTTGAACCTAAGGCCGTACCTAGTTCTGTGTAAAAGGCAGTCGGGTTCTTTCTTAAGTCAGGTAGGGTTTTTCTAAAGGTCAGGATGTCTTGTCGGTCCCATGGCTGATAGACCCAGTTATATACAACCCTTCCCTTCGCATCTTGGTGGTTGATGTCATCGTGTGTTCCCTGACCTCGTGGGGGGACCCAGTAAGGAGCGGCTTCCTTGATGGACATCATGGTATCAGCTTTTCCTGCCTGGGGTTCAGTCGTTATGGGGGTTTCTGTCTTGGTCGTCTGCCTGTGTTCTTTAAGATGTCGGAAGACTTCGAGTGTACGTGTGAAGAGGTCCGTCACATCGCCCTCTCCCTCTTCCCCAATATCAACCTTTCTATACAAGGTTGCTAAGCCTTCGGGACCTTTATCCTGGTACCTATCCTCATAGGCATTCAGAGTGTGATAACAAAGTCGTACGACTAAGTGTCGTTTGTGGTTGTCGGCATACGAGTTATACATATCTGTCACATATTCCTCACTTTCCTTCCGTTCTACTAGTGTTCTCACTACCTTATCGATTCCGGCTCGTTCACCCTTTGTTAGCCGATTCATTCTGGCGGAATCTTTCTTTCTCGTCTCAGGGTCATCTAACGTTATTGCTAACGTTGTGTTCAGTACAAGAGGCTCGGCCGGCGCGGAGGCCGTGAGGACCGAGGCCCTGGTACTGCTTTCGCTTGCGTTCAGGGGTTGTGGGTGCTGCACTATAGGTTGGGAGGGAGCGTATGGAGGGGGCATGTAGATGATCGGAGGACCTAATAGCAATTCATCGTTCGCCCGTTGCTTGGAAGGCAACTCAGGGTAGAGCGTAGAGGGGGTCCTAACAGGGCACTGGCCTGACGTTTCAGAATCTTGTTTTTGTTTAGCTTCCTTTCTCTCCTTTATTTCTTCCTCTAACTTTCTAGCGGCAAGGTGAGCTGCCTTTCGTAGTTCTTTTTCTGCCTTTACTTCTTCTCTCTTTTTCCGTTGCGTTGTTTCTTTGCGCCACATGCCAATACTGTTGAGCATAGTGGGCCTCGTTTTATTGCTACGTAAAGCTATTTCTAGCGTTTCTATTTTATGGTCATCAAAGGATCCCATCAGTGGCCACTGACTTTCGGAGTCCTTCTTTGTATATTAATGCCATAGTTTGCTATAAGCTACAGCGACTAGTCCATATTTAGTAAACATGTCCTTATTAGGGTTGCCTTCCAGTGGAGCCGGATGGTTCATCTCTAATAAGCGGTCCGGGCAGAACCAACTACTAATCAGTGGGGAGAAGATAGGCATGACGGGTTACAACGGGGACAAAAGTCTGCACTACCTATCTTTTCACTGCTTGCAAAGACTAGACAGAATATCTCTATTCCACGTTATTTGTAAGCAGAGAATACCTCCAAAGAACCAATATCGAACAACCAGTGTTCGGACAATCAAACAATCAATGGTGAGAAAGAGATAGGCACGACGGGTTACAACGGGGGACAAAAGTCCGCGTTACCTATCCTTCACTATCTGCAAAGACTAGACAGAATATTTCTATTCTACGTTATTTGCAAACAGAGAATATCTCAAAAAGCACTATTCGTCAAAAACAATCAATGTTCGGACAATCAATCAGTGGGGAGAATAATAGGCACGACGGGTTACAACGGGGGACAAAAGTCCGCGTTACCTACCCTTCACTATCTGCAAAGGGAGAGAGAGTGTTTCTACTCTTCCCCGTTTGTAGGCAGCAAATATCTCAAAAAGAACAATCAAATAAGCAATACTAGTATTTTCAATCAATCAATCAATCGTTTCGCAATTTGTCGTGTTACACGACCTTACCCGGACCGCATGGACAGTTTCTCGTCTTCTGCCTCCAGCGCCCGATCGTCCTCTACTCTCTGTATTTGCCGCGGCACTCCTGATGGTTCCCAGTCAGGACCGTAGATCACTTGAGAGAGGTCTGCTCGGAACCAGTGAAGTTCGGATGATCGGCTGCCAGACGAGGGTCTATCGGGCAGGAGCTCTTCCCGATCGTTGCAGTCGTTCACTCTGTCGTCGGGACCTCTCCCGTTGGATCCACGTGTCGCTGATGGGCCCCACGTTTGGGACGCCAATTGTTAAATGGTAGCAGCAGTTTCAGTCGATAACCTTTCAAGTATTGCCCGGCGGTAATCGCCTCTTATACCATTCGATGATTAACCAACAAAAGAGGCAGGCGCCGGAGACTGGAAGGCAGGAAACAAGTTTTATTCCGTCGGAGCAGAACACATCAGATCAGACAGCAAGGTATCGTCTCGAGGTGCTCTAACCACATCTCTGAGGCCTGGCCTCTTATACACAGGTTTATTGCTTTATTACCGGTTTATCGTACATGGCACATTCTTGAGATTGCTTTGATACATGAAAGAACATCCTCGGAATCCCCGGCTCGGATCCGCTCCCACACATAACTACAGTGGAAGTCCCCACCCCACCCACAGTAGGAGATGGCTATCACACAGCTGGACATTTCGCCAATTCCCGGGGGTGTGTGCGACTGGTCGGGTCTCAGGGGGTGGGGGCCTTAATCTACTGTAATCCCTTTGATGTGAGGTGTTTCCTTTACAGTAGGGGCAATAAACTGCATCCGCAGGGCTAGGTGATGGCCTGGGATCGGTTCGGACAATCGGGCGCAGAGGAAGGGGGTTATCAAAAGGATGTATGACCATGTATGGGATGAAAGGAGGTGTTGGTGAGGCGCGGGATGTGGTTCCATGGCAGGGTCGCGCAGAAAGGAGAGGGTTTATGGCCCATGTATGGCGGGGGTGGCCGGCGCGCGGGGGATGTTTGCAGCGCCTGAGGGACGCGCTGGCGATCGGCAATGAGACCATGGTGCCTAAAATGGCCGTCGCGCGTTTTCTGCGTGTGGCGCTTGGGGAGAGACAAGATGGCGCAGATAATGTTCAGATACGAACTAAATTTCCACAACTCTGTGTCACGATGGAAGAATATTATGAGGAGGATGGCTATTATTATGAGGAGGATCCTTCTGGCTCTTTGGAGCATGATTTGGTGGAAGCGCTAGATCAAGGGGTGCAACACTCCGTGAATAAGGCGCTTGTGCGCGCTATAAATCCTTTGAAGCGACATTTGTCTCTTTACGCGCAGCAGCAGGGTTGGTTACCGCCTGCACGTGCGTCAAAGTCTCCTGTCAATCCCCATAGGTCTGATTTTCAGCGGTTGGCTAAAACACTGTCTTCGGACACGGCCTCTCCTAAAGGGTCGGCTGGGACCTCTTTTTCTTCCTTCCATGATCCTGATGCTGATGATGCGCATTCCTCCTCTTCTGAGTTTGACCCACCTCCTCGGAAAAGGGCTCGCAAGGAGCATTTTGTTGACGCTCCTTCCAATCCTCCCATTCTAACATTTGAACCTTCGGACATTATGCATCCCCACTCCTCTTCTTGGTTACCTTCACCAGCGGTGGCTGACTATGTGCAATCTCACATTCGCCAACCTTTTGCCCAGGATGTCCGAGCCCGCATGAGATCTGAGTGTCCCCGTCCTGATCTGGCGGACCATTTAGCCGAGACACCGGAGGTCTACCCTACCATGGTCACCTACCTTAAGAAGTACGCAAGAGACCCCAAAAAAGGTTTGGACAGATCTTGGCGCTCCTGCCAGGATAAATTATTAGATTTATTGGGCCCACTCACAAAAATGTTGGATTTGGGTGTTCTAGCTAAAGAATCATCGGCTCTTGTAAACCCGGATGAACTCATTCAATGGGCCCAGAGGGCCATATGTCAATTGGGCAATGCCAATTGTGCTCTTTCATGCGAACGTCGCCGCTCCATCCTTCTCCGCCTGGATCCCAAGCTGGCGGAGCTCTCCTCTTCAGAGGCCGGTCCCTTGGCTCAGGGGCTCTTATTTGGTCAACCATTCCTCAAAGAACTTTCCAGTTTTGTGGCCACTTTCAGTGGCCTTGACAAGGCCCAAGCCTCGCTGCGGCGGGCGTTTCGGCCGGTTTTTGCAAAGGCCGGGCGTCTTAGGGGACGTTCGTTCGTCCGAGGATCCCAACAAAATTCTCAACGAGGATTTCAGTCCCACAGTGGAGGTGGACAGGATTCCGGTTTTACCACCCGTTCAAACTTCTATCCCTCCCGTAAGTGAAGGGGACAGTTCCGGAAAGGTCGCTTCGGAGGACAGCAAGGAGGTCCTCTCGACTCCAATACTTCAGGTGAGGCTGATTCCTTTTTCGGATGTGGTTTTGGGGGGAAGGCTCCAGTTTTTTCTCCACAATTGGCAGCTAATCTCCAGCGATGCTTGGGTTCTCGAAACTGTTCAGGGCTACAAGATAGAATTTTATCAGCCCACACCTCAACCTCTCCTTCCCACCCCGTTGGTCTTTTCTCTTCAAGATCAGGAGATCATTTCATCAGAAGTCGACTCCCTTCTTGCGAAAGGGGCTATTCTTCAAACTACCCGCCATCCAAGAGGGTTTGTGAGTTCGGTGTTTCTGGTTCCGAAACGAGGGGGTGGTTCCCGCCTGGTCCTCAATCTAAAAGAGTTCAACGGCGGAGTGGTTTACCGACATTTCAAGATGGAGGGGATCCATCTTTTGCGAGATCTTCTCCGAGCGGGAGATTGGATGGTTCGTCTCGATCTCAAGGACGCCTATTTGTCAATTCCAATCTTCAAGCCTCATCGGCGGTTTCTCCAGTTCCAGTGGCAAGGGAACTGGTTCGAATACCAAGTCCTTCCGTTCGGCCTCTCGTCGGCGCCCTGGTGCTTCACGAAACTTCTGAAGCCAGTGGTGGAACACTTACGCGCTCGGGGTCTCCGCATGATTATCTATCTGGACGACATTCTGATCATGGCGGATTGTCTTCACAAATTAATCTTGCATCTCGATTGGACGATCGATCTTCTCCAATCCTTAGGGTTTCTTGTGAACCTGCAGAAATCTGTCCTCACCCCTTCTCAGGTGATGGAGTTTCTAGGTTTCCAGGTCAATTCTCTGACCTGTCAACTTCTGTTACCCACTCAGAAGATTCGTTATATCAAACGGGAGTTGGTATCGATTATCTCCAAACGGATTGTATCATTGAGATCTATAGCTCGTGTAGTCGGTCTTTTGGCGTCTTCAATTCAGGCGATTTTCCCAGGTCCTCTGCATTACAGGGCATTACAGCGGTTGAAGATCCGTCATCTCCAGCAGGGTCTTCGCTATTCCGATCAGATTCCTCTTTCAGAAGAGGCGAGGTGCGAGATGCAGTGGTGGTTGGACCACATGGAGGCCTGGAATGGACGAGCCCTGTTCGGTTCTTCCCCGGAGATGGTGATCGAGTCCGATGCCAGCCGGTGGGGCTGGGGAGCCCGGTGCGGTCCCATTTCGACGGGGGGTCGTTGGTCCCCTCAGGAGTTGTCTCTTCACATCAATTGTCTGGAACTCCTGGCGGGGTCCTTTGCGATTCGTTGCTTCACGCCTCTTCGAGCCAATTGTTGCATTCTTCTCCGCATGGACAATGTGTCCGCGGTTCGGTATGTCAACAAGTTGGGCGGCACGAGGTCCAAACTCTTAGCGGAGATCGCCAAAGATTTTTGGCACTTTTGTCTACAGAAGAAGATCACTGTTATTGCAGAGTATCTTCCAGGCCGCAACAATCTGATTGCGGATTGGCATTCACGTCATCTTCGGGATTTCAGCGACTGGAGGCTTTATCCTCGCATCTTTCGTTCCCTCCGTCGGTTTTGGGGACAGTGTCACATCGACCTCTTTGCCTCTCGCCTCAACACGCAGCTTCC
Source organism: Triturus cristatus (assembly GCF_964204655.1). Taxonomy (NCBI): domain Eukaryota; kingdom Metazoa; phylum Chordata; class Amphibia; order Caudata; family Salamandridae; genus Triturus; species Triturus cristatus. Next base: position 78,569,693 of record NC_140591.1, on the reverse strand, counting down.
CCGGTTCTTCAGTTGGAGACCGGATCCGAAGCCCTGGCCACGGACGCGTTTCTCCAGTCCTGGCCTGCCCTTCTGTGCTATGCCTTTCCTCCGTTCATGATGATTCCGAGAGTCCTGGCTCGCACAAAGCGTTATCAGTCAGAGCTGATTCTGATTGCTCCTCTGTGGAGGGCTCAGGCTTGGTTCCCAGTTCTTCTGGAAATGTGTTGTGCGGTGCCGATCCTTCTTCCCCAGAAGTGGAATCTTTTGCTGGACCCTCTCGGGAATTCGCATCCCCTGATCCAGTCAGGCTCTCTCCGTCTTCTGGCTTGGCGACTTTCGGGGACCCTTGGTCGGTCCCAGGCCTTTCACGCGACGCTTCCAAATTTATCAGTGGATCTTGGGCACCCAACACTCACAAACGCTACGCAGGTTCTTGGAAACGATGGTGTGATTGGTGTGTTCAACGGGAGGCTGATCCCGCTACAGCGGAAGTCTCTCTAATTATTAATTTCTTAGCTTCTCTTGCCTCTTCAGGCTTAGCTTATCGGACGGTTAACAACTTCCGTTCTGCCATTTCGGCAGGCCATAGTCCTCTTGAGGGTAAACCTGTTGCGGAACATCCTTTGATTACTAAATTGCTCAAGGGTATTCATCTGGCGACTCCCCCTTGTCCTAAATACACGTCTTTATGGGATGTATCTATTGTCTTGAAGTTTTTGGACGCCTGGCCTTCCAATTCCTTGCTTTCCCGCAAACAGTTGTCAGCCAAACTGACCATGTTGTTATGCCTTGTCTCTTGCAGACGGGTGTCTGATGTTCGGGCATTAGACTTGGCTGGTCGTTGTTTTACTCCTGAGGGTGTCACTTTTCGCCTCTCTCGTCGTTCCAAAACGAATACTTCCTTTATTTCCTATCCTTCTTTTCCTCTTCATCCCAACCTTTGTGTGGTCCAATGCGTCAAGGATTATGAGGTATGTACTGCTTCTTTACGTTCTGATTTACAGGGTCAACTGATGATTGCTTTGCAGAAACCCTTTCGTCCTGTTACCCCGGCTACTTTAGCTCGTTGGGTTCGCTGGCTTATGTCTGAAGCCGGCATTGATGTGTCCGTTTTTGGTGCTCATTCGGCACGAGGAGCTATGGCTTCTAAAGCTTTTTCAATGGGTGTTACTTTGTCTGACATTATGAAGGCCGCAGATTGGTCCTCTGATTCCATGTTTAAATCTTTTTATTATAAACCTATTGATCATGTTGCCTCAGTAGTGGTGGATAAGCTTTGAACAGGCATAATCGGAGCCTCCTGTCCTGACATAGAATTAAAAATTTGCAAATATTCGTGACAAGAATTTTCAATTCTATTAAGGACAAGGAGGCGAGGATTATCCCACCCATTTTGTTTCTTCTGATGTTTTTATTTGCATTTATACTGATGTTTGCATATGTACTATATATCTTCTGATACTGTATTGCTCTCTGATATTTCCCCCCCCCCTTGTTATATTTTATTATATATTGGATGTATTTTACGGCAGTCTGTCTCTTTTCAGGTTCTGACCCGAAGTGACGATGTTACTGCTTCTTCTGGTTCCTTCTGCATCCGATGGCTTTCGGCTACCAGGGTCCTGTCGCCTTCCAGTGCTGTGTGTTTTTCCTTATGGACTCCTGCGGCTACTGATGGTGGTCCCTCCTGTTGGTCATCGTGACTCTTAATCTGTTTCCTTCTATTTGAACTGTTCTCCTCACCAAAGAAAGAGGATGTTGTACTTGCCATATTAGCTTTTATACGGTGGACTCTATGGTTATATACGTCATACCCTAGTGTTTATGGGTATTGTAGTTTTTTGTTACATATACTGTGTTCTTATTGGCTGCTGAGCATTTCTAGTAAAGAAATGAGAAAGCATAATCCTCGCCTCCTTGTCCTTAATAGAATTGAAAATTCTTGTCACGAATGTTTGCAAATTTTTAACTCTCCCACCAGCTGCCACTGCCAACTTTGAAAATGCTTAGACTGCGAGAGTACTTCGCTCCTGCAAGCTAACACTGCAACTCGAAGATCTGACTTTGTCGCACGGTACGCCCCGCTCACCATCCAACTGCCCCTACAGCTGGAGAACAGTTTTCACGCAGGCTTGAACACAGAACAGCCAGCACCACGGTCGACCGAACAACCACGTTAGTGCCTTCCCAGAGACACTCGGACCACACAGGATTTGTCCGTCCTCCACTGCTGCGTATCAACGATGGCCACCACCGACAGAACACCGGCCAAAATCATCGCCAAATTGTTGTAGACAGAGGAACCACACAGTTTGTCGGTGCTGGTAAGTATTGTGGTTTACTATGGCAACGCAGCAACGGCGGACTCCAGCACTTGGCCGGTACAACAGCCTGCAGTAACCGCTTCCCCCAACTGCCTCCCCAGCCCGTTCAAAGCCCTAATATTCCACTGTATAGTAGCCCACGAGACATCGAGGCATCCTCGAGCTCTCGTGGTGCGGGGAGTGCGAGCCAGCATGACATTATGACTTTATCCGACTGTATAAAGTTGTTCTGCTCGAACCAAGAACAAAACCTCAATAAAAGGTGTGTTTAAAAAAAAAAAAATGCGGATGTCGTGGGTTTGCAGCAAGCCACAGAAGTCAAATGTTAAAACCGATATGATTTCAACAAGGTAGAAATGCAACCGTATTATTTTTTATCGTTGGCCTTGGCAGCATTCAGTGACCTGTTAACCAACATTCCCTTTTATAATATTCCTCAGTTTGTAGGAGCGGTGTCGTCAGGCAACCATGTGACCCCACACGGTGCCTGACGGGATAGCGTGCGCACTGTGCGCAGTTGTACGGAGGACACAGACCGTGAAGCACCTTGTCTCTTCCTCTCCGGAATAAACCAGTTATCTCACACTAACCAAGTCTGTACCTTATTTTGGGTGTGAGACAAGAAATTACAGACTGGCGACGAGCGGAACGCGAACCCTGCTGCACCTGCCTGCTGCCGTGCTGCGCTCACTACAGAGAGCGCATCGCTTCTACAATCCGGGGAGGGAGTGCCGTGCCATTGCAGCTCCCGTCTACGCGTGGCCCATCCACCCCTCCAGAGGCATCCAGTAACTGATCTGCCTACCAGCGAGTGCAGGGTACGCCATCAGCACGATTCCCCGATCGCACTTCCACTCCTTGCACCCACCTCATCACCGCTCCTCTGAGGCCTCATGTCAGGCAGCTGCCGGTGACCACATCTAGTCCCACAAGTGGATGTGCACACTAGGAGGCCCCACCCGTACCCGGTGGCCCCTATATGTGGTACAACGCTCCTACACGGTGGCGCCTCCCACTGCGGCCTGCTCTCCGGCCCCTGCGCAGCAAACTCAAGCAACGTGACCTGCGCAAGGCAACCTGCGCACATGTTTCCTGGCCTCCTTGCATGCGGTCATCCTCGGCGCAACGCCTACTGGGGAGGACAATACGCCCAGCGATCCTGGGGAGCCATCAGCTACCCGCCCGTGCAGTCAAGCACTGAATCCAGCCATCGCCCTGCTACCTCTGCCACCTCTGCCTCATGCATGTACCAATGCAAGCCCGCAGTGATGTCGAGGTTCGGCGTGTACATTCCAACCCGTCAAGATGTGTGCCCAAACCTTCTCTGTCAACAACCCAGTGCCTTTCCTCCCGAAACCAGGTGAGCCAGCCATGAAGTGGGCTGATTGGAAGGGATACTTCCTCAACTACCTCTCGGCCCTGGAAGATGAAGGGTAAGAGGCGTTCTCCAGCAAATGCAGAAAGAAGATACTACTACACAACCTAGGTCCGGAAGGGTTAAGGGTCTACGAGAACATGGTAAAGAAACCGAGGGTCGCAACGGAGGAAGACGTGTTCCAGCATGTGTTAGAAGACCTAGAAAACCACGACCAGCCAGTGATTTGCACGGCCATAGACAGATACAATTTCTTCCAACAGAAACAAAGTGACTAAGAGACAGTGGAAGATTACGTTGCGGCGCTCAAAAAACTGGCTGTCAACTGCAAATTCGGTCACCTTCATGATGATTTAGTGTGTGACCAGATAATAATGCATACCACTAACACCAATGTCCAAGAAAAGCTTTGGGTGAGTGGAGAAGCGCCACTGCACGAGAACATAGCGATCGTCAAAAAGGCTGAACTGTCCAAACGCTGTGCGGAAGCAGCGAAGAAAGACACAGAAAGTAAACCAACAGTATGCAAAGTGAGTGACACAAAAGGGTCTGGAGACAGGCCTGCACCCATGGTGGGACACAGAAATAGCAGACGGCCCACCAAGAATGCATCGGGGCCTACAAGACCTCTCCCAGAAAAGAAGGGTTCCTGCTACAGTTGTGACAGCCACACACACATGGCCAATGATAAACGTTGCCCTGCCTTCCGAGTCAAGTGTTCCTTTTGCGGGGTGGTGGGACATTTTGGCAAAGTTTGCAGATGGAGACCCACCAGCTCCGCAGTGAAATGTGTCATGTACAAGTCAGAACCAGAAACGGGGAGGGTGAGGGTGACGACGACTGCATTCTATCCATTGATGACCAAGTGTGGGGCATAAATTGCAATGCCAGAAAAAAACCTCCTGTCTTTTGACCATTGGTGGTGTCCAAATATCCATGGTAGCTGATTCAGGGTCCCCGTTCACGATCATACAAAGGGACATTTGGGATAGTGACTTCGCAGACACCATAGGGAGCCACCTTCACCCCACAGATGTACACCCTGTCACTTACACAGGGGAGAGAATCCCCATGGTAGGCTTCAGACAACTAAAATTTGAATTCAAGGGGAGGGAAACCACAGGCAAACTATGTGGCAAAAAAAGGCCCCTCAGTCCTCGGCTGGGCTGACCAAGGAGCATTGGGCATACAACTGAACCCCAACAGAGTAACCCAAGTTCTCATGACGGACGACCCTCCCAAGCCGGACTGCATCAACCTGCAGAAAGAATTCCCTAACGTCTTTGGCGGGACAATCGGTCAACTGTCCAAGTTCACACACAAGATAGTGCTAAAGGAGGGCGCAACACCGGTCAGCCACAAAGTAAGAAACATCCCGTTCAACTGTAGGGAAGCCGTACAGCTGGAGTTGCAACGCCTATAAGATAATGGCAGCATAGAACCCATCGAAAGCGCCAAATGGTTGGCGCCCTTAGTCGTGGCACGCAAACCGAACGGCAAGGTGCGCCTGTGCATTGACTTGCGAGAACTGAACAAAAATATACTGGTGGACAAGTTCCAATTGCCACGCATCAACGAACTGTTGGCCCAGACCAAGGGACTCAAGTTGTTCTCCACAATAGACCTCACAGCAGCATACCACCAAATCCTGCTCCACCCTTCATGCAGGAAGTTGACCTCCTTCATTACCCCGTTTGGCTGCTACAGTTTTCAGCAACTCCCATTCGGACTGGCTTCTGCCGCGTCCGTTTTCCAAAAACTGATGCACAAGCTATTCAAAGACAGCAACAACGTCTTGTACTTTTAGGACAATATCGTCGTCATGGGAAACACCAAACGGGAGCACGATACCACACTTTGAGAGGTATTGAGGACGCTGTCTGAGAACGGTCTGACAGGGGAACTGGAGAAGTGCAAGTTTGGTCTACGCAACGTCACATACCTGGGGCACGATGAAAATAGAATTTCCCCGAAGAAGGCAAATGTGAAGGCCATCAGGTCTGCGCCTAGGCCACGGACTAAGGAGGAAGTCCGTTCCTTTCTGGGGTTAGCGGAATTTTATAGCAAATTCATCCAAAATTTTGCCACCAAAACCCACAGCCTGCGCCAGCTCCTGAAAGCAAAGAATATCTTCAGTTGGATGCCGGAATCAAACCTGGAATTTGAGACCATCAAAAAAGACATATGTGAAGCCACACCCTTACAAGGCTTTGACTGCTCTGTCCCCAGCATATTGATGACGGATGCCAGTGAGAAGGGGTTGGGAGCTGTCTTATCGCAACGCACAGCAGACGGCATGTAAACCACGATTGGCTTTGCATCACTTTCGCTCGCCCCCAACGAAGAGAAATTCAGCATCATCGAGAAAGAAATGTTGGCATCCACCTAGGCCATGGCGAAGTTTCTGCAGTATCTTTGGGGTTCCCGATGAACCCTCAGAACGGACCATAAACCGCTTATTAAGGTCTTAACGTCCAGCGGACACACAACAGCCACCCCACGCATCGCCAAAATGTTTCTCAATTTCCTAGACTTCCTTTATGACGTGGAATACCTGCCAGGCCAAAAGAACAAGATGGCGGATTTTCTCAGCCGCTCTACTGCCATGGAAGGGGCGCCGAACCCCAGCGATTGGGATGAGTACCAGGTGACGCTCACCGCAGACCACGATACTGTCCCAGGTGAAAATTGTCACGCAAGGGTGGCCTGCAAAAAAGCACATGACAGATGATACCCGGAAATATTGGGAAATACGGGATGAATTGTCCCTCAGCGACGACACCCTATTTTTACTCAGAGGATACAAAGTGGTCCCCCCAAAAGCTCTGGTGGACCGCATCCTCGACATCATGCATGAAGGCCATTTAGGCATCGTGAAATCCAAAAGGAGACTGAAACAATCGTACTGGTGGCCTGCCATCGTCATCTCCGTGGAGAAGTACGTACGTGCGTGTGCGCATTGCGCCAACGAGGACAAATCGTTGACACTGCTGAGGCCCCCCCGATGGGTGAGTTCACCACTCCACCAGCCCCTGGGAAGAGTTATCAGTTGACATATTGGGTCCCATCCTGGACTCTTGGGGTGTACCCAAATATGTTATAGTCCTGGTTGACAGGTTCTCCAAATGGCTGGAGGTGAAAGTCTGCGAAAAGGTGGACACGGAGGCAGTCATCGCTTTTCTCACTAGCGCCTTCTTGAGAGAAGGAATCCCGAGAGTCATCACATGCGACAACGGTCCCCAGTTTGCCTCGTAGAAATGGACGGCGTTCACTCGGAGAAATGGTATCAAGACCAACCACACACCAGTGTATCACTCCACGGGCAACGGCCTAGCCGAAAGGTTCAACCGAGTCATCATGGGCTCAGTCCAAGTGGCCATCAGCGCGGGCAAGAACTGAGAAAACAGAGCTCCGGAACACGCTATGGGCATACCGCATCACGCCCACACTGACAGGATACAGCCCGTTCCTGATACTGCGAGGAAGAGAACCATTTACGAGGGACAATCTCGCATGGATGAATTTGAAACTTCAGAGCAAATGGTCTCCGGCGGTGGTTCGAAGCAATATAGAGAAAGCTCAAAAAATTTACAAGGACAACTACGATAAGAAGCATGGAGTGTGAGAAGCCTCTTTGGCATTAGGAGACTGGGATAGGGTGAAGCTCGGCCACCTACACAAGAAAGTAAGTTCAGCAAGGCTCTACAAGTCAGAGAACTCTACTCCCGCTCTGCTCTACTGAGTGACGGCAAAGTGTGGTCCCACTGCAGAGTGGTGAAATGCAACAAGGTCCTACAGTGGCATAGGACAGCACTCCCACAAGGGCAGGCTATGACGGAGAGGACCCAGATGCAAATGTCGGCCCCACATCCTGTTGACTCCAGAGCTGTTGACACTATGAGGGGTACAGGGGGTGATACGGGGACCACAGGAGAGAGGAACATGGGGGTTCCCACACACCACACACCACCTCAGGAAACCAACGACAACCCAGACATAAGACAAAGGGTTCCCACAGCACAAAACGAGAATCAAGTACAGCGCAACATGCAGACCCCATCACAGGCAAGAGAAACATGCGAGGAGCTGGCCTCCTCCACAAGAACCCGCACAGGCAGGATAGTAGTGCGCCCTAAGAGATATAGCGAGTTTTCTATGTAAATCCTCACCATGCACCTCCTGCTCCCTACCGCAGGATACCCTCCGCATCTCTCTCTCTCTCTCCCTCCCCCCCCCGTGGAGGTACCTCTACATAGGGCCCACCCAGACCCACTGTTCATGCAATCTGCGTAATAGCAGCCAATGCAGAGTTACGATATTCCCTTTTGTTGTTATTGTTAAGGGGGGAGATGTGTGGTGTCACAGTCTAGTCGTCAGGCAACCATGTGACCCCACACGGTGCCTGATGGGATAGCGTGCGCACTGTGCGCAGTTGTACGGAGGACACAGACCGTGAGGCACCTTGTCTCTCCCTCTCCGGAATAAATCAGTTATCTCACACCAACCGAGTCTGTGCCTTATTTCGGGTGTGAGACAAGACATTACAACATGCAGTGCTTACCGTTTCTGGGGTGCGCCTACTGTTATCACCAGGAGAGTTGAAATGTGTGGATAGAGCATCAGATAGAAAGAGAAGAATGTCGCCAATGTGAGTGTCAAGCCTCGTTTTCACTCTGTCTCTGTGCGCAGAAAGTGAAGAGGAGCAGCCGTCCCCGAGCGCAGCTATGGATTGGTATGACAGAAGAGTGTGTTTGCTGACTGGTTAGGGTGACGATCCATTGTTTATGCTTTCTCATTTCTTTACTAGAAATGCTCTGCAGCCAATAAGAACACAGTATATGTAACAAAAAAACTACAATACCCATAAACACTAGGGTATGACGTATATAACCATAGAGTCCACAGTATAAAAGGTAATATGGCGAGTACAACATCCTCTTTCTTTGCAGCTCCGCAGCCAGTTAAGTGCTTATTTCTTTTCTTATGCATTACGCAGTGTATTTGCATGCATGCTGATTACTGTAGCATTTTGCTTTCAGGGTTTCGTTGCTTCGTAACGTTCAACTTGTTTGTTTATATTGCCATGGTTACGAATTTTCAGCACGCTTGATATTTCCGTTTCGCTCGCCGCTCTTGTCATTTCTCGTGCGGGGAGTGTGTGGTTCACCTCCCGTTGTCGGGCGCTTTGCGCCCGCGTTTTGTTGGTGGAGAGGGAGACAGGGGCTTGGAGGCTCGCGCTAACGCTGCGAGTGCTCCGTCTTTCAAAATACCGGGCGGTCGTTACCGCGCATGCGCGGCGGCCATATTTGTTTATCGAATAAGGTGTTTCTCGCCTGTCAGAGCGGTCGCTTCGCACCGAGAGCCCACAGCCTGAGTATTTGCCCCTATTACGCCCATTTGCTATTGAAAACGTTTGGGCTGTATTAATAAGCATAGGCATTGCCTAGAGTGCTAGTTGTTTGCTGACAGCAAGCCCTCCCTCCACATTTGAATTTATTTAATTAAGTGTTCAGATTTATCTACACTTTGGCTTGCTGTGGGGTTTTTTCACTCCCCCTGCATTGTGCCTTTGGCCACTATTGATTTGCTTTTTTCTTGTGGGCATTGATTTCTGTTACACTCTGTGTCACGATGGAAGAATATTATGAGGAGGATGGCTATTATTATGAGGAGGATCCTTCTGGCTCTTTGGAGCATGATTTGGTGGAAGCGCTAGATCAAGGGGTGCAACACTCCGTGAATAAGGCGCTTGTGCGCGCTATAAATCCTTTGAAGCGACATTTGTCTCTTTACGCGCAGCAGCAGGGTTGGTTACCGCCTGCACGTGCGTCAAAGTCTCCTGTTAATCCCCATAGGTCTGATTTTCAGCGGTTGGCTAAAACACTGTCTTCGGACACGGCCTCTCCTAAAGGGTCGGCTGGGACCTCTTTTTCTTCCTTCCATGATCCTGATGCTGATGATGCGCATTCCTCCTCTTCTGAGTTTGACCCACCTCCTCGGAAAAGGGCTCGCAAGGAGCATTTTGTTGACGCTCCTTCCAATCCTCCCATTCTAACATTTGAACCTTCGGAAATTATGCATCCCCACTCCTCTTCTTGGTTACCTTCACCAGCGGTGGCAGATTATGTGCAATCTCACATTCGCCAACCTTTTGCTCAGGATGTCCGAGCCCGCATGAGATCTGAGTGTCCCCGTCCTGATCTGGCGGACCATTTAGCCGAGACACCGGAGGTCGACCCTACTATGGTCACCTACCTTAAGAAGTACGCAAGAGACCCCAAAAAAGGTTTGGACAGATCTTGGCGCTCCTGCCAGGATAAATTATTAGATTTATTGGGCCCGCTCACAAAAATGTTGGATTTGGGTGTTCTAGCTAAAGAATCATCGGCTCTTGTAAACCCAGATGAACTCATTCAATGGGCCCAGAGGGCCATATGTCAATTGGGCAATGCCAATTGTGCTCTTTCATGCGAACGACGCCGCTCCATCCTTCTCCGCCTGGATCCCAGGCTGGCGGAGCTCTCCTCTTCAGAGGCCGGTCCCTTGGCTCAGGGGCTCTTATTTGGTCAACCATTCCTCAAAGAACTTTCCAGTTTTGTGGCCACTTTCAGTGGCCTTGACAAGGCCCAAGCCTTGCTGCGGCGGGCGTTTCGGCCGGTTTTTGCAAAGGCCGGGCATCTTAGGGGACGTTCGTTCGGCCGAGGATCCCAACAAAATTCTCAACGAGGATTTCAGTCCCACAGTGGAGGTGGACAGGATTCCGGCTTTACCACCCGTTCAAACTTCTATCCCTCCCGTAAGGGAAGGGGACAGTTCCGGAAAGGTCGCTTCGGAGGACAGCAAGGAGGTCCTCACGACTCCAATACTTCAGGTGAGGCTGATTCCTTTTTCCGATGTGGTTTTGGGGGGAAGGCTCCAGTTTTTTCTCCACAATTGGCAGCTAATCTCCAGCGATGCTTGGGTTCTCGAAACTGTTCAGGGCTACAAAATAGAATTTTATCAGCCCACGCCTCAACCTCTCCTTCCCACCCCGTTGGTCTTTTCTCTTCAAGATCAGGAGATCATTTCATCGGAAGTCGACTCCCTTCTTGCGAAAGGGGCTATTCTTCAAACTACCCGCCATCCAAGAGGGTTTGTGAGTTCGGTGTTTCTGGTTCCGAAACGAGGGGGTGGATCCCGCCTGGTCCTCAATCTAAAAGAGTTCAACGGCGGAGTGGTTCACCGACATTTCAAGATGGAGGGGATCCATCTTTTGCGAGATCTTCTCCGAGCGGGAGATTGGATGGTTCGTCTAGATCTCAAGGACGCCTATTTGTCAATCCCAATCTTCAAGCCTCATCGGCGGGTTCTCCAGTTCCAGTGGCAAGGGAACTTGTTCGAATACCAAGTCCTTCCGTTCGGCCTCTCGTCTGCACCCTGGTGCTTCACGAAACTTCTGAAGCCAGTGGTGGAACACTTATGCGCTCGGGGTCTCCGCATGATTGTCTATCTGGACGACATTCTGATCATGGCAGATTGTCCTCACAAATTAATCTTGCTTCTCGATTGGACGATCGATCTTCTCCAATCCTTAGGGTTTCTTGTGGACCCGCAGAAATCTGTCCTCACCCCTTCTCAGGTGATGGAGTTTCTAGGTTTCCAGGTCAATTCTCTGACCTGTCAACTTCTGTTACCCACTCAGAAGATTCGTTATATCAAACGGGAGTTGGTATCGATTATCTCCAAACGGATTGTGTCATTGAGATCTATAGCTCGTGTAGTCGGTCTTTTGGCGTCTTCAATTCAGGCGATTTTCCCAGGCCCTTTGCATTACAGGGCATTACAATGGTTGAAGATCCGTCATCTCCAGCAGGGTCTTTGCTATTCCGATCAGATTCCTCTTTCAGAAGAGGCGAGGTGCGAGATGCAGTGGTGGTTGGACCACATGGAGGCCTGGAATGGACGAGCCCTGTTCGGTTCTTCCCCGGAGATGGTGATCGAGTCCGATGCCAGCCGGTGGGGCTGGGGAGCCCGGTGCGGTCCCATTTCAACGGGGGGTCGTTGGTCCCCTCAGGAGTTGTCTCTTCACATCAATTGTCTGGAACTCCTGGCGGGGTCCTTTGCGATTCGTTGCTTCACGCCTCTTCGAGCCAATTGTTGCATTCTTCTCCGCATGGACAATGTGTCCGCGGTTCGTTATGTCAACAAGTTGGGCGGCACGAGGTCCAAGCTCTTAGCGGAGATCGCCAAAGATTTTTGGCATTTTTGTCTACAGAAGAAGATCACTGTTATTGCAGAGTATCTTCCAGGCCGCAACAATCTGATTGCGGATTGGCATTCGCGTCACCTTCGGGATTTCAGTGACTGGAGGCTTCATCCTCGCATCTTTCGTTCCCTCCGTCGGTTTTGGGGACAGAGTCACATCGACCTCTTTGCCTCTCGCCTCAACACGCAGCTTCCCCGGTTCTTCAGTTGGAGACCGGATCCGGAGGCCCTGGCCACGGACGCATTTCTCCAGTCCTGGCCTGCCCTTCTGTGCTATGCCTTTCCTCCGTTCATGATGATTCCGAGAGTCCTGGCTCGCACAAAGCGTTATCAGTCAGAGCTGATTCTGATTGCTCCTCTGTGGAGGGCTCAGGCTTGGTTCCCAGTTCTTCTGGAAATGTGTTGTGCGGTGCCGATCCTTCTTCCCCAGAAGTGGAATCTTTTGCTGGACCCACTCGGGAATCCGCATCCCCATATCCAGTCAGGCTCTCTCCGTCTTCTGGCTTGGCGACTTTCGGGGACCGTTGGTCGGTCCCAGGCCTTTCACGCGACGCTTGCAAATTTATCAGTGAATCTTGGGCACCCAACACTCACAAACGCTACGCAGGTTCTTGGAAACGATGGTGTGATTGGTGTGTTCAACGGGAGGCTGATCCCGCTACAGCGGATGTCTCTCTAATTATTAATTTTTTAGCTTCTCTTGCCTCTTCAGGCTTAGCTTATCGGACGGTTAACAACTTCCGTTCTGCCATTTCGGCAGGCCATAGTCCTCTTGAGGGTAAACCTATTGGTGAACACCCTTTGATTATTAAATTGCTCAAGGGTATTCCCCTGGCGACTCCCCCTTGTCCTAAATACACGTCTTTATGGGATGTCTCCATTGTCTTGAAGTTTTTGGACGCCTGGCCTTCCAACTCCTTGCTTTCCCGCAAACAGTTGTCAGCCAAACTGACCATGTTGTTATGCCTTGTCTCTTGCAGACAGGTGTCTGATGTTCGGGCATTAGACTTGGCTGATTGTTGTTTTATTCCTGAGGGTGTCACTTTTCGACTCTCTCGTCGTACCAAAACGAATACTTCATTGATTTCCTATCCTTCTTTTCCTCTTCATCCCAACCTTTGTGTGGTCCAATGCGTCAAGGATTATGAGGTATGTACTGCTTCTTTACGTTCTGATTTACAGGGTCAACTGTTGATTGCTTTGCAGAAACCCTTTCGTCCTGTTACCCCGGCTACTTTAGCTCGTTGGGTTCACTGGCTTATGTCTGAAGCCGGCATTGATGTGTCCATTTTTGGTGCTCATTCGGCACGAGGAGCTATGGCTTCTAAAGCTTTTTCAATGGGTGTTACTTTGTCTGACATTATGAAGGCCGCAGATTGGTCTTCTGATTCCATGTTTAAATCTTTTTATTATAAACCTATTGATCATGTTGCCTCAGTAGTGGTGGATAAGCTTTGAACAGGCATAATCGGAGCCTCCTGTCCTGACATAGAATTAAAAATTTGCAAATATTCGTGACAAGAATTTTCAATTCTATTAAGGACAAGGAGGCGAGGATTATCCCACCCATTTTGTTTCTTCTGATGTATTTATTTTCATTTATACTGATGTTTGCATATGTACTATATATCTTCAGATGATGTATTGCTCTCTGAGTTTTTTTCCCCCCCTTGTTATATTTTATTATATATTGGATGTATTTTACGGCAGTCTGTCTCTTTTCAGGTTCTGACCCGAAGTGACGATGTTTCTGCTTCTTCTGGTTTCTTCTGCATCCGATGGCTTTCGGCTACCAGGGTCCTGTCGCCTTCCAGTGCTGTGTGTTTTTTCCTTATGGACTCCTGCGGCTACTGATGGTGGTCCCTCCTGTTGGTCATCGTGACTCTTAATCTGTTTCCTTCTATTTGAACTGTTCTCCTCACCAAAGAAAGAGGATGTTGTACTCGCCATATTACCTTTTATACTGTGGACTCTATGGTTATATACGTCATACCCTAGTGTTTATGGGTATTGTAGTTTTTTTGTTACATATACTGTGTTCTTATTGGCTGCTGAGCATTTCTAGTAAAGAAATGAGAAAGCATAATCCTCGCCTCCTTGTCCTTAATAGAATTGAAAATTCTTGTCACGAATGTTTGCAAATTTTTAATTGATGGATAGTTTCAATAGGGCATGCTGGACAGCATTTTGAAGGTCCTGTGTGGTTTTGGATGTACAGGCACTGTACTTCGTCCATGTTCGGGTGCAATGTCACTACAGAGAGGAGGACAAACACCTTTGGGCTTGCTGCCAGAGAATAGTTTTCAGTGCTACGCTGCATTTTTACATGTGATGTCAATTGCATTGCACATTTTTGCTCATTATATTCTTATTTTGAGAGGAGTGGTCAAAAAGTGCTTTTATATTTGCTCTGCATGCAAGAGTTCTGAGAGGAGTAGCAGTTAATGTAGGCGCTACAAATAATTTAGCAGTGAGTAGACAAATGGTTCCCCCTGTTCTGAGTCTAATTTTTTGCATCTGTACAATAGATGTATTTGCCCTGTAAATCCATGGTCCTGTGAGAGTGTGAACCAGAGGATGTGTCTCTCAGGTGTTCTTAGTCCTGTGAGACTGCATAGCAGAGGATATGTTGACTATATGTCCCTGATTTTGAGTAGAGGGTGAATGTGTAGTATATTTCTCATGTCCTGCGCCAGTGCACAGCAGAGGGTGTGTGCTGCTGGTGTTCTTAGTCCTGCGAGACTGCGCAGAAGAGCATATGCTGACTATACGTCCCTGTTCTGTGAGAGTATGCAATAGAGTGTTAGTAAAATGTTTGTCTATAGTCCTGCAAGAGTGTGCAGTAGGGGGTGAGTGTGTAGTATATTTCCCTGGCCCTGCTAGACTGAGCAGCAGAGGATATTGTAGTAAATAAATCCAGGAGGCGGTGTAGGTGCAGGTAAGTGGATTTATTTCCATACAGTTCCCCAACTGTCAACCCACAGGCTCCTCAGGTCAAAAGTCCCAACATTCTATCATGCACTCTCAGTGGCATTCTAGGGAGGAACCATGGTGGGTAAGGAGTAGGGGTAAGAAGGAAGGTACCAAGGAAAGGGAAAAAGAAGGAGGGAAGGGGAGAGAGGGGGCAAGCGCGGGATAAAATCCAAGATTATAACACATATGTTCAATCAATCAATCATAGCATTTGTAAAACGCACTACTTACCTGTGAGGGTCTCAAGGTGCTGGGTGGGGGGGGGGGGGGCGGAATGCTGCTACTGTTCGAAAAGCCAGGTCTTGAGGAGTCTTCTGAAGGTCAGCACACTATATGTCCCTGTCCTGAGAGAGTAAGCAGTAGAGGGTTAGTGTAGTGTATGTTGTTTGTCTCTAGTCCTGCAAGAGTGTGCAGTAGAGGGTGAGTGTGAAGTATATTTCCCTGGTCCTACAAGACTGCAAGGCAGAAGTTGACTATATGCCCCTGTCCTGCGAGAGTACGCAGTAGAGGGGTTGTGTAGTGTTTGTCCCGAGTCCAGCAAGTGTGCAGTAGAGGGTGAGTGTGTAGTATGTTACCCAGGTCTTGCGAGAGTGCAGCAGCAGAAGGTGTGTGCCACAGATGTTCCTTATCCTGCAAAACTGCGCAGCAGAGAATATGTTGAATACGTCCCTGTCCTGCGAGAGTACGCAGTAGAGGATTAGTGTAGTGTTTGTCCTTAGTCCTGCAAGTGTGTGCAGTAGAGGGTGAGTGTGTAGTATATTTCCTTGGCCCTGCCAAAGTGCCCTGTACAGGATATGTTGAGTAATGGGTTTCCTTCATTAAGGGTTTCGAAATAATCTGCCCGCAAGACACGTGGGCCACAAAAGACTTCCATGTGGACGGTTTTCGATCCTGTTGTACTTTGGCAGCTCAGACCCCACTAGGAGGGGAAAGGGAGAGTTGGCTGTTTATAATTTCGGTCAATGTCCTAAAGTAAAGTTCTTGTGTTCGTCGCCTTGGTTTTAAATACTGCTGTTGTCTGGTCTAAGCCCAGTAGATTTGTTGATTATCAACTTTTATAATAATCTGTTTGACCACCAATCCTCAGAAATAATAGGCATACTAGCTGAGCATATTGTAAAACTGAACTGTAATTCTGTATGTTCTGGGTGGGTGACTTTTTTGTACTTAGTACCCTTTTAGTGAGTCTCAGGTCTGTGGCCTGGAGGACCATTTGAACCAGGAGGTGACCCATTTTAAGCATACAGTGTATGGGAACACAATAGTGTCATATTTAATAACGATCTCTTCTTTACGAGTGAATGCGGCCCATAGCCCATAAACCTGTGTCCAACTTTTCCAGTGGGTGGCTGTCATAGTGCCATTGATTTTATATTCATTTCAAAAGATTATAGTATTTTATTTTCAGAATTCAAAATTTTACCTAATTGTATGAGTTACCATAACCCCCTTGATTTTATATTTAATTGTCACCAGTTAAGAGTTGGCAAAACCTCTGAGTTACCTTCTATTACCTTTTCAGCAAATAGTGGTCTTTGTGTCAAGTGGGTAACTGTTGATTCGTCCCATGTTTTGAGGACTATAGTGTCCCAAAACCTAGACCAAATGAAAAAAGAGTTTATCTATTGACATACTCGCCAGTCTGATAATAGATAATTTTGCCAGGTTATGCAGTTTCCTTAGCACTTACCTTGAAAAGTAAGTCCCTTATTCCCCGCCCACAGCATCGGTTTAACTTAGCTTGTTCTACAGCCCATAGGATGCTTAAATTGTTCATAAATCTTAATCAAGGAATCAGGAGAACATCAAGTTAGCAAGATCGTTGTATAAAGCCACGCTTCGGGATAGGAAATCTGCACTCGGAGAATTAGCATGGGCAAATCTCCTCACAGCAGGGAAATCAAAGGACTATAGAATATTCCGGGAGGTAGTTAATCGAAAAAGAAACAATTGATGGACGGAATGCTGGACAATGCAAACATTCACAAGGATCTGGGTTAAATCCTTCATTCTTTTGCTCACCACACCACCCCAGTTTAGACCCAGCCATATGCAAATCAGTCTTGACCCTGTTCCTTGTGGGAACAGTCCAGCCCGAACTGCCAAGCCTGGTCCTCCCTGGACCGGAAACAAGCATCCTGGGACCGTTTTCAGGGCATCACCCTTCATCAGCCAGGCTAGCTTGAATCCAGTGGTGTAGTGAGCACGGGACCCACGTCTGGGCATACCCTTCCCACTTAGGGCAACATAAGCAAAAAAAAAAACCGATGGATTTAGGCCCAGATCTCTGTACTGGGGTGAATGTATGACATTGTTCTGCATTCTGTCCATCAATTGTTGTTTTTGCATTTCTCACCCTGAGTGGGACAGGTATGCCCAGACGTGGGTCCCATGCTCTACATGCCACTGGAATCAAGCTATCCTGGCTGATGAGGGGTGAAACCCCAACACCGGTCCTAGGATGCTTGTTTTCAGTCCAGGGAGGACCTGGCCTGGTAGTTCGGGCTGGACTGTTTCCATTGGGCACAGGGTCAAGACTGATTTGCATATGACTGGGTTCAAACTGGAATGGCATGGTGAGCAAAAAAAGATAGATATAGGCCCAGATCTCTGTACTGGGGTGAATGTATGACATTGTTCTGCATTCTGTCCATCAATTGTTGTTTTTGCACAGGTAGGTAATCAAGCCATGTCTACATCAGGGCCTCTCGCCACGATCAATTGTTTAATTTCACCAGAATCTTCGGTTACTCCATTTTCTCAAGTATTAAACTCCAAGAGTAAGCTCTGCACAGAACAAGGTCTTTGGGATATGACACCGGTTGATAGAGTCAGGGTCAGTTTGACCATTGGGGTTGACGAAGTGCAAAAGTGGCAAAGCCCCGGGCCTGGACGGTGTTCCTGTGGACATTTTTCAAGAAAATGTAGACCTATGGGCCCCACTTCTAACAAATGTATTCTGTACTACAATAACTGGACCCCTTTTACTCACTTGGAAGGAAGCAGTTATTGTGCCCATTTTTAAGAAAGGGGATGAATCCGGCCCTGCCTGTTAATGTCCAATATCTTTGTTGGACTCAAACATGAAGATTTTAGGTAGGGTACTTTTGGCGAGACTTGAGGACCGGGCGGAGACAAATAATATTATTTCAGCTCTCCAGTATGGATTTAGACATGGGACTGGAACCACAGAACAATGTCTTAGTCTTTCCCTTTTAATTAGTAAATACATTCATGCTAAAAACACCGCTTTGTACCTGGCTTTTATGGATTTTCAAGTTGTTTTGACTCCGTAAATCGCTCTAAACTATGGAACATCTTCGAAATCTTGGGAGTGGAAAACCCTTAGTCTAAATTTAATTAGACTGCACTGGGACTCCTCGGGAAGGATTCGCTATTCTCCTACTGGCGATAGTACGTCCTCCATAAATTGTTGTCAGGGAAACTAGAAAGGATGTATTTTAGCCCCATTTCTATTTTTAATTTATACAAACTGTCTTTAAGGGCATTTTCTCCAGAAAAGGATAGACATCCAGAGGGTGGGAAATCGAAACAGCCCCACACTCCTTTACGCTGACGATGCTGTCCTCATAGCTAGGACTGCAAATGGTCTCCAGCGGTTGTTCGATGGTTTTATGGAGTTTGAGTTCTCTAGACAGGAAGGTTAACCAATCTAAGTCTTTTATTTTAGTCTGTGGGCCCAAAAGCACCAAATTGAAAACTGTTATATCGAGGGATCTCTAATTTTACAGGTTCACCGTTTTATTTATTTAGGTATTCCTTTCGACCCCAAACTCAAATCGGCACCTTTGCTGTCGCTAAGATCACTTCAATGTTCAAAAGCTATTGAAAGCATGTTCCGTTTTGTATCTACATTGGGGCATAGGCCAGTGAAAGAAATGTTGACTTGGTTTACATCTAAATGTATCTCAGTGGCCTCTTATGGGGCAGGTGTGTGGGGGTATTGTAATAGTAATAAACTCCAAAAATTAGAAAATAGTTTTTTGCAAAGAATACTATTGGTTCCCTCAGGCCTCAGCAACTCTTTTTTTTATCATTCTGAGGTTGGCTTGTCCTATTTAGAAAGGGTATTAGGGCTGGCTAACCTTTTGCTTTGGGTAAAAATCAAGTGAGCTTGGTCTATTAAAAGTATAATCATTGATTGCATGGCCCTTGACAACATGGCTTACATCCTGTGGCTAGCCTATATTTAGGGCACCTTTTCAAGCCTGGGGCACCTGAGTTGTATAATAATCCTGAAATACTACGCCCTGTGACGAAAGCTCGGATAAGGTCTCTTTTTTATGACCACTGTCATAGCTCTCGCCAAGCTAACGCCTTAAGGATGGCCTCCATGGACATATATTTTGCTCTAGGTCCCTGTTATGAGTTGGAGCTTCATCTAACGCTTGTAGAGAACCCCCAACCCAGATTTTACCTAACTAGGGGGCATATTATCAACAAACAGTGTTAAAAGTATCGCTGCTTTAGCGGCAGAAAACTACCGCTAAAACGGCGATAATGGGCTTGATAATATGCCCTTGAGAATTCCCATAGAAGCTCATGTTCTGGTGTCAACATGGGCTTCTATGGGAATTCTCTGCGGCATATTATCAAGCCCATTATCGCCGCTTTAGCGGCAGTTTTCTGCTGTTAAAGCAGCAATATATTTAACGCAGTGCTTGATAATATGCCCCTAGGTTACGTTTGGGCACATAAAAGTTTTCTTTTGCTTTTCCGCATCAAAGTTCATGGTTTGATGGTCTTCCTTTTTGCCCTTGTGATAATTGTTCAGTTCAATCCTCAACTCACCTAATGCTTTCTTGCTCTCTGTGTAAGACAGTATGCTCTTGATTCCTTTTCCCAATTTTACATCCTATGAATTTTAAGTCATATAAATTGGGCTTTTAATACCTTCAGAAGTTAAACTCGGACGAAATGTGTTGTGCAGTCATTCATTTTATCAGAGGTGCATTTAGTATCAGGAAGAGATATTCTTGATAAAGTTAATATGCATCCCACAAGCATAACATGTTTTTGCACTTTTTGTGGTAATCTAAATCTGTAACTTTTATTGACGTATTTACTCTTATGAGTTTTAATATTTTTCTGAATTTTTTGCTATAATTATTGTATGGAAAGGTTTTAATAATGTACTTTCATGGCATTGTTTTGCCGAATAAAGTTTGCTTTTGACTTTGACTTTGATATGTTGAGTATGTGTTCTTGCAAAAGTGGGTAGTAGAGGACGTGTGCAATATATGTCCCTGTTCCTGCAAGAGTGTGCAATAGAGGGTGAGAATGTCATATATATTTCCCTGGTCCTGTGAGAGTGTGCAGTATACGGTAAGTGTACCTATGTGCCTAGTCTTGCGCGAACGTTAAGTAGAGGGAAATTGTATGATTTATGTCCCTGGACCCGTAACTAAAAGCAGTAGAGGTATGTGGAGAACATGTGCCTGGTCCAGCAAGAGTGTACAGTACAGGGTATGTGAAGTAAGTGTCCCTGGGATGGGTTTGTGTGACCTGTGCACAATTCTGCTTTCAGTTTTGTGTGGATGGGGTTGGATGCAACCATTGTGTGAACAGTTCATCAGGTTTATCCAAGCTGGTGTCTCTAACAGTTCTCTTTGTATTTTTATTAATTTCCATGGAAAGAAGATGTGTTATAATCTGTTGTATTTGCAAGGCCTTCCCTGCTCTACTCCCCCTGCTCCCCTGCTCTGCTCAGCCAAGCTTATGATGTCATAGAATGTTTTTGAGTGACTGGACGGATAGACGGCTGCTAAAGAGAGCGGGTTGGGCAGAGATGATACTGCTTCTGGTGGGGTGTTCTACTAAGTAACCGGTTACCTTTTCAATAAACCTTAACCCGTTAACCTACACAAACTGGAATCTTCAATCATAACACTCATGTAAAGCACTCTAATGCCCTAGGGCCAAGATTTTCGCTGTTTAAAAAGAGCAAAAATAAAATAAGGGCCACATGTACAATCATTTTTAGCGGTCGCAAACAGACATTCGGGCCTTTTGCGACCGCTAAAAGGGTTGTAGCATGTATCAACTCTATTTTGCGAGTTGATAACCTGTTACCGACTCGCACAATAGGGTCTGCGAATTGCTATTAGGAAGGTGTGTGCCAAGGGCATCCTTTCTTAATAGCGAGTTGCAAGGCCATGTATGTTTGTTTTGCGACCGGAATGCAATCGCACAGCAATCACATTCTACCGCCTACTTCAAGTAGGTGATAAGCCATTCGCAAACGAGAAGGGGTCTCTAGGGGACCCCTTCCCCTTTGTGATTGGCAGCAGGTGGTCCCAGGGACCACTGCCTACTCTTAAAAAATGAAACTGGAACGTTTCTTTTTTGTTTTTGAAACGCATCTAGTTTTACTTTAAGGAAAATGGGCTGCATTTAAAAAGCAAACTCAGACATGGGGGTCTGCTGTCCCCAGCAGACCACCATCCCTTTGTTTTATCAGCCCTTCTAAATGGGTCACAAATTTCGACCTGCTTCATGAGTATTGATGAGGCAGGTCATTTGCAACCCCATTGGGAATGGCAAAATGTGTCTGAGACACATTAGTACATTTCCTTTTGCGACTCGCTAAAATTCGCAAATTTGGAGTCGCAAAAGGGAATGGTCATGCATGGGGCCCCAAATATTTTCTCTGTAGTTCTCATGGTCCGAAAGAGAGGTGTCTGTGAGAGCCGTTGTGGGGAGGATTCTGGACTCGATGGAATGAAATGTTGGTCTGAGGTGAAGAGAATGTGAGAGGAGTCTGTCACCGATTTTTGGGAGACAACTATCTGTCCGAGATAGGAGCGCAAGTGTGACCAAAATAGAGTGGAGCCCGGGAGCCACAAGTCCTCAGGGCCTTTGGACTGTTGAGCCCTGAGGTAACCTGGGTGGGAACCCTCGGACTGTTCAGCTCTGAGGATCTTCTGTGTGATAAGTAACCCGCGGCCTATCTTGGACTAGGTCTGAAAGAGGAATACGTTTTCTGTAATCCCCGAAAAGTTTCAGTAAAACCAAATGTCTGTTCTCATTAATGAGACGAAGACCTGCGTTAAATACTGTTTCCCCAGACTAACCCCTGATAAACCTCAGTAAAAACATTGTTGTCGAATGATTTTTCATTGTGATTTGTGTTTTTGGGTCTTTAGAGAAGTAATTTAGCTTGGGTAAACCTTGCTGATCCTGGCTGGATTTCTCTGGGCAACATTTTCAAAAATGGCAGATGTGTGGCGGTGATGATGTAATATTTCAGGAACCATGAGACCTATATACTTCATTTTGGAGGTCAAGTAGTCTTATTGACACAGAAAATAACTCCTCAGAGCAACCTTTCCACCATTTTCCAAAATGGCAGCTATAATAGAGGAAGAAGAGACATATATAGAAATGTAACAAATAATAATGGTTTTTAATCCTTTTATGTATATACTAAACAGTGCTTATGATCTGAACATGGAAAAAATAATGTTTATCACTCCTGTTTATGACACATTCCCACAGTTCACTTTATTTATTTGTTTCGGCAATGGATTGTGGTACGTTTTCAGAATGTTGAACATTTGTAGCACAGGTTTTGCAAGTATTTTGTATTTATCGGTATTTGTATAGTGCGACATTCATCCCAAAGGGACATCATGGCACTAAGACTGAGCAGAGTGCGGTGCAGGTAATTGTAAGAGTACTATTTGGAAGGTCAGTATCTAGGGAACAAAAAGGTTTTCAACTTTTTCCTGAATATCAAATAGTCGTCTGTCAGGCGTAGGTCGAGTGGAAATTTGTTCCAGAGGACCGCTGCTGAGTTTGAGAAAAATCGGTCGCCCATCCTGACTTTAGTCGTACGTTTGACTGTTGCCAATGCCTGATGGCACGATCTCAGATTGCGCGAGGGTACATGAAATCTATTATGCCTTGCAAAATATGTGGGCCTTTCTTATGTAAAGTTCTAAGTTCGTAGCACATGAGCTTAAAGCTGGCTCTTTGGCGTACTGGCAGCCAGTGTAACTCCTTCATGCATAGAGATGCTGAGCTATATCTACTTTTACAGATCAGTTTAGCAGCAGCGTTTGGAACCACCTGGAGTCTGGTGAAAAGATAGTCGGCCATGCCCACATAAAGTGCATTGCCATAGTCCAGCCTGCTCAAAAGAAGTACCTGTGTCACCGTTTTCCTGCAATCCAAAGGGATTCAAGGAAAAAGTCTTCTAAAGAGTTTTAATGTTGCGAAGCCTTTTCCGCACAGTGTGCGTACTTGATCCTGCATAGATAAGGCATCATCAAAGATGATGCCCAGATTCTTTGTAGCCTGCCTTGGTTCAGGGGCGGTGCCCAACGCCTGGGGCCACCAGCTACTGTCCCAAATTGAATGCGCGCCACCGAAAAGCAAGATCTCGGATTTTCCGGCATTTAGTTTTAAACAATACCCAGACATCCAACCTGCTATTTCCGTAAGGCAGTGGATGAGATTGCTTTTAGTGTCAGCTTTAGTGAGCCTGTCAAACAGGGGAATCATCAATTGTGTGTCGTCAGCATAAGAGCATATGTAAAAACCCCATTTCCTGCTGATGTCTGCCAGGGAAGAGACAAATATATTTTAAAAAGTGGGGCTCAGAGTAGCTCCCTGTGGAACTCCATAGTCAATTATTTTTGCGGTGGAGGAGTAGGAACCCATTTGGATTATTTGGGTTTGATTTTTAAGGAAAGACGCAAACCATGCTTGGGCTTTTGAGCAGAGCCCTTTTTTCCCCAGGATTTGTAATAGTTTATTGTGAGATACGGTATTGAAAGCCACAGTAAGGTCCAAAAGGATCAGTGCTACAGCTCTACCTTGGTCAACCAGTGACCTAATATTATCAGATACAGCAAGCAGAGTGGCCTCGGTGCTGTTGTTGGCCCTAAATCCAGTTTGTGACGGATCCAGTAAATTATTAGTTTCAATGAAAGAGGTAAATTGTCTATTGACAAATCTCTCCAAGACTTTGGACAGGTATGGTAATTGAGAGATTGGCCTATAGTTTGCTGGGTCGTAAGTTTCAAGGCCTGGTTTCTTTAGTAGGGGAAAGGCCACTGTTTTTAGGTCTCGCCTGAGCTAGCGCATGCGCTGCTCTGGTGAGACATTTAGTAAGTGGCTTCAGAAAATGCTGCTTGTGGCCTGGAGCTTGCGGTTACGCGAGCGGGTGCGCGCTTGTGAGCAGAGGCGCCATCTGGCTTTCCTCGCATCGCTCGCGGGCACCCTCTCTCGTCATGTGCATTGCTCGCGGGAGCGCGCGCACATCGCACACCACTCGCCGGCACCTTCTCTCGTCATGCGCATCGCTCGCGAGAGCGCGCGCATATCGCACACCCCTCGCCAGAATTTTATTGATGTCTTTATCGCTTCCCACCCCTCCCCGATCAGCGATGGCCACCCGATATGACATGCAGTGACCGGAAGGTATTGGAGCACTTTACATGACCCCTTCTGTGTTTGCGCAATGACCTGCATACCCTGTAGTCTCTGTCCAGGATTCTAGGGTTAGGCATCTCCAGCGCACACCCATCAGAAGAGAGGCTAATTTGCTAAGCCCCGCTGCTCAGGCTGCAACATTTATTTAGGTATTTTAAAGCAAACACACTGTATATAATTATTACGAAGCAGCTAACATGATTAATGCCACTTGATTGCGCCAGAAGGTAGATCTGCTCAGTTCCCGTTCCTTGAAGGACCTTTTTTTAAACAAAGAAAAACAAACCTTTTCTGGGGTCCGCAAAGTGTTCTGACATGCCCTACTGTGCTCAGGTCTGTTGCTCAGTATGGGGGACTCCATGTCCCTGTTGGTCTCTAATCCAACCCACTCTGTGTTCAGTGCTTAGCTCAGCCCCTGGCTCCCTGCCACTGCTGCTACTT
Organism: Triturus cristatus; assembly: GCF_964204655.1. Classification (NCBI taxonomy): domain Eukaryota; kingdom Metazoa; phylum Chordata; class Amphibia; order Caudata; family Salamandridae; genus Triturus; species Triturus cristatus. The sequence continues at coordinate 78,544,895 of NC_140591.1, read as the reverse complement.
GTTTTCTTCTCTCCGTTTTGTAAAGCGGCAGAAGTTTTATTGCCCTCCGAGGTGGCTCTAGATGGATACATTAACAGCTGACCGGGGGCGGGTCCTTTGACAAGACCTCGACCACTTAGACATTGCTTACGTCCACGGGGAACAGTTGTTTGATAAAAGCACCGACAAGGTAACGTTTTATTCTTTCTGTGTGCCAAACAAGGGCAGACGCAGAGAAACATTTCCCTACATCAACACACGTATTTTCCAAGGAGAGCCGACGTCACTTTTTAAAAACTGATGCCGTCTGTTGTGATCTGCTCAGGTAGTGAGAAGCCCCTTGCAGTAAATACAATGTGCCAGCGTGTTAAAAAATACCTGTTTCTGCAGCGAGCGCAGTTGTAAGCGGTGCAATGTCCAGTTAGCACCAGCATCTGCCTGCTGTTCCACATAATCTAGAAAAAACCTCTGGGTAAATGTTATTAATCGCACCTGATAAATCCCACGTCACACCGTATGAGATTTCACCAGGTGGAATGAATGCTGACTACCCCTCGGGGGCTGTCTCATTGGCCTGGTGCCCCCTGTTCACCCACCCACCTCCATCTGACATTTCTAACAGCTTTTTCACGGTCCGGATTAGGTCTCCAACCTTTTTTGTACTGGAGTTGCTCAAAGAAGCGCATTGACAGCTACTAATATTCCTAGTGTTGTATAATTTAAATTGTTTATATAGCGCCACTTTACAAAGATTGCCAGTGAAGCGCTCCTTCCTTTTTCTCTAATTCCGCACAACAGTGTTCACTTCTGCTGCTCTGCTGCTGGGCCTCTTCCCCCTCTCTTTCCTCCTCTTCCTCTTACTCCGTCTGTCTGTCTCTGTCCCGCTCGTCCTCACTTGCTGAAACCCATAACTTCCACAAATGGCTCTCTTGCCTACATTCCACATGTTTTACTTAATTTTGCATTCCCTATAACTGTTTGCTATTTCCAGGATGTTGTTACTTTTTTTTTCTCCAGGTAGCATATTACTCTGGACTCCCCTCCCTCATAACCTATTTCCCATTTCTAGTTGTCTAGCGCCTCGAGTCATTCCAATGGAAATAGCGCTATGCAAATATCTTCACTCCGCGGCATACAAAACAAGCATTGGCATAGCCAATAGGTCTCGCCTTTGGGACCTTATAAGTGTTTAGCCATGCAACGGTTGATGTTGTTGCACCAAGGATATTGTGCTGCATAACTAAATACTTATAAGGTCCCAAAAGCGAGACCTATTGACTATGCCAATGCTTGTTTTCCATATATCTGGAAAAGATGCAAGCTCTAGGGGATTGGTTGAGAGCTTTGGTGACCTGGGGGCATAATAAAGACGCCAGTCGGGAGAAAATGAAATGCGGGCAGGGGTCTAGTGGCGATCCTGCCTTGACCTCTGTCATAGCTTTAGCCACTTGTTCTTCTGAGAAAGGCGTCAGTGTCGAGGTGAGCATGTACTGCGGGATGGGGTGCTAAGTTTTCCCAGACCGTATTGTCATCGTCATTGGGAATATTAAAGGATGCATAGATTTTTTGTCACCTTGTCTATAAAGAAGTTGTTAAGTAGCTCACAATTCTCAGACGTGGGTGCCATAGATTGAGACAGAGGTAGGCTTGCAAAGTTCCCAAATTACTTTGCAGTGTTCTTTGGATGAACTGCCATTATCTTCAATCCTTTTTGTGTATTACTTTGTTGTGGCATTTTTTAAGGAGCAATGATACATTTTTTGTTCAGCTAGATCGTTTTGTTTGTCTAAGCTGGTTTTTGACATTCTCCATATATGCTCCTGGGTTCGGCACTTCCTTTTCATAAGTTTTAATTTCAATGTATACCACTTTTCAGATTGGGTCTTATTAGTGGATTTACTAATAAGTTTATTACATATGCAAGTACATGTATGTTTAAGCTCTGTGGGTAGAGGCTTTAGAAATGTCATAGGTTTTAGCACCCCATCAATATCTTCCCAACCAAATTCACACAGATCTTTCCCTACATATGTATGATCCAAAACATTTGCACATCTTCTGATCAAGTAGAACATTATTTTAATGTGTCCACACACAGAATCTGATGCTGGTGGAAGGTCACTTAGCAGGACTGATCTCTCGAACTAACTGTACCAAAGATCCTCAAATGTGTGACAGTCTGATGATCGTCAAATGTGTGACAGTCAGAACACCTTTTCCACACACACACAAGGTATTTTTCTACGTCTTTAAAGTCACATTCTTCTTCTGCCTCAGCAAATCCTTTTAGAAACTTCACAGGTTCAGCAGTTAAAGCTCCAAGCTTTGTTCCGAATTTGCCCATAGTGTAATCACCCGTAAGTATTTGTTGCTTGATAAGAACACTGGACATCTCTGGGTCAAGTTTCTTGTACAGAATGTTCCATGACATATCCATAACTCTGACAATCCTTGTATGATGAACATTGTAACAAATCTAAGTAGCTCAATAATAACATCTGTGTCATTTGCCAGTACAATGACTTGATTAGAACCATTTCGAACAACCCACTCAGCATGTGGCACAACACGAAGATCAGCTTCCTCCAAATTGCTGTTAAGTTCTTGAGCAATATGGCCCATACCTTTTAAATATATCTCTGCAGGCACCAACTCCCCATTGACAATCATTCCACTTGTGGTAATTGGAAATGCACTGTTCACTGAAGCATCAACAATGTTTTGGTAACATCTCTAAGTTCATCATGTTTGATGTTGATAACCAGAATTTATGAAGGTGCACCGGTTTGGTGTCGAATTTTTGATTCAGGCAAGGTCGGTTGTTCCACTTTTAGATATTCATCTGATTCTCTCACATTCGTTGGCAGACAGTTTAAGATAACTCTCAAAGACAATGTGCAGTTTTTGCAACGGTCCTGATATCTGTAGAACAGTCTGAATGACCTCTCCGAAGTTTTGTTTGAATGAAATCTTGACCAATCGCAATTGTGACATATAGTCCACAACAATAGCAGTTTTCAATGAGAACACCTTTTCGAAGATAAATTCTTCAGATGAAAGTTTTTTTCGAGCTCTTGTACGAGTTTGCGCTTCACTGGTTTGGTTGCAGCATCTCCATCAAATAATGCGTTTGTTAGAAAAAGATCGTGTGACAGAATGTCCTTGGTAAATTCTCCCCTTTCTTTTCCTGCATCCATCTCTCTATGTGCTTGCAAAGTTGTTTTTTTGTAACCTGTTTTGTAGTGGCTGGTTGGATGAAACTCAAACTATGGCAATTAAAGCATAGACGTTTAGCTTTAGTGGTTATGTCAAACAGCTTTTTCTCATTCAATACGAATCTCTCTTGCTTCATTTCTGTGTATAGTTTCGATCCATGTTCCAGGACATTTAGTAGACATGTCTTTATATCATTATCCACATATTGTTTGGTTACGAAGTTGTGTCGTCGCACAGGCTCAGTAATTTAAACTAGTTTCTTTGCTGCTGCCTGAAATAAAGAAGGCTGTCAACATGTTTATTAAACACTCCCCTCTCTTTCCCACAAGTTTGCGGCGAGGAACAGTTTCACGATGGTCCATTAAGTTTGAATTTGCCATCTCTCTTAAAACATTGCAAGTAGGAAGGACTTCATGGTAAACTAGCTGTCTTTCACCAAAAATGTCTTTGGATGAATTTTCTGTAGAGTTGTGTTTTTTTTTTTCACCTCTAACTTCTTCACTCTTTCCAAATACCAGGACCCTTATAACTCAGGTAGTTTAAGCAATCGAATTTGCGAAAGACAGTAATCAGTGACTCCACAGTCTTCACTTGCAGCTCCCAATCACCTTCCCGATCAGCATTTGCCAAGTTTATCACTAGAGCTATCATGTGTAAAACATTTCCCCAGTACTTGCAAAGTTCTGATTTTTCTTCACATTCTTTGACAAACTCTACAAACTTGTTTGTCAGGTTTTCTGATATTGAACATTGCATGGCTTTGCATTATGGGCCTCATGTAGGTAGCCTAACATTTACCACTTCATAAATACCGAATCATACCGAATCGGTATTTATGAAGTGGTAAATGCTATGTAGGTAATCCGCCGGTAATAATTACCGAATCGGAATGGGTCGGTATTTTAGAATCGGTAATTACCGATTCGGTAATGGTAACTGGCTTCCCATTGATTCCTATGGGCCAGGAGGCCCATAGGAATCAATGGGGAGCCAGTTAACATTACCGAATCGGTAATTACCGATTCGGTAATGGGGGGAGCACTATCAAGGGTGGCAGGGTGTCACATTGACACCCTGTTGCACCCCTGATTCCTGCATGTGTGCACATGTGGCACACATACATGCCCTAAGGGCATGTATGTCTGCCACATTGCACACTTCTAAGCGCTTTAAAATTCTTTTACACATCCATTCTTACTTTACCACCAACTATTAGTTGGTGGTAAATACCGACTCCAGACAACACCCACACACTCCCCCTACATCTCATTTCTGTATTCGGAATTTACCGAATCGGTAAAATTACCGATTCGGTAAATTACCGAATACAGAAATGATCCCCCTACATAGCAAAAGCCTAAATACCGGTCGGTAACGGTATAATTACCGAAAATCGGCCGTTACCGACCGGTATTAGGCTACCTACATGAGGCCCCATGTCTTTTAAATGGAGTGGAGCCTGTGCCTTGTTCAATTCTGAGATAAGATATGCAAAACCTAATTTGTTGTCATTCTTGTTCAAGAAAGTATTCCAACATAATGTTTCTGTAGCCTCAGATATGATGAGCATATCTTGTAACGAACGAACATAATTAGTTCAATCAAATCAAATAATACATATAAAGCACACAGCTAATCAAAAGAGTGTCCCAGCGCTAAAAGTCCAGTGAACCAGGTCTTGCATGAGAGGAACACAATCTAAAAAAAGCATCATTAAAAAGCCAAGCTTGTAAACTGCATTTAAAAAAGTCCATATTCCTGGTCGCACGAAGATGTAAGGGAAGGGCATTCCAACTTGCAGCAGCTATCGCTGAGAAGGAAGTGACTATCAATGTCTTCCACCTCGTCTTCGGCACAACCGCCAACAAAGCGTCTGCCGAGTGAAGGGTTCTGGAAGGATGGTAATGGATGAGACACTTGGATAGATATTTAGGGCCTATACCATAGAACGCTCTATGGGCAAGCATTATCCCTTAAATGTCACTCTAGCCCGAATGGGAAGCCAATGCAGCTCCTTAAGATGTCGCTAAACAGAAAAATTAATAGGAATGTTGAGTAGGAGCCTAGCAGCCGCATTCTGCACCAACTAGAGTATCTTAAGCGGGTACGAATGGAGGCCTCAGTAAAAGTGCATTGGCGTAGTCCAGCCAAGAGATTATGAGGGAATGGACTACCATCTTCCGACAAAAAGCTGGAAGAAACAGGAACTTCCTCAAAAACATGAGAAGGCCAAAGCATATCTCAACTGTGCTCCTCACTTGTGGTTTGAAGGACAGGTTACTCCAAACTTCACTCCCAGGTTCTTTATTACCGTAGTAGGAGTCGGAGGAGAGGGAGCAGAACTAGGCCAAACCTGACCACCCCACAATGGGGGTAGGGGGAACCAAAAACCAGTACCTCTGTTTTGCTTGTGTTGCAGTGAAGATTACTCTGGCACATCCATTAAAGCACTGCTGACAGACACGCCTCAAATATGCGTTGGGCACCAGAGATGTTCCTGTCCCAAGTTAGAATAATCTGTGTGTCGTCAGCATAAGGGATGATTTGCCGAAGGGGACCTATAGAGATCGAACAATGTCAGGCTCAAGGCAGAACCCTGAGGAACCCCAAATTTAATGGACTTAGAGTCTGACTCCAATGGCGGCATCCGCACCGACTGGTCTCTGTTCAATAAGAAGGAACGCAGCCAGGCCAGGGCGGTGCCACCCAACCCAGTATCCCGCAAGCGTTGAATCAGGAAAGGATGAGAGACTGTATCAAATGCCGCTGAAAGGTCTAAAAGCAGCAACGCCACTTTCTTCCCATTGTCCACATCCATTTTAATAGTGTCTGAGACGTCGACCAAGGCAGACGCAGTGCAGAATCCAGGACGAGAACTCGATTGGGTAGAATGCAGCAACTGATAGCGAAAAGATAGCTGGAAAGTCGAAATTGACTAGTTTTTCGATGATCTCAGCAAAGGCTGGTAACAGGGAAATCAGCCTGTGGTGGGCCAGGATGGAGTTATTTGACGAAGATATTTTGAGCAGTGGGATCAGCCTGGCTTTCTTCTAGTAACTGGGAACACAAGCCTGGTGCAATGAGTTGTTGATCAACGCATTCAGGGTGGGGTTTAGGTCCTCTCCATTGGCATCGAAGATTCGGGGAGGACAGGGGTCTTCGGGAGACCTCGACTGACAGGCTCTAAGGGCAAGCTCAGAATCCTCCAATAGAATGGGGGAAAACTCTGTAAAAGGGCAGGATAATGGAGGAGGAGCTATCAAGGGCTGGTCTACATACCGGCCTGGCTCGCTGTTGTTAGTGGCAGTGAATACTCCTAGGCCGTCTTACCCATAGGAATCAATGCCGTTGTTAAGACCAGCAGCTGTTAAGGACCCCATGATGCCTAAAATCTTGTTCTCGAAAAAGCCTGAAAGTTCGGAACAGAGTTTCGGAGAGGCATCTAGGGGCTGAGACAGGGCGAGGGCATTGGTAAACTTCTTAGAGATTTTAAAAACCTCTTTAGGTAGATTATTCAACCTGGTGATTTCATCAGTAAAGTACTTTGCTTGAGCATTTCTAGTGGCTCGGTGATAGTAGATAGCTCCAGTTTATAACACTCCTTATCCGCCGACAGATATTGCTTGCGCCAAGCTTGATCAAGCTTCTTGCAACGTTGCTGCATCTGTTTACGCTTCTCATTAAACCAAGGAGCTGATGGCCGTTGCTGATCACCCAATGCAGATTTAATGGGTCCCACCTGGTTGGCCATATTGCCTAACCAGACATTGACTACCAGTGCATCTACAACATTACCAGCAGCGAAGCAGTATTATTAAGGAAAGAGATGGTTTCCTCAGTCTTGACCTAAGCTCAATTATGATCAGGGAGTGCAGCATTATAACTTCTGCATCTGGGGCCATGCTCCACGGACCAACAAAAATACACTGTAGAATGTACCGACCAAGTTTTGTTCAAGACCTCTGTAACCTGGATACAGCCATTGGAAAAAATAGGATCAAGCAGATGGCCCGCAGAATGGGTAGGCTTATTCACGAATGGCTTCATATTCCAAGCGGAAATAATATCCGAGAGAAGGGATGTCCAAATGTATGTTCAGGTCGCCCAGTCTTGAAAAATTGAAATATTTTAACAGCTAGCTGGACAAACAATCACTCAAAGAGGACAAGAAATTAGTGGCCAGACCAGGGGGATCATAGATTAATATTCCAGACACAGATTTGTAAGCTGGAGGAGAATAACAAAAGCCCAAGGATGAGAGAGCATTTAGAAATGATGGCTATGCACCCACCCCTCTTACCTATTCTATCATGACGCGTGATTGAATAGCTCGCAGGGACAGCAAGAGTGATATCCGGGGCAGAGCTATCACTCATCCATGTCTCGGCAGCAGGGAAAAGAATATCCAGATGTTCCTCCTCAATTATGTGAAGTGCATTTTATGAAGAGAAGGAACATTTCTTAATGCTGCCTGAATCCTTAGCATATTTTCACAATGATTAGGGGCCTAGGGAGGCTATTGACCTGAAGGGCATTCACAAGCAGCTCGCCGTCATACAGTTTAAAGGGACAAAAAGAGCAAGTAATTCGCAAAACAGGGTCAAACAAGTCGGTTGCTTCCGACATATGGCACCAGGATTCAAGGGTAAGACCTCTGAAGGAGAATACCTTCAACGCAGGCCTTGTTGATTAGAAATTTGGCCAGCATGGCTGGCGCTGAGCTCAGAACGAGCGTGGATCAGCACAGACAGGCTTGCCCTTGGTGTGCCTTTGGCACGTCCGCACACTGGACCCTCTTATGTCCCTTGAGGACATACCCCTGCGGCAACTAGACCACAGCTTTCAAAGATGGCGGCCAGAAATGGCCAAAATGGAAGTGGAGGCATGAATGCACTGAACACGGCGTTCTGCTAGTGCCAAGGGCGTCGAAAAAGATTGTGGCTCGGGGAGGTCAGGTAAGGTCACCAAAATACATAAAGAGACATAAAACACTTCAAATACTCTTTAAAAGATGCTCCTTAAAATACATAAATCCCCCCCAACAAACCAAGGGGTATATCAGCAATAAGTTGCGATAATGATCGCAAAGCGCCCGTATCGCTGTTCTTTCAATCGCCGGCTATCGCTGGATTTCTTCGCCGAGTTAGCGCGGTATTACCAACGCGTTTCCCAAAGGCGATAAGAAATCCAGCGATAGTGGCGAAAAGCGCCAATATCGCGTGAAAAACAGCGATAACTTGTGAGCGCTAATAATGAGCTTGTAAATGTGGGAGTGTGGATTTAACCTGCCAATCCACTAATATGCCCCTACATGGTTAAGTCAGGTTTTGAGGAGACGTAAGGATCCGGCGATACCCGCGGTTAGCGGGAGTTTCAATATCGCCTCACAAATCTTGTTGATACAGCGCTGTTGTGTTAGTGCTCTATTACATGTTGTAACTTCGACGGCACGCCTACTTTGCATCTCATTAGCGATGTTCATCACTGGAATGAGATGCGGTGCAAAAACGGCTGCTAACATGCGTTAATGCATGTTAGCGCCGCATTGTAAATATAGAGATTAAATCATCGCCGCTTTTTTGGCTTTTAAAGCCAAAAAAGCGGCGAATTGACCCTTGATAATATGCCCCCAAGACACCGACTTGAGAGGTTTGTCCACGCACCGGCCCCTCTTATGTCCCTAGAGGACATCCTCCTTCCACAACTAGACTGCAGTTGTCAAAGATGGCAGCCTGAAATGGCCAAAACAGAATTGGAGGCACAAACACACTGAATTTTTGGTACTCTGCTAGTGGTAAACAGCCTTTACAATGCATGGCATTACAACGCATATGCCTTTACCATGCATGCCTTTACAACAAATTTCGTTGTAAAGGCATGAATGGTAAAGACATATGTGTTTTACATGTAAGTATAAGGGTTTAGGGTAGGTTTGAGTTTTGGGGTGTAGAGGTCATTGTAGGGTTAAGGGTGGGCATGGGTTTTGGAGTGTAGGGGTAATTTTAGGGTTCAGGGTGGGTATGGGTTTCGGGGTGCCAAGGATAATTTTAGGGTTCATGGTGGGTATGGGTTTTGTAGGGTCAAGGGTAATTTTAGGGTTCAGGATGGGTATGGGTTTTGTAGTGTCAAGGGCAATTTTAGGGTTCAGGGTGGGTATGGGTTTTTTGGGTGCTAAGGGTAATTTTAGGATTCGGGGTGGGTATGGGTTTTGGGGTGCTAAGGGTAATTTTAGGATTCAGGGTGGGTATGTGTTTTGGTGTGCCAAGGGTAATTTTAGGGTTCAGGGTGGGTATGGGTTTTGGGGTGCTAAGGGTAATTTTAGCATTCAGGGTGGGTGTGGGTTTTGGGGTGGGAAGGGTATTTTTAGGGTTGAGGGTGGGTATAGGTTAAGTGGTGGTAAGGGTGCTTTTGGGGTTTAGGGGGTATGGGTATTGGGTTGGAAAGGGTATTTGTAGGATTTTAGGAGGGTATGGGTATTGGGGTAGTAAATGTAATTTTAGGGATTTAGGGGGTATTTAAAAAAAATATGTATATATATATATACATTTGTATATATACACATATCTATACGTATATATATATATATATTCACTGAAAAAACCATAGGTTTCACACATGTTATAGTTAGCTGGACATTTCACTCGTAAAAAACCATTGAAATTCCCCCGTTATAGTTAGTGCAGGCAACTATAACTCACGCGACCGCAATCCTCTGCTGATGCTAATACTGTATTTAGACACTTATTTCCCATGTCTTCTTCCATTAAATTTTAGCTATACATATATTGCAAATATTTTTTTTTCATAAAGACACATATGTCATCAGCAGAGGATTGCGGTCGCGTGAGTTATAGTTGCCTGCACTAACTATAACGGGGGAATTTCAATGGTTTTTTACGAGTGAAATGTCCAGCTAACTATAACATGTGTGAAACCTATGGTTTTTTCAGTGAATTTGCAAGGTTTTTTAAATGCTAATTCCTAACTATAACGTGTGTGAAACCTATGGTTTTTTCAGTGAATTTGTACGGTTTTTTAAATGCTAAGTTACTTTACGCCGTTCGTGGCGTACGCGCCCACTTCACGCAGTTCGTTCCGTGCGCGCACGGTGCGCTTCACGCACCGTGCGCGCACAGTGAGCACGCGGTGCGCTTTGCGCACCGCGCGCCCACTTTACGCAGTTAGTGCCGTGCACGCACGGTGGGCACGCGGTGCACTATGCGCACCGCGTGCCCACGTTACGCTGGATGGGCCATGTACGCACGATGCGCTTCGCGCACCGTCCGCACACGTAGGACATATTATGCGCTTCGTTGTGAAAGGTTAACTATTATATGTTCTATGGATTAATACGCCATGCACAAAAGGTACCCTCCGGGCACCTGTTGCACACGGGGAGGGGAAAGGTGGATAGTGTTTTTTTTTAATTTATTTTTGACCGTACGCGTACGGTAAGCGCATTCGGCGTTTTTTCGAAAAAAAACCATTTGAATTTTTGCCCTTGGGGGTCCTTTTGAAACACCCTAACGAAGGCTAGGTGGTTAGGAGCTGTCTAGTCTGCCCCTTTTCTTGTTATCCCACTTTGTTTTTCCTCCCCCCCTCAGAGTGCGAGAGAGAAAATGGCGGCCGACACTTCCTGGTTTCGACCAATTCGAATGTTTACTAAGATCTAACAGCCAATCAGAATCGCGCTCGCGCACGGCACCGTACGCGTACGGTAAGCTTACCGTAAGCGCACGGTAAGCGCACGGTAAGCTGCCACAGATATATATATTGATTTAAATGCTATTTTCTCAGGAACTACTGAACAGATTTACAAAAGGCACTTCCTTGACCTGTAGACTACCTCTCTGCCAAATTTCAAGTAACTCTGTTCAGCCGTTCGCGCTGTAGCTGTGTCTAAAGGTCCAATGGAAAAATGCATGGGGAAAACGCGTTTTGGGACCCCCCTTTTTTCTCAGCCCCCGCTTGACGAATCCCCCCGAGACTTTCAGGGTAGGAGCGGAGCGTAGCGCCCCATTAGTTTTGAAAATTTCGCGAGGATTCGTCGACCGGCGCCAAAGTTATTCCAAATAGAATGTTGCGGATTTCCTATGGAAACAGGGTCCTAACTATAACTACCTACTGGCGACCGCCAGTAGGTAATATGTATGTATGTATGTATATATATATATATATATATATGTGTGTATATAATTTTAACCTACCTTAATCACTTTTACCAAGTGTATGCCTTTACCACGCATGCCTTTGCATTGTAATGGCATGCGTGGTAAAGGCATATTCGTGGTAAAAGTATGCGTCGTGATAGTAGGTTGTGGTAAATGTATTCACGTAGTAATGCCCACGTTGTAATGGCACGCATGGTATTAGTACGCGTTGTAACGTATCCTATTCTCTGCTAGTACCAAGGGAGAAGAAAAAGATTGTGGCTTAGGGAGTTCCGCTCAATACTGACTGGACAGTTTTGCTTCCAAAGATTTCAGCCTCAATAAGTGCATTGTCTATGCCACATCCACTGAGATAACTTCCTGCTCAAAGCAAACGCCACATTTGTCCTGTGGAAAACGCCCATCAAAGGAAAAAAAGTTCATCAAATTCTACTAGGTTGCTCAGAAAAATGTCAGCTACAAAATGGAAACACCTTCATCACAGAAAGCAGGATAGGCTGGTCTTAAAGCTGAGCACGCACATTTTGGAAATTATTTAGAGCTGTGTACACTGTTGCGTAGTTTGTGACTGGAGATGGTATTGCTGGTAAAAACCCAACCTTCTTCAGTGGGATGGTATTCTGGGAGATCAAAGCATGAATTCCTGCCCACAGTCCACACCGAAGAAGCGATATGATAAATTCAGTTAAATCAGCTTTGTGGACCTCAGCTTCAGGGAAAAGAAGATCCATATCCTCAGCCACTTTGAAATTTTCCGGTACACTGGGACGTGTTGATGCCTTGTAGTAATTTATCACACGCTGGCAAGGCAGTTGGGTTATAGGTTTGCAGCTTCAGCTGACACAGTTGGTTTTCCAGCAGGTACTTCATTTGTACAGTCTTGGAAAAGCACCATGGCAGTATCATTTGTGCTGGACGTTCCAAGAGCCGTCTTCAAATTCAAAATTATCAAGAGCAGCAATTGTAAATCCTTTCCTGGTAAAGTGACTTGGAAGTGGTGCGCTGTCAGATTCACAAGATTATCTTCCATTTCTTCACTTATATCTTCAAAGCCATCATCAATGTTGTCGGCTTCTGTTCTGAACTCAAGAACTTTGGTTGTTGACAGTTTTGCTTTGCTGTTATTAAACATTGATGTAAAAGATGTTAAGACAACATCAGCCATTCTTGTTGACTCCCATGATTTGCAGAGGCGTAACGAAACTTGAGGGTGCCCCCTGCAAGGTACGTGGAGGGGCCCCCGCTCCTGATTTAATCCGAAGCTTTCAGGCCAGAGTACTGGGCTGCCGGGGGCCTCTGCATGTGCAGGGGCCTGTGTTACGCCACTGACCTGGGGCATCACACAATTTGTCAGTAAGTCCAAAGTCAAAATCTTTCAGGATGTTTCTTAAAATGGTTCCTGCTGATTTTCTGCATCCTGTGATCTTATTTTGGCAGCAAAAACTTCAGGAGTCAAATCAGAGAAAACCATAAGTCGCTCATACTTTTTGTTAGACTGACAAAAACAAACTCTGTCATTGTATATTCTCACCAGAAAAATCTTAATTTCATTATTATGGATCAATACAGTTTCATCAATGTTGACTATTATTTCTTTGATCTCACTGAATGTAAACCTGGAACTAGTACTGAAGAGTGGCTTTAAAACTGCATTTGCTTCTTCAAAGCGTACAAACTTAACTGAAGGCTGGAGGCTACGTCGCTGCTTGAAGCTCATTGTACATTCATATTTTCAAAGTATGCACACATGCAGTTTAGGTGGGCATACAAATCCACTGCAAATACATTCACCTAGCTGTTAAGATTGGCTACTCGACTAATATGCATTTGCAATGCAATAGGTCTTGCATTTACACAAGTTTAAGCTAGTGGCATTGTAAATGACAATGCATTTTATTTATGTTTTAAAAACAAAAATAAAAGGCATTGTTATTTGCAATGTCAATAGCTCAAACTCGCGTAAATTCAAGACCTATTGCATTGCAAATGCTTGTTCTTATAAGGCATTCCGCAAGATGCCACGGGGAAAACACACAAACAAAAAATAAGAGAAGAAGGGAGAAAGCAGGAACATGTCAGACAGATAAACGGTTCAGATAGTGTCTGGCAGTGGATTAAATAGGCATGAGGTGGAATCACGCAGCCTGGGTATTCGACGCGCTGACATTTAATAGCACAGGCTGCTGGTTTCTGAGCAGTGCTTTTAGACACCGGCACTCATGTTACAAATTAAGCACTGGACAGGTCTTAGTGGTGCACTGTTGGGAGCCATTGACATTCACCAACATAACATATGTGAGCTCAGCTGGCTGTCTGTTTATATTTGGTATGTCTGCGTCGAAAATACCACTAGTCTAGGTGTGACATTAAAGCCATCCACCAGGCATGTCTGTGCTGTGCTGGGTGTGTGTAATGTCCTGTGTAATGTGTTCGCTCTGACAGTGGTATCCTCGTTGAGAAACAATTCATGGAATGAATGCAGCTGTAAACCCTTCGAACAGCGTACATGATGCTTCCTTGCATTTCACATGTTTAGATTGTGAAGGTCTGTATTAAAACCTCCCTTCTGCCAGGATAGCTTGATTCCAGTGGCATGGAGAGCACAGGACCCACGTCTGGGCATACCCGTCCCACTCAGGGTGACAAATGCAAAAACAACAGTTGATGGACAGAATGCAGAACAATGTCATAAATTCACACCAGTACAGAGATCTGGGCCTAAATCCATCGTTTTTTTATTCACCATGCCATTCCAGTTTGAACCCAGCCATATGCAAATCAGTCTTGACCCTGTGTCTCATGGGAACAGTCCAGCCCGAACTGCCAAGCCAGGTCCTCCCTGGACTGGAAACAAGCATCCTAGGACCGGTTTCGGGGTTTCACCCCTCTTCAGCCAGGATAGCTTGATTCCAGTGGCATGGAGAGCACGGGACCCACGTCTGGGCATACCTGTCCCACTTGGGGTGACAAATGCAAAAACAACAGTTGATGGGCAGAATGCAGAACAATGTCATACATTCACCCCAGTACAGAGATCTGGGCCTAAATCCATCGTTTTTTTAATTCACCATGCCATTCCCATTGAACCCAGCCATATGCAAATCAGTCTTGACCCTGTGCCTCATGGGAACAGTCCAGCCCGAACTGCCAAGCCAGGTCCTCCCTGGACTGGAAACAAGCCTCCTAGGACCGGTTTCAGGGTTTCATCCCTCTTCTGCCAGGATAGCTTGATTCCAGTGGCATGGAGAGCACAGGACCCACGTCTGGGCACACCCGTCCTACTCGGGGTGACAAATTCAAAAACTACAGTTGATGGACAGAATGCAGAACAATGTTATACATTCACCCCAGTACAGAGATCTGAGCCTAAATCCATCGTTTTGCTTTGTTCTTTGGTCAGTCCCTTTGGTCCTTGTTCTGGCTAAACCACAGTTAACGCATTGAAGATCCTCTGCTTTCTGATCAGTTGTTGGAGGTGGACAAGGAGGAGCCATCGATCTTCTAAGTGGATGAGCATTGTGTTTGGTTGTCGTCGGTTTCTCAGAAAACTCTGATTCTTGTTGTGATTCAGTGGTTTCTGCTATATTTTGACAATTATTTTCCAGGCTTTTTTCCGTTGTATACGACTTGTGCACTTGTTGTTACAATGATAAAATATTTCATCCTCTTCACCCATCTGTTTCATTCGTTTTAGAACTTCGTCTTGACAAATTTCTGCAGCATCTCAAACTCTCTTCTGTCCAGCTGCAGTTGATGTTAGCTTGTCCTCCGGAATAGTTTAGCACATGACACATTGTCGAAGGAATCCTCAGATTTTGTAGTTAGCAACTCTCTGTCAGGAGGTAAAGATCCTCTGCTACCACCTGCTTCACTCATGTTCACAAATTTGAATTAACTGAGAACCTGACACAAAAACGATATTAAAATAAATTACCAATATGATGGCTAAACACATCATTATAGAGCCGTCATTTTGGAAAATGGTGGTAGGGTTGTTCTGAGAAGTTATTTATTGTCTCTATAAGACTGTGTGACCCCCAGAACCTATGTTGTGGCAACAAAATGAAGTATATAGGTCTCATGGTTCCTGAAATATTACATCATCACTGCAACACATCCGCCATTTGTAAACACGTCATCCAGAAAAATTCCGCCCGGATTAGCAATGTCTACCCAAGCTAAATTTCTTCTCAAATGATACAGAAGTACAATTCAACAATCACAAATTCGCAGACAACAATGATTTTTTTACTGAGGTGTATCAAGGGGCCAGGCTAGACCCTCAGGAATCACAACAGCACACAGCACTGATGAACTAGCGTCATCCCTAAGGAAACAGAGAGCAATGGAGGTAACGTGCCTAGAAGGACTGAAGAAGGTTAGTGCAATGAGAGAGAGGTCAAAAGGGATCATCAGCACATACTAATGTCACCCTGAAAAGCATACTCATGGAAAAGAGAGTCGCAATATGAAATGAGGCAAAAAAGAAAGCTATTCAATTGATTAGGTATATTTACTTGATTCTTGATGATTGGCCACTAGATATACACAGAATGAATTTCGTAACAGTTTCAAAGTGATACCTATGATGCTTTTATATAAGGCTGTCATAAATAGTGGTACCTTAAAGCACTCCCAGAGAAGCAGATATATATGTGTGAAGAGGTAAGGTTGGGCCCAGCAGAGTTCTATGGCCTTTGCAGTAGAAGTTGCCTGGCAAAGTTAAATAAATAGAACAATGTTACACACAAAATACTGAAATGCACAATTTTGTATTGTGTCAGCACAGAGCATTGTGATGACACTTTAAAAAATATCTTTGCACACCAGCCTAATCAATAATTAAAAGGTGCTGGTGGTATAATTTCAAGGTTTGGCAAAGTCGAGGCACTATCTTTACAGTACATGGCAGACCAAACATTGATAACATTTGAAATCTTTTAGCACCACTTGCACATGGAATGTATGAAACACCTTTTGCAGTTTTCAAAGTACTCACGTCCATTTCCCTCAGCCCATTATTTATTTATTTTATCTATTGAGTGTGAAACTTTCGCCAGAGGCATCATGGCAACAGATCAAGATGGAAACAACAGGCAGACATACAGAGGGCACTTGGCAGGAGAACTTGTAGAAAACAAGTGTCCTTAAGGCGTTCCTAAATAAGGAGTAGTTAGCGACCTGCTCCGTCTTTGTTAGGGAAGCTTTCACTGCTGCTGCCACCTGTTTTGTTTTTGTGTTAGAGAAGCTTGCGCTGCTGTTGTTGCTGTCACCTGTCCTGTTTTTGTGTTCAGGAAGCTTGCCCTGCTGATGCCACCTGTACTGCCTTTTTAGGAAGCTTGCACTGCTGCTGTTGCTTCCACCTGTCATGCCCCTTAGGGAAGCTTGCCACCTGTCCTGCTCCTTATGTTAGGGAAGTTTGTCCCATTGCTGTTGCTGCCATCTGCCCTGTTCTTTGTGTTAAAGAAGGTTGCACAGCTGCTGCCACCTGTCCTGCCTTTGTTATTGGAGCTTGCACTGCTGCTGCCACATGTCCTGCTCCTTGTGTAAGAGAAGCCTGTCCCACTACTGTTGCTGCCACCTGTCCTGCTCTTTGTGCTAGGGAAGCTTGCACTGCTGCTGCCACATGTCCTGCTCCTTGTGTTAGGGTAGCTTGCACTGCTGCTGCCACATGTCCTGCTCCTTGTGTAAGGGAAGCGTGACCCACTGCTGTTGCTACCACTTGTCCTGCTCTTTGTGCTAGGGAAGCTTGCACTGCTGCTGCCACATGTCCTGCTCCTTGTGTTAGGGTAGCTTGCACTGCTGCTGCCACATGTCCTGCTTCTTGTGTTAGGGAGGTTTGCCCCATTGCTGTTGCTGCCACTTGTCCTGCTCTTTGTGTTAGGGAAGCTTGCCCCATTGCTGCCACATGTCCTGCACCTTTTGTTAGGGAAGCTTGCACTGTTCCTGCCACCTGTCCTGCTCCTTGTGTTAGGGAAGCTTGTTCTGCTGCTGTCACCTGTCCTGCTCCTTTTGTTAGGGTAGCGTGCACTGCTGCTGCTGCCTGTCCTGCTCCTTGTGTTAGGGAAGCTTGCACTGCTGCTGAAAGGAAAATCACCCCTTAAGAGACTATTTAATGACCGTGGAGTAATGACATGTAGGCAAGCATTGATGGCATGCATAAACTCTAAAGATATATTCATGAACTCTGCATTTGTAAAATTGTTATGTGCTGTTGGAAAAAAACTAGAGGAGTAATATCTGAACTATTTAGCCACTGTATCCCAAAATATACTGTAATTGCATTTTAGTAAGTATACGACATGAGAAAAATCGTGTATATAGTGTTTTTAAATCTTTTTATACTTGGTGATATTTTAAGCATTTTTGTAAGATTTTAATTAATCAAACAAATAAATAAACTTGAACTTGAACACTGCTGCTGCTACCTGTCCTGCTCTTTGTGTTAGGGAAGCTTGCACTACTGCTGTGGTGCTGCCTTCGCCTTACCTCCGTTGTGTGTAGTGAAGTTAGGTAAGTACCTTTTCATTATACAAATGTCAAAATAAGTGGCATTGTCAATGCCTGCTAGCATTATCTGCCCGACGATCTCAGTTCTATTACAGTGGCCTCACACTGTGAGTCCACTGGAGGTGCTCAAATTTTTTGTTGCTTGATTTGCTGGACTGGGAGTGTCCCCAGAGGGAGCCCACACCTGTAGTGCCTGCTATGAAGAGAAGCCTGCTGGTGGCAGCAGATTGAGGTGCTGCTCCCCAGTAAGACGTGTCTAGTGACCATCCACAGGAGTGAATTCAGTGCACCCAACTGAAGGCCCTTGCTTATCCGCGAGTGTGTGCTGCGTTCGTGGTGTCCTTCTCAAGACCATATTGGAAGTAGTACAAGATGGACACAGCCTGATGCTGCCAGCAATAGCTTGGGAGTTCGAGCTCACGCCAGTATCTTGTAATTATTATAATTAGGAATAGTAGTAGTATTTGTAGTAACATTATTTGTAGTAGTAGTAGTATTTGTTGTAGTAGTATTTGTAGTAGAAGCTGTAGTAGCTGTAGTTGTAGTAGTATTTGTAGTTATTGTATTTGTAGTATTATTTGTAATAGTACAACAGTAGTAACAGTATTTGTAGTAGTAGCAGTAGTATTTGAAGTAGTAGCAGTAATACTAGTAGTATTTGAAGTAGCAGTAGAAGCAGCAGCAGTATTTGTAGTAGCAGTCGTAGTAGCTGTAATTGTAGAAGTATTTGTAGTTATAGTATTTGTAGTATTATTCGTAGTAGTATAGCAGTAGTAACAGTATTTGTAGTAGTAGTAGTATTTGTTGTAGTAGCATTTGTAGTAGTAGTTGTAGTTGCAGTAGCAGTGGTGACAGTTGTATTTGTAGTGGCAGTTGTAGTAATAGTAGTACTATTCGTACTAAATTTTTTATTGTTTTTGAGCAAAGCCACTAAAACATAAAACACAAAACAGACTACACTGCATGTGTTCGGATTACAAGAAAAATTTAAAGGAAAACCTAATAAAAACCTCCCAAGGATCTAGCAATCTCCAGACACTTCAGCTGTCCCAGTAGCACAATTGCATGTGATCAAGTGACCACATAACACTTAATAATATATGAATTTAGATTTATATGAAAGAAACAATGAACAATTTGAAAGCTATTGAATAGGAGTTTCAGTTTAATATTACATGAGTTTAAGTTTAATATTACATGGAACATCCCACCATTATCTTCACCCGATTCATTAATGCCTTTGATTTTCATCCTGGATCTATGTCAATCCACACCTAAAAATATCGTGACGCATACTGACGTTTGGGAATCCATAGCTGTAACTATCAGAGCCCTGAATCCCCAGTTCATCTTTTGTCAAATTCATTGAGCATCTGTTTTGGATTATCCTCACTCGAAGTCCCTGGTTATGATCAGTTGCTTGCTCTGTTTAAGCCTTCCTTTGACCAGTGGCAAAGCACACTGACCGCATAAAAGGGTCTCCTTATGCTTGGACAAGGCAATAAGGAGTTAGTGTCATATATCAGTTACTTTCAGCTGCTGATGCTAGAGGCAGTCTGGACTGATGACGCTTCCGTTGGGGCTTTCTACCATGGCTTAAGAGAAGAGTTAAATGATGACTAAGCTTTGGTTGGGAATCAGCCTACTAGTTCCCTGGTGTTCATAGACTGAAATATTCAGACTGACCCATAAAAAGACATTGTAAATCAGAGAAAAGCAGCTGTGCGCAGTGTATTTGGAATGTTTAACAAGCAGAAGCTTCAGAAGCAACTCCTCATAAGGAAGAGATCATGCAGTTAGGAGGAGTATGCAAGACCATCACGCAGAAAGAGAAGGATAAAAGAAGGAAAGCAGTGCGCTGTTTATATTATGGAAAAGAAGGACATTTTATAACTCAGTGACCTACTCTGGCTGGAATGGACTGGCTTGTCCTTAGATGGCAGACCTAGGTCGAGCACACAACTGACTCATCTGTCTTTCACAACAAAGGTGCATTTCAAGTGTTACTAACTATGCAGTGGTGAATATTTCCAGTCTCTGGAGCCTTGTATTATAGACAAAGATGAATCTTATAACCAGTGAAAACGACAGCCCCGAGAGGTTAAAGGCTTTGATGGGACATCCCTCACATCAGGGCTAATAGAGAGAGACTTTTCTGATCATTATGGACACACCAAATAGACATGTAGGAACCATCCACTTTGAGCATATTGATGTCCCCCGCATTTCCTATCATTCTAGGAACCACTTGGTTACAGAGACATAATCCATAGATTGAATAGCAGCATCCTTCTATCATGCTTCCTTCTTTCACTGTAAGAACACAGTTTTCTATGTCTGAATCCAGAAAAGATGCTGCCATTATCTTGCTTTGTTCTAAGACATACCACCATCGAATTGCACGTGCAAAAGATAATACTACAGAGATTTCAGGAATGTCTTCAGTAAAAAAAACATTTCCCTCCACAACTAATATGTGCTGCCAATTTGGTTCCAGGAACGAACATTCCTCATGAGCAATTTTATCCTTTGGCCTCAAAGGAAGATGAAGTACTGTGTATTAATCTCCACAAAAACTTTGAGAAAGGATTTATTTACCCCTTTACATCACCTGCTCAGGCACACATTTTCTTCATACCAAAATCATAAGGGAAGTGTAGACCATGCAATGATTACCAGGAACTTAATAACATTACCATTAATAATCATTATTCTTTGCTACACATGTCTGTATTGTTGGATCAAAAACGGAAGCAAGAACTTTCTCCGAGCTCGAACTCAACCTCATAGGCATTTACAACTTGATCAGACTAAGTAATGGCAAAAAAAATGGAAGACCTCTTTTATGTTTCAATCATTTTTATTGAGGTTTTAAAACATCTACAACAGAGGCCGCATACCCAGCTCAGAATAACAAAGTATGGAAAAAACACAATTAAATAATATCCTCCTTTCTGCCTTCCCAAAAACAGCCCCACACCACGACACCCCTATATACAATTTGTGTACAGAACATTGTCATTAATTTGCCCAAGAGTCTCCATCCACGAGGGCTCTTGTCTGACACAAGAAACTTAAAGCGTGTAGTCGATTATGACAATTCAGGTCTTTATTATCTTTGTTCAGGAAAGTCAAGACAGGGTCCCACATGTTATTGAATTTGTTAGATTCTCTCTTTAGGTCATATGATTTTGGCACTATGATTAACTTTTCACACCTTTTTAGGGCTCGCGCCCTGCGTTGCACTGCGTAGCAGTGCTCGCGCAGGCGAGAGCCCTTTTGTCCGGGGGTTGAAAACGGACCCTGGAATCGCACACGCTTGTGCGTGTGCTGTTCCTCTTGGGTTCCGCTATTGGGCTTTGTGTGCGTGTTTTTTGTAACAGAGCACGCAATAGGCCAAAGGCGGGCGCATTGCTCCGCCCATGGCCTATTGGTGTCTGTTACGCGCACCAAAGCCCATATGTTTTCAATTATCGTGCCCAGCACCCCGTTAACCCTCCTGCGGTTAGATTTATGTATATAGGGCGATTGAAGATGAGGTTACCTTTAGACCTCTAACTTTCTGGCGCAGGATGTGGGTGACCCCGGAACTGGTAGATTATCAGGTAGAAACAAAAGAGCTACTAGGTCTTCCCGGGGCAGGAAAAAAAATTGCTTGGTTTGCACATATAAGGGAAGAGTGCACAAGGATAGGCAAACCAACCCTCTGGAGTAACCCTGAAGAAACTTGTTCTACAGTTTCACGTACTGAACTGGTGAGAACTTATCGAACTCACAAATTGGAAGTCATCTACGGGAATCCGAACCTAGGCAGTAGAATATCTTACTGTGAAAGATGAGTATAAATTAGAACCCTTTCTGGATGATATTCTACCGTCCCCAGCAAGAAAATTATACCTCCAGTTTAGATTTAGCACCCTTCCTTTGCGGGCCTTCACTTCCAAATGGTCTGTATTGGGCCAACGTGGGTGCCCAGCTTGTAACCATCAGGAGGAGTCAGAGCTGCATGTTTTATTTTTTTGCCCAGGTTATAAATCGGCAAGACAGTGTTGGCTAATCCAGCTGTGTAGGAACATGGGGTTTGTGCACTGTCAGGAGGCATTTAGAGTTTTGAAATACGATACCTCTAAGCCCATTGTCTTTGCTGTTTCTCGTTTTTTAAACACAATGTGGCGCAGGCGTTGGCTTTTCTTAGAAAAAGAAAAAAAGATAATAATAACCACCCCAGCTGCTAGCGTATCGTTTATTCTATTGCGTATAATAAGGAGATTGGAAAAACCCTCTTTTATCTTTTTAATTGTTTTAGATCTTTTACCATGAGATGATTATTTTTAATTGATACATTTTATGTATAACCCTCTCCATTGTACCGTTTTTATCACATTTTCTGCCCATTGGTTGGTCTTTGCAATTGACTTGTTTGTTATTGTATTTATGCCTGTGTTTTTTATGTTTCAATATTATCTACATAAACGACCAGGCGCCTCTAGAAGACACGCAGGGCTGGGAACGAATCCACCCCAGCTTGGCATGTTGGGAGGTCTGCTTCAGTCCTGCCTGTCGCAGATGCCGACCGTCTGCCATTCTCCCACTATTCCAGTCCTTGCAATAGAAAGAGTGCCTCGCCAAGGACTGTCATCTCATGGTGTTCGCTGCCCGCAGGTTTGTGTGCAGCCTGCTTGGCTGAGATGGCAGGTGTATCCACTGAAGCATAGCTACCCCCTCCTACCCTCCTCTCTTTAACATAAAGGTTGTATACGCGTCCTCGTCTTTCCAGGGAATTTGTGGTTACGCCTGCAGCCCGAGAGAGTTTATGCTGGACGCTGAGCAGCTTGTCATGGAGCTTGTGATATTAAGCCGATGCCTTTGCAGAGCTGTTACTCTGTCCGACATGTTTCGTGTTGTCTCACCACCTTGCGAGTAACCGTTATTTTTACTTAGCCCAAAATGCACGTATATAACGAATTGTAGGTTCCTTAAAGTATTTTCAATCTTAAGTATGCTCTTGTCTATTTCGCTCCACCTATATACTGTTTTTCAGTGTCGTCTCATAATAAGTCGCTCATTAGCAAAATACATGTTTTTTAATTCAATGTGGCTGTACTTAATCCGTGTTACATCCTCAGCTTGGCCCCCTGCTTGCTGAACAACCGAAATAAAGTATGTCAGAGCTATATGTGTTTATCTCCTAAGGCCACCACATACTCGAAGAATGTACTTCTTGCATTTCAGGAATATAAATATAAGCCTGTCAAGAGCTTTCCTGAAGGTCTCAAATTGAAGAGAAATTATGACCGTCTAAAAGTAGTCTACAGTCTTGTAACCAAAAACTCCATAGCACTTTAAATCAAACAATATATATATATCGCCAACCCCAATTTGCATACTATTTTGATAATATCCTTTAAAATCTACATAGTGGACAAATCCACTTACGTAGTTGGTGAGAAAAGAGACATGCACACATGACATTACTTAACTAAAACATCTTTAAAATGCTTCCATAATTTCAAATTTACGTTTATAAAATATAAGTTTGAAGCATCTGACTCTCTTTGCTATCCGCACAACTATTTTTCATTGCTATATTTGTGTGCTCAAATGTTTACGACTTGGAGTGACTTAAAAAGCATTCCCTCAAACATTTGCAACCTGTTCATTAGAGATGGACGTTGATGTTTGCAGAGTATATGCTCCGCAGAACACGTGAAGTAATTCCTGTAAACACAGACATGCTAAGAATGAATATAAATTATGATATCAAATCAGTTCTGTTTAGGAACCTGCTGGGAGCTATTTTTAAAGAGACCAAGTCTTTAAGGGATTACAGTCAAAGTGGCTAAATATAGTCCGTGTTCATTCGGTTCACAACATGCTCATTTTATGTTGCGTTGTAATAGAACAACCTTATTTTGCAAACGGTATCTGAGAAAGGCTTAGTAAAGTGTTGATAGTTTTATACACCAGAGTGAGACTGATTTCGGTTTGTATTTTATACATTTCATCCAATTAACCCACATTTTATAGTCGATCCTTTTAGAGCCATTTATAATGCAATTAACCTTTTTCTATCCCTGCACGTATGTTTGTGAAAGTAATT
Source organism: Triturus cristatus (assembly GCF_964204655.1). Taxonomy (NCBI): domain Eukaryota; kingdom Metazoa; phylum Chordata; class Amphibia; order Caudata; family Salamandridae; genus Triturus; species Triturus cristatus. The sequence goes on along the minus strand of NC_140591.1, from coordinate 78,520,919 downwards.
AACTCACGTGAAGTGCATGTGATCATATATCACTTGCACTGTACTTGATAAACATTTCAGTAAACACCTCTGCATCAGCCCACTTTCAAGAGATTAAAACGTATGTGATCAGACGTAAGTCAAAGAAAAGCACTTGGGGCAAACAGCACTCTTGCAAACTACCCCATAATTAAACCACTTTTTAAGTTACGCTGAACCCCCATTTCTTTGTCAACAGTGTTTTCTGGGTGATAGTTACACTTAAATTGAAGGAATGATGTGTTTACCATCCAAAACATAAAAGCGTCCAAAATGTGTAATTTATTTGAGGGTATGCAAACATTTGCGAACTCCCCCCCCCCCCCTGCACTAATCATAATGTAACAGATGACCTAACAATGTCACAGGCATCACTGGTGATATCACATCAGGAAAGACATGAATGAGCCAGAAATGATTGATCCTTTCCCCATGTTTGCTCACAGTGAAATGTGGGCTTGTTTCTTGGAGTATGATTGCAGTGCCTTCTGCTATTTGAACGCGGTTTTGCAGCATTACTCATACATCTAATGTCTAGGATCATGAAGCTTGTCGCTTGCTTATCCTACTATGGCTTTTGTTTTTTGTATTGTAACCAATAACTTTTTTGACTGAGCTTTGCAGGTGTCATTTTATTTATTATATCGACTAGTAACCATCTGATCCTCAACCACAATTTCTCTTAAAGTGCTTTCTGGTGCACAGTTGCAGATGTGTGAGGATCTGCTCCTTCCAGCAGTTTGTCTGTGTCACTACCACTCAGGGCATTTTGTCACAGTGGGCTTTGAGAGCTAGGCATGTTCTTTAGCCACGCCTTGCACATGAGCCCCTTAACCTAAAGTGCATTAGGCATGTACTACTGCTTTACCCAGCAGGTTCTGGGTTCCTGGGCTAGGTCTTTGGCCAAGCCCTTCTCCTAGTCACCCACCTTCAAAAAGCACTAGTCTTTGCTTCAGTTGTGCCCTGAAGGCTTGGAGACCAGAGTACCAGTCATGCCGTGCATGGCTTTGGAGAGTGCCCCATGGTCTCTGTGAGCAGAGTGTGAAATTGTCCCCATTTTAGATTGTCAGTAAACCCTTCCGGTAAAGGTCAATCTGCAAGCTCAGTGACGTCTATGAATCATATGTTAATGCAGTTTGTAAAGTCAGCAGCAATGTTATCCGACTTGCAAATGAAGATCCCTGTAATTCCTTCAACTAGCAGCACATCTACTCATAGCAATTAACTGTAATTGTATGGCTGCAGTCACCCTTGCCACAGGTCGATGTCCCTGTAACAAATAGATATACAGACAAGGCTGTATTTATACTGTCAACAAATACATGGAGGTTGCAGCTGCCAATTTTCCTGTTTTACAAGTGTCAGGGTGACCTTTCTGATTGTGAAGCCAGAAGCCTCCTAGGAGGTTGGGCCATTGTCATCCTGCCTCACACTAGCCCACTGAGGTTCAGTCTCAGTCTTGCGAGAGCCTTTTGATGATATCCCAAGGATGTGAGAGTTGTCAGCTGCCCACTTTTCATCCACCTCCACAAACGTGTTGACTGTAGAAGGATGAGGCAGCTAAAAGATCATTCAGCTATTTGGCTGTGTTAGCGGTCGAAACAAGGAGGACACTGTACAAACATTGCAGACAAAGGCGTGGATTCCCACCAGATCAGGGTGCAGGTAAATACTTTCCTCTTCCCACAGTTGGGCAAGTCGGGGGAAAAAAATCAGTCTGTCTATTTATCGGTCTTCTTTGTCCTTAGCAGGTCCCCTAATGCTTTTTGCAGACAGAGGTAGCCTTTTCTTTTCAGGTCGAGCCTAGCGGTAGTGTGCATGCGCTGCTCGCTCTGCGAGGCATGCAGTAGTAGAGTATGCTGTGTAAGCCTCGCCCACTCTCCGCCCATACTTTTCATTGGCTGGTGTCATTGTCCTTGGTAAATGCTGGCTTCCGATTCATTATGAGGCTTGTTTGTCCCTCCTTGTTACCGCCTTGTCACTATTTGTTACCGCCCATAACGACTGGACCTTTTACTTGGCTCGTTACACGGTCGGCTTTATCTAGGGGGTTAGCACTATTTTGTTTATGGGCACTTATGGGGACAATGGGGGGTGCTATTTTTTGTATTTGTATCCTGAGTGCGGTGCCTGCTTCAAGGACCCCGCACTCTGTTTCTTTTTGTTGTTTTACTTTAAAACTGAGCGTGGCACCGCTTCAAGGACATTACGCTCAGTGTTAAAGTAGAATACAAAACGAAAAAAGAATGCAGTGTCCTGGAAGCGGCGCCACGCTCAGTTTTAGACTTAAAAACACATTTGTAATGCATTAGGTCTCTCATTTATGCGAGTTTAAGCTATTGGCATTGTAAATGACAATGCCTTTTATTTGTTTAAAAAAACCAAAAATAATAGACATTGTCATTTACAAAGTCAATAGCTTAAACTCGCGTAAATGCGAGACCTATTGCATTGCAAATGCTTGTTTCCTATGCTATGCCCCAGCTGCCTTACAGAATTTTGGTAACAATATATTCAAAGATCTGTTGGACATAATCCTGTTGATATACTAGTGTTTCCTGGGAATCGCTTCCAACATCAAGGCCATATGAGGATCTGCAAACACTGTTTCTCATGCCAAACTTGAAAAGAGTGAATTTGAAGATTCACAAATCACTTTTTTGGAGTTCTAGATTTTCGGATATGGGATCAGCATAGATCCTATTAAAGTAAAGGCTATTTATGAGTGGCCCCAGCCTACAACAGTAAAAGAAATACAATGATTTCTTGAATTCACCAGTTTGTGTTGCCATTTAAATTGTGACTTTGACTCTATCACTAATTCCATCACAAAGCTGACCAAAAATGGAAGAACGTTTCTGATGGGACAGAGAGCAGGAGCACACTTTCCAGACTCTAAAAAAGGTTTTTACTTCGGCACCTATTTTTGGACATCCTGATATAAGTAGACCCTTCGTGGTAGAGACTTATGCCTCCTCCTTTGCCATCGGAGCAGTACTCTCCCAACACAGCCCCTTCTTACTGAGGCCCCGCATCATGAAGCTTTTCATTCTAAGACGGTCAACAACCCTGAATCCAGTTATAACGCCTGTGACCGAGAGCTACTGGCAAACAATGAGGTGGTCCCTTACACAGCACCACTATCTGGGGCACAGTTTGGAGAGATCACAAAAATCTTAATTATCCTCTCACCAGATTCTTGGCGGAATTAGCTAAAGCTAAGAATGCTCAGATGGGAGACTGGGGTTCTCTAAATATTCTCAAAAAAGTTTAACAGAAAGGTGAATTGTTATTTAGAAATAGGTCTGTGCCCTTTCTCAAGTACATTTGCAGAAACAGGCTCTGCATTTGTGTCATGAATAAGCCCGGGTGAAATTTTATTTATGCAAACATAAACGTGTGTCATTTCTGACATTTCATGGTCTGATTATTGTACAAAATGCCCAAGATAATGCGATTACGTCATATTGCGCAATTCAAATTTTATTTGGGTAAAAATCCTATCGTGAAAGCACAGAAACAATGCTAACGAACCAAAAGTGAGCAGCTGTTGCTTTAGACACACACGATTTTGTGCTATTTCTTTTAGTACGAAATGTGTCCTTGCACCCAAAGCGGGCAACAGGATGAATTGCACGCTACAAAGAAAGTAGCAAGAAATGCCTGACTTGAGTTTCACAAACTTTTGTGTAAATTTGGAGGCAATTTCTGAAATATCTGCAAAGGGATTTACAGGGATTTTACCCACGCCAGTCAGGATTCTCAAGCCTCAGGTCACCTAGGACAAAAGAAAACCAAAGGACTGGAAGAAAGATATTTTTAGTGGTGTCGGGGAATATAGTCTGTTCAGGCTTATGGGCATCAATCTGCCATCTGTGGACAGGACGAGATCTAACATATGAAACTGGCTGGTTCGTTGTTTCCCCTTTCAACTCCCAGTCAACCATGGACAATGCTATCAATGGACTTTGTTGTAGAACGTTTTCTCTCAGTTGTCAACGCAACTGTAGTTGCCTATTCCACCAAATAAGGGCATTTGTCCTATGGAAATGGCTTCCCACAGCTGAGTCACCTGTTTCACAACACATTTTCATAATGCATGGCATTCCTGAGATTATAATATCTGATAGGAGGTTCCAATTTACTGACGGTTTTTGTCTGAATTGATGAAATGTATTGGCACAATACACTTCAAATTCACACAATATCACACACAGAGAGATAGTAAACCTGAACCTTTAAATCAGTCCATTAGACAGTACTTAAGATGCTTTCTCGTAAATCATCAGACAGAATGGAGAAGATGGATCACCTTGGCCGAAGATACCTTTAATAACTCATTTTATAGATCCAAAGGCATCTCTATATTCTATTGGATCTTCGGAATACGTATTGAATGTTCCCTCTCACAAGATAGGAATCCTCTGACCCATCCGGGTCACATTTGTTGTGCAAGATACGATCCGTCCCGCAAACATTTGGCCTAAACTTGGGCAGCTTATAAGCGTTTTGCAAATGCCTTTGATTCTGGTCCAGAACTAAAGCAAGGGATAACGTATGGTTTTCTACCAAGTTCCTGACTATTCCTAGACCAAATCCTAAAGTTTCACCAACATTTGTAGGACCTTTTCATGTAGAAGAATTGTGCATCATTTATTGTACTGTATTTTATTGTAATTGCATTTATATAGCGCTTACTACCCCTGACAAGGCGTCAAATCGCCTTTTCGGTGAGTAGTACGCTACTCCGGAACCCATAAAGGATTAGTGTTGAATTAGTATAGTGACATATGAAAGTAATTTGAGTGGTGGATAGATTAGTTAGTTATTTGGATTCAGAAGGATAGTGGAGGGATAGAAGAGGGAAAAAGATTAGCATTTATATAGCGCTTGTTACCCCAGATCGGGTGTTGAAGGCCTTTTTTCGGCGGGTAGGCCGGTACTCCAGAACCCATAAAGGATTAGTGGTGAATTTGTATAGTGAAATATGAAAGTAATTTGAGTGGTGATTTGGATTTGGATTGAGAAGGATAGCAGAGGGATAGAAGAGAGGAAAAGGTTTGCATTTATATAGTGCTTGTTACCCCTGATGTGGTGTTGAGGCGCTTTTTCTGCAAGTATTGTACCCTTGAAGTTACCCATCCACTGGTGAACCCATCCTGTGGGTCATATCTCTAGGCTTACCCTGACTGCAGGACTAGGTGCCAAAATTGAGAGCGCTGGGATAGTTTGAGGTTGAGACCATATAAGTGCCACTGATGCAGCCAGGCGAAAGGGACTTAGAGGTGGTGGCATAAAAGGCCCAATAGTGTATTATTGATATGAAGATGGATTCCCAGATTCAGGGTGGGAGGAGGGCAGGGGCAAATAGTTGGGACGTTGCTCTTAGTCCTAACCCAACATAGGGACAACCGGCAAATTAGTGTATGGTGGCGACCCCCCACATGATGTTGTAGCATATGCTTCTAGTCAACTTTGCTATGAGTGACTGTCTGATATGTGATGTCATTTATAACTTTTGAAAATGTGAAACTTTGACTGAGTGTGTGTTGAGTCTGATGTAGAGGTGATTATAGACTCTTGATGCAGACATGGCAGATTACAGTATCTGCTGGTTTGGAAGGGATTTGATACCTCAGAACATTCTTGAAAATCAGCTTCTTCTGTAAATGTTCTTAAATCGGTATCATTCCTTCATAAAAACATGTCCCTCTCAAGCCCGCACTAACCATAGTTTCCGCCTAAATAATGTTATTGACCTTTGTGCAGTGAGATTAAAGTTTGGTGATTTTCACTACAATAGACTATCAATACCTGTTGGGCCCATTCTACTTTAGAGGTCCCACGGTCCCACCCAGAAGCGCCATCCTAAGCCATTCTCCAAAGCGTTCTATCATCTTTACTTTTTATGACATAAATATAGACTTCCATCTTTTATCCCACAGTGCCCTTTTGCTGTTAAGTGTGTGTGATATAAATGTATCACTTTCAATAGAGACATCACTTTAAAATGTGCATCAGGGCCTCTTGTTTACATAAACACACAACCTCAGAGGTATATTTCAGAATACAGTTCAATTTGCATAGGAGATCTCTCCCCACCAGATCTACAGGGCTGGTGTGACTGTTCCAAAATTCATGTTGTAATAGGAATTATAGTTATGGGGGCAGGAGCAGAAACTGGATGGGTATTGACAGAATCTGAAATGCTGGCTGCTCGCCCCAGTTGTCAGGCCGCAGATGTCTCTAAGCCCTGCCTCATCTTCTGTGCCACATGTAAGGCGGGTGGGTCCAGCCATCTTGGATGTACGTCAGCTTTAGCCCAGATGTTTTTCTTTTACGTTATGTGCGTTCGAATGATGTCGGTTATACGCTGCAGCATCATGGGCTGGTGATGGAGGTGTGGTGGTTCTTCCGGGAAAGCTTCAGGAACAGTGCCACGTCCATGCACAGTGTTGTGAAAGGCAGGGCTTGCCCTTTCTTGCCTTATAGTTCCAAGCGTATTGCACATTAGCAGAAGAGATGCGTCATCCCACTCCGCACGCAACGCTGGCTGGAGGCTAGAACTGGTCCAAGTGCTGCACGCACTCCCTTCCTCACTCAGCCCCTGTACACCTTGAGTATTTTGATGATTCACTTCCTAGGTGGGGTTGACGGATCCCTCTTTCATGCCTGTGCCTGTTACTCCATGGATCTGAGACTGCCTAATCATTGCAGTTCACTGCCTCAGAAGTTGACATGTGTCTTGCCACTGTCTGTGCTTTACAAAGATTTAATCCCCTGAAGATTCAATTGCAATCAAGCTGTTCTCTTTTTTTGTTGCTCGTTGGCTTCATCCTTTAGGATTTTGTTGGGTTTAATTCGCGGTTGCCTTGTTGTCCTTCCCGTTTGATCTGCCTTTTTGATCGGGTGTGCTCTATGTGACAATAGGCAACTCGTCTTTCTGGTGTAGTGGTTGCTAATGTCCTGACCTGTACTGAGAAATATTTCCGGAACAGGATATACCATTGCTTTTTTTATCCTTAGGTCCAGAAGCAAAAAATGAAGTCAACTGGCCTATGGAGACACGTGCTTCCTCCGACCACGAGTGGTGCGAGGCGTGGCAGGGTGGCGGCAGCCTGCATTGAGGATGACGCAAGCGCAGGAGTCACAAGGCTCTACCGCACAGTCTGTCTGGACCACATGTGAAGAACAAAGGCCTTATCAACTGAATCACGAGAGGGCTAAGGGTGTAGATGACACAAAGAAGGATTGTGCCTGCTAGTGACCTTGCACTTACCCTCTCACCGTGGTGAACAGAGGGTGTGGCATTGTGAGGGTTCTAAGACTGTTTGTGACTTCGAGGGTAGCTGGATCATCTGCTTCATGCCATGATGAGCCACACCACTTCCATCCAGGACCATGGGAGGATGTATGATGCAACCCTGCATGCATTTACCACGCATGCTTTTACAACGCAGTCTCTACCCCGACTGCAACATTACCACACATTCCTTTACCGCGTAAGTTGTTACAACAATTTGCCTTGGGGGGCGCTGGACTTTGGAATAGTATAGTTTACTATTCCAACTCCACTCTACACAACAGTAGGGAAGGGGTTTGACTTAAAATCCAACAGCATTCCAGCAATGCGCCCCCTATAGCAAGTCGTGCAACGACTTGCGTGTAAAAGGAACGCATGGTAATGTAGTGACTGAATTGTAAAGACAGATCGTGGTAATGACTTTTTGGTAAAGGATGTTTCCCCTCCAGCATAAGGGCTTGTCATGCTATTAGGTATAAGAATTGGCACCATTCTCTGTGACTTACAGTTCCCCAGTTATCACTGTTTCAGGTTAGGTGTCTCCCAAACCCACACTAGGGTGTCCCTGTGTGCCCCCAACACTAAACCCTGTGATGATGACGGCCATTGCAGAAATATCAACCTCTAAATTTATGAACCCCTTTTGGGTGCCAATTGCAAGGTACCATTGTGTCCCCTTTCACCCCTTTTGCACCTTTGTCTGATCCAGCACTTGTTTAAGCACGGCATGGTCTCCAGACCGTATTTCAGATAATGTCACCTCAACTCTCCCCTCTCCTCCCTAGTACAGACACCGGAGGCCGAGCACACTGTCAAGCTATTGACCTGAGGCTTGGTTCATTTCTTTGTGTCAACTGTTAATATCATTTCAGTGATTTTGGGACCCAGTAAACCTTCAGTTGATGGCTTTTTGCCATTTCCTCACAACCACTGAGCTATGCTGTTTTGAACTTCTACCTGCACAGATGCTAGGACAGGGCAGGCACATCAAAGCCCTTTGAGATACATTGTAAACAGTTGTCTTCTGAGGCCTTTATCAATAATAATTTGCTTTTTAATATAATGTTTTACACCACACTCCTAACCTTGTATGCTTTGTAAGTTCCTAATTTAATGTGACTCAATTCACTGACTTCAGAAAGATGAAAGGCTGAGTCTTTCTTTCTTTTTAAACTTAAAAAAAAAAAGTCAAGTCTTTCTTGCTGTGATCAGAATTTAGGACCTTTGGTTCTGTGCAAATATGCTGTGATTGCCAAGTGTTTATACACCAAACAATATTGTCTTGGCTTTGCCTCACCACAGGATATCACTGCACATAGTGATAACATAACCTCATACTTTACACGTAGGTGTTCTAATAACATTTAAGGTTTTATCTCAGCTCATGGATCAGATAGGATCTTCTGGTTCTCTTTGAAGAGTTCTATTTCAGCTGCCCAGCTTATCCCACTGCAAATAAAGATCCGTGCTTTCTCAAGCTATGACCAATGACCAATATGTATAAAGAGTACAAAGGTCCGTACGCGTCTAAGCGCTGTAGTCTTTTTTTTATTATTGTGTGTGAATACTGTATTTAAACTTTAAACTAGAGCCCTGACTCCTGGACCAAGCTGTCATTGGGAGGTCTAGATTATGGGAAAGTTAAAAGTTAGATGGTCAACCCAATTGAAATACAATAATAAATAAAAGTCGTTGCACCCCAGTGGTAAACGCGAGAGATGCTGCCCAGTAAACATTGTCTGCCCCAGGACCAGGATAAAAAGCTTCACACCTGCCTCCTCTTTTAGGCACCGATGGAACAACGAAGCTAAAGATGATGGACATGTAGTGGGGCATTGTGGGATTGCGGCTGACGTCAGGGGCTGTGTTGCTGGCTCCATCGATGGCCAACTTCCAAAAGTAAAATCTTATTTTCTTTTAAAGAAACTGGCCAGACCCAACCACTACATGTGTGGCGTGTCAATCTACACAAGGTTCACCTTGGAATATCTCCTGAAGGGAGCACTCTGGTGAGCCAGCATTGTTTCTATGATGGCACTAATTTTATTTATTAGACCTATAAAAGCAGAACTTTTGTCTTGCATTATTTTAAAGCTGTCAGCGCATGTTTTTATTTTTCTTTCTTCAAGGTCTTTATATTGAAGTTATCAAAAAAAGTACCCAAATGGCGCAGCTTGATATATAGATAGATGAAAAGCTCAAATGTGTTACTAAGATCGACCAGAGCAATCAAAGAGTTAAAACTATGAGCCTCCCCCACCTCCAGCTCCCACCCTGGTCAAGGCAGTGGCGGCTAATTCAAGGGAAGGACATGGCTGCCCTACCACGGTGAATAGCATCTCCAGGGGTGCAAGTCCAGGGCTGCCAGCCTCCATGGGCAAGAGGGCTGTGTCCAGTGTGGTGACTTATTTCAAAAGTTGGCTACACAATGTAAAAAAAAACTTGTGGGTCTTTATGTTAATGTTGTACTTCGTTTTTTCAAGTGTCATTTTATCCCAAAACTTGTATTGTAACTTGTAAAGTTCTTTGTGTGTTTTTGCATGCATTAGCTAAATGTATCTTAGCTGCTCCCAGCAGAGAACTTAGCAGGACTCTGCCCTATGGCTTTACGGCTGCTGCTATGTCTTCTTCCAGGCATCACAGTATCACTCCCAGGCCATTCAAAATTGGGTACCCCAGTGTTGATTTAATGCCACTTAGAATGTCATTCCAACAGATCTCAAAGTAGGAACATCGAAGTGATAATCAATTACTCACAATAAATGTCTCAGAGTTGTTACCTTCTGTTATAGTTTTAGCCGTGGCCATTACAACCTTTAGAGCTTTTCTACCATAATGAAACTAAAGAGAATGTATTAGAGTTTTTGTTAATTGCATTTTTTTACTGAGATCTACACTGAAAGTTCCTTTGTTCAGAAGGACCCTGATACTAAGGTAATTGTTCTGATAAGGCAATGTTTTGATATCACGAACGTCATTCGAATAGAATTCTGAATGGACAATCTCAAGTATAGTCTAAGAAATAGCGTGAAAGGATGCCTTATTTACAAGGCGGCATTAAACCACATTAAGTGGCTTAACGCTGCTTTGTAAATAAGACAAATACCTTATTGCCACAGAAATGTTGATAAAAGTGATGTTCCTGTAGAGATAGGGACTTGAAAATATCTTATGCCCCCAAATGTCAATGTAGTGAGTAGAGTGCAAGAATGTAATCACTTTTTGTTGTTTATGGACTTTGTTCCTTAAAATAAGGAATCAGGCACCCTTTTCAGAAAAATTGTACATGTGTTGTCAAAAGATTGAAAGAAGAAAGACAACTCAATGTAGTGGCATCATAGACAATAATTAATACTCAACTGAGTGAAACAGTTGGGCTGCAGTTGGTAACTGCTCAGGTTTTCAGACATCCTCAGAAAAATATCCCATCTATCTCTGGGATATTGAAAGCCCCATTTGTTCACGATTTTCATTTAGAAGACAAGTTATTTCCCACCCATCATATACACTGAATTCCGTGGGACATAGGTTCACAGGCCTCTTCCAGCCCATCTGTCTGCAACAGTCAGTTGTATCCAGTGAATAGTTCTCAGATGTTCGGATACATCACAGGTTCTCATCAATTGCACGCTGTCCCCTCTGGACAGAGGAGGCCCACCGATCTGCGCTCTTAACTCCAGAGACCATCATCAAACTTGTGTATTATCGAGCCCTCATATCCGAAAATGAGGGGGAGACTTGTATTCTCCATCAATCCAGCCATTTCCATACTTGTCCGAGGGTTGAAAAATAGTTTACCATTTCCTCCGGCATAACTTTTAACTTTGGTGCAAACCTCATCGTATACTTCCATCCTATTTTTGAAGGTTTTTCTTAGCAGAGTCAAAGCTGTACTGCCATTGTTGCTGCAGTCAAGTGAAGTCAGTTACAAAATTCAATTCCCTCAGTTGGTCAGACTCCATCCCTGGCCAATGAAATGTTCATCGAATGGATAAACAACTCTCTAAATGCTACGCTCTCTATGAAGAAAACTGCCTTAAAAAGATCTAGGATTTCAGCTTCTTGGTATTCAAATGATTTACGAATGAAAAAGTGCCACTGTAAGAGATTGGAACGTAAATGGTGATTAGGATATGCTGGAGCAGACAAAACCATCTATAGAGAGGCTATCAGAGTATACAAAAAAGACATAAAGAGCGCACAATCTTTATATTACGCACACAAAATTGCAGAGGCCAGCTCCAGCTCTAAGGAGATCTGTAAGATTGTAAAAAGTCTTATTAACCTCCCAACGCCTCCACTCACTGACGAAAATCCTCGGCTCCGCTGTGAAGATTTGGCCAATTTCTTCTTCCAGAAAATAAATCTCATCTACTCTTCCTTTCCATCCTCAGAGCAGACTACTTTGAAGGAGTCACCTTTATGTCCCCTACAAGAAAACATATCCAACTGCCTTCCAGTATTGGCGAAATTTCCCCAGATGGATGCAGACCATCTCACCTCCCTCATGCATCAGGTGAAATCAGGGTCCCCTAGGGACCCAGCACCCCCACACATTCTACTCTCTGCCACTCAGACCATTCTTCCTACACTGCTAGCTGTATTAAACACCTCGACCTCTACCAGCACAGTCCCAGTGGCCTGGAAACAGGCCATGGTGAGGGCCCTTGTTAAAAAACCCAATCTGGACACCAAGAATCTTAACAACTTTCGTCCGATCTCCTTGCTGCCTTGGGCAGCTAAAATCTTGGAGAAATATATAAACGGCCTATTAACAACTTTTCTCGAACAAAACCAGCTGCTCGATCCCTCCCAGACAGGCTTCCGCCCCAAGCATGGGACCGAGACTGCACTATTGGCCGTGACAGAGGAGTCCAGGAGGATCTTAGATCGGGGAGGATCGGTGGCAGTCATCCTCCTCGATCTGAGCGCTGCATTTGATACCGTCAATCACGATATCCTCGTGCAGCGTCTCCTGGACACCGGAATTTCTGACAGGGCCTTGGAGTGGCTCAGGTCCTACCTGAATGACAGATCTTTCCAGGTATATGAGGGCAATGTCACCTCCATCAGTAAGACTCTGGGTTGTGGAGTCCCGCAGGGATCATCGTTGAGCCCGACGTTATTTAACGTCTACATGAGGCCACTAGCTGAGATCGTCCATCCGTATGGTATTAAGATCATTACCTACGCGGACGATACTCAGCTGGTGGTTTCTCTGGCACAGGAAGGGGGATCCTCAGCATGCACGGATCTAGCAGGCTGTCTGGAGATGGTTAAGAGCTGGATGACCAAGTCTTGCCTCAAACTCAACGGAGACGAGACTGAGCTTATGCTCTTAGGTCGTCTCGTACCTTCTTCCATCGATACTCTCTGGCCATCCAGTTTGGGACCTGCCCCAGTGCCTAAAGATACCATTAAGAGCCTTGGTGTCTGGCTGGACAGGTCCCTGTCATTTGACCAGCAGGCAATAAGACTATCTGCTATCTGTTTCGGCATCCTTAGAGTCATCAGGAAGGTCCTTCCTCTACTCCCCTTCGAAGCAAGAAAGACCGTGGTTCTGGGCCTGATCCTATCACGGTTGGATTTCGGGAATGCTTTATACCTGGGAGCTCCCAACTCCACTCTACGCAAACTGCAGTTGATACAGAACTGCGCCGAACGGACTCTCTTACAAATCCCCCGCAGATCATCAGTAAAGTCCAGCCTAAGGAGACTGCACTGGCTTCCCGTTAGGGAAAGAGTCAATTTCAAATCACTTTGTATTGCACATCAAGCCTTTTGGTCCTCAGGCCCAGCAATTAATTTCCCCCTTATTACACCCTATCAGCCCGTTAGACATCTGCGTTCAACCTTTGCCAATTTGGCCATTGTGCCGAAAATAAAGAAGTCAAGATCGGGAGGCCGCTCCTTTTCCTTTAATGTGGCCAAGCTGTGGAATGCTCTTCCCCAACATCTAAGGTCCAACCCTGACCTCAGTTCCTTCCGCAAACAGCTGAAAACGCTTTTGTTCATTAATCAGTAGTAGGTTAGATATTCTTCCTAAGCAACCTTAGCCCAGTCGGTTTTCTCAGCGCTTGGACGCCCCAGGGCAGCTACGTGCGCTTTATAAAACCCAATTCATTCATTCATCCATTCATTCATTCATTCAGTAAAGAAGAACTTCGACACTCTCATATGGGGTTGAACCATTTAGTCTGGCATATTGGAGAAAAGCAACTCTGTGAAGTTCAGAAACTGTATAAGTATTGCTCTTGTTGGGGTCCCAGGCTGGAGAGGTTGCCAGGCACTTTAGGAGCCCTATCAACAGAGAAAAAGGTCCAAAGACCTGTAGGCATTAAGATTGTCTGGCTGCAGTTCTCAGTAAACATTTCTACGTTAGAACCTTCAGTCCATTCAGGATTGCCCACAAATCGGATATTGTTCTTGCAGGAGCACCCCTCAATGTTTTCAGCCCTCAAGAAAAAGTGAGGAGTATCAATCTCAAGCGATTTCAACCTTTCCCTGAGTTGTTTAATGTCAGCCATTGCTTCTTTCAGATCCTGTTCAGACATCTTTACTTTCTGAAATCATCCTGAATTCAGTCCATAAAATTCTAGATTTATCCTTTTGGGCCTAATTTATGCTTGCCGATCATTTGTGAGTTATGTACTGCAGTTAAGACCAGTAGAGTAGGTTTGGGTCAGTGGTTGCACAGTGTACAGTTTCAGATCTATTAATACAGTTCACTGCCTGATCTAGTAAAGACAAATATCCCCAGGTTTTTTGAAGGGTGATCTCTGAAACACAAGCACTCGTCCAAGAGAAAGGCAGCACACACAGGGTCCAGGTGCACAGGAGATTTCAAGCTGAGATAGTCCTCTGTATTCAGGAAAGTCTTCCCAGACCACCAGGACACTTCCCTCCTAAACCAGACAGAGATCCTCCCGGAGAGTTAATGGTGTGGATGCAGCTGGGTAAATCCTTTCTATAAAAGAATGCATTACAAGTGTCAAATCCTAACCAGTTACTCAGGCATCAGTATGTGCAATTCCTGAAGTCTCAAGGAGTATTTAGTGACATTGCTCCCTGGGGTTGTCAATTATGAGCCCCATCACCTTGAAACTCATAGCCTGGTATCTTGTCTCCATACCAGTTGTGTCTTATACGTCCCTTTCTCCAGGAGTTAAGCCTTGTTTGTTGCTAGAGGCTTTAGGATCACTGGCTTGGGGGTGGGGTCCTGGAGACCTTGCTCTTTTCTAGAATAAGGAGATCAGGGGTCAGATTGAAGAAGATGCCAGACAATGCAGCGCAGCACTTAAAGTTGTTGCACTGCGTTGCGTGACAAGGAGAGAGCAGGAGAGTGCTATCTCTACAGAGATATGACGCTCTCCTCCCCTCTCCATAGTGCAGGAGAACAATCAGGCAACCATGAGCCACGCACACACCTTTGCACCATATCGCAAGGGTGTGTGCGTGAGTCTAGCAAAGGATTTGTACTGGAAGGGTGGCCTTCCAGAACCAAATACAACACTTGAACTAACTATAAATCTATTCTTGCTTTGTATGTTTGCTGTACAGTGCAGCATGAATGCAAAGTTGGAAAAGAAAGGAGAAATAAAAGTATTTCTCTTTTTAACACCTGCTTTGAATTGATATTATTTTTTGGTGCAAAACCTTGTCTACTATTGTTAGCAGATAGGGTTTTGCGTTAAAAAGCATGGGTGGTCACACAGGAACACCCATGTACCACCGATGTAACGCCCCTCTGACACAGAGTAACGCAAAACATGGCTTTGTGCTGCTTTGTGTTACTTTTAGGTAACTTTCCATCACACAAAATGTTTGTAAATCTGGCCCCAATAGTCACACGTGAAAAACTATCCAAGTTGGATAAAGGGGAAGTGGCAGTAGTAGCTCAGATGGGATATACCTGTGATGGGAGTGCTGTATCAATTGATTCTTGCTTTCCTAGTGAGTCACTTGTCCACAATTACTGTTCTTAATGCTGCTGGGTTTTGTCTATGGTAAAATGTAATAAAACGTTGTATTTAAAAAGATGTATCCAGACATTGACTTGTCAGACCTTTCCCGCAGTCCTGCTATATGACTTTCTCCTTGTTTTTTGTATTTACGGCGGGGGCGACAGCCTTGCCTGATGGCGGGGGTGGGGGGCTCCACAGTCTCGCACTCTCCAGTAGCAGCCCAGGTTAAGACATTGGAATCCATACTCCAGGAGGGGTCCACCACGCTCTTTATACCCGAGCGCCTAAGCTTGGGATCTTGTGAATGTTGGTTTGGTTCGGGCGACAGATGCTTCCGTTCTCAAAGTGTAGGGTGGGGGGTTGAGGTTTGGTATTTATTGGCTGTTTCTCTTTGCGAGACTGTTTTCTTTGGGTTGGGGTTGTTATTTACTGAGTCTCTCACACAGCACCACACCGCGAGTGGCGTCATGTCACTTCATGCAGATGCGCATGCGCGCTCCACCGCCGCTCATCTTCCGCCACCGTCCGCTGATTTCCCCTAACGTGAGATCCGCGGTCCCTCCGGGGCCTGCGCGCTCCTCGTCCCCTTCCTCCTGCACCCGGGTCGTGGGGGGTCTTCCCAGCGTTCCCTGGCTGTCTCCTCCCCAGCGCGCTCCGTCCCCATCGCTGCCATGGATGATTTAGCTCCCAAAGCCCAGGTGCGCATCCTATCCTGGAACGTGAACGGCTTGCTGGACAGGCTTAAGCGTACCGCCGTCCTTAAATATGCCCAGCGCGCGGGAGCGGACGTGCTCCTGCTTCAAGAAACTCATCTGCTCGGCGAGAAATGTCCCTTTCTGGCGCGCTTCGGGTATGACCGGGTGTGGCATTCCGGGTTCTTGCGCGGGTCGCGGGGGGTCGCCGTCCTGCTGCGCCGTCCCTTCCCTTTTGTGTTGACCCGGGTGATCCATGACCCCCAGGGGAGGGGAGTTGCTGTCAGCGGCACGCTTGAGGGCAGGCCGCTCAGCCTCTTGTCGCTTTACGTGCCGCCCACAGAGCTGACTCCGGCCTTATCTCAGACCGCATCCTGGCTGGCGACTTTTCCGCTGGGCACTATTGTTCTTGGGGGGGACTTTAACGCCGTTTCCGCCCCACGCCTTGATTCCTCGGGTCCGGTCTCAGACTCCCGCGCGGCGCGGGCGAGGCAGCTGGCGGGTTGGACGGAGGCGCAGGGCCTGTGCGACGTATGGCGGATCTGGCACCCACACACGCGGCAATATACGCACACCTCGGCCGCCCACCACACCCACGCACGCATTGACGCGATCTTTGTCCCCCCTGCTGATTGTGTGGGCATCCAAGACATCCGCATCCTCCCCAGGGGGATATCCGATCACTCTCCGCTTCTACTAGGTCTGGGCCCCCCGCCCCGTGGGGCCCGCCAAATGTGGCGCTTTAACGCGTGGTTCCTCCAAGACAAGACGCTCCGTAGGGAGGTGGGGTCCGCGCTGGCACTCTACTTTGGCGACAATGACGGGTCGGTCTCCTCGGCGGGCACCCTTTGGGAGGCTTGTAAGGCCACGGTTAGGGGGGTTGCCAAGGCACAGGTGGCACATCGCCGGGCGCAGCTGCAGCAGCTCACCGCCTGTGAGGCACGTGCGCTGCGCCTGGAGCAATCTATTTCTGAATCTGGTGATCCGGCCGAGACCCGGCAGCTGCGACTCCTACATGAGGAGATTCGTCAGCGGTCGCTTGACACGGCCAAGCTCCTCTGGCAATCCTCACTGGCGAGGGTATACGGATGGGATGATAAGAATGGAGCGCTCCTGCATCGGTTGGCCACTTACCCCAGGGCATCGCGCATCATCCCGGCGGTGACCGATTCGGACGGCATGCTCCAGTCTTCCTCCGTGGCTATAGCGGAAGCATTTGCTCAGTACTACTCACAGCTCTACCGGGCTCGGGCGTCGGACCTGTCCCTGGCTTCACTGCTCGCCGCTGGTGATTTAAGACTTCCCCGGCTGCGGCCGAGTGATTGGGAGAGTCTGGAGGTGCCCATCTCTCCCGAGGAGATTGGGGACGCGATAGGGCGCACGTCTGCCAGGAAGACCCCGGGCCCGGACGGCTTCCCCCAGGAGTTTTATGCCACCTACAAAGATCATCTGGTCCCAAGGTTGGGTGCCCTGTACGCTGAAGCGGTCAAAAGAGGCTCCTTCCCTCTGGAGGCCGACATAGCCACGATTGTGGTTCTGCCCAAGTCCATTCCGCCGCCCAGTGACAGGTCGGCCTATCGGCCGATCTCTCTTATCAACACCGACATCAAGCTGTACACTGCGGTCCTGGCCCAGCGGCTCCGGCCCTTTATGTCGTGCCTGGTGCACCCAGACCAGTGCGGCTTCATGCCGGACCGGGGCACTCGTCACTGCCTCCGCCGCCTTCATGTGGCCTTGGCACATCGCCATCGCATATCTCCCTACCTCACTCTCCTGCTTGCCGATTTCGAGAAAGCCTTCGACTCGGTGGGGTGGCCCTACCTGTTCGATGTCCTGACCCACATGGGTTTCGGCCCCAAGTTTGTTGAAATGGTACGGGTCCTTTATGCGCGCCCTTGCGCCAGAGTGCTGGTTAATGGGGCACTGTCGAGATCGTTTCGGATAGGCCGGGGTACGCGGCAGGGGTGTCCGCTCTCGCCCCCTCCTCTTTGCGCTTGCAATGGAGCCCCTTGCTGCCCTGATCAGAGCAGATCCTCTCATTCGGGGCTGGGATTGGCCGGGCCTCGAGGCAGACAAAATCGCCCTTTACGCGGACGACGTTCTGTTGTACCTTGGTGACCCGGCGCGCTCGGGCCCTCGGGCACTCCACATCTTGGGTCTCTTTGCCCGCGCTTCTGGCCTCCACCTAAACTCGCACAAGTCGGTCCTTGTACCTCTGCACCCCTCCCGGGAATGTTTTGATTGGCAGAACACTATTCCCCTCTGCCGGCTGTCCTTCAAATACCTGGGCATCTGGGTCTCCCTCCTCCCGGAATTGAGCTGGGCACTCAATGTGACCCCCCTAGTCAAGAAAGCCAAAGCGGATCTCGCACGGTGGCAATCACTCCCGCTCAATCCGTTGGGGAGTGTGGCACTCTACAAAATGATGATTCTCCCCCGGTTCCTATATGTATTGCAGAACACTCCTGTGTCCTTTCCAAGGCCGTGGTTTCGCGAGTTGGACGGGATGGCCACCCGATTTCTCTGGGGTGGTGGGAGGCCACGGTTGGCCCTGTCGATATGTCGCCTGCCCACCTTTGATGGGGGACTAGGCATGACCAACCTTTATCTTTACTACCTGGCCACCCGTCTCCTGGTCATTCACGACTGGTTGGGGGGGGATGGTCTGACCCGGCTTACAGAGTGGAATTGGAGGTCCTGGGTTTTTCCTGTATTCAAGACCGCATGTACGGTGCCCCCATCCCTGCCTCTTGCCCAGACATCACCAAGGCGATTTTCCTGGCTTGGCGGGCGGCGCTCCGCCACACCCGGTGGACCGGGAAGTTGACTCACGCCACCCCCCTCTGGCACGGGACATGGTTGCGGGAGGTTGTGGGGCTGGAGGGTTTTAAGCCATGGGATTTGCTCGGCATCTCCCAGCTGGGGGACGTCTGGCGGGGGGGAAGCATGTGCTCGTACTCTGAACTGCAGGCGCGCTTTTCCCTCCACCCATCTCAATTTTATAGGTACCTCCAACTGCGACACGCTATACGCGCATACACCCCGCTGGACATCAGGCTGCCGGACCACAGCCCCCCGGAGGCTTAGGTTGTGCTGGGTATCCTGGGGAGGGGGGGTATATCCAGGATATATCGCTCTCTTATTAACAATGCCCCCGCGCCCCGGGAGGGGCTGAGGGAGCGGTGGGAGGAGTGGGTGGGTCCCCTGGACGAGGTCGATTGGCGGGATGCCCTTATGGCTCCCAGGCTGGTGACGGCCTCTGCCAAACTGAGGCTTATCCAAATCTATTACCTCCACACGGCCTATCTCACACCAGCGCGCCTGCGCCGTGCGGGCCTCTCCACTGATGCAGCTTGCCCCCGCTGTGGCTTTGACCCGGCCGACTTCATCCACATGGTGTGGTCATGCCCGGAACTGGAAGGGTATTGGAAGGGCATAGAAACCGATCTGACGGAGGTCTTGGGGTGGGAAGTGCCGCATAACCCTAAACACACCTTACTGGGCATCACTGACGGCCTAGATGGCACACGTGCTGAGAAATAGTTTCTTATGACAGCGTTAATGGTGGCGAAGAGGGATATTGCAGCGGCATGGAAGCAGCCGCAACCACCTAGTCTAGCCAAATGGAGCACCGGAGTGGACTGGTGTGCGGCACAGGAACGGACTCTTTACCAGGCACAAAAAGTACCGAAGGGTTTGGGGGAAATGGTTAGGAAATGTATTGTGAATTTGTGGTGCGGGGTGGGGGGGGAGATTTCGGGGGGGGGCGGGGAGGGGGTGTGATTCCCCGGCGGGGCTATTGCGTGCTGATGGTTCAAAAGGCTCATTGTTTTCTGTTATACCTGGCAAAACAATAAAAACTTGTTTATCAAAAAAAAGATGTATCCAGGATGAGTTTCAGTTCTCTCAGACTCAATCTGCCTGGACCATTCCTCTCATCCGCTGCACGGTGGCCACTACCACCAGCTATTTAGGCTTGTCCTCACCGCACCTCAGCTTCCTTGCAGCTGCATGCAAGGTCAGCCCCAGTCTTCAAGCCACATCTGTAGGCCTGCCTCCTCACAGCATAGCCGCTGTCCAGCAGCTCCATCAGTGGTCAATCAGCTACCTCCATCGCAAACTTTTTTCCCAGGAGCTAGTGAAAGATACAGTCTGTCTCTGTGCATCCTGCCAGCAGAGGTGCGGATACATCTTCCTGCAGCTTTGTTCCCTGCATTGTAGGTCACAGTCTTCTTGGTTGCAAGCCACCAGTCAGCACATCCATTCCTCCTTGCAGCAATAACATTTATGACATGTCATAGGACAGGGCAAACACAGGCAGTGTTGAGTCTGTGCTTTGCAGAGGTGGTCTGAGTACGTAATCAAGTGCCTTTTGGTCACTCATCTAGCCGTGTCCTCCACGATGTTACTTCTTCGAATAAGTGCCCAGTTATCTAATGTCATTAACATCCAGAGTTGTAGGATGAACCGCAATATTTACCAATTGTATTTAGGACTATGGAGGGATAGAGTCCTATTGCAAGTCACTAATTAGTTAGTGTTGCATCCTTTCCATTCCTCAATATAGTGTATGCTGCTCTACCAACCTCTGCTTTCTGTGGAATCTGTTATTGCCACTGTGTACCATGCCGCTGGCCATAACCCTGAAAAGTGTATTTGTGCTGTATCCGTATTTCTTGGCTCTATTAAACCCCTTCAAAATGCTGACCTGTTGTTGCAAAGCTGCCATATCTTTGCTATCTATCCTGATCATCTGGAGACTAGTCACGATCTATTCGCTTCCATACCTTGGATTACGGGGTTACCAGTCAGTCCTCTGTATATCGAGGGATCGTGCCACATGCATCCCACCAGTCTGTGTTCCAGTTGCGGATGATAATTTCAGCAGGGCAGGTGGGGCACACATGTACACTCACTAACACCCATGCATTCAAACACACGCGCACACACACACACCCATTCACAACACTCACTCACACACCTCATGTTGTGTGTTTCATGCACAGACACTTCCATTTTACATGTTTATGTGTTAAATTGACATCTCTTAAACAGTGACCTTTGTAACTTATTTTGCTTGCACATCATCTACTCTGCAGATAATTACTTACATGTACATTTCCTCGTAGGCACATAATCTTTTCGTAGAACACTCTGTACAAGGTTCCCGGTACTGTGCGCAAATCATGTTATGGATTGTTGGCTGTCAGGCGACAGCCCTGGGTGGTAATGTATAAACAAGATGTGGCCGATCTGGAGCTCAGGCACTGAATGCATGGGTTTAGTTTAATATATAAACCGAATGAGCCCTTGCTGAGGCAGACGAGCATTTCAACAGGGTTTTCGTGGTGCTCCCTGTTCTTGGACTCTGGCCCAGCTGGATCCCATCCCTATCCCGAGAAGGGCGGCGGCCTGCTCCACATCAGACATGGCTGGCTGATGAAACACGTTCACAGGTTCATGGGGAGTTAGATCACTCTAAGGGGATCTGGCAGATGAGCACACCTACACTTATTAGGATAGCTAGAAGTACAATTATATCTTTACATATATTCTGATCCAATTTTTACTTCAGTTTATTAATCATTTCAGCACAAATATTTTACACAAGATTGCAGTTGTCTCAATATATATTTGAAAGGCAACTTGTGTATTTCTTTTGTACCTCTTTGGGTATGCCTGAGCTACAAACGAAAGGGTAAGATTTGTTTCCACGATTTGCTTGAGGGGATTAGGGTTGTCATGTTCTGAGGTTACAGACATAATCTGTTGCCTTGTGTATTAGAGGTCCAGATGATGCACTGTGAGCTGGCCAGGTACCAGGTCAACAGATTCTGATGGTATATGCCAAATCAGTCCCATATAGTTTTGATGCGTATGTTGCCCAAAACGCACAGTCTTACTGAGAAAGTAGGAACTGTACGACAGCTGCACAGTGCTTCAGATTACTGCTGGTGACCACCAGCAGCAATTCAGGCTGGTCCTCACTGCTTCTCAGCCTCCTTGCAGCTGCATGTGAGGTCAGCCCCAGCGTTCAAGTTACATCTGTGGGCCTGCCTCCTCCCAGCATGGCCACTGTCAAGCAGCTACACCAGTCGTCATCAATCAGCTACCTCCAGCGCAAACTTTCTTCCCCAGGAGCTAGTGGACAACGGACGGCCCTCCTTTTCCCTTTTTAGCTGATACAGTCTGTCTCTGTGCATCCTTCCAGCAGAGATGGCGATACATCTTCCTGCAGCTTTGTTCCCTGCATTGTAGTTCATAGCCTTCTACATGAGCCCCCTCGCCGCCATCGCATGCAAACACAACATCAACGTCATCTCCTATGCCGACGACACCCAGCTGATACTCTCTCTCACCAAAGACCGAGCCACCGGCAAAACCAACCTCCAAGAAGGAATGAAAGACGTCGCAGAATGGATGAAGCTCAGCCACCTGAAGCTGAACTCAGACAAGACGGAGGTCCTCAAGCTCGGACAATCCCCTTCCGACTGGGACGACTCCTGGTGGCCCGCAGTGCTGGGCTCCGCGCTGATACCCTCGGACCACGCCCGCAACCTGGGATTCATCCTGGACTCCTCCCTCACGATGACCAAGCAAGTCAACGCCGTCTCGTCCTCTTTCTTCAACACCCTGCGCATGCTCCGAAAGATCTTCAGGTGGATCCCCACCGAAACCAGAAAGACCGTCACCCAGGCCCTCGTCACCAACCGACTGGACTACAGAAACGCCCTATACGCTGGAACCACCGCCAAACTCCAGAAACGACTACAATGCATACAGAACGCCTCCGCACGACTCATCCTCGACATCCCTCACCACAACCACATATCCGCCCACCTGAGAAACCTGCACTGGCTCCCCGTCAGCAAGAGGATCACGTTCAGGCTCCTCACCCACGCACACAAGGCACTCCACAACATGGGCCCCGAATACCTCAACAACCGCCTCTCGTTCTACACTCCCACCCGCCAGCTCCGCTCCGCCAGCCTCGCCCTCGCCACCGTCCCACGGATTCGAAGAACCACCACCGGAGGAAGATCGTTATCCTACCTGGCAGCCAAAACATGGAACTCCCTCCCTGCACACCTACGACTGACCGAGGACCATCTCACCTTCAGGAAACACCTCAAGACCTGGCTATTCGAGCAGTAGCAGCCCCCTTCCCCCTCCCCCCCCCCCCCCCCCACAACACCTTGAGACCCTCACGGGTGAGTAGCGCGCTCTATAAATGGATTGATTGATTGATTGATTGATTGCATGCCACAAGGCATGTGAGCTGTGGATCACATGCTGTGCGTAGACTAAAAAGAAGTTATCTCCCAAAGAGGTGGCTAACCTGTAGCTGTTGCAGTGGTCTGGAATAATGTATGTAACACTGCTGGCCCACATTAGCTTGTTGTCTCGCTAACACATCTACATAATAGTGTTTTGGGAATGTGTGAGGTGTAGACCACATTGCAGCTTTGCAGATATCATCTATGGGTATGTTTCCTAGGGATGCCATGGAAGCCCCTAGTTTGCGAGTGGAGTGTGCTCCAGTGGGAATTGTTAAATTTCTTTGTGCTTTTGCATAGCATATCTGAATGCATTTGACTATCCACCTTGCAATGCTTGACTTTGATATTGGATTGTCTTTATGTGGTGGAGCAAAAGCGACAAATAGTTGTTTTATTTTGCGGAAAGGTTTTGTCCTTTCTATATAGTAAAGAATAGCTCTTTTTACATCTAAAGTGTGTAAAGCCCGTTCTGCCACAGAATCTGGTTGAGGGAAGAACACAAGCAACTCAACAGATTGGTTGATATGAAAGGCAGGAATGACTTTTGGTGGAAATTTAGGGTTGGTCCGCAGAAACACTTTGTTTTGATGTATTTGTAAGAATGGTTCTTCTATGGTTAGTGGCTGAAGCTCACCCGCTCTCCTCAGAGATGTGATAGTTATGAGGAAAGCACCCTTCCAAGTAAAACATTGTATTTCACATTTATGCAGTGGTTTAAAGGCTGGACCCATTAGCCTGGTGAGGACAATGTTGAGACTCCACACTGGATCAGGCGGAAGTCTTGGAGGAATGATTCTTTTAAGTCCCTCCATAAATGCTTTGATGACAGGCACTCTAAAAAGAGACAGATGTTGTCTGTTCTGTAGGTATGCAGCTATTGCAGCCAGATGTAAGCGTATGGAAGAGTACGCTAAATTGGAACCCTGCAGATGTAGTAAATAGCAAATTATGTTTTGAACTGAAGCATCCAGTGGATCTATTTGATTGTTATTGCGGTATATCACACATCGCTTGAATGAATGAAACAGGTATTTAGTAGAGCGCACAGCTACTCAAACAAGAGTGTCCTGGCGCTTAAGCAGTGATAAGAGAGGAGTGAAGGAAACCAGTTATTTATTGAAACAGCCATGTCTTTAAGCTCCTTCTAAAAGGAAGGAAGTTTGGGTCAAGCCTCAGAGATTCCGGCAGGCTGTTCCATAATTTTGCACCCAAAAAGCCAAAAGATCTAACGCCTGTACGAGTAAGGCGTGTTTTGGGCACAATGGCCAAATTAGTGTTTGAGGACCGCAAGGGTCTGGATGTGGAGTAATGGTTGACTCGTTTAATAAGGTACTCAGCACCAACCTTGTGGAAGGCTTTACAAATATGGTCAAGGCCTTGAAGTCAATCCGCTCTTGGATGCAAAGCCAGTGCAAGGATTTAAGAACCAGGGTCATACAGGTTCTAGGACTAGATCTCGTGATGGCTCTGGCTGCTGCATTTTGGACCACTTGCAGGCGCTGGGTCAGAGATTTTGGAAGACCAAGGTACAGACAGTTGACATAGTCAAGCATAGATGTCACATGAGCCTGCACGACGATCCTTCTACTCTCCAGTGGTAGGAGCGGCAATTTTTTTTTTAACATTCAGAGTATACCGAAGCTGACACCCGAGAGGTGTTGAATCTGTGGGCGCCTCGACAATGTTTTGTTAATGATTATTCCTAGGTTTTTTACTTTATCTTTTTCAACGGGCTGAGGTGGCAAATCCTTGGGCCACCAAGAGCTCCAGTCAGGTGTTTCAAGATTTCCAACGAAAACGACTTCCGTTTTATCCGGATTGCATTTCAGCTTGTTAACCTTGAGCCAATTAAAAACCTTCGAGAGGCAGGAATTAATCTTTGCTCCATCAAAGTCAGAGCCTTTTTCACACAAGAAGATAAGCTGCCTGTCGTCAGCGTAAGTGACAATTTTGGCACCCGCTTCCTCAACCAAGGATGCCAAGGGAGAAAGGTAAATATTAAAAAGGGTTGGGCTAAGAATGGAGCCTTGAAGGACGCCGACATTGATAACAGGGACTGGAGAGGAAAAAGGTGGAAGCCAGATGTCCTGAGATCTATTTTCCAAATAGGAAGACATCCACCTGAGGACGGTCCCACCGAGGCCAATGTTCTTAAGTCTATTTAAAAGCCGCCCGTGTGGGACCATATCAAAGGCCGCCGACAGATCAAGCAGTATCAGAATGGCTTTGCCTCCCTCGTCCAGTCTACCCCTGATGAACTCAGTTACTTCCACTTTGCTGCATAGCATGCTCTTGTGGTAGGACGTCTAGCCTCTTTGATATATTTATACAGTCTGGCGGAAGATTAAGGTAGCCAAACTCTAAGATTTCAGGTGCCAGATCACAAGGTTGAGATGGCTGGGATGTGGATGTCTCATTTCTCTATGGCTCAGAGTTTTTGGTGAGGAACTACTGAGAGCTCCAACAGGGTTGTGAACCAGGGTTGTGGAGCCCATGTGGGAGCAACTAGGATTAATGTCAGGGACGCCAGTCTGAGCTTCCGAACCACTAATGGAATGAGTGGGATAGGTGGAAAAGGGTAGGCAAATATCCCAGACCAATTCATCCACAGTGCATTGCCCTTGGACAATGGGTGTGGATGTCTGGATGCGAAGATGAGCATTTCGCGTTTAGGTTTGTGGCAAACAGATCTATGTCTGGAAAGCCCCACATTTGAAAGAATGTGAAGAGAACTTGAGGGTGGAGTTCCCATTCGTGGATCTGTTGTCTTTGACGACTGAGCAGATCTGCAATCTGACTGTTTACTCCTGGAAGGTATTCTGCCAGGAGAAACATTCTGTGATGTAGGGCTCATCTCCAGATGGTCTGTGCTATTTGTGACAGCTGGAGAGAGTGTGTCCCCCTTGTTTTTGTATGTAGTACATTGCTGTCATGTCTGTACGGATCAGGACAGCTTTGCCTACTAGATGAACTTGAAACACTTTGAGCGCTAGAAAAATCGCTAGCAGCTCTAGATGGTTTTTATGAAGCTGCTTTTGCTGCAGGCTCCACATGCCCTGAATTGTATGTGTTTGGAGATGAGCTCCCCAACCAGTGAACAATGCGTCTGCTGTGGAACTGGGTCTATGAAGGGCCAGCCTTTTGAAAGTTTTTGTGTATTCCACCACTGCAGAGAGAGATGGGTGTGGCCGTCCACCAACACTAGATCTGATAACCGACCCTGAGCCTGATTCCACTGACGTGCTAAGCACTCTTGAAGGGGACGCATGTGAAGTCTTGCGTAAGGGACCCAGTATGCAAGACGCCATCATACCTAGTAACTGCATGAACACTCGAGCTGGCAGTAAGTGATGAGGCTGAAACTGGCAGAGCAGAGTCAGGCCAGATCGGGGTAGGCCAAAGCCTTTTGTGTATTTATTGTGGCTCCCTGATGCACCTGTGTGTTGGATGGCTGTAGATGAGACTTGGACAGGTTTATTGTGAATCCAAGCTCATGGAGCAACTGCACTGTTTTGTGAGTGTGACAGAGACAGCTTTTTTGCCAGCTGGCTTTTATGAGCCAGTCGTCCAGATATGGGAAGACGTGAATGTGTTGTCTTCGACGGTGAGCTGGGACTACTGCTAAGCACTTGGTGAAAATTCTGGGTGTGGTTGTTGCTCCAAATGGGAGCACCTTGAACTGATAATGCTGTCCTGGTACTACAAACCTTAGGTATTTGTGATGAGCAGGATGTATTCGGATATGGAAATAGGCTTCATTTAAGGCCAGAGTGGACAGGAAGGGGCCTTATTGAAGGAGTGGAAGAACTTGTTGTAGAGTGACCATGTGAAAGTGGTCTGATTGAATGTATAGATTGAGTTCTCTGAGGTCCAGTATAGGCCTGAGCGATCCGTCCTTCTTGGGAATTAGGAAGTATAGGGAGTATACTACAGTTCCTGTATGTTCTAATGAGACTGGCTCTATTGCTCCTTTATCTAACAGAGATTGAACCTCTTTTTTGTTAGAAGGGTGAGATGTTCCTGTGACATTACGTGTGATCTTGGAAGAATGTTTGGGGGGGTGTCTGTACGTTCCAGATAGTAACCATATTGGATAATTTGTAGAACCCATTTGTCTGAGGTGATGGGGTTTCAGACAGGGAGAAATTGAGAGAGACGTCCCCCGACAGGAGTATCGGAGGGTAGTGGAAGCAAGTCACTGTTTGTTATTTGCGGGGGAAGTGCCTGTGGAGCTGCCCCTGCCTCTTCCCTTACCATTGTTTTCTCTAAAACCTCCTCTAAAATATCCTCTTGATGAGGGCGATTGATTGTTGGCCTTGTAAGAGGAGGAGGGATCTTCTGTGGTAACAGTTTTGGACCCACCCCTGTAAAAGGAGCAGCGAAAGGAACCTCTACTAGCAGGTAATTGTAGAGCCCCCATGGACTTTGCCATCTCAGTGTCTTTTTTCATTTTCTCCAGCGAGGTGTCAACTGCTTGGCCAAATAGGTGTTCCTTGTCAAAAGGTTGATTAAGAATGGAGTATCTATCAACAAAGACCTAGGACTTGGAAGGTAGAATCTTTTTTTCTCTTAGCTGTGGATTAAATCCTATTACTTTAGGTATATACCACTCCCCACTTTTTTGGAAAAAGGGTAGTCATCCACTACGCTAGCCACCTTCAATTGTAAAATAGGATTTTTACCTGTGGCAATCCCCCAGACAAACCTCAAGGTGCATGAATACATATAAACTACACCAAGTGTTATTTCAAATACAAATAGTAAAAGAAATAAGAAAAAAGAAAACATTTGAGAAAAACAAGATGGCACCTCACGTGCGCAACACCAATTGAGCCTGCTGATTGGTACTCATCAGCTCTGCCCACTTTTATCATCATTGGTTACCATCATGTTTCAAAGAAAAATTCGAAGAGTGTCCAAAAAAATATATTTGTGAAGGTACGTGGTGAGAGAATCACATACCAAAACGACTGAATAGTGAAGATAAAAGGTTGAGAAGGATACACCCTCAATAGGTTCAAACTTTATTACTCCTTTGATGTGCACCCAAATCAACAATTAAAAAGGTTGCTTAATGTGCATACCATAGTGCCAACATGTTTCATCGCCCAATCTTATTATGGCGATTTCGTCAGGGCTGCTCCAGTCGCTTGGCACAGACACAGGACACTGCTAGAGTTTTCTCTCTTGGGGACTGCCAAAGGTAAAAGGGAAATAAAAACACACACAACTTTCAACTCATTCCACTGCCCCTGTTACATACACAGATCTCTGATTTTCTTTTGAATATATCTGTTACCCTTAGTGAGCCATGGCCTCGCGTACCAGCTCGCATCAATAGGACCTGCACGGGCTCCTCAAGTGAGTCCTCGCAGTGATTCCACACTCAGCTGTAATGCGGATCTACAATGTAAATATTTTTGATATATTCAAATCCCAATCTTGTATAGAATGTAGGAAACACCTACACACTCATGTGTTCAATGTGGAAGCCAATATAACCCTTTATTTGCTGGTTCTTTTTAAGGCGACCCAACTGCCTGTTTGTCCCTGATACAGTGTCGCTCTGCCCTCATTGTCTATCACTCCTTTCTCACTAATTGTTTCGACCCTAATGATTTGCACCCGTCTCTAGCTACCAAAAGCTTGTTCTGTGTTTTTTTTGTCATCCTCAATTCATCCATCCGTCAAAGAAACATGCCAACCGAAGGTTAATGGTTTTGTCCATTTTATTTGGCTTACAGACCACAAAAATAAGAACGCAACAAAAACTTAGAAAAACACAGAATAAATGCTTGTAACAATCATCTGGAATATGAATACACACAAACTAAAGAAGGCGTAGACACAGGCAGCAGAGACAATGTGTGTTTTTTCCCGTATGTTTTATAATACTGAAAATTAATAAATGTAATAAAATAATACAAAAAAACCAGGACAGCACCTTTTAAAGTAAACAGCAACAGAAATACTGCTTGGAATTGAAGGGGAACTGACTCCCCACAAAAATACGTGGTCAAACTGCGGTCAAAGTAATGTAACAGAATTTCAACTGCTCTGAAGTAGACAACAGTACATGTTATTTGCCTTAGGGCGCCAGCAGCAGCCGAACCAATCCTTCTGATTTTAACCCTGTCTCCCATCTGACACTATGCCATTGATCTAAGTGAACTGGACACGCTGATTGTAATGGCCGCCATGCACAGGAGGGAACAAGATGGCCGCCACCAGCAGGCAACACCACACTCAGGGTAAAGTTATTGTTCTTCAAAATGTCAGCCTAGGCATCGTAAAAGACACTTTTTTAGATTAAAGAGGGCTTTGCTAGAGTTTTGCCCTAAATATAATATTTGATCAGCCGGCTCAGTGTGGAAGCTGACAGCTTTTGTGGTTCAGTAGAGACGGGAGGTCACCGAGCAGCCACTATATCTATGCTTTAGGGAAGGTGGACATGCTGTTGTCACCAGATCCACTCCCTTACCACTTACTGCTAATGTGTCTTTTAACAGAACATGAAATACCCAACTGCGGTAAATGTAAATACTTGCCCCTTTACCACACTGCGCATATGCTACGCTTCTAACTTTGTACAAGCGGCAGCGTTCTCTGACCCCATTCAATTGCATCTTTGTGAAAAGTGGTACGCTTGACTGTCTACCACCAACTCCACCACTCTCAACGTATTACTGTTGCCTCGTATGACCCGGCCGCCCCTTGCACCAAGCCGCCAACCAGGATGGGCCGTACTTCCAAAATGTGGTTACAAAAGTGGGCGTGATTATCTTTATGAATTCCCGGATGATTTTGAGGAACTTTCTATTCCATTATCAGCTGAGATGTGAACATTAATTTGGATCAATTCGCTGGAAGAGGAACGCACCTACCCGCACCGAAGAGGATTTTGATCTATCGTTCTACGTCAGCACGTGAAAGAGATTGGCCCTGTAACCGAAACTGCGACTGAGATGGTCTTTCAGGCACATTTACACACTTTCCTCAATACGTACAGGGCAGAAATGCCTCCAAAATCATTAGAAGTATACCCCAAAAATAACCAGCGTGGTACAAGAACACTACCTCACCACCCAAGCCCAAATCCTCTTGTGGCCCAACTGGAGACATCATGCTCTTTGGCTTTTGTGCACGAAACATGAATGATGACGTCACCAGCAGTAAAGCGAGACCATCAGTTTTGGGTGGAAGAAATGGCATTTTACCACGAGAACCTCAATTGCGCATTTTCATCCACAATCAGTTTAATTGATTGATTTCAAAGCACCATATGGTAATAAAATATGTTAAATAACAAAACAAAAAATACTGCTAGCTAGTTATACAAAATGATATTTTCTGAATAAAAAAAATGTTAAAAAAATGGAAATGGTTAGCTAGTCCTTGACATGGAGTGACAGGGTAGCCGGTGCAAAAAACAGTGGGAGGGAGCAGGCGAGGCATGCATTTGACGGATGGGGAGCAGAGATGAAGCACAGGCTAGGAAAAAGACATGTGGAGAAGCGGGGCAGAGGAGTCAACCCTTTCATTCCCGCCAAAAGTTATCCAAGGGCTTCAATGGGGGCAGCAGCCGTGATGGGGACCTTCTAGAACTCTATAGGTGCACTACTGAACAAAGATGACTCTGTCCACCGCCAAAGGGGTCTAAAATGTATCAGACAAGTGGCTTGTGGGACAGAAGGTGGGTCTACCTTATTTTTACTTTTTTACTCATGAAAACAGAGTGTGATCACACATTTTGCAAAAACACGGACTCCTAAGTAAAGTCTTTCAAAATCTAAAACTTAAATGCGGTAACTATCTCTCTCCAAATATTGCAACCTGTATATAATTCCTAAATGCTGCCAAGCTCACTTCCCATAAATTTAAGGCTGTGTTAATTTACCATACAATGTCGGCTCCTCCCTTATTCAAGGGCAAGTGTCAGGATTTGGGCCAGCTCCAAGTTTAACAGGAAGGTATTGATTAAGATCGACATCTGGTACTCTATGTTTAGAAGGCTATGCTTTTGCAAACAATGTTCCTCAAAGTCTGTGTTTTCACATCCTCCCATTGAAATGCCCCAGTAAGGGCCTACAAAGCACAACATGCTTTGTTGCAGACAAAGCGGAGTGCTCAAAAAAGTTGAGTTTCGGGGCGATGATACCCCCGTGCCCAAACACTCACGCTTTAAGTTTCAGACCCCATACAATGAAATGATCATCACATCCTCTATCTGGTCTCTCACGTGAGTCTCCATTGGAGTCGGCTGTCCTTGTCGTGAGATGTGACTCACTGCCTAACTCCACCAGTTGCCCCACACAGAACTTGTGTGTAATTGGTTTCTGAAACACTTACAGCTATAAAAGAATAGTTCCAATCCTAGCTGTTATCTGTTCATTCCCCAAATAAAACCCTGCAGTGCCTACTTACTTCCTGTTTCCCCTTCTGATAGGTACCAAAGTTTCCTGCCCGTCCTTTCTGAGTAGTGAGTGGAGAGGGCGGTGGTGGGGAGGGGCGGAACCACGGCACCTTGCATCCTCATGTCACTTCCTTCCCACCGTCCGCTACTTGCGCCTCAGTCTACGCGGTCAAGTTGGTTTGATTACTGATGTAGAACAACCGGTTTAAATGTCCCACTAAAAAACATACAAGAGATTTGGGCACCAACCCCATACAAGATTCTGGTTCTCAACAGTACGTAATTCCTCTGGCGGGTTTTTAAACGCAGAGGCTGTTGACAAGCGCTGACCTCAGTAATAGAATAGACACCATCAGTTTTCTTACCCTCCCTCATACAAAAATGCTCTGGTAACCCTCCCAAGTCTGGTTTTATAACAAATCCCTAACTGAAATGAACAGAATACATTCTTCAATTAAAAAAAAATTGTTGATATAAATTGCAAATATTTATGATCTGGCAAAAGAAGCTCCCTCTGCGCGTCAAACCCCGCGCCGGTGAATAGAGGTGCGCGTGCGTGCTGGGAGCAAATCTTCTTGGCTCCTCCCATTGCGGTGACATCACGTGGTCTACATCTCC
The DNA here is from genome assembly GCF_964204655.1 of Triturus cristatus. NCBI lineage: Eukaryota > Metazoa > Chordata > Amphibia > Caudata > Salamandridae > Triturus > Triturus cristatus. The sequence goes on along the minus strand of NC_140591.1, from coordinate 78,488,631 downwards.
TTGCTGCTCATCTTTTTGGATTTTTCAGCCGTCTCCTTAAGAATGAAAAAAATAAATTAAACTCAACACTTGACCACAAGAGGCTGACTCTTGTGCTAGAAGATGTTTGATAGTAGTCGCATTGTTTTTACAAGAGTAGGAATAATTCTGTAGACATTCTGATGTGGTTATGCCAGATGCACAATTTTCACAAGGGACACTGGGCTAAATCTCACTTCCTCAGAGACACTTTTAACTTACCTCTACAGAGGGTTGATCTGGAATTTTATTAATTGAGTAAAATGTGTTCATGTTCTGTATTTTGACCTCATCCTATTCGTCCACATAACAGACTACTAAACTCATGCTGTGCTGTCCTATTCATCACTTTACGCTGACTTTCTATAATACAGATGCTGCCGTCCTACTCATCATACATTGTAGACTATCATGCATAGATGCCGGTAGGCAAATCACCATCAGAAGATGTAATGTGATGAGCCCTTGTGTTGTGATGTTCATCATCAGGAATGAAATGGTTACTTACCAGTAGGAATAGTTTTGCAAAGCTGCGGCCACTGCAGGGAAGAGCAGTGGGGCCGGCTGGGGGGGGGGGGGGGGGGGGGGGGGATTTCGAGAGATGACCACATGGGAAAATTAAATAAATAATTAATTTTCTCTCATGGTTATCTCTCGAAAAACCCCTAGCTGGCCCCACCACTCTTACCTGCAGCGGCCGCGGCTGGTTTTGCACCCCGAAGAATTTTCTGGATTCACATGCTGTGCATCTATTTATTCTGCCATCTCATGGTTGAGTCTGGAAAGGTGTTAGTCCTTCTTTTTTTTGTTTGTTGTCCCGGTTGTGGCCGTCGCCAACCACTATTTGGTGGTACGTCTATCCCCTGTGTGACATCAGGGTGCACCCTGGAAGTTCCTGTGCATGGTCGCCATCTTCAGATTCTTTTTTTTTTTCTTTTTTAGGTCGAGCCTGGGCTCTGTGAGACATACTGTATTGAGGTAGGGACTTGAAGCGCTGCCCATGTCCCACCCATCTTTTCAATTAGCCCCTGTTACCGTCCTTGAGAAATTGCTGCTTTTCCTTCCTGAATAGGCTTGTTAGTCCCTCCTTGGTTACCGCCTTGTCTGCATTTGTAACCTGCCATAATGACTAGACCTTTTGCTTGTTTTGTTACACCGTCTGCTTTATCTTGGCTGCAAGCACTATTTTGTTCAATGATTTGCCCATATTCCACCCACTACAGCGCAGCAAGCCGCCCGCTTTTATTTTCATTATAATTACTAATAGCGGTCCACTTTAACTAAAGCGGACACGTTTCTTTCTTTATTTTAGCAGCACGGTCTGCTTTAAGTATAGCGGCTGTACTTATTTAATTATTTTTTTGTTTACTAGCGCCCATGCGCTGCTTTCACATTAATGGAGACCGCGCCCCTTTCCTTAGACAAGCCGCGTCTAAAGAAAGGTGTGCAGCTGCTATTTAAGTAAAAGCGCGGCATGGGGCACTTTTACAAAAAAAGCATTTATTTGTAAACTTGACAAACAGATGCTTTTTTTGTCAAAGCCCTTATGCCGCGGCTTCACTTTAATGTCGGCCACGCCCCTTTCTTTAGATACGGTTTCCCTAAAGAAAGGTGCGCAGCCTCCGTTAACATGAAAGGGGCACTTTGACACCAAAAATATTTGTAATGCAATAGGTCTCCCAGTTACGAGAGTTTAAGCTATCGACATTGAAAATGGCAATAGCTCAAACTCTCGCAAACGCAAGACCTATTGCATTGCAAATGCTTGTTTTTTTAATGTAGTTTCCCGTGCCATGTAGTGAATGCAGAAAATTGTTCAGGCTGCAAAACTACTCCTACTGGAAGCAACCATTTAATTTTGTAACATGAATCCTTTTCTGGATTCGCATGCTGTGCATCTGATTATGTAGCGGTATTTCGTTCCTTGGGTAGGTTGGGCTGAAATGTGGGTATGTTGGCAAACAGGTGTTGTAGTACTCTCTGTCAAGCCTGTTCTTCCTTGTACATTTGAATGTCCACACAGTAGTGTTTAGTGAAGGTATGTGGAGACAACCCTTCTTTCTGGTCAAATGCGCTCTGGGTCATATGAGTAGGGTACTTTCTGACATAGCGTAGCAGGTTTCTATGGCTTCACTATCCATTGTGCGATCGTTCCTTTGGTCACAAGAGTTCACTTGCTTGGCCTGGCAAAGGAGACCAAAAGGTGGATCCCCCTTCAGCAATGCCTTTGTCTCCTTAAGGTAGTACATTGGTGCTCTTCGCACATCCTGTGTGTGAAGCGCCTTCTCGTGATTTTGGTTCCTGAAAAAAGGACAGTTGTTGGATGCTTTGGTTGGCGTAGAATTGCGATATGAACTTTGGTAAGAACTGTGTGTTCGTTTGTAGGACAACCGTGTCCCTGTGAGTCTGCAGGTATGGTTCTTGTATTGTCAAAGCTTGTAGCACACTGACTCTGCATAGGGATGTGATCTCTGTTAGGAAAGCTGTCTTTAAGGACAAAAACTTCAAATCTGCCTTGTACATCAGTTCAAAAAGCTTGGTCATGAATTGTGTGAGCACTGTGTTCAGTTTCCACATTGGTGTTGCTGCCCTCGGTGTTGCTGCTCTTTTTGACCCTTCCAGGAATCTTTTCACCACCGGGAGTGCACAGATGTGGGTCCCTTGCTCACTTTGCTACTGGATTCAAGCTAGTCTGGCTGATGAGGGGTGTTACCCCTAAATCGGTCCCAGGATGCTTGTTTCAAGTCCAGGGAAGACAAGGCTTGGCAGTTTGGGTGGACTGTTCCCATAAGGAACAGGGTCAAGACTGATGTGCATATTTTGACGAAAACTTGGGGTCGGTAGATTCGGCCCTTACTATCTGGGAGGCATTTAAGGTGGTATTGAAGGGGCGGGCCTTGGCATTAAAGACTGGTTATATACGTAACAAACGCAAAGTGCTACTCCAGCTGGAGGCTGAGCTTCAACATTGGGAAGCTGAATATGCTGCCAGTCCCACGGATGATACAGTACATCGCCTCACACTTAAGAGAGAGGAATACAAACTGAAGGCGAGGGGGCATATGATGACTAAACACCTAAATATGCAGCATAGACTATATGAGCTGGGAGATAAGGCGGGAAAGACATTAGCGTGGCTAGAGAAAAGGGATCATGGGGAAAGGTGGGTGCAGAGACTACCCTTGCCCAGCGGCGAGATGGTTACACACCCCAAGGACATAGCAGAAGCGTTCGTAGAGTACTTTGAGAAAGTATACTCTCCATCTACCACATACAACGCAGAAGACTCCCGCCAGCTCCTCGCTGACAGCGACCTGCCCACCCTTTCTGAACAAGAAAGACACACCCTGGATAGTGACCTCTCTGATGAGGAAATCCAGAAAGCCATTACCCAAATTCGCTCGGGCAAGGTGATTGGACCTAATGGCACCCCTATCGAGTTTCTAAAAGTGACGAACTCTCAGATAGCCCCACACCTTCGGGCCATGTACAACGAAAGCTATGAAACAGGTCGACTCCTGCCTGATCAACGTCTAGCTACTATAGTAGTAATTCGTAAACCCGGAAAGCCCAGGGACAAATGTGGGTCGTATAGACCAATTTGCCTGAGCAGTGTAGAAGCTAAGATATTGGCGAAAGTACTAGCCGCAAGGTTAGTCACGGTCATCTCTTCCCTGGTACACCCGGACCAATCAGGCTTTATGCCAGGTAGGAATACGACGTTGAACATTCGTCGTCTCCAGAACGTATTGGCTCGGAAAAACTACCTATAGGAGGATGCGGCGATCCTATCATTAGATGCCTCCATGGCTTTTGACTCCATAGAAAGGCCATATCTATTTGCGGTACTAGTGCATTTCAGATTTGGTCCTAAGTTTTTAAAGTGGGTGCAGTTACTCTATGAGGATATATGGGGTCAAATACGGGTTAATAATCATACATCCCGGGCCTTCCAGCTAAGAATGGGTACCCGGCAGGGCTGCCCATTGTCGCCACTAATATTCTCCCTTATGCTCGAACCACTGGCGGCATGGATACGGCAGGATGTAATGGTAAGGGGGTTGAAATGGACACTGGACCAGGAGGATAAAATATTACTGTACGCCGATGATATCCTACTCTATCTTGCCTCCCCCTATCGGTCCATCCGGGCAGTTTTGGATATATTCACCAACTTTGGGAAGTACTCCGGATATGCCATTAACTGGACCAAATCTATACTGTATATGCTCCATTGGCAGGTCCCTCCCCTCCCGGCCGATTGCAAGCTGGAGGTGGCTGGAGATGGGTTCGTTATCTGGGGGTGTATATCACGGCAAGTCCGGTCCTGTTTTACAGCCACAATCTGGCCCCCCCACTGGCCCGGCTGAGATCCGATGTCGAACACTGGTGGTCCCTGCCGCTCTCCCTGGTGGGCCGAGCCACCCTCTTTAACCCCTTCAGCGCGGCGCGGATTTCCGCGCTGTGCTGAAGGTTCCGCATGCGCACAGTGCAACCGACGCGCATGACGGAACCGCTCCGTCATGCGCATCGAAGGGGTTAAGATGCTTGCTCTCCCGCGATTCTTATACATCCTTCAGAACTGCCCGAACCGAGTTCCAGATGCCTATTTTACAGCGGTAGAGGGCGAGGTTCATACGTTACTGTGGAATGGCGGGGCCCCCCGGATATCGCTGAAAAAACTTACCAAGGGGTGGTACGATGGAGGCATAGCCTTGCCGGACCTGAAACTATATTACTGGGCCTCGCAGTTGGTGGTGGTAAATCACTGGGTGTATCGACCCCCTGACGACCCGGCGTTCGTGCTAGATAAATATCAAACGGGTCGTGCAGGATATCTGGGAGCGCTTTACTCCAAAGGCAAAAAGTATACATTTATAGGCCCCATGTCTCATACAATTGACATCTGGCGCAGAGCAAATTCTCAACTGGGGTGGGCAAACACCCTCACAAAGGCGACACCACTATGGCAGACCCAAAGACTTGGTACCCTATGTTTTCAGCCGGGGTTTGACAAATGGGACCTGATTGGCATCTCAAAAATCGGAGACTTGATAAAAAAAAAGGTTCCATCCTTAGCTTTGAGGAACTGAAGGGAATCTACCACATGGCGCAAGGTGAACTATTTCGCTACCTTCAGATTCGACATGCCCTCCAGACGGCATTTACTAACCTGCATGATATTCCAGATTCGTCGCCTCTAGAGGACAGACTATTAGATGGGCAATTACACTCGAGGGCCATCTCCCTGACGTATAAAAAGCTGTGCAACAACCTCCCCGACACATTCGAGATGCTTCGGGAGAAGTGGCAACAGGACGAAGGACCTATTGAGGAGGGAGGCACTGATGTCTCCTAGGAGGGCGGCGATCACCCTCCGATACCGACTGATCCAACTAAGGGTCCTACATAGGTCCTATATGACGGGGGTCGTCCTTGCACGCATAGGGGCTAGGGAAGATCCACTCTGTATTAGGGGATGCCAGCATGAGGCCACTTTCTATCATACGGTATGGGAATGCCCTGCGATCAAATCGTTATGGGAGGGGACCACGACTAAGCTTCAAACCGCGCTGGGGAAAAGGCTGGCCCTCACACCTCAGCTGGGCCTACTTAACATATGGGAGGCTACGGACCTCACGGAGATCGAGCAGCAGATGGTAACGCTGGGCTTCACCTTGGTCAAACGGGAAATAGCACGCCACTGGGGGGCTGCAGATGCACCATCCCTAAGAGTATGGGTTCAGGAGTTAGACAGATGATAGCCGAAAAGGAAGTGTTCATTATTCGAGGATGCCCCAGGAAGTGGGAAAAGAAATGGAAAGCATGGAATAGGTACAGAGGGACCTTATGTACATCCCCAATGGTGGATTTGACACTACGACGAAAAGAACTCAGAGAAGTGTTAAAATTGTGAATGTAATTCATTGTACGTTATTTAGAAAAAGTGTTCTACGGTGCTGCTGGCACAAGTGTGACTCTGTCTGTGCAATTGATAAAATCAATAAAATGTTATAAATTTTTTTAAATTTTTTTTTTTAAAAGACTGATTTGCATATGGCTGGGTCTGGCCTGGGGATTCCGAAGTGATGATGGTTTCAAACCAGATATGTGACTTGGGGTGAGTGTCTGAAAATTTCAGTGCTCTGTTCATTATCTCCTTGTGTTTGCCCTGTTGATGTGCGGGCATTGTTTCTCTTCCTTGCGGTTGTCACAATCATCAAAGCCGCAGGGATGTGCCCCTTGATGTACTCGGATCCTGTGTAAAATACTTGTACTTCTCCACACAAGGGGTTATTGCTCTTGCTGTGGCTGGTTCTCTGAAAGCCTCTTTCCCTTTGTTCAGGATGCTGGGGAGCATGGGCAGATTGAGGTTTACTTTCTGGGAAGGCATCAGGGTAGGAAGCATGATTCTTACTTTTCATTCTCTAATTGTACCCCATACCTGTCTGCTGCCTGCTTGGTAAGGCTGTTGTACAAAGACAGGTTGTCCGGGGGCAAAGGCCTCAAGAAGCAGTTGTCCATGCCCTCCTACTCGGACTTGGCATCAAGGTTGTGCCTTTAGCCTAAAACTACGTTGCCACCTCTCCTTCCTCGAGTTTGTGGAGCTCCTCCTGTTCTTCCTCATATGGCTCTGGAGTCACGGGTAACTCCATGCCTGGTTGCTCATGCGCCACCTTTGCAGATCCCGATGGTCTTGCTGGGATGGGAAATTCCCTCAGTGATTTGTCAAACTCCATTTTCCTCTGGAGATGGGCCAGCGTTTCGGCAACGAGCCTCCGCTTTTACCGCTCGAGCACTTTTTGCTAGATGTCCAGTGTGATTGGCATCTTCCTTTTTGGAGTCGGCAGCTACCCTGCCCTTGTGTCTCTGTTCTTCTTCATTCCCTCTCAAGCACTTGTGTGCGTCGAGGGTTTCATCTCAGGTTTGCCTCCATGTGTGTCCTATAGTTGGGACTCGTGCGGCACCTTATATGTGTGCTGTGCTTCAGTTATTGTTTGTTTTGATGCTGAGGCTGCTTTCGAGAACTTAAATTCTGAGACTTTTTGCAACTTTGTTTCCCTCTTTTGACGTCGTTCGTGGCCTTCCTCTACACTTTCCTTCTTTCAATGTCAGCTGTGGTGTCTTCCACGTGCAACTCCCCTCCTTGCGCAGGTTCGCATTCTTTTTGTCTTCATTGGATAGGTCATGGTCTTTCAGGAATTTCTGCATCTTGTGGGTGCTAGCCATGGCGTGGTGTGGTGGTAGTCTTTGTTGACGTCGTACCGTGAGTGTCTTTGGCACAAATTCCGTGCAATCTTCACAATCTTCATCCTTATGGTCTTTCGGCAGGGACAGATTGCAGACCTCATGTGGATCCCTCTGCACAAACTTGTGCTGACATTTGGGGTAGAATTTAAAAGGCATGTTTTTGATGACCCTCTGCTGCCTCTCTACTCTTCATTCTCCAGCCACGTGGGTTTTCACCGGAGGCATCCTCTGTCAGAGTTGAGAAGGCCCCCCCTTCCCTGTTTGAGCGTTCTTCCTGTGGCTTTTCGGTGTTCTTCAGTGCTTTTCTGTTTTTTTCCCCCCGTTATTACTAGGAATTCTTTGGAGCTCCCCTGTTGTGCTTCCAGACTCAATGGCGGAAAATATAATCTGAAGGTGGCTACCATACACAGGAACTTTCAGGGCACCTTCCGACGTTACACAGGGGATGGATTACCACCAAATGGTGGTCGACGACACCCACAATTGAAAAAAAAGTGAGAGAAGGGGAGAGAAAAAAATGAAAAAAAGAGTAGGACAAACATGCTTCTGATCCAATCACTAGATGGCGGAATAGATGCACAGCATGCAAATCCAGGAACGGTTTCATGATGCAAACTTCTAGGGACTAAGTAAGATCCTTCTTCATCTAGCAACATTCCTGACCTCTATCCTTCCACCACTCACCCCTCTATGTTGGCCTTAGGAGTGTGCCCACACCAATATTCAGCTTTTTCGGAAATTTGCAGAAATTGGATTTCATTTGCTCTTTTCTTTCAGACAACAACATAAGACAGCATCACCAGTATAGTGTGGTATAAGACTTAGCAATACACGTTTGAATTACAGGACCTTTTTAAGGACTAAGTATTGCGGACTAAAGTGTAATGAGCTGGTGCCAGCCTGTTCCTAGTGTGTCGACATCATTGCCTGCATTTCAACCTATCTTCTACTGTGTATGTAAAATGGATCCTTTAGTTCTGGGATTTGCAATGCTGGGGCAATTTTCTGATCTCAAATGTAAGCTTATGACCTTGCCCATGCCAATTGTTTATAAGAGGTTGCATCAGTTTAAAGGACTAGAAGTGGGAGTGTGCAAAATGGAAAACCCAACTGTAGTTTCACCCTACTCTCCCAATGAAGGACAGATAGGGTCACAAAACTCTAAGAATAAGGTCATCTGGAGTGAACAAAAGAGAGAACAAGAGACTAAACCAACGCTTGATATGGAATAAGGAGCAAACTGGAGGTGGTAAGAATGTGACTATCAACCTGATGCTTCTGCAGTTCCTGCACATATCTGGTCATCTCTTCCTCGGTCATTTCCTCGTCTGGCTCACCATCCTTATGATTCTTCCCTGAAAATCACAGGCAGAGGTTAGAAGCAAAGCATTACCAGCCGCACATCAGCATTCCTAGCAGCAACACTCTGTAAATCATAGCCAGTCATTCAAACCAGCATTCCCAGCAACGCGTCAACATTCCTAGCAGGAATACTCTGATTCCTACCTAATCGTTCAAAGCAAAGCATTCCCAGACACACACCAACATTCCTATTAGAAATGAGAATCATAACCAGTTGTTCAGAACAGAGAATTCTCAGACCCACATCAACATTTCAAGTCGCTATCTCAGCGATTCATAACTAATTGTCCAAATAAGAGCACTCCTGGACATAGATCAACGTTCCTAGCCGGGATGCTCTGTAATCCATAGCGAACTGTTCAAGAAGAGCATTCCCAAACGCATCAACATTCCTAGCCAGATTGCTTCTGTGGACCACAAGTGGGGGCTGGAAGCCTAACATTCTCAAGCATTTATGAACATTCCAAACTGGAATCCTTCTGGGACCCAGAGCCAGTAGTTGGAAACACAAATTCCCCAGATGCACATCAACATTGTTATCCCTGTTTTTTTCTAAATCATGGCCTATGAATCAAATCAGAACACTCACATCAACATTCCAAGTCAGAATCCTTCCATGAGCCACATGCAATGATTTGAAGCAACCCCTTCGAATCATCACAATTCATAATCTAATTAACAAATGCATCATCTGACGCTCTTGTTAAAATATGTAGGTGCTCCTGTCCTATTCATCATTACTGGTTCTAAACGATTATGGCTAGAAGCTGCTGTCCCGCTGATCATCACAAGTTCTAAACTAATATGGCTAGATGCTGCTGTCCTGCTGGTCATCACGAGTTCTGAACTAATATGGCTAGATGCTCCTGTTCCGCTCATCATCACAGGTTTTAAACTAATATGGCTAGATGCTGCTGTCCCGCTCATCATCACAGGTTCTAAACTAATATGGCTAGATGCTCCTGTCCCGCTCATCATCACAGGTTCTAAACAAATATGGCTAGATGCTCCTGTCCCGCTCATCATCACAGGTTCTAAACTAATATGGCTAGATGCTGCTGTCCCGCTCATCATCACAGGTTCTAAACTAATATGAATAGATGCTCCTGTCCCGCTCATCATCACAGGTTGTGGAAATATGGATTTTTCTGGTCAGTTATGTCCCCTATCTTGGACCCCAACGGTTCTATGTGCATATTACAAGTACATGTATGTTTCCTCCAGTTCCAGTTATGAAGACGCAAACACATGTGCGTCCACCATCAACATGTCCTCTGTCAGATCTGCCATGAATAGGCCGGATATTCCATTCCTAAGTACGAAAGGCCACCGGCTTTATATGGTTCACTTATGCCATTTTACAGTCCAGGCAAGTAGGCCCTGATTCTGTCGTCAAACTCTCCTTGCCTTCTGCCTCTGAAAACTCCAGTCTGAGCCTGCATCTGTGACCATGAACTTTGTCTCATTCTCTGCGCGGCTCACGAAGCCTGACATCAGCCTATTCTCTGCCAAGAACTGTATTTCACCTTCGAGTTATCTGCTTCACCCCTTAGCCGATGCATTCCTGTCTAGTAGTTTAAATAAACATTCTTCCAGCTACCGAGCAATGGCTCGGCTTCTCTGTCTTTATACAAGTAATTCATAGCCCTGTTACTATGGAAGATTCCTGCCCCCGCATTTAGTGTAGACACTTAGACGCTTGTACACGCACACACAGTCAGTATAGAATAGATTCTGTCCGAGAGTCCTTCTTTTGTGGATAACATAGTTCTTTAAACATAGGATGTTAGATATGATTTGGGATTAGGTTGACTTGACCCCCCAGACTTTTCGTCTCCACATGTAGAGCTAAACGTCAAGTCCCCTTCACCCCTAGTTGCACGTCAATCACACGTCATGCTGCTGCGCGCGCATCTATGCCAAGTATTATCTTATAGATCCACCTATATATGACATCATAACCAATTATGTTCCTTTTTACTCCTTATTACACCCATTTTCGGTTACGCATATGAATCGTCATTTTCCTTATCAATTGTTACGCCTACTGCATTCGCTTCATTGTAATGTATGTACTATAAAAGTCATTTCTTGTCAATAAAGTATGTACTTCACTTCCTGAACCTCCGTGGTGATGGAACTTGGAGTAACCGATTATAATCGATCATTGGAATAAAGCCCATTCCGAACCTCTAATACCACGGATTCTGCCTCTCATTTTACTGAGCTATTTTATTATGTTTCCGTATCAAATTAAGTCCCGGTAATGAATTTTATTTACCACATGAATGGCGCCCGAACAGGGACACTTTCTCATCTCACGCGCCGGCGGTGAGTTGCAGGCCCGGTCTCCTGCCACAGCTGGACGGACAATAACGCGTACCAGCAGGATTTCCTGTATCTCCCTCCGGTCAAGCGGGGGCGACTGAGGCTGCGATCAACACCCAGACGAGGCGGTGAGAAGTGCGAAGTATCCCGACCAGAGCCTAGCTGAGAGAGCAAGATCCGAGGTATACAGAGGCCCACCAGTTCGAAGTCAAGTCCAGTTTCCAACGAGTCGAGTCGAGTCCAGTCCGGTCCAAGTTCAGTCTCCGAGGCCTTCCGTTTCCGAAGCTACCCGGTGAGTACCATTACTGGGGAGGCATTTCTGACGTGCACATAGGTTGTGCCGGTCAAGACGGGTTTGGGTACACAAATCCGGTCTGCACTGTTTTAGCAGTGTATATGTACTGTTTAGCAGTATATCAAGTATTCCGAAGTATCTAGTTAATGTCAAAGAATTATGCTTGGTGATTAGTTATGCAGACGATCATCATTGTTGGTTATTTTAAAGGTTAAAAAATGTTTAATGTTTAATGTTTAATGTGTTAAACGTCCTGCATATTGTGGTATGAATGGTTGTTCATTATTGTGCTTTTGTACCAAGTGTGTTCAAGATTAAGTATCAGATCAGTTCTCAATATGCCACTCTTTTCGAAACTAAGACAGATCACTACAAGAAAAGGGGTACTCGAAGAAGCCGTTCCTATTCCTCCTAGGGACACTCCAGGGTACTTCATGTATCATAAACATGGCTTAGACGCTATATTATTTCTTGATTTATGGGTAGACTACACCAAGGAATTACCGGAAAGTCAGAGGTGGCCCACAGCGGGAACCTGGGATGCAGAGTGCATCATGAAAGTAGAAGAAGAGTTATGGAAAAGGAAAGTCAGACAGTCACAGAAAGATGCCGTTGAGTTATGGCGTAAAGAATCTCATAGACGTACAGAAAAAGCACGTAGACAGGAGGAGAAGAGTAAAGAGAATTCCAATAAAGTTCGAGAAAATCTATTAATTGAGGAAGGTATCCGAGTGAAATCAGAACAAGTAGACAGACAAAGAAATGCCCTTATGAATGGTATGTATCCCCTTCTGGCCGAAGGATTACCTAAAGCTACTCCCGAAACACCGAAAGACTTGCCGCCCCCATTATTTCCAATAAAGGTACATCCTAAGGGGCATCCTAGAACCGCAGAAGATGTTTTTCTTTCCTCATATATAGATGACGCAGCTCCCGAGTATGCTAATTCCGCCCCACATAGACCGCCTATCAGGGAGGTTCAACGCCAAGACCCAGTACCCGTATCCCTACAGCAACAGATCGTGTCACAAGTTCCGGCAAGCACATCTGTTTCTACATCTGTTCCTACAGCTGCTTCTATAGCTGTGTCCACACCTATAGTTGCTGTGTCACGTTCAACGAATCCTTTCACACCCGACACCCCAGATGGGGCTACGGGAGGTGCTAGTAACATTTTTTCTACGCCACCCAGAATAAATAAACTTACTTTTCAAGAGTCAGCACATTCACGTACCCCCAAACTCATAAATGCCCGTACACTTAAGGAACTTCTTATAGATTGCAGATATGACCCTGTGCCCGGCAAAGAGGACGAAATGACCCTGGCATCATTGCGTATCAGACGAGCCGCAGTGTACTTAGGGAAGTTACCAGGAATGACTGCGCATCTAGATAAAATATACCATTTTGTCCAAACAGGGCGAGATCCAGAATGTATTAACAGAGCTATGGAATACCAGAAAGTGGAGATACAGGGGGAACTGTTACGTTTCCTCATAAATTGTGTGATTAGAAATGAAGACCGACCGGGGGTAGACCCGGAAGCAATGCAAATTCTTACCAGATGGAGCCAGAATATATCAGAAGGTAGACATGATAAACAAAATTGTATAATAGCCATGTGCCGAAAGATCCGTAAAGAAATAGAACGCCTACACGAAGAAAGATTAGCGGTAGACGAGTTCGAACAAAACGAGGAGGAAGGGTCAGGACTGCCCGCAGGACAGTCAGACACCATAGCCTATGTAGGTAGAGGAAGATCTTGTAATAGTAATAAATGTCCTATTAACCCGATACGTCCGATATGTCCAGATAATAACAGGAATTTCCGAATACCTATAATTAACATCAGGTCTAACGAGCATTCGTTCCAAGCCGCCGACAAACTACTCCGAGAACGAAGGGGTTATCATTTCCTCGATTCTATGGATGAACAAGATTTAGCTAGGGCAGCTGTCCATTGGGTGGACAGTCCCGGAAAATATAGGGATGATACAGTAGCACGCGCATTTTTGAATCTCACCCCAGATGAACAGCGGTTAGCTGGGATTTATATGATTCAACAACTCATTATACTATATCAGAGTCAGCATTCGGACCCTGGTCCCTTACCTGACATATTGACTGAATTGCTTATGAATAGATGGAGAGGTTCAGGTACTAAATTAATTAAAGAAATTCTAGAATCAAGAAAGCAGTATATTCTTTTTGTATGTTCAGAACATGTTTCATTACCCATTAAGGAAAGAACCACGTATTACATGGACAGACAGAATCCTTTACGAGAAGTACACCCAATAAAAGGCGAGGACAATGAGTTTAAACGCGTATTTGTATATACGCCCATATCGAAAATAGAATTGTTAGAAATGAAGAAAGTGGTACCAAGCCATGACAAGGATCCAGCGGGTTTTCACCGAGAAATTAAAGACATGTTACTCATGGGAGAGTATACCTATCCCGACATTATGACAATATTAAAGGTATTGATGCCTGCTGGCATTTATGAGAAACTCAGGGAAAAAGAGTGGGAGGTAGGAGACCAAAAGATAGAATGGTCAGTATTAGAAGCAGAAGAAAAGGCCCGAACTGCAGGAGCAGGACTCGGGGATAAAACTAAAGCACTACCAGGTTTATTAGTACAGGTACTGCCACGTTTATTAACTACGAAAAAGGAAGATTGGGGTACAATTTCAGCCTGTAAGCAGAAGCAAGATGAAGACACTAGTGACTACTATGCCCGATTTGAAAAATGTTTTGGTATAAATAGTGGCATAAAAGCAAGTAGCGAATCATATCCGCATCTGTTTGTAACAAAATTAGTAGAAAATGCCCTGCCCCAAGTAAAGAATAGAGTATTAAAATTCGAGAGTACCTGGCAAGGTAACACTCCATCACAAATGTTACAAATGTTACAGTACCATCACAATAGAATTAGAGAGGAACAAGAACATGAACACAGACGCATGAAAGACACAAAAATGAAAATGCTAGTTTCTCAGACAGTTCCAGCTGAAGGACATAAAAAGGGTAGGACACATTCCGGTGATTCAGCAGGACCTGTAAAAGGGACATGCAATTATTGTAAAAAGCCAGGTCATTACGTACATGATTGTCCAGTTTTGAAACATAATATCGCCATAGGTAAAACACAAGAAAGACCACGGCCACCTAGACAGGACCAGAATGAACAAGGAGCTCCGCAGCATGCACAGTCCATGCCAGCTTCACAACAGTCTATACAGTTTGTGCCAGCTGCACCAGCGCTGCCTGTTGCTGCCACACAAACCACGACACGACAACTGTACCAGACCGCACAGTACGACTATCCTGATTATCAACGATACGCATGAACAAGCCTAGAGAGGGAAGTTGACTTACCCCTTATCGAGATCCCTGTAGATCAAGAAGGACCTTATGTACATAGTGAATTATTAGGCCAAGACAGAAAATTTTTACTCGATACAGGGGCAAGTCGAACAACCATAAAACGTAGTGAAGTTCCAGGGGCACCCCTCTCAGGCTCACAGAATATTTCCCTTGGTTTTTCAGGAAAACCTATTGTTAATGAAGTGTCACAGCCTCTCCCACTTACGATAGGACCTTTGACCCGAACTACAGATTTATTGCTTACTAAATCATGTCCAGAAAATCTGTTAGGAATAAAAACACTGAAAGCTCTAGGAGCTATAATATGTTGTTCTCCGGAAGGAGTAAGGTTGTTTTTACGTGATTTTAAAGGTCATTATGTGTCTAGAGACATGGATCCCCGACTGCAGACTTTACCTACACATCTATGGGCACAAGGCCCTACTGATGTTGGATGCATGAATATTACACCATATCGAGTCACATTAAAGGCAGGAGTGGTACTACCACGAATGCGACAATACAAGTTACCACCAGATGCTGTAGTGGCTTTACTACAAATCATTGACGAGCTCATTACCCAAGGAGTAGTTGTAGAAACAGACTCCAATGTATGTAATTCACCGATAATTCCGATTCTTAAACGAACAGATCCAAAGGCCCCGCCAGTATATCGATTGGTTATTGATCTGCGCGAATTAAACAAATGCATTGTGCCACAATTTCCTGTGGTCCCAGACATCTCGTCATTACTGACAGCTATTGATTCCGAAGCGACATTCTTTACTGTAATCGATCTCAAGAATGCCTTTTTCAGCGTCCCAATAGATCCGGAAAGCCAATATTTGTTCGGATTTAGTTTAAATGGACGTAGCTTTAAATTCTCACGCGCACCTCAAGGATTTACAGAAAGCCCCAGCATCTATAGCCAAGCACTGAAACGAGAACTCGACAGTATCCACATGCCAGTTAACACTGCTCTGCTTCAATACGTCGATGATCTGTTGATCACCGCGAGAAGTGAACCGGAATGTGAAAAAGCATCACTGACAGTTTTACAATTTCTAGCCGAAAAGGGGCACAAGGTGTCCCCTTCTAAGCTGCAATTCTGTGTCCAGCGAGTTATTTATCTTGGACACTCGCTGTCCAAGGAGGGAAGGCAGCTTACACCCGACCGCATTCAGTTAATAGCTAACATGCCAATACCCAAGACACAAAAGGAGGTGCGGGCTTTCATAGGCCTCACGTCATATTGCAGGCAGTGGATCCCTCAGTACGCATTTCTAGCAAAACCACTCATTCAGTTGACAACACAGGAGGCAGCCACATCGACTGTTCTCCCTTGGACCCAGGAACATACACAAGCTTTTGAAAGCCTAAAGAAAGCTTTATGTCAAGCACCTGTTTTAGCAACGCCATGTTACAGAAAACAGTTTACACTCTTTGTTACAGAACGCGAAGGTACTGCCTTGTCAGTACTCACACAGGAACAAGCAGGAGCACACAAACCATGTGCTTATTTTTCTAGTACATTAGATCCCGTAGCTCAGGCTTTGCCTGCATGCCTAAAATCAGTGGCAGCGACAGCTTTAGCAATCAGACAAAGCGATGCCATAGTGTTAGGACATCCATTGACAGTTCAAGTACCACATGCAGTAGAGGTTCTTGTAAATAGAACGCAAACACAACACTTGACTATAGCGCGACTTACAGGGTACGAACTTACATTGTTTCAGCCACATATAGAAATCAGACGCTGTAACACATTGAATCCTGCCACACTTTTGCCAGTAACCGGAACAGACCCACTAGCCCATGACTGTATTGAAGTTATTACAATAACGACGAAACCTAGACAAGACTTAACCGATGTCCCATTGTCAGACCCAGACCTGACATTGTATGTAGATGGTTCATGTATGAGAACAAATACAGGAGAGTTGGTGGCTGCTTACGCAGTCACAACAGATACTGAAGTCATTGAAACTAATCGTATAAATACTTTGTCAGCTCAAGCCGCAGAGCTTATTGCTCTGACACAAGCCTGTATTCAAGCCACAAATAAAAAAGTCAACATATACACTGATTCACGTTATGCATTCGGAGTTGTACATGACTTCGGCGTGCTATGGCGAGAGAGAGGTTATTTAACTTCCCACGGTGCCCACATTCAGCACGGACCCCTCATTCATGCCTTATTAGATGCAATACATCTACCTACTGCAATATCAATTATGAAATGTAAGGCTCATACGAAGGTTACTGATATCATTTCTCAAGGCAATGATCTAGCCGACAGAACAGCTAAACAGACTGCTCAAACCCAAACATCCGACATGACAAAGACAATAGTCCCGACGCCAACACATTGTATGACAGTTAAAGATCCTACCCTTGACGTAATTGACATACAGACACATGCTACACCAGACGAAATAAAGAAATGGACTGAATTAGGAGGGATCCAAACGGACCAAGGATGGATGATGAAGGAAAAGTCTGTGTGGTTCCTTCCTGATTCAATGGTCCAAGTTATAGTTAACACTATACATAGTCCAGCACATCTAGGAGAAAAAGCTATGCTAGATAGCATTCAACACATTTGGTTCAATAAACATTTACGAGCAGCAGCCAAACAAAAGGTCCGTACCTGTATGATCTGTTGCCAGTTCAACCCAGGAAAAAGTGTTCCCGTAGAACAAGGTGGATTTCATCCTCCTAATCACCCTTTTGAAGTACTCCAGATGGATTATATCCAGATGGAACGATGTCGAGGATTCAAATATGTTCTCGTAGTTGTCTGCGCTCTGTCTCGCTGGACGGAGGCATACCCGGTTTCAGATTACACTGCCCCGACTACTGCCAAACAGTTAGTTCGAGAATTCTTCCCACGATACGGTTTACCACGTGTTGTTCACTCAGATAACGGCCAGCCGTTCTCATCCGAATTAATGAAACATGTTTCACTTCTGTTAGGTTATCAGTGGAAATTTCACTGTGTCCGACACCCCGAAGCAGCAGGTCTCGTAGAAAGACATAATCAGATACTGAAAATCAGATTGTCCAAAATATGCAGAGAGAAAGGTGTCGACTGGGTAGTAGCGTTACCAGTTGCACTCTTCTACATGAGAATGGTAGCACACTCTCGAACAGGGCTATCCCCGTATGAGGTGATCTTCGGCAGACCACCAAATATGTGGGGGACGCCTATACCACGCAAAATAACTGATATTGACTGTAATATGCTGACAGATTACTTGGCTTCCTTGATGTCTGCACTACAATCTTGTCGTTCACAGGTAGCTGCAGCCTTTCCCGACAACACTGAGGTGAAACCCCATGACGTAGTTCCGGGGGACCTTGTGCTTGTGAGAAATTTCGACCGAAAGACTCAGTTGGAGCCCAGGTGGAAGACACCCCAGCTGGTCCTGCTGACCACAAGGACAGCCGTGAAGATCGAGGGCAGGAAAGGATGGGTGCATTCAAGTCATATCAAGAAATTTCATGGACTTCCTTCAGATGTAAATAGCCCACCTCGTGTGTCTTCACCAATTGACTCAAAACTACCTCTGGCTGAGGCCGACAGTAAAGAACTATATAAACTAAAATTAAGGCCTAGAACGTCGGACGATTTGATTGTTTAAGTCCTCTCCTAGGTGAAGCGGTTGAATCTGTCTCCGACATGTATCGCCTAGACCTGAATCATGGACAGTCGCGAAAAATGATGAAACGACAGGCGTATTGTAAATCACTGCGTAGCCATTGCATAGTGACATTATTAATCTTGTTTTTCTTAAGTCTTTTAATAATTACTGCAAGTATATTGTTGCACATATATTACCCTATTGCCAGAAACGTTTACAATGTTACTGCTGAACATTCTTTTAGTGACTTACCCCCACATGAATTGTCTTATAGACTTGCGCTGCGCAATAACACTTTCATTAGTATGTTACATCATTCCCATCAGACTAGTAATGCAACTAATTGTTGGGTGTGTGGCCGGCTCCCTCCCTATCAGAATTATGAAGGAGTCCTGCCTTTCTTTCCACATCCGTTTACACATAATGGCTCCTGTGGAGCATGGTTTAGTTTAATAAATTCCATAGACTCAGACACAGCAGTTTATCAAGACCATTGGGTATGGGGAAATCTGAACCTGGTTTTATTCAAAGTCTGTTACCCTGACAAGGAGGGTCGCCCCAAAGGAACAGGAACTGATCTAGAAAATGAAGTATATGGATTAGGTAACTTTACTCCTAATCTCATGGTTCTAAATGTCGAATCCGAAGTTGAACTAGTTTTACCAACCATGTCAGTATTCCCAGCGAAAGGTGAATTGTGTGTAAGAAAAGTTGGTTCCATACATATGGGCCATAGTAAATGCACTACTACAGTAGAATTCAGTGATCAAGGCAAATCTTCGTTTAGAGCTTATCGCCACTCCTACTTTATATGTGGTCAGACTGCATATATGCGTCTACCTCTAGATTGGGATGGTACCTGCTACATTGCATTCCTTTTGCCACCTGTTTTCCTAGCTCCTCCTGATTATTATAGAAATATTCATTTAGTACACAACAGAGAGCGAAGAGATCTCCCGATAGTCGATTACACTGAAACAGCATGGGAAAAATACACAGATTTCAATAAAGGCATCTTTCCCTATATAGGTACTGTTACTAATAGTAAGCTGATACGTAGATTAACTAGAACCCTTGAAGCGGTAGTGAATGAAACTATTTCCGCCTTAGGCAATTTAACAGAAGAGCAGTCTGCTATGCGGATTGTTGTGCTTCAAAATCGTCTTGTCCTTGACGTCATCCTGGCTGATAGGGGCGGAGCTTGTAGGGTCATCGGATCAAGCTGCTGCGTATTCATACCAGAAAATTCGCCATCTGTATATAAAGCTATAACTCGCCTTCATAAGATTGTAAGCCAGATACACCAGAACCCAGGCACTTGGACTTGGTCCGGTTGGTTTTGGAGTGTGATATCAGCCTGGGGATGGAGAGTTCTATCCTTCCTAGGTATTGGCCTTCTCATACTATTCAGTTGCTGCTTATGCCTACAATGTGGACCAGCGATTTGTGGTCTGTGTGCCACATCGTGCATTCCACATCAAGATTTTCATTCAAGATCCCGGAAGAAGAAAGAAGAACAAATGATGTTATATGAACAGATCAATGGATTAATGAGGATTGATATCTCTTGACGGGCAAGTAGGGGACAAGGAGGGAATGTGGAAATATGGATTTTTCTGGTCAGTTATGTCCCCTATCTTGGACCCCAACGGTTCTATGTGCATATTACAAGTACATGTATGTTTCCTCCAGTTCCAGTTATGAAGACGCAAACACATGTGCGTCCACCATCAACATGTCCTCTGTCAGATCCGCCATGAATAGGCCGGATATTCCATTCCTAAGTACGAAAGGCCACCGGCTTTATATGGTTCACTTATGCCATTTTACAGTCCAGGCAAGTAGGCCCTGATTCTGTCGTCAAACTCTCCTTGCCTTCTGCCTCTGAAAACTCCAGTCTGAGCCTGCATCTGTGACCATGAACTTTGTCTCATTCTCTGCGCGGCTCACGAAGCCTGACATCAGCCTATTCTCTGCCAAGAACTGTATTTCACCTTCGAGTTATCTGCTTCACCCCTTAGCCGATGCATTCCTGTCTAGTAGTTTAAATAAACATTCTTCCAGCTACCGAGCAATGGCTCGGCTTCTCTGTCTTTATACAAGTAATTCATAGCCCTGTTACTATGGAAGATTCCTGCCCCCGCATTTAGTGTAGACACTTAGACGCTTGTACACGCACACACAGTCAGTATAGAATAGATTCTGTCCGAGAGTCCTTCTTTTGTGGATAACATAGTTCTTTAAACATAGGATGTTAGATATGATTTGGGATTAGGTTGACTTGACCCCCCAGACTTTTCGTCTCCACATGTAGAGCTAAACGTCAAGTCCCCTTCACCCCTAGTTGCACGTCAATCACACGTCATGCTGCTGCGCGCGCATCTATGCCAAGTATTATCTTATAGATCCACCTATATATGACATCATAACCAATTATGTTCCTTTTTACTCCTTATTACACCCATTTTCGGTTACGCATATGAATCGTCATTTTCCTTATCAATTGTTACGCCTACTGCATTCGCTTCATTGTAATGTATGTACTATAAAAGTCATTTCTTGTCAATAAAGTATGTACTTCACTTCCTGAACCTCCGTGGTGATGGAACTTGGAGCAACCGATTATAATCGATCATTGGAATAAAGCCCATTCCGAACCTCTAATACCACGGATTCTGCCTCTCATTTTACTGAGCTATTTTATTATGTTTCCGTATCAAATTAAGTCCCGGTAATAAATTTTATTTACCACAGGTTCTAAACTAGTATAGCTAGATGCGGCTGTCCTACTCATCATCACAGGTTCTAAACTAATATGGCTAGATGCTCCTGTCCCGCTCATCATCACAGGTCCTAATCTAATATGGCTAGATGCTGCTGCCGTACTCAGCAGCACAGGTTCTAAACTAATATGGCTAGATGCTGCTATCCCGCTCATCACAGGTTCTAAACTAATATGGCTAGATGCTGCTGTCCTACTCATCATCACAGGTTCTAAACTAATATGGCTAGATGCTCCTGTCCCGCTCATCATCACATGTCCTAAACTAATATGGCTAGATACTGCTGCCCTACTTAGCATCACAGGTTCTAAACTGATATGGCTAGATGCTGCTGTCCCGCTCATCATCACAGGTTCTAAACTAATATGGCTAGATGCTGCTGTCCCGCTCATCATCAAAGGTTCTAAACTAATATGGCTAGATGCTGCTTCCCTACTCAGCATCACAGGTTCTAAACTAATATGGCTAGGTGCTCCTGTCCCGCTCATCTTCACAGGTTCTAAACTAATATGGCCAGATGCTCCTGTCCCGCTCATCATCACAGGTTCTAAATTAAAATGGCTAGATGCTGCTGACGTGCTAATCATCACAGGTTCTAAACTAATATGGCTAGATGCTGCTGTCCCGCTCATCATCACAGGTTCTAAACTAATATGGCTAGATGCTGCGGTCCTGCTCATCATCACAGGTTCTTAACTAATATGGCTAGATGCTGCTGTCCCGCTCATCATCACAAGTTCTAAACTAATATGGCTAGATGCTGCTGCCCTACTAATCATCACAGGTTCTAAACTAATATGGCTAGATGCTGCTGCCCTACTAATCATCACAGGTTCTAAACTAATATGGCTAGATGCTCCTGTCCCGCTCATCATCACATGTCCTAAACTAATATGGCTAGATACTGCTGCCCTACTTAGCATCACAGGTTCTAAACTGATATGGCTAGATGCTGCTGTCCCGCTCATCATCACAGGTTCTAAACTAATATGGCTAGATGCTCCTGTCCCGCTCATCATCACATGTCCTAAACTAATATGGCTAGATACTGCTGCCCTACTTAGCATCACAGGTTCTAAACTGATATGGCTAGATGCTGCTGTCCCGCTCATCATCACAGGTTCTAAACTAATATGGCTAGGTGCTCCTGTCCCGCTCATCTTCACAGGTTCTAAACTAATATGGCCAGATGCTCCTGTCCCGCTCATCATCACAGGTTCTAAATTAAAATGGCTAGATGCTGCTGACGTGCTAATCATCACAGGTTCTAAACTAATATGGCTAGATGCTGCTCTCCTGCTCATCATCACAGGTTCTTAACTAATATGGCTAGATGCTGCTGTCCCGCTCATCATCACAGGTTCTAAACTAATATGGCTAGATGCTGCTGCCCTACTAATCATCACAGGTTCTAAACTAATATGGCTAGATGCTGCTGCCCTACTAATCATCACAGGTCTTAAACTAACATGGCTAGATGCTGCTGTCCTAGTCACCACCAAAACCTTTAGTTTACCATCCTGTTCGTCTTCAGACACTGGCTCCATTACCACAAACGAATAGTTTCTTACCTGTCGGTGTAGTTTTGCAGCTTGAAGATCTTTCTGGATTCACTATGCTGTGCATTATTCCGCGATCTGGTGGTTGGGTCCGGATTCGTAGTCTTTTTTTTTTTTAACCCTAGGCGAATGATTAAATTATATGTCCACTTTTCTGTAGTATTTCATTCCTTCTGTTCTTCTTTGTTTTCCCCCCTCTTCCTCCAGCCTCATCTTCCTGGCGGAGGTGGGTGGGTTCGCTACTGAATCCAGAAAGATCTTCAAGCTGCAAAACTACACCGACAGGTAAGAAACTATTCGTTTTGCAGCGTGAATCTTTCTGGATTCACTATGCTGTGCATAGACTTTGTAGCGGTTTGTTATCTTTGTGGCGGCTGGGTGGTAGATGAGCGTTGGTCATTGAATATGTGTTGAAGCACCTTCTGTCCTACTTGTGCTTCCTTGTTCATCTGTATGTCCACGCAGTAGTGCTTGGGGAACGTGTGCACCGAAGCCCATGTTGCCGCCAGGCATATGTTCTGAATGGGCGTGTTTGCCAGAAAGGCAATGGTTGCCCCCTTCTTCCTTGTGGAGTGAGCTTGAGGCCCCTCCGTTAGCTCCTGTCCTGCCTGTTTGTGGCAAAACTGTATAGTCAGTGCAATCCATCTAGCAATGGTGCCCTTTGTCACTGGTCTACCCATGAAACTCGTTGCAAAGGACACAAAGAGCTGCTTAGTTTTTCTGTGCTCCTTGGTCCTCTCAATGTAGTGCATCACCGCTCTTCTAGCGTCTAGAGTGTGTAGAGCCTTTTCTGCGTTCGTAGTTGGGTTTTGAAAGAAACTCGGTATCTGAATACTCTGGTTCATATGGAACGCCGACACGACTTTAGGCATGAAGTGCGGATCCGTTCTCAGGACAACCCTATCCTTGTGTATCTGTATGTAGGGCTCTTGTAGCGTTAGTGCTTGCAGCTCGCTCACCCTGCGTAGCGAGGTTATGGCTACCAGAAATGCCGTTTTCATAGTCAACATTTGCATTGAGGCCTTGTGGATGGGTTCAAACGGTGCCTTCATAAGCTCCGTTAGGACCACATTGAGGTTCCATGCCGGCGGCGGCAACCTCTTAGGTGGCGCGATTCTTTTCGCTCCTACCATGAATCTCTTTACTACCTGCGACGTAAAGAAACTTCCACCTTTCTCCCCTCTTGTGTAGGCTACTATCGCCGCTAGGTGTACCCTTAGGGAGGTCGAGCATAGGTTACTTTTCAGAAGGTGCGTGAGGTATCTCAGCACTGTTGAGTCCTTTGTCATTTTATTTTGCAGCCCATTTTTCCTGCACCATATTGTAAATCTTTTCCATTTCGCACTATAGCATTTGCGTGTAGTTGGTCTCCTTGCCTCTCGCAGCACTCGCATAGTGCTTGGAGGCAATCTAAGGTCCGCAAACTCTAAGTCTTCAGGAGCCATGCCGCCAGGCTGAGGCTCTCTGGTTCTGGATGTAGAACCTCTCCGTTCTGCATGGAGAGCAGGTCCTTTCTTCTCGTGAATCTGTGGGGATTGCCTTGAGCCATTTCTAGAATTTGGGAGAACCAAGTCTGCCTTGCCCACTGTGGTGCCACCAGGATCAGTGTCATGTTGCTGGTTCTGCACTTGTCGAGCACCCTGTGTAACAGTGGTATTGGCGGAAAAGCGTAGGCAAATGTCCTTGACCAGCTTATCCATAGGGCATTCCCTTGGGATTGCTGATCTGGTTGCCTGGACGCGAAGCTTTGGCATTTTGCATTCTGGCGTGTTGCAAACAGGTCTATTGTGGGAGTTCCCCATTTCTGGAAAAGCTTCTGCGTTTCGTGCCCATTGAGCTCCCACTCGTGTGAAGCCGAGGTCTGCCTGCTTAGCCAGTCTGCCTCCACATTGTCCTTCCCTGGTAGGTGGATTGCCAGCAGGTCTATCTTGAGAGGTATGGCCCATCTCCAAATCTCCTGTGCCAGAGTGGAAAGGGGGAACGACTGTGTCCCACCCTGTTTGTTGATATAAAACATGGTTGTGGTGTTGTCCGTTTGAATCAACACTCTCTGGTTGTACAGGTGCTTCTGGAATGCCTTCAGGGCTAGCAGGACAGTCTTCAATTCCAGGTAATTGATATGTCTGACCGCATCTGCCGGAGCCCACAGACCCCTCACTCTGAGTTTGTCCATGTGTGCTCCCCATCCCCCTTGAGATGCGTCCGTGTTGATGGTCACAGTTGGGTTTGGTGGTGCCAGGCTTTTTCCTGTAGTTATGTTGTCCCTGTTCCACCAAGTTATCTCTTCCTGCACTGCGTGCGTAACAACCACTAGATCTTCCCAACTTCCGCTCGCTTGTGACCATTGCTGTTGTAGCCATTCTTGGAATGGTCTCATGTGAAGTCGTACATTTGGGACCAGGTGGATAAATGACGCCATCATCCCCATGACCTTGCTCACTGTTCTCACTGTCAGAACTCGCCCCTTCTGGTAGAGGCGCGTCTCCTTCAGTAGGGCTGCTGCTCTCCTGTCGCTGGGCACGACCGTTCTGTTTATGGTGTTGATCTTTGCTCCCAGGAAAATCTTCACCTGTTCTGGCTTCATTGATGACTTCCCCCAGTGTATCGAGAACCCCAGGTTCGTCAGTGTCTTTGTCACCCGTGCTGCGTGTTTCTCGCACTTCTCGTGGGTGTCTGCTTTGATCAGCCAGTCGTCTAGGTAAGGGTACACATGAATCCCCTTCCTTCGTAGGTATGCTGCGACTGCCGACAGGCATTTCGTGAATATCCTTGGTGCTGATTTCAGGCCGAAGGCCAGGGTCGTGAATTGGTAATGATCCTGATTGATGCTGAATCTTAGACTTTTGTGCCTTCTGTTTATTGGGATGTGCAGGTAGGCATCTTTGAGATCCACGGTGGACATGAAGTCTCCGTCCCTTATTTGGGGCAGCACCTCCTGTAGTGATGTCATTTTGAACTTCTGTGTTCTGATGAATTTGTTTAGGTATCGCAGGTCCAGGATGGGTCTGAGATTTCCGTCTACTTTCGCTACCACAAAGTAGTTCGAGTAGACCCCTTTGTTCCTTTCCTTGTAAGGCACTGGCTCGATGGCTCTCTTTTCGAGCAGCTTCAGTGTTTCCTCTCTGAGTTGAGCAAGCTCTTGACCTGAGCGTTGCCTTCTTTTTGGTTTTCTGTTTGGAGGCGTTTCCTCCAAGTCCACGCAGTAACTGTGTTGCATGACGTTCAGTATCCACTTGTCTGTGGTTATACGTTGCCATTCCTGTAGGTAGAGTCCCAGTCTTCCGCCTACCGGTGTTGGATGCTCGTAGGCGATCGGGTCTTGTCCCCCCCCGTTGTTTTTGCATTGCGCCTCACCCCTGGGGGTATGTTGGGGGAGAGCGTCCCCATGCGTGCCGAGTCACTTAGATGAGGGTTGGTCACCCCCTCGTCTCCTTTGGCCACGTCCGTTTCCCCTCCCGCGAAAGGACTGGCCCCGAGGCTGGTACTGCCAGTTTTGTTTTTGCTGACCTTGCTGGCTGTGACTGTCACCCTGCTGTCCTTGCTGGAACGTCTGGTGCGACGCTCCCTGCTGGTTACCTCCTCTACCGTACGGTCTCCTACTTGGAGTGCCTCTTCTCATCCCCCTGAACTGTAGGGCCCCCATGGACCTCGCCGTCTCGTTCTCTTTCTTCAGCTGGGTGAGCTTTTCGTCCACTGTTGCCCCGAATAGCGTTTCCCCGTAGAAAGGAGTGTTTAGTATGTTGCTCTGCACCTCCTGTTTGAATCCAGAGATTCTCAGCCAGGCCTGTCTTCGTTCGGTGATCCCTATGGCCATCAGTCTGCTTGAAGTTTCCGCCCCGTCCAATGCAGTCTTAATGCATGAGTTGGCTATATTTTTACCTTCTTCCACAAGGTGGGAGGCTCTTTGGCGGTACTCTTCAGGGAGGTGTTTGACTAGTTCCCCCATCTCGTCCCAGTGCTGGTACTGGTGTCGATTGAGAAGCGCATTGGAGTTCGCCATGCGCCAGTGCATTGCGGCGTTCCTTTCGACCTTCCTCCCAGTGAGGTCCGTCCTCCTGCTTTCCTTATCGGGGGTGGCCCCGAGGTCGCTGGCACGTTGGCCCTTCTCCTGGCCGTGGAAGCGATGATGGAGTCGGCCGTGACCGCTCCCTTGATGTAAAGCGGGTCCAGGGAGGAGTGCTTGTACTTCTTCTCCGTCCTGGGCGTGATGGACCGGCATGTTGCTGGTTCCTTAAAGGCCTCCTTTCCTTGGTTCATTACACTTTGGAGCATGGGAAGGAACTGGCTCCTCGTCTGAATGGGGAGCAGAGTTTCGAGAAGGAAATCAGCTTTCGGTTTCTCCTCGTCCAGTTTTACCCCAAAGGCTGCTGCAGCACTCCTGACGACCATATTGTACACCCCGATGCTGTCGGGCGGCGAAGGCCTCGAAGGATACGTGTCCACGGGCTCTTCGGTATTTTCAGCGTCGATGTCTTGCCATTCCAGCTCGTGAGTGGTTGATGGCGCCGAGCCGTAGAACGACTGCTGGTCGTCTTCCTCGTCTTCGCCTTCATAGTAGGGGCCTTCTTCCTCCTCCTCAGGATCTCTCGGCAGCCCTTCGGCGTCGAATTCGTCCTGTTCCTCGATCTCGACGACATCCGTCGACGGAGTCGTTAGAATTCTGAATTGTTTCATTTTGGCGTCGAACTCCTTCTTCCTCTGAAGGATGCTCTTCACCTCCGCTTCGAGCCTTCTCTTCTTTTTCTCCATCTCGGAGATGCTTTCGACGTCGACCGCAGGTCTTTTCGACGGAGCTTGCGTCGACGCTGGCTTGTCTTTCTGCATCGCACGCCCCGCTTCGTGGGCTATCTTCGACGAACTCTGCCTTTCGGCGTCTTTCGGCACCAGGGAGTCCTTTTCGCAAGATCCGCTCGGCCTTTTGTCCATGGATCCACCCTTGGTCGTCGAAATTTTCGGCGCCGGTGCTCCTTTTGAGGACTTTGACTCAGATTTTCGAGAGTCACTCTCAGGTTTTCGAGGCCCTTTCGGGGGTTTTGAACTCGACGATTCTCTTACCTCGTCAGGCGTTTTCTTGTCGGTCTCTACGACCGTGAAGCTTTCAGGTCCCTCGGCGATGTTGTCCTCATCGTCGGTGGAGAGGCCCAGATTGTAAAGCGACGGGGCCTTACCCTTGCCTTCCATGCTGAAGTTGGCTCTTCTCTGGCGTTCTCTCACCCGGAGCGTCTTCGGCACGAAAGCTGAACAGGCGTTGCAGTCCTTGCTCGGGTGGTCGATCGGT
Source organism: Triturus cristatus (assembly GCF_964204655.1). Taxonomy (NCBI): domain Eukaryota; kingdom Metazoa; phylum Chordata; class Amphibia; order Caudata; family Salamandridae; genus Triturus; species Triturus cristatus. The sequence continues at coordinate 78,460,744 of NC_140591.1, read as the reverse complement.
AGGCAAAGGTTGCAGACCGGATGCTGGTCCTTCTGCGCGAACTTGTGGTGGCAGTTAGGGCAGAATTTGAATGGTGTCTTGTCCATTGCGCTCAGAGCCTCTGAGTGCGCATTTTCCAAGGGCGTCGAAGAAAATTCGTGAAAACTCTTCCTTCTTCGCGTCCCGGATGTAAGTTATTCCTCTCTGTGTGATCAGTAGTTCTTTCCTCGACGAAACTCGCGTTTTCTCCTTCTTCCTTCGATTTAAATCCTGGAGCTTCTCGATGACGATCCAGACCCAACGGCGGAAAAAAGAATCTGAAGATGGCGCCCCAAAGGTGGGACGTCCGCAGGAAGCACGACGACGTCACGAGAGGTGCACCAAATGGTGGGACGTCGACGCCCACCTGGGGTACAAAAAAACAAAAAAAAAACAAAGGAAAGACTACGAATCCGGACCCAACCACCAGATCGCGGAATAATGCACAGCATAGTGAATCCAGAAAGATTCACGCTGCAAAACCTCTTAACCAATCTACCCACCCGCCAGCCCTTGGCACAGGGCTCTGAGAGGGGTCATCCTCATACACAGCGCTGGTTGGAATGCACGGAGACTGGCTCTGGTTTGCTCTTTCGTTTCAGAAGGCAGAGCGGCACGGCACCACTGTTCTACTGCTCAATGGGGCTTAGAGGGGAACCTTTGAAGTTGAAGACTGTTTACAACAGTATTGCCGACCACAATGTCATGACCTTGAGCCAACCAGTAATATGCTTGTAATGGGCCTGTTTAAATTTGAGCCACATCCTGCAGAGGTGACGTCTGTCCTCGAAAAACGTATAATGAAAATAGCTTTCGAGGGGAGATGTGTGTCTGGGATGTACAGAGGTACTTTTTAGTCTCAAAGCTTTCAATCCACAAATCCACAAAATCACAGGATTTGTGACCAGAATTAAGGGTGTTACTATTACAAAAGCTCTTTTACAAGACATAAAAATGTTTCTTATTTAGAAAAGGGCCTTTACGACTCTGTCCGAGTGGCAAATAGAAGGGGGCGGGGGGAGAGAGAAGGAAGGGCATCCTATTTGTGATTCAGGGACAATTGCAAACCAGTCAAAGTACAAACTGCACATACCTGGTTTGCAAACAGAATAGTACATCATGGCCATGGCACTTTCCCAAATGACAGTAGGGATCCCCTGAGCAAAGAAGGGGCCAAGCTGTCTCGGTCCCCGTTCTCATGCTTTGGGTTCTTTGCCTCCAGGTCTGTGGCCCCAGAGAGATGCGCTACTTTTGGGGGAAGTGAACATGTGTTTTTTGATCAATACTTCTAGGCTGTATCTTCTACATTCTATAGCTCCCAGTGTCAAGGAATCCCCTGCGCCTCATAAAAGTTACAAAATGAATGAGCGGGTTATGGTATGTAAGCACCTACCAGCACACGTCATGGCCGTGCACACCCAGTTGCCGCAGGCACACACACAGCGGTTGCACTCCACCTGGGTCTCAGCTCCATCCTCGTAGGATTCATCCTCAAGGGCGCACTCTGTCAGGGAAGGAAGAAGAGTGGACATTAGGGTGACATTGTGGGTATAAGGGTGGCCGCCAGCACCTACAGGCCCTGAACAGAAACAGGAGTAGGTGGAACAAAGGGGCGCATGGCATGCTTACTAGGGAGGATACCACAGGTACACAGGGCACAATAGCAAGCGTCCTGTGACTGTCACCAAATGAACCCCCTTGCAGGGCTCCATATTTATACCCTCCCACCTCTGCTCTCTACAAATCCTTTACAAACATCACATCTCACACACAGCTTCGCTTACCACAAAACATCACAGACCACTGGTCACTCGCTACACCCCAGCTCTGGCCTAGCACACACAGAGACCCTCATACACAACCCAGATCTCTTTTCTCAGTGCAGGCAGAAGTACCATGTGTTGAGACCACTCTGGTATGCACTGCTTTATAAACACAAAATCAAATATTCCATTCCATTGTTTTGTGCTTTTCTGCACGTCCCTCTGCTTTTCCTCTTCCTGTCTCTCCTAGCCCTCCCTACTCTCACTGTCATGTACAATCTGTAATCTTGTGCCTAATACTTCATATTGTCACATTGTTTTGTCCTGCTCTCTCCTTCTCCTTTGCTTTCCACTTCTGCCGTTTGCCATGTGTTCCACTGTTGCCCTTCCTTTCTTTAACATTTGAAAATTTTTACTTTTACTCTGTCTTGAACTAATGTAGCATCTCTCACTAACACTCTTTTAACACTTGTTCCTTCTCTGGCCTGCTAATTCTGATCTACAGTGTCCTTTGTGTACTTTCCCAATGTCTTTCATCTCTAACTCTGCTTCTTTACCTCTCTTTGCTTTCTTGTCCTTCTTCCCCTTTACTTGTTATTCTTGTATACAATCTGATCCTGTAAGTGTGCTCTCCGTTCCTCCAGACTCCCTTGTGCTTGCTCTCTTCCTAGTTCTCTTTGTCTCTATCTCTACCTCTGTGTTCCACACTCCCTCTTTGACTCTCACAGCCTGTGTCACTCAGTCACACTCATTCTCCTCCACTCAGATTCTGTCTGTCGGTCCTGTGGTCCCCCTGGGTGGGATGGAAGGCAAATATCACACATACTTTTCTCTGGAGGGTTGAAAGAAGGGTTCAGGCACTTGAGGAACTCATTTAAGCTCAGCTTCCAGTCCGCGTTCTCGTCGGACACCTCGATGAGCGCATCGACGCAGAGACCCCTGGAGGAAGAAGTAAGAGGGCGTTATACCCAGTAGGTTCAGGACTGTCCCACCTTTGAGGTCTTCCTCACCCTGGTCATGGTCAACTTTCATCAAGGTACACGTTCTGCGAGATCCTCTCCCACCATGTCTAGGACATGACCAACCAGTGTTTTCCTGGTCTACACACAGCAACATCTAGTATATCAGTCCACACTTGGTAGGCGAGCAGCAGTTGGACCCTTGGTCCATATATAATAGCTAAGCATCCAGGTGGTCTCTTGGCTAGAGTGCAGTAGCACAACAACCGAACAGCGTCCTGGCACACATACGGTATCGAGGAAGCTGTTTGGTCTCCTAGTCTATATATGGGACACAGTCAACCACTTGATATTGGGCAAATATACAGTATCTGAGCAGTCATCGTTTAAATACATTACTTTGGCAATAGGTTGGTCTCCTGACATATGTGGAGTGCTCTGCATGTATCTTTCACAGAATAAACACTTGGGTCTTGAAACAAGACCCAACATCGAACCATCCAGCGTCAGTGTGAGGACCAACGATGAAGCATGCCACCTCTGGTAGGTGAGGTAAATCGTCCTTAAAAAGGAATATCCCCACTTTAGCTAGGTATTGTTGTGAGTACCCTTTCTCCTCGTTCTTTTTCTTGGTTCAAAACCAAGGTGTTTATTTTGTGAAAGATATTGATAGGTTGGGCGTGAACACCTGCAGGTCTATAAATCTTCCCCAAGCCATTCAAGTACTCTGCATGTAGCGTTTGGTCTCACTGTATAAATTAATTCCCAGGGCATCTGGTTGGCCATATGTCTGTATCTACCACCTAGACAGCTGGTTGGTCCCATGTTTATGTAGAGTACCCAGGTGGCTGCTTAGTTCCCAGGCCCATATACACTACCCGAGCAGCCGGTTGGTCACATGTCTGTATACGCTGCCTAGACAGTTGGTTCGTGCCATGTCTATGTAAAATACCTGAGTAGCCGGTTGGTTTCCTGATCCATGTACGTGGTGATGTTGATGGCCGTCTCATTCTGCTCCACAAACTTCAGGAACTCGCTGGAGTCCAGGCGGGAGTCTCCACCATCGTAGCTCTAAGGACACAGAAGGAAAGGCGATCACCAGGTGTTTGCTGGAGCAAAGTCAAACACCAAAAACAGAAGGGCAAAATTCTTGAATCAATCAGGGCCACTTGGTCCATTGTGTTTTTTAGGTCTCGCCTACCTATTGCGTTTACGCAATCGCTATGCGAGACTCTAGTAAAGGGGCATTTCAAAGTGCTCCCAAAAGTGGATTGCATGGCGAGCACGCGCACAATCACGTGCATCGTGCCACCATGCAATCCTTTTAGGTCCCGCCTAGCTATTGTGTTTACGCAATCGCTATGCGAGACTATAGTAAAGGGGCATTTCAAAGTGCTCCCAAAAGTGGATTGCATGGCTAGCACACGCACAATCACGTGCATCGTGCCGCCATGCAATCAGTTTGGGGAAGCGCTTCAGCCCACTGGCGCCCTCGGCATCATACTTCAAAGGGTCCGCTCCCCCGCCTGGAATGCGCTCCCCCGCCCCCGCCCCCGCCAAGCGCGCGCGCCACGGTCCGCCGGGCTTGTCTTGTTTTCTATGTTTTTTTATTCCTCGCGCCATTTCTCTTTTTCAGACAATCTCTGTTGTGACACGTGTTTTTGTTCTTTTTTCCACATTGTTCAGGAATTCGTAGGTTCTCCCTCTCTGTCTCGTGCCCTCACTCCTCATGCCGCGCACACTCTCCTCCGTGACTCTCAGTGACAGTCGTTTCTTGCGCTTATTTTCAGCTCAGTGACTTGGGCGAGCTCTTGACGTCTCTCTATCGCCATCCGGTGCCGCAGCTGAACAGTGCAGTCAGCCTGGAGTTTGTAAGTACAGCAGAGCTGCCCCTTGCTGTGGGTATATATATATATATATAAAATATATATTTATATAGCGTGACGTCGCCAGAGAGACCACTGGTGGTGATGTGTTCTGCTTTTCCGAGCCTTGAACCGATATCTCAGTGTCTGTACAGTGCCACCTGGCGGTCTCTTGTGCATTCCTCAGCTTTGCTGGTATCAATTCATAGGTGGGCATCTGTGAGCCGCTGCCAATGGGGCTGTTACACAGTGTGTCCTGTTAATGCTGCCATTTCTGCATATATGTAGGTATCTTTCTAATGCCCCGAGCCTGCAACCAGCAGACAGACAGCTTTGCAAGGCCGGTAGAAGGGCGAATGGAAGGGTGGTGGAAAGTGGGATTTAAGAGAAACGGCAATCCTCAAATGCATGGAGTGGCTCAGAGAATTCGCTATTCACCCACCGGTCAGCTTCAGAGGCCGGTGGTGCTGGAATCAGCTCAATTACACCTCAGACAGCAGCGTGAGTGGTTGTTTTTAGTGTGAAGTGTGGCGTTCTGCTGAGCTGTGGTGAAAAGCTTAACAGGTGTGATGTCATGTACAAACCGCACCACAACAATTTAAGCAGAGTCATAATCAGGGTCACTGGAATAATGCGACAGGAGAGGAATTCATTATGCTGACTAAATTACGAGGCAAGAAAAGGCAAATTATGCAGCGTAATTCGGAACATTTTGTGAGAGGATTATTTCATCATTTCTTATTTTTTACCCTTGTAAGCACTGTTTTAGCAAAGTTTTCAGCTTATTAGTACCACTTTCATATTCGAAATTCAAATACAAAAATAAGTTCTGAAAGTAACCAGTGAACCTTTGTTCAGGACCTTTCACTGCGCGACAAATGTCGTGCATTTTTACTAACTTTTGATCCATTTGAGCTAGAAACAATTTTATTTGGTTAAAATCTGCAAATGATGCGGATATGAGGATTATGTGACAAATGCAGCAGATCCATAGCTAGGTGAAAAATGCAGCAGCTGCAGAATCTCATAATTCCAGTGGCTCTGTTCATAATCAAGCTCGTGTTGGGGTCCGAGAGCTGCAGACAAAGCTATGGCCCAGCTTGTGATGTTACAGTCCTGCCTGAACCCCTGATCACACAGCACACTGCAGTGACATCACAAGCCCCACCGACTGACCGCACATCATTCTATTATGACATCACAGATCCTACCTACTAACAGCACACTGCAGTGACATCACATGCCCCACCTCCTGACACCTCTTGGCGTTTTTATCACAAGCTCCATTCTCTGACAACTCTTCACACTGTAATGTCATCTCACATCAAACATTGTAAAACAGCCCTTGGATCATAGAGCAGCTTATGCAAGGGCTTCCATATATTCTTTGTTTTTGGATAAGATAGGGCAAAAGCAATGGAAACTCCCCCCTTCAGAGGACATGTTCAGCTAGGGTAGCAGTAGTGCAAGGTTTCTTCGTCTCGGGGCACATACAAATCAGGCAGCAGCAAAGCAAGCTTTGCTCTCTTACAGTAGCAAATGAAGCCTCACTTTGTCACGAGTGACGGCCACCAATAAACAAGCATTGGCATAGCCAATAGGTCTCGCTTTTGGGACCTTATAAGTGTTTAGCCATGCAACAGTTGCTGTTGTTGCACCAAGGATATTGTGCTGCAGAACTAAAGACTTATAAGGTCCCAAAAGCGAGACCTATTGGCTATGCCAATGCTTGTTTTAGCTTGTGTTTGCAAATACAGGGGATGAAGCATTTTAAAGTCAGCCATGGTCCTGCCCTAAACAGGCAGAGCCAACATGCCAAGACAGGACCTTTCTAAACATGAACACATGTAATCCCAGACCTCCTTCACCTCAGGTAGGCCAGATCTGCTCACTCTTGCGGTATGATCAAGCCAGGAATTGGAGTTTATTCTCAAGCTCTCTTCCACTTTATGGCCATGTAGGCAGCTGCCTTGTAGTGCCACCACAAGAGGATATAACGTGGTTCCAGGCATTACAATGAGTCATACCAACGTCTTCCATGGCTGACCCCCAAAATAAAGCGTTATACCCCGAAATAAAGAATCAAGTATGCTTCTCTGGACCCAGTCACCAGATGGTGGCATAATGCACAGGATGTGAACCTAGATAAGGTTCAGGCAGCAAAAATGCCCTCATTTATAGGGGCGTGGGAGTATCTAAATGTTGAACTGTTATTGTGCCTAGGGCTCTGAACATCCATGACCAGAGCTGGATCTCCAAACTAAAAGATCTTTTTTACTGCCTGAAGATGCCTCAAGAACATGGGCACACTGTGGTCTAGAGGAAACTCTTCCAGCGCTTTGATGATCCCCCAATCCGTAGATCACGAATACACCCCCAAGATGTCCAGTGTGCGCCAGGGGCATCTGACAGAAGAAAAGTCTTAAAAACCATTGTTCATCTTATGACCACTCAGTGAACACACTTAGAAAACACAAAACAAGACCTATGTCCTCATTACCAGGGCTTCAACGTTGTACCATAGTAACTCCAGCCGCAGCCGTAAAGTTGTAGATACTAGGGGTATTGAGAACTCGCGGCGCGGGCGTGGGTGGGGCTGGTGGGGTACTGACTGGGTATTAGGCGTGGGATCCTGAGAGTCCCCTGGGAAATGAAGAATAACACGGTATGGGTAATTCCAGTCTTGATTGCAATCCTCATTTGCCCCTGCTGCTGGTGTTTCAACCAAAGACTCCCCCTGGCTATGGGAGAAAGACACCAAGGCTTGTAATTCTATCGCCGAGACACCCAAGGGTATTTGTGCGCTCTACAAATTGCTTAAATAAATGAGTAATAATAATAAATAAGGAGATTTCTGGGCCCTTATTCTATTCTTTTGTACCAGAAATAATCCCTTTTTTGTGAGTGGCAAGATTTGGGGGTGGGTGGGTGCACTGGGAGCCCAAAGATGTACTAATTTGGGCAAGGTACTGACTGTGAACACAGCCTACCTGATATCTAATCTTGGTCTCACAGGTTACCAAGTTGTGTGCTCCCTATAGAAGCATTCATTCACAAATGGTTTTCTAATTATACGTTATTACGCCCATAAAAAGTTGTATTGAGAGTTGAAATTCTCAAATCCTCAGGAGTTCAGTCCTTGACCCCTCTCGCTTTAGTGGTCACCTCTAAGGGAAAGGGAGCTCGGCCCTACATGCGCAGTCTTTGGCCTCTCCATATAGGAGCACGTCTTCAAAAGGGAGCGTGGCTGAGCGAGGTGTGGTCAGCACATGGGGCTTCCCTGGATGGATCTCATCTAGAAGGGGAGCAAGCCCCAGTGTGCAAGCCATGCTCATATGCGTTCGCATCGCCACGAGGAGAGAGGGAGCGAGGCCAAATGCAGCCAATCCCTGGCCTCTCTCTCTAGAAATCACTTCTGAACGGGAGGCCGAGCACCCACAATCATTGGCCTCTCTCTAGAGAGCGCCTCTAGGAGAGAGGCCCAGAATGCTCCATCGTTGATCTCTGCCTCTCTATGAGCGAGGCCTAGAGTGCTCAGTCACTGGCCTCTCTCTAGAGCTCAATTCGTTCAAAAGCATGAGAATAGCGTATCGTTGAGGTCTATAGACCCAGATACCACTAACAGCAGATGGTTTCATCCATGTTTGCCTATCTATATAAAGGCCCCACAGGTACTTCCCCCATCCATTTGGTGGTTTTGACGGTTCATCCCCTCCTGTTGTTCTGGTGAAGACCTGGCTCCAAAAAGTGTGTGTTAAGGGTCGAAACGTTGTCATTACATTTTCCATAGCTTGACGTATATGGACTGCTTAGGGGCAAATGAAGGACTGTACTCTTTGCTCTATTGACTGTGTACATAATATTCCATCAGCTCATTTTGAGTTAACACATGTTTACTATATGCTGAATTGTGACCTCACCTTCACTTGCACAAGCAGTGCGCCGTTTTCATATTGTGGTACACCCTTATGTGACACATTGTTTGCCTTACTCTTTTTTAATGCAGTTTGCTTGCTTACATGGAGTTTTGTGGGTGGTCCATCATAACTTGTGAAGGAGCTTCCTTGAACCCTTTTCTGAGTTTATAAACCTTTTTTTTTCTTTAAAAAATTGTTTCCCGACAGAATCACTTTATAAATGAATATGTAGTAGACCCAGATTCTCAGGGTTACTGGGCTTACCGTGTGCAATTTAATTAGGGGTAGGGAATACAGCAATTATCATTGTTCAATGGGTCTCTTAGGGCTCTAGGCCCCTGTGCCACTGTACCTGCTGCACCAATGGCGGCTATGCCCTTGGGCACTATATTGTGCACAGCTGAGTCCTTGACAGCACAGGCGATACTGACAGGTGAGAAGCTCACCCGGAGTCTCTCTGCGAGGAAATGCTCCCTGTGGGGCTGTCAGCCCTTGTACCCACGCCAAGCCTGGAGGCCAGGCAGTCGACGTGCAGTGCACACAATGGTGTAATGACAGGCTCGGTTACAGCTCACTATCAAAGCCAACCGGGGTGTGTTACTGTAACCATCAGGTTTCTTCAGACTCCCCAAGCAGGTTAGGCAGAGTCCAGGCCGGTCAGCCAGACCCACCTGGGCCTGCGGAGTCTGAGGGCAGATAAAGATCCGTCTCTGAGCCTGGGCACGCTCAGTCCACGCCCGCCCCATCTTCGGGTCATGGCTCATTGTCTGAGGTCTCCGAGGATCCAAGGAGTCAGGCCCATTCCCTGAGGCCAAAATACAAGCCAGGGACGAGAGGGAGAGCCTGCTGGTCCAATATTGAGCATCGGATGGCCACTTCTGGTTGTGGGGGTCAGAGGACTGTGGAGAGGCAGCAATGGGAGGGACTGGTGCAGCAGTGACACCTACAGAACATTCTCAGGATAGCTATGTCTGAGGACTCCAAGAAGGGAGGTTCAGCCAGCCTGTGGCCAGAACACAAGCCAAGTAAGAGAGGGAGGGTCAAAGAAAGGGCTTCCGACAGCTGTGGGGCCTGAGGGGAGGGAGCATATGGAGTCACCAGTGACACCTAAAGGGCAGTCACAGCATGACACTATTTGAGGTCGGCGAGGTGGCAGGTTCACCCCTCTGGGGCAAAAACATAAGCCAAGGAAGAGACGTGGGCCTGACGATGGCGGTTTCATCATGAGGGCGGGGAAGCATCACCCCCCCCCATCCGCAGCAAGGCGTATTAGGTGTTAAAAATAAAATAACAATGAAATTATTGAATTGTCTTTTTATTTTTCACCAAGGCGCACCATAGCTGTCAGCTGGGAGAAAAGGGGCGTGTCCTCTGCTGCCGACTGGCAGCACAGAGGACTGGAGCAGTGGCTTGACTGGATGCTCCAAAGTGCGCATGTCACTTTGGCCAGCAGTCTTGCACCAGCCAAAGTGACATGCAGTTGGGTGGACGGCAAGCACAGGCCTCCAGACAGCCCGCTCCATCCAATCCTGGTGCTACTCTTGCTGGTGCTGGAGTGACGTCTTGTGGAGTCACCATGTGCAAGTGCTCTGACAGAGTGTATTTGTTGAGGGGCTTGAGATTGAGGATGGGTCTGAGGGAGCCGTCCTTTTTGGTGATAAGTAAAGTACAGGGAATAGACAGAATCCTTTTATTGCAGAACCGGCTCTATGGCCCCCCTTGGCAAAGAGGGCCTGTATCTCCTCCCAAATGTTCTGTGAGCATTTTGTGTTGGCAGGGAGAAATGTTTGGTGGTGTTTGAGTAAGTTTTAGACAGTACCCCTCCTGCATAATGTCGAGAACTCAATGGTCAGAGATGATTTCTGACCAAATGGACAGAAACCCATGCACCCCTCTCCTGACAGGTGTTATATAGCCGGGTGGGGAGGTGGAGAGTGTCACTGTTTTGGAGGGGCAGCCCCTTTTGGAGCTACGCCTCTTCCTCTACCCTGCCATTATTGCCCCTGTAGCCACACCTCTGGTAGCCCTGGGAAGGTGATTGCTGCGTGGGTCTCATGAAGGTAGAAGTGATTTACGGGATGGGAGTTTTTGCTCCTCTACGGTATTGGGAGTATCAAAAGGAGCCACGGGGAATGGGTGTCTGTAAGGTGCCCATCGCTTTGGCCGTGTCAGTGTCTTTCTTGGTTTTTTCTAGCATCTTGTTGACCTGAGGGCCAAATGGAGGCTGGCATTCAAAGGGTACATATAAGAGATGATGCCGGACATCTGGTTTATAACCAGACACGCACAGCCATGCATGGTGAGGCAGGAGGATGCTGGTGTTAATGCTGCAAGCAGCTGTGTGAGCGGCATCCAGCACACAACGGACGCTGGTGTTAGTGAGAATGTTTTCCTCTGCCACCAATCCCTGTCCCTTCTTGCGGTACTGCTCTGGGAGATGTTGGATGAGGTACGCCATCTGATCTCAATGGGCTCGGTTGTACCAGGATGGTAGGCCGATGGAGGTGATGATGCACCAAGGCGTACAGACTGTGCTGCTACCCTTGTGTCCCGGCATGAGTTTTCTTGCTCTCCTGATCTGGAGAGGGAGCATCACCTGTGCCTTGAGTGTTTGTGAGCTTTCGAGCTGTACGCGTGGGTAGAGAACCAGGAGGTAAGTGGCCTCGTATCTATGGAGGGTCATTAGGGGAGGCAATGTCTTATCAATGCTAAGTGTAACTACCCTTGCTTTAACTGGGCATTAAATATCTCAATGGCTGGTTTGAGGACCCCTTTGAGCATATGAGAGTACTGTAGAGAGTGTTGGGTGGAGGAGAGGGCCTCCATGAGGGAATCCTCCTCCTTCTACAGCACACGCATCTCACCATTGTGGACGGTAGCTGCCCTATGAAGGAGATCACGTTAAGAGGTGACGTCATCTGGGGTGAAGGCTTTGCAGGGTACATGTCTAGGTTTGTGGGTTCTGCATCATAATCACCCCAGGGATCTGGGTCCTGAGGGCGATGAGGAGGGTCACAGGGGTCCTAGGATAGCCTTGGACTGGCTCCACCACCCCCAGAATGTGAGGAACCCTGTGGTGAGTGTTGTTGGGAATCCACATGCAGTAAAGGAGAAAAAGTGGGAGAAAGGAGTGGAGGAGAAGGTCGAGCAGGAGGCAGTGGAGAGGTAGCCCTGTCATGCCTTTTGGGAGTGGGAGGCACAGGAGTGTTGGGGGCCTCCTCAGAAGACAATTTCCTAATATGAGGAACAGAGTCCTTCTGCAGCTGTGGAGGCTTCGCCAGGATCCGACCAGTGCCCAGCTGGGTGTGGATTCGCTGCTGCTTGGCATTGAGATGTTCCTGCAGCTGCTGGAGGATTGGTTGGTCGAAGTCATTAGAGGCAGCGGAGGACGCAGCAGTAGAAGACAGTCTAGAGGGAGCCAAAGAGGGTTTACGCCCAGACGGTGCCAAGCTCGATCTCGACTCCGAATGGTTTGGCTCCGAATACTTCAGAGTTGATGTCCTTTGGCTTTGAATGCTTCGGGTGGTATGTCTCTCCTCCGGACGCTTTGGGTCAACCCGCTTCGAGTCCAAGGGCAGGCAAGCCTGCGTCTTCCAGTCCGGCGCCGAAGCGGCTGTCGACACTCAAGGCTTCGAGGAGGACTTTCGCCCCGAGGTCGAAATGGGCGTCGGGCACAGCTCAGAATGGTGGTGTCGACCATGGCCAGAAGGTAGTGGTGCACTGGAGGCCTTAGAGGCGGCACAGGAGCTCGAGGATGGCACCTCCGTTTGTTGAGTAGAAGGGGTGCCTGTACTCGTTGTGATCTTTGGCAAACGCTGGGCCTGCGGAGGCTCTTCTGGTTCGATGTCCCCCTTGAAGTCAATGCTTTCTGGCGAAAAAGATACCTCGACTTCAACACCTGGAGCATCCAGTTGCTTGACATCCGACTATTCTCGCTCGCTGACGCGGTCCGATGTATTACCCTCCTCTTTCTGTGCATCATGGAGCCCGAGCCGATTCAGAGATCGCACTGGTACTGAGTGGTCTTCTTGTTTAGAAACACAAAATAAGCCAAACAGGAGTCTTCACGACGATCAGGAGACAAGCAAAGGCTGCAAACCTCGTGGAGATCCGTTCTCGGGTACTTGAAGTGGAAAACGGGGCAAAACAGAAATGGAGTCCTTTCCGTTATGAGGACATTCTTGACACAAATGACGGTAGTTGAGAGGTTGATGACCGACACAGAGTAGAAGACACACAACGGTGGAGCCCGATAAAGAGCGCGATTGTTTAAAAGAACTGACGAGAAACGTTCTCGAAGGCCCAGCGAGAACACCACACGGTGTCAAACCAGAGCTTACTTGACACATCTGAACCCGAATGCAGAGAAAAAACAATCTAACAATGGAGTCAATACCCATGTGCAATACCACTAATAGAATGAATTGCTGAGAGTGGTGAAGAACAAGGGATACGTCCCTCTTTAATGGCCTCATTTATCGAAACTGTCTTAACCTGTGAGTGGGCAAGGCCCCCTTATCTCGCAAAGGAAATATTAAGAGTACTAAGTTTAGATAGGCAGAACTGCCTACCTAAACGTACAACTGCAATGCCACTAATAGGTGGAGTCACTAGGTCCCATGACTCGATAAGACTTACTGCGAAGAAAAACAAGTTTTACACGTCAAAGCCCAACACTAAACGGCGGAAGTATGCAGAGCATGTGTATCTACAGCCACACATGCCATGAAAAGAAAGCACCTTTTCTCCATAGCGTCCATTTTCAGGTGTTTTTTTTCCATGCTGGCTTTTCCGTGCTGTTAGACAAACAAATATTGCCAATAGGTTTGACATTTGTAAGGGATGTGCATGTGCAACGGGCTCGCAAAACAAACGTTAAACCTATTGGCTTTGCCAATGCTTGTTTTATTTGCATTTTAGTACTTGTACTTTGGTTTTTCCCATTATAATGCAGGACTTCAAATACCAGAATGCAAAGAAAAACAAAGCTGAACTAATTACTTCCATTTGACATTACTACTCGAACACTCTATTCATCTTCAAAGGTTTGTTCTGTACCAACCTCACATTTTGGTGCCTAAGTGGTGCTTTACCACCAAAAACGTCTTCAGACCAGTCTGAGGGGCAGATTTACAAGCCACTTGCGCCACTTTTGCGTCACTTTTGCTTCACTTTCCCCATGTTAAGTGACGCAAAAGTGGCTTGTAAATCTGCCCGTAAATTCATAACCCTGTTTCCAACCGCATTCTAGCCAGAATGAACCTTAAACCCGCTCCCCCTGCCATTACTGGATTAGCTTCTAACTGTTGGTGAGACTGGTAATAAAGCTCAGTGGGTTAATGTACCTGGGACAGATAACCGTCTGCAGCTAGGTCGGAAGCTCGATTTTCCACATGGTCTATTCAGCCAATCATTTTTCTCAGGTGGGGGAAATAAATGCCTCTCTACGTTCAATAAAAATGCCACCCTTTATTTTAAACACCGAGGGGCTTATTTACAAGCCCCTTGCACCGACGCTACGTCACTTTTAATATGGAAAAAAAGTGACGAACCGAGGGCGCAAGGGGCTTGTAAATAAGCCCTGAGAGACCGAGCTACCAAGCACTTAGCATTTCCTAATTTAATACCTAAATGTACAGCCCCACAACCACAGAGTTGTTTCTTTGTGTGTGTTGTAATGATAATAGCTATTATTTTACTCAGTGGTACCGAGTAATCTGCTTCAGAATGATTAAAGTCCTCATGGGGTACGCGCGGACATCTGCAGCCGGTGCATGAACCCCCAGAGCTGTCTCCGACTGTCATCACTAGGGAGTGATTGGCTTCAGAACGATGAAATCCCTCAGTGGGGTACGCACGGACCTCTGCAGCCGGCGCATGAACCCCCTGAGCTGTCTCCGACGTCCCATCACTAGGGAGTTTTGTGTTTAAAGATGGCCGCTCCCTGAGGGAAGGAGCAGGGCGGCATCCTTTGGTGTGGGGACCCAGTAATTACCGGTAATGACAGGTGTGGGTGACACCCCTGACAGGACCGACTCTGCACGCACAAAGGGTATTAGTAACAGTTACAGATCCGGGGCGGCGCTGCGGGGGCATTCCTCGCCCCCGGGCCTGCGGGGGTCATTGCCATGGAGCCGGCGGCGCCCACAATAAACTCCTGTCAGGCCCTGTGTGCCGAGGCGTGTGTTCATCCGCGGTGACACCTCTCTCAGGCCTGGTACAGACAGCTCTGTGTACAGCTGCAGCGCGGGCACGTCCGTATGCGCGTGCACGGAAGCAGCGTGCGCCATGAAGCTGTGCGCTGAGACAGTCTTGCTAATGACCCTCAGACAGCAGGGCTCGGAAACAGTCTTTCAGGACAATATATGTTTTGGCGACGAAGAACCGAAAAGCCCAGCGCAATCAATGTGCCCATGATAGGGCCCGTGGGCTTTTAGTTAGCAAATCACTGCATTCTGCGACTTCTAGGCACTTGGAATCCTGGGAAGTGAGCGAGGTGTGCAGACAGAGCTGAAAGTCTGCGTTTATGTGCGTTGAAAGGGGAATGTGTCTTTGGGCGGGTAAACCGAGTTGTACGCCGAAGTTTAGTTAAGTGCGTTAGTTAAGTGGTCTGTGGATAATGTATGAGGCTGCTTTGATGGAAGTCATTGACTAGTGGCCAGCACGGCTAAAGCAGGCTTCTGTATTGTTCAGTGATTTATAATATTGAACAGTGGCCGACGACAACTCGCAACGGATCTGTGTGGACTGTCCTGATGCCTGCACAGAAATGTATTCCTGTTTGTTACGTCAGTGTGTGTATCTTGAAACAATGTGTTATGTGTGTGGCTGACACACTACTATTGATGAGGCAATTTTGAATGCGTTTAAGTAGAGGTGCGCATGCCGTGTTGTTTGGTTTTGTTGAGAGGATGCTGTGTGTATATGTGTGGCCTGAGACAGAAACGCCCTTGAGGGATGTATATCACAATATTGGAGTTGGCCTGCTGAAAACTCACATAAATAATAGTGGTCACCCCTATATTGTCAATGTCAGAATATATAGTAAAATGGAATATGTTACTTACCCTGTAAGCATCTATTCGTAGGTGTAGTGCTGTAGATTCATGTGCTTAGCATTCTGCTGCCATCTAGTGTTGGGCTCAGACGTCTGCAACTTGTTTTTCTTTGAAGAGGTCTTGAGTCACAAGGCATGGTGACTCCTACTGTAGTCTGTATTGCTCCACGTGTATTTATCTTACCAATATAGTGGGAGTCGATATTGTGGATGTCGATATTTCAACAACGATATCATGACACCCCATCATCCTTAAATCGCAAAGGACTACCTTTTGTCAAGCAAATGCCTGCTTTTCGACTGCGCCCCTACAAATCACCAATCTCACCCAAGGCCTTCCATCAAAAACCTTCCAACTAAATGAAGCCTTCCACTCAAAGAAAGCTTAATCTAGCTAGTCCTTCTTCCATTTCACATACTCCACAGGAAGTGTGTTACAGCTGTCTGCCCTTGAATGTGACAGGGTTTTGTGAATGTGTGTCAAGGCAGGTCTGTGTGTCAGTGAGTATGTGTGCCTGTGTGATGAGGCAGGGCGGTATGTGTAAGAGTTGGTCCAATCTATTCTGCCAAAGGATGACTTTTGAAAGTTGTGTTGACAAACTCAGCAGCTCAACAGACAGGTAGTTAAAGGGACTTTAGACAAGAAGTTCAGATCAGAGGTACTCAGATCCCCAGCTAACCCAGACGAATGCCATGTTACTGCTTAGGGCCAAAAGGTGTCAAGAAAGCCTGGAATGCGCTAAATAATTAAGGGCAGTTTAGTTGTTAGCAGTGCCTAATTTCAGCCGGTGGTTTCCGGTGCGCGGCACTGGCACTTAAATGTCAACACTGGCGCTTGTGACAGTCTGCCACAAGGTGGCACTCACTGGCTAATTTAGAGGTGACGACAATAACAGCCCATTACTAATTCAATATGCAATAAAAATGACTATTACCTGCCGCCCAAGCAATTCGTATAGCTTAGGGGGCCTGGAATAATCCAAACTGTCACACTTGTAGGAGTGTGATGGTCAGTTGTTGTGTTATCACTATCATTGGCAGCATGGCAGGGACAATGTGTGGTGCGAGCTGCAGTGGCCTCCCGACGAGAGCCCTGGCACGTATGTTTTTTACAAATGTAGAACTGGTTGTTAGGGCCATTTGACATTTCACCAAAAGCACTTGCCACCTTCACCCTTCACGGACCTTCTGTTGGGTATGTGAATTCAAAAGGAAAAACACTAATCATGGAACTATTAGTTTGCCACGATGTTAAGCGCACTCCATGTACCAGAATGCTCAGGGGCTGAGCAGCTGACAGTAATACACCACGTGGGTCTAACGACCAGATGGAGGCCACGCCCACCGGCAGCTAGTGGTCTTTCCTTCTAAGTTCCTCACCTTGAAGTACTTGTCGAGGACTTCACTGTAGTTGTTGCCCTTGGAGAGCCAGCCGTCTGGAATCACCTCAGCTTCCAGCCACTGAATGATGCGTTTCCGCAGCTCGTCCCGATCAGACTGGTAGCAGACAACTGCCAATCAGGGGAGAGGAGGAGAGAGTGTGAGCAAGAGATGTACAACTAGCAGGAGAGGAGGCGTATAGCAGCCAATCAAAGCACAGGAGGGAGCGTGTGAGCAAGAGATGTACAACTAGCAGGAGAGGAGGCATACAATAGCCAATCAGGGCACAGGAGGAGGGAGTGCGTGAAGCAAGGGATGTACAACTAGCAGGAGAGGAGATATACAATAGCCAATCAGGGCACAGGAGGAGGGAGTGCGTGAAGCAAGGGATGTACAACTAGCAGGAGAGGAGATATACAACAGCCAATCAGGGCACAGAAGGAGAGAGTGCGTGAAGTAAGAGATGTACAACTAGCAGGAGAGGAGATTTACAACAGCCAATCAGGGCACAGAAGGAGAGAATGCGCAAAGCAAGAGATGTACAACTAGCAGGAGAGGAGATATACAACAGCCAATCAGGGCACAGAAGGAGAGAGCACTGAGCCAGATCTTTACAACTCGAAGGAAAGGAGACAGTATGCAAGTTACAGATGCACACCATCAATCAAGGAAGAGATAAAGACTGGGTGCGAGCAAGAGGTTTACATGAGATGGAGAGAGTGTGTGATACAGAGATGCAGAGTTAATGATTAGTGGAGAAAAAGAGTAGGCATGTAAGCTGAAGTGATACAACCAACAAGTCGATGCAGAAACAAAACAGTAGGGAACAAGCAGTATTGAACCTAGAGGCACAGAACTACCAACCAGTGATCAGAGAAAGCAAGGGAGAGGGCATCAGGTGAAACAAAATGGTTACTTATCAATAGGAGTAGTTTTGCACCTTGAAGAATCTCCTGGATTCACATGCTGTGCATTATTCCGCCATCTAGTGGTTGAGTCCTGGAACTTTTGTTAGTCTTCTCTTCTGCTGGGTGCCGTTTGTGGCCATTTGGTGCTATGCCCATCCTCTTGTGACATCAGACGAGCACTACGGAAGCCTCTGTACGTAGTCGCACTCTTCAGATATTTTTCCCTTGGTGACCTTTGTTTTTGTTGGCTTCTTGATGATTTTAGGCAGGATTTTAACCCTCCTTGCAAACTCTCATTCTTTGGGAAGGTGGAGGGCTGCATGTGAATCCAGAAAATTGTTCAAGCTGAAAAACTACTCCTACTGGCGAGTAACCGTTTCGTTTTGAAGCATGAATCCTTTTCTGGATTCACATGCTGTGCATTGATTTTGTAGCTGTCTTCTGTTTTCTCCTGGAGGTGGTATTAAAATGAGGTTGAGTTTGCGAATACGTGTTTCAGTGCTCTGTCCCACTTGTGGGTCTTAATTTAACTGAATGTCCACGCAATAATGTTTTGTGAAGGTATGAACTGATGATCAGGTGGCTGCCATGCGTTTGCTGCTTATCGGCATGTTTGCAAGCAATGCTAAGGTGGCCCCTTTCTTCCTTGTGAATGAGCTCTAGGTCATGCCTTCAAATGCGTGCCTGCTTCCTGATAGCTGCTTTGTATTGTTTGCACTGTTCATCTTGCAATGGTGCCCTTTCTTACTGGTATTCGTTTGCGTGAATCAGCTAAGGATATAAAAAATTGGTTTCCCTTTCTGATCTCTGTAGTTCCTTCTAGGTGGTACATGACTGTCCTGCGGACATCCAACGTGTGTAGGACTCCTTCGGCGTACGTTTTTGGTTGTTGGAAGATCACTTGTTTGATTTATGTGGAACTGGGATATGACTTTAGGAAAAAAGTGTGGGTGTGTTCGCATGGCAACCCTGCCAGTGTGCATTTGTAGGTAGGTTTCCTGGATGGTTAGCTCTTGCAGTTCGCTCACCCTAGGTAGTGATGTGATCGCAATTGGAAAGGCAGTTTTTACGGTCAGGAACCGCAGTTGTGCCTTGTGCAGTGCCTCAAAGGGTGCCTTCTTTAGTTGTGTGCGGGTTAAGGTTCCACATTGGTGTCGGTGCAGACATGGGTGGGGCTAGTCTTGTTGCCCTTTCTAGAAACCTTTTAATCACTGGTGCCATGAAGATGCTTCTTCCTAGGTGTCCTTGTGTGTAGGCTACTATTGCTGCTAAGCCTTCTTTTAGTATGCCGTATGTTAGGTTGTCATCTAGCAGTTGTGTGAGGCATTATTTTACTGTTGTGCCTTCCATTCTGATGTGCAGTAGTTCTTTATCCCTGCACCGCAGAACTTCTCTCTGCCATTTTGCTGAGTAGCATCTTCTTGTACTCGGTCTTCTTGCCTCTTTTGGGATGTCCATGGACCGTTTTCAGGTGGCCAATCTCTATGACCTCAGGCACCAAGCTGCCAGACTCAAGGTATTTACTTACAGGTGGTGGACTCTTCCCCCTTGCATTGCAAGAAGGTCGTGCCTTGTCGGCAACCTTATAATGTTCCCTTGTGCCGTCTCCACCAGGTCCAAGAACCATGTTTGTCTTGTCCACTGAGGCACAATGAGGATCACAGTCATGTGCAACTGTCTGCACTTGCTCATGGCCCGGGGCATGAGAGGAATTGGTGGAAAAGCGTATGCAAACCTACCTGACCAGTCTACCGACAGGGCATTCCCCTTGGAGTGGTCGCGTGGGTGCTTCAATGCGAAGTCTTGGCATTTTTCGGTTTTCTGGTGTTGTGAAGAGGTCGATCTCTGGTGTGCCCAGGGCTGTGACGAGCTCCCAGAGCACCTGTCCATTTAGTTCCCATTCGTGTGATATGGAAGCTTGTCTGCTTAGTCTGTCTGCCACTTTGTTTTGTACTCCTGGCAGGTAGGTAAGGTTATTCTTCTTTGAATGGCCCATGTCCATATTTCCTGGGCTACTTTAGACAGCATGTGTGATTTTGTTCCTCCTTGTTTGTTCAGATAGAACATCATGGTTGTGTTGTCTGTTTGTATTTGTACGGTATTTTCCTTGACTAGAGTCTGAAAATCCTTTAGGACAGGAAGGCAGTCTTTAGTTCCAGGATATTTATGTGTGGGTTCACTTCCTACGCTCTCCACAGTCCTCTGATTTGTAACCCTCCCGTGTGTGCTTCCCAGGCCGTGTGGGATGCGCCCGTGGTAACTGTCACAGTTGGAGTTGGCTGTGTGAAGGGCTGGCCAACCATTATGTTATTTGTGTTCCACCACTTCATCTCTTTGCGCACTTTCTGAGTTACAACCACTAGATCCTCTGAACTCCCTCGTGCCAGTGACCACTGATTCTGGATCCACTCTTGGAGGGATCTTGTTTTTGCATGTAGTATAATTCGGATGCAGGAGGCCATCATTCCCATCTTTTTTCTTTGTCAGAAAGTGCCCCTTGTGGTAGCCGCCAGCTTTCTCTGTGATTGCTTGAACCCTCTTAAGGGTAGGGAATGCTTCTGCTTACACCATGTTGATACTTGCTCCTAGAAAGGTCTATTTCCCTTTGTAGATGATTTCTCTAGGTTGATTGGGAAACCTAGCCTGTGTATGATGGCCCTGACAGTTCTGACGTTCTTCTAGCATTGGTGGAAGGAGTTTGCTTTTACCAGGCAGTCGTCCAGCTTTGGGTATACATGAATCTCTTTCCTTCTTAGATAAGCTGCTACTGTGGCCAGGCATTTTCTGAATCCCTTTGGTGCTGACTAGATCCAGAAAGGGAGCACTTTGAATTGCTAATGGTTTTTGTTGCCGACAAACCACAGGTATTGCTTGTGGTTGATGGGTATCTGTAGGTAGGTGTCCTTTAAGTCTATAGTTGCCAGGTAATCCTTCTGCTGCAGCAATGGAAGCACCTCTTGTAGAGGGCACATCATGAACGTTTGTGCTTTCATGATTTTGTTTTATAAACAGGTCCAGAATTGGTCTGAGCGCCCTGTCTATCTTTGGGCTGCGGAAGCATGTAGAGTAGTTCCCTTGGTTGATTTTTGCTGATAGCACTCTGTCTATTGCCCCTTTTTCCAAAATACCCTGCATCTCGCATTCTGCCCCCCACTGGTGTTGTATGGAGTGGCAGCTGGCCTGCAGAGTTGTTTGGCTGAGGAGCTGGCTGCTCTGGAAGGAGATCCCTTCCTCTCGCTCTGCCACGAAAGGGCTGTTGTTGTGCTGTCTGCGGCTGCTACTGTTGCACCGCTGATTGTTGTTATCCAGTGAGGTGGTAGGGGGTCTGTGGTACGGTGCCCCCGAAGCTTCCCCTTCTGGCTGTTCTTCACTTGGAGGCTGCCCCTCCACATTGGTGGCCTCAAACCTGTAATGCTCTCATGGCCCTAGCTGAGTAATTGTCCTTCTTCAACTGCTGGAGTGTTTCATACATTGGGGTGCCGAATAGGCGTTCTCCAGGAAGGGGGTGTTAATGGTGCTTGCCTGCATCTCGCTTTTGAACCCTGACACCTGTAGCCAGGCGTGTCTTCTCAGTCTTGTGCCCATGAACCATCTGTCTACTGGCTGTGTCTGCGGCGTCAAGAATGGATTTCAGGCATGTGTTGGTAATGGTCTTACCATATTGCCTGCTTTTGGAACTGCTCTAGGAGCTGCTTTATAAATTCACCCATTTCTTCCCAGTGCTGATGGGCATACCAGTTTGGGAGGGCATTGGACTTCGTGATTCTCCACTGTGTGGCTGCTCCTCTCTACATTTCTTGTCCTACCATCTCCACACTCTTGCTCTCTGTCTCAGGTGGAGGGTGTGGAAGTGGAGAAGTTGGCTCTTTTCCTTGCTGTGACCACTATTATGGAGTCTACCACGGCATTCCCTCTAATGTACAGTGGGTCTCTGGAGGAGTGTTTATATTTTTTCTCAGCTCTCTGGGTCACTGCCTTGCAGGCTGCTGGCTCTCTGAAAGCCTACCTTCCTTGGTCCATGATGCTAGGTAGCATGGCGAAGTATGTGTTCCTGCCCTGTGAGGGCACAGGGGTTTCAAGGAAGAAGCATTTCTGTGCCTTCCCCTCTTCGAGTTATACTCTATATCTGATGCCAATTTCCAACTGAGTTGTATGTGGCGATATCATCTGAGGTTCTCTAAGGGTAGGAGCTGATTACCTCTTCGAGTGAGTCGTCTTCGATATCTTGCCTGTTGTCGACACTCTCAACGTCGGGGAAGAGTCTCTGGACAACGTTGAGCTCTTCGTCCTCGAAGAACATTTCCTGTTCTTATAGAGGCTCTGGTGCTTTTGGCGATTTTAGTTCGACCTCCTCCAACTCTTCCTGGCTCGGTTCCCTCGGAGGCTTTGAAGGGATTTAAAATTCCCGGAAGTAAGTGTGGAATTTTTTTTTCTTTTGCAAGATCGGTGCCATTTTGGCCTTGAAGCATCTTTTCTTTCTTTAGACCTCAAGCGCCTTTTCTTCGGCATAGATCGTGGTCAGCGTTCTTCTCTTCAGAGCAAGGACCTCAAGGTCTATCAGTTCCTTCAGTCACTCTTGCATGTCCTTTGACAACGAGCCTTTGTCCATGGGGCTCTTTGCGTTTTGACATTCCTTCGGTTGTCAAAGTACCTGAGAACTTTTTCGGGGGGTCTGCCTCCATAAATTTCTTTGAGGAACCAGGTGCCCTCTCAACAACCTCTCGCTCAACGTCTGACCCTTCGGCTTCAGCTGCTTCAGTGTCCGCGTTGTCCTCTTCCTCACTAGACAGCTCGAGGTCCCTTAGGGATGAGCTCTCTTTCTTCTGGGCCTGCAGGTGGCATAGTGCTCTTTCAGCTTGGCTCTAGTTATCAGCGTGTTTGGGATACACTCAGCGCACAGCTCGCAGCCGTCCTCGTCATGATCTCTGGTTAAGCAGAGGTTACAGACCTGATGGTTGTCATTCCAGGCAAACTTTTGGTGGCACTTGGGGCAGAACCTGAAGGGTGTGTTTGCATCAGTGAGTTCACAGTGCTGGTGGTGCATTCTCCGACTGTGTGGTCGCCCTACCACGTGTTGGCCCTATTTCAGAGTTAGTGTTTTTTGGTTCTTTGTCCTTTTTTCTTCCGCAGATC
Organism: Triturus cristatus; assembly: GCF_964204655.1. Classification (NCBI taxonomy): domain Eukaryota; kingdom Metazoa; phylum Chordata; class Amphibia; order Caudata; family Salamandridae; genus Triturus; species Triturus cristatus. The sequence goes on along the minus strand of NC_140591.1, from coordinate 78,437,744 downwards.
TTCACTCTCTGTCCTCGACGATTAGTCGAAGTTCTGGCTCTGTTCTTTGGTGTCTGCGTGCTTTGGTTGATGCTTCCAGACCCAATGGCGGAAAGAAGAATCTGACGATGGTGACCACGCTCAGATGCTTCTGGGGTGCACGTCTGACGTCACAAGAGAACGGGCATAGCACCAAATGTCCACATATGACGGCCAGTAGCACAAAAAAGTAAAAAGAGGGCAAATGAAAATTTCTGGACCCAACCACTAGATGGCGGAATAATGTACAGCATGTGAATTCAGAAAAGGATTCATGCTGCAAAAGAGCCAGTTACAAGTGCGTGGACTGCGACAGTGAAGTTGGTATGTTTTGGCTGTGTTTAGTGACATGTGGGACAGAGACTATTGCCTTGTTAGTCTCATGCATTGTGTGTGATGACGGCTGTCACTTCTAGCTGGACAGTAGAGATGACAGGACTGTGGTTGTACAAAGACTTGCGTGTGTCAGTTGCACATTTTGCCCTTATCTACAGAGGTCATGGATCGGAAATGGGTTATATGTTACTTTCATGTTCCTGTGGCGGGTGATGGCCCTTTGAACTTTACACATATGTAGAAATCATGCAGTTTACTACTGTGGTTAGCACATGTTTGTACATGTGTGCGCTTCTCACCTGGGGTGGCCACTGGCTTGTCGGATGTCTTCTCTGTAATTAAAAAGATGACAATTATAAATTCAGAAGTGCGGAAGGCCCACAATACCAATAGCATACATTTCATGTTTCGCATCACTTCCATCACATCTCTGTACACAGCGCCCTTGGTCACAGAGCTCTCAGTATACAGATTCCATGTGCGTAGCTCATACGGTCCAGACTTTGGTCCTTGCGGCCTGGCTCTGGTAGGCCTCCGTATAGTTGTAGGACTATGAGGACCAGAATAAGCAGACTCAATGAGGGACTCGTGCACGAAACCAGGAGACGTGAGAGCTCTGTGCACGGTATCCATAACCGCTGAGGGACTATGGACAGCCTTCGTCGGCCACCCAGTTGCTGATATTCTCATCAATAATCACCGGCTGCCATGTTGCAAAAACTGACTCCAGCATCGGTTCCAGTACAATCACCAACCAAAAAACCCAACTGCCTTTTACGCTTTTTAAATACACAAAGGGCCAAAATGAAAAGCAACATTACTGCGGGTAGAGAACTGACCGTCTTTTGCTGACACTACTCCCTGGTGCTGGGGCACCCTCTCCTTCAGCACACTAGTCATCTTCTGGCTGCTGTAGAAGCTCTTTCATGAATCACCCGTAGATATTTAAAGAACTACATTGATGGTTCTTCATGAATTACCAATCACTGCCTATTACAGCAGTGTGAGATCTGAGCCTGTAAGCTAAACTCTGCTGTCTGAGCCTGTAAACTAGGCTCTGCTGTCTGAGCCTCTATGCTCAATCTCTGCTGTCTCTTGTAAGATCAAGCTCTCCTGTCTGAGTCTCAAAGCTCAACCAATGCTGTCTGAGCTCTGCAGTCTCAGCCTGTAAGATCGAGCTTTGCTGTCTGAGCCTGTAAGATCGAGCTCCGCTGTCTGAGCCTGTAAGATCGAGCTCCGCTGTCTGAGCCTGTAAGATCAAGCTCTGCTGTCTGAGCCCGTAAGCTCGAGCTCCGCTGTCTAAGCGCATAAGATCGAGCTCTGCAGTCTAAGCCTGTAACATCCAGCTTTGCTGTCTGAGCCCATAAGATCGAGCTCTGCTGTCTGAGCCTGTAAGACCAAGTCTACCGTCTCAGCCTGTAAGATCGAGGTCTCTTATCTGAGCCTGTAAGACCAAGTCTGCTGTCTCAGCCTGTAAGACCAAGAATGCTGTCTGAGCCGGTAAGATCAAGCTCTCCTGTCTGAGCCTGTAAGATCAAGCTCTGCTGTCTGAGCCTGTATGCTCTGTCTCTGCTGTCTGAAACTAGAAGCTCAACGTTTGGTGTCTGAAATTGGAAGCGTGCGCTCCTGCTGTCGGAGCACGTACGTTTTTGTTTTCTCCGGAGTTTTATATAGCGCGAACTTGGTCCGAAGGTATCAGAGCACTTTACATGAGCACCAGTTGCATTACAGACAGACACATACATTTTTGTTAGGCACAGAGAGATTAAGTGATTTGCCCAGAATCACAGGATGTTGAGCGTCCCTACCGGGACTCAAACCTTGTTCCCTAGCGTGGAGGTCGACCACTCTAGGCGTAAGGCCGCATCCTCGCCATATCTAAGAGATGCTGGCTCAGCCTGCTGGATCAAGCCCTGTCTGAGCCTCTAAAAGCACTCTCTGCTGTCTCAGCCTGGGAGTCTGAGCTCTGCAGTCTGAGTCTGAAAGCTCGAGCTCTGCTGTCTGAGATTGTAAAATGAAGCTCTGCTCTCTGTTTTCACATTTTTCTCCCCTTGGTGACTCTCAGACTCATTTGAACGGGTCGTCGCACTCACGTCACACTCTCACTTGGTGCAATTTTGGCACAACATTTTAGCTGCACTTCACTGAAAGATCACAAGTGATCACTCACTACACTGAAGAAATCGACCCTGAGCAGCCATCACTGTGTCTGTCTGCTCTGGGGGTCTATGTAACCAGCTGCAGTGGGGTCTGTCTGCACCAGGATCCCACTGTCAGCCGCGTCAGTGTGTCTGTCTGCAGCGAGACTCCCCTGAAATCTGCTGCAGTGCAGTCTGTCTGCACCAGGATCCCACTGTCAGCCGCGCCAGTGTGTCTGTCTGCAGCGAGAATCGCCTGAAATCAGCTGCGCTGCAGTCTGTCTGCACTGGACACCCACTGGCAGCCCTGCCAGTGTGTCTGTCTGCAGCGAGAATCCCCTGAAATCTGCTGCAGTGCAGTCTGTCTGCACCAGACACCCACTGGCAGCCGCGCCAGTGTGTCTGTCTGCAGCGAGAATCCCCTGAAATCAGCTGCGCTGCAGTCTGTCTGCACTGGACACCCACTGGCAGCCGTGCCAGGGTGTCTGCAGCGAGAATCCCCTGAAATATGCTGCAGTACAGTCTGTCTGCACCAGACACCCAGTGGCAGCCGCGCCAGTGTGTCTGTCTGCAGCGAGAATCCCCTGAAATCTGCTGCAGTACAGTCTGTCTGCACCAGACACCCACTGGCAGCCGTGCCAGTGTGTCTGTCTGCAGCGAGAATCCCCTGAAATCTGCCGCAGTAAAGTCTGTCTGCATCTGACACCCACTGGCAGTCGTGCCAGTGTGTCTGTCTGCAGCGAGAATCCCATGAAATCAGCTGCGCTGCAGTCTGTCTGCACTGGACACCTATTGTCAGCCACGCCAGGGTATCTGCAGCGAGAATCCCCTGAAATCTGCCGCAGTAAAGTCTGTCTGCATCTGACACCCACTGGCAGTCGTGCCAGGGTGTCTGCAGCGAGAATCCCCTGAAATCTGCTGCGCTGCAGTCTGTCTGCACTGGACACCTATTGTCAGCCACGCCAGGGTGTCTGCAGCGAGAATCCCCTGAAATCTGCTGCGCTGCAGTCTGTCTGCACTGGACACCCACTGGCAGCCGCGCCAGGGTGTCTGACTAAAGTGAGATCAGCAGCAGTGCAGTTTGTCTGCACCAGACACCCACTGGCAGCCGCGCCAGGGTGTCTGCAGCGAGAATCCCCTGAAATCAGCTGCGCTGCAGTCTGTCTGCACTGGACACCTATTGTCAGCCACGCCAGGGTGTCTGCCTAAAGTGAGCATCTCCTGAGATCAGCAGCAGTGCAGTTTCTCTGCACCAGACACCCACTGTCAGTCGCACCAGGGTGTTTGTCCGCAGTGAGAATCGCTCGCCAGCCGCTCACGGGTGCCCGTCAGCACTGAGATTCAACTGCTGTCACAGAGGACATCGAGCTAGAAGCCCCAGAGGGCATCTGCCAGCCCTGGAAGTCAAGCAAGGGCCAGCAGTGGCAGCAGCTGCTTCCTCTAGAGTGCCCATCGGTACCCCGGGCACTCACCTAGGTCTCCCTAGCCTCAGAAGCCATGAAGGCAGCAGCAAGAACAGAAAGTAAACAGGGCACTGAATAAACAGGAAGAGGACCATTTACTGTCTGTTGTTGACCCTGTCCCTCACCTCCCCCTGTCTACTGATGAGGTGTTACAGGAGGACCCCGGGTCAACCCTCTTCTTGACCTCTTACCTCATCAGGTAAGTGAGGTCCCTTTGGGCTAACTTTGTACTTAGGTATGGACGTCCATGCTGGCAGCACGGAGACTGAGGTCTGGTGAGCTACTCTCAGGTTGTTACCCCGCTGTCCTGCCCCACTCTGCAGTAGGTCCCTGAGTACCTACAAACACTGCTCCACTGAGTGACTGAAGCTGGAGTGAGCCTTTCCCACAGACTTCCGTTAAACCCCAGGGCAGAGGAGATGACAAAATGTTGCCACATGAGCACACAGCACGTCCAAAGGAGGAAAAACACAATCTAAAGATGGAGCCGATGTTCATGTGCAATACTACCTAAGGGAGGAGTCACCATACCTCGTGACTCAAAACTTTTTCATAGAATAAAACAAGTTGTACATGTCCGAACCCAACACTAGATGGTAGGAGTATACATAGCATGTGTATCTACAGCTACTCATGCCATGAACAGCTAGTTCTCTTGCATCCAGCCCTCCACCCTGCCAGGCCAGGCCTCACTTACCCTCAGGGGCCAGTGAGAAGAGGATTTTGACAACGGAAACAGCTTTGTTTTAACATATTACCCTGGTGACATCCCCAGGCCATAAACAGCAGCCAAACGCAGGCCATCTCACCTTTGCAGTGACCATCGTAGTCCACCTGGATCTTGGTGCCAGTCAGGCAGGCATCACGGTGCAGCTCGCAGTGGTTGTGGTAGGTTTTGGCGTTGCTGCCACACACAGGCCTCTTGTGTGGTTTGCATTTCTGAACAAAGAAAAAGAAATATGCTCAACTGATGCCTGCTCAGAATTCTTTAAAAGGGGCTTCTGGCTCAGATACTATGCATTCACCTGTCACAGCCCTTTCAACAGTTTTCCCCACATCCAGATGAGTCAGTGATGCATCAAGGCAGATGTAACATGATGACTTACGGCACCACCACAAGTGGCCAGAAGAGGGCGCCAGATTATTATTAATGGTCTCCAAACGGCTTGTTAAGAGAAGTGAAGCGCATGAATGGCAAAATGAGGCTTAGAAAATACTTGCACCAAAGCTGAACTCACACTGCAGGGGCCACGTTTTGACATTGGCTCTTATCATTGCTGTGATCTGAAATTCCATTTTATTCCACCAAAATTGACAGGAACAAACACCATTCTGTTTACTGAACCCTGTCACCAGCAGTAGGGGATGTCAGGCAGTTTGGCAAAATCAGGATGTTCCAAAATGTATCAGGGAAGCTTAAATTATTCAGGCTCCCAATAATTTGCCACGCTCATCGCTGTAACTAAAATACCCATCAGAAGTCATTTCCCTATATTTACCACAGATATAGACAGTTGAAAAAAATGTACAATAGTTTTAGATCTAGACATCAGTTACAGCATTTTCTGCAATATCATGCCATCTAGTGGTTGACTAGGTGTGGTGCAGCAGCCAGGGCAGCTGACTTCGGAGCACAGGGTTCACAGTTCAATCCCTGGCTTTGGCGGCAGCTCAGCACCATGTGACTCTGGGCAATAGCTCACTTCATTTCCACGACGGCCCCCAGCGCCTAGAGACCTGTAAGGGTGAGTAGTTCGCCCTTTACAATTTCTGAAAGTGACCTCATTTTAGATTTTTCACAGGGAAATGGGGAGCCGATTCCAGGCCTTAGCTCCTAGGACAGAGAATGATCTGTCCCCTCTGGTAATCAATTTGAAGTTGGGGATCCGAAGAAGTTTAGATCTTAAAATTCTATGAGTACTATAGAAGTAAATAAAGGATGAACTACAGTCTTCCTGTCAGCTAGTTCCAGACACGGCCAAGGTGTGTGGATGGAAAGATAAATACTGTCAAATTTCACCCTATGGTTCCTTATCACAGCAGCGGGAAGGGGAGGGCTGGCAGGCCGGACAGGTCACCAATCTAAGGTGGAGAACGTGTTTTTCTTCCCAAAGAGGAGAATTTCTGCTTTCTCCATGATGCACTTCAGATGATTAAATTCCATCCAACTAATACCTTGAGTAAGGCCATTCTTAAAAATCAGTTCACAGCCAATTTTTATCTAAAGACAGGATCGATTGAGTATCATCTGCACATGAGGAATTGGTGATTCCAAAAGATTCAATTAAAGGCAATCAGTGGAGCCATATAAATGTTAAATAAAGTTGACTAGGGGATGAACGCTGCAGATCCCATACTTTAATAAAGTTTCTCCTGACATACCATGACCAATTGTGACTGCCTTTTTCCTATCTCCAAAAAAAGATTGAAACCATGGCCAAGCATGGTCACAAAATTCGATGTTGGCAAGGCGCTGTAGTAATAAAGCATGTGACACAGTATCAAACGCAGCCGACAAATCGAGAATAATTAGAACAACATTATTACCATAATCAAAAATGATCTTTATTGACTTCAAGAAAGACTGACCTGATTGAAAGGAATGTAGAAGTTTGAACCCCCAAGGCAGTCAACCAGTTGTGCATTTACTAGCCTTTCCAACATTTTGGCCAGGTCAGAAAGCAAGGAAATGGGTCTATAATTGGTCAAAATATTGGTGTCTGCTCAGGGTCAGCTTTAGCAGTGGTGGCGCCTGGTGCTACAATAGTTTTTGGCACCCCTACCCATGACCTCCTTCTGGTAAACAACCTTCACCACGAAACCGTCACCCCGCATGTTGATACAATGCAGACGTTACCACGACTGCGTTGTTTCAACGCATACCATTACCCCGCAAGTCGTAACAACAACTTGCAGAGGGGGAAGAAGATGTTGGATTTCAAATCCAACACCTTCCCTACTGTCCGCACAGACTGGAGTTGGAAGAGTAAATTATACTATTCCAACATCCAGCGACCCCCTCTGCAAGTCGTTGTTACGACTTGCGGGGTAATGGTATGCGTTGTTACAATGCGGTCGTAACAACATGCGGGGTGAAAGGCTGCGGGAAAAACAGGCATATTCCCTCCTTCTAGGATGCCCTTACTACCACCCGGCAAAAGTCCTCCACATCTCTCCATAGCCTCTGTCTCACATACATTTCAATGGTTTTAAAGCATTGGTAAAGGATGGCTTTACTAATATGAATGTATATCTACCCAAATGAATCCTTTTTTAGCAACATTGGGAGTAGATAACAAAAGATTGGGGGGGGGGGGGGGGGAGGACATAACTTCCTAACCTATTTTATGCAGTTTGCATGCAGCTCTTTGATGCCAGTTCATAACAGCCACTGCTTATATTAGGACTGTATCTTTTAAACTGTGGTAACAAAAGGTCTGAGAAAACCAAGGTAGTACATTTTAGAGAACTGGTATTTAAATGGCAAAAATGTAGGGGCCGATTCACAGAACTAACTTAAGGCAAAATCCTAAACTTACTACTTTTGGTATTCACAGAAGTTAGGATTTTGTCTTAAGACAAACTTAAGACAAACTTAAGACAGACTTAAGACAGATTTAAGACAGACTTAAGACAAACTTAGACAGACTTAAGACAAACTTAAGACAAAATCCTAACTTAAGTCTGTCTTAAGTCTGTCTTAAGTCTGTCTTAAGTTTGTCTTAAGTCTGTCTTAATTCTGTCTTAAGTCTGTCTTAAGTCTGTCTTAAGTCTGTCTTAAGTTTGTCTTAAGACATACTTCAGACAAAATCCTAACTTCTGTGAATACCAAAAGTAGTAAGTTTAGGATTTTGTCTTAAGTTAGTTCTGTGAATCGGGCCCGTAGAGAGAGTCCCATGTTGTAAATACTTTAGAGTCTTTTATGAGGAAAGAAGTACCATTGGCACCTGGCCGCCTCAAAGTGAAAACCACTCTCTCAACTTAGCCTTTACTCTCAGCTGTAAAAGAGAAACCGATTCCTTGGCTGGAGGCTGTGTGGTCTTTTAGAGGATATCTCTTGTAGTTCACGTTATGCCAGGAAGCTTCAAGGAGCAGTGACATCAGAGGTCCCGTTGCCATGGTTTCACTGTCATTGAAGAGCTGCCGGCTGGCCTGGGGCTGCTCTGCTGCTATCGTCTGCGCACACATACACTTGGAGGAAGAGCAGAACTCCTGGACTGGAGAGGTCTGTTTACAACAACATCTAATTCCATTTTTGGAGACGGCTCAATGCAGCACATTTAGTGATCTATTTATCGAGAATTACTTTGCAAGCGCAAATGAGACATACATTTACACTGTCTGATGGGTCCAGAGTACTGAGCCCTGCGTCCCTCATACACCCTCACACCTCGAATACCTCTCAAGAGGGCACTCTAAGTGCATCTGTGCTCTTATGCGCATCCGCCACCTTCAGTACAGCCACTGACATCCGTAATCCCTGCCACCACTAAACAGACCCATAGCTATAACCAACAGCACAATGACCTTAAGTCAGTCACCAACCTGCAAAAACCACAACTGCCAGAAGGATACCCGCTGCTGCAGTCTGTCACCCTCGAATCCACAGCAACATATCCCCTCCTGCACCACAAACATGGCCACTTTCATGTATGCTCTCTGTCATTGCCATCAAAACATATATACACAATCACAAAAAGCATACATACCCTCTGCATTCATACTATGTGCCATTGAGATAGCCACAGCATCTTATACAACTCATACACAAAGGCTGCTACCATCAACACAATACACAACACAACCGGCACACTAGTCCATACAAGCATACTGCATAAAATAACCACACCTGATACCACCACAAAACACAGATGCATGCCTACCAACACCACAGTCACAACAGTATGTACTGGCTGCCACCACTGATTCTATTCACAATATCCAACACATTACCCACAACCACCAAAGGCCCACTCACCACCACTACACATAGAGGTATCTATATTAATGGCCAAAACCGTAGCTAATATATTCTCTGTCTGCTACCACCAAGACACATCGACCAATGAGATGCATGCCACCTAAAAGGCTAGCCCACAATGCCCACCATTACAACCACACACACCTCATATTTATTGCCCGACAGCCCCATGTTAAGCCGACCATCACCGATGAGATGGCCATCTTTCATGTGTATCATCTTCCAACACCCTTCTCACACACAACCACCTACTTCATACAACACACAACGACTTGCAACATCACGTCCACACATTCTGTAAGCCTCCAAAATGCCCACATATACTGCTACACAGCGGTGTAGCGTGGGTTGCCAACGCACTGGGCAAGGCAAGTAGCCTTCCACTTTTCTTTTAAAATGTTGCGCCCCTAAGAATTTTGCGCACAGGGCAGCTACCCTTGTGACACCGCCCACACTACGCCACTGCAGCTACCCACAATCCTGCAGAGCATACCACGACCACCAGGGCACTCCACCATGTAATGAACTATTTCTACAGCAGTCACACCTTTTAACAATATCTCTTACCACATTCCCCACATGGTATCCACCCAAACCATATATATTGTTTGCTGCCAGAATGCCTTCCACCACTAAGGCGATACACCTTGTACCCTCCAGGGTTGTACCACTAGTGGGGTCGTTTGCACACGCCCAAAGGTGTCTAGAAGAAGGGTGCGAGGTCGGTGACCACAGCAAAAAGGACCCACCCTTCCATTCTCTGAAGAGAAATGCCTCACAGATGGAGCAAAGAGCCGAGTCCCCTCTCTCTGCCCCCCCCCCCCCAATCATGGCAACGTTCTGACATTCCAAGAGCACTGGAGAGGGGCGTAAAGGTTTGCTACACATACATGAGATGTGGCTGAACTGTAACTGTGAACCCCAGGGCCCTGAATGCAACGCGTTCTTCTGTAGCATCAACAAGTCAATCCACTCCAACCACTGGGTGGCAGTCGCGAGTGCAATACGTGAACCTGATGCTCATGCGTAGACATTGTAGGGACACTTGACGGGTATGTCCAGTGTTGGTTAGGTAGGAAGGTCTGCAGTGGCGTAGCAAGGTCAGGTGGTACCCGGTGCGAAAAATTTCTTGTCACCCCCGGCTTGACAAATTGGCAAAAATATATGTTTAAAACACATATTTTTGCCATTTTGTCACCCCTTCAGTGATGATACCCGGGGCGGCCCGCACCCACCGCACCCGCCTTCCTACGCCACACGGTCTGCCTCCGCCTCCCCATGTGTGCCCAATCAGATAACAGAGGTTTTTGGCTAAACCAAGAACAGAGATCTCATGGAGGCTTCTGGGGTTGACTAGGCCCTGCTTAGAACTATGCTGCTTCTCACAGAGGGAGGATACAGACACATGGCTGCCTGACAGTAAACACGGAAGTGGTGTCGACAAGGGTTTCTTACACAGGCTGCTTTCTCCCTCCATCCGTTCCCTTGGTACTTCTGTGGTACCTACCTCGATGCACAGGCAGGTGGGGTCGCCCTTCTCCGTCACAGCACACTCCCGCCCAGCGCCACAGAACACGTTGGCACAGACTTTGGACTTGCTCTTCGGCTCCTCCTGAAAGTAAACAAAACCAACAGCGATGAGTTTACGCACGGTGACAATGTCTCAGAGCTTTGTTACAATGCAGGCTATTCTTTACAACCCTCGGCTTGATAACGTCCAAAGCTAAGAAGGGCCTTGTACCTGACCCACAAAAATAACAGAAACTTAAGGCACTCTAGAGCTGCGGCAGAATCACTTCGTAGATTGTGGGAGGTGGAGGGAGGCCGTAGACAACACGTCAACCCGTCCAGGGCATTCATTGTACATCACTTCTCTGGGGTCCTCCTGGTGATGGTCTTAGGGTCAGATTTATCAATGAGATGTGTTGGCTTTGCGTCACTAAAGGGGGCGCAAGAGCTACACAGCTACTGAGTCAGATTTATCAAGCCACGCAAGAACACCTCATATGGCCCTGCGCAACTTAATAAATCTAGAGGAACGGAATGCATCGCTATTCGCTGCGTTGCGTTACTCTTCCCCAAGGAGGCGTTCCATGGGTGAGGCGTGGGTGTTCCCTGCATACACATACAACTTAGTGTCTGCAGTGCTTAATTTGAGCTGCAGGTTTACGATGCTGGGCACTGCCACTTAATTGCCATCACCGGCGCTTATGACTGTCTGCCACATGGTGGCGCTGTCTGACTAATTTAAGTATGAGCACAACAACAGCTGTTCATCAATTGAATGCAATATATGAGTATTTCATTTGATTCCAGTTATTTAAATTGAATTAATTATAGCGTTGAGACCAACACTAGGGATGCAACAGAGGTGTGTTTAAATGCAATTAAATGAATTTAAAGTAGGGTTAGAGTTAGAATTATTATTACCTTAATATAATAATTATTTATACTGGTTTCATTTAGTGTCATAGTTAGGGATAGAGTTAGGTAACTTATTGTTTATATTAAATGCATAAAAAGTAACATTTGATTCACTTCAGGTTGTGGTACGGTGTCGTATAAAATAAATTGAATGTAATTTTATTAGATTATGGTAAAGTGTGGTGATAGGGAAGGGAACAAAGTGGAGATTATGTCAATGAAATGGGGTGGAGTAAACGGCGTGTCAATGGAATGGATCGGCTTGAGCAGTTAAGGTGGACAGAAGTAAAGGTAAGGAAGGAGGTGTGCTTAACCATCGAGGCGCTGTGCAAGCTTCAGCAGCATCCCAACAGGATTAGTACTGCAGTGGCCCGTCTTCCATTGCTTTGTTTCAATTCTCCCCTCTGCCTCGTTCATGGACTGGTCCTGAAAAGGCGGGCGCGGATTGGACGCTTGAGCCATCCGCACTGCGTGGCTACTCCTGTTAATTTACAGAGGCTGCAGTCACCCATGATGCCAGTCTCCGCAGCCATGCTACATGCGAGGACTAGCAGCATAGGGCCTCTAAATGAGATGTGCTTGGGGACTATTCGTTCCCGGTGCTACACTGCCCTCTGGAGGACATGTTCAAATGCACACCATGATTAGTATGGTTCCAAGAATTAGATTTTGGGGAAGACCTCTGTCTGCAAATGTCCCTCGGCTTACATCCCGCGCCTACGCGCAAAGGACTCCCACAGAGGGGACGGCTCATTTTGACCCAGAGAGCTCGCTGTCTTTATTCTATTCCGCGCCCCGTGTTGTCTTGTGTGATGAGGTAAATTAAGGCTGTAAGGGGTTACACCTACTTAATATTAACATCAATGGGACGTAGTTACGCGTACATTTAAAAATAGTCATTATTTCTGCTTTTAATCACAGATCACAAGTTGGACTCCAGCCAAGATAGGGTGACCAGAACTTTAAAGCCAAAAACCGGGACATTTCAACAAAATAGAAGAAGGACTACAATTTTACTTCAAGCGAGTGGACAGAATGACAGCGCTCCTCTGCAGAGAATTACAGAACAGGCCGTTGGAACATATATAAAATGCAATTTTTTAAACCCAGTAGCTTGCCTGTTAATTAAATTGCTTTCTTGAAACAACTGATAACCATCACTGCTTTGTAAAACATAAAAAAGCACCTCCTGTCATTTTCATTCATCCCTCTCTAAAAACTGGAACAGGAGCTAAATTTCCTGAAATCTGCCGGGACAGCTGCAGAAAAACCGGGACTGTCCGGGAAAATCCGAGGTCGCACCGAGTGGCATTAAAATTGGATACTGGTAACCTTTATTCTTTGCAGAAGTGCAGTATAAAGGGCTATATATATCCAGTATACGGCAGTGAATCAATAATGAACACTTTTAAAGGTAAGTGAAATACACAAAATGGCAGCATTGGATCCAAAATTTAAATGAACTGTATTGGCGCGACAACCTCTGGCCTTGTTGTACAACCCATGCTACGCAAACAAATGATGGACGGAATGCTGAATAAATCATACATTCACTCCCCAGTCAAGAGATCTGGGTTAAATCCATCGTTCTTTTGCTCACCATGCCACCCCAGTTTAGACCTAGCCATATGTAAATCAGTCTTGACCCTGTGCCTCATGGGAACAGTCCAGCCCGAACTGCCAGGCCAGGTCCTCCCTGGACCGGAATCAAGCGGTTTCTGGGTATTACCCTTCATCAGACAGGCTAGCTTGAATCCAGTGGCACAGTGAGCAAGGGAGCCACATCTGGGCATACCCATCCCACTTAGGGTGGTACGCAAACAGATGTGGGTCCCATGCTCTCCATGCCACTGGAGTCAAGCAATCCTGGCTGATGAAGGGTGAAACCCCAAAACCGGTCCTAGGATGCTTTTTTCCAGTCCAGGGAGGACCTGGCTTGGCAGTTCGGGCTGGACTGTTCCCATGAGGCACAGGGTCAAGACTGATTTGCATGTGGCTGGATTCAAACTGGAATGGCATGGGGAGCAAAAAAACGATGGATTTAGGCCCATATCTCTGTACTGGGGTGAATGTATGACATTGTTTTGCATTCTGTCCATCAATTGTTCTTTTTGCATTTGTCACTCCGAGTGGGACAGGTATGCCCAGACTTGGGTCCCGTGCTCCCCATGCCACTGGAGTCAAGCTATCCTGGCTGATGAGGGGTGAAAACCCAAAACCGGTCCTAAGATGCTTGTTTCCAGTCTAGGGAGGACCTGGCTTGGCAGTTTGGGCTGAACTGTTTATTTGGCTGCAGGGTCAAGACTGATTTGCATATGGCTGGGTTCAAACTGGAATGGCATGGGGAGTAAAAAAAACAATGGTTTTAGGCCCAGATCTCTGTACTGGGGTGAATGTATGACATTGTTCTGTATTCTGTCCATCAATTGTTCTTTTTGCATTTGTCACCCAAGTGGGACGGGTATGGCCAGACGTGGGTCCTGTGCTCTCCATGCCACTGGAGTCAAGCTATCCTGGCTGATGACGAGTGAAAACCCGAAACCGGTCCTAGGATGCTTGTTTCCAGTCCAGGAAGGACCTGACTTGGCAGTTTGGGCTGGACTGTTCCCATTGGGCGCAGGGTCAAGACTGATTTGCATATGGCTGGGTTCAAACTGGAATGGCATGGGGAGCATAAAAATGATGGCTTTAGGCCCAGATCTCTGTACTGGGGTGAGTGTATGACATTGTTCTACAATCTGTCCATCAATTGTTCTTTTTGCATTTGTTGTACAACCCATCATTAGGAGTATGTTTTTACTCTTCTGTATCCGGATGCCCAAATCTAACATTTCCAGCAGCCAGAGCTGCTGCTTTCATATCCTGCTGCAATATTTCTTCCTCATATTTCTTGGGAAGTATTTTCAACAAAGAAGATGAAACGGCCCTTCAGTTTCAGTTTCTCGCTGTCAGGCTGGGGCAGGGTATGCGGGTCTGTCCTCTGACGGCCAGTCCAGAGTGTTGGAGATAAAAAAAAGCTCTAACGATGAATGTTTGAGGAGTGAGTTCCTCAGACCTTGGCGGTAGTTACAGTAGGAGGAACTACTGCAGACGTCCACGTATAGCAACAGGTGTATTACCAGCAGAGCAGTGAGGCATCCACACGTCAGAAGGAGAGTGTGTGCTCATTGGGCAGAGGAGGGCATTAGTTTAGAATCAGTTACTGCTCGGTGGGCAATGGAATGTATTGGTTTACTATCAGTAGTTACTGCTCGGTGACAGTGGAGTGTATTGGTTTACTATCAGTAGTTGCTGCTCGGTGGGCAGTATGATGTATTGGTTTACTATCAGTAGTTTCTGCTCGGTGGGTAGTGGAGTGTATTGGTTTACTATCAGTAGTTACTGCTTGGTGACAGTGGAGTGTATTGGTTTACTATCAGTAGTTACTGCTCGGTGACAGTGGAGTGAATTGGTTTACTATCAGTAGTTGCTGCTCGGTGGGCAGTATGATGTATTAGTTTACTATCAGTAGTTACTGCTCGGTGGGCAGTGGAATGTATTGGTTTACTATCAGTAGTTACTGCTCGGTGACAGTGGAGTGTATTGGTTTACTATCAGTAGTTACTGCTCGGTGGGCAGTGGAGTGTGTTCGTTTACTATCAGTAGTGACTGCTCGGTGGGCAGTGGAGGGCATTGATTTACTATCAGCAGTTACTGGTGGGCAGTGGGGTGTATTGGTTTACTATCAGTAGTTACTGTTCGGTGAGCAGTGGAGTGTATTGGTTTACTATCAATAGTTACTGCTCAGTGGGCAGTGGAGTGTATTGGTTTACTATCAGTAGTTGCTGCTCGGTGGGCAGTGGAGTGTATTGGTTTACCTTCAGTAGTTACTGCTCAGTGGGCAGTGGAGTGTATGTGTTTACTACCAGTAGCGATTGCTCAGTGGGCAGTGAAGTGCATTGGTTTACTATCAGTAGTTACTGTCAGTAGTTACTGCTCATTGGGCAGTGGAGTGCATTGGTTTACTATCAGTAGTTACTGCTCAGTGGGCAGTGGAGTGTGTTTGTTTACTATCAGTAGGGACTGCTCATGGGCGGCATTGGTTTACTATCAGTAGTTACTGGTGGGCAGTGGAGTGCATTGGTTTACTATCAGTAGTTACTGCTCAGTGGGCAGTGGAGTGTGTTTGTTTACTATCAGTAGGGACTGCTCCTGGGCGGCATTGGTTTACTATCAGTAGTTACTGGTGGGCAGTGGAGTGTATTGGTTTACTATTAGTAGTTACTGCTCAGTGGGCAGTGGAGTGTGTTTGTTTACTATCAGTAGTTTCTGGTGGGCAGTGGAGTGTATTGGTTTACTATTAGTAGTTACTGCTCAGTGGGCAGTGGAGTGTGTTTGTTTACTATCAGTAGTGACTGCTCGGTGGGCAGTGTGGAGCATTGGTTTGCTATCAGTAGTTACTGGTGGGCAGTGGAGTGTATTGGTTTACTATTAGTAGTTACTGCTCAGTGGGCAGTGGAGTGTGTTTGTTTACTATCAGTAGTGACTGCTCGGTGGGCAGTGTGGAGCATTGGTTTACTATCAGTAGTTTCTGGTGGGCAGTGGAGTGTATTGGTTTACTATTAGTAGTTACTGCTCAGTGGGCAGTGGAGTGTGTTCGTTTACTATCAGTAGTGACTGCTCGGTGGGCAGTGGAGAGCATTGGTTTACTATCAGTAGTGACTGCTCGGTGGGCAGTGGAGAGCATTGGTTTACTATCAGTAGTGACTGCTCGGTGGGCAGTGGAGTGTATTGGTTTACTATTAGTAGTTACTGCTCAGTGGGCAGTGGAGTGTGTTTGTTTACTATCAGTAGTTTCTGGTGGGCAGTGGAGTGTATTGGTTTACTATTAGTAGTTACTGCTCAGTGGGCAGTGGAGTGTGTTTGTTTACTATCAGTAGTGACTGCTCGGTGGGCAGTGGAGAGCATTGGTTTACTATCAGTAGTTTCTGGTGGGCAGTGGAGTGTATTGGTTTACTATTAGTAGTTACTGCTCAGTGGGCAGTGGAGTGTGTTTGTTTACTATCAGTAGTGACTGCTCGGTGGGCAGTGTGGAGCATTGGTTTGCTATCAGTAGTTACTGGTGGGCAGTGCAGTGTATTGGTTTACTATTAGTAGTTACTGCTCAGTGGGCAGTGGAGTGTGTTTGTTTACTATCAGTAGTGACTGCTCGGTGGGCAGTGTGGAGCATTGGTTTACTATCAGTAGTTTCTGGTGGGCAGTGGAGTGTATTGGTTTACTATTAGTAGTTACTGCTCAGTGGGCAGTGGAGTGTGTTCGTTTACTATCAGTAGTGACTGCTCGGTGGGCAGTGGAGAGCATTGGTTTACTATCAGTAGTGACTGCTCGGTGGGCAGTGGAGTGCATTGGTTTACTATCAGTAGTGACTGCTCGGTGGGCAGTGGAGTGTATTGGTTTACTATTAGTAGTTACTGCTCAGTGGGCAGTGGAGTGTGTTCGTTTACTATCAGTAGTGACTGCTCGGTGGGCAGTGGAGAGCATTGGTTTACTATCAGTAGTTTCTGGTGGGCAGTGGAGTGTATTGGTTTACTATTAGTAGTTACTGCTCAGTGGGCAGTGGAGTGTGTTTGTTTACTATCAGTAGTGACTGCTCGGTGGGCAGTGGAGAGCATTGGTTTACTATCAGTAGTTTCTGGTGGGCAGTGGAGTGTATTGGTTTACTATTAGTAGTTACTGCTCAGTGGGCAGTGGAGTGTGTTTGTTTACTATCAGTAGTAACTGCTCGGTGGGCAGTGGAGAGCATTGGTTTACTATCAGTAGTTTCTGGTGGGCAGTGGGGTGTATTGGTTTACTATCAGTAGTTACTGCTTGGTGAGCAGTGGAGGGCATTGGTTTACTATCAGCAGTTACTGGTGGGCAGTGGGGTGTATTGGTTTACTATCAGAAGTTACTGCTCGGTGAGCAGTGGAGTGTATTGGTTTACCTTCAGTAGTTACTGCTCAGTGGGCAGTGGAGTGTGTTTGTTTACTACCAGTAGCGATTGCTCGGTGGGCAGTGGAGAGCATTGGTTTACTATCAGTAATTACTGCTCAGTGGGCAGTGGAGTGTGTTTGTTTACTATCAGTAGTGACTGCTCGGTGGGCAGTGGAGAGCATTGGTTGTGTTTGTTTACTATCAGTAGTGACTGCTCGGTGGGCAGTGGAGAGCATTGGTTTACTATCAGTAGTTTCTGGTGGGCAGTGGAGAGCATTGGTTTACTATCAGTAGTTTCTGGTGGGCAGTGGTGTGTATTGGTTTACTATCAGTAGTTACTGCTCGGTGAGCAGTGGAGGGCATTGGTTTACTATCAGCAGTTACTGGTGGGCAGTGGGGTGTATTGGTTTACTATCAGTAGTTACTGCTCGGTGAGCAGTGGAGTGTATTGGTTTACCTTCAGTAGTTACTGCTCAGTGGGCAGTGGAGTGTGTTTGTTTACTACCAGTAGCGATTGCTCGGTGGGCAGTGGAGAGCATTGGTTTACTATCAGTAATTACTGCTCAGTGGGCAGTGGAGAGCATTGGTTTACTATCAGTAATTACTGCTCAGTGGGCAGTGGAGTGTGTTCGTTTACTATCAGTAGTGACTGCTCGGTGGGCAGTGGAGAGCATTGGTTTACTATCAGTAGTTTCTGGTGGGCAGTGGAGAGCATTGGTTTACTATCAGTAGTTTCTGGTGGGCAGTGGGGTGTATTGGTTTACTATCAGTAGTTACTGCTCGGTGAGCAGTGGAGGGCATTGGTTTACTATCAGCAGTTACTGGTGGGCAGTGGGGTGTATTGGTTTACTATCAGTAGTTACTGCTCGGTGAGCAGTGGAGTGTATTGGTTTACCTTCAGTAGTTACTGCTCAGTGGGCAGTGGAGTGTGTTTGTTTACTACCAGTAGCGATTGCTCGGTGGGCAGTGGAGAGCATTGGTTTACTATCAGTAATTACTGCTCAGTGGGCAGTGGAGAGCATTGGTTTACTATCAGTAATTACTGCTCAGTGGGCAGTGGAGTGTGTTCGTTTACTATCAGTAGTGACTGCTCGGTGGGCAGTGGAGAGCATTGGTTTACTATCAGTAGTTTCTGGTGGGCAGTGGAGAGCATTGGTTTACTATCAGTAGTTTCTGGTGGGCAGTGGGGTGTATTGGTTTACTATCAGTAGTTACTGCTCGGTGAGCAGTGGAGGGCATTGGTTTACTATCAGCAGTTACTGGTGGGCAGTGGGGTGTATTGGTTTACTATCAGTAGTTACTGCTCGGTGAGCAGTGGAGTGTATTGGTTTACCTTCAGTAGTTACTGCTCAGTGGGCAGTGGAGTGTGTTTGTTTACTACCAGTAGCGATTGCTCGGTGGGCCGTGGAGAGCATTGGTTTACTATCAGTAATTACTGCTCAGTGGGCAGTGGAGAGCATTGGTTTACTATCAGTAATTACTGCTCAGTGGGCAGTGGAGTGTGTTCGTTTACTATCAGTAGTGACTGCTCGGTGGGCAGTGAAGAGCATTGGTTTACTATCAGTAGTTTCTGGTGGGCAGTGGAGAGCATTGGTTTACTATCAGTAGTTTCTGGTGGGCAGTGGGGTGTATTGGTTTACTATCAGTAGTTACTGCTCGGTGAGCAGTGGAGGGCATTGGTTTACTATCAGCAGTTACTGGTGGGCAGTGGGGTGTATTGGTTTACTATCAGTAGTTACTGCTCGGTGAGCAGTGGAGTGTATTGGTTTACCTTCAGTAGTTACTGCTCAGTGGGCAGTGGAGTGTGTTTGTTTACTACCAGTAGCGATTGCTCGGTGGGCCGTGGAGAGCATTGGTTTACTATCAGTAATTACTGCTCAGTGGGCAGTGGAGAGCATTGGTTTACTATCAGTAATTACTGCTCAGTGGGCAGTGGAGTGTGTTCGTTTACTATCAGTAGTGACTGCTCGGTGGGCAGTGAAGAGCATTGGTTTACTATCAGTAGTTTCTGGTGGGCAGTGGAGAGCATTGGTTTACTATCAGTAGTTTCTGGTGGGCAGTGGGGTGTATTGGTTTACTATCAGTAGTTACTGCTCGGTGAGCAGTGGAGGGCATTGGTTTACTATCAGCAGTTACTGGTGGGCAGTGGGGTGTATTGGTTTACTATCAGTAGTTACTGCTCGGTGAGCAGTGGAGTGTATTGGTTTACTATCAGTAGTTACTGCTCGGTGAGCAGTGGAGAGCATTGGTTTACTATCAGTAGTGACTGCTCAGTGGGCAGTGGAGTGTGTTCGTTTACTATCAGTAGTGACTGCTCGGTGGGCAGTGGAGAGCATTGGTTTACTATCAGTAGTTTCTGGTGGGAGATGGAGTGTATTGGTTACTATCAGTAGTTACTGCTCGCTGATGCCAGTAGTTTGAGTATGAAGAGTTGCTGCTCGTTGGGCACTTGTCTGTCTGACTAGTAGAGTTCATGTCCACTGTTAGGAACCGTAGACCCTACGTTTGTCTGACCAGTGGAATTTCTGCTGATTGAGTACAGGGGGGCAAAGGCACCCCTCACCCGGTGCTAGCACAACCGCTCCAACAACTGATTTTATGGAGGTATCGAGAAACAATGCTACAGCAGTAAGTCGACTGTCCGCAGCTGCTTTACTGCATTACAACTAATGGCCACAAGAGTGTGCAAGATTGCAACAAAAATCCTAAAATGGTATTGTTGCCAGATGAGGCGAGCACTCCAACTGCAAGAATGTGGCTCTGAAAAACCATGCACTGGAGGTGAGTGCGCTAACGGCGCGTGCTCAATCCTCGGAGCAACAATTTACACTTTAGAGCACAACCAGTGCTTAATTAGAGCCGGTGTTTGCCGGTGCTCGGCACGGCACTTAATTCTCAACACCGACACTTATAACAATTCACCACATCATCATCAGCTGCGTGTTCAACAATAAAATATATATTAAAAATGAACATTATTAGCACATCCAAGCCATCCCTACAGCTTTGGGTGGACTGGAATGGTTCGAAAGGTTCCACTTGTACGAGTGCAATGATTAGAAGTTGTGTTGGGCTGGAATTTGGTAATTTGGGAACAATGGCAGTGGGGGTGGGAGTTGCAAGCTGCAGTGGTTCTGGCACTTTATTTTTTTTAACAAAGAAAGCACTGGGCACAATGCCTCATGTTAGGTGTGCACGAACGAACCCCAGAGCACCCCAGTTCTTATATTGTGCCTGTGACAGTTAAAATCTTTCTGCAATTGGCAATTTAGTGACATCATTTCAGAGTCATTCCGGGGTACCCGCCCTATAGGGAGCCTCTGTCCCAGTACAGTGCTTAGGAACCGGTGGGGGTCTGGCCCCCGCCAGACAAAAGAAAAACAAAAAGCTATGTTCACTGCTTGCCAAGAAGCTGCCATGAAGGTATTTCAGAGGCCCCCCGAGGGCCGGGATCTCAGCTGCAATCTGCGCTAAGTGTTTCCACATGTAACTCCAGGAAACAGGCTGAAGGGTAAGAGAAGGGCAGGCAGGCCAGGAGTCTGGGACGTGCAGGGAAATCAGTGCCCGTGAACAAGCAGGGAACCCGGGATCCAAACATGCCGTACAACCAGAAGTCGGTGATAAAGACAGAGGGACTCTCTTCGTCAGCTGTTGTGCAGCGAGTGCAGATCCTTTGTTTTCCATTCCTCTGTTGCTACGCCTCGCGGCCCCCGCTCCGCGGGAGCCGCTCGCAGGCCAGGTCAATTTGCAGTCTTGTGTAGCTGGACCAACACCATAGTGCCTGGAAGCACCAACGCGGCTAAGTCGAGCCAGCATCTCATCAGAGGACGTGAGGCGGGACTGCGAGGACCAGCAGGCAGCGCGGCGCTGATCGGCCGCAGCTGGTCCTCTTCCCGCCCCTCCACCGGTCAAATACACCTTGCCGAGCGAGCTGCCTGGGACTCTCTTCGTCAGCTGTTGTGCAGCGAGTGCAGATCCTTTGTTTTCCATTCCTCTGTTGCTGAGACCTACGCCTCGCGGCCCCCGCTCCGCGGGTGCCGCTCGCAGGCCAGGTCAATTTGCAGTCTTGTGTAGCTGGACCAACACCATAGTGCCTGGAAGCACCAACGCGGCTAAGTCGAGCCAGCATCTCATCAGAGGACGTGAGGCGGGACTGCGAGGACCAGCAGGCAGCGCGGCGCTGATCGGCCGCAGCTGGTCCTCTTCCCGCCCCTCCACCGGTCAAATACACCTTGCCGAGCGAGCTGCCTGGGACTCTCTTCGTCAGCTGTTGTGCAGCGAGTGCAGATCCTTTGTTTTCCATTCCTCTGTTGCTGAGACCTACGCCTCGCGGCCCCCGCTCCGCGGGTGCCGCTCGCAGGCCAGGTCAATTTGCAGTCTTGTGTAGCTGGACCAACACCATAGTGCCTGGAAGCACCAACGCGGCTAAGTCGAGCCAGCATCTCATCAGAGGACGTGAGGCGGGACTGCGAGGACCAGCAGGCAGCGCGGCGCTGATCGGCCGCAGCTGGTCCTCTTCCCGCCCCTCCACCGGTCAAATACACCTTGCCGAGCGAGCTGCCTGGGACTCTCTTCGTCAGCTGTTGTGCAGCGAGTGCAGATCCTTTGTTTTCCATTCCTCTGTTGCTGAGACCTACGCCTCGCGGCCCCCGCTCCGCGGGTGCCGCTCGCAGGCCAGGTCAATTTGCAGTCTTGTGTAGCTGGACCAACACCATAGTGCCTGGAAGCACCAACGCGGCTAAGTCGAGCCAGCATCTCATCAGAGGACGTGAGGCGGGACTGCGAGGACCAGCAGGCAGCGCGGCGCTGATCGGCCGCAGCTGGTCCTCTTCCCGCCCCTCCACCGGTCAAATACACCTTGCCGAGCGAGCTGCCTGGGACTCTCTTCGTCAGCTGTTGTGCAGCGAGTGCAGATCCTTTGTTTTCCATTCCTCTGTTGCTGAGACCTACGCCTCGCGGCCCCCGCTCCGCGGGTGCCGCTCGCAGGCCAGGTCAATTTGCAGTCTTGTGTAGCTGGACCAACACCATAGTGCCTGGAAGCACCAACGCGGCTAAGTCGAGCCAGCATCTCATCAGAGGACGTGAGGCGGGACTGCGAGGACCAGCAGGCAGCGCGGCGCTGATCGGCCGCAGCTGGTCCTCTTCCCGCCCCTCCACCGGTCAAATACACCTTGCCGAGCGAGCTGCCTGGGACTCTCTTCGTCAGCTGTTGTGCAGCGAGTGCAGATCCTTTGTTTTCCATTCCTCTGTTGCTGAGACCTACGCCTCGCGGCCCCCGCTCCGCGGGTGCCGCTCGCAGGCCAGGTCAATTTGCAGTCTTGTGTAGCTGGACCAACACCATAGTGCCTGGAAGCACCAACGCGGCTAAGTCGAGCCAGCATCTCATCAGAGGACGTGAGGCGGGACTGCGAGGACCAGCAGGCAGCGCGGCGCTGATCGGCCGCAGCTGGTCCTCTTCCCGCCCCTCCACCGGTCAAATACACCTTGCCGAGCGAGCTGCCTGGGACTCTCTTCGTCAGCTGTTGTGCAGCGAGTGCAGATCCTTTGTTTTCCATTCCTCTGTTGCTGAGACCTACGCCTCGCGGCCCCCGCTCCGCGGGTGCCGCTCGCAGGCCAGGTCAATTTGCAGTCTTGTGTAGCTGGACCAACACCATAGTGCCTGGAAGCACCAACGCGGCTAAGTCGAGCCAGCATCTCATCAGAGGACGTGAGGCGGGACTGCGAGGACCAGCAGGCAGCGCGGCGCTGATCGGCCGCAGCTGGTCCTCTTCCCGCCCCTTCACTTGCCCCTTCCATATATTTTGCTGTAACAACGCGCACGCGGGACGCGCGCGGGGCGACTACCGGGGCGAAGACCGGGCAAAGAGCGGGCCGTTTAAGGCCGTTCAAGGACGGCAGAGGACGGCTCTGGCCCAGGACTTTTGTGTCTTCACCCCTGAAAACCAATACCCAAGATGTCGACCATACGCAACAGAACTCGAAGTTGCGCGAAAAAAGCTACGGCGGTAGCTCAGGTGACTGGTCCTATTGATCTCTTTATTTCACGCGTACATGAGACTATTGACCAAAGTATTGTTCTATTGGAAAAAAGAGTCTCTATGGACCTTGCTAACGCTAGGCGTTCATCCCTGGGCCCTTTGGCAAAGGCTAAATCTCCTGTTCTGCAGAATGTGAATAATTGTTCATTATCTATAACCTCGCCCACTAATCATGTTTCGACTGTACCGAATACTGTAGATCTATCGGTTGCCCCATCATACACGGACCTGTCTTTTGAAGACCTGGAGGTTACACCAGATCTCGAAATCTGTCAGTCACCTGACAAAGTGGAGCCGAGTCTGAGTGGGCATAAGGATGCGGAAACAGTTTCTGTACCCATTGCTCCACGGGGAAGGGCTTCTAACCCCCATAAGGCCATATTGAAGGGCAAAAGTAAAGTAAAAGCCCCAGCTAGGAATCATAATTTGATCTCCCCTACCCCACAATCGACATCAGGTATCCCGTGCTGGGTGCAAAATATGGTAATAGACTTACAACTAGACCTAGAAGCCACTTTAGCAGCTCAAATTAAGCCTTTAATTTCTAAAGTGGATAGGCTTACTTCTTTAATAC
This sequence comes from Triturus cristatus, assembly GCF_964204655.1. Classification (NCBI taxonomy): domain Eukaryota; kingdom Metazoa; phylum Chordata; class Amphibia; order Caudata; family Salamandridae; genus Triturus; species Triturus cristatus. Next base: position 78,413,820 of record NC_140591.1, on the reverse strand, counting down.
ACTCCAAATGGCCACAAAAAAAAAAGCAGGTACAAGTGCCTGTCCAGTCACAAGGGACTATAGAATCAACCCCTGAATGTCCAACGAGCACTCAGGCCCCCAAAGGTGTATTAAATAAGGCTCAAGGTATTACAGTCCATGTGAATCCAGTTATACTCCCTAAGCCGCAAACAGGGAATATTCCCGCTCAACCAATAACTGCTCAGATTACAAAGGGGAATACTCCTGTCCAGACGACTCAACATTCTGTTGTTGCTAATATTGCTACCCCCACTATCCAAGCTAAAGAAGTAGCAGGGAAACCTAACTCAACTTCTGCACCTCCCATTATAAACAAACCTGAAGGGTCCAAACTAAAGCAGACACGTTTTAGGTCCATAAACCTACCACCAGAGGTTTCCCCTTTTGTAGTCGTGCTGACGGCGGTTCCCCCATTGAAGGAGGGAGTAAAAGAATCGTTTACCGAGCTTAGGAACAAATGTGCTCAATGGCTCCATTTACATAAACCCCTACCTAACAACATGAACGGTGAAATTCTTACCGTGCGTAGAGGGGATTGGGTGGGCAGAAGCAAGAAATCAATAGTAGGGGACGTAATAACTGTTAATTTTAGGGATGTAGGGGCAGCAAGCTACGTGTGTAATGCACCCATCAGTGGTCCTGCGACCCAAATTAACCCACTTCCCCTGTCATATTTTTTATCAAAACCTGTACGACCTAACACTCCCTGCCCCACTTTTCAAAGCAACAGTGGACCTGGATATTTTCCACAGCAACCTGCTAAATCTTGGTTGCAACCACCTTATCCGCCCCCTTTTTTCCCACATCATGTTAATTTACAGCAGCAGCCTCCAAATGCCCCACTTTTTCCTATGCATCAAGCAAAAGCCCACTGGCAACACCCTTTTCATTTTCCGCCACCTTTACCCCAGTCAGTTTACCAATGGCCGCAATCTTTTCAGCCAACCCAATTGGATAAATATTCTTGGCAACAAACGTGGCAGGACCCGCCCCACTCTCAAGACCCCATGTCCTCACAATTCGCCCACCCAAATAGATATGCCGTGCTAGATGAGGTAGACTGACTCAGCTCACTAGAAGCATTGGATCTAAACAACCCTAATTTTGAGATGGAGTATTCTTCTTTTTCCTCGGCCAAGCCCCCAGTTGTACACTACGAATCTATTGCATTGTCATCATTAAGACCTTCCCAGCACATAGGCAATCAGGGTAGCCTGGATATATGTACAACTACTGTAAGCCCCAGCCTAAGTTCGGTTACCATCCTTCGGGAAGAGGGTCCTGCTTTATTATCACCAGTAAACCAGCAGGAGTTACCTGTTGCTGGTAATGCTGGGAAACCAGCAGGAATCTCTCTTATTTCCTGGAATATTGCTGGTCTTACTAGTAAATTGGGTACACCCTTTTGGACCAGCTTTTTGGGCGAGGGTTTTGATTTAATCTTATTACAGGAAACTTGGTGTCCAGACCCTATTATTATTGAAGGGTATGTATCTTTTTGTCTCAGAGCAACCAAATCCAGCTCGGGTAGGGCTAAGGGAGGCCTTCTATTGTTAGTGTCAACTAAGTGGCGTGACTGTACGGTCAAATATAGTACAACCGTGGGGACGCACAGCCAAGTTATAAGGGTGGAATGCAGAAAGAACATTGACTTAGTTATTGTTAACTTCTATAACAACATCTTTGATGCAACCAGGGGGGATATTTTACTGCCTTTAGAAAAGGAAATCATTAAAGCTCTAGAAATCTCGAAAAGAAAGGCTGAGGTGGTATGGGCAGGGGATTTTAATTTGCAGCCTTGCCATCTATCTAACGGGAATATCTGTGGCTTTGATGTAGCATTAAATAGCCATCGGAGAGATCAGGGGGAGAAGGAGGATTCCCCCCATTTCCAACACTGCAGTTATGGTTCTACCCTAAATAATATGTTAGCTATGCTAGATATGACCCTGTTAAACTGCAATGTTAACAACCGGGCAATAACATGCCCTACATTCACGGGCAGAGATGCAGGTTCATTTATTGATCATATCTTGTTGTCTAGCAGTGGAGACTACACTGATTTATATGTGAATGAAGAAAGTCTCAGTGATCATAATAGCCTACGTGTTACCCTTTTGGGGCATGGCACCTCAACAGTTTTAGGTGGTAAATGTACAACCGATATAGTACCTACTAGACCAAAGGGCCTTAGGGTTAAATGGACCGGTGTAAATTCCAAAGTTAAGCAGAAGGAGGTTGTCACCCAATGCAAGAATCAAATTAGTTATTGTCTGGATGATGACAGTGATTCTGGCTGTTTAATAGAATGTTTTGTATCTTTGAACATCATGATTGAGGGTATTTTCACTAAGACCCCGTCAGCCAATAGTGGTAAAAAACAGGGGTGGTTTGATAAGACATGTATCGTCGCCCTCCGCAACCTAAAGAATGCGCTAGGCACCAAACCCCGTGTTAAGAATGTGATACAACACCTCAGGGCTAGTTATAAATTAGCCATTAATAAAAGGAAAAGGGTATTACAGTCTGAGGCATGGGACAAGCTGAGGGAGGCTGCTGAAACTAAAAACAGTAAACTCTATTGGGAAACGATTAATAGTCCGTTTCTCAGTAGAGAAAATGTTCCAGAACTGACCTCATACGTGGCTTGTAGCGATTGGGTTAATCATTTTTCTAAAATATTTAACCCTGGAGGACCAACTTCTGAGTTACCTCCACCAGATATAAACCCATGGTTGCCCCTTTCGTTGGCTATAACATTGGAAGAATGTCAGGAAGCAATTTCTTTGAGTAAAGGAGGCAAGGCACCTGGCCCCGATGGGGTCCCGCTGGATTTATATAAAGATGAAACAGCGTTATGGGCTCCCATTTTGACAAGGATTTTTAATTGTGCGGCTGAAAATGAATTCCCTTCTACCTGGGGTCAATCGATCATCATTCCTTTACATAAGAAGGGCGATAAGTCAGAGGCCTCTAATTATCGCCCAATTTCATTACTGGATGCTTCTGTAAAGGTGATGAGCAGGATTTTGCTGAAGAGGCTAGAAGACTGGGCAACTGATTTTAACATCTTAACTAAAGTCCAATACGGTTTCCGCAAAGGTCTGGGTACACTGGACCAATGCGTAAATCTAGACCTTTTAATCAGTAAATATACTGTGGCCAAAAGTGGCAACCTCTTTTTATGTTTTGCTGATTTGAGCAGCGCTTTTGATTTGGTTAACCATAGTATTCTTTGGGAGGTTCTGCTTGATGCAGGGGCACCAAGGGAAATAGTGTATTTTTTAGCTAGATTATACGAAAAACTTTCATGTAAAGTCCGCTATGGCACCCTTGGCGAATGTACCCCGTTCTTTAAAGTGTCTCGGGGCATTCGTCAGGGTTGTGTTTTAGCCCCGCTTTTATTTTCCCTTTTTATTAATGGTGTAGACCGATCCTTGACCAACATTTTAGCAGATGCCCCCCTGATTGGTGGTAAACCTGTTCCGCTGTTACTTTATGCGGATGACGCTGTTCTTTTATCTCGAACACAGTTGGGCCTACAGCGCCTTATTGATAATTTCACGCAGTTTATACAAGCTAGGCAGCTTCGTGTGAATAAAACTAAGACATACGTAATGTCATGTGGTCAGGCAGCCAAGCAGGTAAAACATACTTTCTTTCTAGATAAGGAAAAGCTGACCTCTGTTAAATCCTTTTGTTATTTGGGAACAACATATAGTAATAGTGGGTCCTGGAATGCGGAATTTGATGCCGTAAAAATAAAAATGTTACGGTCCACTAGTAGTATTTTTCGTTTTGCCTCTAAACTTGGCTCACGAAGTATCTATGATATGAGGAACATATATAATGTATGTTGTGCTTCCTCTGCTCTGTATGGGGCAGGGGTATGGGGTCACTGTGAGGGTATTTCCCTGCAGAAGGAGGAAAACAAGTTCTTAAAGAGGTTATTATGTGTTCCCCCTTCCGCCTCCATACAGCTGATCCATGACGAAGTTGGGATCGAGTACATCTCTGACTTAGCAGCAGTTCGGCCACTTTTATTGTGGCGATCTATTTGGGCTAAACCGGAGACCCGATTCACTCAGGATATTATCCTTGACTGTATAGGTTTGGATCATTCCTCACGGGTATTATGGTTAAGATACATCCATCATTGGTATCTACTTTTGTTCAACATTAATGTGTTCCGTGAGCCGGAAAAGGTTGTATCCATTTCAAAAAAAGAAATTAAGATAACGTTCCTTAATTTTCGTAAGGCTGAGCGAGACAAAGCTGTTGGAAATCTTGCTACTCTGAAATTTTACAAAGATCTAAATTTAGCTTCTGGACTACAATCCTATCTTGTATTTGTGACCCGCCCTTCCCACCAGTATGTATTAACACGGGTCAGATTGGGTATAGTACACCATTTGGTTGCTTTTCCAAACACAAAGACTAGTTCAAACACACCTTGTCCGTGTGACGGTACTTCTCGTCAGAGTAGTTGCCATTTTTTACTTTTTTGTAAATTTTATCAGTATTTTAGGCTTAAATACCTTAAACCAATTTTTATTAAATACAACATCTGTACCACACAAACAGCATTGATATTTTTATCTTTACTAGTGAACGAGGAGATTTGTTTCTTCTTGGCTACTTTTATTTTAAAATGTACAGCTGCCAGGAAAAGTATTGTACTTTGATGTTGTTTACTGACCTGTCTGTACTTGTGTTATACAGCTGCCAGGGTTTATTCATGATGAAATTAATGTTATTATCCCTGTCTGTATACATATGTTTTATTTCTCTTTGAATTTTATATCAATGTCTGTATTAAGATATTTATGCAGTGCCCCACAGTATTGAATGATTATTTAATAATTTTAATATACAGTTCCCAGTAAAGGCCTAGTAAGTAATTTCTACTGACTCCCAGTTAGTCCATGTAAGAACGTTGTGTATTCTATAAAAACATGTTGACCTATAGAGGCATGATTACTTTTCACTTGCTGCACTTTAGCTTTTTCCATTTTTTAGGAAAGATTATTTGGTGATTTTAATATTTCAATTGTGTTGTTGCTTGTATGATTTGTATGTACAAATCGAATAAAAGCTTTTGAACTGAACTGAACTGACAGAGGGACATGGTTCAGGGACATGCAGGGAAATAGGGACCCAGAAATGTGTAAGGGAAATCAGGACCCAGGAATGTGTATGGGAAATCAGGACCCAGGAATGTGTATGGGAAATCAGGACCCAGGAATGTGTATGGGAAATCAGGACCCAGGAATGTGTAAGGGAAATGGGGGCCCAGGAATATGTAAGGGAAATCAGGACCCAGGAATGTGTATGGGAAATCAGGACCCAGGAATGTGTAAGGGAAATCAGGACCCAGGAATGTGTATGGGAAATCAGGACCCAGGAATGTGTATGGGAAATCAGGACCCAGGAATGTGTATGGGAAATCGGGGCCCAGGAATGTGTAAGGGAAATCGGGACCCAGGAATGTGTATGGGAAATCAGGACTCAGGGATGTGTAAGGGAAATGGGGGCCCAGGAATATGTAAGGGAAATCAGGACCCATGAATGTGTAAGGGAAATCAGGACCCAGGAATGTGTATGGGCAATCAGGACCCAGGAATGTGTATGGGAAATAAGGACCCAGGAATGTGTAAAGGAAATCGGGGCCCAGGAATGTGTTAGGGAAATCAGGACCCAGGAATGTGTATGGGAAATCAGGACTCAGGGATGTGTAAGGGAAATGGGGGCCCAGGAATATGTAAGGGAAATCAGGACCCATGAATGTGTAAGGGAAATCAGGACCCAGGAATGTGTATGGGCAATCAGGACCCAGGAATGTGTATGGGAAATGAGGACCAAGGAATGTGTAAAGGAAATCAGGACCCAGGAACGTGTAAGGGAAATGGGGGCCTAGGAATATGCAAGGGAAATCAGGAGTAAGGGAAATCAGAATCCAAAGCACCAAAACCTGGTAATATACAAAGAGGAACATGGTTCGAGGATTTGTAGAGAACTCAAGTCCCATGAATGTGCAAGGGAAATCAGGACACAGGAATGTGTGCTGAAACGTACTGAAATAAGAACCCAGGCACAGAGAAGGAACATGCAGGGGGACACGGAGGAGCAGTACTGGGAAACCAGGACTAAAGAACATGTGTGGGAACCAGAGAGCAGGAACTCAGGGAAGCATTGCTCAAGAACTTGCATGGGAATCAGGACCCAGGAATTTACATGGAAATCATGAACTAGAACCTTGCATGGAAATCATGACCCTGGAACTTGCATGGAAATCATGACCCTGTAACTTGCATGGAAATCATGACCCTGTAACTTGCATGGAAATCACGAACCAAGAAGACGTATGGAAATCATGAGCCTGGAACTTGCATGGACCAGGAACTCGCATGGAAATCATGAACCAGGAACTTGCATGGAAATCATGACCCGGGAACTTGCATGGAAATCATGACCCTGGAACTTGCATGGAAATCACGACCCAGGAACTTGCATGGAAATCATGACCCTGTAACTTGCATGGAAATCATGAACCAGGAACATGTATGGAAATCATGAGCCTGGAACTTGCATGGACCAGGAACTCGCATGGAAATCCCGAACTAGGAACTTGCATGGAAATCATGACCCTGGAACTTGTATGGAAATCATGACCCTGGAACTTGCATGGAAATCATGAACCAGGAAAATACATGGAAACCAGGAGTGAAGAACATGCAGGGAAACAAGGCACCAAGAACATGTGGTGGAGCAAGAACCTGGTAACACTGGCCCAGTAGTGGTCAGGATTAGGCAGGAAACTCAGGATCCAGATACAAAGACAGAAACATGGCTCAAGAACACTGGGAAAGCCAGGACTTACAAACATGCGGGAGACCAGGCCTCGGGACTGGCAGAGTAGGTAGGGGACAGAAATGTGCAGGGGAACCAGGGCTCAGAAACAGCATAGGAACCGGGGTTCAAGAAGATGCAAGGAAAGCGCCAATTTAGACTGGTCAAGCAAGGTCTAGGAGAGAAACTGCAGTCGGGCGACAGAAAGCGTCTCCAAACATAGGATGGTCAGTGCGAAGAAGAGACAATGATTCCACTATGGTCAGTCAGCGCAAGGACTGCTCGAAAGGACTAGGGATGAGAGTCTACCAGACTTGGTATCCATTCCAAGCGACACCATGGTGGCCACAGAGGGCCAAATGCAGGACATGTTCAGTTACTATGAACAAACAGGTCTGTGGTAGTTAGAGTCTCATACAACACTCAGTGAAACACGGTTACCTAACACAGTGAAGACGGTCACAGAACGCCATAGGCAACCGTTGGTCGGGCAGAGGGTCACCACCGTGCTGGGTGGTCAGAGAGAGAAAAATACAGACAGGTTGACACTGTGTTAAAGAAAGGCTATGTTGGACGGGGAACTAGAGACAACACTGGGTCAAGTGTAGTGTCCCGGCATGACTTGGATGGCTGAAAAACACCAGTGATTATAGGTGGTCAAAACAAGTGTTCACTCATGGCTTGCAGGGCAACAGGGCTTGGTGGTTGGGACAAGCAGCGACAGCCTGTCAGACATGTATCCAGCTAAGAACCATTGCACCTCAAAATAGGGATGAGGGCTTGAGACAATCTACCAGGCACAGAATTATGGTAAATGCGCATTTTCATTGTTTGCGCCGGGCTCACATTTAAAAAGGTGCACCGGGTGCGAAGAGTGAAAATGTGGCTATTACCATGAATGTGCTGCCCCGAGGGCAGTCGCAAACTCCTGCTGCCCTGGGGGCACCACATTCCTGTGAAAAACGGAGTGTCTGCTTTACAGCCGCTCCATGTTTTCACAGTGCAGTCGACAACCTGCCTGCTATCTGGTAAGTAGCTCTTTATCCAGGGCTTTAAGTGAGATGAAAAAACTGTGTGGGTCTCTCAAAGGGGCGTGGCTGATGTAAGTAGAGCGTGGCTTAAAACACGTAAGCTAAACATTTGTAATTAACATAGTGTGCCGCCACACTGGTAATGTAGCTGCTTCTGTTATTGCATCCAAATACATAATACAAGTGATATTACACCCTACAACAAGCCAGGACTATTGGCGTTGCCAATGGTTATTGGCTTTGCCAATGGCATAAGAGAAATAATAAACAAACACATGACCCCGGTGCACCATAGCTATATCTCTGCAAAGTCTATGGATCGACTCAAACTGTAATCCAGTTTCCTCTAAGTGATGGAAATGGCAGGCCCATGCAAAACTCACATTATCTTCTCAGTTCAACTACTCGGGACTAGAAAAGGAGGTTACACCAGAACTTAGACATTCTAAGGTGACGCTCTTTTTGAATACGCGAGTGGGGGGCAAGACCCTCAAACTTCACCTATTCCCCTCCTGCAGTAAGTTTCCCCTTTCCAGAGTGCTGGCTAGCAGAACAAGGGCGGCGGTAGAAGCGTGCAGGCCCGCACGGCCCGGCCATGCATTTCTGGTTTCATGCTCCAGCCCCAGGCACCTCCGGGGGTTTCTGCCCGTCTGTTCCCAGGCATTCCGGGCCGCGCTTTTAAGTTATTACAGCTGTTGCGTGCAGTGGGGGCGACTTCCTGGCAGCACGCGCGCCATGAGAGGGGCGCCGACCAATCAGAGAGCGACAGCGCACCGAGGCGGCTGCGGTGAGCCAATGGGGTGACCGACGGACGTCTTGTGCCTGACCCCTTCCACATGCGGCTCAGAGACAAGAGCATGGCCCCTCCGAGGGCTGGTGCAGCCCAGAGCCTGCTCCTGGGACTCCTCGCCGGTTCACTGTAGTGTTTTATGCTCTAGTCTAGGGTACATGGCTGTCAGCTGACTGACACCACATAATATGGGGCAAGTCATGACATTTTATCCAACTGTAAGTTGCATTCTGGGGCTTTTAGTTTTGATTTAAAGTTGTACACAAGGTTTTTAAAATCCCAGTATACTATGTGCTGTGGCTAAAAAGTAGGGATGGCAGTCCAAACATATACACAAGGAGAGCAGAGCCCAGAGACAGGCTTGGCTCTAAGAGTCCAAGCACCAGCCGACCTGCAAGGATATTTGGCATCTAAATCACACCACAAACATTGTGTAAACTATAACATTGTTTCAAAATTTAAAAAAAGGCATTTCTTTAACTTGCAGACGTGTTTCATAAAACAACCCTGCCAAGTGTCCCAGGTCCATGCGTGATATGCTGCTCCAGCTTTGAATTCTGAGACTTGTAGTCTTGTTTATCACATAGTAAAATAGAACTACAAGTCCCAGAATACAAAGAAAAAAAAAGCTAGACTTGGGTAGCACATCACGCACGGACCTAGGAGGCAAGTGAGTTGTCATGCGCACCATATATATGGCTTACGTTCTCAATGTAGAAGGAGTGACAAAGTCAAACGAGGTTTTTTACAGAGCACGTTCTGAAGCCACACATTTGAAGATTGTATTGTAATTGCATTTATATAGCGCTTACTACCCCTGACGAGGCATCAAAGCACTTTTTCGGCAAGTAGCAGGCAACTCTGGAACCCATAAAAGGATTAGTGGTGAATTAGTATAGTGAAAATTTGAAAGTAATTAGAGTGGTGGATATGTTAGTCAGTTATTTGGATTGAGAAGGATAGGGAAAGGGTCATTGAGGAGGTGAGGAGCATACACTTTGGCGCAGACGTGGAGGACGCACCACGGAACTGTAAGAGCTTGAGAGTGTGCGTGAATGAATGTGCATTTTTGTCTTTCTGTTCTTCAGACCTCCACGCTTCAGTAACCATTGAATTTCAAGGTTGCATTTACTAAAGTCCTCACCTGCTTGTTGGACCATTTTTTCTCCTTATTACAAAGCGCTTGACCAAAGTGGGGAGAGGAGTTGGCCTAACGGCTAGGGCGCTCGACCTCGGACCTGGGGAACTGGGTTTGAGTCTCGGTAATGACGCTAAAACATCCTGTGATTCTGGGCAAATCACTTAATCTCCCTGTGCCTAACAAAAAATGAATGTGTGTCCTCATGTAACGTAACTGGTGCTATGTAAAGCGCTCTGATACCTGATTGGATTCGGGTCAAGTTCGCGCTATATAAAACTCTGCAAAAAAAAAAAAGGGGTTTTCCTCCCTCACCCTCCTATGGGGCAATTTGATCCCATTTCTAGGATAAGCAAAGTGGATTAAAGTTTCCACAAACCAATAAGTGCACAGATGAGTGTCACGTTTGCTGCACTTTTAGCCACTCACTATATCTGTGCGTGTATGTGGCTGATTGAAAGTTTTTCTAAAACATTGGCCTTGGTGCTATTTTGTATTGTAGATTTTTGTTGTTTGTTTTGTTTTTTCTTTCAGGCTGGAACGCATTAGCCATATAAAAGTGGAGCATGATCTAGATCACCTCACCTAGTGGAATCCTCTCACCACAGTCTGGTAAGAGTGGAGCCCGTTTTCTGATTATTTAGGTCCTGATGAATGCCATGGACCCTACTGGGCCAACTGGCAGAAACATGTCGACCATATACACCACAGTGGGGGGACAATAGAATCTCCACTACACCGATCATTCATTTTAATTACCATATAGATGCCAATTATATTAAAATTTGTTTGACATCTATAATGGCCTTTTAGTTTCACTTTCTGTCTGTAAGGGCCCCCATTTAGTTTAGAAGTGCATCCCTGTCGTCAGGTGTATGCCCGCCCTCTATCAAACCAAGGTTTTAGAGAGCGGGGACTGGTCAATGATGAAGCATAACACCAGGTGGTGTGTGAGACCAGTCTTTCACTTTTTGTGAGATGCCTGCACTCACAAATTAACACTGTAGCCAGGGCCGGCTCTAGGGCGGTGCGATCGGTGCCACCGCACCGGGCGCTGACTTGAGTTGGGGGCACCATGTTCATGTTTCAAAAGCACCTGATGCCCTGTACATTGACAGCAGACTCCAGACATCAATAAAAATGACAACTCAGGTGATTAATGTTCTTCCTGGAGAAAGACCAGAGCTTTGTCTAATAAAAGTTTTGAATCGTCATAGTGCAGAGGGTTAATGTGCCTGCTGCATGTAAATTGCAAGGAAAATATTAGAGCTATATATTTTTTGCCCAGTCTTTCGTTGTCCTAATTTTGCAAAAGGGATTCATTTGGGGGAGAAATCAATTCTTGTTAATAAAGAAACCTCCTAACAATGGTGTTACATTTTAAATTCTGAATTTGTACTTTTCCAGTCCAAGGACTCTTAATCTATACTGCCTACCAGTAAGGATGTCATGTGACTCCTACTCCTTGTAGGCCTCTGTCTTAGTAACCTTTCCTATATACTGATTTGCACAGCGATGATTGTATCAGCGCAATGCGTGTGTGATGTAAAGTGTTCTGACATCTTAAAATGGTATGAGTTGCGCTAATAAACTAACTGAATCTAAGAGAGAGTGGTTAGGGATACTTGGGGGGCACTGTCAAATGGTGGTAGTGAGGGAATCCGTGGCGGAGGTGGGGATTGGGGGGGGCGCCAACAAACATTGTTGCACCGGGCGCCACCAGTGCTAAAGCCGGCCCTGACTGTAGCACCTAGGTCACCTGACTGGGATCGACTCTATTTGTGCAGAGAAAGGGCAGGAGTGCTCCGTATCTAACATTATACAGCACATTCCTGTAATTCACCTGTGCTGGTGTGGAATGAGCTGCCTAGCGTCACCACAGGCACCCTTGCGTCATACTCTTAGGGTGCCTGCATTGTAAGCAGGATTGTTTTACGCGAGAAGGCAAATCTTCCTGCACAAAAACAATCCTGAGAAGCATTTCCCTCCTTCTAGGTATCCTGCAGAATGCAGGACACACAGAAAGAAGAAGTAACAAGGAGAGACAAAGATATTTATCCTCGCTATACCTCATCTGGGGAGACAGCATTTTGATGCATTCCCAGGTCTATCAGTTCTGGTAAATCTGGGAATGTACCAAAATCCACAGGTGGATGCGTGGCAACACCCCGCTCCAGCCTTGGAATGCCTCCATGGGGCAGAGTAACGCAGCGATTTGCGCTGCATTGACTTACTCTAGATTTCTCAAGCCAGGCAAGGCCACGTAAGGTGGCCGCGCACGGCTTGATAAATCTAACTGAAGAGTGGTGTCGCTCTTGCGCCCCGTTGCAGGGCGATGCAAGACTTTAATAAATATGGCTCTGGGAGACTACCATCTGCTCAAGGTTGTGATGTGCCACCCGGCATGGCGGACTGACACCAGAGGGACCCAAGAGGGTGTGTTCGGCATGCAGCAACAACCCGAGATGTACCCACTGGAAATGAGTGGTCTTTTACGGAGCTTGCTATCTACGTGCCCACATGTGCCAGTCCCCCACATTTCCGGCCCGCTACAGTGGCGACGCCGGTGTGCAACATGCAATAGCAAGTTACAGAAGTGCACAGGCAGACCCGCAAATTTTAAAAAAATCACATTTTCAAGATTGGGTGTGGGCTTGGTTGGGGTGGGGCCTCATATTGAAACACTTCTGCCCCCTCCCGCACCAACCCCACCTCCCCTCTCCAAAAAAGAAGCTTGCTGAGACTGGTGCCAATTCCTGGGTGTTTTCACATCCCTTAGTGAACATCGGTTCTTAAAAACCCTCAAAAACGCGCTGGGAACCCACTCTTTGTATGGGTTTCCAGCTCGTCTTGCCTGCCGCCGTGTGGTAGCGGCTCCGACTCCTCGCCGGGTGACTGTGTGAAGGGAACCGATATCGTGTGACACACCGCGGCACTGCGTGAGTCGGCAAGTCTGCACTGGATAGAGGGGGCCGCCCCAAGACGCTGCGATACAAGCATTGAACAAGGACACCCCGACATGCACAGTGGGAGGCAAGAACATCTGCACAAGCCAACACCAGCCGTGAACAAGGAGACCACACGGAGCACATGTACACGGGTGTTGTGAAAATCACAGAACGAGGCTCTCGCTTCATGGCGCCTGCCGTGGGGATAAGCAGACGTCTGCTTACTAAGACACAACCCCGTGAACACACAACCAGGACACAAGGTTCACAACCAGAGTCTAAAACCAAGACCCACTCTGTACACGCAAGTGTCATGAAGGTCCCAAAGTGGGCCCTGCCCTCCCCCTTACAGGGCACCCACGATCTACACCACACACACAAAACAAACAACAGAGCGCCAAAAGGCCACACGAATAGTCAATGGCGTAACAAAGGCCCTCGCAGAGCGGGAGGGCCCCCGAGCTCCAGGGGTCACCTCTGCACAGTACCTTGGCCTGAGAGCTCCTGATTGAGTCCAGAGGGGTGTCCCTCCATGCGCTTTGCAGTGGGGGGGGGGGGCTCAAGTTTCATTACGCCCCTGCAAGTAGCAAACGCTCCGCTATACAAAACTGCAAAAAAGACTACAATATTTTAACTGATAAAGTTATAACTCCCCCCCCCCCCCCCCCCCCCCCCCTCGGCCTCCAGTCCCTCACCTCAGTGCTGCATTAAGAGAGCAGACTCAAGTGAATCAGAGGGGGGGGGGGGAGACATTCCTCAGGAAATAGTCATGGTTTAGCAGCAAGAATCAGGCAGTGTGCGTGGGGAGGGGGGCTCTGGGGAAGAGAACCCAGAGGAGGCTGTCTAGACTTTGATGAGGGTTAGTTAGGCAAAGGCAAAGGTGGGGGCTTGGGGGGGGGGGCGCTGCAGGCTACAGAGAGAACATTTACATTCCTTGTCATAACCAGAACAAATACATGAGCTCACTCCTGCGGGGGCCACGGCTCCCCCCTCGCAGAAACACAAAGTGGCTCTGAAGGGCCTGCGCATAATTGCTACAGCCTGGGAGCAGAGAAAGGCCTGGATGCCAATAAATGTAATTCACATTTAACTAACATTTACATTGCCAGAGCAACCGAGCACAGCTTCACATGTAAGGCAACTAAAGATACTGCCTTAGGCAGAGTACCTTATGGTTTATGTCTGGCCTACAGACAGCTTTAGGGGTCTTGCTAGGCTGTGATTTCCCCAAAAATCACAATACATACATATACACATATGTACATAATACATAGCGGGTTACCGTGTAATGTGCTCGAATGGGTAACCGTTGAATATGGTCCTGTATCGCTATTGAGGGGTTCTGGTGACCCCGTAATACCACAAGGCCAAAGTATCACCAGATCCCCAACATGGCCATATTACGTCACGCCCATTATGCATTTTGCATATTACATTTTATGGTGGTTGGCTTGAAAAAGCTATGCTCTTGAAAGGTGCAGGGCTGGAATTAGAATGTTTAAAGTTTGTGAAGTTTTAATGAATGAATTGTTGATCAAATAATGGACAATGGGGAGGGGAAGTGGACTTATGCCACATACATTGCATGATTTGCAGATTTCATAAAAATGCTACGTCTTGTTCAAACAAGACAAAATAATCATGCAAGACATTGTGCCACATAATTTAGATAATCATTCCAGATAATTCGGTCTCCGTGCTGTATAATTCAAGCAGCCATGCAATTACTAAACTGCTGCAAAGGGGTTTGGAGGCTGTGACTGCAATGATGAACATTTTACAGGAAGGCATGATATATTTGCTTTATTTCATGGCTCCCAGTGAAATATGATATGGTGAATTTATACACATACGTGTGGGGCTTTCGACCAGCTTTCTTCATTTATAGATCTGTTCAAGCGTCATTTACAATTTGCTTCCGCCCACCACAGCACAGACCAATGGACTAGCCACTTCCGCCACTTTTCACTGTGATAGCATTTTGCTTGAGCACTGTCCGCATTCACCTAAAAAAAAACTGCCCACTTTTGTGGCAGGGGTATGGGTGCCATTCTTTGCTTTCATTTCTCTTTTTATTATTATTATTTTTGCATTGGGCATTTTTCCTTTTTGCTTTTGCTAATATGTGCACCACCTTTAGAAAGCACTTTTAATACTTTAAAACTCCGAATGACTGTTGCATGTGTTTCAAAAATATGAATACATGCAAAAATCAAAGTCTTGCTAAGGCCAGGCCTATTGACTTAGCCAATGCTTATTATTAAACGTGTAAAAATGGACACAAGGTCTTCCCACTCGCAGCCCATCACCATAGAAATACATATAACAACATAACAGCCATCTAGTATAAAGTGGCTACAATTTCAATATGGTTTGGTAAAGCTAATAGGTCTATTTTTTCCTGAATTTGCAGTGGCAAAGCCAAATAATCTGGCTTTTTGTTAGGGGAGGTGTTTTGTTCATAGCTGGGAAACTTTGTGGGTGTTTCTCTCAGCTCTCCTAGGAAATAAAAACCATAATGAAGCTACCGCTCAAGTTACAAAAATATGGATGGTGGGAATAGGGCACCTTTACTGAATAGACCTATGAGCAGGGTTAAGCTGTGCCCTCAAAGAAGATGTTTGCATTGTAATTGGTGAACTTAAAAGGCATAAACAGCAAAATGTTACATAGTAGATACTTTTTACCATTGGTCAGTATTTTCGGTGTGCCTGTAAGAAAGTTTATGTGCACGCACATCTTTAATCACAGAACAAAAAAGACGGTAATCAAGGGACATGCTATCATGAAAAAATGGACATGCCAGGTAAGTTGCCATAGCCTGCCAGAAAGATAAACAGGGCACACTTCCTAAACAAAAAGTCATAAAGCAGCAATCTGAATCTCATCAGATCAATAAATACATCAAAGAACACACACAGACTCTGAATTACAAGCTACGTCAGGTTGCTTCTGCAGTCTGCAAATGGATTACCCAAGCACCATCATCAAATCCAAATGGGACAATGTAACAATCCAGAAAATGCCATAGCCGTGATGGACAGCTCATCCAACCAATGGAAAACTATGAAAAACCTGTGCAATCCAATGGCTAAAGTGGGCTGACCCAAAGACGCATTGGTTACTTGCCAATTAGACTATGCAACGTGGCAGACCTTCTTGCTATGTCAGGACAAGGTCACCAGCCCAAAGATGGTTTCATGTCAGATAATGGCAGAGTACATCATTGCGCTGTCTTCCTGTTAAGGAGGTGTACTGGGGTGTGAATGTGACCCCTGGTCACTGACGGTCACCATGCACATCCTATTTTTCATGGGTGACATAGGTAACTTATTACTGCCAGGTTCTGCTGAGCCAGGTAACACACACTCACTTCCTGAGCACAGAGCACAAAAACTTCCATGGAGCAAACATAAAGAAGGGAGATCAAATGAAGGAAGCAATCATACCCTGACATATAGCCACAGTGCAAAAACAAGGTGATGGTTGGAATGCTTGAATTCATCTCAGCCACTGGCAATCACTCAGACTGTGTCCCAATTCATTGTTTTTTGCCCATTATGCCACCGTAGTTATGGCACAGCCATATGCAAATCCGCCTTGACCCTACTCCTCATTAGAACAGTCAAGCCCGAACTGCTGGGCCCAGTACTCCCTGAACTGGAACACAAGCAACTCACATTGCCACTGGAACCAAGCTATACCCGGCTGAAAAGCATTAACTAGAGTGAAACTGTTCCTAGGTTGCTTGTGTTTCGGTTCAGGGAGGACCGCGTGAAGAGGGCATAAAGAGTACCTGCAGGAGCCTGCAGGGGAAGGACACTGGCAACCCGAAGCAGTACTTGGTCCACGCTCCATAGCACAATGAAGACTGAAAGCCCAGAAGGAAGACGGAGGTGAGGAGGAGGCGCTGACCAATAGAAAGCAAGGAAACAAGAGTGACGTGGGAGTCACTGGGAGCCAGCCAATGTTAAGTAAAGTGACACAGGAGCCGCGTGGAAGCCAGCCAATGAAAAGTTAAGTATTGGGTAGGCTCAACACCCCTTATAAGATTTGTTTTTCAATACATGCGCTGTGCATGCGAAGCCTACAAATTAAATGCAAGTGTCTCTGTGCCGCTTCCTCACACCCATTTGAGCGACCCTCAAGGGCTAGCTTTGAACCCCCAGATGAAGAGAGTCTGGCCCACTTCTTGCACCATAAGTTTGCTGTAAGCAAGTCAGTCATTAAAACAACTCCTTCCACCCCTTTGACCCACAGAAGACAAAAATGTAAGCAGATGAATACGTTTAATAATCATATTTTTCAAGTATAGCAATAGCACCCAGCCCCTTCACCGAAACACTCACCAGAACAAGCATTGACATAGTTCTTCATTCAATTCATAGATACAGCAGAGCCATAGTCTGGCTACATAAGAACGTTATCGTATGCGATGGTTGAACACTTTTGACGGACAGTTTTTGGTGATCGTTGACTGCATGGTGGTTGTTACAAGCTTCTCCACACATGCACAGGAGGGAGTTTGAGAGTACTGACGGAAATATGTTTATCCCTGATGAAGTCCTCTCGGAGGGAGGAAACGTGTTGACTTGGCTGGAGTTTTGTATGTGAAGAATACACGTTTTTTGAAGATTCAAGATTATGGCTCTCGTGTATTTATGGATTGAACGAAAATCTTTCCATCTGACTGATTGACGATTAATTCAATGATCATATAATTAAATCACTCAAGTGCTCTACTGATATTTAGAAGCGCTCCCTGCATTGTTCATAATTGCTTCACAAGAAGGTTGGGGGTCTGTGAGCAGTAGGACCTTTTGGAAGGTCTAGCGCTGTACTTTGATTTATATTTACCAACACTTGTGCAGTCGTGGAGAGCCACTACTACTCTCATTTTTGGACGTAAGCATTAGCAAAGCCAGGAAGTCTGGCCTTGGCGAGTGAACAATGAAAACAAATTGAAAACATTTTGAAAAATACTAGTTAAATCATTAGCAAAGGCACACCATGTTTAAAAAAATGAAGCATTGAAAGCAGACAATTGAAAAGTCACGCCCTAGCACTACAGTGCACTAATTTACAGGCAAATGTGGACAAGTGATCAGGCAAAAGAACATCACCGTGCAGTCGAGGCAGCGGCCGAGGTGGCCTAATCCATTGCCCCATGCTGCTTGCCGTTGTCTTTGGAAGCAAAATGTGAGACCAATGAATGAAGAGGGCTGACCCAAAGCCCCTCTATGTGGGTTATTTATGTTTTCTTTATTAGGTCTCGCCTGACCCAGCGCATGCGCTGGTCTGGGGAGACTTTTTGAGAGGGCTCCAAAAAGTGCTACCAGGCCAGCCTAGAGCTACAGTGCATGTACATGGGCGCGCGCGCCGCGTTTGACCGCGATTACTTTCACTTTCGCGGCCGGCTTTGATGATTGATCGCGATCACTTTCACGGCCGCACGGCCGCTTGGCATAGCCAATAGGTCTCGCTTTTGGGACCTTATAAGTATTTAGTTATGCAACTGTTGCAGGGCTAAACATTTATAAGGTCCCAAAGGCGAGACCTATTGGCTATGCCAATGCTTGTTACTTGATGATAGAGAGAAAACTAGACACTGTCTCTAGGTAGACCTAAAAAAAAAATAGTACCTTAGACCAATTATTACCAAGTAATAATGGCGAAACAGCGGGCAGGGGGGATTTGCCCACCAGCTAGAACTGCAGACCTCGGAACCAGGGGGCTCGAACCCCGGCCCTGGTGCTTGACTCAACATCTTGTGATTCTGGACAAATCACTTAATTTCCCTGTGCCTAAAAATGTGGAATGTAAAGTGTCCATTGTATTTCTGTAATGGCCACTTGATGTACACCATCGTGTATATCGCCTCCCATGCCTGCAAATAATGCACAGTGCATCGTTGCTTCTAGCTGGATTCGTGCTGTACAAATACTAAACCATACATAGACTACCAAAATACATGGCAGTGTGGACTCAATGTTGCAGCAATAGAGGGCACATTATGTGGCAGCAAAGGCCAAATTCAACCGATCCAATTCAAAATGTTATCTACTGACAATTACATGCTTTGGGGCATCACATGCAGGGAATAGTGATTCATTAAGTTTCCCTGGAGTTTCAACGAGATTTCGGTGTATAATTCTGATGGGGGAAATTCGGGTTCATCATAATTTAGGGGTCGCTCGTGAGGACCGTGGTATCTTTATATCACAGAAATTAGGATAAAAGTAGCTTGATTAATATACTCAGAAAAAAAAGCTTCCCCCCCACCACCATCATATTAAAACTTTTTTATATATGGAAACAAATTTGCTTCCTCAGGGCAGAGAAAAATCTAAGTCTCACTGAACTGATATTCCCAGGAATTTATCGTCTGACCGGGTCACTTTCACTGTTTCTTTAGAAGGAGACTCCCTAAGCGATGGCACATCAAGTTTGGACATGGGCTTTTGCGTTAAACACACCTTTGTTGTACAACACAAAACCCTTTGAATAACCCTCTTAGGTTCAGCAGTGGTAAATTTCACATTTATTGTGCACGTGTTTCACTAGCAAGCATTCTAGTATTCAACACATCGGAGCTTAAAAGAGAAGCAAGTCCCAGTCTGATTTTAGTTTTTCCATTCTTCCAGCCTCTAGTCTTAGCAGACGACTGACCCTGCCCAGCCCTACAAGCCCTTTTATAGGTACCAATCCTGTTAACCTAACGCACGCCCCAGAGAGGCCAGTCCGACCTGTCCTGAGTTTTTAACCAACAGCACTCTGCATGCCTGCTCCTACAGTCCCACGGTGGTAATATTGGGAAAAGAGTAACTACAATTCCCAGCATGCACAGTAGAGTCAGGAGTGGCTGCATGTCCCTGGTGACATGGTGTCAGCTGTGGGCTGGAATGTTTTTTTAATAATTTGTGCTAAAGATCCAAAGAAAGACATACCCTAGAACATAAAATAAAAAAATAATAAAATGTGATGAAAAATGAAAAACATGCGCCCAGTAAGAGAAGGGGTCAAAGTTCCTCTTCTGGCACGTCAGAACGTGTTAAGAATGTGAAAGCTTCAGTTCAGACTCGGAGAGGGGGTATTACTTTCTGCTGGGTGGAGGATGTAACGAGGGGCGGTTGGGGCAAGGCAGAAAGACGCTGAGGTATTGTAAGGGGGGCCAGGGCCCCATGTGGGGAGGGTCATTCCAGAGTACTGAGGTCCAGGAAGGACATTCTTGGAGTATGATGCTGTGTTCACAGAACACAGAGCGCCCCTCCCCTGGACCCTCGGGGAGCCCCCTCCCTCCTGCAGCAGCTGAAATGTTGTTTTGGCTGACGAGAAAAAGCAGAGAACAGGTCATGCGCAGCATTCCCCAAGAGTAGGTACGGAAAGAATGCGGGGTCACACCCCCTCCCTCGTGCATAACAGCAAACACCCCACCAAATGAGGAAAACCCATCCATAGGGGCAAACGCAGCTGTGCTTACAGAGACAACAGGCTGCAGGACAGAGGGACAGCAACACCCTCCCCCAGCCTCACACAGCCCTCATCTTCTTTATCAGATGTACATGGAGTGAAAACTCAGAATGAAAACAAGCTGGTCTGGTTTATAACTACCAGTGCCTCTTTAGTCACTGCTGTCTTAGGCACTCAATAACCCATCATGTATGCACTGCGCCACTCATCCCTGCACTCACACATCCATTCATTCAACCACTGATTCATTTTTGCATTCACACACTCACTAATTGTCCACAATGAAACACACACAAACTCAAAAAACATATATACGATAGAATCAAAGCATAAACTTAGAAAAAAGAAAACATACCACCATCTAAGCATGGCAGCCATTTTTCTGCAGTAAAAATAGATTACAAATTCAACATAGCTGAGGGCAGCCATCTTGGAGTGGTATTGTACATAGTGTGGACTCAGTATAATAACAATCCAGCCTTAAAAGCATATTGCTTTAACATATACTTTTAAAAAATAAATATGGCGTTCCTACTGCCTTTGTCGTAACTTTTCATGATAAACAATTTAGACCTACAACCTCTGACTTTTCCCATAAACTAATCAGGCCTGTTGTCTTTATCACTGGCCTGACACCACAACAAACCAAGCCTACGGTATGGAGCATCATTTTTGCCCAGAGCATCTTTTAGTCGTACACTCATAAAATCACAGATATGTATGCAGTCGGCAAACCAATATACAGACCCTCCTAAGAGGGCCTAACAAGGATTATGCCCTCAAGGGCACCCTACATCATGCTGCATGTCACCTCAAGCGCCTGAAGAAATATGATCGCATCACGCCCATACTGATGAAACTCCACGGACTCCCCGTGCCATCGCTCACCATCCTCAAAACCAGCTGCATCATTTACAAAGCCATCACAGCCAGCACCCTGCATTACTGGCTGACAAGCTGACCAACTCCAGGGACTCCCTGTGCCATCGCTCACCATCCTCAAAACCAGCTGCATCATTTACAAAGCCATCCCAACCAGCACCCCGCATTACTGGCTGACAAGCTGACCAACTCCAGTGACTCCCTCAACACTCGCAGCCAAGACACCAACAGACTGGAAGCAAAGGGCAAGAAGGGAAAACAATGCAACAGGCCCTCTCCATCCGTGCACCCAGAATCTGGAACAACATCCCTGTATCCATCAGAACAGCAGCGCCAGCTCCATGGAGTGGAAACCACAGGGCAGCCTTTGTAATCCCGATATTAGCTAAAACTACAAAGTCTCAGAAATCAAAGCCAGCTCCTGGACTGGAAGAGCCACTCACACATGGAACCAGGAAACGTGAGAGCTCTGATGCCTAAAAAAAGTATTCTAGGTCAGACGTATGATTCGAGAGAGCAAGATGCCCGGCTCTACTGCTGGTCGCTGCGGGTGAAAAGAAGGATTGTTCCCAGGCGAGTGGAAACCTCCCAGCCACACTGGCCACTTGGGCCTGGCTTATCTTTGTCCTGAGGGAAACCAGGAATGTATCTGTGGCAATTCTACCAGTTAACCCTGTGCCCGCCAGCTCTCGCCCTTACATCTTGCTGATATCGGTCTGGTTCTCAGACTTAAACGCAAGAGTCCTAGTGCCAAGGGGGGTGCACAGCTCTGCAACAGGCATCTTCCAAAGCGCTCGAAATGTCCAGTTCTAAGCATGGTTAGCTGGAACAATCCAGAAATAGTCTTTGCTTTCTGGGACTTGTAGTGCTGCTTTCAGAAGGATAAACAGGGCACAAATCCCAGAATGTAACACGCCTGCCTACATGCCTTAGTCGAGAAGAGTATGCCCAGACGTGGGTCCAGTACTCACTGTGACATTGGAACAAAGCTACACACGACTGAAAAGCCCCAGTCAGGGGGGAACCGGTCCCAGGATGCTTGTTTCCGGTCAGGGCAGACCTGGCCTGGCAGTTCGGGCTGGACTGTTCCCATGAGGCATAGCGTCAAGACTGATTTGCATATGGCCATGTCTGAACTGGGGTGGCATGGTGAGCAAAAGAAGGATGGATTTAACCCAGATCTCTTGACTGGGGGTGAATGTTTTGATTTGTTCTGCATTCAGTCCATCAATTGTGTGTCTTTTGCTTTCAAGCCCTAAGTGCGCCAGGTATGCCCCGTACTCCCTGTGAAATTGGAACAAAGCTACACGCAACAGAAAAGCCCCAGTCAGGCTGGAACCGGTCCCAGGTTGCTTGTGTCTGGTCCAGGGCAGACCTGGCCTGGCAGTTCGGGCTGGACTGTTCCCATTGGGTGCAGGGTCACGACTGATTTGCATATAGCTGGGTCCAAACTGAGGTGAGCAAAATAACAACTAGACCGACCTCTAGCCAGCGGTTTCGCTCCTTCCTCCTACTGTCTGCCCCCTGTAACACACGCGTGCATACATACACACCCCATCAGATTTCCATGTTCATGGGGATATGCTTGTGATGCGGTGTAATCAGCCACGACCCATTTGCTGCATAAGCAAAGATAATTCTTCGCTAATTGGCGAGCAATTAAAGCAATTAGTGAGGAAGCCCTGGATAAGGGTGTACCAGGCAGGAGCACCCCTGGGAGGAAGGGGTGGAGGCTTCGAGAGCAGCAGCCATCCCTGCCCCAGCAGTCCTGCTGCATGCTGCTATGATCTGCAATAACAGCATACTGAAGAACCTCGTCTTCTGCAGCCCGCCAAGTTTCTCAGCTCCATGTGTGACTAGCGGCTTGCATTCTGGAACTTGAAGTCTTGTTTATCCCATTATAAAACCAGAACTAGAAGCCCCAGAATGCAAAGAAAAAAAACCTGGACTGGAGGAGCCAGTCATGCAAGCACTTAGGAAACGCGGCCGCTGTGCTTCTGAGGAGGAACCCTCAGTCTCTCGTTTACACCTGCATTGTTAGCATCGCTGCCAAGTGGCCTCAAGTCATGGGGTTTTTCACCAACAGTGCTTTGTATTAAAGCATTTCATTTTAAGCTGATACTTGCTAGGATAACACAAAACTACAAATCCCAGAATGCAGTGTGCTGTTGGCCAAAAAGCTGGTACAGTCTCAATGTGTCATAGATAACGTGGCTACTCATCAGCTATGAAGCTGTCATGTCTGCGGTGAATAATTCACTCATTCCTAATTTTACTTTGAATTTTGGTACTTGACATTTTGAGGTTCATTTTATAAACGTAGGACTCCAGGTACCACTAACACGGCTTATCGGGGGATGCCTCTGTGTGCAGGTAGATGCCACTTGAGCAGCAGTCACACAACCCTCCCCAGTGCCCACTACCAACATGTTTGGACTCTGTTCAGCCAGCACTATGCAAGAGGACCTAATCTCGTGGCTGGCACCTTCAGCCAGGCCTGGTATTTTAACTAACAGAAAGTTGCATTCTGGGACTTGCACTGTTTTTCTATTCACAAATAAAAGCCACCAGACTGACTGAGAGGGGTCACAAATGGCTCTGATTCACCGGGCAGCCATGCCTCAGAACCTGGACTCTCTGCAGAGCGTATGATCAAACCTGCTGCTTTTTAAGGGAATAGAGCTGACCTTAAGACAAGATGTTCACCTTCAGCCATGGTGTAAGTTAAGATTCTTTGGTCATCCTTGAAATGGAAAAAACAAAAATGCAAGTGCAAAGATTCAAATGCTGCTGGCTAGAAAGCAGGTTTAGGTAAAGCTCATGAGACAGGGTCATTTGGCGGTTAGTAGAATGAAAGACGCAGTGAGTCCTGGGCTGCAACCAAGCGGGCTATAGGAAATGTACACAATAGGGTGACCTTACCAGGTAACTCCAGGTCCCCGGATACACCACGTCTCCTAACCGAAACGTTCCTTTGACAAACCATAACCACTCTGGTCCGCTCTTGCTTACCTAGCCTAGTAGATGTCTGGTGTCGAATTGTGGAAGACCCAGGTTGGACAAATGCAATACTTAGAGAGGACTTTGAGTCAGTCCTTACGATAGGTTGGCGTCTTTGTCAATCTCAAGTGCTTGATTCTTTTCCAATGGCTTTCCTTCCTCTTCTTGTGTTTGTCCCTCCCCTGAAGCACGGCTTCTTTACCACCCCTTTGATTGGATGACTTGTATTGTTCCACTGCTCACATTCAGGCTACAACTTTTGCTTGTATCGCTTTTAGTATTCAAAGATGTTCAAATGATGAAGCCAGACATCCCTCAAAGATGTTCAGCAGATGCAACCAGACATCCCTCAAAGACGTTCAGCAGATGCAACCAGACATCCCTCAAAGATGTTCAGCAGATGCCACCAGACATCCCTCAAAGATGTTCAAGAGATGCAGCCAGACATCCCTCAAAGATGTTCAGCAGATGCAACCAGACATCCCTCAAAGATGTTCAGCAGATGCAACCAGACATCCCTCAAAGATGTTCAAGAGATGCAGCCAGACATCCCTCAAAGATGTTCAAATGATGAAGCCAGACATCCCTTAAAGATGTTCAAGAGATGCAGCCAGACACCCCTCAAAGATGTTCAAGAGATAAAGCCAGACATCCCTCAAAGATGTTCAAGAGATGCAGCCAGACATCCCTCAAAGATGTTCAAGAGATGCAGCCAGACACCGCTCAAAGATGTTCAGCAGATGCAACCAGACACCCCTCAAAGATGTTCAGCAGATGCAACCAGACATCCCTCAAAGATGTTCAGCAGATGCAACCAGACATCCCTCAAAGATGTTCAAGAGATGCAGCCAGACATCCCTCAAAGATGTTCAAGGGATGCAGCCAGACACCCCTCAAAGATGTTCAGCAGATGCAACCAGACATCCCTCAAAGATGTTCAGCAGATGCAACCAGACATCCCTCAAAGACGTTCAGCAGATGCAACCAGACATCCCTCAAAGATGTTCAGCAGATGCAACCAGACATCCCTCAAAGATGTTCAGCAGATGCAACCAGACATCCCTCAAAGATGTTCAAGAGATGCAGCCAGACATCCCTCAAAGATGTTCAGCAGATGCAACCAGACATCCCTCAAAGATGTTCAGCAGATGCAACCAGACATCCCTCAAAGATGTTCAAGAGATGCAGCCAGACATCCCTCAAAGATGTTCAAATGATGAAGCCAGACATCCCTTAAAGATGTTCAAGAGATGCAGCCAGACACCCCTCAAAGATGTTCAAGAGATAAAGCCAGACATCCCTCAAAGATGTTCAAGAGATGCAGCCAGACATCCCTCAAAGATGTTCAAGAGATGCAGCCAGACACCGCTCAAAGATGTTCAGCAGATGCAACCAGACACCCCTCAAAGATGTTCAGCAGATGCAACCAGACATCCCTCAAAGATGTTCAGCAGATGCAACCAGACATCCCTCAAAGATGTTCAAGAGATGCAGCCAGACATCCCTCAAAGATGTTCAAGGGATGCAGCCAGACACCCCTCAAAGATGTTCAGCAGATGCAACCAGACATCCCTCAAAGATGTTCAGCAGATGCAACCAGACATCCCTCAAAGACGTTCAGCAGATGCAACCAGACATCCCTCAAAGATGTTCAGCAGATGCAACCAGACATCCCTCAAAGATGTTCAGCAGATGCAACCAGACATCCCTCAAAGATGTTCAAGAGATGCAGCCAGACATCCCTCAAAGATGTTCAGCAGATGCAACCAGACATCCCTCAAAGATGTTCAGCAGATGCAACCAGACATCCCTCAAAGATGTTCAAGAGATGCAGCCAGACATCCCTCAAAGATGTTCAAATGATGAAGCCAGACATCCCTTAAAGATGTTCAAGAGATGCAGCCAGACACCCCTCAAAGATGTTCAAGAGATAAAGCCAGACATCCCTCAAAGATGTTCAAGAGATGCAGCCAGACACCGCTCAAAGATGTTCAGCAGATGCAACCAGACATCCCTCAAAGATGTTCAGCAGATGCAACCAGACATCCCTCAAAGATGTTCAAGAGATGCAGCCAGACATCCCTCAAAGATGTTCAAGGGATGCAGCCAGACACCCCTCAAAGATGTTCAGCAGATGCAACCAGACATCCCTCAAAGATGTTCAGCAGATGCAACCAGACATCCCTCAAAGATGTTCAAGAGATGCAGCCAGACACCCCTCAAAGATGTTCAAGAGATGCAGCCAGACATCTCACAAAGATGTTCAACGGGTGCAGCCAGACACCCCTCAAAGATGTTCAAGAGATGCAGCCAGACATCCCTCAAAGATGTTCAAGAGATGCAGCCAGACCCCCTTAAAGTAGTTCAACGGTTGCAACCAGGCATCCCTCAAAGCCGTTCAACAGATGCACTGGGCTGTGTTTAGAGCTGATTAGTGGGTGAAGTAGACCCGCTGTAAACGCAGCAATATTGCACCTTATCGTGACATCAAACTCCCTATCTCAGGGGTGTCCAACGCATGCCCAGCACAGCCAGGCCCATGCCGGGGTTTAAAGACATCACAAGATATATGTACAAACAATTAACCTGAATGGGACTCATTTATTTAGAGAGTGGTTATCCTGTAAATGTGCCATGAAACCAGCCCAAGCCC
The DNA here is from genome assembly GCF_964204655.1 of Triturus cristatus. Taxonomy (NCBI): domain Eukaryota; kingdom Metazoa; phylum Chordata; class Amphibia; order Caudata; family Salamandridae; genus Triturus; species Triturus cristatus. The sequence continues at coordinate 78,387,038 of NC_140591.1, read as the reverse complement.
GCCCGCCCCCCCCCCCCCCCCCCCTTAGACAGGACAGCCATGACCTCGATAAAATGGAGAGTAAAATACGGGGGCAAGGGCACGCGTAATGAAGAATTTCACCCCTGGTTCCAGAAGAGAAGGGCATGCCAACCTAGAAGACGTACTTCAGAAAATATCCCCCCCCCCACACCACCTCCCCCCCCCCACCTCACACTCCCCCAGCTCGCGGTTATGCAGCTCATGCAAAATTCAGTGTCAAGAAATCTTTACACTCTTGAAATAAAACATTTCAATATTCAGAGGTGCCTTAGAGCTTGAGGGAAAGAGCTGTCATTTATATTGGGAGGCAGGGACTTCCAACTTTGTTTAATAGGTGAATATTTTTTATTTATTGGCTTCTGTGTGAAGAGAGGTGGGCTATTGCAGCTGATAAGGATGGCTGTTATTTTAAGGGCCCGTATATTTAATGACGTCACAATGTCTCTCAAATCCCAGCCGGACCTCATAACAAAGGGTCGTTCTGGAGCCCTTATTATTGGCAGTGAGGGCTTGGGTGGGGGAACTGGCTTTCTGGGGGGGGGGGGGGGGTTGTCTTCTTTACACTGAGTGCCCCCTTTAAGAGCGCATTACAATTTGTTAGTATTTTGTGTCAAAACAACGGTCAGGATTATTGACGGACTGGCCCCGCTGCCCAAAGAAGTACCTCCCTTTACCACTATGTATCCATCCGATCGGGCTGTGCCCTACAGGAAATGTACGCCACGCTCTATGCCCATCCAGTCCTTGGCCTCCCTGCTGATATATCAAAGTAGATTGCCAATCATCAAGGAACTGCAGCAATGTTTGATGAATTGTGATGACGACATGTCATAGAAAAGTGTGTGTGCTGGGGGGGGGGGGGCACTTGTGCACACTGTCGTGTTTGTGGAACTCTTTCGTATAAGGTTACTGTGTAGCCCATTTTCACAAACTGTGGAGTGACTGGGTCGCATATCGCATGTCTCTCTAGGGGTGTCCTATTGTTATAGTGATAGTTGCATGTGAAGAAAGGACTTAACTGACCAATCGGAGCATCAGGATTCTAGGGTTGGCCCAAACGGCCCCTGTGCACACCCGAAAGAGCAAATACCATCCGATGCTGGTGGTGTTCTTGCAGAGGGGATCGGGTGCCCCTGAGCACCCTCAAGACAAGGACCCCTCTAGATGGTCAGTGCGGGCTCCCCATTCCCACAGTAGCACCCAGCCAATCACATGCTGTGTTTGTTGGTACAGGTGGCGGTAGGTCTGGGAGGGGACGGGGGGAGCGGCGGTCTGTGTGTCCTGTAAACATGGGGGAAGCAGCTGTGTTTGCCAGGAGGTGTCAAGAACTCCTTCACCCCTGTGAGGCCACCGCCTGGGTGGGCCTGGGTGCAAAAGGGAGGCGGGGGGGAATCTCAGAATTCACCCCCACCAGGGCCAGGCCCACCGTGCAGAGGCCCCGTGAGCCACGCGTTGCATATGTGCAGGCCCCCATCGACCGATGTCTCACGTGTTAAACGCTCGCCTAGCGATCTAGCGCTTAGAAGCAACTGCAAGGAGATGTTTGACACTATCCAAAAATGAATGCACAAATTTAATGTAACACTTTAGTCTGGTCCGGACCGTCCGGTGTGTCCAATGTTCACGCATTTCTTCACTGTAAAGAAGGTTTGTTTGCGCCTTGTTTCCGGATATCCCGAAGGACGAGGGTTCAGCTTTTAGTAGAATAAATGGCGCCAACCGTAAAACCTGATGTGAAACGAGGATGTGGAACAGATGCCTCCGAAACACTGATGGGCAATTAATCAGCATTGACCAGACTCTAGAAGGGCGGGGCTGCCTTACACCTGGGCGCCCTCCTTCCAGCTGTCAGAACACTAAATACAGCCTCCCCCTCCACCCCGCACATCAATGCTTCAAAAATGTGATTTAGGCCTGGAGACGTAAATAGAGGAGACGGGAGCAGGGTGTGCCAGTGGTGAAATGACCCTGTGTGCTCACTTCCACTTTTCACCACTCTGGTACAAATACGGATTGGGTGCATACGGTAGGCACCAGGGCCACCCAGTCTGTCTCTCTCCCTCCCAGTTGTGCCATTTGACAGACACAGGCCAGTCACTCCTCATTCACACGCTCACTCATTCAGACACTCACTCACAACAGCCCTCAGCGGCCCGGGCCCAGCAAAGACAGGTATAAACCGGGTAGCAGCAAAACTTTACCCCTGTCAGTGATTTTGGGTTCACACTGCTGCCCCCTCTCGCAGCGCTATGAAGGGCGGGACGACAGTATGGCATATTAAAAGAATGACTATAGAATCCGAACCCAGACCTAAGAGGGTCCGTAAACTTCCTCACAGAAGCACCCACCCTCTCAAAGCCTCCAGCAGGATCAAAGAGCCGCCATCTTGTCTAAGGTTCGAGGGGAGGGGGGGTCGTGATGGTAGGGGAGGGCACTAAGAAGGGGCAGAAACCGAGACTGCCGCCGCACGGCTACCTTTAGTATCCTGACTACACTCACTACAAGAGGGTCACTGGAATTATGCGGTTGTGCGGATCTGCTGCATAATCTCCAGATTTTACAATAAATACTTTTGGGTCTAGCTCAAACGGTTCAAAAGTTAGAAAACATGCAGGGACATGTGATGCCATGCTGCGGAAGGATGCAAAGGTTGACTGGTCCTCTTTCTGTAGGTTATTGCTATATTTAATCTGGTATTAATGCGGTCAGTGCCTAATTTGTAAAATATTAAGCGCCAGGGCTCTGACCAGGAGGCCACTGCAGCTTGTACCACCCATCGCCCTTGTCATCGCTGCCAAAACAACTACTAACCATCTCCCTCGCATGTAAATGCGACAGTTCAGATTATTCCAGGTCCCCAAAGCTAAAGGAATGGCTGGGAAGGCAGGTATTAGTATTTTTTAAGGTATATTGTTTTACTAAACAACTGTTATACTGCTCATCTCTAAATTACATGAGCAGCGCCACCTTGTGGCAGTCTGCCCTAAGCGGTTGTGTTGCCAATTAGGTGCCGGTGCCAAGCACTGGAAACCAATTAAGTGCTGGTGCTCAGCACTGGAAAGCTCCGGCTCAAATTAAGCACTGAATGCGGTACAACTAATGCCCTTACAGTCAGGGCTTTAAGTGGGCCGGGTCTCACCGATGCTGAGCACCAGTAGTTTTTAGGTCTCGCCTGACCAGCGCTTTAGCGCTGCTCTGGCGAGACTTATAGTAAGCGCGTTTTGGAAGTGCAAACAGTGGCTTTGCAGGCCTCCAACTACAGTGCATGTGACCCGTCCGGGCGCGCGCACCATTTGGAGTCCTGCAACCACTTGTTTGCTTTCACTTTAGCCGTGATTCATCGCACCATTTGGCAGCCTGCGTGCCCGCCCCCACTCCCCCTCCCACTCCGTCAGCTTCAGTGCGCGCTTGTTTTCTTTCTTCCTCTTTAACTTTGCATCTTCTTTCCCCGTTCTCTTTTTGTATCTTACTCCATCCTCTTTCCGTTATATTCCACTTTCTCTATTTCTTTCCTTTCTCCGTCTCACGCTTTCTCTTCATTTTGACCCCTATATTTCTTTCTTCGCTGGTATTCGTTGTTTTTCTCTTTGGTTGTATTTCACTTTCTCCATTTTACTCTTTCTTCGCTCTCTGTCTCACACTCTTTCCTTTTTCTTTGAGCTCTATATTTGTCTTACTTCCCTTGTTCTTTTTCTCCCATTCTTTTTGCATGCCTCGCTCGTTTTTTTCTCTCTTTTCACCTCCCCTTTCTACCTTGCTTTGTTTCTCTCTCTGCCCTTCTCTGTTTAACCCATCCAGGCCCCCGTTGCCTCCATCTAAGCCTCTCTCTTCCTATTTTTTAAGTTGTGCGTCGTTGCAGTATCTGACTTCTCCCACACTCGGATACATCGCCAGGTAGGAGGCAGCACGCGCCTCCCGAGGACGTCTCGTGACCATCTCTTTGTTCCATGATATAGTTGAAATTGATATGCCTACAACAGGCTTCCTGGAAATAGCATATATTTCCAAATCTTCCTGAAATAAGACGGCATCCGCCTAGGCGCTGCATTGAACTGCATTAAAATTACAGTTATGTAGCGCTTGGCACCCCTGACGAGAGGCGGCAGCGCTATATGTTGTGTTAAGTAAATGAAGCACGTGCCGTGCTGATCAGTGTTGATCAAGGTGGGATAATGGCATTTTAATGGCAGCTGGTGTGTGACAAGTGTATGACCGGTCTCAGTTTGTTACAAACACCGATGTCGTGGTCCAGGTATATCCACACAGTGCGCACAGCCCGGCTGCCCGGGGGAGGGGTGAGGAGGGGGTGTGCTGAGCACGGCTCTGCAGCGGAGTTCTCCGTCTCACATTATCAGGTACAACATTAAACTAGGGGAAACCGTACATTAGTGCAGCCTACCAGCTGTCCTTAATCACGTGCGCCCCCTGCGTGCAACAATTCACTGTCCCCCCCCCCCCCCCCCCCCCCCCGCCCCACTGCCCTTGCGAAAAATATTTCGGAGTAAAAACCTAGCACAGTGGTCAGATTTCTATCCTTGTGATATAGATTTGCCCACGTTTAATGCACACACGAGTGAACTTTTCTTACTGACTCCTGTGGGTACGTGTAGTTTCTTCCTTCTTATGTAATCACCTCACGTGCAATATTGTATATATCTTGTTTCACATATGTTATTGGGGTATCTGTCTATTAGGAAACAACTGATTCATAAAATGATAATTTATTTTTCACTGAAACATTTTAAGTGTATTAATGAGAAGAACTAATTAACAGATATAAAAACACTCTGTGTAAGATCTAGGCAAACGCAGGCGCAGAACAAAACTCTCAGCAACACCCAGGCTTCAGACAAGTCCATACCTTTTTTTGGAGAAAACCACTCCATCCCTAAAGGTTGCACTTTCTTCCTCAGTTCCATATCTGTTCTTTTCCCCTGTCTCTGTTCCTCTGTTTCATTTCGCCTGTCCCTCCTGAAGGCTTTGAGTTAATCTTACAGAGTGCATAAAGTGCTGGGCAAACATTCAGCATAACTTAACTAAACACACACACACGCAATCACTCTCTCTTTTCGCTCCCTCCCTCCATCTTCCCTCTCTCTCTCTCGCCCTAACTCTCTCTCTCTTCTTCTTCTTCTTGTTCTCTCTTTCTCCCTGCCTCTTCCCCCTCTCTCTCCCTCTTCCCACCTCTCTCCCGCCTCTCTCCCTCCCCCCCTCTCCCACTCCCCCTCCCACTGCACGCCTCACACTGCTGCATGCCGCACACTGCTGCACACCGCACGCTGCTGCACGCCGCACACTGCTACACACCACACACTGCTGCATGCCACACACTGCTGCACGCCACACACTGCTGCATGCCGCTGCACGCCACACACTGCTGCACGCCACACACTGCTGCACGCCGCACACTGCTGCACGCCGCACACTGCTGCACGCTGCAAACTGCTACACGAAACACTGCTGCACGCCACACACTGCTGCATGCCACACACTGCTGCACGCCACACACTGCTGCACGCCGCACAATGCTACACGAAACACTGTTGCACGCCACACACTGCTGCACAGCACACACTGCTGCATGCTGCACACTGCTGCATGCCACACACTGCTGCACACTGCTGAATTACTCACTGCTGCACGCAGCACACTGCTGCAGCCGCACACTGCTGCACGCTGCACACTGCTGCACGCCGCTGCATGCCACACAGTGCTGCATGCCTCACACTGCTACACGAAACACTGCTGCACGCCACACACTGCTGCACGCAGCACACTGCTGCACGCCGCACACTGCTGCATGCCGCACACTGCTACACGAAACACTGCTGCACGCCACGCACTGTTGCACGCCACACACTGCTGCACGCCACACACTGCTGCACGCCGCACAATGCTACACGATACACTGCTGCACGCCACACACTGCTGCACTGCACACACTGCTGCATGCCGCACACTGCTGCACGCCACACACTGCTGCACGCCACACACTGCTGCATTACTCACTGCTGCATGCTGCACGACACTGCTGCACGCAGCACACTGCTGCACGCCGCACACTGCTGCATGCCACACACTGCTGCACGCCGCTGCACGCCACACAGTGCTGCATGCCTCACACTGCTTCACGAAACACTGCTGCACGCCACACACTGCTGCACGCCACACACTGCTGCACGCCACACACTGCTGCACGCCACACACTTCTGCACACCGCACACTGCTGCATGCCGCACACTGCTGCATGCCTCACACTGCTGCACGCCTCACACTGCTGCACGCCTCACACTGCTGCACGCCACACACTGCTGCACGCCGCACACTGCTGCACACCGCACACTGCTGCACGCCGCACACTGCTTTTATGCAAGTTTATGCTACTGACATTATAAATGACAATGCCTTTTATTTGTTTTAAAACCAAAACATAAATAAAAGGCATTGTAATTTTACAATGCCAATAGCTCAAACTCTTATAAATGCGAGACCTATTGCATTGCAAATGCTTGTTTTAAGGAGGCCTCGAAATGGGTCTCTATCGGGCTCTGTTCTGTGCTCTGGCAGAGGAGGTCTGGTTTTTTCCTGCCTGCAGTGGCAGCAGGCACATAGATGTCCGCGTGCTCTAACTGCTTACTTCTCACTAGTGGAGAAGATACGGCATGACGTCATGCCAGAGGAGCGTTGTAGGGGAAGAGAAATCCTTTAAAGAGAGTCATATTCTCTCTGGATTTCCCTTCTCTTTTTGAAACTCATGAGCAGAAACATTGTTGTGGTGTCACCAGAGCTTGAAGTTTAAGCTTTTTCAATGTTACCTACGAGCCAAAGTTACTGCTTATTTATCTTATGCAACTAACAACCATTGACAAAGCCAATCGTCATGACTTGTTGTCGGTACGATGTTACTTATTGTATCATATATCTGGATGCAGTGACAGAAACAGCAAAATACAAGTCGGGCGGCACACTATGGCAAGCACAGATTTTTTTTAGCTTAAATGTTTTTAAGTCACGCCCTTTATTTCAGTGGCCACGCTACTTTGAGAGACCCCCCCCCCCCCCCAGTTTTTTCATCCCACTTAAAGCCCGGCTTACAGTGTTAACAAGTTTAAAAATTACTTAATATTGAAGTAATACTATCACAAAATGTGCCGCATAATGCCGCAGAATTTCCCTTTACTTACCCTGCCGCATAATTGACAACTCCCCTCTTTCATAATTCCAGTGGCCCTGGCAATACTGCACCTAGATGGGCATGATGGGACTTCGGCCTACATTTACCTGGCTATAATGGAACCTAGAGTGTGCTGTTGTAGTGCAGGATAGATGGGTCTGGTGGTCCTGCAGCCTAGAGTGGTCTGGCCGCCCGCAACCTAGAACAGCCTGCTGCACTGCAGTCTAGATGGGCCTGGTGGTCCTGGCGCCTACAGCGGCCCTGGTGCACTGCAGCCTACAGCCGCCTGGCTGTACAGCAGCCTACAATGGCCTAGCTGCACTGCAGCCTACAGCCGCCTGGTTGTACTGCAGCCTAGGTCAGCCTAACTGCTCTATAGTCTAAAGTGGTCTGTTTATACTGAGCCTAGAGGGGCCTGGCTGTACTGCAGCCTATAGCAGACTGGCTGCAGTGCAGCTTAGAGCAGCATGCTCTACTGCAGCATAGATTGATCTGCCCAGTCCTATATACAAGATGGCCATGCTGCTGATCCTGCAGCTGAGGTCTTGAAGCCAAGATGGCCATGGCCTGGTCTGCAGTCTCGATAGACTTGATGGTGCAGCGGACGAGATGGGCCCGGTTGAGAGGCTCTTGGCTGTTCTGCAGCCTCAAATGCCCTGGCAGTACATCATACAATATTGGCCGACCGTTCCTGCAGACCTGGTGGGGGTCCTGCAGAAAAACATGGGTCTGCTGGGGGTCCTGCAGACAAACATGGGTCGGGCTATGGTCCTGCAGACAAGATGGGTCTGGTGGTGCTCCTGCAAACAAGATGGGTTGGAGGTGGTCCTTCAGATAAGATGGGTCTGGAGGTGGTCCTGCAGCCTCCTTGAATCTGGTGGTCTTCAACACAAGGAGGACCTAGTGGTGGTAGTACAAGATAGACCTGGTGGTGGCCCAGAAGCCTAGATGTGCTTGACGGTCCTACAGGCCAGATAAGCCTGCTGTCTAGCTGGTCCTGGCTGTACTGCAGCCTCGATGGACCAGGTAATCCTTCAGACAGAGTAGTCATTCTGACTATATGGGTCAGAGGGTCTGGCTTAGCAGCTCTTCCGACGAGGTTGGTTGGCTCTGCCTGACCAGGTAACGTTGTACACTATATAGGTCTGATGCTCCAGGCTAGCAGACCTCCAAGTTGGGCTGACAGAGGGCAACTTGGCATAGGTGTATGGGTGTGGTGGTCCAGTCCAACAGCCCTCAAAGCAAGGTGGGCTGGCAGTGTCTGGCCTGGCAGTGTTGTACACTAGATGGGGCTGACAGTCCGGACCGGCGATCTTCCACATTAGATGAGGCTGGCAGTCCGCACTGGTGGTCTTCCACACTAGATGGGGCTGGCGGTCTGCACTGGTGGTCTTCCACACTAGATGGGGCTGGCGGTCCGCACTGGTGGTCTTCCACACTAGATGGAGATGGCGGTCTACACTGGTGGTCTTTCACACTAGATGGGGTTGGTGGGTTGGACTGATGGTCTTTCACATTAGATGAGGCTAGTGGTCCGCACTGGTGGTCTTCCACACTAGATGGGGTGGCGGTCCACACTGGTGGTCTTCCACACTAGATGGGGCTGGTGGTCCACACTGGTGGTCTTCCACACTAGATGGCGCTGGCAGCTTGGACTGGTGGTCTTCCACACTAGATGGGGTTGGTGGTCTGGACTGATGGTCTTCCACACTAGATGTTGCTGGCGGTCCACACTGGTGGTGTTCCACACTAGATGGGGCTGGCGGTCTGGACTTGTGGTCTTCCACACTAGATGGGGCTGGCAGTCCGGACTTGTGGTCTTCCACACTAGATGGGGCTGGCGGTCCACACTGGAGGTCTTCCACACTAGATGGGGCTGGCTGTCCGGACTGGTGATCTTCCACACTAGATGGGGCTGGGGGCTGGATTGATGGTCTTCCACACTAGATGGGGCTGGCAGTTCACACTGATGGTCTTCCACACTAGATGGAGCTGGCGGTCCGGACTGGTGGTCTTCCACACTAGATGGGGCTGGGAGCTCGGACTGGTGGTCTTCCATACTAGATGGGGCTGGCAGCCTGGACTGGTGGTCTTCCACACTAGATGGGGCTGGCAGCTCGGACTCGTGGTCTTCCACACTAGATAGGGCTGGAGGTCCACACTGGTGGTCTTCCACACTAGATGTTGCTGGCGGTCCACACTGGAGGTCTTCCACACTAGATGGGGGTGGCGGTCCGGAATGGTGGTATTCCATTCTAGATGGGGCTGGCGGTCCGGACTGGTGGTCTTCCACACTAGATGGGGCTGGCGGTCCACGCTGGTGGTCTTCCACACTAGATGGGGCTGGGGGTCCACACTGGTGGTCTTCCACACTAGATGGGGCTGGCGGCCACACTGGTGGTGTTCCACACGAGATGGGGCTGGCGGTCCGGACTGGTGGTCTTCCACACTAGATGGGGCTGGCGGCCACACTGGTGGTGTTCCACACGAGATGGGGCTGGCGGTCCGGACTGGTGGTCTTCCACAATAGATGGGGCTGGCAGTCCGGACTTGTGGTCTTCCACACTAGATGGGGCTGGCGGTCCACACTGGAGGTCTTCCACACTAGATGGGGCTGGCTGTCCGTACTGGTGGTCTTCCACACTAGATGGGGCTGGGGGCTGGACTGATGGTCTTCCACACTAGATGGGGCTGGCAGTTCACACTGATGGTCTTCCACACTAGATGGAGCTGGCGGTCCGGACTGGTGGCCTTCCACCCTAGATGGGGCTGGCAGCTCGGACTGGTGGTCTTCTATACTAGATGGGGCTGGCAGCCCGGACTGGTGGTCTTCCACACTAGATGGGGCTGGCAGCCCGGACTCATGGTCTTCCACACTAGATAGGGCTGGCGGTCCACACTGGTGGTCTTCCACACTAGATGTTGCTGGCGGTCCACACTGGAGGTCTTCCACACTAGATGGGGGTGGCGGTCCGGAATGGTGGTATTCCATTCTAGATGGGGCTGGCGGTCCGGACTGGTGGTCTTCCACACTAGATGGGGCTGGCGGTCCTGACTGATGATCTTCCACACTAGATGGGGCTGGTGGATGGACTGGTGGTCTTCCACACTAGATGGGGCTGGGGGTTGGACTGACGGTCTTCCACACTAGATGGGGCTGGCGGTCCACACTGGTGCTCTACCACACTAGATGGGGCTGGCGGTCCGGACTGGTGGTCTTCCACACTAGATGGGCCTGGCAGCTCGGACTAGTGGTCTTCCACACTAGATGGGGCTGGCAGTCCACACTGGTGGTCTTCCACACTAGATGGGGCTGGCAGTCCACACTGGTGGTCTTCCACACTAGATGGGGCTGACGGTCTGGACTGGTGGTCTTCCACACTAGATGGGGCTGGCAGCTCGGACTCGTTGTCTTCCCCACTAGATGGGGCTGGAGGTCCACACTGGTGGTCTTCCACACTAGATGGGGCTGGCGGTCCACACTGATGGTCTTCCACACTAGATGGGGCTGGCAGTCCGGACTGGTGGTCTTCCACACTAGAAGAAGTTGGTGGGCTGGACTGATGGTCTTCCACACTAGATGGGGCTGGCAGTCTACACTGGTGGTCTTCCACACTAGATGGGGCTGGCGGTCCACACTGGAGGTCTTCCACACTAGATGGGGCTGGCTGTCCGGACTGGTGGTCTTCCACACTAGATGGGGCTGGGGGCTGGACTGATGGTCTTCCACACTAGATGGGGCTGGCAGTTCACACTGATGGTCTTCCACACTAGATGGGGCTGGCAGCTCGGACTGGTGGTCTTCAACACTAGGTGGGGCTGGCAGCCCGGACTGGTGGTCTTCCACACTAGATGGGGCTGGCAGCTCGTACTCGTGGTCTTCCTCACTAGATGGGGCTGGCGGTCCACACTGGTGGTCTTCCACACTAGATGTTGCTGGCGGTCCACACTGGAGGTCTTCCACACTAGATGGGGGTGGCGGTCCGGAATGGTGATATTCCATACTAGATGGGGCTGGTGGTCCGGACTGGTGGTCTTCCACACTAGATGGGGCTGGCGGTCCTGACTGATGATCTTCCACACTAGATGGGGCTGGTGGATGGACTGGTGGTCTTCCACACTAGATGGGGCTGGGGGTTGGACTGACGGTCTTCCACACTAGATGGGGCTGGCGGTCCACACTGGTGGTCTTCCACACTAGATGGGGCTGGCGGTCCACACTGGTGGTCTTCCACACTAGATGGGGCTGGCAGTCCACACTGGTGGTCTTCCACACTAGATGGGGCTGATGGTCCGGACTGGTGGTCTTCCACACTAGATGGGGCTGATGGTCCGGACTGGTGGTCTTCCACACTAGATGGGGCTGGCAGCTCGGACTCGTGGTCTTCCGCACTAGATGGGGCTGGCGGTCCACACTGGTGGTCTTCCACACTAGATGGGACTGGCGGTCCACACTGGTGGTCTTCCACACTAGATGGGGCTGGCAGTCCGGACTGGTGGTCTTCCACACTAGAAGAAGTTGGCGGGCTGGACTGATGGTCTTCCACACTAGATGGGGCTGGCAGTCCGGACTGGTGGTCTTCCACACTAGATGAGGTTGGTGGGCTGGACTGATGATCTTCCACACTAGATAGGGCTGGTGGTCCACACTGGTGGTCTTCCACACTAGATGGGGCTGACGGTCCGGACTGGGGTTCTTCCACACTAGATGGGGCTGGCGGTCCGGACTGATGGTCTTCCACACTAGATGGGGCTGGCGGTCCGGGCTGATCGTCTTCCACACTAGATGGGGCTGGTGGTGCACACTGGCGGTCTTCCACACTAGATGGGGCTGGCCGCCCGGACTGATGGTCTTCCACACTAGATGGGGTTGGTGGTCCACACTGGTGGTCTTCCACACTAGATGGGGTTGGTTGGCTGGACTGATGGTCTTCCACACTAGATGGGGCTGGCGGTCCACACTGGTGGTGTTCCACACTAGATGGGGCTGGCGGTCTGGAGTGATGGTCTACCACACTAGATGGGGCTGGTGGTCCACACTGATTGTCTTCCACACTAGATGGGGCTGGTGGTCCACACTGGTGGTCTTCCACACTAGATGGGGCTGGCGGTCCGGGCTGATGGTCTTCCACACTAGATGGGGCATGCGGTCCACACTGGTGGTCTTCCACACTAGATCCTGTCCTGCAGCCACTGTGTTTGCCTTCACTGCAATGGCACTGCAATACTAAACTGGTATTCTGCAGGAAGCATTCAAAGAACAGGGTGTTGTTCGAATATGGGTGTTCTAGTGAAAATAAGTTCCTGCCACCAGTCCATCTGCCAGCGATGAGGGAAGTGGGCAATGGCTCCTCCTGACAGGGAATTGCTGCCGTCACCGCAGGGCAGGAGCTCCTGCCCCATTCCACACTGAGAGCAATGGGACAGGAGCATAAGCGCATGTGAACACCGCAGCTTCTGTACATAAGTGGAACAATGCCTCCTCTGTTAATGGATGCTGTGCACCGGTCCGGACGACACAAAGCATTCATTGAAACCCCATATGGCAATGCTATTATGTATTGCTGCTGTAAAATAGATCAAGTAATTAACTTTCAAAACTTAAGGGTCAAAATCTCTTAGCAGGTTCAGTCATTATGAATATCAACAGACTGCATCGATCGCTCAGCGCTTTTCAATCAGCACAGACGAAGACTCAGCCTGCCATTATTAAGGGTGTGACAGGTGGCACCTTCAGAAAACTTGAAGCAAATTGGATTGTGCGCCTCAGCTGCATGTCACCCCTTGGGATGAATAAGGACACAGAGCTCCTACCAGATTCCTTTAACATCAGGTCAGTACTCCGTACTGTCTGCAGCTTCTGCTTGCCAAGAGTGAGGCTGATGGTACAATCTTTTCTATACGTAATTGCGCCTTTTTACCATATTGGTATGGCTGTATGCTATATGAACCAAGGTGCATCCGCTATCACTTTGTGAGTGGGATTATGGTTTGCAAGGGCTCAATAAATGGAAATTGGCTACTTTCCTGGTAAAATTCACTGTTGCACTGGTAGGTAAAGGTGGCTCGCAAGGTAAGTTTTGGCAGGCTCATTATCACAGTTTTGTTGTCACTCATTGCCCAACGGCGTTGGCCAGTGAGGCCCTCTTGCAACAGTACTCTGGCCTGAGTGCTTCCGAGTGAGTCCGGAAGGGGGGCCCATCCATGTACTTGGCAGGGGGCCCCCTCAAGTTTCGTTACGCCACAGATTGAGGCATTTCTTAAAAGTGGTAATTTCTACCATGAAGTTAAAAACATTTGAGCCGCGACCCGCCATGACAATACCACTAGTGAACCAAGAGGCAAATCAGTTGTCACGTGCACCATATAAGTGGCCTAGATTCCTATTATACAAGGAGCAATGCTATAATCTATTAAATCAAACCTCACAGATGTTTTTGGAGAGAGGACATATTTCAAGGCATTCTCACAAGCAATAGTGAGGAAAAAGGAGGCCCAGTGAAATCGAATATTTGCCTAGAATCACACAATTTAGGCAAAAGGGGGAAGCAGGATTGTTTCCAGGTTTTCTTGCTTTATCCACGTGATGCAGTTCAGCCCCTAGCTGGGTATCGCCCTTCTCCTACCTCACATCAAAGATTAATGTTTAGTCTTTTATTCTTGCCCTCTGAGGTTTGAGTGTGGGTGGCAGGCAGAAGCCACATGAAAGCTCGGCTCGTTTTGGGCTCGAGGGTTCGAGAGGATCCCGAGCTGGTCCAGAGCCAGGTATCTCTATAGGAATGGTTCTCGATATTTCACTGTCCCGCTTTGATTCTCCATTGGCCAGCATGACCTCAGCAGCCGGCTGCAGGGTCAATCTTTGGGACCTGAAAGGTTTATTTGTTGTTTCTAGCAACACAATCATATTACTGGGTGGAGCAGGGAAGGCACAGGGAGTTTATCTGATGACAAATTGCATTTTCTTCAGATTTCTATTTTATTCTAAAATCCGCCTCTCCAGGGTTGAGCCTAGTCGGGCCTTCTGCCCCAATCCTGCAGCCTCTCCTTTGAAATGGAAGGTCTGCTGTCTGTCTGCAGCGAGACCGTCCTACTGTCGAGTGCAGCAGGAGGGGGAGACTGGCTCTGTCATGGTTTCCTCTCCTTCAGAATTTGTAAAATAAATAAGTGCCAGGGCTCTCGTCGGTAGGCCACTGCAGCTTGCACCACACACTGCCCCTGCCATGCTACCAATGATAGTAACAACACAACTAGTAACCATCACACTCCTACAGGTGTGACAATTCGGACTATTTCAGGTCCCCAAACCTATAAGAATGGCTTGGGCGTCAGGTAGTGCTCATTTTTAATGTATATTGAATTAATAATTAACTGGTGTTTTGGTCATTTCTAAATTAGCCAGACTGTGCCATCATGTGGAAGACTGTCACAAGTGCCGATGTTGACAATCAAGTGCAGGTCCGAGGCCCGGAAACCACCGGCTCAAATTAAGCACTGCTCTCCTTTGTTTCAGTTCTGTTGTAAACCCCAGTTTTCCAGTATTCGGCCTAGTTAGACCTTCTGCTCTAAGCCAGCAGGCCTCATAACTCAGTCATTTTTTTCAACGCTACAATTTTGCCTCTGTTTGCCTTAACAATCACCCAAGAATAATTTGGACAAATCCATGGGTTTTTATCTTGTATTTATTGCTATAAAATTATATTTCAAAGAGTAGAAAATACCGGATATTGAGTTTTAATCTACCTTGCTAGTTATCTGGACATGAAATGACCAACTAGGCTGGGAAAATCCTGGTCAGTTTGTAACCCTACATGAAGGTGAAAGTTTCGAGGCCTGCAATTCTTTTTTATGCTATACAGAGGGTAGAAGGAATTTTTCTAGTAACTTATTTCGATTATTTTCAATTCTTTTATTCTATTTTTGTACTGAATACTCACGCTTGTGAAGGCTGCGACCGTTCTTCTGCCGCAGTATTGATAGCTGGGAAGTTGTTAGAATAATGACAGAGTTGGTGGTGTGGTCAACTCACAAGAGATTTCACAGAAATCATATAGAGGTATAGGAGCTACTTAATGGGACTTTCTGACAAAGACTATGCAAATTATATTCAAGTGTGAGTGGAGTGCAGTTGAAGTGCGCTGCACTTTATTCCTATCAGCAGTCATGTCATGAGATCAGAAGTTTAACCAAATTGGGACCTTTATTAATATGTAAATTAATAATGCACGCCAATGGAAAGAATGTTATTACAGTTTACTCACTCAAGGAGAAAAGCTTTGCAATTGTGTTTAGTTCATTACGCTAATAGTGCATAAATAAAACATATTATTCACTAATAGTGTAATAAAAATGGAGTACAATAAGCTGGAATGTGTATTTAAATGTATCTTGTATGTCAAAGGGCGTGTGGCATCACTTCCGCCACCCCTGTGGACATCACAGCAGGATCATGGACGTCAATTCACCGAAATGCCAGGGGTGGCGGAAGTGATGTCACACGCCCTTTGACCTCCACTTTCCCTCACACATACTTACACATACACACAAATTCACACATATACACGCTCTCACCAGCAAGCACGCACACAAGATACATTTAAATACATTTTTTACTTACCTCAGCTACCACGGAAGGGCATATTCCAGCTTATTGTACTCCATTTTTATTACACTATTAGTGAATAATATATTTTATTTATGCACTATTAGTGTAATGAAAAATTGACAGGCAATAAAGAGAGTAGAGCCCCAGCTGCTCCTGTGTTCCTGGCACTGAATTTTCCACCTCTGAGGCCAGTTGTCATAAAGGCAGAGCTTGGGGTGGCAAAGGGCAAGCCAGGGGTCACAGCTGCAAACCCTGGTGACCCCTATATGAGTAGGATCTTAAACGCATGCGCCCACACCACAAGAGGGGCTTGAGCTCCTGTCTGGAGTGGACCTGGACTGGCAGTTCTACTGGAGCTGGGCAAAGTCACAGTATGCATGCGGTGGCTCTAGAGTGGCACCAAGGGCCATAAAACACTTTACTGGAATGCGGCCCAGAGTAATTACCAGGGCTAAGATTAATTCAGCCATTCCATCCATCATCTCTTTTTGCAGAAGCGGACAGGGCATTGGCAGGACTATAAGATGAACAGGGTACTGGTTCTGGGAGACTGGCGGGTGTGGGGCAGAGACAGTCGCTCGTTAGACTTACCGAGGCACTGCCTTGCAGAGGTCGCTGCCTACCAGGAGATTTCCAGAGTTTCCCAGAGGTCACTCTGCCTCTGGCTGCAGCAGCCAGAATAACCTTTTGTGCCAAGGGATCAACCGAAGATTATCCCATGAAGGTGATCGATTTTAATCATTATTATTGGTAGTAATATAGACCTTGGACACAATGCATAGTTCTTTAAGTATAGTAAATATGTCAGACTTTTTGGGTACTCATTTTATTGACCTCAGTAGTATGAAACGCTAAGTCAGCCCTGCATTTATTTAGTGAGCAGTTTAACATAGTGCTGCATGTTTCCTTTCAGTGATATCAGAGGCTGGATCGAGGCGACGGCGGATTGTAGGTGCAGAGGCGCGATAAGGGGAAGTGAAGCCCTCCAGAGCACTGGCGATGGACCACATATCTCCTGCGACTAAACAAGCACCAAAAAGTTCCCGAAATATGGAAAAGCAGACTCAAGCAGCTGAGAAGCCGTCCCAAAATGGTAACCTCTGCTAAATGGTTAGGAAACGGCTGGAAAAGTCTTTAAACTTTGCCAGACGTTTCAAAGAAGCCCCCCTAAGACTGAAATCCCCCCCAAACCTCCGCCTTTCACAACAATTTTGACAAACAAAAGGTCCTGCTCGTATAATGCACCCAAAACTCACAGACTACATCAGACGCGCCCCACCCTACATCTGCTCAAGACTGCGCTTCAAGAGTGCCTCCTAGCCAGGGTAGGTTACTCTGCGCTTCACTCTCTCTGTTCAACATCCTCTTAGAAAGAGTATCCCCTCACGCATTTTTAGGTAAATAAATGTAAATACCTCTATGTTATATGTGAACACAATGTTTATGTACCCTGACAATTTCATGTATGATGTGAAATGTTTCCACTAGCGGAAGTCTCTGGAATACGCTGTTTTCTTGTACGGTGGTGTGCTAACCCTGGGGGCATCCAATGGGTCCTCTCTATTAAAACTATTAAATAAATATAAATCAGTAAAGCATAAATAAAGAATCATAGAATTTGGCAATTAAGGATTTGAAAAAAATGAGGATGCCTAGGCTGTGTTGCAGGGATGTGCCTCGGACTAGTTAAGTTCCTGCAGATGTTAAAGATATCCTAGGTATCACCAGGTGCTTCATCGATGTGTTTCGCATAAGACATTTTGGCTCTCTTGAGGTCCCTGAGGTAGCCTCTCCTGTGGCCTTTGCAGCCACTTGTATCTTTTTTTGATTAAAGACTCAACGTCATTGTTGCGTGACACGTTTCGGCTCCTCGAGTGCCCTGGTGATCCACTTGTTGGTAGGTTTCCTGCCCACTGTAGGTTTTCTGTGATTTATTGATCTTCATAAATCTCTGCGGAACAGGCCCAATCCACCATCCTGACTATTCCAGATGCTGGTCAAAGCTGACTCACACCACCTCCCTTGGAGTCTTCTTCAGAGCCCTACCTACATTCTAGATTGGTTAAGCCATAACAAATGGCCACATCAGGTGGAAGTTTCCAACAGAGGGTTTTCCAACAAAGCTTCAGTGAGTTCTCTACAATGTTCAGAACATCTCAAATTCTTCTATTCCACCGAGAGGATGAAAGAAGCAAACATAGATCACGCAATTCAGCGAAACCTTTTTTCAATTTTTTTTCTCCAAAAATCCATTAAACAAATTCTAAAAATTATTAAACAAATTTACAATGTTTGATAATTCTTTAAAGTTTCAGATAAAAGTGTGTTTTTTTCCACAGTTTTTCTATTGAAACAACTGCAGGATCTCTCAGTTTTCTGCGTAGCTTACGGTACCCGTCAGCATGCACTATGTAGTCCTTCAGAAAAAGAGGGATACTATGCTGAACAGAAAAATCTGGGAGCGGTAAGAAAAGATCCTCGTCTCTCTTTTCTAAATTATATATCACGGACACTCCCCAAGAAGGACTTCTGAGTGTCCCTTTGTTTGAGAAGGCCCTGTTGAGTGGCAGAATATGTTGTAGTGTCTTTCAATAGATAGCCCTTTGGAGAAAAAATGGGAATGTCTAGAAGGTCCTTTAAATTCCAGCAATATTCCTATAAAATTCTGAAACTGTGCTTTATCTCCCCAAAAAAATCTCTTAAACTGCAGTAGGAACAATGAATACCTTATTATAGCTCTACATGTACAGTACACAATATCCCTCCAGGAGTGTTTTTGAGCAGAATGACGTTTTTTTTATTGCCAAACAGGTTTGCCCATCGTTTTATCCACCTCGAAAGCATAAAAGGCAGGATAGGCCCACTAGGAGTTGAACCTTTGACTGGAAGTACAAAACATATGCTAGCACAGGCAGAAACACTACTGAGCTACAACCGCAGCCCTTTCCCTGCGCATCTGCAACAACGAGAGGATTTAACATTAAAGAAGAGACTGTTCAGATTTTTAGAAGCATCTTGAAAAAGCAAGTCAACACTTTGCATTCCAATTTAACTGCAAGCAGAACATTCCTGAATTTGAAAATCTCCCTGAATAGATTACAATCTCCCCAGTGCTGTTTGCGATGATAAATATCCCTGGATAGGGTAATTACATTAAACCTCCCATTTGAAAATACAATTAGCCCAAATCTTTCTGAAGTGGAGATACAACTGAGAATGAGGAATGCCTCCCGGGCGGAATAAATTGCGGCAATTATGAAATGCCATTGACTTCCTCTCCAGTCAGCACTACCCCCCACACTCCCCCAGCCCTGCTGTGTGATAGCCCCCTTCCCTCCTCGCCCCCGCCCAGATGTAGCAGAACATCCGGCTGTCGTTTATTCGAGCTGTGCTAAAATAAACAGACTTTAACGCATCTTTCCATTTCCACACAATTATCCAAAGAATAATTCATTTTTTCATCTTCAGGGGGAGCAGCCCGTTCACTTTATTACCACATTATAAAGGTGTAAAACAGACATTCCTCGCCTAAAATGGAGCCTGTCTGGGGCGCGCATGCGCAGCGTGAGCGGTACCTACCAGCGCGTGGACCCAGGAGGCGGCCAGCAGGACCAGCACGGGCAGGCACTTCAGCATCTGAAACAGGAAGCAGAGGGGCGTGAGTCTGGGGGTGCACGGTCAGGGTGACAGACATATCTAGGCACATACAGGGCGGTGGGCTGAGAGGACTTCCGTGTTTGAGGGAAGTCTAGGGAGTGCACAAGCCTCGGGTACGAGAGTCCAAGGTGATGGGTAAATCTAGAGTGGGGTACACACGTCTAGGGGGACAGGTGATAGGTGCGTATATGCCGCTGACCACGGCCCCCGCAGGGGGCCACTCGGCGGTCGGCGCCTTAGTGGCCCCGGGGCCCCGGTCACCCCTCCCCACTCCCTACTTCGGGGGGGGCGGGGGCAGGGATCCTGATTGTGCCCCCCTCCGTGTCGGGGGCCGGAAGTGACGCGAAAGGCGCGTCACTTCCGGGCCCAGGTGTGAGGGGAAGGCTATTTAGCCTTCCCCCACCCTCACTGGCGACCTCTTTGTCGCCCACCTCGCCTTTTTACCCTCCCTACCGCTTACCCGGCGTGGTGTGGTGGGGTTTTTGGCTGAACGTTTTAATGTTTTTCTTTTCGTTGCAGGCGGAGTTACAGGGCGATCTGGAAGCAGGCCGGTACAAAGGGTACCTCTGCGCGGCACCACGTGGTGCCTGAGCCAAAACGAGGATCCTCCAGAGAGGTCCCGGAAGCCGGTCGGCGCCCCGCTAGGCCTGCGGGCGGTTGTGGGCCTGAACAACCGGGGGCTTGCTATGCGACGCTCCGCCCCGAGAGGGGGGGTGTGAGTAGAATTTCAACGGCACGTGATCGAAAAAAGAATCACTTGGGGGGGCAGCACTTGCGGGTCGTTCCCGTGCTGCCCGGCTCATCAGGAGGGGCAGGTGAAGTAGATGGCCGCCTGCCCTTGGATCGCCCGTAAGATAACCCACCTATTACATATCCTGGAATTATGTAATAAATCCTGCAGCATTTGTTACCCATCTACAACTGTTTCTTGTGTCTTCTTTGGGTAACCTAATTTGGGGGAGGGGGGTAAGCGGGGTGCCCCTGGGGGTACTATGGGGTACACGCTTCGAGGGTGACAGATACATCTATGCAGATTCAGGATTTTAGCGTTAGAGGAATTTACTGTTTTAGGTAAGGCTAGAGAGCACACGAAAGTCTAGGGTGATAGGTTAGTCTAGAGGGGTACACAAGTCTAGGGTGACAGGTGATATGGGGCACATAAGTCTGGGGTATAAGAGCCCAGGTGATAGATAAGTGTAGGAGGATACATGAGGTTGTGTTTAGAACATTTGTATTTATATATTTTGACAGTTATATATAGCGCTAGAAAACCACGGGCATAAAAGCGCTTTACGAGAAACAGGGACGTTTACATTTAACAAAACCTAGAATGAAGAGGAAATCATACAACAGAAGGTCATAGAGGCAGGAGTGAACGGCTGAGAATGAATGAGTTACCGTACGAGCGACTGTAGGACAGTGGGGGCGAGGACGGAGGGAGAGCGAGACAGGGTGAAAGGGGAGGGGTCGATGCGGACACTAAAGAGGGAGGGGACGCGAGAGGCTGGGGGCAGTAACTCTGGAGGATATATGCATCTGGGTGTTCTGCATGGGCCTGGAGGGGAGGATGTCCTTGAAGGGCGCACATGACTCGGGGGGTGAAAGAGGGGTGCAGGAGTCTATGTGGGTACACGGGACTGGGGAAGTCTCGGCGGATACATTAATCGAGAGGATCTTGGTCAAGTCTATGGAGAAGAAAGGAGAGGAAAAGAGTAAACACAGGGAAAAAATGTGAAGACAGCAGGCACAGGGGCAGAATGGGACGAGAGCGAACACAGGACGAGACTGGGAAGAGAGTGAGCACAGGACGAGAATGGGAAGAGAGTGAGCACACGACCAGACTGGGAAGAGAGTGAGCACAGGACGAGACTGGGAAGAGAGGGAGCACAAGACCAGACTGAGAAGAGAGGGAGCACAAGACCGGACTGGGAAGAGAGTGAGCACAAGACCAGACTGGGTAGAGAGTGAGCACAAGACCAGACTGGGAAGAGAGTGAGCACAGGACGAGAATGGGAAGAGAGTGAGCACAAGACCAGACTGGGAAGAGAGTGAGCACAAGACCAGACTGGGAAGAGAGTGAGCACAGGACGAGAATGGGAAGAGAGTGAGCACAAGACCAGACTGGGAAGAGAGTGAGCACAGGACGAGAATGGGAAGAGAGGGAGCACAAGACCAGACTGGGAAGAGAGTGAGCAAAGGACGAGAATGGGAAGAGAGTGAGCACAAGACCAGACTGGGAAGAGAGTGAGCACATGACGAGAATGTGAAGAGAGGGAGCACAAGACCAGACTGGGAAGAGAGTGAGCACAGGACGAGAATGGGAAGAGAGGGAGCACAAGACCAGACTGGGAAGAGAGTGAGCACAGGACGAGAATGGGAAGAGAGGGCGCACAAGACCAGACTGGGAAGAGAGGGAGCACAAGACCAGACTGGGAAGAGAGGGAGCACAGGACCAGACTGGGAAGAGAGTGAGCACAGGACGAGACTGGGAAGAGAGTGAGCACAGGACGAGAATGGGAAGAGAGTGAGCACAGGACGAGAATGGGAAGAGAGGGCGCACAAGACCAGACTGGGAAGAGAGGGAGCACAAGACCAGACTGGGAAGAGAGGGAGCACAGGACCAGACTGGGAAGAGAGTGAGCACAAGACCGGACTGGGAAGAGAGTGAGCACAAGACCAGACTGGGTAGAGAGTGAGCACAAGACCAGACTGGGAAGAGAGTGAGCACAGGACGAGAATGGGAAGAGAGTGAGCACAAGACCAGACTGGGAAGAGAGTGAGCACAAGACCAGACTGGGAAGAGAGTGAGCACAGGACGAGAATGGGAAGAGAGTGAGCACAAGACCAGACTGGGAAGAGAGTGAGCACAGGACGAGAATGGGAAGAGAGGGAGCACAAGACCAGACTGGGAAGAGAGTGAGCAAAGGACGAGAATGGGAAGAGAGTGAGCACAAGACCAGACTGGGAAGAGAGTGAGCACATGACGAGAATGTGAAGAGAGGGAGCACAAGACCAGACTGGGAAGAGAGTGAGCACAGGACGAGAATGGGAAGAGAGGGAGCACAAGACCAGACTGGGAAGAGAATGAGCACAGGACGAGAATGGGAAGAGAGGGCGCACAAGACCAGACTGGGAAGAGAGGGAGCACAAGACCAGACTGGGAAGAGAGGGAGCACAGGACGAGACTGGGAAGAGAGTGAGCACAGGACGAGAATGGGAAGAGAGTGAGCACAGGACGAGACTGGAAAGAGAGTGAGCTCAGGACGAGAATGGAAAGAGAGTGAGCACACGACCAGACTGGGAAGAGCGTGAGCACAGGACGAGAATGGGAAGAGAGTGAGCACAAGACCAGACTGGGAAGAGAGTGAGCACAGGACGCGAATGGGAAGAGAGTGAGCACAAGACCAGACTGGGAAGAGAGTGAGCACAGGACGAGAATGGGAAGAGAGTGAGCACAAGACCAGACTGGGAAGAGAGTGAGCACAGGACGAGAATGTGAAGAGAGGGAGCACAAGACCAGACTGGGAAGAGAGTGAGCACAGGACGAGAATGGGAAGAGAGGGAGCACAAGACCAGACTGGGAAGAGAGTGAGCACAGGACGAGAATGTGAAGAGAGGGAGCACAAGACCAGACTGGGAAGAGAGTGAGCACAGGACGAGAATGGGAAGAGAGTGAGCACAAGACCAGACTGGGAAGAAAGTGAGCACAGGACGAGAATGGGAAGAGAGTGAGCACAAGACCAGACTGGGGAGAGAGTGAGCACAGGACGAGAATGGGAAGAGAGGGCGCACAAGACCAGACTGGGAAGAGAGGGAGCACAAGACCAGACTGTGAAGAGAGGGAGCACAAGACCAGACTGGGGAGAGAGTGAGCACAGGACGAGAATGGGAAGAGAGGGCGCACAAGACCAGACTGGGAAGAGAGGGAGCACAAGACCAGACTGGGAAGAGAGTGAGCACAGGACGAGACTGGGAAGAGAGTGAGCACAGGACGAGAATGGGAAGAGAGTGAGCACAAGACCAGACTGGGAAGAGAGTGAGCACAGGACGAGACTGGAAAGAGAGTGAGCTCAGGACGAGAATGGGAAGAGAGTGAGCACACGACCAGACTGGGAAGAGCGTGAGCACAGGACGAGAATGGGAAGAGAGTGAGCACAAGACCAGACTGGGAAGAGAGTGAGTACAGGACGAGAATGGGAAGAGAGTGAGCACAAGACCAGACTGGGAAGAGAGTGAGCACAGGACGAGAATGGGAAGAGAGTGAGCACAAGACCAGACTGGGAATAGAGTGAGCACAGGACGAGAATGTGAAGAGAGGGAGCACAAGACCAGACTGGGAAGAGAGTGAGCACAGGACGAGAATGGGAAGAGAGGGAGCACAAGACCAGACTGGGAAGAGAGTGAGCACAGGACGAGAATGTGAAGAGAGGGAGCACAAGACCAGACTGGGAAGAGAGTGAGCACAGGACGAGAATGGGAAGAGAGGGCGCACAAGACCAGACTGGGAAGAGAGGGAGCACAGGACGAGAATGGGAAGAGAGTGAGCACAAGACCAGACTGGGAAGAGAGTGAGCACAGGACGAGAATGGGAAGAGAGGGAGCACAAGACCAGACTGGGAAGAGAGTGAGCACAGGGCGAGAATGGGAAGAGAGGGAGCACAGGACGAGAATGGGAAGAGAGGGACCACAAGACCAGACTGGGAAGAGAGTGAGCACAGGACGAGAATGGGAAGAGAGGGAGCACAAGACCAGACTGGGAAGAGAGTGAGCACAGGACGAGAATGGGAAGAGAGGGAGCACAAGACCAGACTGGGAAGAGAGTGAGCACAGGGCCAGAATGGGAAGAGAGGGAGCACAAGACCAGACTGGGAAGAGAGTGAGCACAGGACGAGAATGGGAAGAGAGGGAGCACAAGACCAGACTGGGAAGAGAGTGAGCACAGGGCCAGAATGGGAAGAGAGGGAGCACAGGACAAGAATGATGTAGTAATCAGGTCCATTCAGTAGTGATGATTTAAGTAGGTTTATTGGAAGATGGTACAAGATCACAAGTAGATTAGATTAAGATAGTATAAAGACCAAGTCTAGATCAGATAAAGACCCCACCAGGAGCAGCCAGCAGGCAGCTCAGCCTCAGTCAACTGACATTACTCACTGGAGATTCCCAACATTCTGCCTGCATCATCACATGAACATTCCACTGGTGGTAGACTGGCATTGCATCAACATTAGCAGGATATAACAAATGGGAAGAGAGGGAGCACAAGACCAGACTGGGAAGAGAGTGAGCACAGGACAAGAATGGGAAGAGAGGGAGCACAAGACCAGACTGGGAAGAGAGTGAGCACAGGACGAGAATGAGAAGAGAGTGAGCACAGGACAAGAATGGGAAGAGAGTGAGCACAAGACCAGACTGGGAAGAGAGTGAGCACAGGACGAGAATGGGAAGAGAGTGAGCACAAGACCAGACTGGGAAGAGAGTGAGCACAGGACGAGAATGGGAAGAGAGGGAGCACAAGACCAGACTGGTAAGAGAGTGAGCACAGGGCCAGAACGGGAAGAGAGGGAGCACAGGACGAGAATGGGAAGAGAGGGAGCACAAGACCAGACTGGGAAGAGAGTGAGCACAGGACGAGAATGGGAAGAGAGTGAGCACAAGACCAGACTGGGAAGAGAGTGAGCACAGGACGAGAATGGGAAGAGAGGGAGCACAAGACCAGACTGGGAAGAGAGTGAGCACAGGACGAGAATGGGAAGAGAGGGCGCACAAGACCAGACTGGGAAGAGAGTGAGCACAGGACGAGAATGGGAAGAGAGTGAGCACAAGACCAGACTGGGAAGAGAGTGAGCACAGGACGAGAATGGGAAGAGAGGGAGCACAAGACCAGTCTGGGAAGAGAGTGAGCACAGGGCGAGAATGGGAAGAGAAGGAGCACAGGACGAGAATGGGAAGAGAGGGACCACAAGACCAGACTGGGAAGAGAGTGAGCACAGGACGAGAATGGGAAGAGAGGGAGCACAAGACCAGACTGGGAAGAGAGTGAGCACAGGACGAGAATGGGAAGAGAGGGAGCACAAGACCAGACTGGGAAGAGAGTGAGCACAGGGCCAGAATGGGAAGAGAGGGAGCACAAGACCAGACTGGGAAGAGAGTGAGCACAGGACGAGAATGGGAAGAGAGGGAGCACAAGACCAGACTGGGAAGAGAGTGAGCACAGGGCGAGAATGGGAAGAGAGTGAGCACAAGACCAGACTGGGAAGAGAGTGAGCACAGGGCGAGAATGGGAAGAGAGTGAGCACAAGACCAGACTGGGAAGAGAGTGAGCACAGGACGAGAATGGGAAGAGAGTGAGCACAAGACCAGACTGGGAAGAGAGTGAGCACAGGACGAGAATGGGAAGAGAGGGAGCACAAGACCAGACTGGTAAGAGAGTGAGCACAGGACGAGAATGAGAAGAGAGTGAGCACAGGACGAGAATGGGAAGAGAGTGAGCACAAGACCAGACTGGGAAGAGAGTGAGCACAGGGCCAGAATGGGAAGAGAGGGAGCACAGGACAAGAATGGGAAGAGAGGGAGCACAAGACCAGACTGGGAAGAGAGTGAGCACAGGACGAGAATGGGAAGAGAGGGAGCACAAGACCAGACTGGGAAGAGAGTGAGCACAGGGCCAGAATGGGAAGAGAGGGAGCACAGGACAAGAATGGGAAGAGAGGGAGCACAAGACCAGACTGGGAAGAGAGTGAGCACAGGACGAGAATGGGAAGAGAGGGAGCACAAGACCAGACTGGGAAGAGAGTGAGCACAGGGCTAGAATGGGAAGAGAGGGAGCACAGGACAAGAATGGGAAGAGAGGGAGCACAAGACCAGACTGGGAAGAGAGTGAGCACAGGACGAGAATGGGAAGAGAGGGAGCACAAGACCAGACTGGGAAGAGAGTGAGCACAGGGCCAGAATGGGAAGAGAGGGAGCACAGGACAAGAATGGGAAGAGAGGGAGCACAAGACCAGACTGGGAAGAGAGTGAGCACAGGACGAGAATGGGAAGAGAGGGAGCACAAGACCAGACTGGGAAGAGAGTGAGCACAGGACGAGAATGAGAAGAGAGTGAGCACAGGACGAGAATGGGAAGAGAGTGAGCACAAGACCAGACTGGGAAGAGAGTGAGCACAGGACGAGAATGGGAAGAGAGTGAGCACAAGACCAGACTGGGAAGAGAGTGAGCACAGGACGAGAATGGGAAGAGAGGGAGCACAAGACCAGACTGGTAAGAGAGTGAGCACAGGGCCAGAACGGGAAGAGAGGGAGCACAGGACGAGAATGGGAAGAGAGGGAGCACAAGACCAGACTGGGAAGAGAGTGAGCACAGGACGAGAATGGGAAGAGAGTGAGCACAAGACCAGACTGGGAAGAGAGTGAGCACAGGACGAGAATGGGAAGAGAGTGAGCACAAGACCAGACTGGGAAGAGAGTGAGCACAGGACGAGAATGGGAAGAGAGTGAGCACAAGACCAGACTGGGAAGAGAGTGAGCACAGGACGAGAATGGGAAGAGAGGGAGCACAAGACCAGACTGGGAAGAGAGTGAGCACAGGACGAGAATGAGAAGAGAGGGAGCACAAGACCAGACTGGGAAGAGAGTGAGCACAGGACGAGAATGGGAAGAGAGGGAGCACAGGACCAGACTGGGAAGAGAGTGAGCACAGGGCCAGAATGGGAAGAGAGGGAGCACAGGACGAGAATGGGAAGAGAGGGAGCACAAGACCAGACTGGGAAGAGAGTGAGCAAAGGACGAGAATGGGAAGAGAGGGAGCACACGACCAGACTGGGAAGAGAGTGAGCACAGGACGAGACTGGGAAGAGAGGGAGCACAAGACCAGACTGAGAAGAGAGGGAGCACAAGACCGGACTGGGAAGAGAGTGAGCACAAGACCAGACTGGGTAGAGAGTGAGCACAAGACCAGACTGGGAAGAGAGTGAGCACAGGACGAGAATGGGAAGAGAGTGAGCACAAGACCAGACTGGGAAGAGAGTGAGCACAAGACCAGACTGGGAAGAGAGTGAGCACAGGACGAGAATGGGAAGAGAGGGAGCACAAGACCAGACTGGGAAGAGAGTGAGCACAGGACGAGAATGGGAAGAGAGGGAGCACAAGACCAGACTGGGAAGAGAGTGAGCACAGGGCCAGAATGGGAAGAGAGGGAGCACAAGACCAGACTGGGAAGAGAGTGAGCACAGGACGAGAATGGGAAGAGAGGGAGCACAAGACCAGACTGGGAAGAGAGTGAGCACAGGGCCAGAATGGGAAGAGAGGGAGCACAGGACAAGAATGATGTAGTAATCAGGTCCATTCAGTAGTGATGATTTAAGTAGGTTTATTGGAAGATGGTACAAGATCACAAGTAGATTAGATTAAGATAGTATAAAGACCAAGTCTAGATCAGATAAAGACCCCACCAGGAGCAGCCAGCAGGCAGCTCAGCCTCAGTCAACTGACATTACTCACTGGAGATTCCCAACATTCTGCCTGCATCATCACATGAACATTCCACTGGTGGTAGACTGGCATTGCATCAACATTAGCAGGATATAACAAATGGGAAGAGAGGGAGCACAAGACCAGACTGGGAAGAGAGTGAGCACAGGACAAGAATGGGAAGAGAGGGAGCACAAGACCAGACTGGGAAGAGAGTGAGCACAGGACGAGAATGAGAAGAGAGTGAGCACAGGACAAGAATGGGAAGAGAGTGAGCACAAGACCAGACTGGGAAGAGAGTGAGCACAGGACGAGAATGGGAAGAGAGTGAGCACAAGACCAGACTGGGAAGAGAGTGAGCACAGGACGAGAATGGGAAGAGAGGGAGCACAAGACCAGACTGGTAAGAGAGTGAGCACAGGGCCAGAACGGGAAGAGAGGGAGCACAGGACGAGAATGGGAAGAGAGGGAGCACAAGACCAGACTGGGAAGAGAGTGAGCACAGGACGAGAATGGGAAGAGAGTGAGCACAAGACCAGACTGGGAAGAGAGTGAGCACAGGACGAGAATGGGAAGAGAGGGAGCACAAGACCAGACTGGGAAGAGAGTGAGCACAGGACGAGAATGGGAAGAGAGGGCGCACAAGACCAGACTGGGAAGAGAGTGAGCACAGGACGAGAATGGGAAGAGAGTGAGCACAAGACCAGACTGGGAAGAGAGTGAGCACAGGACGAGAATGGGAAGAGAGGGAGCACAAGACCAGTCTGGGAAGAGAGTGAGCACAGGGCGAGAATGGGAAGAGAAGGAGCACAGGACGAGAATGGGAAGAGAGGGACCACAAGACCAGACTGGGAAGAGAGTGAGCACAGGACGAGAATGGGAAGAGAGGGAGCACAAGACCAGACTGGGAAGAGAGTGAGCACAGGACGAGAATGGGAAGAGAGGGAGCACAAGACCAGACTGGGAAGAGAGTGAGCACAGGGCCAGAATGGGAAGAGAGGGAGCACAAGACCAGACTGGGAAGAGAGTGAGCACAGGACGAGAATGGGAAGAGAGGGAGCACAAGACCAGACTGGGAAGAGAGTGAGCACAGGGCGAGAATGGGAAGAGAGTGAGCACAAGACCAGACTGGGAAGAGAGTGAGCACAGGGCGAGAATGGGAAGAGAGTGAGCACAAGACCAGACTGGGAAGAGAGTGAGCACAGGACGAGAATGGGAAGAGAGTGAGCACAAGACCAGACTGGGAAGAGAGTGAGCACAGGACGAGAATGGGAAGAGAGGGAGCACAAGACCAGACTGGTAAGAGAGTGAGCACAGGACGAGAATGAGAAGAGAGTGAGCACAGGACGAGAATGGGAAGAGAGTGAGCACAAGACCAGACTGGGAAGAGAGTGAGCACAGGGCCAGAATGGGAAGAGAGGGAGCACAGGACAAGAATGGGAAGAGAGGGAGCACAAGACCAGACTGGGAAGAGAGTGAGCACAGGACGAGAATGGGAAGAGAGGGAGCACAAGACCAGACTGGGAAGAGAGTGAGCACAGGGCCAGAATGGGAAGAGAGGGAGCACAGGACAAGAATGGGAAGAGAGGGAGCACAAGACCAGACTGGGAAGAGAGTGAGCACAGGACGAGAATGGGAAGAGAGGGAGCACAAGACCAGACTGGGAAGAGAGTGAGCACAGGGCTAGAATGGGAAGAGAGGGAGCACAGGACAAGAATGGGAAGAGAGGGAGCACAAGACCAGACTGGGAAGAGAGTGAGCACAGGACGAGAATGGGAAGAGAGGGAGCACAAGACCAGACTGGGAAGAGAGTGAGCACAGGGCCAGAATGGGAAGAGAGGGAGCACAGGACAAGAATGGGAAGAGAGGGAGCACAAGACCAGACTGGGAAGAGAGGGAGCACAAGACCAGACTGGGAAGAGAGTGAGCACAGGACGAGAATGAGAAGAGAGGGAGCACAAGACCAGACTGGGAAGAGAGTGAGCACAGGACGAGAATGGGAAGAGAGGGAGCACAGGACCAGACTGGGAAGAGAGTGAGCACAGGGCCAGAATGGGAAGAGAGGGAGCACAGGACGAGAATGGGAAGAGAGGGAGCACAAGACCAGACTGGGAAGAGAGTGAGCAAAGGACGAGAATGGGAAGAGAGGGAGCACAAGACCAGACTGGGAAGAGAGGGAGCACAGGACGAGAATGGGAAGAGAGGGACCACAAGACCAGACTGGGAAGAGAGTGAGCACAGGGCCAGAATGGGAAGAGAGGGAGCACAGGACGATAATGGGAAGAGAGGGAGCACAGGACGATAATGGGAAGAGAGGGAGCATAAGACCAGACTGGGAAGAAAGGGAGCACAAGACCAGACTGGGAAGAGAGTGAGCACAGGGCCAGAATGGGAAGAGAGGGAGCACAGGACGAGAATGGGAAGAGAGTGAGCACAAGACCAGACTGGGAAGAGAGTGAGCACAGGACGAGAATGGGAAGAGAGGGAGCACAAGACCAGACTGGGAAGAGAGTGAGCACAGGGCCAGACTGGGAAGAGAGTGAGCACAGGGCCAGACTGGGAAGAGAGTGAGCACAGGGCCAGAATGGGAAGAGAGTGAGCACAGGGCCAGAATGGGAAGAGAGTGAGCACAGGACCAGACTGGGAAGAGAGTGAGCACAGGGCCAGAATGGGAAGAGAGTGAGCACAGGTCCAGAATGGAATGAGAGGGATCTCAGGACCAGAATGGGAAGAGGGAGCACAGGGCCAGAAAAGAAGAGAGTGAGCACAGGGCCAGAATGGGATGAGAGGGAGCACAGGGTCAGAGTGGGAAGAGAGAGAGCACAGGCCCAGAATAGAGCGAGCACAGGGCCAGAGAAGAAGAGAGTGAGCACAGGACCAGACTGGGAAGAGAGTGAGCACAGGGCCAGAAAATAAGTGAGTGCCAGAATGGGAAGAGAGTGAGCACAGGGTCAGAGTGGGAAGAGAGAGAGCACAGGGCCAGAAAAGAAGAGAGTGAGCACAGGGCCAGAATGGGAAGAGAATGAGCACAGAGCCAGAATGGGATGAGAGGGAGCACAGGGCCAGAATGAGATGAGAGAGAGCACAGGGCCAGAATGGGTTGAGAGAGAGCACATGGTCAGAGTGGGAAGAGAGAGAGCACAGGGCCAGAAGAGAGCGAGCACAGGGCCAGAGAAGAAGAGAGTGAGCACAGGGCCAGAATGGGAAGAGAGTGAGCACAGGGCCAGAAAATAAGTGAGTGCCAGAATGGGAAGAGAGTGAGCACAGGGTCAGAGTGGGAAGAGAGAGAGCACAGGGCCAGAAAAGAAGAGAGTGAGCACAGGGCCAGAAGAGAGCGAGCACAGGGCCAGAGAAGAAGAGAGTGAGCACAGGGCCAGAGAAGAAGAGCGTGAGCACAGGGCCAGAATGGGAAGAGAGTGAGCACAGGGCCAGAAAATAAGTGAGTGCCAGAATGGGAAGAGAGTGAGCACAGGTTCAGAGCGGGAAGAGAGAGAGTACAGGGCCAGAAAAGAAGAGAGTGAGCACAGGGCCAGAATGGGAAGAGAATGAGCACAGGGCCAGAATGGGATGAGAGGGAGCACAGGGCCAGAATGGGATGAGAGAGAACACAGGGTCAGAGTGGGAAGAGAGAGAGCACAGGGCCAGAAGAGAGCGAGCACAGGGCCAGAGAAGAAGAGAGTGAGCACACAACCAGAATGGGAAGGGAGTGAGCACAGGGCCAGAATGGGAAGAGGGAGCACAGGGCCAGAATGGGAAGAGGGAGCACAGGGCCAGAATGGGAAGAGGGAGCACAGGGCCAGAATGGGAAGAGAATGGGATGAGCTTGAGCACAGTGCCAGAATGGGATGAGCGTGAGCACAGGGCTCGAATGGGAAGAGGGAGCACAGGGCCAGATGGGAAGATAATGGGAAGAGAGGGAGCACAGGGCCAGAATGGGAAGAGGAGCACAGGACCAGAATGGGAAGAGAATGGGAAGAGAGGGAGCACAGGGCCAGAATGGGATGAGCGTGAGCACAGGGCTCGAATGGGAAGAGGGAGCACAGGGCCAGAATGGGAAGATAATGGGAAGAGAGGGAGCACAGGGCCAGAATGGGAAGAGGAGCACAGGACCAGAATGGGAAGAGAATGGGAAGAGAGGGAGCACAGGGCCAGAATGGGATGAGCGTGAGCACAGTGCCAGAATGGGAAGAGAGGGAGCACAGGGCCAGAATGGGAAGAGAGGGAGCACAGGGCCAGAATGGGAAGAGAATGGGAAGAGAGGGAGCACAGGGCCAGAAAAGAAGTGAGTGAGCACAGGGCTAGAATGGGATGAGCGTGAGCAGAGGGCTCGAATGGGAAGAGAGGGAGCACAGTGCCAGAATGGGAAGAGAGGGAGCACAGGGCCAGAAAGGGAAGAGAGGGAGCACAGAGCCAGAAAGGGAAGAGAGGGAGCACAGGGCCAGAATGGGAAGAGAATGGGAAGAGAGGGAGCACAGGGCCAGAAAAGAAGTGAGTGAGCACAGGGCCAGAATGGGATGAGCGTGAGCACAGGGCTCGAATGGGAAGAGAGGGAGCACAGGGCCAGAATGGGAAGAGAGGGAGCACAGGGCCAGAATGGGATGAGAGGGAGCACAGGGCCAGAATGGGAAGAGAGGGAGCACAAGGCCAGAATGGGAAGAGATGGAGCACAGGGCCAGAATGGGATGAGAGGGAGCACAGGGCCAGAATGGGAAGAGAGGGAGCACAGAGCCAGAATGGGAAGAGAGTGAGCACACAACCAAAATGGGAAGAGAGAGAGCACAAGAGTGGGAGCTCAGGCCCAGAATGGGAAGAGAGGGAGCACAGGGCCAGAAGGGGATGAGAGGGAGCACAGGGCCAGAATGGGAAGAGAATGGGAAGAAAGTGAACACAGGGCCAGAATGGGAAGAGAGTGAGCACGGGGCCAGAATGGGAAGAGAGTGAGCACAGGAGCAGAATGGGAGGAGAGCAAACTCAAGGCCAGAATAGAAAGAAAGCCGCGAGCACATTGCCAGAATGCGGAATGAGTGAGCATACAGCCTGAAAGGAGAGACAATGACTCCATAAAATGAAGAGAGCCAGAAGTGTGCTAGAAAGGGAAAATGAGAAAGGCGAGGAGAGGGGGCTCAGTCCAAAATATAGGAAGAGAGACAGAAAATGATCAGCATGTGAAGAGAACCAGGTAAATACAGATTTGGAGAGGGCCAGAACATCTGGAGAGTGAGTACCAGAGCAGTGCCCAAACACCCAGGGAGAATGAGAGCTGTACCAGATCAAGAGGTCTGCCACGCAGTGCCAGAACCGACAGCAGTGCTGGGACAGACCAGCAGAGCAGTGCCAGAATCCACAGCAGTGTCAGGATAGGTCAGCAGAGCAGTGCCAGAATCCACAGCAGAGCCAGGATAGGCCTGCAGAGCCAGAATTGACAGCAGTGCCAAGATAGGCCAGCAGTGCCAGAATCGACAGCTGTGCCAAGATAGGCCAGCAGTGCCAGAATCGACAGCTGTGCCAGGATAGGCCAGCAGAGCAGTACCAGAATCCACAGCAGTGTCAGGATAGGTCAGCAGAGCAGTGCCAGAACTGACAGCAGTGCCAGGATAGGTCAGCAGAGCAGTGCCAGAATCCACAGCAGAGCCAGGATAGGCCTGCAGAGCCAGAATCGACAGCATTGCCAGGATAGGCCAGCAGTGCCAGAATCGACAGCAGTGTCAGGATAGGTCAGCAGAGTAGTGCCAGAACTGACAGTAGTGCCAAGATAGGTCAGCAGAGCAGAGCCAGAATTGACAGCAGTGCCAAGATAGGCCAGCAGTGCCAGAATCGACAGCAGTGCCAGGATAGGCCAGCAGAGCAGTGCCAGGATAGGCCAGCAGTGCCAGGATAGGCCAGCAGATCCAGAATAGACAGCAGTGCCAGGATAGGCCAGACAAGCAGTGCCAGGATAGGCCGGGAGGGCCAGAATCAACAGCAGAGACAGGACAGGCCAGCAGAGCCAGATTCGACAGCAGTGCCAGGCTAGGCCAGCAGAACAGTGGCAGAGCCAGCAGTGGCAGAATAGGTCAGCAGAGCAGTGCCACAATTGAAAGCAGTGCCAGGATAGGCCAGCAGTGCCAGAATCGACAGCAGTGCCAGTATAGGTCAGCAGAGCCAGAATCGACAGCAGTGCCAGGATAGGCCAGACGAGCAGTGCCAGAATCGACAGCAGTGCCAGGATAGGCCGGGGGATCCAGAATCGACAGCAGAGACAGGACAGGCCAGCAGAGCCAGATTCGACAGCAGTGCCAGTTTAGGCCAGCAGAACAGTGGCAGAATCGCCAGCAGTGGCAGAATAGGTCAGCAGAGCAGTGCCAGAATCGCCAGCAGTGCCAGGATAGGCCATCAGAGCCAGGATAGGTCAGCAGAGCCAGAATCGACAGCAGGGTTCAGACAGACCAGCAGAGCAGTGCCTGCATCTGAGGAGGATGAGAGCAAGGCCAAACCAATAGACCAGTGCCAAAATTGACAGCAGTGCCAGGATAGGCCAGCAGAGCAGTGCCAGAATCGACAGCAGTGTCAGGATAAGTCAGCAGAGCAGTGCCAGAATCGACAGCAGTGCCAGGATAGGCCTGCAGTGACAGAATCCACAACAGTGCCAGGATAGGCTAGCAGAGCAGTGTCAGAATTGACAGCAGTGCCAGGATAAGCCAGCAGAGCAGTGCCAGGATAGACCAGCAGAGCGATGCCAGAACCGACAGCAGTGGCAGGATAGACCAGCAGAGCAGTGCCAGAATCGACAGCAGTGGTGGAATAGGTCAGCAGAGTAGTGCCAGAATCCACAGCAGTGCCAGAATCCACAGCAGTGCCAGGCTAGGCCAGCAGAGCAGTGCCAAAATCCACAGCAGTGCTAGGATAGGCCAGCAGAGCCAGAATAGACAGCAGTGCAAGGATAGGCCAGAAGAGCAGTGCCAGAATGGACAGCAGTGCCAGGATAGGTCAGCAGAGCCAAAATCGACAGCAGTGCCAGGATATGCCAGCAGAGCCAGTTTCAACGGCATTGGCAGGATAGGCCAGCAGAACAGTGCCAGAATCATCAGCAGTGGCAGGATAGGTTAGCAGAGCAGTGCCAGAATTGCCAGCAGTGCCAGGATAGGTCAGCAGAGCCAGAATCGACAGCAGTGCCACGTTAGGCCAGCAATGCAGTGCCAGAATCGACAGCAGTGCCAGGATAGGCCAGCAGAGCAGTGCCAGAATCGCCAGCAGTGCCAGGATAGGCCAGCAGAGCCAGAATCGACAGCAGTGCCAGGATAGGCCAGACGAGCAGTGCCAGAATCGCCAGCAGAGCCAGGATAGGTCAGCAGAGCCAGAATCGACAGCAGTGCCAGGATAGGCCAGCAGAGCAGTGCCAGAATCACCAGCAGTGGCAGGATAGGCCAGCAGAGCAGTGCCATAATCGCCCGCAGTGCCAGGATAGGCCAGCCGGGCCAGGATAGGTCAGCAGAGCCAGAATCGACAGCAGTGACAGGATAGGCCAGCAGAGCAATGTCAGGATAGGCCATGGTGAGCAAAAAAACGATGGATTTAGGCCCAGCTCTCTGTACTGGGGTGAATGTTTGACATTGTTCAGCATTCCGTCCGTCAATTGTTCCTTTTGCATTTGTCACCCCGAGTGGGACGGGTATGTGGGACGGGTATGCTCAGACGTGAGTCCTGTGCTCTGCACGCCACTGGATTCAAGCTATCCTGGCTGATGAGGGGAGAAACCCCGAAACCGGTCTTATGATGCTTGTTTCTGGACCAGGGACCAGGGGTGGACCTGGCCTGGCAGTTCGGGCTGGATTGTTCCCATGAGAAACAGGGTCAAAACTGATTTGCATATGGCTGGGTCCAAACTGGAATGCAACTGTGAGCAAATAAACGCCTCATGCAGGCCCAGATCTCTGTACTGGGGGCGAATGTTTGACATCGTTCAGCATTCCGTCCATCATGTGTTCTTTTTGCAGGACAGGCGGGAAGAGCAGAGCCGGAATCGGAAGACAACGCGGGCTGAGGCGAAGCGAAAGAGTTGAACCTAAGTGGGACAGGAGCAGCCACAAGGGGTGGGAGGGGAGGGTTCAAGGTGAGAGACAGATGAGCAGTGAGGAGCCAAGGGGTGCAGGGGGAGGTAGATCTGCAGGCAGGGTGGAGGGCAGGGGAAGTCTGGGGCTAGATGAGGAGAGTCATGCTGGGGTGCAGAGGAGAGGGCTGAGTCCATGGGAGACAGGAAGGGGGTAGAGAGGAAAATGGGGGCCTGAGGAGGGGAGAGAAAAGAGAGTGGGCCCTGTGGAGGAGGGGCGGAAAAGAAGAGACGCTTGGAGGAGACATTAGGTGGCCAGGAACGGATGTATAAACGAGCACAGGAGAGACGAGGGCACGGAGTATGTAAGCCTAGAGATGGGGAGGGGGTTGGGGAGACAGGAGGGCAGACATTCCAGTGGGCAGGAGAGAGGGGTTTTCTTTGGGAGACAGGAGAGGGGGCTGGTGTTATAGAAGGACGGGGCATGGGGGGACAGAATAGAGAAAAAACTTGCGGGGAGATCAGACAGAGACAGGAAAGCTGGAGGGAAGTAGAATTTGGGGGACAGAAGAGATAAGGGAGTGGAGGGCTGCGTTCCGGAATCTAGGCTCCCACCAGGAAGGACATCTTCCTACCCCCATCCCAGCTGGGACAGGCCGGAGCCCCTCACTCCTCGAGTGCCCCTCCGCCCCTCCTCTCGCCCTCTCCATCCCTCCTCTCGCTTCCTCCCCGGGTCCTGGGGGTCCTCACCATGTTGTCTTCGGGCTGGGGGTCCTCGGCAGCGGCTGCGGGGTGCTGTGTGCTGGCGCTGGGGAGGCGGGCTGCAAAGATGCCTGTCGCTGCCTCGGCCGCTTTTCTCCTTCTCTACAGAAGGAAACCTGATCCAGGCAGGGCTGATGGCCGAGTATGCCAGCCTCCCTGCCCCCAGTTCCGCCCCCTCCCGGCGCCTGCCCCAATCCCAGCTCTCCCCCCTCCAGTGCAGCCCCGCCCTCTCGCTCCGCACCCCTCCTTTCTCTCATTCCATTCTCCCCTACCCCTCTATCCAGGTTCTCCCTCAGCAAGAACCCTCCGCACAGACCTCTCTCCCTCCAGCCTCCCACCCACCCTTCCATCCATCCCGTCCTCCGCATCCCTCCGTTCTCCTCTTCCTGTGACGTGGCCCGTGTGGGTGCCCCCCTAAAGGATGAGGGCTGTGGGCAGGGAGCAGGCCTGAGAGGATGCAGCGTGAGGGAAAGTGGGGGCCAGAAACTTGGCAAGCAAATGCCATCCCATCAAAGTACTTTTTCTAGGTGTGCCCTCTGCCTTTGTTTTTGCAGTTTTATATAGCGCAGACTCAACCCGAAGGTGTTGCAGCGCTTTATATGGACACCAGTCACGTCACACAAGGACACATTCATTGTTGGTAGGCACGGGGAGATTACGTGATTTGCCCAGAATCACAGGACGTTGAGCCGACGCTGAGACTCAAACCTGACTCCCCAGCTCCAAGGTCGGCAGCTCTGGTCGTTAGCCCCCCCCTCCCCCCCCCCCCCCCCCAGCCCGACACACACACACACACACACACACACATATTAGGCAGAGAGGGTCCAGTGCTCACCCGCCTTAAGGAAGGCTGAAGGCACACTGGGGGCACAGGGGGTGAGGGCGTTTGGGCAGCCGAGTGGGCGGGGGCAGGAATCACAGCCAAACAAGACCTGGACAAAGGGGACAGTAGGAAGCCGCGTTCAGCATTAGCACAACAGTTTCAGGAAATGATACGAGTGCCCTGGGACCCCTAGAGTACGCTATTAGCACGAGAGTAGACAATTAACAACAATAAGTAACATAATGTGCTTTTTTCCAAAAAACTAAGTACGCTTTCGGCTAGCTATAGCTCACCACAAACCCAATTCAACTTGCGTCTTCTTCTTATTATTAAAAGTTTCATCTTTGTTATCAAAGTAGACACGTGACACACATTAACTCCTTGCAACGGAATTCCAGAACCGTAGGGGGCGGCACTGAGACCCTGAGTGCGCACAGAGGCATACCGACGGTAGAAGGGCGCTATCCAAATGCCTGATGCTTTTATTCGTAGTTGATGTAGCGCCTTTTGCGCCAAAGGAGTCCCTGAGCACTTTAGAGCACAATATATCGTGAAATACACAAAACAGCAATCCGCCGCGTTAAGGCCGCGTCTGAGCTTTTTTCACCCCAAAGGAAAACACGGTGAAGCACTGAGCTCCTGACGGACAGCTGGGCGTGACACCACAGCATGTCACGCATCGATCGAGTGGCTGTTACTGCCATCTCTATTGACTGGTGAAATGCTGAGCAGTCGTATCCCTCGCTTCGTTCTTCAATGTTCGAGTAAATGGGCATACGAATGGATGGGGGATCGATAGATCATGGGTGTGTTGAAATATGAGCGTCGACAAAGAATCGGACGGATCAGTGAGTTAGTGAGTTTTTGGAGGGATGAATGAGTTAATACGTGGGGGATTATAGGATGAGTGGGTGAGTTGAGTGAGTGGGTGGGTGCTTGAGTGGATGCTGGGACGGAGAAATTGATTGGATAAGTGCACATATGAGTGGGTAGGTGGATGAATGGTTGATTGGATGGATTAGTTGGTGGATGGTTGAAATCTTCTCAATCGAATGAAGCAGGATTCACGCCGGGGAGTTCACCCCCTTCTATTAACACTTACAGCTCCAGCCCTCACACGGGGGTCCTGATGACGTCTGCATGGTGAGAGGTCACCAGACTGCAGCTGTCACGGGCTCTGAGAGCGCAGCAGGGGCCCGGGGGAGGGGGGTGGGGCAACCCCTCAAACTGCACTGAAAGACACTAGACACCAAACAGCTACAGACGGCAGTGGTGGTGTCAGTGTGGGAAGAGCCCTGTGCAAGGAAAGACATGGGACCCTTGCTGCTGTCTGATGATAACGATAGAGCCTCTGAACCCTGGTGCCACTGCACATGCTGCACCAATGGAAGCTATGCCCGCAGCCGACAGACGGTCTCACCACAAAACAGGGAGGGCATATTTACAACAAAATGGCGCAGCGCAGGCCTGCAACCAATTCAGCTGCGCTGTGTCATTTAAAAAATGCAGGGATGCGCTGTATTTACAAGAATGCTGTGCAGCCCTATGTTTTCCCGTGCGCCGGTGCCAGAACAGGTACCTAGCGCCGGCGCAGGCACCCTTGCACCATGATGAACGGGGGCCTGCAATGCAGGGGTGATTGGGTCTGTGGAGGAAGGGACACCTTCCTGCACAAAAACAGTCATCAATGTTGCTTGGCTCCTTCTATGTGTGCTGCAGAACGCAGCACTCATAGACAGAGCAAAACATGAGAAGAAATAATCCTCGTTGCACCACTCTAACACCTTCTTTTCAGAGGCGTTCGTTTTTGGTGCTGCCTCCGATTCACAGGTCCCTGTAAATCTGGGGCAGCGTGGAAAAGCAACAGGTGTTGCGTGGGAACGTCCAAAGCGACACCCAGTGCACGCCCATTTACCCCAGAAAGCGGTGACGAGGAGGGCCATATTTACAAGGCAGCCACAAAGTGGCTTAGCAGCGCCGTATAAACATAGAGCAGGACATTGCGCCACCGGAGCTTTCGGAAAAAGTGACAACTTGGTGGCGCAATGTCCTTGTAAATATGCCCCAGGGTGTGAAACTGCCAGCAATTACAGAGACTACCCCTGTAGCTGGACGAGACACCTGCTTCAACCACCACGTGCCTAAATGAGTATAAACACACTCGCAATACTAGTAGTATTACGCTAATAAAGAGACAAAGGCATAGACATTACACTTGTTCACTTGTACAATCTTGTGCTCACGTGAGGAGCACCAGAGAAACTCTTTCTTAAACCAAGCACTGGCAAACCAAACTTTTTTTTTTTTTTTGAATAGTGAACAGATTGTGCTACACTTCTCTAACGCATAGTACAAAGACAACACTGGCAGCAGTTGTCCATGTTTCCCTGACACACAGAACAGGTACCAGTGCTTAATGTGTAGACGAATTCGTGCCTGGTCTGCTCCAGCGGTGCTATTAAAAATCGGCGCTCCGAATACCGAGGTTCCATAGGGGTTGAATCCCCCTCATGCCTCTTTAATCCGCCACCAGACACTGCATCCCCTTTACCTCTCTCTTGTGCTTTCGCTCTTTGTTCCCGCTTTTACGTCTTTCTCTTCCTCCTTCTTTACCGTTTGTGTATTTTTCTCTCTCTTGTTCGCCATCAGTATCAGAGAGGAAAAATATGTACCAGTCCCCAAAAATGAGTGCCGGTGGGCCCCACTGGCAGCCACCGGCACCAATTTAGTACTGGGTACATTATAGTTAGGTGAAAATGTCAGGTAAAACATATCATTTTAAACTAAAAAAAAATCACAGGAATTCACCAGTTATAGTTTACTGAGGTAACTCACTTGTGCCCCCACCATGTTCAGCTTATGACCTCGCAAATACATCACTCATGAGATGTTCAATGGCATAATTGATGACATCACTGATAACATCTCAAATGACATAACGGATGACAACCATGGGCATGGTGGGGGTACAAGGTCTCGTAAACTCAGTAAAGGGGGGAGGATGTGGTCTTACAGCTAGACTGCTGACCTTGGAGTTGGGAAACCAAGGTTCGAGCCTCGGGGTCGACTCCACATCCTGTGATTCTGTGCAAATCACTTAATCTCCCTGTGCCTACCCCCCAAAAAAATGAATGTATCCTCATGTAACGTAACCGGTGCTCATGTAAAGCGCTCCAATACCTTCGGGTCGAGTTCCCGCTATATCAATCTGCAAAAAAGAACAGCAAGCCAGCAGCCGTACCAATGTCCCTTATGAGTGTGCATGTGCACACACAAGAGGTGCGGCAAGGCAGTGTTGATAAAGTGTACTTTCAAAGACGGTAAACCTTCTGGT
This sequence comes from Triturus cristatus, assembly GCF_964204655.1. Taxonomy (NCBI): domain Eukaryota; kingdom Metazoa; phylum Chordata; class Amphibia; order Caudata; family Salamandridae; genus Triturus; species Triturus cristatus. The sequence goes on along the minus strand of NC_140591.1, from coordinate 78,346,168 downwards.
ACATCTCTAGGTGGAATTGAGTACGGAAGGAATGCTGGGGTGCAGAGGCAGGCATAATGAAACTAACAGAAAAGAGAGGTTGTGTGACATCCGTGCAGTACACACATCACTGGGAAGGCCTTGTCTGGAGCACAGGACCCTATTCTGGAGGACTTACCTGGAGCCTTGCCTGACTGTCGATGACACGCCTATAGTATTGCTACTGCTATCAGATGCCGTGTCTGGAGTATTGTGCCCAGCTTGAGAGAGCTCTTCTGTGGCACTGTAGCAAGTGGTTCAAGCCCCTGCTGCAGTACTGTGCCCAGTCCCAATGACCGGAGTATTACTTCCACTTTTAAAGGCTTACTATGTTCCTTGATGGATGGTGAGGAACAACGCGGTGGACGGATCAGTGGGTTGAGAAGGATGGATAAATAGTTTGATGCATGGGCAGTTAGATGGATGGACGAGTGGAGTGGGGGAAACATTTTTTACATGGTCGCCCCCACTTTTTACCTGGTGTTTGATGTGATTTTGACTGTAGGTGCACTGGGTTCCTGCTAATCAGATCCCAAGTGTCAGATATCTTTCCCAAAATTGTGCAATTTCACCCCAATTGGTAATTCCTTTAGTACCTTTTGTAAGTCCCTAGTAACTGGTACCCCTGGTACTTAGGGCCTAAGACGCTAAAGAAGGTCCTACAGGCTACAGCTTGAATTGTGCCACCCTAAGGGACCCCTCACCAAGCTCATGCAAGACTGCCACTGCAGGCTGCGTGCCTTGGTGCAGACAAAAGAGAAAGCACGGCACGACACATCCCTGTGTCATGCCGCTTAACACTGCAGGTAATGTTTGTAAGCCACCCTTACAGCAGACCTAACAGCTCTAATGCATGGTGCCTTATATTACCTGTGAGGACATAGCTGCATGAGCAGGCATGCCACTGTGCTGGTCGGTTGCATTGCTGCCAGTACCAGTGACCAGGGAAGCCATTTTAAAACGTGCTGGACGCTGGTGAAAATGAGTTCCCCAGCTACATGATAGCTTCACTGAAAATAGGGATGTGTGGTATCAAATATCTCATATTAATAAACCCACACTGATGCCAGTGTCGGGTTTAGCAATACATGCAAAAAGAGGCTGCCTTCGAGGTGCCCCCTGAAACCAACCTACCAGCCCCTGGTGCTGACTGACTGTGTTTCCTCAGACTGCCACCAGAGACCAAAGTCTGACCCGCTCCGGGTAAGGGCATCTGCTGTCCAGGGGCCATAAACTGAGCCTGCTTGGGAAGGGGGTGCTTTCACCTCCTCCCACAGTACAACCTGCAGATAAACATTCCAAGGCGAGGAAGCTTCACAGCGCCTACCGCCTTTGGTATGTGAATCTGGTTTCTCTCACAGGAGAAGAAGCCTACCCCCTTTTGTCCAGAGCCTTTGTCACCGGCACAGGTAGAAGCATTATCTAGTCAGATAGGCATGCCCACCCCCAGGCTAGTGCCATCCCTAAGGTGGCCTAACCTGAAGTGGAAACAACTTTTCAAAGGTAGCCATATTGGTGATGGCATAATCAGGAATTCCCCCAGGAAGTGGTCATATAAGGGGCGTAGTGTTCCCAGCGGTCAGTAGCTAAATTCAGTATTTTGGGAAGCCTCTGGCACAAGAGAATCAGAACTTGACAACCTAAGAAGAAGGACACCGAATAGCAGCAAAAGCAGAAGACTGAAGAAGAGCAACTGACTTGGTCCCAGCCCTGCCAGCGTGTCTGTTGCTCCGTGTCAAAACTGCGCCAAAGAGGTCTCGCCCTGCAGTTGTTGTGCCTTCAAAGCCTGGGAGGAATGCCTGCCTTCAATGAAGACTCAAGGACTCCGGTGGAGCAGCAGAGCTGCTTCCCTGCATCCTGCAGGCACCCCAAAGAAGACTGTGAGACTCCGGAACAGAAAAAACCCTACACCGCATAGCATCACATCACCCGCACTTCTTAGCCCACGCTGCAGTGGGCCAATGGTGCCAGCATGGTACCCTGGCCCTCCAGAGAAAAAGCCCACCTGGGACTTGCCCACTGTGGACTTCCCAACGCCATCTGCAGCCTCTGATTGCAGGCCCCCTCTACTGTAAGTGCTACCGGTGACAAAAATCCAACACCCGAAGATACCTCTGCACCCGTTGTCCCTGGCGCCTCGAGACGAAGACCAAATGTGTCTCCAAGCATTGCAAGAGTTGAGCTCCCCTGTTGCTTCAGCCTGACTGGTCCCCCAGTCCAAGCCTGAAGCCTCTTTCCCGACGGACCAATCTCCAGAACCGTGAATGGGGCACCTGATACTATAAGGCATCGCTGCACCCTGCGCGCCAGTGCTGCCTGAAGTGAACTGTTGGTGCCCTCTGGGACCCTGCCCCATACTCACCTTAAGTCCAAAAGATTGGCCCTGCAAGTCACTGCTGAATTCCCGAATGCAATACATGTTTTTCCTCCAGAGGTTAACATCACACTGAAGTGTTTCACGTCCGATAAAAAACACACCCAACGCTGGAAAACATATCTCTGCATCTGGACGCCCCAGTGCCTTCTGAGGTGGTCTGTTGGTGTTGCCATGGACCTTGCCTCATACACACCTAAAGACCTGGGGAAGGGTCTCGTAAGTCGTTGTTAAGGGACTGTATGCAGCACATGTTCTCCATAGCTTAACATCGCGGCAAAGTGCTTCAATTATGATTTAAAGTAACAAACACCTGTTTCCTTCAAACCTGCTATTTTAAACTTACCTGATTTTGATGATCTTGGCACCTAGAGGTATATAAAGACAAGTTGTATTTTTATACGTTGATCCTAATTGAGTCGTGTTTATCATTTATTGGCTGCGTGTGTGCAACAGATGTCTAACAATCCTCTCAGATAAGCCTAAGGCTGCTCGATCACACCACCACCTAAAAAGTATCACAGACTCTTTGCTCAGCATATCACTGTTTGGTACACCATATAAAGAGCTGGCTTACTACACCTTACAATCACAAAACTTTGCCAGTGTGAAAAATATGTTCTGTCTTAGTGAGAAAAAAAGTCTTGGTCTCTTATCCCAAGACATTGAAAGATAGACCCACACCTGTCTTACTGCCACTACAAAGAATCTCGGGAAAGGATTCCACTCAGAAAATCCAGAAGAGACAGCACCAACCTATAGTGGTGACCCTTTCAAGACAGCCAGCATCCTCGTCTGCTTAGACAGAGGACAGAGGGCGAGCCCAGGACAGGAGGAATCCATCTTTAGAACATCAGCAGATGGACGGCAATGTCCATGACATCACGTGCAATGAGCCCCTTCTGAAAAATAATTCTCAAATCCTAAATCAGACGATTCAGGATCAACAGACCTTTAGCTCAACAAATACAAGGAAACCCTCAAGGCATGAACCCAGATATACCTTAAAAAACAGGCCCGAGGCCTGGCTTCATTCCAAGGTTGTTCCAGGTGGGACCAGACCACAGGGCATTCAAGATATCACTTGGAACAACCTAGATGAATGGTGGTCCTGGAGACCCTTATACTGAGCCCTTGTGGGCCTCAAGGAAATCAGGCTCCAGCAGCCCTTGGCTTTAACCAACTATAGACCCTGAAGATCATTCTGGACACTTACCAATGGCACCCACGAGGAATGTCTATCGCGTGATTGGTAAGTGTCAGGCCACCATAGGACAAGGGATGTGACAAGGGATGTGCCTTAATTCTTACCCGGGCCTACAGAATGTCCGTTTTCCATCTAATCATCAGTGGGCCGGTCTTGATGGCCACTCAGCTGTGATCTTGGTCCTCTATCTCAACCCAAACACAAGGTGCATTATTCTATTTATTGTAGCACTCGGAGGCCCAAATCGCGCCTGTAGATGACACAAGAGACTTTTAAAGGTTCGCACCAGGAGAAATAAAGGACGATCCCACCCATACCAATGGATGCTGCATCTTTTGCAAATAGTTTCACCCACCAGTGTACTTGGGTACCCGTAATTCATTGTTTGTATCCTCAGTCTCCCATTGGTGCGTGTTTCACTCTAGCAGGCCTTGGAAGAGAGCCTTCAAGAAGGAAGGAATGAATCCCAGGCCAACATCTTCACTTTGACTCTTGGGCATGTGAGGTATGGGGATCTGTGAGAGTCGGAGATGTCCAGGAGTGCATAAATCCATAGGTATGTCTGCACGAAACATTGTAGCGGGTGTACAATCCCAATGCGTAAATTGAATATGCATTTAACTTTTTTTTGTTAATTTGCAGAGAAAATGTTTTTCCCCGTGAGGAAAACTCCTCCCCTACAAGATCATAAGTTTCAGTTGAGTTCCCGCCCCATTCCTGCCTTGAAAATGTATTTATCTCTGAACTGGTTGGGGCCTTGACTGGAGTAAATCCAACTGAATTTCCAAGGTCAAAAAACAAAGTTCCACCATATTAGTGGATTTTCCACTTTGGTATATCCCATGTGGCAGAGCATAGGTCTGTCATTTCCGGTTCTGTTCATCAGGATTGTGATCTTAAAGCACAAATGTGTTATTGTGAATCTAAGTTGGCCTCTGGTGCACAAAACATACGAATACGGCCTACATGTGTTGTACGCTGCATACGGCCGACATGTGTTGTACGCTGCATACGGCCGACATGTGTTGTACGCTGCATACGGCCTACATGTGTTGTATGCTGCATACGGCCTACATGTGTTATACGCTGCAAACGGCCTACATGTGTTGTACGCTGCATACGGCCTACATGTGTTGTACGCTGCAAACGGCCTACATGTGTTGTACGCTGCATACGGCCTACATGTGTTGTACGCTGCATACGGCCGACATGTGCTGTACGCTGCATACGGCCTACATGTGCTGTACGCTGCATACGGCCTACATGTGTTGTACGCTGCAAACGGCCTACATGTGTTGTACGCTGCATACGGCCTACATGTGTTGTACGCTGCATACGGCCTACATGTGCTGTACGCTGCCTCCTTGGATCTGTTGGAACTGTGCATGCTTTCTTCTTCAGGGGGAGCTCGCACTGCCAGAGTTTTTGGGAACATCTGGAAGTATGACATCATTCTTGCTGCAAATTAGACCAGGTCCCAAGGTGGGGAAACACCCGCTCACAATCCTCGGCATCTTTAAAACACCCATCTTTTGGGCACAGCTGCTGCTAAGGGAGAACCAGATGGCTCGTGCTTGAACTGGTGGGAGGGACAGGCCTGGACTGGAGTTCACGTGTAATGGCAGTGGCTGCCCTGAGGACAACAGGACAGAGAAACGAGAGACTGTTCCAAAACGGCTGACAAGGTCAAACCGAACCAAGGCGCTCAGATGAGAATGCATTCAATACAATTTGTTCATAATGTATTTCTTTGCAGAAAGTTTGCAGGAAACTCGTAAATTTGAACATACTATCTCAGTTTCTGCTACCCGCATTTGTAATCACTTTCTTTTTTATTGACAGACGCATGAACTGCGGTTCAGGACTTTTGCTTCCGCAGTTAGTGAAGTATTTCCGGGTCCCTCGGCTCTGTACTGAGGCGTGCTGCAGTTTCCTGCCCTCCATGACTGAGTGCACATGGGGTCTCTTGGGCTTCAAGCGGTGGCGTAAGGCAAAATGACGCCCCCACCCCTACAGAATCTAAGGAGGGGCCCCTGAGTCTCCTATACCTCATAGATATGACCTTGGGCTGAATATGCCCTGGGGGCCTTGAAAGGTTGGGGGCCTTCCTGTGTCGTCCCTGCTTCAAAGCAGAGTAGACCGGCTGCTGTTGCTACTTTCTCAAAACCCAAACAGGGATTCCATGAGATGAGGCGATATCCTACTGGTTGTAGTGTCAGATTCGTACATAAGGCCCAGAAAGAGGGGTCTTTTTCAGGGTGTAAGGATGGCTCAAGAAGGGAAAATGCCATTTTATAGGAGCACTGGAACCCCACACTCTGCTCCTGGCTATTATATCAATGTAAAGGCTTGGGGGAGACCTTAAGGGGATCTATAGTCATTGGTAAAATCAAGTGACCCCAAGGATGCGCCTGGGAGGCTCCAGCAGGACCAGGTGTACATGCCTGCCAGGGTAAGCTCTCCAGTGCCATCTCAAATAGAGGCCCTGGCTTGGGCCTAACAGGAAGGATACAGAAAAAGCGTCTAGATATATCTGTAGCGCTTTATATCTATGCCAATAATATCAACAACAAAGATTAAAGAACCAAGTAACGTGGCATAGCACAGCAAAGGTGGTGGGAGCTAGGAAGAATTTAGAGCTTAGGGTCAGAAATCTGCAGGAAGGAGTGCGATGCAGCACCAAAGCCATCTAAAGATAAAAACGAGGGTACACGTCGCCAACGTTCAAGGGTCTGCCATTAAAATAGGCCCGAAGCCAGGCTCCAGCCTTTAACGACAAACTGTGGGGTGGCGGCTGATCGCTGTATCTAAATGCGCCTCAGATTGTAAATAAATGTAATGTAAGAACCCGCCCTTCTGTGTGACTGTACCAACTCTGTGTACTAATTAAGGCTGGTGTCATACTAAGGCCACTGCCGGCCCCTGTCTTATGGCAACAACACAAATGCCCACAACAGGGCACAACAATTGGTCTTAAAAAGGCCTTGTTGCAGGGGGAAAGGAAGCACCTGAAGGGTAAAGAATACTTGTGCCTGGGGTCCACAAACCCTTCAGAGCAGCTCTGCTAACTCCCCGTCATCCCAAGAGAAGTCCTGGTTTTGTAATTTGGTTTCAAATGGATCCACCAGCCCTGCTGCTCTATGTGCAGCGGCTCATGGTCCAGATGCTCCTCCCCTGTGCAGCCTCCACTGCCCCTCTGACCCGGTCAAAACAAATGAAGACAGAGGAGGAACAAACGGGGCAGTATTGTGCCAGGCCGCGTTCTGTCTCTTCCGGAAGTGGACGGAAATACTTCTAAGGAACTCGGGGCCACATGTCTCAAAGGTCCTTTTTGCATCACCTAAAGAGCGAATTGTAGGTAATCGCTATTTAAGGAATGCAAAATGGTACATAAGAAAATAGCGATTACCTAATAGCGATTCCTACAGAGTCACAATCGCAAGTAGGGAATCGCCATTAGGTGATACTACTCCATTCATTCCTATGGGCCTAAAGGCACATAGGTGCGAATGGTTCTGCATTACCTTATCTGCGATTACCTAATTAGTAATCACAAATTAGGCAATGCAAACCCAAGGATGCCTAAGGTACCCCGGAAGCACCCACATAAAAACATGTGCACATGTAAAGGGCATGTGTGCACTACATGGCACTTTGAAAAATGCATTTTTCGTGCATTTTCAAAAATTGCATATTTTTACCATCAAGTTGGAGTCGATGGTAATAGTATAAATGTAAGTGCACAGTTTGCATTGAGAAAATGCTTGGTACATGTGCTTAGAAAATCGCAAATTGCGATTTCCTATTTGTAGTCGGTATTTTAGGTAATCACCAAAAATTGCGATTACCTAAAATGCACTGCGAAAGACTTTTATACATCTTGAAAGGCTATTTTGTTTTCGCAAATGGTCAAATTTAGCAATTCGCACCATTTGTGAATGCAAAATAGGTTGATACATGTGGCCCTCAACCCCTAAAGCCACAAAGAAGCAAATACGACAAAGACCAGGCCACTGCCCAGTGTGCAAGGATTAAACAAGAACAGTCATTCTTGATAGTTATCAGGGCCGGACTGGGAACCAAAACCGGCCCTGGCAAAGTGCTTGGCCGCCCCCCCCTCCCCCCCCACTGGGGGGGCGGGAAGGGGAGGTGCCGCCGAGCTCTTTGCCAGGGCCGGTTTTCGGACGATTTTGTTACAGGTCCGATTTTGCCGCCATGCTGCAAAATCGGCCCTGTAACAAAAACGGCCCCCAGGGGCCCAAAACCGTCCCCCACCCGTGCGGCGCACCGGGGAATTGCCCGGTGCCCGCTACGGCCAGTCCGGCCCTGATAGTTATATTCATAACTTGGTATTGTGAAAATTACAAGCTCATTTTCCTGTCTTAGCCTAAATGCAATCTGCCTGGCTCACAATTTCTTTCTCCAGCTAATACTGCCCACAGGATGAGTCCATCTCTGGCGCTGAGGCTCTCTGAGTTTTGTCACTCGAGATGTAAATTTGCTTCCTCAGGCAAAAACTATTTTTATTTTTATTACTCGTGGCCGCCATCTTGTCTGTTTCCTGAGTTCAGCTGAGGCCCCTGCTTGTGTCCTTTGAGAGAAGTCCATCATGCGATTAACACTAGAAGCTTGTGTGTTTTAGGCTATAAAATTGTGCTTCGAGAATTGACCACCAGATGTTTACCTGTGATTAAAATACTACTATTGTATTATTCAATAAATGCTTTCAAACAACAAAATTATGAATAAAAACTTACTTTGGCCGAACTTGGTGTGTCAGCCAGAAATCAGTGACTGAAGCTGGACTGGAGGCGACTGGACAAACCCAGAGCCAAGGTAAGGTGGGGAAGCTTGTTTGGAGGACGGCCCAGTGGTTGTCTCACAGATCAGGTCAGAAAGTCTACAGCAGCTAATTTTTATTAAATGTGAGTCCGTTTGTGATTACTGATTACGTATTAGGTGCTTCTTCATTATTTAGACTACTGAATTTATCACCTGTGTAGATGATAACAGAATAAACTGGTTGGGTAGGAGAACAGTAATCTCCGGGTAACTAGGAGGCAGAAGTGTGATTGACATCCACAGTATTAGAACATTGGAATGTTGAGAGCTCCATTGAAGAAATTGGAGTGTTGTGGGCTTCTAATGGCCGGTAGAAGCTCAGAGCAACAATATTCCAATGTTTGTTCACAGCAACAGCTGTGAAGAAAGGACTCACAGAGCACGAGGGGAGCTCAACCACCTCGGGCTCCATGAGGCCTTTGTTTTACAAATAAAAACATTCTGTCTCCTGGGGCGGAATGTTCTTCTAGCGTTAAAGTCCTCTGTTGCGGGCTCTACCAGCCATTAAAGGCCAGCTACATTGTTAAAGGCCCTAGCCTTCAGCTCGGGCCTTTAACGCTGGAGCAGGCCTTTAATGGCTGGTAGAGCCCGCTACAGAAGGCTCTTAGGCTATATTAGAGCAGGAAGCTCGGGCAGGAAGCAAATTGTTGCCTAGGTCCCAATGCAGACTAGGCCTTGAAATTTAAATTATGGCAGTGTAATTTGCACAATTTTGGAAATTTCTTGTTATGCTTGTAACACAAAATTCTCGAAATTACACCATTATGCCATTTCGCGTAATTACATGCTATATGTGGTAAAATATTCACTACGGGACATCCTACAGGCCATAAACCCCTCCAGCGAGCGGTTGTAGGCCAAGATAGACTCCATAGGTACAGACTTGAGCATTCTCAGAGATGACCACAGGTGACTGACAGAACGAGTCTCGGCATACTAACGTCAGCTGTCGGAAACTTCCCCGGATATAACAACAATGAAAAAACAGATAGCTAGGTTAGAAACAAAAGTGCGCACACATGAATTGCGGTTGGAAGACGCCAAAAACAGGTCCCGCAGGAACAACATTACAACATTAGGGTGGTGCGTCTGCCCGAACAAGTGGAAGGCGCCAACATGGAGGACTAGGTGCGGAAGTGGCGCCGGAAGGACTGTCGGCGTTTTATGCCCTAGAGAAGTCACCAAGTGCCGGCGAGACCGCCTATACCTCCCCCCTCCACACCCCCGGGGTGGTGGTGGTGGCGAAACAGCTTCAGAGACAGGGATTTGCATCTTGGCACAAGCATGATGAGAGGGAGACATCCAGGTGAACAATGCAATAGTACGAATCTTCCCGGACTTCTCCAGAGAGGTGTAAAATCAGAGGGGCACATTTCAGAGCGTGAAGCAGAAACTCCACCAACTAGACTACAAATATACAGTGCTATACCCAGCCAGGTTACGAGAGCCCACACCGGACGGAACGGGGTTCTTCTGAGCCCCGCAGGAGGCCTGGGACTGGCTGGAGAGGTACCGCCTCGGGAGCACAGCCAGCGGAGGAAGCGCAGTGGTAGAACCCACAGCACAAATAACCATAAGAGATGCGCTGGCCCCCACGCAGGAAGAGGCGCAAATGGAGAGACAAAACGCGACGGAGCTGGTGGCACTGATGAGCGGAAAGGAGACAAAGCAATGGCTTCTGGAGGGCAGCGGAACGGCGATGGAGTTGGACTCCGTGCAGGGATCCTCTACGTCAGAGACTCTGAGTATTGACCTCCCGAAGGTGACGCCCCAAACAGCTGATAACATCATTTGGGAGACCTGAGGGTGTGGTACCCGAGAAGAGGGACTAAGGGGCACTCATAAGTAGTTGGCCTAGAGACAAGGTAATGTGATTGCTATGGGGTAGACTCGATGGGACTCTCTGATGCTCCTGTGCTGGGTGGCGGCCATAAGGGCTGGAGGAGCAATGGGCCACCCACTCTAACTGAACGATCTGTGAGCAGTTGCTTGCAGAATTAACGTACTGGTTTGGATGGGAGGCGACCACCTACTTGTCCTGGGGAGTGGGAGTTGGGGATATTGTTTATTGTTTCGAATGTTGGGGGATTTTGAGTTGCACTGCTTACTGTATGTTTTATAGACCAAGGGGAGGTCGTGGCAGCCGGGAAGAGGGGGTATGGGGAGGGGGGATGGCGCGCACCCTTTAACTAAAGCACCAGATGGCAGGCACACAGACATATAAATGCATGACTTGGAACATGAGAGGAATGCATACAATATCGAAAAGATATAAGGTATTTTCCTGTCTCAGAGGACGGGGAGTGCAAATAGCCTTATTGCAGGAAACGCACCTCACACGGAACGAGGGATTAGCATTGCAGAGATGCTGGAGAGGGAAAGCTTTCTACACCACCTACTCCGCCTATGCACAAGGGACTCTGGTGTGGATTCAGGCAGGGGTCCCATTCCAGCTGATAGACTCCCTAGTAAACCCGGAGGGCCGATACATGATGGTTCGGGACGGCTAGAAGGACTTGAATCGAATATAATGAGTGGGTATGCCCCTAATATTAAACAGCCGGCCTTCTTTGCCCCCTTGACACACTGCCTGGCCCCGTATCAGACTAGCCCTACGATAATAGGGGGAGACTTCCAACAGTGCGGACGATGTGTATTTGGACAGATTCCACCCCGTTACGAGATTCTCTGACAGTGAGCACAGCACAGGCATTTAAAAGCTGGCGATGCTGATGGGGGCATCCTCAGGACCGTGATTACTCTTTTTTTCAGCCATGCACGAGGTCCATTGGACACCTTTTTATGCACTGCAGACGTTCAGCACCTAGTGCATGCCGCTGAATACTTATCCCGGACAATTTGGGACCATAACCCGGCCCTACTAAACCTAAAGTGGGCACACCATAGGCCAGCTATCCCTACCTGGAAACTCCACCCGGACGCCTTAGAGGACCAGGTGTTCCGAGAGGGGATTCAGGAGAAGATCACTCAGTACTTCAGAGATAATGAAGGGACATCCTCTTTGCCGCTGGCAGAATGGGACGCCTTCAAGGTAGTCCTGCGGGGCCACTGCATAGCAGAAACTACGGAGGTCAGGTGCACGCTTCTCCGGGAGGTTGAGGAAGTGGAGGAGGCCCTTAGGGGGCTAGTGCCCAGATGACCAAGGCACCCAGAGCTCCAACAGACAATGCAGGAGGCTAAGGAAGAAGTAGCGCGGCAGACTGAGAGGCTCAGGTGCTTCGACTATAAATAATACTTGGAGCGTGCAAATGCTGAGATGGAAAAATCTGGATCCCTCCTGGCGTAGTTGACGAACCCCATAGGCAAGGGCTCTCCAACAGTAGAGATGGACGATGATGAGGGCAATAGGCAGTACACACAAGAGAAGATTAATGGCATTTTTGCTCAGTACTATGCGGGGCTCTATCAGGGCTCGGCACAGTGCGATAGGACTGTAGTCCGGGAATACCTAGAGGGGCTACAACTATGGTGCCTAGAACCAGAAGAGACAGAGACGATGGGGACAGACAATACGCCACAGGTCTTAAGAGGTCAAATAAACATGCAAGGAATAGTTTATAGTTTGATTTCAACAGCACGAATTTCCGGGTACTTCTCTGAAACCCAAAATGTCCATGGACACATCTGTTAGAAAGCAATATGTCTTTTTTTTTTAAATCTGTTTTTATTAGTTTTTCAAAACAATTACAGGAATTCGGCTTACTTCCATATGAGTTCATTTGTCGTAACACTCATTGCTAATAACAGTACATATCAAGTGTGAAAAGGCATAGCTGTGTAATAGTTTTCAGAATGTTGACTTCATCAAATTGTTCGTAAACCCCATATGCAGTTTGGTCCTCGAACATAGCTAGATACAGCCCACTATACCGAAACATGAGTACATCAAAATATCCCTTTTGGTCCCTCAGCCGAATCCATATCTTTTTCCAACAGATAATAGTGAAACAAAATAAGTGAAAACTCAACCACCTCAACTTAGACCAGCTCCAATATGCATATTCCTGTCTCCGCTACCCTTCTGTTCCCCCCCTCTCATGTCGCTGTGCAGTGACTTAGCTGTTGCTCTCAGTCATGTGCCTAGATGCGCTTTCTCGTGGTCTCCATTCTAGATGTCAGTTGTGTGTGGAACATTATGATTTCACTCTGGCAGAACCCCCGTTTCCTGCCCTGAAGGTGTCCCCCCGCCCGCCGGCTCTCCCCCCAAGTCCGTCCCCCCAACATGTCTGAGCGCCTAGAGCAACTCCTCCCACTGTGCGACTATGGGCGTCTTCCTCAACCCTAATGTCTCCTGCCGTCTAATGGCGGTCCCCTCCGCTCCGGCCCACGCGGCAAGCGAGTGCCTCCATGCCTGCGGATGGGGTGGGTCCTGCGCCTTCCACCTCCTAGTTAGGAGGCGCTTCGCGACCGCAAGTCCCAAATCCAGGAACCGAGACGTCACCTTGGTGGTCGGCGTCCTGCGGAAATGGTGCAGCAGGTGAACCATCCAGTCAAAGGGTATGTCACGGCCTGTTATAATGCGCAGAGACTCATTGATTGCGTGCCAGTATGGGTGTAATTTGCGACAGCTCCACAGCATGTGTACTAGGTCAGCCCCCGGCTCAGCGCATCTAGGGCACAGTACGTCAGTGCGATGGAAGTATCTATTGAGGGCCGCGGGTGTAAGATACGCCCTGTGTATGACGAACAGCTGTATCTGTCGGAGGCGCATATTTCTGGGCATACGCACCGGGCCTTTCAATATTCGTTCCCATTCTTTATCCGCCAGCTGTCTCCCCAGATCTAGTTCCCACTTGTGCCTGAGCGGCTCTAGGGTGATCGCCGTGTGTGTCCATAATGATGCCGCAAACCATCGAATCAGGCGCCGGCCTCTTCCCATGACGTATAAATACTGTATAGTGAGGTGCTGGCTGGGCTCTGCGGTCATGTCTCCTCTCCCCACTTGGCAACTAAGGTCCTAACTAAGGAGTGATAAGTTAAGAATTGTCCCGGTGGTAATCCCCCATCCTCAACCAGCGAGTCATATGGGAGGAGCACTCCATCCCGGTACAGGTCACCCAGAGTCTGTATATCTGCCTCCCGCCAATGTGCAAGCGCAAGGGAGGTGAGCGATCCTGTCCCTCTAGGGGAGCCCTCCAACGGTATTGCCGGCGCATATGGGACCACACTTCTGGTGAGGAATAAGCTCCTACGGAAGCATCGGTATGCCACAGCAAGAAGGAGCGGAGTCGGCATCGCAGCCCTAGTGGCTGGGTGGAAAAGCACCAGCAACTGCTCAAGAGAGCATGGCGGCAGCACGGACGCAGTGTCCTCCCGACCCTTGTCCGCCAACCAGCGGGCTATCCACTGCAATTGGGCCGCTAAGTAATAATGCTCAAAACAGGGTACGGCGAGGCCTCCCTGGTCCGTAGGGAGATAGAGTTTCTTTAGCGACATCCTATGCCTACTGTTCCCCCAGATGAAGTCCCTAAGAAGTCGCGACAGTTTAGCAAAAAAGGCCGCTGGGATATATAAGGGTAGGTTAGAAAAATAATATAGCAGCCGTGGAAGGATCACCATTTTGGACAGCGCCACTCTACCTGTGACCGTTAGCGGCAATGCGTTCCAGAAGCGCACCTTGGACTTAATGGCCGTGAAGGCCCTACCCAGATTGCCGTCAAGTAGGTCCACCGGTTGACGGTAGATCCGGAGTCCCAAATATCGGAAGGTGTCTCCTCTCCACTGTACTCTAGTGCCATTCAAAATGTATCCGGGGTCCTGCCGCCCTTCGCCGAACAGAAAGCAATATGTCTTGGCACTTGAAATCCAATATCCACATCAGTAGCAGCTGGCAGAAAGTGGGGGTGGATGGGTGGGGGATGGGGGAAGGGGGAAGGGAGGCATAGCGGGGGGATATAATAAAAACAAATACAACTTACCTCTTCCGTTGGCCGTCTCACCTAAGCTAATTGGTCTGAGTGCCGTGAATCGGCACTCAGATGGGGACTAGGGGGCTGGGCATGTTTCCCACCAGTCTGTGTAATGCAGCCTGGTAGGGAATATGCTAAGTGTGCATGACTGTTTGACTGGTCCCAAGCAGTCATGTGCACTTAGTGTGCACAAACCACTCCTCCCCCTTTGCCTCCAGCCCCGCCCCGTCCTAACCCAACCCCAAACCGTCAAAAAATAAAACGAAAATAACTAAGTTATTAACATTTTATGTTTTCCTACTCAAAGAGCAGTGGAGTGACGCTCCCCCGCCTTAGCAGAGGAGCCGCCCGATCCACATGGCAAGAACCTTGCTGCAGCAACATTGAAACACAAATGCATAGCAAAAGGCACTGTGAACCACAAAGAAATGATATCTGAAAATCCAAGATGGCCGCCGTCTCTCTACACTCTCGAGAGGTCCGCGCCTGCTGGGAGTCGTAGCCCACTGTCAGTGCACGGCCGTGCAATGCGTGCTCCGTGTGCAGAGCCTGAATCTTATCAGCACCGGCACTCTATGAGATGTTCCTTCTCTGAAGCACTGCTTCAAAGTGCTGCTTCAAAGTGCTGCTCCAAAGTGCTGCTTGTCTGAACACAGACCAGACTAGGAGGTAAGATATGCCTCCAACCCCACTTCCTGATACCTCATAGTTTAGCACTCTTCCTCTTGTACAATATGACTGATGGAGTTGGCTTTTCTAACATGCTTTTTCCTCATCCTGTCATCAACCTTATATCCATTTCTTTGGGTCCGATTACACACTAGCATGATTTCAGTGTAAGCAACTTCTGGATGGCAAACATAATGGAGAGGGACCTTCTGTATAAACTGAATTGCATTCTATACTGAACTAATGATGGTGTATATTGGATGTTAGCATAGAAAATGAAATTGCTAATTTGGATATATTATGTGAAAACGTATGTTCTTCTACAGTCCATGATACAGACAATATGTCACCGCAAACCTGCTGATGCTTGAGCTCAGGTTCCACCGTCTTTGTAGTCCCAGCATGTTAGTTTAAGTTTAAATAGTTTATATTGTATTTATGTAGTGCTTACTCCCCCTGACTAGGCATTAAAGCGCTTTACAGCACGCTACCCAGGAGCACAGAGTTAGTGATCAGTCCATTAGTTGTTGGGGTTAGTTTTTCACACTAAAGGGAACCCTTTCATGCCTTCGTTTCTTTGCAATAATTAGTAACTTAGGTGTGATCATTAGAGGAGACTATGTGAGAAGCAAATACTTGCTTGAATCAATAGATATTGCTATTGCTCCCAAAACGAGTTGTGAGATTTAGACTAGACGAGGCAGGTTGAAGGGAAGCAAAGGTGCATTTAAAAAACATAAGAGATGAAAGCATGAAAAGTTTAAGTGAGGGTCACTTTCTCATGCAGAATTTAAAAGAATATGGCAGACAGATTTTTTTTGCATACTATTGGTGGATGTAGACCTGTTGAAACAAAGAGTTTGTGATGTGGGTTGTATTTTAACTGCCAGTCCTGTCCAAATTAGGTTTAATCCAAAGAAGAAGCTTTGTCGCATACCACAGTATCCATGGCATCTCGAGTGGTGGAAGCAGGAATCCCTCCAATCGGTGCTGCTTATAGCAAAAGGTTTTGGTACCCACTGTAAGTACTGAGTAACCCCCCATTCTGCCTATCACATGCATGGTAGGGATAGATAGCAATGTGTGTTGTGTTGTGATGCCAAGTTATGCTGTCCTACCAAATCCTGCTATAGTTCTGCCTTATATCCTGCCCAGCAGCATGCAGTTTACTGTTGTTGATCTGTGTTCTGCCTTTGATAGCCCCAAGCAACCTGAAAGTCAGTTTGTTTTTGCGTTCTCTTTCAGGATGTCCCAGATAATATGGACTAAACTTCCGCAAGGATATGAAGAGTCATATTTAAAAAAGCTCGTAAAAGAGATTTAGACATGCTGGATCTTACCTGGCAGTCTGCCGTGTCCAGTATGTCGATGATTCGTTGGTTGCTTCTGATTCCTGGATCAATGCAAACCGGACTCTAAATATTTGCTCTCGGAAGTAGCTACCCGAGGACAGGCGGCTGAGGGTGACAAGATTATCTAGGCATGGTATTGATGCCACAAACACCCCGATGGGTTGTAGTGAGACAGAATGGTTGCCCCCAGAATGTTGATTCCAAACCTGGCCCACTCATATCATGGCATTGCACAAACTAGTAGAGAGCAGGGTCTGGTGACTCAGTGGACTAATAGGACCACTACAAGAATCTGTTTGAACCCTGATGGGGCCACTCAGCCTTTCAAAGGAGAAATTTCACTGTTGGTTACCCTGTGTTCGGTGTATAGGTCACAACATTTGGGCCGGTAAAATGCACCTGTCTGGTAATCGCATTAGGGCTGTCCGAAAGCTACCCTGATCTGACACCGCCTCTCAGGTATGCACTCAGATGGGATGGTAGGATACTGGAGGCAGTGGCTATGGGGTCATGCCAGCATTGTGAAACCCTTGCAAGGTTTTGGGGATACCTTAGAACCTTTGCCCCGGTCCGTTAGCGAAACAAGCCGGTGTATTTTTGGAAAAGGAACTGTTGTCTGCTCCTGATACACCACACCCTTCTCTGTACTGCCATGAGAGGGAGGGCGTTGCACTCGTATTGTTGGGACAGGAAAATGGTGATAAAAAGAAACAATTGCCTCCTATTCTTCCGCTGTCGATGCTGTGGTGGTTGTCTACCACAGAGCGTGTGCATTGTTGCAGCCGCCCACCTTGTAGAGGTGTCTAAAAACACTGTTCTTGTGTCGCCCTCACAATTGCTGTACCTCATGCCATGGCAGCAGTGTTGTTAATGACTAAAACTCAGAATATTTCCAGTTCCAAATGGTCAAAGTTTGAAATGTTGAAGATCTCTGGTGCATACATCATGGCACGATGCCCTGTGCTTCCCTCTTCCCATGTCCCTTGATGCCCACCTCACCAAGCCCCGTATTGATTTCACTGACACCCCTTTGCCCTGGTGGGATTTTGTGCCCTATGTTGATGGCTCTTGCCTCGGGAATGTTGAGGGGGCATTAGTTGCTTGCCATGCTGTCAGCCCTTTAATGGAACTTGTTGAGAGTTGATTTCTTGCAGGTGCCCTCTGCTCAAGCTGCTTCTTTATTTTAAATATCCAGGAAACTGTAACTATCATCATTGTTTCAACGTGCACATTTGGGGTTGCCCATGACTTTGCGCTACTGCGGGTGCAACAGGGTTTCTTACGTCTGCAGGGGCTCCACCCAAAACTGGTCCTCTGTTGAAGGTTTGCTGAATTCTCTTGATTCTCTGGCTGTGTTAAGTGTGCTGCCCATCAATACACCCCAATCATCTCAGGAGGATGTGCCCCAAGATGGTGCTGTTGCTGACAGTCTTGCTAAACATGCTGCTGTCTCCTAACTCTGAAATGTATCCGCGCCCCAAACTGCTAGCCCCCTCATGCTCATTTTACAGGATATTGCAGAATGTCAGGATCAGGCCGCTGACGGCGACAAGATTGAAAGGCATCACTCCAGCCCCACTGATGAGCCCCTTCCACGTTCTGCTCATCACTACCACTGCTGCCAAGAGCCGAGGACAGCCCTCTGGAGTCACACAGTGGGCATCAGGACAAAGACCATGCGGGATGAGCTGACAGGAGCTCGCGCCCATGCAAGTGCCCTGCAAAGATTTCTTCAGGAAGCAGCCCCTCCTTCAGATCATGGCTGTGGCCTACAACCCCCATTAGTATGAAGCCCCCCAGCTACGTGATCCCTCTGGGGGTCTACCCGGCATTTCTCGATAATAGCCTGTTGGATTGAATCTTTGTGGGGCTGTGTCAGGAGGGGTTTGCAGTGTGCCGAAAGACCTTGTTATGTTATGGTCACTTAATGTAGCGCAACAACTCACACCTGTAGGTGTAAAGACGTCAAGCTCACTGAGCCACTTCCCATTTCTGAAACGAGCACTCAGTCAAACAAGCATTGGCATAGCCAATAGGTCTCGCCTTTGGGACCTTATACGTGTTTAGCTATGTAACAGTTGCATAACTAAATACTTATAAGGTCCCAAAAGCGAGACCTATTGGCTATGCAAAGCGGCCGCGAAAGTGAAAGTAATCGTGGTAAAGCGCGGCGCGCGCGCCCACGCACATGCACTGTAGCTCTAGGCTGGCCTGGTAGCACTATTTGGAGCCCTCTCAATAAGTCTCGCCAGACCAGCGCATGCGCTGGGTCAGGCGAGACCTAAAAATCCAAGACTGACCTGGGAGTCTAGGATCAGTCCAAGGAGCATCTCTTCTGCTGGCTGTGCTCTCTCATGCACCTCCCCGTCCATTAGGGTTGAGTCAGGGACACTGGGTCCCTCTGAGTGGGAGGAACAGTGGCATGACTTGAAAGTGATAATGACACCCCCATATTACACCTGCTGATCTAGTTGCGCCCCCCGAAGATTTAGGGGCAGATTTACAAGCCCCTTGCGCCACTTTTGCGTCACTTTTCCCATGTTAAAAATGACGCAAAAGTAGCGCAAGGGGCTTGTAAATCTGCCCCTTAGTCTCTTGTCTCTATGACTATTATTTTACGTCAATAACCAGTTTCAGACTTAACTAAAACATGAAGTGAAGTTTTCTTCAGTAGTTTCTAGAGAAAGGGCGGGGCAGACTGCAGACTCTTCCTAGCAGTTCATGTGGTCTGTGTAACGCTGATGGACCGTATACAAGGAGAAGGGGCTGTTTGTGCATTCCCTTAGCTGGCCATCTCATAGTAGCACTGCAGAAATGGAAGCCAGGGTCACCTCAAGGGTGGCCTAGGAGCAAGGGAGCAGCTACAAATTAAAGTACCCCCGGCCCCCACTTCAGTCCATACGCCGAATGTCATTCATCAGCCAAGCGAAGCAAATAAGTCTTACCCACCCTAGCAGATGTCTCTTCATCCCTCCTTCGCCCACCTATCTCTTCACCCTTTAAGCCTTTCATCAAACAATCCATCTATTCATCCATCGTCAGTGATTCATTGATAATATGAGTGTCTGTGCCCGAAGTCCTGCTTAGAAGTCTGCCGCTGGCGCTATAACATGTCAGCACGTCAATTCCCAAGGCAGCGTAGTCTCATGGCTCTTTAATCCACCTCCACACACTCCCTGCCCCTTTATCTCCCTCCTGCAGGTTCCTGCTTTCTCCCTTTGTGACACTGTTCAGTGTTTCTCTTTCTCCTCTTCGTCTTTCCAGTTTGTGTGTTTTTCCCTCTCTTGCTCTCCGGAAATGTCCAATGAGCAAAAATAAGTGTGAGTCCCTAAAAATATGTGCCGGTGCCCCCTCCAGCAACTACGGGCTCAAATTAAGCACTGTCCATCTTTTCATGGTTTCATTCCATCCTTTCACCATTCAATCCATCCTTCCTTTGCCATTCTATCCATCCACCCTTTCACCATTCAATCCATCCATCCTTTGACATTCTATCCATCCACCCTTTCACCATTCTATCCATCCATCCTTTGACATTCTATCCATCCACCCTTTCACCATTCTATCCATCCTTCCTTTGCCATTCTATCCATCCACCCTTTCATCATTAGCCTTCCATCCATCGAACGATTCACCCATCCTTTTACCCACCCACACCTTCTATTTATGCATCCAACCATTAATGTACCTTCATTTTATCATCCACCCTTTAACCCTTCTATCCAGGCCTCCATTCAATCACCCATTCACACACCCTTCCTTAATCCTTCCAATCTGTGTTTCGCCCACCAATGCACATGTTCTTTAGCCTTCCATCTGTAAATTCTTCAACCCTTGCATCTAATCTTTCATCCCGTTGTCTCTTCCTTCATGTAAGGTTCTTCCCTCTATTCGGAAGTCCTTCCTTTCTCTCTGCCTTCCGGCCCCCTTTCTCTCTCTTGTCTCTCTTTTCCTCTTCTGTTTTTTTTGTCTCTATCTGGGCCTTTCTTTACTGTGGTTGGTTTTGCACCCCTCAGCTCTGTTCTGGGTTTCCCTCACTTTGTAGGACAGGCTGACATATAATCAGTTTCTAGTGAACACTTACGCTGCTGGGGCAGAGGGGCCACACCGCCGCTGCCTCGGAGAGCCACGTGGGATGGATGGGCCTCGCGCTGAACAGAGCCCTCTGGTGCCAGAAACTGCAGATGAATGTGGGCAGAGGAAGGAGCATTTCTAGGCCACGACAACAAAAGGCAGCTATCCTGGGGCCCCTTGAAGGGGGTTATATTGCCCCTACAAGCACGGGGAACAGGAAGCAGGGGTACATGGGCGTTCAAATGTCCCCTGATGGGGGCCAGCATCGGTGCGTGGGCCCTTTAAGAGTATTCTCTGCAGCTCCTGCCGATCCATACATGGGGTTTTGCTTCCTACGGTCTTTTGTGCAGGACAAAAATGTGAACATATCGAAAGCAAAGTCTGAATCTGCAGGGACCGGGCGGCAGCAGGCCAGGGCCAGGGCCAGGGCCAGGGCACCCCTTATGCTGCGGACTCTCTGGTCTTCACCAGACCCACGTTCACTCTCCTGGAATGAAGGGTAGATCTTCGGCACAGCAAGACACTGGTGAAAACACTCAACAAGCATTGGTAAAGACAACAAGCCTGACTTGCATTTTGAGGCCTGACAATGATGACATACTCCTTTACCTGGAGAACAAGCCTTCTCTTTAGAATTGGTACCAGCAGGTCACACAGTCAACACACTGTCAAGCCAGACTTATTAGGGCCTGTCCTCCCCGATGTGGGGATAGACTCATTTTATAAAGGCAGAATGAAGAAAGATGCTCTGGTGTGCTGCCTCGGCGGCGTGATCGCCGCATATAGTGAGAACATGAGAGGGGCCCGGATAATCACCCCTATGGTTCTTCAGTCACCTGAGCCCGCAGGTGAGGCCTGTGATCAGCCCCTTTGAACATGTCCAAGCTCGCCTCAAGAACTCCTGTCTGGAATGACTTCTTTACTGCCCACGGGTGCAATTCTTGCATAGCGTGCACTACTGCCCACTCTGTTGTAGTGCATGCACTTACCTCTCTCACTGAGGGCCTGTCAGAGTTTTACTCACATCCAGGAGGGTGGTGGGCCGCTCATCAGTGCACTGAGGGACAGTCAGAGTTTTACCCACGTCCTGGAGGGTGGTGGGGCCGCTCATCAGTGCACTGAGGGCCAGTCAGGGTTTTACCCACATCCTGGAGGGTGGTGGGGCTCGTCATCAGTGCACTGAGGGCCTGTCAGAGTTTTACCCACGTCCTGGAGGGTGGTGGGGCCGCTCATCAGTGCACTGAGGGCCAGTCAGGGTTTTACCCACATCCTGGAGGGTGGTGGGCCCGCTCATTAGTGCACTGAGTGACTGTCAGGGTTTTACCCACATCCTGGAGGATGGTGGGCCGCTCATCAGTGCACTGAGGGCCAGTCAGAGTTTTACCCACATCCTGGAGGGTGGTGGGCCGCTCATCAGTGCACTGAGGGCCTGTCAGGGTTTTACCCACATCCTGGTGGGTGGTGGCCCCGCTCATCAGTACACTGAGGGCCTGTCAGGGTTTTACCCACATCCTGGAGGGTGGTGGGGCTCGTCATCAGTGCACTGAGGACTTGTCAGGGTTTTACCCAAATCCTGGAGGGTGGTGGGCCCGCTCATCAGTGCACCAGGGGCCTGTCAGGGTTTTACCCACATCCTGGAGAGTGGTGGGCCCACTCATCAGTGCACTGAGGGCCTGTCAGGGTTTTACCCACATCCTGGAGGGTGGTGGGCCCGCTCATCAGTGCACTGAGTGCCTGTCAGGGTTTTACCCACATCTTGGAGGGTGGTGGGCCGCTCATCAGTGCACTGAGGGCCAGTCAGAGTTTTACCCACATCCTGGAGGGTGGTGGGCCCGCTCATCAGTGCACTGAGGGCCCGCTCATCAGTGCACTGAGGGCCTGTCAGGGTTTTAGCCACATCCTGGAGGGTGGTGGGCCCGCTCATTAGTGCACTGAGTGACTGTCAGGGTTTTACCCACATCCTGGAGGGTGGTGGGCCGCTCATCAGTGCACTGAGGGCCAGTCAGAGTTTTACCCACATCCTGGAGGGTGGTGGGCCGCTCATCAGTGCACTGAGGGCCTGTCAGGGTTTTACCCACATCCTGGTGGGTGGTGGCCCCGCTCATCAGTACACTGAGGGCCTGTCAGGGTTTTACCCACATCCTGGAGGGTGGTGGGGCTCGTCATCAGTGCACTGAGGACTTGTCAGGGTTTTACCCAAATCCTGGAGGGTGGTGGGCCCGCTCATCAGTGCACCAGGGGCCTGTCAGGGTTTTACCCACATCCTGGAGAGTGGTGGGCCCACTCATCAGTGCACTGAGGGCCTGTCAGGGTTTTACCCACATCCTGGAGGGTGGTGGGCCCGCTCATCAGTGCACTGAGTGCCTGTCAGGGTTTTACCCACATCTTGGAGGGTGGTGGGCCGCTCATCAGTGCACTGAGGGCCAGTCAGAGTTTTACCCACATCCTGGAGGGTGGTGGGCCCGCTCATCAGTGCACTGAGGGCCCGCTCATCAGTGCACTGAGGGCCTGTCAGGGTTTTACCCACATCCTGGAGGGTGGTGGCCCCACTCATCAGTATACTGAGGGCCTGTCAGGGTTTTACCCACATCCTGGAGGGTGGTGGGGCTCGTCATCAGTGCACTGAGGGCTTGTCAGGGTTTTACCCACATCCTGGAGGGTGGTGGGCCCGCTCATCAGTGCACTGAGGGCCTGTTAGGGTTTTACCCACATCCTGGAGGGTGGTGGCCCCGCTCATCAGTGCACTGAGGGCCTGTCAGGGTTTTACCCACATCCTGGAGGGTGGTGGGCCGCTCATCAGTGCACTAGAGAGTGTCAGTGAACTAAATAGTGTATGGCACCCGGTGGAACAGCGCATCAACTTCAAGCTCTGACATTGACTTTCAGAGCTTATCAAGGTAATGCCCCGCGTTATTTGACAAGTAGACTGTCGCCATACATTCAAAAGAGAGCACTTAGATCTAACAATAGATGTGGAGATGAGGCTTAATGGCTGGAGCGGTCGCACTCGCAGCCGGGGAACGGGTTCGATTCTTGGCAGGGATGCTCAACATCCTGTGATTTTGGGCAAATCACTTAACCTTCCTGTGTCTAACAAAAAATGCATGTGTCCGTCTGTAAAGTAACCGGTGCTCATGTAAAGTGCTCTGATACCTTCTGGTTGTGTTCACACTATATAAAAACTAAAATATATATATATATATATATATATCTACCTACTGGCGACCGTCTTCCACTTAAGCTACGGCAGACTGAGTCTTCGTCAGCCTTTAAAATGCAACTCAAACCATGGCTATTTGACTCTGGCTAGTCCTCCCTCCTTTCGGCTCGCCTATGCTGTCTGCTAGAGCGCCGAGACTCTTCTGTTGAAGCAGCCGAGCGCTTTATCAAGTGTCATTTGATTGATTGAAATAGTGGATGCACTCTCTAGTGACGAGAGTGCTAAGTACCTCATCTGAAGCGTAAAGTTTTATCTCCAAAGCCTCATTGACTCTCACCTATACTGTCTGATAGAGCGCCGGGACTCTTCTGTCGCAGCAGCTGAGCGCTTTATCAAGTGTCATTTGACTGATTGAAATCGTGCACGCACTCTCTAGTGACCAAGGTGCTGGGTGCCTCATCTGAAAGGTAACGCTTTACCTCCAAAGCCTCATTGACTCTGGGGTAGCCTGGTCGATTGCTCAAGGCCTGGCTTAAAGGAGGAGGTGTGATGGCTGAGACCAGCTACAGAATAACACAGCTGATTAGCACACACTCTGCACATCAGAGAGATGTGGGAGAAATAAATAACCCTTTAATAACAGAGCAGCTAAAGTAGTAGGAACAGTGTAAATCAGAAGTCTGTAGCTGTAACCCTTTCAGATACAGTCAGGTCGTAGCAAGGGGCCTGTCCCTAGTGCCGGCGCTGAAATTAGCTACTGTGCGCCATGGAGATACCGTTGCGCCATAGTGCAAGGGTGTCTCCGTGAGTCAAGCATAGGTTTTGTACTAGAAGGATATCCTTCCAGTACAAATTATTATTCTTAGACTCATTTTAAACATGCTCCCACTTTGTATGTGTAGTGTACAGGGCACCACACATGTGAAGTCGACAAAAAAAAAGCATTTCTCCTTCATAGCGCCTGGTTGAAGGGTGCGCTATTTCTGATGCTAAACCCTGTCAACCTTCTTTAGTAAATTGGGTTTAGCCTCAGAAACCTTGGGTGGTTACATGGGAACACCCATGGTACGCCCCTTGGCGCTCTATGCGCGGCTTCGCATTACTTTCACGTTATTTCCAGCCCTAAACAAGTTTTGAACACAAAAACGTTAAGGTATTCACATTAGTCAGTTAGTTCCTGTTTATATTTGACATGTTTTATTTAATTTTGCATTCCCTAAGAGTGTCAGCTATTTACAGGTTGTGCTTCTGTATGTTTTTTAGTGCAGCACACCACCCTCGGATAGGGCGCACTTTGAACTGAGCTGCCTCCATGTTTTCACAGCAGGCCACGATTGAGCACTCAAGTTGAGGCTGAAGTCAGTGTGAGGTTCTCAGTGTGCCTGGCATTGGGTCAGAAGGTGACCATTCAATCCTTGGCCTCTCTGCAGAAGCAACTGATTAAATGTCTCGTATTCCGGTTGCAATTGTGATTCTGTGCAAATGTGCGTGAAGTAGGTACAGTGTTGACAAAACATTGACCAAGTTAACCCCTTTGCTGCGGCGGAAATTCCGCCGCAGCGCTGAGGGGTGCGGGGGGGGGCAGCGCGGTGGCGCGGTGCTCATGACGGAGCCACTCCGTCATGAGCCACGGTTGAGCTGTGCTCATGACGGAGTGGTTCCATCATGACTCTGCCCACGGCGCTAATCGCCCGCACAGGCGGGGAATTAGCGCCGCGTGGGCGGCGCGGCCGCCAACGGCCGCAGCATGACGGAACCACTCCGTCATGAGCACACGGCAACCGTGGCTCATGACGGCGTGGTTCCGTCATGAGCACGGAACGAGTTAAAGAAAATGCAGTGCTGACAGGTGAGTGGGTATGCGGTGTGTTTGGAGGGTGGTGAAATGAAGGCGGATCCAGGGTGTGCATTCAGGAGACAGTGAAAAGAGGGGGCTGAATAGGAAAGAAAGACGGGGTAAGATAGCACACGGAGGAGATGTGGAGTGAAAAAGGGTGCACATGTCTAGGACTGAGTGAACATAACAGGAGTGTTTGAGACACTCTGAAGACCACGACTCCTTCCACAGCCCTCAATAATGTTTAATTCATAGTCTCACAATTTCAGAATCGAAACATTTTCAATATTATTTACAAAGAATATTGTTGTTACTCAAATTATCTTAAACAGCCAACACCCATTGGCAAAAGCAACAGACCTGGGTAGTTTTAGGTGTATGCCAGTCGTTGTATTATATATTCTGAATGCTAAAACAATGCTTAGAGGGATGAAAATACCAGTCGCCCGGCACACCATGGGAATCACAGAAATTTAGCTTGGGTGTAAGCCACACCCTTAATTACGTAGGCCATGCACCTTTTAGAGGCACCCCACTTTTTTCATCCCACTTAAAGCCCTGCCTTCATCCCTAGGTAAGGCACGCTCGGGGTACTTCAAAGGTAGGCATAGAGCTTAGAGGACCCGATGGTCCTTCAAAGTCCAAATATGTATACAGGACCATCATAGTCAAAAACATCCTATGCTAATAGACCCTCCTGGTGTTCGCATCCACCCCGAGGCTCGAACCTTGGTTTCCAAGCTCCAAAGTCGGCAGTCTAGCCGCGAGACCACATCCTCTCCCCCTATCACACCCCTATAAATCTTCTCAGACCCATCCTTGGGTCTGTTGGCATGTATATAGTTCCATGGTGAGTGCGTGTGCTGGACTCTTGTGAGCAGTGGTCGAAGTGGAGGAAACAAAGTAAGGGAACTGGGGACGGAGAATCAGAGGGCGGGAATAACCCAAGGATTGGATCAGTGGGCGGAGCCAGAGGTGTGGCCAGAATGCGCAAATATCCCAATTTTTAGTATTTGTTTGGCATTTCACTGCCCAGTTTAATCACCCAATGGATACACATGATTATGTAAGGTTATAATGAGTTCTCGGGTATGTAGGTGAAACAAGTAGGGAGCTACGTATTCGGATTTTAGAGCATAAATCTGCTATCCGAACCAAAAAAGCAAACGCCCCGCTGACAGAACACTTTAATCTAATGAACCACACTTGTGATCAGTTTCAATGGTTTATTTTGGAGAGAATATTTGTCAATAGAAGAGGGGGTGACCCTGATACTACCAGGAAAAAGAGAGAGCAGTGGCACATTTGTTATTTAAATACAGTGGACAGGGGACTCAACACGAAAGAAGATTGGATGAGTATTATTTCCACATAGATACCGTAATGCAATGCATAAAACCGGGGGAGGTCTTTACCTGAAGCAACACTAAGATTGTATTGTTTTGAGACTCATTTTTTTGCAAAATGTTGTTTACCTATACATTTGATGTATTCAATATCGGGGATAATGGAGGGCAATTTGAAAAGTCATGTCCGTATGTTCATATTGGGTTAATACATTTTATGATGTTAAGTTGATACACTTTATTATGTTATATTTTATTCCGATGACGGCCAATTCGATAATGCTTTTCAGATTATATGTCACCAAGGAGGTTGTGCAATATTTTCTTACATTGATGAAAAAACTTTTTTCCAATATGCTATGCAACTGCATTAAGAATTCTAATGACTGTTTGGAGTTCACAGATAGGAACAATAAAGTTGTATTGTAATACGATTTAAACTATGACGAGAAACAGGGAGCTCTACGTAGAATGCATTCCAAAAAAAAGCAACAGCGTTTAACTCATCTAATATACGCGTGCGAGTGCACATAGTTTTAAATATCACACGCAAACCATACGCTTCCCTAATATATAAAGCTGTGATCGATTGTAAACATTCGACATAATAAAAAAAACACACCATTTAGAGTAGAGATATAATCCAACTAGAAGCCACGTAATTGGACTTTCGATAAGAATCCATACGTGAGCGGCGACACGTGATTAATTGAGCCAATCATGAGAGTCGAGTCTTTCTAACAAATAGCCGAACAGGTTAGATAATCTAAGAACAGACGGAGCAAGAAGACTCCATACCGGTGGAATAATTTGCAAGCCGTAAGGTAAGACTCGGCAATCTTATTAACACAGAGACTCAGTCAGGCAGCGCGGCCTCGATGCAATCGTATTACAGGCATTTACCAGTGAGAACAGTTTGGTCTCGCGGTATCACATGGTTCCTTTGTATTTTTTAGGGACTTGATAGGAGACGCTATACAAGGGTATGCCAAACGGACCCCAGTCTCTGACAATTTTATCTACTAAGAAACACGCCACGTGATGCTACGTTAGCGCATCTATACATACCGGTAAGCGCATTTTGTCATTGTAGCCCGATAAAACGAATTGAGGCTATCTCAATAATAACCTATGCCGTTATGTTACTCCACAGCAACTGAAGTCTGTGTACTTTGGCCAATTGAAACAAATACACTGTACCAGTACGTAATCCTTCCTCCAACAATCATCTCAGGAAGTAAGCTCTAAGTAGAGGGCAGAATTGATAAAGGTGAGGAAACTATTATGTGAGCAGTATACAATACGGGGGGCAGCAACTTGGCTAATACGTGGAGGTAGAGTTTCCATATTTAGAGCCATCTACAACCGAAATGCCCGATATCAAAGTAGTAAAAAAATGTAGTCACACAAACCACTATTTACTGTGATTAGACGGAGCGTTTAAAGGTTGTCCAAACAGATTTGATAATATATTGGGTAATTGTAAAGTATAAGACAATCATGTTAAATAGAGGCCAACAAGGTTAGATGAATTGATATCTCTCTAGTAGAACCTCTATTTAGTTTATTAATAGCACTTATGTCTTTCTAGGTTCGAAATTGAGCCGGAAGCAACTCAAGCCTATAATTTGTCTTGACAAAGATGGTCATATAAAGTCAAAACCATCGAAACGCGTCGACGCCAAAGATATATACAATCCAAGGGACCGCCGTAGAGAATTGGAGATAGTAGTGGGTCACATATATCCCAAATCACGGTGTAAAAATCACGGTCATTCAGGATGTGTCATAAATGACAAAGTCCATTGTCTGTGTTTGTTTTCTGTTATGCGGGCTCATAACAGTTTGTGTTTTGTAATTTTTATTTCCAAATGTATAACATGAATGAAGATATGAAGTGATTGTTTTTAATATGTACTGTATTGATTGATTTAGGATTTTTTATTGTAAACCCTTTTTTAATAAATGTGATATAATTCTGGAACCTTAGTTATATATGTGTGATATTTTAATAGGATTGTACCATTGAGTGGTTACATTGGGATTGCCTTGCTGATACTTATAATGAGTTATTGACATTAAAATACATTCCGAAAGTGGGATATACTTCTAATCACAGAATGTCCTAAATACAACAAAATGTGGAAGCACAAGCCATTTATCTCCGAGCCATGGAGTTTCTGTTATCAGCACTTCTCCCTTTTTCCACAACAGCAGTTCAAACATGAATGGCAAAATATCCTAGTTTGCAAATGTTTTCTATATAATTATGGCTCTGCCATATTTGCCTCATAATGCAAGATCTGCAGCATGATCTGACCATTTAAACTAATAAATTGTTTGTAGCTCAAACGTATCAAAAGTTAATTATAAATGTGACTTGTGTTGCTGCGGAGTGGATGGCCTATTGCAAAGGTTGACTGATCACCTTTCTCACTGCTACATTTGTATGTTACATTGGTACTAATAAGGCAAAATCTTTCTAGAGACGGTTAGCGTGGGTACACATATCAAAATAATAAAATGTCAGAAAATATACTGCATTAAGCTGCAGCCTTTTTTTGTGGCATAATTTTGTCCTCCTTTGCTGCATAATTAATTCCAGTGGCCCCACAGCAGGTAGCACATGTTAAAAGTGCTTGTGAATGAAGCAGAGAGATTGTAAAGTTTGCAAACTTAGTTTGGTGTGAGTGCAACTCCTGCATTGCCAATTCCTGGTGAGTTGCAGCTACTACTGTTGAAACAAGGCCAATGGAGTTACCTGTGCATTAATGTTTGTTGGTGCCCCCCAATGACCACCTCCGCCACGGATTCCCTCACTACCTCCCTTTAACAGTGCCCTTCAAGTCTCCATAATCACACTCTCTCTCAGTTGCATTTAATTTGATTTACAGCGCCACTCATGCCATTGTAGGGTGTCAAAGCACTTTACATCACGATACACATTACACAATCACTGTATGGAAAATGTTACATAAGACTAAGGACTACAAGGTGTAGGAGTCACATGACAACCATACTAGTAGGCTGTATAGTTTAATAGTGATTGGTCTGGAGAAACACAAACTCATAATTTAAAACGTAATACCATGGTTGGGGGTTTTCTTTAATAATCCGAATTGATTTCTATCCAAATGAACACTCTTTGCAACATTTTACAGCGCCACTCATACCATTGTAGGGTGTCAGAGCCCTTTACATTACGCACATTACACAGATACAATCAATATGTGTGTAAATCACTGTATATAAAATGTTACATAAGACTAAGGACTACAAGGTGTAGGAGTCACATTTCAACTATACTAGTAGGCTGTATAGTTTAATAGTGATTTGTCTGGAGAAAAACAATCTCATAATTTAAAACATAATACCATGGTTGGGGGTTCTCTTTAATAATCATAATTGATTTCTATCCAAAAGATCACTCTTTGCAACATTAGGATAATCAAAGAATAGGGGGAAAACATAACACTCTAACTTATACCTTGCAGTTTGTATGCAGCTCTTAGATTACAGTTAATAGCTCACTGTTCTATGTTAGGATTGTAACTTCTAAACTGCAAGTAACAAAAGGATCTCTCTGACCAAAGCAGTAGCCCACTGACCTATTTATATTATGTGCACTCTGTGATCTGCATGGTACATGTTCTTTGCAGCAGGCACATTAACCCTCTGAGCTACCTTTCCATGAGTAAAAACTTCCACTAGACAAAACTCCGATCTCTCTATAGGAAGAACATTAATCACCAGTCATTATGTCATCATGACATTTTTATTGTTGCCGAAAATTGCTGGAGGCCACGAAGGGGGCAGCAAGCGCTTTTAAAACCATAATATACTTGCAGAAATGATGCCTCCACCCAAAGTCAGCACCCGGTGCGGTCACACCGGTTGCACCGCCCTAGAGCTGGCCCTTCTCAAGGGTCCTGTGACCTCAGTGACAGAGTCACTGTTGCTCTAGACTAGTGTGCTGCTGCATAGGCCTTCCCGCAAGACTGGAGGTGAACTTCAGTATGGATTGTGGTGGACAAGCCTTGAAGGTTAACCTACACTTGTCATGCTTGGGTCCACCTGCTGGTGCTAAGACACCAGGGCTTCTAAGGTCTTGCGAAGCCTTCTAAGGTCTACCATGGGATTGTGCTCTCTCAGGAGAGTGGTCTGGTGGACTGGATAGTAAGGCTAAACCTGGTTCCCCAGTTCCAAATTCAGCAGCTTTGGCCATAGTGCCACATCCTCTCCCCCACTGAACACCATACTGCCCCACTGAGAAAAACTCAGACTGCCTTCAACTACAACCCAATTGTTGCCGGCAATAAACACCTGGATGCGGCTCAAAGAGCAATATGCGGCCTACAAAAAAAAGTAACATCATCTTGGAAAAAGCAAACACTCATAGGGATTGCAAAAATTTAGCAAACCATGTGAAATGTAAGCAGGAACTACATGGTTACCTTAACGCTTTTACACTCACTATTCATAAGTCAGTGATCTCTTTTGCCTCAAAAGTTAAGGACATGACTACAGGGTCCTGTCCATTGCTTCTATCCCTACAAAACGTAAGCAGTATGGTAAAAAGACCACATCCTGAACGCAGAGCCGCAGTACACATTTTGATTTCCAATCCATGCTTTGCAGTACCTCCAGGATTGGTGCACTAGTTCCAATCTCAGGGAAAACAAAGACAAGAAAACAAACAAAAAATAGCGCTTTACTTTGTAAAAGTGGCGCTAATGTGTTTGGGCGTGAATAAAATCAATCTGGCCAGTTTGCTACCACTCTGTCTTACTTTATTTATTTTTCATATTTTTATCTTTTTATTCCCGATGCTTACTTTGGAATTAAAATGTCAAAAGAATACGACACTTCCAGGAAAAGTGTTTTTCTTGCTTGGATCCATTTCACAGGGGAGCAAATAAAAGAATGGAGAGGAAAGAGAGTGAGAGTCCCTTCTTGAAGTCACGGTTTTCAGTAAGAGAGGAACTGCTAGACAGAAAGAGAGGGGACAAGGGGAAGAGGGAAAGAGTGAGGGGGCAGATGAAACAGCAGAGCACAAGTGGACACGGTCTTTGTCTTCTCTGGGCAAGAAGGAAAAGACAGAGTCCTGATACTTCTCTGCCGCCCCGCCCGTCATGAACGCCAGGAACGCCCAGCTTTATTTAGAAGCGATGGCGATTTCTTGCGTCCTGGGACGCATCTTCAAAATAAATAAGTAGGGGAACGGAATCTTTGGAATTTAAGAAGTAGGGGCACGCCGTGCCCTGCTGATCCCGCCCACTTCGACCGCTGCTTGTGAGCTTTGGGGACACAAACTCAAAGCGGTCCGGGGCGAGCAGTGTGAGGCCTTGTGGCGCCTGGACACTAAGCGCGCCTGAGAAAAGCACTCAGTATGTCACGTCATCTGCTCTGAAACGTTCAGGAATGTTGGAAATAATATACACTTTGCCTGCAGCGCGCTGTAGTTTGTTATTTTGGGCATTACGTCAAGAAGTAGTGATAAACATTGTAACAGTCGTTTTTGCAAATATCCACCCATCGGCGGGGAAATAAATCTGCCATCAGTGGAAACACCCTGAGCGAATTACCGCCTTCATATTGTGGTGTGTGATAGTGACAATACCACCGGTGATGGATCCTCCAATGGACTGCCTCACTATGAGGTATTACCACCTCACTCACTGTTGTGTGGCGTCATGGTGGTGTGATACTGCCTCACTATGGTGTGATACCGCCTCATGGTGGTGTGATACCGCCTCACTGTGGTGTTATACCGCCTCGTGCTGTGATACCGCCTCACTGTGGTGCTATAGCGCCTCATGGTGGTGTGATACCGCCTCACTGTGGTGTGATACCGCCTCATGGTGGTGTGATACCGCCTCACTGTGGTGTTATACCACCTCATGGTGGTGTGATACCGCCTCACTGTGGTGTGATTCCACCTCAGTCTGGTGTTATGCCGCCTCAGTCTGGTGTTCTACCACCTCACTATGGTGTGATACCGCCTCATTGTTGTGTGATACCACCTCACTGTGGTGTGATACTGCCTCACTGTGGTGTGATGCCGCCTCACTGTGGTGTGATGCCGCCTCACTGTGGTGTGATAACCACCTCACTGTGGTGTCATAACGCCTCACTGTGGTGTCATACCCTCTCACTGTGGTGTCATACTGCTTCACTATTATATGATACTGAATCAATGTGGTGTTCTATTGCCTCACTATTGTGTGATACCGCCTCATTGTGGTGTTATACTGTCTCACTGTCGTGTAATACTGCCTCACTGTGGTGTTATAATGCTACACTATTGTATGATACTGCATCACTGTGGTGTTATATTGCCTCACTATTGTGTGATACTGCCTCACTGTGGTGTGATACTGCCTCACTGTGGTGTTATAATGCTACACTATTGTATGATATTGCATCACTGTGGTGTTATATTGCCTCACTATTGTGTGATACTGCCTCACTGTGGTGTTATATTGTCTCACTATTGTGTGATACTGCCTCACTGTGGTGTGATACCGCCATGTTGTGGTGAGGCAGTGACAGTACTACCGGTGATGGATCCTCCAATGGACTGCCTCACTACGGTGTATTACCGCCTCACTCACTGTGGCGTGGTACCACCTCACTGTTGTGTTAACCCGCCTCACTGTGGTGTGATACCATCTCACTGTGGTGTTTTACTGCCTCCCTGTTGTGTAATACTTCCTCACTGCGGTGTGAAACGGCCTCGCTGATGTGTGATACTGCCTCACTGTGGTGTGATTCGGCCTCACTGATGTGTGATACCGCTTCACAGTAGTAAGATACGGCCTCACTGTTGTGTGATACCGCCTCACTGTGGTGTGATACTGCCTTGCTGTGGTGTGATGCTGCTTCACTGTTGTGTGATACCACCTCACTGTTGTGTGATACCACCTCAGTCTGGTGTTATGCTGCCTCAGTCTGGTGTTCTACCACCTCACTGTGGTGTGATAAGGCCTCATTGTTGTGTGATACCACCTCACTGTTGTATAACACCACCTCACTGTGGTGTGATACCACCTCACTGTGGTGTAATACTGCCTCACTGTGGTGTGATACCGCCTCACTGTGGTGTGATAACCGCCTCACTGTGGTGTCATAACGCCTCACTGTGGTGTCATACCCTCTCAGTGTCATACTGTCATACTGCTTCACTATTGTGTGATATCGCCTTACTGTGGTGTTATAATGCCTCACTATTGTGTGATACCGCCTCATTGTGGTGTTATACTGCCTCACTGTCGTGTAATACTGCTTCACTGTGGTGTTATAATGCTTCACTATTGTGTGACACTGCCCCACTGTGGTGTTATAATGCCTCACTATTGTGTGATACCGCCTCATTGTGTTGTTATACTGCCTCACTGTCGTGTAATACTGCCTCACTGTGATGTTATAATGCTTCACTATTGTATGATACTGCATCACTGTGGTGTTATATTGCCTCACTATTGTGTGACACAGCCTCACTGTCGTGTTATAATGCCTCACTATTGTGTGATACCGCCTCATTGTGGTGTTATACTGCCTCACTGTCGTGTAATACTGTGGTGTTATCATGCTTCACTATTGTATGATACTGCATCACTGTGGTGTTATATTGCCTCACTATTGTGTGATGCTGCCTCACTGCAGTGTGATACGGCCTCAATGCAATGTGATACTGCCTCATTGTGGTGTTATACTGCCTCACTGTTTTGTAATACTGCCTCACTGCAGTGTGATATGGCCTCAATGCAATGTGATACGGCCTCACTGTGGTGTGATACGGCCTCAATGATGTGTGATACCGCCTCACTGTGGTGTGATACTACCTTGCTGTGGTGTGATGCTGCTTCACTGTTGTGTAATACCGCCTCACTGCGGTATGATGCCGCCTCACTGTGGTGTCATACTGCTTCATTGTTGTATGATACAGCCTCACTGTGGTGTGATACCACCTCACAGTAGTAAGATACCGCCTCGCTGTAGTAAGATACCGCCTCACTGTAGTAAGATACCGCCTCACTGTAGTAACATACTACCTCACTGTGGTATGATACCGCCTCACTGTGGTGTTATACCACCTCACTGTGGTGTGATGCTGCCTCACTGTTGTGTGATACGCTTCACTGCGATGTGATACCGCCTCACTGTAGTAAGATACCGCCTTATTGTTGTGTGATACCGCCTCACTGTGGTGTGATACCACCTCACTGTGGTGTGATACTGCGTTGCAGAGGTGTGATGCTGCCTCACTGTTGTGTGATACCGCCTCACTGTGGTGTGATACCGCCTTACTGTGGTGTGATACTGCTTGACTGTGTGTTGATACCGCTTCATTGTTGTGTGATACCTCCTCACTGTGGTGTTATACTGCCCGACTGTAGTGCAATACTGTCTCACTGTGGTGTGATGCTGCCTCACTGTTGTGTGATACCGTCTCACTGCGGTGTGATACCGCCTTACTGTGGTGTGATACTGCTTGACTGTGTGTTGACATCGCTTAATTTTTGTGTGAGGCTGCCTCACTGTGATGTGATACTACTTGTTTGTGTGTTTCATTGTTGCGTGATACCACCTTAGTCTGCTGTTATGCCACCTCAGTCTGGTGTTGTACCACCTCCCCTCAAGCTATGCAACTTTAACTCCATGAGGGATTTCCGCAGGCTGGTCTGCTGGTTCAATCATGTGGGATTATTTAAAATCTCAAGTCAAACGTCAGAGGCCTCAATGCGCCAGCGAAAAGATTGCAAGTCCTTTCAAGATTAAGGGGCTCTAAAAGCATTATCTGCTTGCTGCAGGAGACCCACTCATTGGGCCAGCATGCACTCAGCTTATGTCATCAGACTGTCAGAAGAAGGAGGGAGTTGCCATCTTGAGCTCAAACACAAGTCAAGGGGGGATCAAGGGAATATGTGACGTTACAACGCATGCCATTACATCGCATGCCGTTGCAACGCCAACGTTTACATAGACTTTCAGTCGAGGGGAGCGCTGGAAGTTGGAATAGATTAATTTTCTATTCCAACTCCAGTGTATGCAACAGTAGGGAAGGAGTTGGAGTTAAATCCAACACCTTCTACCCACTGTTGCACACCTTTTTCGTTGCAACGCCATGCAATGTAATGGCGTGCGTTGTAACGGTTGCGTAGTAAAGGCTGTTTTCCCCACGCAATACATTTACAACGCGGCACTTACAACGCGACTACCATTACCGCGCATAGCCTTTACCACGCATGCCTTTACAATGAATTTCATTGTAAAGGTATGAACCATAAAGGCATATGCTTCTTACAGGTGGTAAAGACATGCGTGGTAAAGGTAATCAGCGTCTCTACCGCATTCAGCTGCAACGAAGACAAAGAGACCCTCTGCAGCTGAAAGGAAGGATGCACAAAGGTGAAGGGATACACGTCAGTCTGCCACTTCTGCTTGAAAAATTCAATAAAAAAGGCCTGCGCTTCAGCCTCGACCAAATGGAACTGGTACGGCCTCGTCCCCCCTTTTCCTGAGATAGGTATCAGGGAATGCACACAAGGGCGCTTTTAAGGCTCTGGGACGAAATTGGGATCGGTAGTAGGTTTCAGGGCTGGAGTGGGGGTGGGTTAGGTTGGTGCAGCGCCGGGTCCGGTGTTAGGGATCAGCGCTGTAGTTTTTTTTTTTAGGGCTGGGGTGGGGGGTGGAGGGGGTTGCATCAGGGTATGGTTTTAGGGCTCAGGGCCGGGATTGGGATCAAGAGTAGGTTTGTGGATGCCAGCCAGGTGTGGGATTGGGGTTGGGTAGTGGAAGGAGCATGTTTTCTGGCTCAGGGCTGGGAAGGGGGTTTGTTCGGCCGAGGCTGAGCCGGGGCGGCGGCAGGGGACCGGTTTTAGGGCTCGGGTTTTTTTAGGGCTGGGGTCGTGCCGGGCTCAGAGATTTAGGGTTTTGGGCTTGGGCCTGTTTTTTTTTGTAGAGCCAGGGGCCTGCTGGGTTGCGCCAGTGGCGGTTTTAGGGCACAGGGCTGTGGACAAACCTTTACCACGCATATGCCTTCACCATTCATGCCTGTGCAATGAAATGCGTGGTAAAGGCATATTCATTTTAAAATCCTGCCTGGCAAAGATAACGCGTGGTAACGGTACCACGTTGTAACCACTGAGTTGTAAAGCATGCGTGGTAATCGCATGAATAGTTCCATCATACAAACCTTGTCGATGGGCTAAATCAAGGGAACTACACTTTTTTGGTGGCTTTAATATAGTTCCCAAATGAAGGTCAAGAAAATTCTTAAGAGCTGTGATTTCCAGTGCAAAAACCACAGGGTGATGGATGGAACGTTTGAATTAATCTAAGCCACTGGCAACTGCTCTGGCCGCATCCCAATCCATCGTTCTTTTGCTCACTATGCCACCGTAGTTTGGACCCAGCCATAGGCAAGTCAGTCTTGACCCTGCTCCTAGTGGGAACAGTCCAGCCCGAACTGCCAGGCCAGGTCCTCCCTGAACTGGAACACGAGCAAGCCAGGACCGGTTCTGTCCTGTCTAGGGCTCTTCATCCAGGTATAGCTTGGTTTCAGTGGCACAGTGAGCCCGGTAACCACGTCTGGGCATAACTGGTGCACTTAGGGCTGCAAATGCAAAAACAACAAGGTGATGTACAGAATGCTTGAATCAATCTCAGACCCTGCTCCTTATGGGATCAATCCAGCCCGAACTGCTAGGTCCAGTACTCCCTGAACCAGAACACAAGCAACCTAAGACCAGTTTGATTCCCATTATCAAGCGGTCTCTGGATAGGGGAGCCCTTAATCTAGTCATGGCTTCCGGAATGGACAGATCAGTGCAAAGATAGGGGCTAGAAGAGGCACTCTTCTTACAGGCAAGGCATGGCTTGCGGATGTTGGACTGGCAGATATGTGTATATATTATCAGTGTGGACATTTCATTTGACTTTGCAGCGCACAGGACATTTGCCACGTTGGGCCACTTCCTTTGTGTTTCTCCTTAGTGGACAGCGTAAGAGATGTGGAGATCGAAATAAGAGCGATTTCAGACCATTCTTCTGTACACTTCAGCTAACATATTCCCAAACACCACTCGCACACAGGGATGTAGAGGCTGAGGGGCGGTCCCCTGATAAGTCAAGTACCAAGACTAATGTAGCAGGGGCTCTGCATTGATTCTCCTGGAGAATGACCTAGAGGGGAGGGGACACACTTTCTATGGGACTCACTAAAGGCACACATCAGGGGAACTCTGATATGTGCTAATAACGCTAATAAAGACAGGAATGAAAAACAAATTGAACTTGAAACCTAAGTCAAAAGTGGGAGAAGGTGCACAGAAAGCCAGTGGCCCAGTCAGTTTGGCACAAATGCACTACACTGGCTACTGTAAGGATGGGAACAGTGCAGGGAGGCTTCTGGCCTGTAAGCTGAGAGCCAAAGTGACAAGAGTAGTGTCCAATAGAGTGGAGGACATTAAAGAGACATTCAAAAATATCCATGGTGAGTTATATTCCATAGAAGAGTGGTATGTAAAAGGGTTCACACATTATCTTCAGGGCACTGCATTAACAAGGCTAGCAGATGCTCAAGTTGCCTCCCTGGATAAACGTATCACTATCGATGAGGCAATGACTAAGATCTCAAAATGACATTTGCATAGGACCTTCGGGCCAGATGGGTTTTGCAAGATTTACTGCCACACACCTGTACTGGTTCTTCCATGTTTATTTAACCCATTGGAGAGCCTGGATCGATAACTGAATCGATTAAGGACGCCTCTATGGCTGTGCTTCCCAAACCGAGGAGGGACCGGATTCTAATTCATCATACTGACTGATTTCCTTGCTGAATGTAGATGCCAAGATCTTTACTGGAATATTAGCCAGTAGATTGGACCCTACCAGGCAGAAACTGCTCAGACAGCAGCAGGCGTATCCACCACACAATAGACAATATTACAAGAGCCAATAAGAAAGCCGCTCTGCTATCTG
The DNA here is from genome assembly GCF_964204655.1 of Triturus cristatus. Classification (NCBI taxonomy): domain Eukaryota; kingdom Metazoa; phylum Chordata; class Amphibia; order Caudata; family Salamandridae; genus Triturus; species Triturus cristatus. Next base: position 78,307,371 of record NC_140591.1, on the reverse strand, counting down.
GCGAATCAGAAAGAAGATGCAGGCCCTTCCTCGTTGAAGCTTTGGGCAAGACTTGGCCATCAAAGTGGCAACCACCAAGGAGCATGCATGAGAATTTCCAACAAATACTCGCCAGGTTTGTGTGCGCAGGCAACAGACCACGCTTAGTGAGGACAGCTCTGCTCATCCCATTAGGGGACGGAGGGGTAGGCATCCCATACACCGTATCCATGCAGCCAATTGCGATATTTAGTGGAGTTGAGTAGGACCGAAAGCAAAAAATACTGGTGCTGACGACCCATTTGAAAAATTCCAGGGCTTCCGCAAAAGCATAGATCATGGGCCTTTATTCCTCCACCATAACACAGTTACCCTGATGTCTAGGGAGACAGAACTTCAGAAAAAGGACCTCTCCATCTCCACTCACACCGTTTATTGTAATCCGGAATTAGAAAGGGCACAGTACACATGTTGGCAAGAGGTGGCATGAAAGAGAACTGGGGACTTCTTTAACAAGGGTGGCTTAAGTCTTCAGAGTGGGCCAAGACAGAGTATTGGAAACCAGAAACTGAAAGACTGAAGGTCCAGGTTTATCGCCTTTGCCTTGCCCTGGCCTCGTGTGAGGTGACACAAAGACAATGCAAAGGGTTCTGCAATATTTACAAAGCCATACAAAGGACGAGTTGCATCACCTTGTGTGGCTTTGTAAAGACATAGAACGCAGCAAAGCGATTTGCTCTGCGTTACGTTATATATTTCAAGCTAGGAGGCGTTCCATGGGTGGAACATGGGTGCTCCTGTGCATCCACCCATTGATTGGAGCATTCCCAGATTTGCTAAAGCTAGTAAACCTGGAAATGCCTCAAAAGGCTACGCTTTCCCCGGTGAGAGTAATGAGGAAAATGTCTTTATTTCTCCTCATTACTTCCTCTTTTTGTGCGTTATGCATCAAACATAGAAAGAGGAATACATCTCTAAGGATTGTTATGTGCAGGAAGGTGAGCCAACAATCCTGCTGTGAGCCAGGCACCTTTGCAGTGTGCGGCCTACATTGGTGCTAGGCAACACACACCATTTCTGCTATGTCTCTCTCTTCCACGCAGTGCAGCAACTTCGCTTGCTGTCCTGCGATGCGTGAAAGATTAATAAAGATGCCCCTAAGTATCTGGCACCGGCTGATGCATAAATCGTCTAGACGTCAGACGGGCAGGCCGCTGACACCATTCGAGAAATGGCTGATTATGAAATCAGATGATAAACACATCTTACCAGACATAATGAGTTTCTCAACCACTCCACTCTACATTTGAAAACACCAGGGCAGAAAAGGTGGAAATTAAAAATAGGGAGACAGCTATCGGGAAAAGAACGGGAAGAGGTGAGTTCCAGAGCATGGGCGTGTGCAGGCAGTGTGTCCCATAAGGAAACTCTGACTGAAGACCTGATTACAGTCTTGGAGGATTGTGTACTCCGTCACAAACACAGGTATCCCGTCCGCATTATTACAAGTTCCATAGGATGTAATTGAATTGTAAGACAGCAGACGAGATAAGTGTCACGCTTGTGACGGAGTAACCCTGTCCACCAAGATCGTGATCAGACCCATTAGAGTCCAACCTAATAGTAGTGCACGCCTGAAATGATTCACATATGGGGTAATACCAGGAGCAGCGAATTCTGTACTTCCCGTGTCGCTGTCCCAACTTTAAGAGATACTAGGACAGAGGGGCAGACGACATTGGTTTAATGGTCACCAACACCAACATCATCGACTTCCCACGTATGCTCTATTGACCTGAGCATAGCTGACCGACAATCCTACCTGCTGAGTCCTCCAGGGGTAAGATAATTACACCTCTTTTATGTGCTGCCAAGCAGGTGATTGTAGCCCAGTGAGGTATAGAGGATATTCCTAATCATAGATCTTGGCTGCCTCGAATATCGGGTCAGCACCTGGATACCCTCACGGGTGATTAGCCGCGCTGCACAAATCCAGATTGATTGATAGCCATGGATAAGGTTGGCAACTGAATTCAAAGAAATAACATGCCCCAAATACCTTAGAGGTCTGCTGCGAATTATAGCTTAATTTAAGTGGCCATGTGCTATTGTCCTAGGGCTTTGAGCCATTATAAAGGGGGATGGGAACTGTGCAACACACTAGGGGCATTCATTCAACATCTTTTCGGCCTTACAGTGGTCCTTCGCTGGGGTTAGTGGGGGGATTTAAAAGTTTGTTTTTATTAGGTTTTTTTCCTCACTGGCCAGTGTGTTATAGGTAAGAGTATGTGAAAAGACAATAAAAATAATTGCTCCATACAATGGTTCCTCCTACTCTGCCCCCAATACTTTGAGTTGTTCTGAACTTCATGGAGAAAGTGTGCAGGATGTAACGCCTGGTTTTATTATATTTTTATAGCGCAGATCTGGCCTCGGGGCATTAGTGCACTGTGCAAAGCACAAAGAATTCTGCACAGAGCGATTGTACAAACTGCAAACTATACCATATTGTAAATAGAGTCTGAAAGTGAGTAGAGTGTCTGGACACATAGCAATCAATAGTATATAACCAATGTTAGTCCTTGGGTTCATAGTCATAGCAGTGGCTTCATGGCTAATCATGATTCCCCTGAAAAGTTTGATTAGGGGTCCCTAAATGTTCACTGTAGGAAAGTGGGTTTCTGTTGCAGTAACCCCCCCCCCCCACCTTTTGCCAGACAACTGATGCACTTTTTCTTGGTATGCCCTGGGTCCCTGCCAACCAGGCTCCCAGGGCCTGTGTTCTTTCCCCAAAAACAAGCCCAATTGGCATCTCTAGCCACAGGTCAGCCCCTGGTAAATGGTACCACAGGTACCCAGGGCACTGTGACCAGAGAAGGCCTCTAAGGGCTGCAGCACTTATTGTGCCACCCTCAGAGGCCCTGTACCCTGACACTCACACACTGCCTTGCCAGCCTGAGTGCCTTGGTGCAGAACAGAGTGAAGAGTCGAAATGACACACATCCCTGTGTGCCATGCCCATAAACCACTGCCCTGGCATACATCAGTCACCCCTCTAGCTGGGTGCCCTATGCCTGTGCATGAGCCCTGTACCCCTACAGTGCCCATGTCCATTCCTGGGCACTGTAAGTGCAGTGCTGCCATTAAGAGTATATGGTGCTGGGAGTTTGTCATTACGAACTCCACAGCACCATAATGGCTACACTGAAGACTGGGTAGTTTGGTATCAAACTTCTCAGCACATTAAACCCACACTGATGCCAGTGTGGGATTTAATGTAAAATGCACAACAGAGTGCATCTTAGAGATGCCCCCTGAAATTCGACCAACTACTAGTGACCTGACTGAGTGACTGCTTAGGTTGCCACCACCAGACATGTTTCTGGACTCCTGGGTCAAGAGCTCTCTGCACTCGGGGGCCTGAAACAGTGCACATCCTGGGACGAGGTGCCAACGCTCCTCCCCAGGATGGGCAGGGGTCACTAAGGAGAAGCTTCAAAGGCCTTTGTGAGCCTCTCCAGACCATTTGCTGCTTTCAGCAACTGGTTCCCACTGGTTCTACCCCCCACTTTGGGCGGGAGAATCGGCGGGAAAAACAAGTGAGGAAGGGAGGTGTGACCACCTCTGCCAACTCCACCCCTCAGGTGGGGGAGGCGAGGTGAAGCACAACCTCGAGTCCCCGCCATCTTGAGGATGGGGGACCCAGCCAACCAGGGACAGGCTCCTGCCCCCTCCCACAGGAGAGTGGCAGAATAGGGGGTGTACCCACCCCAGAGAAGGGACCCATTGGCCTCTGCCCTTTACCTACCTGTAACGCCCCTAAATTTAGTATTTAGGGGGCACCCTGAACCTTGCTTCCTCAGATTAGAAACCACAAGAAAAGAAGATAAGAAGAAGGACCAAAGAGCCGTGCAGAGCTAACAAGAGGACGACGCCCACTGACTTGGCCCCAGCCCTACAGGCCTGTCTCCCCTCGAACCTGCTTTTGCGAAATCCCAGCGTGTCCTGCAGCCAGCAACCTCACAAACCCTGGAGGACCTTCCTGCCTTCACTTCCAGGACTCTATCTCCCGAGAACACCGGACGTGTTTAAACTGCAGCTTCTGGTGCCAGCCAAAGACCACGAATCCAGCACAGTCTGCACCCGCCTACCCCAGCCCGAGCTCGAGTGAAACAACACCACGAGGAGGTCCCCCCGTCGATCCTGGCCCGAGATCCGGTGACCCCTGACCTGCCTCAAGCCTCCTGATGACGCCTGCAGCCTCAATCCAGAGGGCCCCCCCCTACCGCGACCAGAGCGGGTAAGAAAATCCGACGTCAAAAGGCACCCCTGCACCCGACGCCGCACGTCCTTGTGTACCCAAACCAACGGTGCCTAACCAACCCTCAACATCCCAAATTACCCCTCAAAGTGGTGGTCGCTCCTGGAAGATCCTCGTACCCAAGCCTGCAGTGTTTCTTTGTCCCGGAGAATCTCCATTGAAATCAACAGGGCACCCAACCTTAAAACAGCACCCTGAACCCGGCCGCCCTAGTGCCGCTAAGGGTGCACCTTTGGCGCTACTTTGGTCCCCAACTTTCCCTGAGCTAAACCCTAGGAACTTTACTCCCACAACCCCGTGGCCTGCTTGCCAGCAGCCACCAACCGGAGCCCCCCTATCCTCCATAGGATAACATTGGGCCTCAACACTCTGCACCCGGCCGCCCTAGTGCCGCCGAGGGTACAACAGTGCATCACTGACCCTGGAAGACACCTGAGTCTAACCCCAGAACCCCAACTCCAAAGACCGAGTACTTACCTCAAAACCGATAACCTGCTTTTCCTAATAGGATAACATTGACACTTTTTCTCCCAAAAAGTTTCTAAGTGTCAACTTTTGAAATACAAGAATATTCTTTAAAAAATCGTACATCTAACTAAAACGCATTTTCTCAACTGTTTTCAGGAAATGTCCCAGTGCTGAATCTAGGATCCAGCACTGTGTTAGAAAATGTAATCCGAAAAGTAACTTACCTGTAATTTATTGAGAAAGCCGATTCATTTGAATGTATTATACCTGCTAAGGGGCCGATTCCGATCCGGGTCGGAAGCGCACCGAACGCGATCCGGCCGGAAAAACTATGAGCCGTACGCGTTTTTTCCGCCCGACTCGTACAGCTGTACGAGCGAGTAAGTACGATGCGAGCTACATGGAATTCACCGACCGAGTCGTTTCCAGGTCCGAACCGCTCCGTACGTCTCGGTTGTAAGCTAACCGTGGCGTGCAATGGATGCGATTCACGACCGAGCCAGTATGATGCACGCGTCGGACAGGCTGTGCGAGCCGGAGTGTCCGGCTCGCAAATCGTCCGGGTGGTTGCCTTTGGAGGTCCGCGTCGGACCCCTTGTCATCCGTTGCCCTACGACTTGGACACAGGGGGAGACTCAAGTGTCCCCCCAACACAGGCATGTACGGTGCGGATGGCACCGACGCGTACCCACTGTAGGGGGCGCCCTGGCGCGAGACGTACCCATTCAGTCAATGGGAGCCCATGTATGCGTCGTACGACTGGCTCCTATTGACTTCTATGGGAGTCCGACCGAACCGAGTCCGGCAGCATATGGCCGCATCGTACTCGCTCGGTTGGACTGCAGAACTCCGGCTCGGTCGGAAAACACTCCGGATCCGGCTCGGTCAGAGTGCTTTCCGACCCGGATCCGAATCGGTACCTATGTGTTGCAAACTGCTTCCTTAACTGTGAAACCAAAACCGGTAAAATTTCTACGGCAATTTTGAACTGTGTTCACACAAGTAATTTATTACTGCAAAGTATTTATATGCTTACCTGTGCCAGGCTTGCTTAGTTCTAGAAAAATAAAACAACAGTATATATTTTTATACAACAACAATTGGCCTAGAGTTCAGTTCTTGAGTGTGTGACTTCATTTGCTGACTGAGTGTGTACATCTAGGGGTCGATTCCGATCCTGGATTTTTTTTTCCCGTACGACTCGTATCCGTATTTTTTTACGTACGAATCGTACAAGTCCCGTACAAACGGCGAAGTACGATTCATACGTGAAAAATACATACGAATCGCCTCGGGAAAAGTCTACGAGATGTCCCCGGACAGTTTTACATACAAATCGTAAAACTGAAGTCCGAGCGTGCAAGTACGATCCGTACCGCGCGTCCGAAAACACAAACGCATGAAAAAGGCTCCGTACGGAGCGAATTTTGGACGAGCCCTACCCCGAGTAAACTTGTCCCCGGGGTACGAGTCGTACGGCCCCCCCAGCCTCTCACCCCTCCCATGTATGTCCGCACCGTACCCCCCACCCCCCGTATGTCCGCACAGTACCCCCCACCACCCGTATGTACGGACCGTACCCCCCACCCGCGTATGTCCCCACCGTACCCCTCACCCGCGTATGTACGCACCGTACCCCAGGCGTACCCCCCACCCGCGTATGTACGCACCGTACCCCAGGTGTACCCCAATCCTCGCGTATGTACAGACCGTACATACACGAGGATTGGGGTACGCCTGGGGTACGGACCGTACATACGCGGGTGGGGGTTACGCCTGGGGTACAGTGCGTACATACGGGGGGTGGGGGGTACGGTGCGTACATACGCGGGTGGGGGGTACGGTCCGTACATACGGGGGGTGGGGGGTACGGTCCGTACATATGCAATGTTGGTGTACGCACCGTACATGATGACACGTACGATGTGGGTGATGGCATGTACGTCGCGTAGCAGGCCCCCTTTTCCTCGTGCATCGCGGCGTACTTGGCTTTTCCGGCACCTTTTGGCTCCCGTAAAAATATAGTCGTGCGGAGGGCTGTGGGTGCAAATTGTACTTGCTGGTCCGTAAAACTCTGCCTGACTCCGTGCGGACTTTGCGTACGCGCTGTCCAGGATCAGAATTGTATGTATTTTTTAGCCGTACTGTGTTTTTTATGATTCGTACGGAAATGGTATTTCTGTACGAATCGTACTTGCTGGTTTGTACGGTGGAATTCCCGGGTACGTGTCGTACGGAGAAAATGCTCAGTACGACCATTTGTACCCGGGTTTTACAGGATCGAAATCGGCACCCACATGCTTAACAATGTCCTCTGATACTGCCTTACTGCTCGACCAAGCTACCACTTTAGAGAGTAAGGTTATATCTAACTTTAACCTCTGCCTACCTTTGGGGACTCTTGGACTCTATATACACTTTACCTCACTTTAGTGCAGTATATATAGAGCCAGTTTCTTACATTCACGTAGGCTGACCTCCTTAAAGATATGCAGAAGCCCCAGGCCAAGTGTGGCTGTCCCAAGGGTGGCCTCCTTGCAACAGAGGAGACACACAGGTCTAAGGTGCAGGGGTCTAAGGTGCACGGGTCTAAAATGCACGTATCTAAGGCACAGGGGTCTAAGATGCACGGGTCTAACCTTTTGCCCCCAAGTCATTGCTGATTGGTTGAAAACCCCACAATAATTTTGCTACTTTAGGGGCAGGAGGAAGCTGTGAATGAGGTTGGAGCTCCTTTATAAACGATAGTGGGAAGTTTGAGGGGGCGCTCACGTTTCTTTATTTGTTTCACCTTTCGTCCTCTTGAAATGCGTCAGGTACGACAAAGATGGCGGCTGCCAAGTGTTACCTTTCAGTTGTTAAAGTTGGGACATAGCACACCACAAGAGAAACACTGCCTATTGATACAACCCCCAATTTGGGTGTAATTCTACTTTTGGTGTTAATACTGTATGTACTGACTTTTTAGTTGGTAAGTAATATTCTGTCGTGACTGTTTGTGCTGTGCGGACGCGCTGTAGCGCTGCTCCTATGCGTAGTTTGAGCACAGCTCCATAATAGTCATTTCTTGTCCTGAAGAAGGGTATAAATAAATATTTCATGCATTACAGCATCCTTTGTAGGCACCCCATGTGTGGTCCAAGCAGCCCCTTAGATGCCCGTGGATTCTGACACACCCATGGATTCGGGGACACATTGAGAGAGGAGCCCAGGCACGTGTGTGTCGTCTCACTGATCTTTCCAGAGGGAGAGTCAGTGTTTATGTATTTGCATATTTTCAAAGTTTCTTGGGAGTGGGAAGAAGGCCCACGCGCATGTCAGAGTGCCGCTTCCTCATACAGTTTACAATCCAGTGTTTAAAACAGATGCCTGCGACCAAAGAGTCATAAGATGTTAAACCAGGAGAGATGCTTAGAGTACACAGTGACGTTACACAGGATACAACCAATAAAACTGCATCTTTCGAACAGCCTTGCTTTAAATATACTTACTTGGAGACACAAAGATAAAACACGTTAGAAGGACTGAGGTGCGTCTCAAGAAAGGTCGGTCCCGGCAATGCTTCAGCAGTCGAAGGAGTCGAGCGGCCCGATGGGCACTGGTGCGCAGTTCCATTTGCCAGAAGAAGGGACGGGCAATGGGTGAATGCTTCTTAAAGTTTGCTCTGAAGGGAAGGTTACTCTTACTTTGACTCTGCTGGAGCCCCAAATACTGGAGTTTGACACGTGCTATGCGTTTTCTGATTATTTTACGCCATTGCATTCCATATATTAATGTATTCAAGTGCACGTGTTTTCATTTATAAATGTGCGCTTCTTATAGCATTACTTGGACATGTATATTATATACCGTTTTGATTTATTGTAGGTTGATAGTGCATCGATTGCTCATATTTACATATTAATGTGATTCATAATGTGCAGCATATTTTAGTGAATGTGCATTAGCATTTGTATGGTAATTCTTGCATTTGTCATCATTCATCACAACGCCTGGCCTTCTACCAATCAGAAAAGAGTATTTAAGTCTAGTGCAGAGACATAGTCAGGGAGAGACAGCTTCAGTTGTGGACTGCAAACATCCCGTTGAAGGCCACGAGATTTCAGAGCCAGGCCCTTACTTGCATATTCCTCAGCTCGGGAACACCATACTCAGGGCTTAAAGTGCGACGGGTCGTGCCGGTGCTCAGCACCGGCAGTTCTAAAAAGCAGATGCTGAGACAGGTCCCTACCGGGCTCTCCATTTGGCACTCACCCTGGGAGTGAAAAGGGAATCTTACCTCTGCAGCAGTACCCCCCTTCGCTGCCTTTGATGTAACTTCAAAGAGACTCGTTTTAGTTCTTTCATAGTCTCATCATTTCAGAACTGAAGCATTTTCAATATTCTATGCAACGAAGCCATAGCTGTTGCTTACTTATCTTATGCAACTAACAACCATTGGCAAAGCCAATAGTCCTGGCTTCTTGTAGGTGTAATTTTACTTGTTGAATTATATACCTGGATGTAATGACAGAAGCAGCAAATTACCAGTCGGACGGCACGCGATGCTAAGCACAGATGTTTAGCTTACTTTTTAAGCTATGCCCTAATTACATCGGACATGCTGCTTTGAGAGCCCCCCCCCCACCCCGGTTTTTTCATCCCACTTAAAGTCCTGACCATACAAGAGACATATTGTGACCTGAAAGCACAGATGCTGAGTGTAAACAAGTCTGTGAAGTTATGTGGGTTAGAGGCCACCAAAGAAACACAAATGAGCACTTGGGTGCCAGGAAGGTTTCGCTAGCGGCTAGAAGTGAGGGACCGGGTACCAAGCACTAATGTCATCATTTATTTAATGCTTTGATTTAATGATTGCCGTTTGAACACTATCAAAATGTTGCAATTGTCTTAATATATTGTTTAATACCTTATTAGACATGGAGGCCTTCCACTGCCCCTGGGGGAGGTAGCAACTGGGAGACCTTCTGCTGCTCTCTTCTGGATTGTCTGTAGGGTGGCTGCTACTGCCCTCTTCCTGGTGGAGTGGAGTAGGGGGGTGTCCATTGCTCTCTTGTGGAAGATGGAGAGTAGGGTGGCTTACGTTGATGTCTCCTGAATGAAAAGGTAGGGTGGTATCCATTGCTCTCTCCTGGGTGGAGAAGTGTATTATGGCTTCCCTTGATCTCTACACCGCAGAAGAGTAGGATGGCTTCTGCTGCTCTCTCTTAGGTAGGGGAGCAGTATGGCTTCCATTGCTCTCTTATGGCGCAGAGTAGGGCGGCTTCCATTGCTCTCTTATGGTGCAGAGTCGGGCGGCTTCCATTGCTCTCTTATGGCGCAGAGTAGGGCGGCTTCCATTGCTCTCTTATGGACGACAGGGAAGGGCGGCTTCCCTTGCTCTCTTATGGACGGCAGAGTAGGGCGGCTTCCATTGCTCTCCTATGGACAGCAGAGTAGGGCGGCTTCCATTTCTCTCTTACGGACGGCAGAGCAGGGCGGCTTCCATTGCTCTCTTATGGACGGCAGAGTAGGGCGGATTCCATTGCTCTCTTATGGACGGCAGAGTAGGGTGGTTTCCATTGCTATCTTACGGTGCAGAGTAGGGCGGCTTCCATTGCTCTCTCCTGGGTTGGGGAGAGTAGAGCGGCTTCCATTGCTCTCTTATGGACGGCAGAGTAGAGCAGCTTCCATTGCTCTCTTATGGACGGCAGTGTGGGGCGGCTTCCATTGCTCTCTTATGGACGGCAGAGTAGGGCGGCTTCCATTGCTCTCTTATGGACGGCAGAGTAGGGCGGCTTCCATTGCTCTCTTATGGTGCAGAGTAGGGTGGCTTCCATTGTTCCCTCCTGGGTTGAGGAGAGTAGGGCGGCTTCCATTGCTCTCCTATGGTGCAGAGTAGGGCGGCTTCCATTGCTCTCTTATGGACGGCAGAGAAGGGCGGCTTCCATTGCTCTCTTATGGACGGCAGAGTAGGGTGGCTTCCATTGCTCTCTTATGGACATCAGAGTAGGGCGGCTTCCATTGCTCTCTTATGGTGCAGAGTAGGGTGGCTTCCATTGTTCTCTCCTGGGTTGGGGAGAGTAGGGTGGCTTCCATTGCTCTCTTACAGTGCAAAGTAGGGTGGCTTCCATTGCTCTGTTATGGACGGCAGAGTAGGGTGGCTTCCATTGCTCTCTTATGGATGGCAGAGTAGGGTGTCTTCCATTGCTTTCACATGAATGGGGTAGAGTAGGGCGGCTTCCATTGCTCTCTTATGGGAGGCAGAGTAGGACGGCTTCCATTGCTCTCTTATGGACGGCAGAGTAGGGTGGCTTCCATTGTTCTCTCTTGGGTTGGGTAGAGTAGGGTGGCTTCCATTGCTCTTTTATGGAAGGCAGAATAGGACGGCTTCCATTGTTCTCTCCTGGGTTTAGGAGAGAAGGGCGACTTCCATTGCTCTCTTATGGACGACAGGGAAGGGCGGCTTCCCTTGCTCTCTTATGGACGGCAGAGTAGGGTGGCTTCCATTGCTCTCCTATGGATAGCAGAGTGGGGCGGCTTCCATTGCTCTCTATGGACGGCAGAGTAGGGTGTCTTCCATTGCTTTCACATGAATGGGGCAGAGTAGGGTGGCTTCCATTGTTCTCTCCTGGGCTGGGGAGAGTAGGGTGGCGTCCATTGCTCTGTTATGGTGCAGAGTAGGGCGGCTTCCATTGCTCTATTATGGTGCAGAGTAGGGCGGCTTCCATTGCTCTCTTATGGAAGGCAGAGTAGGGCGGCTTCCATTGATCTCTTATGGACGGCAGAGTAGGGCGGCTTCCATTGCTCTCTTATGGACGGCAGAGTCGGGCGGCTTCCATTGCTCTCTCATGGACGGCAGAGTAGGGTGGCTTCCATTGTTCTCTCCTGGGTTGGGGAGAGTGGGGTGGCTTCCATTGCTCTCTTACAGTGCAAAGTAGGGTGGCTTCCATTGCTCTGTTATGGACGGCAGAGTATGGCGGCTTCCATTGCTCTCTTATGGATGGCAGAGTAGGGTGGCTTCCATTGCTTTCACATGAATGGTGCAGAGTAGGGTGGCTTCCATTACTCTCTTATGGACGGCAGAGAAGGGTGGCTTCCATTGCTCTCTTATGGACGGCAGAGTAGGGCGGCTTCCATTTCTCCCTTATGGACGGCAGAGTAGGGCGGATTCCATTGCTCTCTTATGGACGGCAGAGTAGGGTGGCTTCCATTGTTCTCTCCTGGGTTGGGGAGAGTAGGGTGGCTTCCATTGCTCTCTTACGGTGCAAAGTAGGGTGGCTTCCATTGCTCTGTTATGGACGGCAGAGTAGGGCGGCTTCCATTGCTCTCTTATGGACGGCAGAGTAGGGTGGCTTCCATTGCTTTCACATGAGTGGGGTAGAGTAGGGCGGCTTCCATTGCTCTCTTATGGACGGCAGAGTAGGGTGTCTTCCATTGCTTTCACATGAATGGGGTAGAGTAGGGCGGCTTCCATTGCTCTCTTATGGACGGCAGAGTAGGGCGGCTTCCATTGCTCTCTTATGGACGGCAGAGTAGGGCGGATTCCATTGCTCTCTTACGATACAAAGTAGGGTGGCTTCCATTGCTCTGTTATGGACGGCAGAGTAGGGCGGCTTCCATTGCTCTCTTATGGTGCAGAGTATGGCGGCTTCCATTGCTCTCTTATGGACGGCAGAGTAGGGTGGCTTCCATTGCTTTCACATGAGTGGGGTAGAGTAGGGCAGCTTCCATTGCTCTCTTACGGTGCAGAGTAGGGCGTCTTCCATTGCTCTCTTATGGACGGCAGAGTAGGGTGGCTTTGTTTTGTTCTCTCCTGGGTTGGGGAGAGTAGGGTGGCTTCCATTGCTCTCTTACGGTGCAGAGTAGGGCGGCTTCAATTGCTCTCTTAGGGTGCAGAGTAGGGCGGCTTCCATTGCTCTCTTACGGTGCAGAGTAGGGTGGCTTCCATTGCTCTCTTATGGACGGCAGGGTAGGGTGGCTTCGTTTTGTTCTCTCCTGGGTTGGGGAGAGTAGGGTGGATTCCATTGCTCTCTTACGGTGCAGAGTAGGGCGGCTTCCATTGCTCTCTTACGGTGCAGAGTAGGGCGTCTTCCATTGCTCTCTTATGGACAGCAGGGTAGGGTGTCTGCCATTGCTTTCACATGAGTGGGGGAGAGTAGGGCGGCTTCCATTGTTCTCTCCTGGGTTGAGGAGAGTAGGGCGGCTTCCATTGCTCTCTTATGGACGGCAGAGTAGGGCGGCTTCCATTGCTCTCTTATGGAAGGCAGAGTAGGGCGGCTTCCATTGTTCTCTCCTGGGTTGGGGAGAGTAGGGCGGCTTCCATTGCTCTCTATGGACGGCAGAGTAGGGTGTTTCCATTGCTCTCTTATGGAAGGCAGAGTAGGGCGGCTTCCATTGTTCTCTCCTGGGTTGGGGAGAGTAGGGCGGCTTCCATTGCTCTCTATGGACGGCAGAGTAGGGTGTCTTCGATTGCTTTCACATGAATGGGGCAGAGTAGGGTCGCTTCCATTGTTCTCTCCTGGGTTGGGGAGAGTAGGGTGGCTTCCATTGCTCTCTTATGGTGCAGAGTAGGGCGACTTCCATTGCTCTCTTATGGACGGCAGAGTAGAGCGGCTTCCATTGCTCCCTTATGGACGGCAGAGTAGGGCGGCTTCCATTGCTCTCTTATGGACAGCAGAGTAGGGCGGCTTCCATTGCTCCCTTATGGACGGCAGAGTAGGGCGGCTTCCATTGCTCTCTTATGGACAGCAGAGTAGGGCGGCTTCCATTGCTCTCTTATGGACAGCAGAGTAGGGTGGCTTCCATTGCTCTCTTAGGGTGCAGAGTAGGGCGGCTTCCATTGCTCTCTTATGGACGGCAGGGTAGGGTGGCTTCGTTTTGTTCTCTCCTGGGTTGGGGAGAGTAGGGTGGATTCCATGCTCTCTTACGGTGCAGAGTAGGGCGGCTTCCATTGCTCTCTTACGGTGCAGAGTAGGGCGTCTTCCATTGCTCTCTTACGGTGCAGAGTAGGGTGGCTTCCATTGCTCTCTTATGGACAGCAGGGTAGGGTGTCTGCCATTGCTTTCACATGAGTGGGGGAGAGTAGGGCGGCTTCCATTGTTCTCTCCTGGGTTGAGGAGAGTAGGGCGGCTTCCATTGCTCTCTTATGGAAGGCAGAGTAGGGCGGCTTCCATTGTTCTCTCCTGGGTTGGGGAGAGTAGGGCGGCTTCCATTGCTCTCTATGGACGGCAGAGTAGGGTGTCTTCGATTGCTTTCACATGAATGGGGCAGAGTAGGGCGGCTTCCATTGTTCTCTCCTGGGTTGGGGAGAGTAGGGCGGCTTCCATTGCTCTCTATGGACGGCAGAGTAGGGTGTCTTCGATTGCTTTCACATGAATGGGGCAGAGTAGGGTCGCTTCCATTGTTCTCTCCTGGGTTGGGGAGAGTAGGGTGGCTTCCATTGCTCTCTTATGGTGCAGAGTAAGGTGGCTTCCATTGCTCTCTTATGGTGCAGAGTAGAGCGACTTCCATTGCTCTCTTATGGACGGCAGAGTAGGGCGACTTCCATTGCTCTCTTATGGTGCAGAGTAGGGTGGCTTCCATTGCTCTCTTATGGTGCAGAGTAGAGCGACTTCCATTGCTTTCACTGGAATGGGGTAGAGTAGGGTGGCTTCCATTGTTCTCTCCTGGGTTGGGGAGAGTAGGGTGGCTTCCATTGCTCTCCTGGGTGGGGAGAGTAGCCTGGTTTCCACATATCTCTCCTGACTGAGAATACTGGGTGGCTTCACCTTCTGTGGCAAGGACTGACTCCCATCTCAAATTCAGCTTAATTTCACCCAGGTAGCTAGGTGAAGGGCACATGGGCAGGCAGCGTGGCAGTGTCTGCACCCGCGTCCTTAATTTGTCACTTTACACATTGTCGAAAGCCAAAGCGCCTACTAGGCCTTTGTAAGTCAAAGTGAGCGCTAGAAGAAAGGTATGCTCAGGTACTTGTGTAGGTCTAGCTCTTCCTGCTGTTGAATGTGGCACCTCTTGTTGGTACCAATAGATGATAAATATACCCCATACGGGCTGAGTAGCACCCTGTAGCTCCTATAAAGTCACTCTTTCATATAACCACTGACTGATTCCTGCCATATGAGCACCTGTAGTTTTATGATGAAAACGATTCATCCAACATATGTTGTATGACATCTTTGTCTTTCTTGTTAAAAAATTATTTTCAGCGCTTTGACACAGCCATCGTACAGAACAAGCGCTATACAGATGACCTGTAACATCCGACCTGCCGGTGACCCTTGGTGCATGAACACTGCTGAAGCAGGGCATTGAGTCTAACTGCACAGAATCTCGCACTGTAAAAAAGGCCCCCTCTGAAAAACCTGCCAACCTCTGAGAGGGAAAATTCATTGTGTTCGTTGGCCACAGTCCCAAAATGATTTCATGTCCTGGCTGGCCAAGACTGAAACACTGGGCCTGTTTATCGAGGGGTCTCGCCTAGGGCTTTGAAGCAAGAGGGGAGGGGTCCAGTGTAATAAAGGGAGGCGCCATTTTGAAGGACCACAACACTGACTCAACAAAGCTTGTATTTTACCAAACCTCTCTTCCAAGGCATTGGAGGCAGCTGGGCCCACGCCCCTGGAACGGTTTCTGCACTTCCCTCCTGCTCAGCGGAGACCTTTGTGAGGGAAACGCTGACCACATCAGAATGCGCGCGAGAAACCTAACATTAATTAGATGGAAGGCAGTCAAGAGCTGACTCAGGGACTTCATTCCTCGGGGTCTGCGCTTTTTCATTCTCTCAAGTACAAGTAAGTATTTTGTAACTGGAGATGTCAAGGTGTCAGATCTGCCATTTTGTGTGAGAGCCGCCATTTTAAAAGTCAGTGCCGTTAGGGTTACTACCCGGACATTTTTTACCAGCATGACCAGTATTTTAATGGCTGGTACAAAAAGTAGATAAATCATTTAAAGCAGGTATTTTTTTTCTCTTAACAGCACATACTCAAATAGCAAATAGAAGCAGAAAGCACTTGAAAATGTGTTCTAGAGCTGCCTTAATGATCCACGAATCATAGTTAAAGTAAACAAATAAAGTGTCAGAACCCCTTTCAGGGGGCCACAGGGCAAGCAGGCGTTGCTGGGCTCAACCGTGGTGGTTGACGCCTTTTATTCCTGATGTCCAGGGCCCGACTCACTATGGATTCTGAGTAACTGAGAAAAGTATTTTATTTACACCACATACCACATAAAGGAAAAATATAACATTCACATAATTCCCGTTGAGGTCAGGGGCGCTCACAGCGGCTACAGCCAAGTTCAGGTAAGCCGGCCACACCCAGCCCAGGCAGCTGCGCTCAGCGGGGGAAGAGACTGTCACTCGCAGTCCCGTTCCTGAAGCGACCGGAGGCTCTCTGCAGCTCCTCATGAGGGGGTAAATGTTCATTCAGCACTTGATGGGGGTGGCTGTGATGATACTGTCGTGGGTCCCTCGCCTGGGTGATGGTACGCAGTTGTTCCCACTGCGTTGTCACTTCTCAGCCGGGGCGGTGCAGGGAGGGGGACAGAAATAGCTGAGGTTCTTGGTGCTCCTTGTGCCCCCTTCTGACATACAGGGTCACGACAAGTCACTGTCCACAGGCTCTGACCCAATTAGCATGGTGAAATTCCCCTGCTTGACATACGTGGCTGCCGACTCGCCACCGCACAAGGCAACAGCCCTTACCGCATGGCAGTCTTTCCCTCTGCAGCACCTCCTTGCATACGGGGTCACAGCCACGTTCCTGCAGAAGGATACAGCCCTTTCCATACGGCAGTATTTTCCATGATGCCCCCTCCTGGTAGACATGGTCCCCATCATGCTCCTGCCCAAAGCCGCATGGCAGCCTTTTCCATGGTGGTGTCTTTTGGCATATGAGGACCATGACTCTGTGTTGGATATGGGCAATGACCCAGTCGGTGCAGCAGCCGCGTCCTAACATCTCGCAAAGGGAGTCCACTTGACATGGCTCCCCACTGGACCTCGCTCCCTCCAACGCTCTCCTCTTCTCACAGAGCAGACTGGTCTAGGTGAGCAGGCAGTGCTGGTGCTCCAGGCTCCAGGGCAAGTGGTCTTGGATTCCCTGGGTAACGTCCCCTCACCCAGCAGGGAGACTAGCCGGCCTTGGCCCCCATCCCTGGTCACAGGCTGAAGTCTTGCAAGCTTCCTTTCCTCACACAGCCCTCTGGCTGCTTGGCAGATGACAATTTCTGGGACTCAAACTCTCCCTCTCATAGTCCATTTCCAGACACCAAATGTGATTGAGGGTCTGAGGTTTTATGTTGGGGCTTTGCTTCTTTTGAAGTGTTCCCTCCTCTGCTCCATCCTCCTCTTGGAAAGCAGACTGTCACAGCAGAAGGGTCTCCAAAGCTGATAGTCTCACAACACCGGCCACGAGAGTGACTAGAATTCATAGCCGGATGAAAGTGATTTGTGCCACAAAAGTTTAGCCCAGGGCCGCAGCGGTACTCCTTATGATTCTCTTCCTGAGATGTGCCCAGGCCCCGTCGTTGTGACCTCTCTCTGAATCAAAGAGCACCCTTTGAAGTGTCCAGAGGACGC
Source organism: Triturus cristatus (assembly GCF_964204655.1). Classification (NCBI taxonomy): domain Eukaryota; kingdom Metazoa; phylum Chordata; class Amphibia; order Caudata; family Salamandridae; genus Triturus; species Triturus cristatus. Next base: position 78,290,041 of record NC_140591.1, on the reverse strand, counting down.
CTGGCCTTCCCCTCCCCAGTCTGGGGGGATCTCTCTACCTTCACCAGGCGAGCCTGGGTCTCCCAAATGGAACCCAGTGCCCTCAATGCATTGTACCAATCACAGGCACACATGCATGTATACAGCATACCTGCAGTGCACAGTGCTCTGCTATATTGTATGTCATAGTCAACTAAAAGGCAAAAATGGAGGTGTTACAGTATAACAACGCAGTCAAACTTGGGATGTGGAAACTTGGGCCATGTCAATGGGACAATCATTCCATGTGTGTTCTTGGTAAGGAAGCTGTACTGATAGAACTACCTACATGAACAATCCTGAGGTTCCTCCGACATCAACTACTGTGTATGCAAAAGGTCTCAGCTCCCTGAGCACCCGGCTCCAACCACAAGAGAACAAACCACGCCTCTGCGCCATGAATATTCATGAGTCAGAATTCTCTTTGCAAATCCTGCCCAAAGTGATACAAAACACAACATGCATTCGCATTCCCAGAATGCGGATTTTTAGGTCTTGCTTGAAAGCCCAGCCGTTACCCTATATTAGGTGATCAACTTAAAAAAAAGAGCTTTTAGGAGCTACAAAGAAGGGTTTTGGCTCCGCGTACATGATGGTAGACAGGAGTACATCATTTGATTGGGAATAAGTTGTGTGCTTCCGCAGAAAAAGTACTTCTCCTCCACGCAGCTGTGACTATTTTTTTTATTTATCTAGCTGCGTGAGCCTGAAACAATTTGGCTGCCTAGAGAAGGCTCACAAACACACATAAAGTACAAACTTTACACTTAAGAGATCTTGAACCTCCGGGGCACACACATGGCACTCTTAAATTGTCTCACATAAGCAACACATTTATTGTGTTTGTTTTTCTCTGGCAAAAGCACAGATCCCCTTTCCTTTCCATCATTAACTTTAGACTTCACAGCGCAGTTAAGATTTTGAGAGCATTATGGGAAGCCCATGGTTGCAGTAATCCACATGCATTTTTAGGTCTGGCTTGACAGCACAGTTGTCGTTGGGGCTTTCGTGATCAACAAAAATGGGTGTTAAGAGTACTATTGAGAGAGGGCAGTCCCCCACATGCTAGCTTCCTTGAGTGGAGGATTTGACTTGATCGAAGTTGTGTGCTTCTAGTGAAAAGAGTGCTTGTATTGAACGTTTTTGACTTGTGGGAAAGTTTATAGTCAATGCAGCAGAACTGATCTGGTTATGGTGGCAAGCCAATAATAATTGCTATAGGCCCAATCTGTTTATTATGAAATGCTATGAAAAAGAACGAGGCCTAATTATGAAAAGCATATGTTAAAGTTATTAGGCATTTAACGGTGGATTGTTATTACACGGTATTTGAAACCTTCTGGAAGGTATAAGGTTACGTGGAATCTCACAGATTACAGTAGTAGGCAAGGGTTATGGTGTAGATTACCCTGACAAACCATCAGCATAGAAGATTTGCACTCTGAGAATCATTGTTTAGCCCTAATAGGAGATACACTTTTTTGCATACAATTGTGGTTTTATAACTGTGTGCCTGATGGTTGCCTTCTGGGACAGCATACGCTCAGTGCAGAAGGCCTAAATTGGTTATGATGATAAGCCAATGATAACACATATAGGCTTGATTGGTGTGCTGGGAAAAGTTATGCCAGCTACCATAGGTCTGGTATGTTCATTAGGAAAATATATGATAAAGAATGTAGGCCTGGCTTATTTATTGTGAAAAGAATTTCTTAAAACAAATAGGCCCCTAACAGAGGATTGTTATCACACTGTGTTACAGGCTGTAGACATGGTATTTGGTTACATGTAATCTCAAAGATTACCAAAGTAGGCACGTATTTTGATGTTGGTCTCCCACTCAGACAAATCCTGCAAGTAGATTTTTACTGTGATGATTCTTGTTAGGCCCTATTGAGAGCAGGCCTGGGTGGTGAACTTCGCTCCGTTCGCGGAGTTTGCGGAGTTTTATGCACTTCGCACTCCGCGGAGTTCGCGGAGTGCAGAAAACTATTTTTTTCCCCGCTCGCGACCGTTCGCGATTGCGAATGGTTAGTTTGCGAGCGCGAGCTGCCGCTCGGGTAGAATTTCTACCCGAGCAGCAGAAATACCAGCACAAACTGCAGTTCGCACTGCACTCCGGCACTTGCGGAACTTCGCAGAGTTTTTTGTAACTTTGCGGAGTTTCGCATAGCAAAACTCCGCAAACTACACCCAGATTGAGAGGGGTTGTTTAATGTTTTGCCAACTATAATTCTGTACATATTTGTAATTTTATAACTTTATGCATGATGGTTGCAAGTTTATGCATACTTTAGTAAGTGTGTGCTGGTTATAGTGCCATGCTAGTGGTAAAGGCTATAGGACTTATTGGTTCACTTGGAAAAGTTACATCAGATTCCTTAGGAGTGATCTGTTGATCTAATGAAAAGTTATGACAGAGCAAGTAGGTCTGATTTACTTATTGTGAAAAGCATGTGTTTAAAAGCTTCTCAGGCTGGATTTTTATTACTCTGTGCTAAAGCCTGTAGGCAGGTATTTCGTAGGTGTGTGCAAAATTTGTGTAATTTGCTTTTGACTAACTGCTCGAAATTTCCCAAAAATTACCTGTGATGCACATCTGTGATTTGGTACTGTTTTTTTAGTGCGAATAACACAAAAGCCATTCACATTCAGGTTGTTTGCGTTTTTCCTGTGCTACAATTTTGCCAAAAACAGCAGTGTAATTACGCAACGTGGCGTAATGGCATAATTTAGGAAATATCACACAACACAGAACCTCTGATCAGTTGCAGCTGTGGTGCCTGGCCTCTAAGGGTGTCACAGGCTTATTATTATTAAACTTCCTTTTATTTAAGAAGAAACTCATTCTGGCGTATTTACTACACATCTCCCTTTTTGTGATCTTTGAGGCCAAGCACCATAGTGTCCTACTGGCACGTGGGTTAAACCTTCCTCCAAACCTGAGGAAGGTATGTTTGAGATCTAGCTTAACCGTCCAGCCTTTCACCCTTGAGAAGAAATTAACAACCTGCACCTAGAGCGGAGCATTTCCAAATTATACGCAGAAAGTCTCTTTGAGACACTTAACACACCAAACTCTTTGATGATCATATTGATAACTTTTTTAATAGTCATAAAGTTGGCCCTTTGTAAGTATGGAAGTTGTATAAGGTGCAGGTTAGCATTTATTGCCATCTCCCAGATGCACAGTGGTACCTACGTCCATTCCATGTCCTCCGAGACACCTACCTCGCCTTCCACTCATGTCTCAAATATGCCAAATTGTCTGGTGTGTGGGAGATCAATGTGAGGTACAGCACTGAGACCAATACCCACCCCAAAAGGACCTTGGACTCCAAAACTGACCACCTTTAATCCCTAGTAAGTACGCCGTTAGCCATCAGCATCATGTCTCACTTATAGTAAATTGTTAGGCCTGTCAGCCTTGGGGCGACCTTCCACTAAGCATTTTGCCTTCATCCTCCATTTTTTGCTGATTTCGTTTTTGCTAGCCTTAGGACTCTGAGCACTTTACCACTGCTAACCAGTGTTAAAGTGCATGTGCTCACTCCTTAACGCATGGTAACATTGGCTTTTACCCAATTGGTATATTTAATTTACTTATAAGTCCCTAATAAAGGGGTACTACATACAAACAATGCATGTAAATTAAATGCTATGAGTAGGCCTGCCACACTGATTGTGCCATCCACTTAAGTTGTCCTTTCAAAGGTGTCTCAGGCCTTCCACTGCAGCCTGTGTGTGCAGTTGTAAACTGCCATTTCAACTTGGCAAAATAAACCTTTGCCAGACCTAAACCTTCCTTTCAATACACATAGGTCACCCCTTGGGTAGGCTCTGGACAGCCCCGAGGGCAGGGTGCAATGTATTTAAAACATAGGACAAATACTTTTAAATTGTATATGTGCTGTAGTGCAAAACTCTTACATTTGTTTTTCACTACTGCAAGGCCTACCTCTCCCATAGGATTCCATTGGAGTTACCTTATTTCATGTAATAAGCTATAACTTTCAAATAGGAGCAGGTAACCAGTTCATGTTTGGTGTCTGTGGATTTAATGAAAAATCCTCTCTTACAGTAAGGTTGGGTTTTAAATTGCAATTTTGAAAATGCCACTTTTAGAAAGTTAGTATTATCCTGCCTTAGACAATGGTGCCTGCAGCCTGTCTCAGGGTAACATGACTGGGTGTAGGTGACAGGTGGGCTTTGTGTATTCCTCGTAGACTGCAACATGCAATGGGAAGTTTAGGTGTGCCTGGATGGGCCATCACTGACAGGATGGAAGGGAGAAGCTGGGCACAGCCATACTTACACTAGAATAGGCAGTGTCCTGCCTCCACAGAAAAGGCTGCATACCGCCTGTAGTTAGTCTAGAGCCAGAGCAGGGAAGGCAGGACATCAATGCACTTTAAAGAGAAACCTCTAGAATCTTCGCCCACTTCAAAGGTAGAACTGGGTATAAATATTGGACCTCAGACAACAACCTTCCACTACACTTCTGGAGCTGTAGAGACTCTGCTAGGAGGAAGGACTGCTATGCTGCGGAAAGGACTGTCACTCTGCTACTGCGTGGTGCAAAGGCAAGCAGAGCCAATGCATCGCTTCTGCTGCAACGATTCTCTGAGTGTAAGGACTCCGAATCACCCTCAAAACCAGCATTGGAACCGCTGCTGTGCGAAGCTTCACCGACGTAGGGCTTTGCATCGCAAATCTCTCGTCGACGGCAGCCTTGACGATAACCCAGGTTCTCGCATCCCAGCCTCGAAGCTCTTTGGAACCGACACATCACCTCAACTGTAAGACACATCCTCAACACCAGATTTCACATCGCAAGGCCTCATCGACAGGATCCTCAATGACAATGTAGTACCTTGCATTGCAGCTTTGCAACTCCTTGGGACCGATGTATTGCCTCAACTGCTTGAAGCATCCTTGCCGCAGAGCCTCACAACATTCCACAACCAGGATTTAAGGTCCTCTGCACAGCAGTCCTTACTGTACCCTTGTAGCCAGCCCGTGCTCTCTCATGGTCGACCTAAGCTTGTGACTTTGTCCTGGTCGGACACAACCAGATATCCACAGTATGCGCTTTGTGCTTTTTGGCACTCTTTTCTCTGAAATATTTAAATTTACATCTCTCCGGTTCTACTGATTGGGTGAGTTACAGACCCATTAGTCTAAACGTTTTTGCGAGACAGATTTTAATTAAATTATAAGCTTGGATAATGGAACATCATTTTATAGAGGACTGCCGAGCAGGATTCAGGCAAGGGGTGAGTACCCTGGACCATGTCTTTCGCTTCAGCTCACTGTGCTGGAAGTATGTTGCTCTGAAGCGGGATCACCTTTAGGTCACCTTCATTGATTTGAGGGCAGCATTTGACCTGGTTCCTAGGGAGAACCTTTGGGTTGTTCTGGAGGCATATGGTATACTGGATATCCTTATTAGAATCCTAAACACTTTACATCAAGAATCATATGCCCAGATTAGGTGGAATGTGGGAGGAGACCTCACATCTAAGATAAGCATTAAGCATAGGGTAAGGCAAGGGTGTGTACTTGCCCCACACATTTTAGCTTGTATGTAAACAGAGCTGTTGATTGGTTAGCTAAATGTAAACAGGACACACCGAAATCAGCAAACAAGAGCGTCCCAATCTTAATGTTTGCTGATGATACTCTTTTAATATCTTTTACATCACGTGGTTTACAATTGTTGAGCTATCACTTTTCGTCCTTGTATCACTCAAGGGGCTTCGAGATAAATTCAGCAAAAACTAAATTCATGGTGCTAAACCCCCACCATTCCTTTAGGGTCAAAATAGGGATAGAGGGGGTCCCAGTGCAGCAGGAAAAGTCCTTTGACTATTTAGGAGCAAGACTCTCTGATAATATGTCCATGGCCCATCAATTAAGGAAAAGTAAAACAATTTTACTGCAAAGGGTTATGGCTATAGGGAGAACATTTAAGGCACCCGTAGTGGAGCTGTAACTCCGGTATTGGAAATTTACAGGGCTACTGCCATGTCAGGTGCTACATATGGTGTGGAGCTCTGGGGATGGCCAGACACAACAACCCTTGTCAATGCGGAAAGCCATTTTATCAGGTCCCTTTTTAGCCTCCTTAGAAGCACCACACTTATCCCTCTTAGATTTGACCTAGGATTAAGAAAGATTGATCACTTGATTTTATTAAAACCCTTAATGTAAAGAGTCAGACTCTGTAAAACCCCCGAATTAGGAATTTATATGGATGGTTTAAAGGAGATTATTAACCTAGATAAGGAACTTTGTATCCCTTGGTTAAAAAAGATAAAAGAGTTGTGTGACTGTTTAAAGATGGAAGAAGTATGGTTACACCCTGACACGAGGCCAAAGAATATCAAAGTAACACTAAAACAATCTAACTGGGAAAGCACCTGGGAACGTGTATGGGTAGACCAAAAAGTGGGGATCTTAACTGAGAAATATTTGCGACATAAATGCGGTCCATCTTTTGAGCCTTTTTTGGATAGAATTGGACCAGCCCAAGCCAAAACATTGTAAGTAAAATTCAGGCTAGTTATTTTAGCCTTAAATTCATTTAATACTACATGGGATAAAATTAACCCCGCATCCTCTCTGTTTACACCCAGAAGAAACTATGGATCACTTTTTATTCTTTTGTCCTATGCATAATATGCCTCACAAGAAATTGATTCTTCCTGTTTGCAAGTCGATGGGTGTTCACTTCTGAGGTAGTTGTGTTCAGTGTGTTCAGATATTTATTATGGCATTGGAGATTGATAATAGATAAGTTAAAAATGGGGACTGAGTCATTGTCTGATAAAATGTCCTTGACCCAATGTTTATGATGTTTTATTGTTTTTAAATTAATTTTTAATTGGATCGGCTACCCATTTAATGTATTTTAAACTGTGTGTTTGTATGTGAACTTTTATGGTTACATAAGCCGAAATAAAGTACTGAAATGTAAATGAGTCAACCCCGCACTTCCAACAAGTGGTCTATCAGTCCTGATCCAGTTCCAACTGGGCAACTGGTCTTACCACAGAGGAGCTCTCCTTCAACTCTTCTCTTCCTGAGGTTATGGAAGTTCAGCTGTTCATCAAGTTTCAGAATGACGTCCAGTCCCTGTGTACAATGGACACCAAGTTAATCTTCTGCAAGAAGCAGGCAGCTTATCCACTCTCTGCTGTGCTCGTCCAGGCCCAGTATTGTTCTGATTCCCAGGTGTCAGGAAACTCTGATTGTAGTGATGTCTTTGTCAGTGGTGGGTGTGGATCCCCAGCCTTTCTGCACCCTCCTCCTCTCCCAAACTCTGCATCCTCCGCATCTCCCAAATTTTCTACAGAGTCCCCCACTTAAGATAATGACAATCTGAAGAGGCACAATACAGGGGAATATCTGAGAATGTTGGAGTTTTCTTCCTGGTGGGTCTATTTGCATGTCAGACCTTCCTTGGCACAGCTGTGTGGATCCTACTTCAACTGGTTTGGTGCTATCTGAACCCGGCCTCCAATGGCAGCAGGACTACACCAAAGTATCTTTTTGAATGTGATATACGAAGGGTCCTTCACAGGTCCATTGAGTGCCTACTGTCTTTGTCTGAAATGCAGAGGTTTTCTTCACCACACATTCCTCGAGCAACGATTAGGGATGATCCTTCAGTCACCTCCTTCCTGTCTTCCTTCCAGAGCTCCTGTGTCATACTAAGTCCCGTTGTTCTCCCCGCAGACCCATATTTGGGTCATCATGAGGCTTTGGGTGTTCTCAAATTTACTACAATGTTTGTTTACCTTAGCCAGTCAATGACACAGAGAGGTCAATAAGAAAGCAACAGTTTATCGAGCTTGCATGATATGCCCGCCCAATGCTTAATTTTTGCCAGTGGTTTCAGGTGGTTGGCATCGGCACAAATTAAACTTATTTTTCATCCTGGGACCCAGAGGAAGAGAAATTAAGGCAGGCAAGTGATAAAAAATTTGGACAATGTTTTGTTAGGGGTGGGCAATGGTGCACAGACAGAATATCGAGTTTTAAATGTCGACATACACAAATATCGAGTTGGAAATATAGTGATGCAGAAATATGGACAGCAAGAATATCGTGGTAAAAAATATTGACTTGGAGGTAAGAAATATAGTTTTTGAAAATATCGAAGTCATTAATATCGTTTGCAAAAATATAGTTGTTTAAAAAATCGATTTTTTAATTATGGTTATATATTTAAGTATGTATTTTAAAAGTATGTGAAGTATTGCTTTTGTTTTTTAATATATGTGTTAAATGTTTAGTAGTTATTTATTTTATTCTAATTAAATTTTGCGTTTTTTAGTTCTGTAGTGGGTTGTGGGTTTATAGGGGAATAGGGGCAATTTATACAACAAATGGGTTGTTTATTCGTATTTATTAAATTTAGATTTTATAGTGTTAATTGTGGGAATTAATTTATTATTAGTTATTTATTAATTGGATGTTAATTAATGTTAATTAATTAATTGTTGATTATGTTAATTGTGTCATTTTCTTAGGAGCAGGTTGTAGGTTTTATAGGGGAATAGGGTGAGAAGTAATTTAATTATAATAAATGTATTAATATTTTTTATTTATGAATATTTATTTAATTTATATTTTATAGTGTTGATTGTGGGAATTAATTTATTATTAGTTTTTTATTAATTTCTTGTTAATTATTATTAATTAATTAATTTGTAATTAATTATGTTAATTGTGTTATGTTTTTTAGGAGCGGGTCGTGGGGTTTATAGGGGAATAGGGGGGGAAGTCATTTATTTATAATGACTTAATAATTATTTGTTAATTGATGCTAATTAATTAATTTAAATTTAAATATGGCATTTGTGTAATTAATTTTAGATGTGAGTTGTGGGGTTTATAGTGGTAAAGGGTGGGAAGTAATATGTTTTAAATTAATAAGTTGTTAATTGATATTCATTTATTAATGTTAAATTAGTTATGGAAGTTGTGTCATGATTATAAATCATTTCTTTTAAAAATAGTTATTTGTTTGTAAATTATTTTTAAATAAAAAAAATCTTTCTAGGTATTTGCTAGATCTTTTTCACATTATAATATGTTTTTATCTTTTGTAAATTTTTAATATTTTTATATGTTTTCTTTTTTTCTTTTTCAAAATCTTTTGTGTTGTAGTTGATAGTCTGTTTGTTTTTAATTTTGGACTGACTCCAATGGTAATATTAATTTTTACCCCTCTTCTATCTAACACTCTCCCTACTGTTGCACTCACTGGAGTGGGAACCGTAATTTTCACCCCTCCACTATCCAACACGTTCCCTACTGTTGCACTCACTGGAGTGGGAATAGTAATATTTACTCCTCCGCTATCCAACACTTTCTGTACTGTTGCACTCACTGGAGTGGGAACAGTAATTTTTACTCCTCCGCTATCCAACACTTTCCATACTGTTGCACTCACTGGAGTGGGAATATTAAGTTTCACCCCTCCGCTATCCAACACTTTCCCTACTGTTGCACTCACTGGAGTGGAAATAGTAATTTTTACCCCTCCGCTAACCAACATTTTCCCTACTGTTGTACTCACTGGAGTGGTAATAGTAAGTTTTACCCCTCTGCTATCCAAAACTTTCCCTACTGTTGCACTCACTGGAGTTGAAATAGTCATTTTTACCCCTCCGCTATCCAACACTTTCCCTACTGTCGCAGTCACTGGAGTGGGAATAGTAATTTTTACCCCTCTGTTATCCAACACTTTCCGTACTGTTGCACTCACTGGAGTGGGAATAGTAATTTTTACTCCTCCGATATCCAACACTTTCCCTACTGTTGCACTCACTGGAGTGGGAATATTAAGTTTCACCCCTCCGCTATCCAACACTTTCCCTACTGTTGCACTCACTGGAGTGGAAATAGTAATTTTTACTCCTCCGCTATCCAACACTTTCCCTACTGTTGCACTCACTGGAGTGGGAATATTAAGTTTCACCCCTCCGCTATCCAACACTTTCCCTACTGTTGCACTCACTGGAGTGGGAATAGTAATTTTTACTCCTCCGCTATCCAACACTTTCCCTACTGTTGCACTCACTGGAGTGGGAATATTAAGTTTCACCCCTCCGCTATCCAACACTTTCCCTACTGCTGCACTCACTGGAGTGGAAATAGTAATTTTTACCCCTCCGCTAACCAACATTTTCCCTACTGTTGTACTCACTGGAGTGGTAATAGTAAGTTTTACCCCTCTGCTATCCAACACTTTCTCTACTCTTGCACTCACTGGAGTGGGAATAGTAATTTTTACCCCTCCGCTATCCAACACTTTCCGTACTGTTGCACTCACTGGAGTGGGAGTAAGCATTTTTACCCCTCCCCTATCCAACACTTTCTCTACTGTTGCATTCACTGGAGTGGGAATAGTATTTTTTACCCCTTCGCTAGCCAACATTTTCCCTACTGTTGCACTCACTAGAGTGGGAATAATTATTTTTACCCCTTCCGCTATCCAACACTTTCCCTACTGTTGCACTCACTGGAGTGGAAACAGTCATTTTTACCCCCCCGCTGGCCAACATTTTCCCTACTGTTGCACTCACTGGAGTGGTAATAGTAAGTTTTACCCCTCTGCTATCCAACACTTTCCCTACTGTTGCACTCACTGGAGTTAAAATAGTTATTTTTACCCCTCCGCTATCCAACACTTTCTCTATTCTTGCACTCACTGGAGTGGGAATAGTAATTTTTAGCCCTCCGTTATCCAACATTTTCCCTACTGTTGCACTCACTAGAGTGGGAATAATTATTTGTACCCCTTCCGCTATCCAACACTTTCCCTACTGTTGCACTCAGTGGAGTGCAAAATGTAAGTTAAAAGACTATTAAATATTTTTATTTATAATATAATTTTTTTAAATTAGATGTTTTTGTTATAGGTGCATGTATATATATTTATTTGTATTTTTTATATATTTATAATAGTTTATTTGTTTTAAAGTATATATATATATATATATATTACATTTTGTATAGGTATGTTTAATTTTTTTTAAATTAAATGTATTTCTTATGTTTGTTAAAATGTATATTAAATCCAAATAATTTTTTCAAGTTAACTTTATTACTTAATATATTTAACATTATTTTTTGAAAATATATAAAAATAGATATTTTTACATCGATATTTTTTCTCTCGATATTTTTATACTGACCATTACAAATATAGGATGTTGATATTTTTTTCATCAATATTTATGGCTCAATCATTGTGTATGGGGATATTTTGGGCGTCTATATTCTATCAGTGAACTGTGGCCAATATATTCTGCTCCGCTGGTAGAGTTGGCGGATTTTAACACAGATTTCCGGCCAAATTCCGCCAACCTCTGCATGGCAGAGTTTTTTCTCGGGCATGGCTCGCCAATGTTATATAATATTAGCAATTTTGTAAAGGGCTTGTCTACCCTGATGTGTCTTGGTGCTGACTCAGCATGAACGTAAACAGAGACGGGGAGTGAGCTAATTATTAAAGAGCAAGGTTTTCTGGAGCTTTCTGAAGGCTAGCAACGAGGGGGAAGTCCTGATAGGCAAGGGTAGGAGGTTCTAGTGCTTAGTTGCTCATGAAACAAAGCTACTTCCTCTCCATTTTGCTTTTTTAAATCTGCAGAACACAACTTTTTTAGTTTCTCTCGATTAAAGGTTTCTGCTGGGTTCATACCACAAGAAAGCCTGTTTTAAATATTCAGGGACAGTGTTGTGCAGGGCTTTGTTTGTTATGCAAAGTGCTTTGAATTTGATGTGGTTCCTGATCATCAGGTAGAGGAGTTCCTTTATTGTCGAGTGATATTTAGGAAGGTCTAGGAGTAATCTGGCTGATGCGTTTTGCAGGATCTGCAATGTTTTCAGGTATTGTTCTTTAAGATTGAGATTCAACCTGTTACAGTAATCTATCTAAGACAGCACTAGTGATGAAATTACAGTTTTCTTTGTGTTAGGAGGAATAAATGGAAGACTTTTTTCAATTATTCTCAGGGTGTTGAAAGAAGAAGAGATAACAGAATTGATTTGTTTACTGAAATTTAGTTTATTATTGATTAATACTCCTGAACTTGAACTTTTAGCCTTCGCAGCTGGGGGTGGGAGAGGGCCCATTTCTGAAGGCCAACTGGTGGGGGTCCAAAACTGAGGGTTGTTCCCAAAGAGGATAACCTCAGTTTTGTCCAAGTTTAATTTCAGGCAGTGATTGCCTATACAAACACCGATTGCTCTCATGCAGTTGTGCAGCTAAGAGCTTGTGGCATTCACATTGTTGTAGGCTGACAATACAATTTGTGTATCGTCTGCATAGGAAGTGAGAGAGAAACTGAAAGATCGAATTACAGAGGCTGGTTCTGTAACATAAAGATTGAAAAGTGTTGGACTGGGTGAGGATCCTTGCAGGACCCCACAAGGAAGGAGAACGTATTACAGATGAAGCTGTCCAGATCACTGTATGTTCCCTTCCCCTCAGAAATGATTTCAGGAGTGCCATGGCTGTCCTTTTTATGCCCAGTGACTCGAGACGGTGGACCAAGATGGTGTTGTCCACAATAAAAAAGCCGCCGATAAGTCCAGAAGGATGAGAGCCGCAGTGCCTCCCTTGTCTAAGGCGTTCTTTAGCTCATCGGTGTCTTTAATCATAGCAGTCTCAGTGACGGTAAATTGGTGAGCAAGAACAAGATTTGCCGTCCACTAGTGCGATTTTCAGTCGTTAGGAAGGCACCCAGCGAGATTTCTCCAACGAGAGCAGTCGTGAGAGGTCGCGACCGTTCGCTGTCAGAAAGTGACCGCTCGAGTTGAAAATGTACTCGAGCAGCAGCAAAATCACATCGAGAAGCTGCACCCTCTGGCATGCCTCATGGTGCCGTTTGCACGGATTGTTTAACGGGGAACGAGCTTCCGGTGCTAAATCACATCGCGAGCAGCGCGACATGCCTATTTCCACCCGGTCGCAGAATTCCTCTGAATCTCGCTGCGTTTTTTTGCAACTCAGTGAAATTCTGCAGAGTTAAGGTCTGCGAGTTCTGCCCATGCTTAGTTTTTGGTGGCCCTAATTGCCAGGCTGGACAACTTAGTAGGCTTGAGCCTTTCTGACTGATGGATAAAATTGCAACAATATCAGCAGGCAATCACCAGCAGAAGACCACCAACTCCTGCGAGTTTGCTGACCGGCCCAGTCCACGATGCTTAGTCAGCAAAAAGAGTTCACTTTTTATATTTATTTTCTCAAGTTTCAATCGGTTAATATTAAACCATACAAAGTTAATATTAATACATACAACATTCCCAACTGTGACAATCATCCCAGCTAATAATTTCACATATTTTAAGTTAAACAAAGACAATTTTGCCTATGGCAAAACGGCACACTCATCTTAAAAGGTTTTAAATTGTTAAAATTACATTTCAAATCGATGAAGGAACATCTTGATGTGTATGGACATGTTCCTCTTCTTTTCCTTAAGTACCTGAGGTTAAGGTGACAAATATAACCCGAACCTGGAAGTATGTAAAAATAAAATACAAAAGTTGGTAACCCCTGGTGAAGAGTGAGGGAGACAGAAGCTGTAATCCGGACTACTAGAGACGCATTCAGCATGAAGGATGTCTGCATGCGAACCCATCCTCAAACGCCCTTCACTTCAGAAGTTTAAAGTGACAGCATCTTTTGAAATGCAGGTCCAACCTTGTCTTCAGATTTTAAAGTGACTGCATCTTTTAAAATGCAGGTCCGACCTTGTCTTCAGAATTTTAAAGTGACAGTATCTTTTGAAGTGCAGGTCCAACCATGTGTGAGAAGTTAGCCTGGTATATGCGGTCCACTAGTTATAGTGGGCACCTTGTACCAGTCCAAGCAACCCTTATTGACAACCTTTATTGAAAGCTATCCTAGTGGTAGCTATGGAGAGCAGCCTTCAGGCTAAGTCTTGGAGGAGTGTAAAGAAGCTTGGTCTACCAGATTATAACCTCCTGAATCACTAAATGAAAGGAGATCCACACAAGGTATATATAAAATATATGTATTTATTTCTAAACACTCACTACTAATCTCTTTATGAGATGATAGTCCAAGATACACAATAATACAGTTCAAAAGTAGCAATAAGTAGCACAATATACACTGGGCCCTGGGGGGGACCAAACCATATATTAAGAAAGTGGTATAAGAACCACGACTTGACTCGGCACAGTGCCTAGAGCACGTAGAATCGCTGGGATCCCAAGAAACCATCCAAGGTAGTGACACAGGAGACCCACGGGGGGCGTGCAGTGTGAGGACACAGGCGCGAGTCCCGTACTATTCTATGGGAAAGTCGCGGTTGGAATTTTAGAAGTTAAGCACACTTAGGAGAGGACTTTGAGCAAATCCCTTTAGACTTAGGGGGTTCTAGGGCCACCACCCACGGGAGCACCGGAGTACTCGAGTTACCTCACCCAGGGAAGCCGGGTGCATAGGTGTCAAATGGTGTCAAATGGTGTCGGGAATCGTCGTTGATTTCAGTGGCGATCTGCTGCAAAGTGCTGATGCCGGGAAGAAGAAAAGTGTCTGGTGTGATCCAAGCCTGGATCGAAGATCAGAAGAACCTGAAAGCAGAGGGGACAGAGTCTGGGTCACTTGCCAATGACCAGGGGCACGATAGACGAATGCCCACCGATGTCGAGTGTTTCAGGTGCGAAGTGGTGAAGCTTGACTCTGCAGCCACGAGGACCAGGAGGCGTCGACGATGACCAGGAGCTGGATTCGAGCTGTCCCACAAAGGATGTTGAGTGCTGCGGTGTCGGTGCTCAGATTGAACACAATGAGCCTTGGCAACAGCAACCCACGCAGGAAGAGAAAAGATGCTTCGGTGCGGACCAGCAAGGTCCTAGGGACTCCCCAAGCAATGGAGAGTCAAAGCACGTCTGGAGCAACCAGGTAAGCCCAATTAAAGTTAAAGTTGCCATCACAGGGACACACCAGTCGACGGAACAAGGTTCGCGAAGGGACCTCGAGAGGAATCACAGAATACCAGCCCACGGGACACTCAGTGAGTGTAAGCCAGTAATCTTTGGTGGAGACACTGCTCGGGGTGTGGACAAGTAGCCCAAAGCACAGCCTCAAGGATTGACGAGAAGCATATGCACTTGTAAATGTGCACGGTGTCCAGGGGTTCTGATTCCATGGTCCCCATGAGGGCTACGGGTCTCAGCTTTGCTGGGAGCTCGGGTCGGCCTCTGGGAAGTCTGGGAACCTACCTCCTGTGTTGCAAATTCTTCGGAGTCCGGCGGGAGCTTCGGAGATTCAAACCGGTCAGATGCGTCTTAGGTGACTGCCTTGCAGGAGAGTAACTCCTTTACTCCAAGGGAGATTCTTCAGTCATCTAGCGCCTTGTAGATCGTCGAAGTTCCAGGATTATGTATCAGAGTTTCATCCAGGTATATATAAAGTCCTGTAGCCAGGGGTTCCTATCTTATACCCAAGGAAGGGGTGGGACAAACTCTAGGGACCCACCTATGGGAGGGTCAGGAAAGAGGGGTGGCTACACCATTTTCCTTTATCCAGTTTCACACCAGAGCAGGGGCTGGTAGCCCCTGCAACCGGTTTGAGCTGGACTATGCACAGGGACACCAAATGAGCTCCCAGTGCAGACTTTAAAGCACTCTTGGAGTGCACCCACCCAGCCCCAATACACTAAAGCCTGTCTGGGAGGTGGTCACACCTCCCTGTGACAGGAAACCTATTGTCCAGGCCTCCCCGGCCAGAGTTTCATCCAGCAGCAGGAGGGCAGACTTGTGTCTGTGGCTGCAGCATCCATTTTGTGATGCCAGGGCTCTGTTAAGTTGGTACCAGTTACAACCTTACCCAGGCTGCAGTAGCAGACCTGTGGTGTCATTTTGGAAGGCTTCTCAGGGGTGGCACAATACATGCTGCAGCCCCTGGTAGGCCTCTGGGGTACCTATGCCCTGGGTACATAGTATACCATATACTAGGGACTTATAAGGGTACCCCACAATCCAATCTGGAGTGTACCTAAAGTACTGGTAATCAATTTAGAGAGGAAGCAGCTAGGCTGGGGTCCTGGTTAACAGGGCCCCAGCCAGACTAAAGTCGAAAAACAGTGAAACATCAGCAAAAAGTGGGGGTATCCATAAGAAGCCGACCCTACTCTCGTACACCATGGCCATCAGAATTTTAATGTGATGTGACGGCATCTTTTGAAATGCATGTCCGACCTTGTCTTCAGAATTTTAAAATGACAGCATCTTTCGAAACTCAGGTCCAACCTTGTCCTCAGTATTTTAAAAGTGAAGTGACAGCATCTTTTGAAGTGTAGGTCCGACCCTTTCTTTAGAATTTTAGAGTGACAGCATCTTTTGAAGTGCAGGTCTGACCTTCTCTTCAGAGTTTTAGGATCAAATCTTTTTACTGGCAGACAATTAAGCAAATCACATACACAGCATGCCGCCTACAACCCATTATGGGTCTGCCCCAAAGTTCGGATGTTTACCCAGGAGCAGAGCCTAACACACCAGAGTAGCAATCACGGAGTGAGCATGAATGGACAGCAGGTCACCTACAACCCAAGTTGGGCCGGCCACGTATGGGGAACAAAAGATAGAGGCCTTCCAAGTTTAATAAGAATGCAAGAAATGTCATAGACAGCTGAGAATAACCATGACCGTTTCACCGTATTGCTGGGTACGTTGGACGGCTTTGCATACCAAGAAAAACAATCAAACAAAAGAAAAAGGAACATTTAAATTTGAACAAAACCCATTCATACCCACCACCCTCTCCCCTCCCGACTAGAACATGCTAAGTTTGCAAACTTCTGATTAAAATTGCTGTGGATCAGGGACATTGTGATTTTGGAGCCCGACCTCTCCTTGTTCGAGAGGCAATAATCTAAGAATAAGCAAGTACGCTGGGCAGGTCAATTCCTGAACACTTTGTACAGGATAGTAATAAATGGGGACCATATTTTTGCGTATGTTGTGGGGTCAGCATAGGAGGCCATCGAAAATCTTTCCATACCCAACAAGGACCAAAGCTGGTGAAGCCATTTTCTATGATCCAAGATTTTGTCCGAACCAAAGTTTGTCAAGAGTAACCTATGCACAGCATTAAGGACAATTGCTTTCGGTCGGCCTCTGGTGGTCCAGATTGGCTATGTGAGAGCGTTGGATAGCCCCTAGAGTATGTACGCGGGAAATCAGGGGAGCTCAGTATTGAAGGCGCTATCTATTTAATTCAGAATCGGTTCCCAAAATCTTGTGTGTTTAGGGCAATTCCACAGGGGGTGGGCCAGAGTCCCTGGATTGCCGAAGCCACGCCAGCACTGACCATCGCATAGCGCGCTCCATTTCTAAATTAGTACAGGGGTATAATGCCAATATGAGCTGATTTTATATGCTGTTTCGGTGTGTCCAACATTACGCGCTGGGTGGTGTGTCCTATAGAATATGTCTCCCCATTCATTGTCAGTGAGACTACGCCCAGGTTCTGCCTCCCAACGGAGCTGGCCCGGGTCCTATGATGGGGGGGGTGCTTTCATTAAGTGGCGGTAAATGTCTGCAATGGAACAGCCGTTTCTCGAAGGGGGTCATAGGTCTGCTAGCTTTAGGGCACGTCTCTGTATTGAGCACCCAATGGGGCAGCTGAGTGTGAGCAAACCTGTTGTGTTCCAACAAGGAGTAATGAGTTTTGAGTTGATAAAAGGGGATAAGACCTTCATGATCGAAAAGGCAGCCTCCCGCTTACAGCCTCCTACCAACTAGCGCTTGACAATGCCCGGTGATAAACCGGGTGGGAACTCTGGGTTTGCTAATAATGGAGTCATGGGGAAGGACAAGAGCCCCGCACTTTCCACTACCTTGTCCCATATTTTCAATGTGGGGCTGGTGACCGGGGATGAGTAGAGACCCCAGGATCTATGGACACGGGGGAGCCAGACCTCTCTCCAGATGTGTGAGCCCGCTACCGTTTGGTCAATGAAGACCCAGTGCTTTTCTGTCATTGGGCGATTCCACTCAATCAGATATCTCAGCTGCGCAGCTTGGTTGTGCCGCAAGACTTTAGGGACCGCCAGGCCCCCTTCTTGTTTGGTGCATTTCAGCAGTTGTTTTTGCAGTCTGCGCTTCGTCTTTCCCCAGATAAAGCGATCATTCTCCCTTTGTAGCTGATGAAGCTCTGCGGATGGGGGAAAGAGGGGTAGCTGAAGATGAAAAGGGCCCGTGGTAGGACGTTCATTTTCACTGTGGCTATTCTACCTAGCCAGGATAGAGGAACGCGCTGCCAGTGATCTAGTTCTTTGCGAATTGTAGCCCTGAGTCTAGAGTAGTTGGCCTGTGCAGTTTTAGTGAGACTGCGAGCCAGAACCGGGCCCAGATAGAGGAGATCGGTTTCCATCCATTGAAAATTGTACTGGGCGCGTACAATTTGCTCTGTGTCTTGGTAAATGGTGAGGTTTAGTATTTTACCTTGAAGTGCGACACAGCCCCATATGCCTCCAGCTCCGAAGTAATAGCAGAAAGTGAGGAGAGGGGTCAGTGATGGAGAATATGATATCCTCTGCATAGAGACTAATCAGCTATTGATCAGCTCCAAATGTAATGCCGCTGCGCTGGGGTTGTCTCGCTGCCTCTGAGCAAAGGGTTCCATATATAAGGCGTAGAGGAGCGGGAAGAGAGGCAGCCCTGCCTTGTGCCCCTCCACCAGGATCCTGCTGGAGCTCACACCATTGACCCGAACTACTGCACTAGGCGTGCTGTAAATGCTGTGCACCCATTTCACGAATCGCTCTCCCATCCAGAAGCACCTAAGAGATGCGAACAAGAAGAGCCAGTGCACTCTATCGAATGCCTTCTCAGCATCAATAGCTAGTAAAAGGGCTTCTTCCTGGGAGCGTTGGACTTTGTCAATGAGTTGACACACAAGCTTGGTGTTCTCCCCACATTGGCATGAGGGAATAAAACGAGCCTGATCTGGATCAACAAGGCCTGGCATCAAGGGTTTAAGGCAATGAGCCAGGATGCTAGCAAAGAGTTTTGCATCCACATTGAGCAGGGATATCGGGTGGCACGAGCTGCACTGCTGAGGATCTTTCCCGGGGTTCGGAATCACTGAGATGGAGGCTTGCAACATGGACTCTGTCAGGGTTCCGGTATCTGAGAAGGAGTTAAAAAGGGGAGCCAGTTAGTTATAGAAAGTCTCATAGAAGATGGCATTGAATCCACCCGGGCCTGGCGATTTCATTGGGTTCAGCCTTGCAATCACAGACACTAGACGATTCTACGTGCTCTAGGCATTGTGTCTAGTCATGTCGTGGTTCTTATATCACTTTCTTAATATATGGTTTGGTCTCCCCCGGGGCCCATTGTATATTGCGCTATTTACTGTCGTTTTAGAACTGTATTATTGTGTGCCTTGCTCTCTAATCTCATGAAGAGGTTAGTAGAGAGTGTTTAGAAATAAATACATATATTTTATATATACCTTGTGTGGTTCTCCTTTCATTTAGTTATTCAAGAGGTTATAATCTGGTAAACCAAGCTGCTTTACACTCCTTCAAGACTTCGCCTGAAGGCTATTTTTTCATAGCTACCACTAGAATAGCTTTCAATAAAGGTTGTCTTAAACCTATTAATAAAAAATGGTTGTTTGGACTAGTGCAAGGTGCCCACTATAACTAGTGGACAGCGTATGCCAGGCCAATTTCTCACATTGGTGTGCAGCGGGTGGATTCAAGCTCGCTATTGCTTTACCAGATAATCTCTTTGAGTGACTAACTGAAAACCATTATAGGTACATAGGTACGTATAAATCAAGTTTAGAATACAGTAAGTTCTACTAAACTTAGAGTTGTGTGTCAAGGGCTTAGCACACCCTTTCTACAACTCAAGAGAGTTTAGTAGTTCCCACTAGGTTAGGTAGACGCAACATCTCACTACACTAGTATGTCTTCAAGAGCAGAAGCCAATGGCTCCTTGCTGACTAAGTATGACCACCTCTCATTTCAGGAATTGAGAAATATGTATGCATCTAGGAAATTGAAGACAGGGAAAAACCCTAGGACCCAACTCCTCATAGAGGCCTTGCTTTTACATGACCTCAGAAAGACCCCAGGGTCTGATGAGGCAGGCAAGTTGGGTAGGGCAGCAGATGAGGACAAGCCTGGAAGTGAAAACATCCAGGACCTAGAATCTGAAGCTGACCAGGAGGAGCAAGATGATTCTAACCTGGACAATCCAATCTTTCCTGAGGGTGGGGGAGAGGACCCATGGTGTCCCCTCTTTACTCCACCTGGAAGGGTTAACAGTGTACCTAGAAGGTCTAGATCTCCTTCTCAGGAATCTAATCATTCTGGTACATCTGTAGGTACCTCTATTTCTCATAGTCCTCTTGTGAGAGGAAATGCAGACTGCATGAGTTTGAGAAAGCTAAGCTTAGGATCAAGAGAGAGCAGTTGCCATTAGATAGGGAATCCCTGGAGCTCCAGAGAGCTTCACAAAGATGGGGCTAGAGCCCCATGGTGGTAGCAACAGTGTCCTTAGAGGTAGAGATCATACTCATGACCATAGGAACCTGAACAAGACTGTCCCTCTCTACCAGAGTGAGGATGACATCCACAAATGGATAACTGCACTTGAGAGGGCCTGTAAAGTACAGAGGGTCCCTCAGGAGCAGTGGGCAGCAATCTTGTGGCTCTCCTTTGCAGACAAAGGTAGAGACAAGCTCCTCACTGTTAGAGAAGAGGATGCTGACAATTACAAAGTCTTGAAGAGTGCACTGATTGATGGGTTTGGCCTAACCACTGAACAATACAGGATAAAGTTCTTAGATACCCAAAAGGCGCAGACTCAAGACTGGGTTGACTTTGTAGATTGTGCTACTAAGGCTCTGGAAGGCTGGTTACTTGGCAGTAAAGTGAGTGATTTTAAAGGATTGTACAATTTGATAATGAGGGAGCAGATCCTTAATAATTGTCAAAATCAGCTGTTGCATCAGTACCTGGTGGACTCTGATCTGACCTCTCCCCAAGAATTGGGCCAGAAGGCAGACAAATGAGTCAGAACCAGGGTGAGGCAGAAGGTTCAGAACCAAGGTGGTGACTCCAAGAAGCAACATTCTAAGAACTCTGATAAGGGTGGGGAAAAGGGTAAAGACCAGAAGTCTTCTCAAGGGCCCAAAAAATCTGCATCTGGTGGGGAGTCCCAATCTAACAAAGGAAAAGGCCAAATGAAACCATGGTGTGCAATCTGTAAACATAAAACCCATTGGACAAGTGATTGTACACGTCCAAGGACCCAACTCCAGCCACCATTGCCCCCAAGGCAACTGTTCCCCCTAGTTGAGCTCTGAGTGGTGGTACTCAGAATAAGGGTGTAGTAGGGTTAACCCTGGGATCTGAGATGGACTATGGCCTAGTCAGAGTTCGTACTCAGGCTGTACTGATCTGTGATGGAGGCATGGAGATGGCCTCTTATCTGTCAGTCCCAGTAATCTGGGCAAATACAGACAGCAGCCTTTGATCAATGGATAAGAGACCTTGGCATTCAGGGACACAGGAGCAAGTGTCACAATGGTGACACAAGCTCTTGTGGCTTCTGAGCAAATCATACTTGGTGAGATGTACCAAGTGACCAATGCTAGCAATGTCAGGACAGACCATTCCTTGGCAGTTGTTAATTTCACCTGGGGAGGGGTATCTGGCCCCAAACAGGTTGTGGTAAGTGCAGACCTTCCTGATGAATGCTTGCTTGGCAATGATTTAGAAACTTCAGCTTGGCCTGAAGTGGAGTTTAGGACCCATGCAGAAATGTTGGAAATCCCTGCAGATGTGTTTTCTATGACCTGGTCACAGGCAAAAATGTCTAACACTGGACAGGCCCTGGATCCTGGAAGAATGGACCAGGTGCCTCCCAAGAAAAGGAGCAGTAGGGGTAAGGCAGTGTCTTCTCCCCTATCTCAGAGAGCAGATCAGTCTCTTGAGGGAGATGATCTCAGTCATGAAGAAGGAACTGTCCCAGAGGAGCTTGAAACTGATCAGGTTGAGTTCTTGGGGACAGAGGGCCCTTCCAGGATAGATCTGAGCCAGGAGCAGCAGCTGAGCTGCCCTTCTCTTGAATCCCTCAGGAAGCAAGAAGCTGATGAGGCTTCTGGGAATGCTAGTGGAACCCATAGGATCGATTGGGATGATGGACTCCTGTACTCAGAGTGTAGAGACCCCAAGCCTGGTGCCACCAGGAGGTTGGTTATACCTCTGAAGTTCAGGGGCTTCCTATTAACACTAGCCCATGATATTCCCTTAGCAGGACACCTAGGCCAAAACAAGACTTGGGACAGAATTGTCCCTCACTTTCATTGGCCTCATATGTCTGAGAACACCAAGGAGTTTTGTCGCTCCTGTATCACCTGTCAAGCCAGGGATAAGGCAGGTGGTACCACAAAGGCCCCCCTGATACCACTACCTGTGGTGGGGGTTCCCTTTGAGAAGGTTGGGATTGACATAGTTGGTCCCATGGATCCTCAAACAGCATATGGGGACATGTTTATACTGGTGGTGGTGGACCATGCCACTAGGTATACAGAGGCTATTCCCCTTAGGACCACCATACCACCTGTGGTGGCAAGGGCCCTACTTGGAATCTTTTTCAGAGTGGGTTTCCCTAAGGAGGTAGTATCAGACAGAGGTACAAACTTAGGAGCAGATTTATGTTAGACTTGTGCCACTTTTACGCCGCCGTTGCGTCACTTTTGTGACGCAGCGGCGGCGTAAACCATGCGCCATGTTGCGCCTTATTTACAATGTGACGCATCTAGGGAGATGCGTCACGTTGTAAAGCCCTGCGCTACATTAAACCTGCATCAGGTTTAATGTATGCAGGGTGGGCGTTCCATCGGAAAAAGCCTCGGAAAAGTGACACAAGATTTCACTCAGTCACTTTTCCGACACTGCTGCGTCAAAACCTTGCGCCTGCTTGAAGCAGGCGTAAGGCATGACGCAGCATGTTGGGTATGGGCAGCCCCTAAACATTGCTGGAGTTGCGTCATGCTTGCGACACGACTCCAGCAATGCGCCGCCCTTACGCCATCAGATGCGTCACACATCTGTTTATCCTTGCGCCACGATGCGCTGCATTGTAAATGCGGCGCATCTGTGGTGGCGCAAGGGTAAACTTGCGTGACGCATCTTTCCTGGCGCATCCCTGCTGATTTGCAAGGATGCGCCAGGAAACATAAATCTGCCGCTTAATGTCTAGTTACTTGACTGCTATGTGGAAGGAGTGTGGTGTGAATTAAAAATTCACCACCCCTTATCACCCACAATGCAATGGGTTAGTTGAAAGGTTCAACAAAACCCTCAAGGGCATGATCAAAGGTCTCCCAGAAAAGCTTAGGCGCAGATGAGACATACTTTTGCCCTGCCTTCTCTTTGCCTACAGAGAGGTTCCACAGAAGGGGGTTGGTTACAGCCCATTTGAGCTTCTGTTTGGATATCCAGTGAGGGGTCCATTATGTCTAATGAAGGAGGGATGGGAGTTACCTCTTAAACCCTTAAACCCCTTAAACAGGATATTTTGGACTAGGATGGCTGAGTACATGAGGAAGGCAACTAAAAACCGTGAGGCTAGCCAGGAATTACAAAAGGTCTGGCATGACCAAAAGGCTATGCTGACTGTTTACCAGCCAGGGCAGAAAGTATGGTTGTTGGAGCCTGTGGCACCAGCAGCCCTCCAAGATAAGTGGAGTGACCCCCATACCATAATTGAGCAAAAGAGAGAGGTTACCTACTTGGTGGACCTTGGAACTCCCAGGAGCCAACACAGGGTGCTCCATGTCAATAGGCTCAACCCATATGTTGATAGGGCTGACATGGGCTTGCTCATGGCTACTGATGAGGGACAGGAGGAAGAGAGTGACCCACTCCCTGATCTGCTCTCTCAGAACCCTGATGATGGATCAGTAGATGGTGTAGCCTTGGCAGGCAGCCTCACTGTCCAGCACCAAACTGACTGCAGAAAAGTTCTCTGCCAGTTTAGACATATGTTTTCACTGAGTCAGACTACCTGGGGTGCACTCATGAAGTGGACACTGGGGACAGTCTGCCAGTTAAAAATAAGATTTACAGGCAACCTGACCATGTCAAGGACTGTATCAGGGCTGAGTCCAGAACATGTTGGAATTGGGAATTATTGAACCCTCAGATAGCCCTTGGGCTAGTCCAGTAGACTTAGTGCCTAAACCTCACACCAAAGATGGCAAGAAAGAGATGAGATTTTGTGTAGACTACAGGGGTCTCAATGCAGTCACTAGGACTGATGCCTATCCAATCCCGAGGGCAGATGAGCTTATAGACACTTTGGCCTCAGCCAAGTTTCTTAACACATTTGACCTGACAGCTGGCTACTGGCAGATCAGACTAGCTGATGATGCAAAGCCAAAGCCAGCATTTTCTACCCCTAGTGGGCACTACCAATTTGTGGTGATGCCCTTTGGTTTGAAAAATGCACCTGTCACTTTTCAAAGGTTGGTGAACAAAGTCCTTACAGGTCTGGAAGCCTATAGTGCAGCATATCTAGATGATATTGCTGCCTTTAGCTCCACCTGGGAGGATCACCTGGTCCACCTAAGAAATGTTTTGGAGGCGCTGAAAAAAGCAGGCCTAACTATCATGGGCCACTAAGTGCCAGATAGGGCAGAGTCAGGTTGTGTACCTGGGCCACCTTGTGGGTGGAGGCCAGGTTCAACCATTGCAGAGCAAAATCCAGACCATAATGGACTGGGTTGCTCCCACCGACTCAGGTCAGAGCTTTCTTGGGCCTGACTGGGTACTATAGAAGATTTGTCAAAGGTTATGGATCCATAGTGACGCAAGAAAGTTCAGTGGACAGTCAGCTTTCAAAAGGCATTTGATGACCTGAAGCAGGCCATGTGCACTGCTCCCATTCTGCAAAGTCCTAACTACTCCAAAGAATTAATTGTCCAAACAGATGCATCTGAGTTAGGGGTAGGGGCTGTGTTATCACAATTGAATGATGAAGGTCAGGATCAGCCAGTAGCTTTTATTAGCAGAAGGCTGACCTCCAGAGAGAAACGTTGGTCAGCGATTGAGAGGGAGGCCTTTGCTGTGGTTTGGGCTCTGAAGAAGTTGAGGCCATACTTGTTTGGCACTCACTTCATTGTTCAGACAGACCATAAGCCCCTCTTATGGCTAAAACAGATGAAGTGTGAAAACCCCAAAACGTTTAAGGTGGTTCATTTCCCGACAGGGGATGGACTAAACAGTGGAACATAGACCTGGGAGTAACCATGCCAATGCAGTTGGACTCTCTAGATATTTTCACTTAGAACATGAAGACTCAACTGGTCAAGGTTAGTTTAATGGCCTTACGTTTGGGGGGGGGGGGTGTAGGAGAGTAGGATCTGCTTCTTATGATTACTCCCACTTTTTGCTCATGTTTCACTGTTTTTCGACTTTAGTCTGGCTGGGACCCTGCTATTCAGGGCCCCAGCCTAGCTGCTTCCTCTCTAAATTGATTGCAAGTACTTTAGGTACACAACAGATTGGATTCTGGGGTACCCTTATAAGTCCCTTGTATATGGTATACTATGTACCCAGGGCATAGGCACCCCAGAGGCCTAACAGAGGCTGCAGCATGTATTATGCCACCCCTGGGAAGGCATTCAAAATGACACAACAGGTCTGCTACAGCAGCCTGTGTAAGGTGGTGTATGCACCCCTTACTCAGATATAGGTTCCCTATATCTGTCCATATCACTGCACATGTAAACCTATCAGTCACCCCTATGGCAGGCCTTATCAATCCTGAAGGCAGGGTGCTGGATTTTATGTGAGCGGGTGCCCATGCATGAGCAGAGCCCCTCTGCAGCCTTCGGAACCTTTATTCCAGGGTTGTTTGTGATGCAGCCAAACCATATACTCTTAAGTGCAATATAACCTCGCTGTAAATGCTAACTTTGGAATGACTGCATGGAAACATGTTGTGTTTAGTGTCAAACATTTTGGAATCATACCTCCCCGCCAGTAACTGGCGAGGGAGGTATGATTCCACCCTACTAGAGGGAGAAACATGACTTCACCTGTACACCCAGTACCAGCTTCACAGACCCTGGCATCACAAAATGGATGCTGCCAGCCACAGACATGAGTCTGCCCTCCTGCTGCTGGACGAAACTCCAGCAGGGGAGGCCTGGACAATAGGTTTCCTGTCACAGGGAGGTGTGACCACCTCCCAGACAGGCTTTAGTGTATTGGGACTGGGTGGGGGCACTACAAGAGTGGGTCCCCAGAGTTTGTCCCACCCCTTCCTTGGGTATAAAGTAGGAACCCCTGACTACAGGACTTTAGATTTACCTGGACAAACTCTGACACAGAATCCCAGAACTTCTACCATCTACACGACGTTGGGTGACTGAAGATTCTCCCTTGGAGTAAAGGAGTTACTCCCCTGCAAGGCAGGCACCAAAGACATACCTGTCCGGTTTGCATCTACGCAGCTCCTGAAGGACACCGAAGACTTTGCGACACAGGAGGTGGGTTTCCAAGCTTCCCCGAGGCCGATCTCTGCTCTCAGCAACTCTGAGATCCAAAGCCCTCGTGGGGACCGTGCAACCCGAACCCCTGGACACCGTTCACATTTGCAGCAGATCTTGGCGATCCCTGAGGATGTGCTGGTATCTAGTGATTCCTCTCGAGGTCCCTTTGTGATCCCTTGTCTGTCGACTTGTGGGTCCCTGAGAAGGGTACTTTGACTTTCAACGGGCTTACCTGGTTGCTCCAGACGTGCTCTGACTCTCCACCGCTTGGGGAGTCCACAGGACCTCATTGGTCCACACCGAAGCCGTTTGACTCTCACCGCGTGGGTTGCCGTTGCCAAGGCTTGTTGGTCTCCAATCCAGACACCGACCCCCCAGCACTCGACATCCTTCGTGGGACAGCTCGCCTGCAGACTGTGTTCATCATCAACGCCTCCTGGTCTCCGGGGCAGTGGAGTCAAGCTTCACCTCATCGCACCTGAAACACCCGACATCGGTGGGCATTCATCTATCATGCCCCTGGTCACTGGCAAGTGACCCAGACTCTGTCCCCTCTGCTTTCAGGTTCTTCACATCTTCGATCCAGGCTTGGATCACACTGGACACCTCTCCTTTCCACGGCAGTAGCACTTTGCAGCAACTCTCGATTGACAACATCGAAGATTCCCGACACCATTTGACACCTATGCACCCTGCTTCCCTGGGTTAGGTAACACGAGTACTCCAGTGCTCACGTGGGTGCTGGCCTTAGAACCTTCTAAGTCTAAAAGGGTTTGCTCCAAGTCCTCTCCTAAGTGTCCTTAAACTCTAAAATTCCAACCGCGAATTTCCCAATGGATTGTACGGCTCTCGCGGCTGTGTTCTCATACTGCACGCGCCCCCGTGGGTCCCCTGTGCCACTACCTTGGGTGGTTCCTTGGGGCCCGAGCGATTCTACATGCTCTAGGCAACGGTTGTTTGGACTGGTGCAAGGTGCCCACTATAACTAGTGGACAGCATATGCCAGGCCAACTTCTCACAACCAGAATGTCCACTGGCGGACAAGGAGGGGCCCTGGGGAGGCCTATGCTGTGACATCGGTCTAGCTTGGTACTACTCGGCGCATTGTCTCCAAGGATGCTTCTGAATAAGGCTAGGACGTAGCCCTCGTGGTGCATACCTTCTGTGCCTGTGTACCCTCTAATGCATATGTCATTCCTTCTTGACCTGTTTTCCAGGTCTTCTGCGTGGGCCTGAAGATCTAGTTGCTGGTCCTGCACACAGATGATCTCCTGCTGGAGGGCTTTGATTTCTGCGTCCCTCGTTAGGGAGCTCTCCTCTAGGGCCACCACTCTTTCCCCCATCTCATTGATGTCTCGGCGCACTTCCCTGAGCTCCATCATAAGATCTTTTTTAACCATCCGGAAAACTTCCCTCAAGGATGAGAACAGAGCTTCCAGGAATTCACGGGTCACTGAACTCTCTGGGTTGTCGCCTCCACCCATTCGCTTAGTGTCCTGCGGGGGTGATTTTTCTTGCTGTGATTCGATTTTGTTTTTAAGCAGCATGTCCTTTGACAGATCTGTCCTTCTTGCCTCTAGCTGTGGTCATGGCTCCCACTCCCAGGCCCAGGGATCAGAGGGTGTGAAATTCACGAGGGCATCGCCGGCTTGACGGCCAGTGCACAATCTAGAGCAAAAAGCTCAAGGGGCTTCAGTGTACCACACAGTGTCGTGCTCTAGGCCATCACCACATGCAGGAGTGGCGGGTCTAAGAGACAAGTGGTGATTCCCGGGGTTGCTTCCAGTGGGCCCTTGCCTGGCTGGCATGGAAGTGGAAGCCCTTGCTGCAAGAACCGCCCAGTGGTCTTATCCCCGTTGGAGCCTCCAGCTGCTCTATTGTCGCTCTCTATGGCAGGAGGAGACTGAGGGCGATAACTTTCCTGTGGCCAGCAGACCCCCCGTCCGGGCCCCAGGAGCGTTGTAGACTGTAGAGATGCGGTAGGCGGTGGCCAATATCGAAGGGAGCAGGTCGGGTCGTGGGCCCAGACAAGCGCAGGATGCACTCACCGCTGGGGGCCCAGGTCCTGGAGACAGGCCCTCTCTGTGAGGAAATACATATATCTACATGTTTGCATCAGCCAAATAAGTGAATCAATCCCAAATTCTCCCCCACACTATCTCAGACCCACTGAGCTAACTATGTCTGTCTCTGACCAAACTGCTTGCTCTGTGCTCTAGTGTGGACGTGGAAAGGGAATGAAGGGCTGTGGCCTAGATTTGGTTATCTTGAGATAGATGATATTGAACGCTTGACAGAAACTTAAAGGGTGACAAATCATGGGATTCACACCATGTGAAAGATTGTTTACAGCAGTGGCTTTCAATTGCAAAAAATAAAGCTCTCCTTTCAAAAGAGAAAGGCCAGGGGAATGCCTCCACTGAATACAGAGACTGCTCTGCAATAGCAATGATAAACAGTGAGTGCAAGAAGCCTACTAAAAAAGAGCTAGAACAGCAAAAGATTGGCCCACATCTTATTGCCAGTGTTTATTGGAATTAAGTAACTATGTGCAAACAGAACAGCATTTGTTGTCACTTTGGCAAAAGTGTGGGTTTCCACCAAATGAAGCAGACCGGGTTAAAGAAATACCAAATTCCACTACTTCTAGAAGGGCTGCTGCTCTGCTATGTATTTGGACGCACCGCCAACTAAATATTGACATAAATAAGTTTTAAAAAACTGTTTATCGCCTCCAAGCCTCAAGGCCTGTTTGTCAAACTGGGGGAAGGAACAGACAATGAGCAAATACCTAGTAGCGCATTGACTGAGGAGGAGATTTTGTGGTTTACTGAGGAAGAAAGGAAACGACAGAGAGTAGATGCAAATAGTGAATTTAATTCCTGGGTCTCAGATAGAGCCAGCAATGGGAACAGCAGGGCCTGTTTCTCCTGCACCTCAATTCTCAGCACCTCCTCCAGCAACTTCAATTTACCCATCATTTTCAGGCCCCTACATACGGTGTGAAAGACATAACACACCTGAGCAAGCACTGGCTTCACAACCAAACTTATCATGTGTACCTTATTTCCACATACCCCTGGAAGGTGATTTAACTAGGGTATCTGACATGCCAACTAGCCCGAGAGAAGGCAGTTTTAGAACAACAGTCGCTAATGGGCCCGCGAAGGTCCGGGCTGCTAATGCGGGAACCACCGGGCCAATGCTGGTGACGAACCTCTCTTGCTCCCCACCCGCCGCGGGACTCAGGGATGACGGCTTCACTTTGCTCCGGTCACTGCTCAGGCGGATGTCGTTGGGATCCAGCCCCGATGCAAGCCTGCCTGAGGCCTGTCAGCTCCCCCCGAAGCCCAAGAAGCACTGTAAACTGTAGAGATGCGGGGGGGGGGGGCAGTATGTGGGGTGGAGAGCCAAGAGGAGCAGGCCGGTTCATAGGGCCAGATGCACACAGGGTGCACTCACCACCAGAGACCCGAGTCTCTGGGGGCGGGCCTTCAAGTGCTTTCACATGTTGCCAGGGGCCTGTGGAGGTTTGGAACCTCAGGGTCGAAGCTGGAGACGAGTCGTTCCTGCTCCCAGACCGCTGCGGGACACAAGGCCGACGCTTTCACTGAACTCTGGCCGCTGTTCATGCGTATCGGGGTACAGGCGCGGCACAGGCCTCAGAGCGCGTCTGCCCACAGGCCCCTCCAGACGATCTCCATACAGGGGGTGTCCAGCCCTGGGGCAGGTGGCCCCTGTGCTTAATAATATGCAGTCCCCCACAGATGAGCACTAACTGGGGGACCGCCGACGCCTCAGCTCCGCTTCGCTCCACTGTCACTTGTGGATAACGTGGCCCGCGCTCACTGTAGGTCACGGTGCACACCAGGTTTTCACTCCGCCATCTTGGCCACGCCCTCTTGAGAGTTTTAAAGTGACGTGACGGCATCTTTTGAAGTGCAGGACTGACCTTGTCGGGGGCAGCACAGGCTCAACTGTAGTGTAGAAGTGAAAACGAGATGCAAGACGGGCAGACGAGCCTTTTTAGATATTTTTGCAGTAGCCACAATCTTTAATTGCAAAAAAATAAATAACTTTAAAAAGAGAACTCTGTAAAACCTTTGCCAGACTGGGGGCGTTGTGTAAAACAATTAATGGTAACTGTTTAAAACCGGCATGGCATCTCTTTCAACATGGCATCTCACATGTACCCAAAGGTAAACTTCTTTAATTGAAGTTTATTGGCGCTCAGTGACTCTTTCTGGAAAACGCGGGCTCCCTCTAGTGGTTTTACAAGCAACTGCTCAACTAATCGCAGTCGCACTGCTGAAAGTCGCAGAAAAGCAAGACAGCGCTTAATTTGATTAGAAAAGGACAGGGCCAGGGCACCGAGGAACTAATTATCATCTGCAACTCACAATCATGTTACCTACAGTAAACCCCATTTAAAAGGACGAGGGCCTATTTGATAAAAACAAATTAACATTATCAACAAAGGAGTGTGAAAAGGAATGTTTTGGTTTTAGCTTTTATACATTGCATGTTTTTTACCAGATACCAATTTATAACTGTGCTCGCACATGGTTGAAAGTGGCAATATTTTTAAACTGTTTTTAGTAAGTAAACAAATCGTGGTGGGTGTAGTTTTAAAACATTAAACTTGCTGTTAATGCATATTTTTCCTGCTGGTGTTCCTTATACAGCTCCAAAGCACCCAGAGCTTCACATTTCCTGTTCGTTGAGCAATAAAGGTTCAATAATGTCAAGTTCTGTGTTCCTCAGATAAGAGTTTAAAACATAACCCCCTCATGGACCATTCTGACAAGTAGAGGGGATACTTTCAGTGGGATAGAGGTTTACAAACACATGGAGGCCGGGTTGCAGCATACAATGTTTGCAAATACAAGCAGCTGCAGTGCTGGGGCACAAGTTGACACTTCTCAGCATGGCTTAACGGGACAAGAACCCCTATTCTATTAATAGAGATGGTACTTGTACACTCGCGTCCACTTCGACGGGGTCTCTAAGTTTCTTGTAGGAGCAGGCTGCTGTAATGCTGAATACCAAGGCAGCCTCGTCTTGATTCCACCTCTTGTCTCCTTCATCCAGCGCCTTACACTCCTGTCTCTTTATCTCACGAATACCAAGTCTGGCTAGTCTTGATTCCACCTCTTGACTCCTTTATCCACTGCCCTACACTTCCTGTCTCTTTATCTCACGAATACCAAGGCTTCCAAGTCTTTTTTTTTTTTTAGTTTAAAAGCTTTATTGAATGAAATAAACCAAGTAAAACATCAGTGCAGAATAACATCAGTAGGCATTAAAACAGATCAATAAAAACAATTAAACTCTAACCAGGTATATGAAGTGCCTAACAGAACCAAGGGATATACTAAGGGAAAAAGCTTTTTTTTTTTTTTTAAAGATATAATAAGGGGCAAGGGAAGGAGAAAAAAGAGGGATAACAAGGAAGAGAAGGGAAAGGAAGGAAAGAAAGAAAAGAAATAATGAATACACTGGGCAACAAAATCTTGTAAATAACCAAGGAAACAGTTCTATATAAAAGAGCAAATATAAAAAAGGCAAAAAAAGCGACTAAATGAAAAAAGGGAATATACATAAGATAATCAAGGGGTAACTTGAGAAAGAAAATTAGTTAAAGGCAACCATAACAAATCTCTTTTAATCAAAAGAGGTACAGTGGTGGCAAAAGCACGATCAAGTCTGTGATGATGACATAATAAATTCCACCATGCATTGTATGAGATTTTGGAGGTGTCTTTCCAATTTGTAGTAATTATCTGGAGAGAAATAGCTATATACAAATCTATAAATTTGCGTGCATTACAATGAACATTCCATATAGGTGAGACACCGCCTAAAAAAATATGGACAATCTCAAAGGGATGATCAGTAGATAATATTTCATTCAACTTCAGCCAAATACGCGACCAGAGAGATTTAACTAGCGGGCAGTGAAAGAACATATGAAAAAAATCACTATCTGTATGAGAGTAAGACCAGCATTTTTTGGAATCAGACAATTTGAAATTATGTAAGTCTGAAGGAGTGAAAAAAAGTCTGTTGTAAAAAAAGTACAAAGTCTGTGTAGTGCTAGCAGAACGGGAGACAGTGTGTATCTTAGACCACAAAGAGTTCCAAATCGGAAGGGAAAACTCTTGAGCTAGGTCTTTCTCCCAAGAAAGTTCAAGTTTGGATTTGGATCTTTCAGCAAGGGGGCAGGCAAGGAGTTTGTAAATGGCAGCAGCCTTAAGAGGAATAGAAAAATCTGGTAATGGAAGAGAAGGGATATCATCAGACAGCGGGGGGGAGGTGACTTGAGAAAGAATGAGATTGAGAGAATGTTGGAGTAAGATGTACTGAGAAGAGCGTGCATTGGAGAGATGAAAAGAAACACGAATATCCGCATAGTCCTGTAAGGTGTTATGTACACGAAGCTGGTCAAAGGTAATAATACCTTTGTCAATCCATTCCTTCCAAAAGAGTGCTCTGTTATTAATCTTTAGGGATTTGTTATACCAAATTGGAGTCGAAGAGAGAAACTCTGATGGCGAAAGAAAGGAGCGAAACAACGAGAGAGCAAGAGCTCTGGAATGTCGAAAGATAGGGGTAAGAAGGCGCTGCGGAGGATGAGATAATCGGGTAGCCGTATGATAGGAGAAAGGTGAGAGTTGCGCCAGTTCAATAGAGCTCCAGGCTGTTAGAGGTGGATCAGACGAGTCCGATAAAAAGGGCCAAATCTGTTTTAAAGTAAAGGCAGAATGAAAGCGAGCGAGGTTGGGAAAATTGACCCCGCCTGAGTCTTTATGTTGTTGAAGACGGGAAAGAGAAATCCTGGCCTTACGATTGTTCCATAAAAATGAGGTTAAGATGCGATTTATTTTTTTGAAAAAAAGGAGTGGTAGAGAAACAGGAAGCATAGAGAGGTAAAAATTTACAATAGGAAGAAGCATCATCTTAATAATAGCGAGCCTCCCCCACCATGACAAGAAAAGCGGAGACCAAGTAGTAATGAGGGAAGAAAGCTTATGAACAATATCCTTTTGATTAAGCATAATGATATCTCTAATATTGTTTGTGTAAAGAATACCAAGGCACTTAATGCTAACCGAATTCCACTAAAAACCAGAGCCTTGAAACATATGAGGAAGGCAAAATTTGTTAAGAGGTAGAACCTCAGATTTGTCTATAATAAGTTTGTAGCCAGAAACTAGAGAGTATTCATGCAGCAACGAGAAAAGTGAAGGTAAGGATGTGGACGGATTAGAAATATATAGCAAAATATCATCAGCATAGGCAGTGAACTTAATATGGATATTCTGAAATGTGAAACCGGTATATGATGGTGAGCGACGAATTTTTTCTAAAAAGGGTTCTAATGCGAGAATGAAAAGAAGAGGGGAAAGGGGACAGCCCTGTCTGGTGCCTCTATGTAAAGAGAAGTAATGAGACTGAGAACCATTAACCCAGATGGAGGTAGACGGGGCCGAATATAATAGTTGAATGTAACGAATAACAGTAGGGCTAAAGCCATGCCACCGCAATGCACCAAACATGAAATCCCAGCATACTCTATCAAATGCTTTCTCAGCGTCCAATGTGATAGCAGCGACTGGGGAGTCCATCTTAGAAGCAAGATGAATGATGTTAAGAAAGGTTCTCGAGTTGTCCGTAATGGATCTGCCCGTGACAAAACCAGATTGATAAATATTGATAAGGTTAGGAATGATCACATTAATACGAGAGGCCAGAATTTTAGCATAGATTTTGCAATCAGTATTAATTAAAGAAATAGGCCTATAATTTTTACAAAGGGATGAATCCTTATCTTTTTTAGGGATTAGACATAACATTGCCTGAGTAAAGGAACCCCTGGACTCACCTAGAATAAGAAAAGAGGTAAACAAGGAAAGTAAATGTGGCAAAAGAATATCCTTAAAAAACAAATAAAAACGAACCGTGAATCCATCGGGGCCAGGTGTTTTATTCTTGGGAAGAAGAGAAAGAGCGTTGAGGATTTCATTTTCAGAGAGGGGGACATCTAGGGAAGAAAGATCAGAAAAACTATCGGAGGGCTTGGGGAGAGACTGAAAAAAAGCATGAATTTGCTCCTGAGAGGGGACAGATTCTGGAGTATAAAGCGAAGAGTAGTATTGGACAAAGCAATCAAGAATTTTATCATCAGAGTGATGACGGGTCCCATATGAGTCCACAATGGTGACTATTTTGGATTTTTGCTTTTTAATTTTAAGATAATTAACAAGAGATTTACCAGCTTTGTTGCGACCTCCATACATCTTGGCATGAAAATTAAGAAGATTATTGCATGCAGAATCCCAGGAATGTTTGTTGAATAAGACCTCTGGATGAGATGGCCTTAAAAAAAGACTTTTGCATCTTGTTGGGTACATATCTGGTGAGCGATTTGCGATCCAGAAAAGGATCCATAAGTTGATTACAATCCCCCCCAACGACTAAATCATCAGTCGCATGAGAGGAAAGGAGCACAGAAAAATCATTCCAAAAGGACAAGTCCAATCCATTAGGGCCATAAACATTGCAAAAAGAAAATTTTGTATTATTAACAGTAACATCCAAAAACAACCATCTACCACAGTTATCAAGAAACTCATTCAAACACTGAACAGACAATGATTTATGAAAAAGAATAAGTACACCATTCTTATTATTTGCTGCCGGAGAACAGAATGCCTCCCCAACCCATTGCCTACGCAAAGAGGACAAATCCTGTGAATGAAGGTGAGTTTCCTGCAACAACGCAACCTGGCATTTCAGTCTTGCTAAGTGAGATAAAACACGCTGTTTTTTAACAGGGTTACGAATACCTTTGACATTCCAAGAGATAACACAAAGACCATTCATTTCAAGAGATAGAAAGAATATAAGCAAAAAAAAGGTAGAGAAGTTAAAATAGAATAGGAAAAGAGAAAGAACGAGATAAAACATGTTGAAAGGAAATGAATAATGGAGAAGAGACAAAAGCGTGAAGACCAACACATGCACCCACCACAAAAATAATAACGGAAATAATAGAAAAAAAAACACCAGAGTACCATAAACATTAAGGAAAAAGAGAAAAGAAAAATAAAGAATAGAAAAAGTAGCGTACATGTTGCCAGAAAAGTAGAAAAAAAAAGAATAAAAAGGGAGGAAGGAAGGGAAAAAAGGTAAGAAAAAGGAGAGGTTAGTTAGAGGAAGATGACGGCTGGTTAACGCGACCGGTCGGGAGCTCTCTATCTGCAGGCTGACCAACCCATGTAACTGATGTAACCTGTTTCTTTTCGGTAGCCTCGTCAACTTAGAAAGCCTGTAAGAACTGTTTCTCGCCTACTGACATCAGAGGAACTTAAGTAGATTGGAAAAAAACGAGCGGCTCAAGCCTTTCCCTTCTTACCTGCATCGGCCATGAGAACCGAGTCCGATCGATTCATCGGCTTTGTGAGCACAGAAGCGGGTCCGCTGCGAGTCCCGCAATCATCGCTCACAAGCAGTACTTTGTTTGGCGTTTGGGCGGAAGCTCAGGGGGCAAGATCCATCTTCTGGAGAGCCGCTGCAAGGCTCTCGTTCCGGGTCGGTCAGGGGAGAGCAGCAGAGGCCACTACTACCGCCCAGAACCATCCCCGGGAACAGATCTCAGAGCTGCCAGCGGGAAAGCAGAGTACAGAGCTCGCTTATCTGGGGAAGGAAAATTGCGCCATAAGAGAGGGAAAACTGGAGGTAAGAGTGGAGGCTTGCATGAGGAAAGTAAAGACAACAGAGAGTGCCTCGAATGTAAAGACTACAAGTCCCACAATCCCCCCTGAATATAACAAACAGACAGTTAGCAGAGATTGCATACTAAACCGTCACTTTTTAAAAAATTCATCAGCCTGCAAACTGACATTGGGGGATGTAGGCGAGTTAGACAAAATCGGTAGTGGTGGCGGAATTGGAACCAGTTATTGTTTTAGGAATAGACAATTTCTGGCAGACTGTCCCCCGACCTCCCTTAATCCCAGCACCCCTCAGATTACTCTCGCTAGTACAAAAAAAATAAAACCTAGAAAGACTGAGCAAGTTGGAAAAACCCCTTCAGCTCCATTTATAAAAATAAAAAAACAACCCAGGTCCAAGGTACATCTGTCAGAGCCGGGTCCAAGACCGAAGGTTACTCCCTCACTTAGATCTTTCTTAAAAATACAAACCCAAGTGGAACAAGCACCAGAAACGACCCTGGAAAACACTCCAACAAGCACTTTCTCCACTCAAGACAAAGCAACGACAAACACTACCGCTATTAAACTGATCGACACAGAGTTAGAGATTACGATGGATTCTGTCCCAGATGCAGATCCGGAACCTAAGACAACTGATCCATCTGAGGTTATACTTACAGATGCAAGTATGATGGACCAACAGAGTCCGAATTCTTCAACCAATCTACTTGAAACTGTATTATTAGAGATGAGAAATAACTTTGCTATCTCTGAAAAGAACCAAATAAAAATTCAAGAGACTTGCGAGGCCTTCGATACCAAGCTAAATGCCCTAGATGAAAGAGTTAAAGTAGTGGAAACAGCAATGGACTCTCTCAGTAAAGAAGTAGAATCTTCACAAAGAGAAATCAATGCACTAAAGTCAAGTGAAGCAGTTCTCCGAGATAAGCTAGAATCTATAGAGAACCAGTCCAGAAGAAACAACATCAAAATTCTGAATATACCGGAAGGCAGAGAAGGTGGCGACATAAAAAAATTCATAATATCTCTCTTGAATGAAAACTTCCCCTGGTCAGATCCTGTAGTCTTGGAAGAAGATATACAAAGAGTGCACCGAGATCCTTTCGGGAAAGACAAACTGAGGAAAAATCCAAGGAAAATCCTTATAAACTTTAAATCTTATTCTCTTAAAGAAAGAATCCTAGGTGAGGCACTAAAAAAGGGAGTGTATAACAAAGACAACTGGAACTTCCGAATTAGATCTGATGTCGCCAAGGCGACGCAAGATAGACAGTGGCAACTTGGACAATTTATGCCCGAACTAAGAGAACTTGGGGCGACAGTGCAAATGAGGTTTCCAGCTTCTTTAAAAATTATGTGGAGAAATAAAATGCTCAACATTAGAGACCCAAAGGAGGTTGAGCAGCTATTGTCACAAATGAAAGAAAAGAAATAGGACGTTAATCAGTGAGCCTAGCAGATAGGGAGCTCAAATAGGCAAAATTCTTTTGCCAATGAAAGGAACAAGGGAGGCTTCCTCCGGGAGGGATTTTAAACACACTATACCAGAACAAGTGCACAAAAAGGGTGGGGAGCAAAATAGGGAAAAAAATAAAAAACGTCCTCAAAGCAATATAAGGAAGATCAAAGGGGATCTAAGCCTAAACGAATTACCCCATAAAAACTCGAGAAATAATTCATTTTATGGATAATTCATCGCTAGTAAAGATCTTATCCTGGAATGTCAATGGTCTCAGAGTTAAAAAACGAAGGAGGTTGATCTTTGAGTATCTAAAGTTATCCGACTGCAGTATTCTAATCCTTCAGGAGACTCACTTGTTGAAAGAAGAGTGGGAAAGTATCACAAAAAACCATAGATGGATAGACTCTTATGTCTGTACTAACCAGAATTGCAATGCGAAGGGAGTGGCTATTATATTTAAAAAAACAGCTAAAGTATCAGTAATAACAAGTATTATGGATAACAAAGGGAGATGGGCCATTGCGAATATAAAAATACAAGGTGCATTATTCACTATAGTTGGCTACTATGGTCCTAACTCAGATGATCCAGAGCCTCTTCAAAATCTCTACTCTCAATTACTAACAACTCCCTACCCTATAATTTGGGGGGGAGACTTTAACATAATACTAGATCCAAAACTTGACAGACACCCTACTATGAAGATCAACCTACCAAAAATGAGACAGTGGATCTCATTATGTACAAAAGATCTAGGTCTAGTAGATATCTGGAGGGTGAAAAACCCTGGTATTAAAGGATTTACCTTTCAAAACAAAAGATTCGGCCACTCTTCCCGAATCGATTTTTTTCTCCTAGACTCTAATTTAATCCCAAACATCACTAACACAGATCATATTCCAGCACATTTATCTGATCACTCAGCATTAGTCTTAAACCTACAAGTGAGAAAAAATATCACTCTCGGACGATGGACAGTAGATCGCTCAATCTTTCTAGATAATCAATATACTGACTCACTTATGTCGGAAACTATAGACTTCTTCAAGGTAAATAAAGAAGGGATGCCTCCTCAGGTGGTCTGGGATACCTATAAGGCAGTAATGAGAGGTAAAATACTCAACATAGCAGCCTGGAAATCAAAAATGAATAAATCCAAGATCAGACTCATCGAGGAAGAGATAGTAACTCTTGACAGTAAACTCGAAGGAGACCTACCAGACCTTACCAGAGTGCAACTAACAGCTGAAAGAAATCTAAAAAAGGAGAATTTAGCTGATCATCTAGAGGAGAGACTTAGAGAGAAATGGGAGACGAGTCAACTCTCCCACCATGAGTATGGCGAAGGATGTGGGAAGATACTGGCATGGAAAACTAAGACCGAACAAACCAGGAACAAGATATCTAGAATATGTAAAGCCCAATCGAATATACTGACATCAGAGGATTCATAAGTGAGAAATGAATTCCAAAATTTCTTTAGTGAACCATATAAAGAAGAAAGCTTCCCGAACGAAACTCAACTCCAAAACTATCTGGAAACCATAGACCTGCCTTCTATAACCAACGAAGAGAGAATAGAGCTTAACAAACCAATAGAACAAGAAGAAGTTGAAACGGCTATCAAAAGCCTTAAGAGAGGGAAAGCACCAGGACCAGATGCTCTACCAAACGAACTATATCAGTCACTAAATAGAGTCTTAATTCCGCACTTAACAGAACTAATGAACGAAATCTTCATTAACAAAATAGATCTCCCTGCTTCATGGAATGAAGCAGTCATCAGTATTATATTGAAACCGGGTAAACATCCAGACCATTGCGAATCTTACAGACCCATATCCCTCTTAAATTGTGACTACAAGATCTACACTCAAATTCTAACGAAAAGATTGACTAAAGTAGTTAATCACCTAATTAACATCAACCAGAAGGGCTTCATGAAGGGACGACAGATTCAAGAACTAACCCAAGAACTTATTTCAGCAATCGATGTAGCAACTCAGGAAAAAATACCCTTAGCCATTATTACCATGGATGCAGCAAAGGCGTAAGATAGGGTTAACTGGCTATACTTGAACGCCGTACTAAATAGATATGAACTAGGAGATAACTTCCAGGACTCGATTAAATCAATCTATAGATATCCAACAGCAAGAGTTTTAGTTAACAACAATCTTTCAGAGAAGCTACAGATCACGAGAGGCACTAGACAGGGATGGCCCTGTCTCCACTTCTGTTTAATCTTTATATCGAGCCTCTAGCGACCAAGCTAATGACTAATCCTAAAATTTTGCCATTCACATATAATGGCTGGACGAAAAAAGTAGCTCTTTTTGTGGATGATCTGATGATCTTCACTGATAATTTTTTTAATTGTTATCATGATATCAAAGACACAATAAACCAATTTGGTGCAATATCCGGATATATGGTTAATCAGTCTAAGTCTGAAATTATGGAGTGGAATTGTTCCAGTAACCATCCCCTTCAAAAAAAGAGAATACGATATCTGGGTCTCGACATAATTAAGGATATACATAAAATTGCGGAAGTTAACTTTAAAAGGTTACTAAGTGAAACCAGGAAACTCCTAAAAACGTGGAGTGGAATACCCCTAACCTTTATGGGGAGATCTAACATCATAAAAATGATGATTCTGCCCAAATTTACCTATATATTTAGCACAATCCCCCTAGAGTTTGATCAAACAGCAATAAAAAAACTACAGGGGGAACTAAACTCTTTTATCTGGGCTGCTAAAAGCCCCCGAATCGCATGGAACAAGCTTAAAATGAAGAAAGAACAGGGGGGTATAGCAAGCCCGGACTTGATTCAGTATTGTAGAGCCTTCCAGTTCAAATATGCAAGAGTCTTACTAAAAGAATAAGAGTTTTATCCATCCCATCTCAAAGCCCTAGTAGGACCAGTGGGAAACTTTTTGTATAAATTTGGACACTCAAAATTCTTCAAAAAAATCAAACTAAAAGTTCTCTTTTCTGCAGTTAAACTCTGGACTCAGATAAGAAGAATAACCAAAATCCCTTACTATAGCGACTGGGCACCAATCTGGGACTCACCGGGCACTCCGGAATGCCTCCAAGACAGCCTCTCAGCTCCTTTAATCTTAGCTGGAATTACTAGATGAGGGCAACTCATAAAGCAAGATCAATCAATCAATCAATCAATGACACTTGTAGAGCGCGCTACATACCCGTAGGGTCTCAAGGCGCTGGGGGGGGGGGGGGTGCCGCTACTGCTCGAACAGCCAGGTCTTCAGCTTCTTCCTGAAGGAGAGGTGGTCTTGGGTCAGGCGCAGGTCGGGGGGGAGGGAGTTCCAGGTCTTGGCGGCCAGGTAGGAGAAGGACCTTCCTCCTGTAGTTGCTCTTCGGATGCGGGGGACGGCGGCGAGGGCGTGGTTGGCTGAGCGGAGGTGGCGTTTGGGAGCGTAGAAGTTGACTCGGCTGTTGAGGTAACTCGGGCCTCGGTCGTGTAGAGCTTTGTGTGCGTGGGTGAGGAGGCGGAAGGTGATTCTTTTGTTGACGGGGAGCCAGTGAAGGTCTCTCAGAGGTCCGGAGATGTGGCTGGTTCGTGGGATGTCGAGGATGAGTCTGGCTGAGGCGTTCTGGATCCGCTGGAGTCTCTTCTGGAGCTTGGCGGTGGTACCGGCGTAGAGGGCGTTGCCGTAGTCCAGACGGCTGGTGACGAGGGCCTGGGTGACGGTCTTCCTGGTCTCGGTGGGGATCCACCAGAAGATCTTCCGTAGCATGCGTAGGATGTTGAAGCACGTCGAGGAGACTTTGTTAACTTGCCTGGTCATGGAGAGGGAGGAGTCCAGGACGAAGCCCAGGTTGCGTGCGTGGTCTGTCGGTTTGGGTGCGGTGCCCAGGGCGGGAGGCCACCAGGAGTCGTCCCAGGCGGAGGGTGAGGAGCCCAGGATGAGGATCTCCGTCTTGTCCGAGTTCAGTTTCAGGCGGCTGATCGTCATCCACTCGGCTACCTCTTTCATCCCGTCGTGCAGGTTGGCTCTGGCGGCGGCGGGGTTGTTGGTCAGGGAGAGGATCAGCTGGGTGTCGTCGGCGTAGGAGATTATGCTGAGGTTGTGTTTGCGTACGATGGCCGTGAGGGGGCTCATGTAGACGTTGAAGAGGGTGGGACTCAGAGATGATCCTTGGGGGACGCCGCAGATGACTTCGGAGGCCTCTGACTTGTACGGTGGTAGGCGGACTCTCTGTGTTCTTCCGTCGAGGAAGGAGATGATCCATTCCAGCGCCTTGTCCTGGATTCCGACGTTGCTGAGGCGCTGTACTAGGGTGCGGTGGCAGACAGTGTCGAATGCCGCGGAGAGGTCCAGGAGGATGAGGGCCGCTGTTTCTCCATTGTCCATCAGGGCTCGGATGTCATCGGTGGCGGCGATGAGGGCGGTCTCGGTGCTGTGGTTGGCTCGGAAGCCGGACTGTGAGGGGTCGAGGGATCCGTTCGTCTCGAGGAAGGCGGCCATCTGCTTGTTGACGGTCTTCTCGATGACTTTGGCTGGAAACGGGAGAAGCGAGATGGGGCGGTAATTCTTGAGGTCGGTGGGGTCCGCTGTTGGTTTCTTGAGTAGAGCGCTGAGTTCGGCGTGCTTCCAGCTCTCCGGGAAGATGGTGGTGTCGAAGGATGTGTTGATGATGTCTCACAGGTGGGGTGCGATGACAGCGTCGGCCTTGTTGAAGACGTGGTGAGGGCAAGGGTCGGTCGGTGATCCGGAGTGGATGGAGTTCATTGTGCGGATGGTGTCTTCGGTGCTGATCGGGGTCCAGGCGTGAAGGATGGTGGTGGGGGGTGGTTGTTCGGTCACGGTGTGCGTTGGTTGGTTGTTGAAGCTGCTGTGTATGTCCGTGATCTTGTTGTGGAAGTATGAAGCGAGGGAGTTGCAGAGGTCTTGCGATGGGGTGATGTCGTTGTTTCCTGCGCTGGGGTTGGAAAGTTCTTTCACGATGTTAAAGAGTTCCTTGCAGTTGTGTGCGTTGTTGTCCAACCGGTCCTTAAATGCTGTTTTCTTGGCGGCGCGGATCAGCTGGTGGTGTTTCCGGGTGGCCAGTTTGTAGGAGGTCCTGTTGTCCGGTGTCGGTTCCCTTCTCCAGACTTTCTCGAGGGCTCGGCAGTTCTTCTTGGAGCTCTTGAGTTCGTCGGTGAACCATGGGGCCTTCTTGCTGCCGGGTCTGCTAGGCGGGGTCCTCAGAGGGGCGAGTTCGTCCGCGCAGTTGCTGATCCACTTCGTGAGGTTGTCGGCGGCCTGGCTGGGGTTCGCTGAGCTGGCAGGGGGGTGCTGACTCAGGGAGGTGGCGAGCTGGTCTGCTGTGATCTTGTTCCAGCTTCTGCGGGCGGCCTGTTGCTGGTGGTGGTGGGTCGTCGTTCTCTTGAAAGTGAAGTGGACGCAGCTGTGGTCCGTCCATTGAAGCTCTGTGGCGTGGCTGAACTCGATGTCTGTGCTGGAAGAGAAGACTGCGTCGAGTGTGTGTCCGGCGAGGTGGGTGGGGGTGGACACCAGTTGCTTGAGTCCAAGGTTGGCGAGGTTGTCGAGCAGGGTGGTGGTGTTGCGGTCGTTGTTGTTTTCCAGATGGAAGTTGAGGTCTCCCAGGAGGATGTAGTCAGCGGAGGGGAGGGCATGCGGGCTGACGAAGTCGGCGATGTCCTCGCTGAATTGTGTGCGTGGTCCCGGGGGTCGGTAGATCAGGGTGCCTCTGAGGGTGGTGTTCGGGTTGGTGTGGATCTGGAGTTCGGGTGAAGATGAAATTATAACTTGGTCACTTCTTGACAATCTTGTGGGAGGCTCCCTATCTAAATTTAAATATTATCAACTATCTAGCTGGGTAAAAGCAGAGCTGGAAATACACGAAGGAGACAAAGATCTGGAATCCAAAATGCTAACCACTGGAATTCAAAAGAAAGAAATTTCTCTTTGGTATTGGGCCCCTATCGAATCAGGAGAAGATATCACCAAGATAACAGAAAAGCTCTAGGAGGAGGGCACTGCCTACAGCAGACATCGAGAATTCTTGGCAAGTATCTATGGGAAAATGTTGGGGTATTATAAAATCTGCTGCCCTAAGGAGAAATCAACTGTTTACTCTTCATAGAGCGTACTGGACACCGAAAAGGCTTTCAAAATTTAACACCACCGACCTGAAAAAATGCCCGAAGTGTGGAGAAGAGGAAGTAGACGACTTGCACATGTTTAGGCAGTGCCCCCAGATCAACGACTTTTGGAATGAAGTTGGTAAGACCTTAGAGAGGATATTTAACTACCCAGTCAATGTAAGTATACATTTGGTTATCTTTGGGATTAGAGAGGAGGGGGCAAATCTTGTTAAATTAACAAAAGATCAAGAGAACTTGCTATTTACTTTAATATTACTCGCAAGAAGGGAAATATGTGTTAACTGGATAAAATCCAACCCCCCCTCATTTACGGCTTGGATTAACTATATACATAGGATTTCCAGATTAGATAGAAAAGGGAAGACCAGTAAAAGATATAAATATTGGGATGTTTGGGAACAACAGAATATGCTAAGCTAATTAAAATGGTCCAATGATTAAGCAAC
Source organism: Triturus cristatus (assembly GCF_964204655.1). NCBI lineage: Eukaryota > Metazoa > Chordata > Amphibia > Caudata > Salamandridae > Triturus > Triturus cristatus. The sequence continues at coordinate 78,245,653 of NC_140591.1, read as the reverse complement.
GGCAATACAATGGAAGCATTGTCTTCTAGAGTAGGCTGGAAGGCTAGCTCCACCCACTCCCCCTACAAGGGTTAAAGAGATGTAGAGATCTTGACAGACAAAGGGAAGCTCCCCCTACTAGTAATTCGTAAAAGGGGTAGCGAAAGGAAACTACGCAACTGTTATAAAGATCCCTGAGAAATCTCCAAACTCAGTATTGCAAAATGAGGACTAAAACATTTTTTTTAAAAAAAGAAAAAGGAGAGGAGGGGGGGAGGGAGGGAGAAGGAAAAATAGAGAGGAGAATAAAAGGGAAACAAGTCCCTCAAAAAGTAGCAGAAAAGAGATGGCAATAAGCCAAGAGACTTTAGCCATATAGAACAAACAGTCGAAAAACATTAATGTGGGAGAGGAGCAACGAAGAACAAGACAGCCGAGCAAGGAGAATACGATAAGGAAGAACAGGCTAACATAATCAAAAAGGAAGATAGACACTGGAATGAAATATATAACAAAAGGCAACCAAAAAGAACAAACGAGGGGACTTACCAACCAGCTAGGGAGAAGGGGAACGGCAGTAGGATAAAACACACATGATAGACGACAAAGCAACGCGAATGAGGACCTTAACAACAACACCAAGAGGGGGAGACCTGCAAAACAAAGCAAAAAGGAATGAGCAAAAGACGTTCAAGAACTAGACTAAACATTGTAAAATAGAATAACACAAGATGCAATGCATAAAAAGTAAATGGAACATAATAATTAGGGTTTGCTCAGTTCCATGAGTTCTCCTTTATGCGTGTGAATGAACTTCCTCAAGTCTGCAGGGTCTTCAAAGCTGTAGGTTCTATCTTTATAAGTCACCTTGAAAAAACATGGGTGTATCAAACCGTAGCGTGCATTCATAGATCTCAGCGCAGGCCAAAGGTCCAAAAATTCCTTTCGACGAGAAGCAGTAGGTTTGGAGACATCCTGAGCGAAAAAAACCTTATGACCAGACCAGATCATTTGCTTATGTTGCTTAGCTGCCTGAAGAACCGTCATGAGGTCTGAGTAAAGAAGGAAATAGGCGATGATCTCCCGAGGCTTTGAAGCAGAAGAGGTGTTCCGAGGCCCCAGACGATGGGCGCGTTGTATATTAAAGTCTGAAGATTTCGGAAGGCCAACAATCTGAAGGACTTGAGTTTTCAAAAAATGGATCATGTCCGCCCCCTCAGAACCCTCAGGAACACCATAAATGCGGAGGTTATTGCGCCTATTGCGATTTTCTAAATCTTCAGTGACTCTCTTGAGCTGGCCGATCTCCCCAGTGAGTGTATCAACTCGTGCAACAACATCCTGCGCATCACTAATCCTCTGCTCGACCTCAGAAAGTCTTGTATCTAGACTAGACCACTTGTCGTCTAATCGCTGAAGAGTGGCAACAGTATCTGTCATAAAAGGGCGGATAAGGCGCAACTCCTCCATGATATCTTCGAGGGTAAGAGGTAATGGAGACTTATTTGGAGAAGGCGGGTCTTTCTTGGACCGTTTGACCGATGAGGAATTAGAATCTTTACGACCTCCTGAGGAACCCGCATGAGGCTTACTTGAATGCGCAGTATCCATAGTGGAAAAAGTCCCAGCAAATGATAACAGAAGAAGGCAGACGACAACAGCAAGCAATACTGGTGAAGCCACAGTAGTAAGAAGAAGTGTAGCGCAAACACAACAGTGGATATCGTTGAAATCTGACACACTGAATTGATACCACAGGGAAGCAATGAGTTGGTGATGTAAGCAGAGCTAAGAAGTCATCAGCACCGGCAGCATCAGAGAAACCGAGACCAAATAACAGGGACCATCCGTCAAGAAGATCCTGCACCTCAAAGACGACACTCCAAACCGAAGAACAGGTTCAACACTGTGGGGCTCCACACAAGACAATCATCCCGTCTCACTGTGTCGCGCACGTGTCAGAAAAAGGATCTTTGACAGGTTCTTCCAGAGAGCAGAGCCACACAGAACTAAATCCGTTTAATCACAGCGCCAACATAATGAATTCATTCCACATCAGGAGAAACCAGTGCAAAATGATGAAGAAACTCGCACTGTACGTTGTTTAGGAAAAAAGGTTGCATAAACACAACATCCTGCGTCTGCTTGAAAAACTCCTCAGAGGAACAGCATTTTCCACACACAGTCAATGAAATATTAGACCTCTGTACACCCACTGCTGCTCAAACGATTCCCAATACACAGAATTAAGAAATAGTAGTAGCTGGAGGTAATACCTGAGAAAAAAAAAAAAAATTAAGGGGCCATGACAGGAGAAGGAGCGCTCACAAAACGGTGAGGCAGAGAGTCCAGTTCAACACGCTCGCGCTCCTCGCGCTGCCGCCATCCTATGCGATGCGTGTGAGGAGAATACGAGCACAAGAAAAAAACAACGAAAAAGGCACTCCATAAGCGCCGCAACGCCTCCGCCGCATCAGCAAAGCCTTCCAGAGCAGAGACGCGATGAATGTGCCGGCTGACAAGGCTCCGAGCATCAGGGCACAAACATCGTGAGTGGAGACGCGCCGGAGCTCACAAAGCTGCGGCCATCTTGGCTGCGTGCAAGCCACGCCCCCTAGGCTTCCAAGTCTTGATTCCACCTCGTTTCCTTAGTCCACCACCTTACACTTCCTGTCTCTTTATCTCACGAATACCAAGGCTGCCTAGTCTTGATTCCACCTCGTCTCCTTCGTCCACCTCTCTACACTTCCTGTCTCTTTATCTCACAAATACTAATTCTGCCTATTCTTTCATCACTCTGAACCTCCTGTCTCCTTATCTCACGAATAGCAAGGCTGCCTCGTCTTGATTCCACCTCTTGTCTATCTCTTCCACCTCTCTACACTTCCTGTCTCTTTATCTCATGAATACCAAGGCTGCCAATTCTTGATTCCACATATTGTGTCCTTCTTCTACCACCCTACAAGTCCTGTCTCTTAATCTCACGAATACTAAGGCTGCCTATTCATTCAATTCTTTATTTCGGTTATAATAACCATAAAAGAGTACCGTACAATATGAAAACAATCATTATGACAAAGTGCAGCATTTCTAGTGGGTGCAAATAATCCATACATAAATACAATATACAATATAAAAATTTTAAATATTAATTTATACACAATGTTGGTTTACCAACCTTTTAAAATAGGAGTAAAAAATGTAAAAATTTTTTTTAGGAACCAGGCTTAGTGATGATACCATTACATTTTTTCACCATTCCTTTTCCTAATTATCGCAACATTAAATAAAAAACGACTCAGGCTAAATACTATCCTCTGTGATGTGTCGCCCTTAAATATTCTTTCCCCTTCCTGGACACGACGAAGACCCAAATTTAGACAAATGGGTTTGATCCATTTTATCCTTGGCCGCATATATGCAGGGCATATAAATAGGACATGGGTCTCATCCTCCTTTACATCCATGTCGCACAATTTGCACAGGTCAGATTTATTATTATTATTATTGGGCGCCCACTTAGATGTTCTAGAACTGAGTTGCAAAATACCATAGCGATACTTTAAGTACAATGATTTAGCCAAAGGGGGTTCAATTTCATCCATAAAATATTCAAATTTGCTTCCACATTTAAAATTCAAAAATTTAAGGGTCAATGGTCCAAGTTTGGGGTTATGTAATACAGAATTATTAATATAATCCCAATATGTGTCCTTCAGCAATTTTTGGGAAGAATTGGTAAGTGAATCAGGATCTGTCCAAAAGTTGCGTAAGCCCAGCTTTGTGAACCAGTTTTCAATATACGCTAACCAAACCAACTGAGTAGCATTCTTTATTTGAATTATTTCCTTCAATGCATCTCTGTAGTCTGCAAGCTCATCAGTTGACCACAGGCGCACCCAGTACAGTAATGGGCGTAAATGAGCTTGATCGTCCAAGTGGCGTATATTCAAATCCCAAAATAACGGGACAAGAGGGGTACAGCCCGGGATCGCTAAAAGTTGCCTGAAAAAACTGTTTTCTTGGGCTGAAAAAGAATCTCGTGGTACATGACCCCATAGTTCTGCCCCATATAGGGTAGCTGATTGAACTTTATATTTAAAAAGTTCAATAGCAGGTGATATTGCTTTAATAGGGCTACTTTTAAACTTCCTGATTATAGGGGCTTTATTTTGTATTAGTGTTAACCTTGATTTTTCTATTTGCGGTTTCCAGTTCATTTTAGTGTCGAGGGTGATACCCAAATATTTAAAATTATTCACTTGTTCAATCTTTTCCTTGTTTACATTAAAGACTTTATTGGACCCTCTGTGGGGATTAATCGTCATAACTTTCGTTTTGGAAGCATTAATTTCAAGATTTTTATCCAAGCAGTAGGCCCGAAATTTATTCAAAAGATTTTGTAGTCCATTAGGTGTCTGGGAGATTAAAATCGTGTCATCCGCAAATAATAAGGCCGGAACGGCTTGACCACACAACTTGGGAGAGTCATGCTCGCAGCCCAAGAGGGTTTCAGGGATGTCATTTACGTAGAGAGAGAAAAGGGTTGGTGCCAAAACGCAACCTTGTCGGACACCTCTCTTTATATTTATTCTCTCCGATAGCTCTCCATTTGGCCCCCACCTTACTCTTGCATAGTTACCCTCGTGTAACCTAATCAATTGTTGGCAAATGTCCCCAGGGGCGCCCATTTCCCTCAACCTTTTCCATAACTGCCCCCTGGGAACCAAATCGAAGGCCGCTTTAAGGTCCACGAAGGCTACGTATAGATGGGATTTCCTTATATTGATGTATTTCCATGTTAAACATAAAAATCTAAAAACCTGGTCTACTTCATGATTCCACCTTGTCTCCTTCCACCACCCTACACTCTTTATCCCACGAATACAAGGCGACCTAGTCTTGATTCCACCTCTTGTCTCCTTTGTCCATAACTCTACACTTCCTGTCTCTGTATCTCACGAATACCAAGGCTGCCAATTCTTGATTTCACATGTTGTGTCCTTATTCCACCACCCTACAAGTCCTGTCTCTTAATCTCACGAATACTAAGGCTGCCTATTCATGATTCCACCTCTTCTCTTCTTCTACCACCACCCTGCACTTCTTGTCTCTTCATATCACAAATACCAAGGCTGCCTAGTCTTGATTCTACCTTGTTTCCTTCGTCCACCACCTTACACTTCCTGTCTCTTTATCTCACGAATACCAAGGCTGCCTATTCTTGATTCCACCTCTTGTCTTCTTCTTCCACCACCCTACACTTCCTGTCTCTTTATCTCACGAATACCAAGGTTGCCTATTCTTGATTCCACCTATTGTCTCCTTTGTCCATCACTCTATACTTCCTGTCTCTTTAACTCACGAATACCAAGACTGGCTAGTCTTGATTCCACCTCGTCTCCGGAAGGCTACAAGATCATCCGGAGGGACCGCGCCAACCAGACTGGAGGAGGCATTGCCATCGTCCACAAAAACACCATCCGCATCTCGTCCAACTCCGAAGACACCCTCACAGCCGCCGAACATCTCCACTTCCAGATACACACCGACCCCAAGACCACACTCAGAGGCACCCTCATCTACAGACCCCCAGGATCCCGCACACAATTCAGCGAAGACATCGCAGACTTCATCAGCCCACACGCCCTCCCCCCCGCCGACTACATCCTCCTTGGGGATCTCAACTTCCACCTGGAGAACAACAACGACAACAACACCACCACCCTACTGGACAACCTCGCTAACCTCGGACTCAAGCAACTGGTGAACACCCCCACCCACTACGCCGGACACACGCTTGACCCAGTCTTCACTTCCAGCAAGCACATCTCCTTCAGCCACTCAACCGGACTGCACTGGACAGACCACAGCTGCGTCCACTTCAGCTTCAGAAAGAACACTACTCACCACCTCCCGCAACAGGTTCCCAGCAGGAACTGGAACAAGATCACCACCGACCAGCTCACCGCATCACTGAACCAGAACCCTCCCGCCAGATCATCGGACCCCAACCAAGCGGCCCACAACCTCGCACAATGGATCACCAACTGCGCCGACGACCTCGCACCCCTGAAAACCCATCCCAGCAGGCCCAGAAGCAAGAAAGCCCCGTGGTTCAACGACGATCTCAAGAACTCCAAAAAGAACCTCCGCACCCTTGAGAAAACCTGGCGAAAGAACCCGACCACAGACAACATGACCGCCCTCAAGCATGCCACCCGCAAACACCACCAGCTGATCCACACCACCAAGAAGACAGCATTCAAGGAACGTTTAGACAACAACGCACACAACAGCAAGGAGCTCTTCAGCATCGTCAAAGAGCTCTCCAACCCCAGCGCCGGAAACAACGACATCACTCCCTCACAAGACCTCTGTGACTCACTTGCCACGTTCTTCCACAACAAGATCGCAGACATACACAACAGCTTCGGCGAACAGACCACGCACCCTACCATAGAACCAACGCTCCCCACCACCACCCTCCGCGACTGGACCCCAGTCAACACCGATGACACCATCCGGACGATGAACACCATCCACTCCGGATCACCAACCGACCCATGCCCTCACCACGTCTTCAACAAGGCAGACTCCGTCATCGCATCCCAACTCCGGGACATCATCAACTGCTCCTTCAACACCGCCACCTTCCCGGAGAGCTGGAATCACGCCGAACTCAGCGCCCTCCTGAAGAAATCATCGGCAGACCCCACCGACCTCAAGAACTACCGCCCCATCTCGCTGATCCCGTTTCCCGCCAAAGTCATCGAGAAGACCGTCAACAAACAGCTGGCCGCCTTCCTCGAGACGAACGGATCCCTCGACACTCACAGTCCGGCTTCCAAGCCAATCACAGCACCGAGACCGCCCTCATCGCAGCCACTGACGACATCCGAACCCTGATCGACAATGGGGAAACAGCGGCCCTCATCCTCCTGGACCTCTCCGCAGCGTTCGATACTGTCTGCCACCGCACCCTAGTTCAACGCCTCAGCAACGTCGGAATCCAAGAGAAGGCTCTGGAGTGGATCATCTCATTCCTCGCCGGAAGAACCCAGAGAGTCCGCCTCCCCCCGTTCAGATCTGAGGCCACTGAAGTCATCTGCGGCTTACCACAAGGTTCATCACTCAGCCCCACCCTCTTCAACGTGTACATGAGCCCCCTCGCAGCCATCGCACGCCGACACAGCCTCAACATCATCTCCTACGCCGACGACACCCAGCTGATCCTCTCCCTCACCAACGACCCCGCCACCGCCAGAACTAACCTACACGAAGGGATGAAAGAAGTAGCCGAGTGGATGAAGAACAGCCGCCTGAAACTGAACTCAGACGAGACGGAAGTCCTCATCCTTGGGTCAACACCATCTGCCTGGGACGACTCCTGGTGGCCCCCGGCCCTAGGCTGCGCACCCAAACCAACGGACCACGCACGCAACTTGGGCTTCATCCTGGACTCCTCCCTGTCGATGACCAGACAAGTGAACGCCGTCTCATCTTCATGCTTCAACATCCTACGCATGCTCCGAAAGATCTTCAGATGGATCCCCACCGAAACGAGGAAGACGGTCACCCAGGCACTTGTCACCAGCCGACTACACTACGGAAACACCCTCTACACCGGAACCACAGCCAAACTGCAGAAAAGACTCCAACGCATCCAGAACGCCTTTGCACGACTCATCCTGGACATCCCCCGCCACAGCCACATCTCCAGACACCTGAGAGACCTGCATTGGCTCCCCGTCAGCAAAAGAATCACGTTCCGCCTCCTCACCCACGCACACAAAGCACTCCAGGACCTGGGCCCCAGGTACCTCAACAACCGCATGACCTTCTACACTGCCACCCGCCCACTACGATCGACCAACCACGCCCTCGCCGCCGTCCCACGCACCCGAAGAACCACCATAGGAGGAAGATCCTTCTCCTACCTGGCAGCCAAGACCTGGAATTCCTTCCCCACCCACCTCCGCCTCACCCAAGACCACCTCTCCTTCAGGAGGCAACTGAAGACCTGGCTGTTCGAGCAGTAGCGGACCCCCCCCCCCCTCCCCAGCGCCTTGAGACCCTCCGGGTGAGTAGCGCGCTATACAAATTTCTTGATTGATTGATCTTCCACCACCCTACACTTCCTGTCTCTTTATCTCAAAAGTACCAAGGCTGCCTATTCTTGATTCTACCTCTTGGCTCCTTCTTCCACCACCCTACACTTCCTGTCTCTTTATCCCATGAATACAAGGCTGCCTAGTCTTGATTCCACCTCTTGTCTCCTTTGTCCATCACTCTACACTTCCTGTCTCTTTATCTCACGTATACCAAGGCCCTCTAGTCTTGATTCCACCTAGCCTCCTTCTTCCACCACCCTACACTTCCTGTCTCTTTATCTCACGAATACCTAGGCTGCCAATTCTTGATTCCACATATTGTGTCCTTCTCCCACCACCCTATAAGTCCTGTCTCTTAATCTCACGAATACTAAGGCTGCCTAGTCATGATTCCACCTCTTCTCTCCTTCTTCCACCACCACTGCCAGTCTCTTTATCCAACAAATACAAGGTTGCCTAGTCTTGATTCCACCTCTTGTCTCCTTTGTCCATCACTCTATACTTCATGCCTCTTTATCTCATGAATACCAAGGCTGCGTTATCTTGATTCCACATATTGTGTCCTTCTTCCACCACCCTACAAGTCCTGTCTCTTAATCTCACGAATACTAAGGCTGCCTATTCATGATTCCACCTCTTCTCTCCTTCTACCACCACCCTGCACTTCTTGTCTCTTCATATCACAAATACCAAGGCTGCCTAGTCTTGATTCTACCTTGTTTCCTTCGTCCACCACCTTACACTTCCTGTCTCTTTATCTCACGAATACCAAGGCCGGCTAGTCTTGATTCCACCTCTTGTCTTCTTCTTCCACCACCCTACACTTCCTGTCTCTTTATCTCACGAATACCAAGGTTGCCTATTCTTGATTCCACCTCTTGTCTCCTTTGCCCATCACTCTACACATCCTGTCTCTTTATCTCACGTATACCAAGGCCGGCTAGTCTTGATTCCACCTAGCCTCCTCCTTCCACCACCCTACAATTCCTGTCTCTTTATCTCACGAATACCTAGGCTGCCAATTCTTGATTCCACATATTGTGTCCTTCTCCCACCACCCTATAAGTCCTGTCTCTTAATCTCACGAATACGAAGGCTGCCTAGTCATGATTCCACCTCTTCTCTCCTTCTTCCACCACCACTGCCAGTCTCTTTATCCAACAAATACAAGGTTGCCTAGTCTTGATTCCACCTCTTGTCTCCTTTGTCCATCACTCTATACTTCATGCCTCTTTATCTGATGAATACCAAGGCTGACTAATCTTGATTACACCTCTTGTCTCCTTTCTGAATCACTCTATACTTCTTGTCTCTTTATCTCATGAATACCAAGGCAGCCTCGTCTTGATTCCACCTCTTGTCTTCTTCTTCCACCACCCTACACTTCCTGTCTCTTATTCTCATAAATACAAAGGATGCCTAGTATGGATTCGTCCTCAATGCCCCTTCCTTCCACCCTACAACTTCCTGTCTCTAGTCATTATCTCAGTCTTGCAGAGTCATTTCCACCTCTGTATTCTTCCTGTGTCATTGTTTTCCTATCATTCTCTTTGTCCTTCTGTATCCTTTTTCTGGCTTTCTCTCTCATGTTCTGGATCTAATGATGAAAAATAAGTCCTGGTCCCCAACGAGTGTCGGTGTCCACCACCTGGACAAATTATGATATGGTGTAAGGAAATTTTGAGAGCAGCAACTTTTGCATAAAGCTTGGTCGAACTACAATGTACAAATTGCACAAGTACGGTATGCAAACAAGCATTGGCAGTACTCGTGCCAAGAAATCATCATTGCACTGGATTATCTATCCACACTACCCCATGCTGGAAACATGAGTGAAAATGATGCTGCGCCAAGATTGAGGCTCTGCTCCGACTTTGTCAAATTCACTTTATTGCTATGACAAGTTATATTGGTGTTATCAAGTCCTAAAAGCGGTGTGCAAAACAATAAGCTCCATCCAGAGATACAGAGGTTACATTCAGTGAGATGCAAGAAGTGCCTTCAGAGACGAAGAAACTCACTTCTGGCAGGCATTAAATACTGTCAGTGAGAAGAATACGTGTCCTTCAAGGAGAGACACAGATTCCCTGCAGTGGCATGCACAAGCTCCCTGCAGTGGCATGCACAAGCTCTTTTCAGTGGCATGCACAAGCTCACTTCAGTGGCATGCACAAGCTCTCGTCAGTGGCATGCACAAGCTCTCTTCATTGGCAAGCACAAGCTCTCTTCAGTGGCATGCACAAGCTCTCTTCAGTGGCAAGCACAAGCTCTCTTCAGTGGCATGCACAAGCTCTCTTCAGTGGCAAGCACAAGCTCTCTTCAGTGGCATGCACAAGCTCTCTTCAATGGCATGCACAAGCTCACTTCAGTGGCATGCACAAGCTCTCGTCAGTTGCATGCACAAGCTCTCTTCAGTGGCATGAACAAGCTCTCTTCAGTGGCAAGCACAAGCTCTCTTCAGTGGCATGCACAAGCTCTCTTCAGTGGCATGCACAAGCTCTCTTCAGTGGCCAGCACAAGCTCTCTTCAGTGGCATGCACAAGCTCACTTCAGTGGCATGCACAAGCTTTATTCAGTGGCATTCACAAGCTCTCATCAGTGGCATGCTCAAGCTCTCTTCGGTAGCATGCAGAAGCTTTCTTCAGAAGCATGCACAAGCTCACTTCTGTGACAGGCACAAGCTTACTTCAGTGGCATGCATAAGCTCCTTTCAGTGGCATGCACAAGCTCACTTCAGTGACATGCTCAAGTTCTCTTCAGTGATATGCACAAGCTCACTTCAGTGGGATGCACAAGCTCTCTTCAGTGGCATGCACAAGCTCTCTTCAGTAGCATGCACAAGCTCACTTCTGTGACAGGCACAAGCTTACTTCAGTGGCATGCATAAGCTCTTTTCAGTGGCATGAACAAGCTCTCTTCAGTAGCAAGCACAAGCTCTCTTCAGTGGCACGCACAAGCTCTCATCAGTGGCATGCTCAAGCTCTCTTCAGTAGCATGCAGAAGCTTTCTTCGGAAGCATCCAGAAGCTCGCCTCTGTGGCATGCTCAAGCTCTCTTTGGTAGCATGCAGAAGCTTTCTTCAGAAGCATGCACAAGCTCACTTCTGTGACAGGCACAAGCTTACATCAGTGGCATGCATAAGCTCTTTTCAGTGGCATGCACAAGCTCAATTCAGTGACATGCTCAAGCTTACTTCAGTGGCATGCATAAGCTCTTTTCAGTGGCACGCACAAGCTCACTTCAGTGACATGCTCAAGCTCTCTTCAGTGATATGCACAAGCTCACTTCAGTGGCATGCACAAGCTCACTTCAGTGGCATGCACAAGCTCACTTCAGTGGCATGCACAAGCTCTCTTCAGTAGCATGCACAAGCTCACTTCTGTGGCAGGCACACGCTATCTTCAGTGGCATGCACACGCTCACTTCAGTGGCAAGCATAAGCTCTCTTCAGTTGTATGCACAAGCTCACTTCAGTGACATGCTCAAGCTCTCTGCATTTAAAAGCTCTCTTCAGTTGCATGCTCAAGCTCTTCAGTGACATGCACAAGCTCTCTTCAGTGGCTTGCACAAGCTTTATTCAGTGGCATTCACAAGCTCTCATCAGTGGCATGCTCAAGCTCTCTTCAGTAGCATGCAGAAGCTTTCTTCGGAAGCATCCAGAAGCTCACCTCTGTGGCATGCTCAAGCTCTCTTCAGAAGCATGCAGAAGCTTTCTTCAGAAGCATGCACAAGCTCACTTCTGTGCCAGGCACAAGCTCACTTCAGTAGCATGCATAAGCTCCTTTCAGTGGCATGCACAAGCTCACTTCAGTGACATACTCAAGCTCTCTTCAGTGGCATGCACATGCTCACTTCAGTGGCATGCACAACCTACCTTCAGTGGCATGCACAAGCTCTCTTCAGTGGCATGCACAAGCTCTCATCAGTGGCATGCATAAGCTCCTTTCAGTGGCATGCACAAGCTCACTTCAGTGACATACTCAAGCTCTCTTCAGTGGCATGCACAAACTCACTTCAGTGGCATGCACAAGCTCACTTCAGTGGCATGCACAAGCTCACTTCAGTGGCATGCACAAGCTCTCGTCAGTGGCATGCACAAGCTCACTTCAGTGGCATGCACAAGCTCTCTTCAGTGGCATGCACAAACTCACTTCAGTGGCATGCACAAGCTCACTTCAGTGGCATGCACAAGCTCTCTTCAGTGGTATGCACAAGCTCACTTCAGTAGCATGCCCAAGCTCACTTCAGTGTCATGCACAAGCTCTCTTCAGTTGCATGCCCAAGCTCTCTTTAGAAATCCAAAAGCTTCCTTCGGAGAGGTGTACAAGGTACTGTCAGAGAAATGAATAAGCCCCTTTCAGAGATGAATAAATCCAGTTACCGACAGACACAAGCTCCTTTCTGTGAGATGTATACGCTCCCTCAGGACATGTACAAGCTCCACTCCATGAGATGCACACCCTGCCTTCATAGATAAAAAAAGTTCCCTCACTGAATTGCGCAAGTTCCATTTACAAGGACCGCTCAGAGATGAAGACATAGTTTCACTCATATGCACAATAATATTTCAGTGATATACACAAGTTCCCTTCAGTAAAATACACAAGAGACCTTAATAAAGAAACTCAAGCTCCTTTCAATGGGATGCACAAGCACTCTTTACTTGGAAGTACACACTCACTTTAGTGAGACACACAATGGCTCTTTAGTGAACAATACAAGGGATTGTCAGTGAGAAGCACAAGGGCTCTTTAGTGAGCGATACAAGCCATGTGTAGTGAGAAGCACAAGCCATCTATAGTGAGCAGCACAAGCTCTCTATAGTGAAAAGCATAAAGGCTCTTTAGTGAGCAAAACAGGGATATTTAGTGAGAAGCACAGGGGCTCTTTGTTGAGGAGCATAAGGCTCTTTAGTGACAAGCGCAAGCCATCTTTAGTGAGATGCACAAGCCATCTTTAGTGAGATGCACAAGCCATCTTTAATGAGAAGCACGAGGGCTCTTTAGGGAGAAGCTCAACCCATCTTTAGTGAGAAGCACAAGGGCTCTTTTGTGAGAAGCTCAGGCCATCTCAGCGAGAAGCACAAGCTCTCTATAGTGAGAAGCACAATTGCTCTTTAGTGAGCAATACATGGATATTTAGTGAGAAGCACAGGGGCTCTTTAGTGAAAAGCACAAGGCCTCTTTGTTGAGAAGCATAAGGCTCTTTAGTGAGAAGCTCAAGCCATCTTTAGTGAGAAATACAAGCCATCTTTAGTGAGCAGCACAAACTCTCTTTAGTAAGAATCACAAGAGATCTTTAGTGAGCAATACAAGGATCTTTAGTGAGAAGCACAGGGGCTCTTCAGTGAAAAGCACAAGGCCTCTTTGTTGAGAAGCATAAGGCTCTTTAGTGAGAAGCTCAAGCCATCTTTAGTGAGAAATACAAGCCATCTTTAGTGAGCAGCACAAACTCTCTTTAGTAAGAATCACAAGAGATCTTTAGTGAGCAATACAAGGATCTTTAGTGAGAAGCACAGGGGCTCTTTAGTGAAAAGCACAAGGCCTGTTTGGGGAGAAGGACAAGAGCTCTTTAGTGAGAAGCACAATGGCTTTTTTGTGTGAAGCTCAAGGGATCTTTAGTGAGAAATACAAGGGCTCTTTAGTGAGAAGCTTAAAGGCTCTTTGGTGAGAAGCACAAGGGATCTTTGGTAAGAAGCACAATGGATCGTTGGTAAGATGCACAGCAGCTCTTTAGTGTGAAGCACAATGGCTCTTTGGTGAGCAATACAAGGGCTCTTTAGTGAGAAGTTCAAGGGTGCTTTAATGAGAAGCATAAGGGATCTTTGGTGAGAAGCACAAGGGATCTTTGGTAAGAAGCACAGAGGCTCTTTAGTGAAAAACAAAGGCCTCTTTAGTTAGAAGCATGAGGGCTCTTTAGTGAGCAATACTAGGGCTCTTTAGTGAGCCGCTCAATGGCTCTTTGGTGAGAAGCACAAGGGCTTTTGAGTGAGAAGCACAAGGGATCTTTAGTGAGAAGTACAATGGATCATAAGTGAAAAGCACAAGGGATCTTTAATGAGAAGCACACGGGCTCTTCAGTGAAAAGCACAAGAGTTCTTTGGTGAGAAGCGCAAGGGGTCTTTGGTGAGAAGCACAAGGGATCTTTGGTGAGAAGCACAAGGGCTCTTTGGTGAGAAGCACAAGGCCTCTTTAATGAGAAGGACGAGGGCTCTTTAGCGAGAATCACTAGGGATCTTTGGTGAGAAGCAGAAGGGCTCTTTAGTGAGATGCACGAGGGCTCTTTAGCGAGAAGCACAAGGGATCTTTGGTGAGAAGCACAAGGGTTCTTTGGTGAGAAGCACAAGGGCTCTTTAGCTAGAAGCACAAGGGCTCTTTAGCGAGAAGCACAAGGGCTCTTTAGGGAGAAGCACAATGGCTCTTTAGTGAGCAATACTAGGGCTCTTTAGTGAGAAGCTCAAGGGCTCATTAGTGAGAAGTACAAGGGCTCTTTAGTGAGCAGCACAATGGCTCTTTGGCTAGAAGCACAAGGATTCTTTAGTGAGAAGCACAAGCCACCTTTAGTGAGCAGCACACGCTCTCTTTAATGAGAAGCACAAGGGCTCTTCAGTGAAAACACAAGCCACCTTTAGTGAGAAGCACAAGCCACCTTTAGTGAGCAGCACAAGCTCTCTTTAGCGAGAAGCACACGGGTTCTTTAGTGAGAAGCACAAGGGCTCTTTAGCGAGAAGCAAAAGGGCTCTTTAGTGAGAAACACAAGGGCTCTTTAGTGAGAAGCTCAAGTCATTTCTTTAAAAAAATGCATATTCTATTTTATTGCTTTTTTGAAAATACAACAAAATGCAACATACATACCAAAAAACAAAAAAAAAGGCAAAAGGAAATTAACATAAAACTAATATGGATCACTGATCACAGAAGCAAATGTGAACATAACCATATCAATACAGAGCATGGCAACATTTAAAGGGAGGGCAGGCGAGGAGCATAAGACATCACAAATGGAGAAATTAAAAATCACCAGTGCATACACAGGCAGGGACAGTACTGTTATAAACATTACTGCGAAGCGCAAGTACCTCATATGTTAACACAGTAAATAAGCAGAAGCAATCTGAGACATTGAGAGTGCAGATGAAAGGAAAGAACAGAAGATGCACACAGTCATTCGCTAATCCTCTGGATTGGCTGCTGCTATCTGTTGCGCAGCCCGATATTGAGCAAACATACCCCAGAAACTCTTCGGGCGGTTACTAGGAGGGAGCATTTCGTTATAAACATCAGACTGGGTGTTACAGTAGACCATGTTGTGTTCCCATTCTGCCACTGTGGGAACAGGGCCTCTCATCCAACACATCTCCAGCCGGCGCTTAGCGAGGAGGAGGCCGATTGCAACCAATTTACGTACATTTCTCTTAAAAGGTTTAGTATACCCGAGGAGCGCCAATAGGGGATCTGGAGCAATAGCCAGCCCAAGTATGTCATTCAGCTTCTGGAATATTGATCCCCAGTAATGTTGTACCTGTGGGCACTGCCATGCCTGATGAACAAAACCAGCCTGCGGCACATGACACCGCTCACAGTGATCAGTGTCCCTTAATCCATACCCAAATAGACGTAAAGGGGAATAATAAACTCTATTTAAAAATGTAAAATGGGCGAGACGATGACGTTCGTTAATAGAGATCTTACGGGTAACCTCACAACAGTAGGACCACATGTCGTCTGTGATGGGGGCGCCTATATCTAATGCCAAGCTTGCCTAACCTTGCTAAGGGAGGAAGTCTTCGCGCCCAGAGCTGAGGCGTATAACTTAGAAATAAGCTTACACGGAGATTGAACGCTCAACAGAGCTGTCAATGGAGGGATGACCAGGGGCTCCTGCAAGTCCTCCCCCAAGATCGCCCACAGAGCGTGCCGGGTTCTAAAGAAATGAAACCTAGTCAGAGCTGAATGCACACTATCTACCTCGCCGACCCACATACGGCGCAACACAGCATACATAAATTTCCATTCAATTGAATCAAAAGCCTTCTCGGCATCTAAAAAGACCGTGGCAGCTTTAACCTCCGGTCGGACGTACTGCAGAGCTCCAAAAACAGTGCGGAGGTTGTGGGAAAGCGTGCGACTCGGAATAAACCCAGCTTGTTCAGGACCTATAAGCTGAGGAAGAAGCAGTGATAAACGATTGGACAAGAGTTTCGCGAACAGCTTAGTGTCCACGTTAATTAGTGAGAGATGACGATATGAGGGGCATTTACGGGGGTCTTTGTTAGGCTTTAACAGAGTGATGATCAACGCCTCACGCATGGAAGGGGGCATATGACCATCCGCAGCCATCTCATGAAATAATGCTCAAGTCATCTTTAGTGAGAACCACAAGCTCTCTTTAGGGAGAAGCACAAGGGCTCTTGAGTGAGCAATACAAGGGATCTTCAGTGAGAAGCACAAGGGCTCTTTAGTGAGCAATACAAGGATCTTCAGAGAGAAGCACAGGGGCTCTTTAGTGAGAAGCACAAGGGTTTGTTAGTGAGAAGCACAAGGGTTCGTTAGTGAGAAGCACAAGCTCACTTTAGTGAGAAACACAAGGGCTCTTTAGTGAGCAATACAAGGGATCTTCAGTGAGAAGCACAAGGGCTCTTTAGTGAGCAATACAAGGATCTTTAGAGAGAAGCACAGGGGCTCTTTAGTGAGAAGCACAAGGGTTCGTTAGTGAGAAGCACAAGCTCGCTTAGTGAAAAACACAAGGGCCCTTTAGTGAGAAGCACAAGCCACCATTAGTGAGCAGCAGAAGCTCAAGCCATCTTTAGTGAGAAGCACAAGCTCTCTTTAGTGAGAAACACAAGGGCTCTTTAGTGAGCAATACAAGGGATCTTTTGTGAGAAGCACAGGAGCTCTTTAGTGAGAAGCACAATTGCTTTTGTGGAGAAGCTTAATGGATCTTTACTGAGCAATACAAGCGCTCTTTGGTGAGAAGCACAAGGGATCTTTGGTAAGAAGCACATTGGATCTTTGGTAAGATGCATAGGGGCTCTTTCGTGAAAAACAAAAGGCCTCTTTAGTTAGAAGTACAAGGGCTCTTTAGTGAGCAATACAGGGGCTCTTTAGTGAGCAGCACAATGGCTCTTTGGTGAGAAGCACAAGGGATCTTTAGTGAGAAGTACAAGGGGTCTTTGGTGAGAAGCACGAGGGCTCTTTAGTGAGAAGCACGAGGGCTCTTTAGTGAAAAGCACCAGGGATCTTTAGTGAGAAGCACAAGTGCTCTTTGGTGAGAAGCACAAGGGCTCTTTAGCGAAAAGCACAAGGGCTCTTTAGTGAGAAGCACGAGGGCTCTTTAGCGAGAAGCACAAGGGCTCTTTAGTGAGCAATACTAGGGCTCTTTAGTGAGAAGCTCAAGGGTTCATTAGTGAGAAACACAAGGTCTCTTGGTGAGAAACACAAGGAATCTTTAGTGAAAAGCACAAGGGATCTTTAGTGAGAAGCGCAAGGGATCATAAGTGAAAAGCACAAGGGATTTTTAATGAGAAGCATACGGGCTCTTCGGTGACAAGCACAAGGGCTCTTTGGTGAAAAGCACAAGGGCTCTTAAGCAAGAAGCACAAAGGCTCTTTAGTGAGAAGTACGAGGGCTTTTTAGTGAGCAGCACAAAGGCTCTTTAGTGAGAAGCACGAAGGCTCTTTGGCGAGAAGCACAAAGGCTCTTTAGTGAGAGCACAAGGGCTCTTTGGTGAGAAGCACGAGGGCTCTTTAGCGAGAACCACAAGGCCTCTTTAGTGAGAAGCACGAGGGCTCTTTAGTGAGAAGCACAAGGGCTCTTTAGTGAGAAGCACGAGGGCTCTTTAGTGAGAAGCACAAAGGCCCTTTAGTGCAAAGCACAAAGGCTGTTTAGTGAGCAATACTAGGGCTCTTTAGTGAGCAGCACAAGGGCTCTTTAGTGGGCAATACTAGGGCTCTTTGGTGAGAAGCAGAAGGGCTCTTTAGTGAGCAATACTAGGGCTCTTTGGTGAGAAGCACAAGGGCTCTTTAGCGAGAAGCACAAAGGCTCTTTAGTGAGAAGCACAAGGGATCATGAGTTTAAAGCACAAGGAATCTTTAATGAGAAGCACACAGGCTCTTCAGTGAAAAGCACAAGGGTTTTTTAGCAAGAAGCACAATGGCTCTTTAGTGAGAAGCACGAAGGCTCTTTGGCGAGAAGCGCAAGGGCTCTTTAGCGAGAAGCACAAGGGCTCTTTAGTGAGAAGCACTAGGGCTCTTTTGCAAGAAGCACAAGGGCTGTTTAGCGAGAAGCGCAAGGGCTCTTTAGCGAGAAGCACAAGGGCTTTTTAGCGAGAAGCACAAGGGCTCTTTAGCGATGCACAATCCTTCTTCAAGGTGAAAAAGTGTACGCAACAGCTGTCAGCCCTGAGTGACCTCTTTCTTCCCCTCCGAACTCCAAATGAGTTCTCTTACTCAAAAGCAGTCAGCACGTACTCAACTTTGTAATGATTTGCTGAGCCTGTCAGCTGATGTCATGAGCACATAGCACACATACTCAGGGAGATGAATCCCTCTGATTAAATGGAGCTTTCAATGAACACAACAGTGATACGGTCCCAAAAGCCAATTCCAGCCTATGTCTGCTTCTCAGGGCCCTTTGTTATAGGCCGCAGCTGATACACCCCTTCGCATATCATCGTTTCTCCACAATGGAAACATCTGAATAGCTTCTCGTGCCACTATCTGTCTCCGTTATCCTATATGGCTGCAAGATAGATACTCTGATGACACCCAAATAAACTAATCCCCATGGAAAAGTAGCGGATCTCAAATATTACCCACAAAGAACGGTTTTTTTTACATATAGAGGTGCCCATAAGCAATAATGCAGAATTGCAGGTAGGTGGTCAACCTGTTCCACTGTTCATCATGTGTCAAGATGAACTAATCTTGCAGTTGAGATCCAACAGGAGCCATGAGAACTTCCACACTTCTCAAAACCGACTGCCAACCTTACTGTAAGAGCATGTAGGTTAAAAGTGAGCCCAGGGAAAGGAGAGTGGGACAAGAGAGACACTGGATAGCATCACATTCAGTATCTAACTTCTGATAGTGCATAAGATGTATTTGCTGACAATCTCTATGCTTCCAACTCTCAATGGTGGAATGAAGCCTGATACTTTTTGCTGGTTGAAACACAATTAGAGTTAATATAATAACTGGGAATAACACTCTGAGTTATTAAGCATTGTTTGCTAAAGATGCCTACCTTTAAGATTATGTGATAACATTCTGTGATTCTGCTTATGTTCAACTGATTGATAACTGTAATAAGAAAAGCCTTTTTTAATATCAAATAGTTCACCTACACAACCAACAATCATATGCTCATTCAAATTAATATCTTAATACCATGCTAAAGAAAATTTGCTCACATGCAATTTGACATTTGAAAGGGTTTATTATCAAAACAAAATGACCAGTCTTTGAATCACAGGTGCACAGGGACACCTTAAGGATTTTGGGGGCCCTGGGCCTAATGCATTTTGGGGGCGCCTGTTCAGACCAGATTTGAATTTATGATCCAATATGAGCTCTTTCATACCATCCGTGGCC
This sequence comes from Triturus cristatus, assembly GCF_964204655.1. NCBI lineage: Eukaryota > Metazoa > Chordata > Amphibia > Caudata > Salamandridae > Triturus > Triturus cristatus. The sequence goes on along the minus strand of NC_140591.1, from coordinate 78,225,971 downwards.
AGGTCACTGAGAGTGCACAGGAGCACTGGTCCAAATTTTAAATGTGTTTGCATCTACTTATCAGGGATAGTGGCGAGTGATTTCAATATTGTAACAAGACAGCAGTTCACTAACATTACTGCATATAATCTCTGTCACACACTCTCCTTTCTCATATGTAAGATCCTGTTTTGCTCTAAAAGAAACTTTTTTTATGGATGTTACTTGAAACATAAACGCAATATTTCGCTGCAAAATGTCTGTATTAGACTCTCACATAGCACACCCATTAAAAATAAATTAAAGGAAAGAGTATTTAAATCAATCTGTTTAAGAATTATTCAAGGTGATAAGGGCAAGACTCTGCAGAACAAAGCTGAGTCTATCAGGGGGCCCCCTGAAAGGCTGGGGCCCTGGGCCAGAGCCCACTTTGCCCATGCCTTAAAACGTCTCTGGAGGTGCAGACGTCCAAAGGTTCCCGGGAAAACTGAGTGCGAAGCATGATCAATGCGTAAAGTCAGAAGACACCTTTATAATGATATGCGTATGGTTCTGTAATGGAGATCACAGGGTATAACTAAACAAAGAGAGAATACAGGTGGCTGAAGACTGAGATAATGAGAAAGGAAGAAGACACCCTTCCGTTCAAAGAGGAATGTAAACATTTTTGGTTCAGAAAGCTAGAATCTGAAAGGGAGGCTCAAATTGTCAGGGACTGGCAATTCTTTCAGGTATTTTTTAGTAGGACTTGGGCCTGATTTAGGGCTTGGTGGATGAGTTTCTCCATCACAAACGTGATTAGGATCACTAATGCTCTTGTATTAAGGCAGACAAGATATCTGTCACATTTGTGGTAGAGCACCCACCCACCAAACTCTAAATCAAGCCCTTAGTAAGACCCCCTTACTATACCTGATACTGCAATATATGAATATCTGAATATGTAAGATTTCAGAGGATTAGTCTCTGGCCTGCAATGAGCATTGTTGGAAGAAATCCACATCAAGCCAAAACGATATGTCTAAAAGGACAAGTGACAGGACAGACAGACCAAAGAGTAGTCTGAGGAACATTGAAGTACGTTTTTGGAACTGTGTGACAGGGGTTCAGTGGCGTAGCAAGGTCAGGTGGTACCCAGTGTGGAAAATGTTCTGTCACCCCCCCACATTAAAATTATTAAAAGAAGGAAAAATAAGGTACTTAAAGCTTTGCCTCTCTGTTTTTTCTTTGCTGCGCACCACTCGTTTTAAATAATATAATTTTTTCCCAAAAAAGTGTTGTGAGCCCCAAAAAAGATTTTTTATTTTAAAAACACATATTTTTGCCATTTTGTCCCCCCCTCAGTGATGAAACCCTGGGCGGCCTGCACTCACTGCACCCCCCTTTCTACCCCACTGCAGGGGTTTGCAAGAGGCCCAGTTTAGATATAGTTTCTTCAAATTACATTATGATTGGCGCTGGACACCACACAAATGACTGACAGCAAACCTAAGCCCAGACCCTGATGCTGTCGAGGTAGTCAGTCTGACTGAGATATTTGGCGTTGCCCCTCTCTTGAAGTCGGCTGATGAGATCTGTTGAGGATCCCAGTCTGAAGTGAAACCAAAACTTCACAATGGTTCAAGCATCACTCTCCAGTTTGGGGAAAATGAACATCTGCGATCTTGGATCATGTTTTGTGTCCGTTTTGACTCTTTGGGGCATATGTACGAGCCCCTATCGCCACCACAACATCACTTGTATCGACGTTGTGCTGGCGATAGGGGCTTAGCCTTATTTACAAGGCAACGTTAAGCCAGTAACCGTGGCTTAACGCTGCCTTGTACATAAGGCCCCCTTACACGCTATGTTTAGAGTGAAAGGGGTTGGCAGTGGGTGTTGCGGTAGCTTTTCCAGCGCAACACTCATTGATTTTGACACTGCCCCCTATGTACAAGGGCAGCGTACATAGGAGGCAGCGCCAAAATTAAAACCAGGTGAACCCTGGTCTTAAGTTGGCGAAACGAGGAGAAAGGCATTATTTCACCTCGTTTTAGCTTTTTCCATGTGTGCTGCCTTGTGCACCACACACATGGAAAATTCAAACGGCCATGGATTGTTTATGTACAGGAAGGTAGCCCTTCCTGTACATAAACAATCCTAATAAATATTCAATTTTGTGACTTTCATGTTTGCTGCATGAAGCAGCACACATGAAAGTCACAAAATGGCATTTCAGGATTGGTTATGTGCGGTAAGGGACACTTTCCTACACATAAACAACCCTTCCCTGCACACAGACACCCTTGCACAAGGGTGCCCTCATTGGTGCTACACTGCTAAGTGTAGCGCCATCACAGGGGGAATCGCAAGGCTGCACAATATCGTTGTAAATATGGTACAGCCTTGCGTTTCTGAGGTGGCGGAGTGAGGCGTTAAGCCATGACGGCTGATGTCTCACTCTGCCACTTCTATTCTAGATATCCCCACATGTACAGTGGCGTAACAAATCCTTGAGGGGGCCCCCCTGCAAAGCACGTGGAGGGGGCCCCCCAACCCCCGACGGCATGGCCCTCCATCTATCACTTTGCCCTACCACCCAGAAATCCAGTATATTTTGATTTGAAACCTCCAACATTTAAATGAAATGCCTCTATATTGTCTTTCTCTAAGTTCTAATGAGAAAGTAGGAAACACTCTTAACATACAAGCTACAGCTACGCCATTTGTAACAATACTGTCAAAAGCAGATTATTTAACTGAGGCAGCAATCAGAACAATGCCAAGGAGCGATCCTATTGTCTCAGGAACTGCCTGGGGCTGAAGAACAAAGAACAACTATGAAGGGTCTGAAATAGAATTGACAATACCTTGAAACTTTGAAAGACCAACCCAAACCTGCAATTACATAAAAACTCAACTGTCAATATACATGAGAAGTACACAAGCTATAACTCAGTATCCTGCGAAAGTCAAGAGAAATAGACTGGTGAATTATCTGCAGCCACACACTAGCGACTGTCAAGGGTTGTGCATGATAATAACGTGAACTGAGGAAGCAATTTCAATCATAATGTCTTTATTAGTAAGCATTGCAAAACAGGCAGGCAAACAAGGCTGAGGAAGAAAACTGGATGCTTCACAACATTGAAGCCAATGTTTGTCTGTTTTAATTGATCATTTCTGTAGTGTAAACAATGCTAAATACAAGATTTAAGGTACACGTATTACAGACAAGTGCATGCAATACACCATAAATAACACTGCATATAGAATAAAAACAAACCATATCAGCAAGTACCTAATGACAATCTATACAAACTGTAGTTAGTAAAGCAAAAGAAAAAGTGCAAATACTTTCAAAGTGCAAAATAAACCAATCACCAGCCCAGCAATATACAAAAATCAAGCATGTTTTGTAAAACAATCCAACTTTCTTCTTGCATCAAGGTGAAAATACTTTCAAAGTGCATGGTAAAAACAAGTCCAACAGCTTCCCTCACAAGGACTGACCTGAACCACCAGACTGGGCCTTACTTCATAACAAACAGAGGCCTCAGACCTCAGTGTGTTAACACTGGTGGTATTTATAATTTACTAAGAGTATAGCCACGCCTGCTAAATTAGAGATTCACCATTGCCTTCAAATGACTCTATCGTCACATGTGACACCGCCAGCCAAGCCTGGATTTTAAGCCAACAGCGCCTTGCATTCTGGGAGTTGTGCTGTGACCAACTAAGTAAGGGGTTAAACATTCCAGCATGCAAAGTGTTGTTGGATAAAAGCTATGAATGGACACAACATGGTGCCAATGCCACTTGGCAGCTATGTTTTATACAAACACAAGGGGATGTTTAATTTCCTCAACACATGCTGCAGAAGTCTGGTGTGAAATAGCAAACACATTGTGCGGAGAACCCAGAAATGTGCTGTGTTTAGCCCCTGTGTATGGACCTGAGGTGTCATTCTCTAAGAGACCCAGTGGTAAAAGCCCACAGTTGTCTCTAATGCGTGTTAGTGCCAGGCGGTGGTCGAAGTGGGGGGAAAAAAGTAGGGGAACTGTGGGAGGACAATCAGAGGGCGGGAATAACCAATGGATTGGGTCAGTGGGCGGAGTGAGAGGTGTCGCAGAAAGAGCAAAATATCCCAATTTGTAGTATTCGTTTCCCATTTCACTAACCGGTTACAGCTTATTACATTATTTAATTTAACCAATAGATACACATGTTTATTTAAGGTTAAATATGTGTTATTGACATTAAAATACATTCACAAAGTGGGATACATTTCCAATCACAGAATGTCCCAAATATCCTTAAAAGTGGAATCGCAAGCCATTTGTCTCCCAGCCATGGAGTTTCTGTCATCAGCACTTCTCCCTTTTTCCACAAGAGCAGTTGAAATGAAATGAAATGAAATGAATGAAATGAAATGAAATGAAATAGCATTTATAAAGCGCATGGTTACCCGAAGGCATCCCAGCGCTAGGGCAGAAACCGCACTAAGCTGTGGCAATCAATTAGGGAAAAGCCAGGTTTCGAGCCTCCTGCGGAAGACGGTGTGGTCTGGCTCTTTACGTAGCTGAGGCGGCAAGGAGTTCCAGAGTTTAGCGGCGTTGTAAGAGAAGAGCCGGGTGCCACTTCTGAACCTCTTGATTCTGGGAACAGACGCCAGGTGGAGGTCATTTGAACGTAACCGTCTGTTGGCTTGGTAGGGCTGGACAAAGGAAGAAATGATAGCCAGTCCCACACCCCCTAGCATCTTATGGGTGGTGCAGAGGGCTTTAAAGTGGACTCTTTCCTGAATAGAAAGCCAATGTAAAGACCTAAGTGCAGCTTTGGCTGACTGGCGGCTTGGAGCACCCTCATGAATCCTTGCGGCACAATTTTGCATGATTTGAAGTTTCTTAAAGACCGCACAGGGAGCACCGAGATGAAGAGCGTTGCCATAGTCCAGGCAGGATAAGACAAATGCCTGGACCACAAGCTTTCTTGCTTGAGGGGGTAGCAAAGGCAACACTTTACGCAGCAGTCTTAGAATACCGAAGTAGGAGGCAACAACTTTCCTTGTTTGGGTTTAAAAGCTAAGCTCAGAATCAAGCCAGAAACCCAAACGCTTTATTTCGGATTTGGGGATAGGCACAGGGCCCATACATGCTGGCCAGATAGAGGAAACCTCGAGGGGGAAGGGATTACCGAGCAACATAAGCTCGGTCTTATCACCGTTCAGTTTTAGATGGGAATGGCACATCCACCTCATCACCTCCTCGAGGCATGGGCCAAGACAAATAGGGGAACTGCTTTTGTAGTTAAATGCCACCACTAATTGAGTGTCGTCGGCATATGTAACTATATACACCCCAAAGGGTAGAACAATGTCTGCGAGAGAAGCCATGTAAACCATAAAGAGAGTGGGACTCAGGGACGACCCCTGAGGCACGCCACAATAAAGGGGCCTAGGACTTGAAATGGCCTCACCCTCGAAGGCCTGGAAGCATCTACCCTCGAGGAAAGAGCACAGCCAATTCAGGGCTGTTCCTGTCACACCCAGATCTTTGAGTTGATGCATTAGGATACAGTGATTAACCATATCAAATGCCGCGCTGAGATCTAACAATATCACGGCTAGAGAACCACCTGCATCAAGAATCCTTCTAGAGTCTTCCGCGACTGCCAGTAAGGCTGTTTCAGTCCCTTGAGAGGGGCGAAACCCAGTTTGGGATGGATGCAGGAGTTTTCCAGCTTCAAGATGCATAGAGAGAGAGTTCAAACATGAATGGCAAAATATCCTAGTTTGCAAATGTTTTCCACATAACTATGGCTTTGCCATATTTGCCACATAATACATCATCTGCTGCATAATCTGACAATTTTAACTAATAAATTGTTTATAGCTCAAACACACCAAAAGTTACTAAAACATGTGACTTGTGCTGCTGTGAAGTGGAAGACCCTTTGCAAAGGTTGACTGGTCACCTTTCTCATTGCTACAGTTGTATGTTCCACTAGTACTAATAAGGAAAAATATTTGCAGAGACTGTTAGCATGTGTAAAACTTTCAAAATAATAAAGTATCAGAAAATTTACAGCACCACTAATACCAGTGTAGGGTATCAGAGCACTTTACATCCCACATATTACACAGAGACAATAATTCATATGTGTGTAAATCACTGTGTAGGAATTGTGACATAAGACAAAGGATTACAAGGTGTAGGAGTCACATGACAACAACCATACTAGTAGGCAGCATAGTTGAATAGTGATTGGTCTACAGAAACACAAACTCAGAATTAAAAACATAGTACCATGGTTAGGGGTTCTCTTTCATAATCAGAATTGATTTCTACCCAAATGAACCCTTTTTTGCAACATTAGGATAATCGAAGACTGGGGAAAAAAACATAACGCTCTAACTTGTACCTTGGAGTTTGCATGCAGCTCTTACATGACAGTTAATAGCTCACTGTTCTATGTTAGGATTTTAACTTATTAACTGCAATTAACAATAGGGTCTCTCTGGCAAAGGCAGTAACCCACTGACCTATTTACATTATGTGCACTTTGTGATCCGCATGGCACATGTTCTTAGCAGAAGGCACATCACATCTCTGCCATTCCTTTTCATGAGTCAAACCTTCCACTTGACAAAACACCATCTCTCTCTACTAAGAACATTAATCACTGGAGTTATCAAAACATTTTTATTGTTGCACAAAAATGTTGGAGGCCAGGAAGGAGGCAGCAAGTACTTTTAAAACCATAATATACTTACAAACACGACGCTCCCACCTGAAGTTAGCGCCCGGTGCGGTTGCACTGCCCTAGAGCCACCCTGCTCAAGGGTCCTTTGACCTCGGTGACAGAGTCACTGTCACTCTATGGTGTGCTGCTTCATAGGTCTGTCCCCAAGAGTTGAGGTGAACTTCATGGATAGTGGTGGACAGGCCTTCAAGGTTAACCCACACTTGCCACCGCTAGGGTCCACCTGCTGGTGCTAAGACACCAGGGCTTTAAAGATCTTGCGGCGCCTTCTAAGATGTAGCACAGGAATGGGCTCCCTCAGGAGAGTGGTCTGGGAGCCTGGTCATTAAGGAGGAATCTGGTTCACCAGTTCCACTTCAGCTGCTCTGACCATAGCGCCACATCCTCTCCCCCACTGAACACCATACTTCCCCACTTAAAGAAACTTGCACTGCACTGACCCGCTATAAACACCTGGATGTGACTAAATTCTAATTACGCACTAGACAAGAGCAATATGCTGCCTGAAAAAAATTAACAACATCCTTGAAAAAGCAAACACTCATAGGGAATGCAAGATTAAGTAAAGCATGTGAAATGTAAGCAGGAACAACATGGTTACCTATTTCCTTTTACACTCATTATTCTGAAATTAGTGAGTGCTTTTGCGTGAAAAGGTAAGGCCATGACTACAGGGCCCGGAAGGGACCCGTTTCAGTTCCAATTGCTTATATTCTTTCAAAACATAGGCAGTATGGTTTAAAAAGACCACGGGCATATTATCAAGCCAGGCGATAAAATTATCGCCGCTTTAGCGGCAGAAAACTACCGCTAAAACGGCGATAATGGGCTTGATAATATGCTCTATGGAATTTCAATTGAAGCCCATGTTACATGTGAAGGGTGTCTAACATGGGCTTCAATTGGAATTCCATAGAGCATATTATCAAGCCCATTATCACCGTTTTAGCAGCAGTTTTCTGCCGCTAAAGAGGAGATAATTTTATCGCCTGGCTTGATAATATGCCCCCACATTCGCTGTACACGTTTTGTTTTCCAATTCACCCATCAAGCAGGTATTTCAGTACCTCCAGGCAAGGTGCACTTTTCCACACAGGGAAAACAATGTTGTTCAAAGAGAGGGGAGAAAACAAAAGTATCACTTCACTGGCAAACACTGTAAAGTGGCGCTAATGTGTTTAGGTGTAAATAAATAAATCTGGACACCTTGCAACCACTCTGTCTTGCTTTAATTACTTATTTATTTTTCACATTTGGAATGTTTTATTTCTCTCCACCCTGAGGCTGCACTTGTGTCAGAAAAAGACAACGTTTCCAGCAAAAATGTATTCTTTTTTGGATCCATTTCACAGGGGAGCAAATAAACGAAAGGAGGAAAGAGAGGGTAATACCCCTTTCTTGAAGTCTTGGTTTTCACTAACTGAGGAGCGAGACAGAAAGAGACGGAAGACTCGGAGGCTTAGAGGCCGTCACCGTGGCGTGCGCGCACAGTTTAATTTATGGGGACTTGGGGAGTCTGAAGAGGCTTGCTTGCAGGCGAAGCTGTCTCCCTCCGCTTAGAGTGAGGGGCCGCTGGAGGGTGGGGGGCCCGCCCGCACCGCGGGGGCTGTGGTGGCCTGTGTTACGCCCCTGCACATGTATTTAATTGTCTCCATCAGGCCTGCCTGTCTTGATTTAGCAACAAATCTTGAAAACCTTTGCTAGATACAATGTAACTTGCTTTTGCCCTCTACTTTCACTTTCTCTCTTTCACTAATAATTTCCCTCCACATATTAGATCCGATCTAATATGAGCCCCAAACTGGAAAATTACATGCAGGGACTTTTGTCTCATTTTACAAGTGGGAAACTCTGCATCAAACAACTTTTCCCACTCAGTTACATCCTTTAATTTTTTTTTTTTATTTATAAAGTTATATATAGCGCGAACATGACCCAAGCGGGTATTAGAGCGCTTCACATAAGAGCAAAGTAAGTAAAACAACAATTTGGCAGTGCCGGATAAACGAGTAAACAAGAGTACCGATATATTGAAACACCACATAGATACAGTAAATGAACATACGTGTGAGGAGGGAGCCTCGGAGCATTGTTTCAGGGGGGAGTAGGCACATAACAAGTTCAGAGTATGCATAAGAAGTGCTTTGACTTCTTTTTTTGAAAGAGGATGTTGAGGAATTTAATATGATTTCCGGAGGCAAGGTGTTCCAGATTCTAGGGGCAATACCGGAGAAGGCTCGGTTACAGGTTTTCTTTCTTTGAAATTTTTGTGGTTTCAGCAGCAAAGTGCTAGAACTACTCAAACAAATCACCCGAGAGTTCCAGTTTCCAGGCGAGGTACTGAGGAGTGTTTAGATGAAGGGCTTTGTGGGTCATGCAAGCAATTTTAAGATGAATCCTAGCTTCAAAAGGAAGCCAGTTTAGAGATTTCAAGTCTTGAGTTTTGATGTGCGATTTACTTTGAATGTTCTGTTATTTCAAAAATCAATCAATGAACACCAGTTCTATATATTGCACACCATGAGGATACAAGAGTTCCTTCACTAACATCAATGAAACTGCTCCTAAGCACCAAATCCTGTAAGAAAATATTTGCACAAGTTAAATATTTCAGTACTAAAGATGTTTTAAAAGAATATAAAGACTCACCAATTCCATAGGTGAAGTGTTGTTTGATGTTATGTTCTGAGGGAGTTAAAACGCTAGAGCCCAGAGGCCTTAAATGTGAACAGGGACTACTCACAATCCTCAACTGCACACACCTAATCCAAATGCATGGCAGGACCAGGGACTAGCGCCCTCTGCTGCACAGACGAATCCTTAACCCCTTAGGAAGGACTCTTGCAACATCAGGGTGCAACACGCAACACCCACGTAATACTGCATAGTGCACGCGTGCTCAGTGCAACATTAGAGTGCAACACACATGCCCCAACCACCTCGCCTTACCACTCATGAAAGACTCAAGCAAATTTAGGGTGCAACACACATCCCCCCCAACACCATCTCCTTAACTCCTGAGGGAGGATCATCTCAAAGTATAGACCATACAACACTCATCCCCCTTCTGCACCAGGGTTACATATCCACTACACTTCCACTCCCTTCTGAAACACAACAGGACCAGGGGTAAGTACTAAAAACACAGACTCAATCATCACAACTTCACCCCCCGTTTGCATACAACAACAGGACCAGGGGTATGTATGCAAAATACAACCTCAAATGTAAAGATAAACTGTATTTTATTTGGATAGCTCAGTGGGTTACTGCCTTTGTCACAGAGATTCTTGTGTTACTTGCAGTCCAAAAGTTATAATCCTAACATAGGACAGTGGCTATGAACTGTCATCAAAGACCTGCAGACAAACATGAATGGTATAGTTAGAACTTCACTTTTTTTGTGTTACTATAAAGTTAGAAATTCCCTAGTCTTTCATTATTTTAATGTGTTGCTAAAAAGAGTTTGGGCCGATATACATTTTTATTAGTAAAGCCAAGCCCCAACCACTACGGTATGCTTTAAATCCTGAGTTTGTGCTTCCCCAGCCCAAACCCTCTTTAAATTTACTGCCCACCAGTATGGATGCCATGTGATTCCTACATCTTGTAATCCTCATTGGCTCATGTGACATTCCCTGTAGACGGAATTACATACTAGCGATAAAACTGGCCCTGTCATTGCCTTTCTGTTTTTATTTAATTAGCAATCAGGTCATTAGGGCAACCGTGGAACATATTTTAAAGTGCGTGCTAATTATATTTACTGCTATATTTAATGTTTTAAGTTTGAAGGTGATTTTGCTAATGTTTTTTACGGGAATAATGAAAGTAGAGCTGGATGGGGCTGATATGGGGCCCGTAGGTCAGCTGTGAGATAAGGTACACAGGAGTGGGATGGTCGAAAAGTGGATAATCGGGCCTGGAAGTACTTTCGTTAAAGCCTGGCCTGTTGGAATTTGAGGGTTTGCACTTACATCCAGACATCGCTCTTACTTTCAAATAACTCTCCACATGCTCTGTATACACACAGAATTGATCCGTTGTATACTGGTGACTGTTTGCAAGTAGATATAATCTAATCTAGGGCTTGTAGGCTAGAAGAAGACAAATTGGGTCCGCAGTGGCCCACCCAAATGCACCCTTGGCCCACCCAACAAAAAATTCCTGGAGCCGGGCCTGATTGACAGGGCTTCCCCTGCTTTCATTTTTCATGTTGCAACAAAGAAGCGCACTTTTATTGCTAAACAACAATGACTGCAAAAGTTCCGAAAGACAATTAGATTTTTGTTGGAAGCTGCTATATCATCCTGTTGCTGCACAAAGACAGGGCCCGCAGAGCAGGGGGAATGGCTGCATTCAAGCTTGCAACTTCACCCGTTCTTTCACTTTACATGCGATTTCTCAATATGTTCAAACTGCGTTTTTATGACTTTTAGATCAATCTTTAGTGTTCAAACCTGAGCTTCTTTCATGTTGCAAAGAGAGCAGCCCCATCTCCTGTCATTTCGGCCCCCTCCCTGATCTATAACCTACGTCTCTGGACTTGATAATGGAGGGAGGAGTGCTGTAGCGCCGTTACATCATGCATCACGAACAACTTGCATTGCGACCACCCGTGCTCTGATACCCAGTAACTCAGACCACCCTCTGCTTGCACCTGAAGCATCCACCATCCCTCCCTGGCTTTGTAACAGCCCGCCCCACCCACATCAATTGCATCCTTGCAGCACTCCTGGCTGAAGAGTTCCCTTCTTCCTATAAAATACAACGTGAACAGTATAGTTTCTTGGCGCTTTAAATCATAGCAGTAGTGATTGCCCAACCTTTTGCTGAATTATCTCTGGCTTGAGCCCTATTAACGGATACTTTTGTGAGTTGTGTCTTACCATATCTAATACACTTAGTGGACCTAGACTCTGTTACGAAAGAGCATTAACCCTCTGAGTTATCTTGAGGGAATTTGACCAGTGCCCTAACACACTTATAGCAAACATTTAGCTAAAATTAGTTCTGTGTTTTGCACATGTGAAAAGTTTTCATGAACTTCCACTTTGAGCATTTCACTTGAATAAAAAGAGCTATTTAATTGTTTTTACCAGGCTAAGTGTCTAGCGACCATGGCAATGACATGAGGCCCTCTAGTCTACTCTTTTGGTTTTGCTGTATCATTTGGTCTGGCTTCCTTAATTTTCTGCTTTATGAGTGTGGATTGAGAGAGCTTTTACACCCTCATGATCTGGGACCTTAGAGAGCATTGTGAGTTAGCTAAGCTGCCAGCTGCTATTATTATTACCATTATTTATATAATAATAAATTGGGTTTATAGCTTCATGTGAGAGGAGTTTTTCAAAGCTAAAGTTTATAAAGAACTATTTGCAATCTACCATGGGACAGTCAAGGCTTTCTGATCTTGCAATATTATCAATTGAAAGTGATTTGGCGAAAGATGTTGATTTTGATGAAGTAATTAACAAGTTTCCAGCTTTAAAGGCCAGGAAAGTAAAGTTCTGATTAGTCGAGATTTAATGTGACATTGTAATTTGTACTGTTGCATACTATTCTGGCAGTTGCTGATTGTGCAAACCCAATACAGAACGGTTACAACCTTATCTCCTGTAACAGTAAAATTTAAAGTTTAATGTCGAAAAAGTAACATATTTTCTATGTAGTTCTTAGTTCTTAACTTATTACAGTATTTTACCTCTGACCTTGTTGAATTCAATTTTTCTTCTATGGCCTTTGTAAATATAGGACCTACATTTACAAACGTTACTAAGGATTTTGTATGGTCCCGTTATTTGCCAACTGTGTCCACTGGCGGACTCGGAGCGGAGGAGGTCCATGCGGTAAGTCGTGAGGGGGTGACACCATGAGTTACCCGCACCGGGTGACACCAACCCTAGTGACGCCACTGGGTTTACATGTTGTTACTTCGGAACTTTCGCCTGTGAAACTACGGAAAAGAATACAATTGGGGATATGTCATGCCCGGTCTCATGGGAAACAGGCAAACCTGGAAATATTGAAAAGTATTGCAAAATTCAGAGGAGTTAGACATTCAGAACACTTCTACTCCTAAAATTGTTGCACATTGTCCTAAAAGTAAGGAGAAAAAGGGTATATAAGGGGGAATTTAGAACAGAAAGAAAGTCCGTATCATTTTTCCCGTTGGTGGCTGTTGGTGTGGAGGATCGATTTGCTGGCGCGATCGCCTGGTCCTTGACTAAATTGTGGGGACTGCGTCGTGCAGAGGGAGATTACCTGGACTTACCTGGGTTTCTCTTTGAATATATGAGGACGATTTCATCTGAAGGGATTTTGTTTTATGCTGTGGGTTGACGGGTTCTTCTGGAAATGGACGCCAATATTCAAATTTAGGTAAATATAATTGTTATATCAATTTATGTTCAAGATCAAAGATTGGAAATCACTTAAAAGAAATCTGATTTGAACTGTAATCCTGAATATGCTAACAGATTGAATTAATTATATAAACTAAACATTGATTAATAAGAAATGAGTTTGTGATTCTTTAATAAGTTATTGAAAGTTAACCGAAAGGTTCCTAAGCTTTAAATGTGTTTTAGCTGGTTCTAAATCACCATCAAACAGTCCAACTAATTGGTCCATCGACCAAGTGGTGGAGTGCCTTGATGTTAAAGTTAGGATTCTATAGGTACTGATGTATATAATGTAAAGAATTTTCTCCCGATAGGTAACAAGGTACCCCCACATGTCCAGCGCTTCTTTTCCTCCTGTGTGAAGACTCGAGTGAGACGTGTGAGCGTTGGTGTTATGGGCCCCACCAATGAATGAGTAAGTGTGGTGATGGATCTGTGACGCAGGGAGGCTATGTAATTGTGCCCTTTTCCGCTGGAGCAGTTTTCTGGTAGCAGATTGATGGTTTTATTGCATTGGTTTGGTGATTATTGATTATTGATTTATGTCTAACATTCTATGTTGAGTCGTGTTGCGTTTTGTTATCAATTGGTTCGAAAACTTCCGGGACATAGGAAGTTGGTTGCCCTGTAGGTGCACGGGGAAAACGTGTGGCAAGTGAAGTCGCACAGTGTATTGTCTGGTTGCTCTGTAGGTACATGGGGAAATGTGTGGCAAGTGAAGTCGCACAACGCATTGTTTGGTTTTGAGTTGGTAACATCGTCGTGTGTTATCGTTAGGGACATTTCTGTGTGAATGTGCGTGAGTGCAATAGCAACAGGTTCTCTCGTGAAACTCTGGCCTTAATTCTCAGGAGCAGTGTAGTCTCCACATGTGTTTTATCCCCAGAGAAACAGTTAGCCTTTTTGGTTGTTAGAAGGGTAAGGTAGAGGAAAGTGCTACTTTATCGGCGAAACTGAATAATTCTGTGGTAGGGTAGAGGTAAGCGCTGCCTACTGGAAATACAGAATTCTTGTGTAAATGGACAAAACTATCCCTTTGGTTTAGCGGAACAGGCAATGGTGGCGTTTTTATGTCGTTACTAACAGATTTTGATTAAATAAAACGTAAGCAAAGTTTGCCGATAAATTTAGTAAACGAGGGGTCAGCAGAAGCAGGAGTAGTGAGAAACGGTGACGTCAGAAAGACCGTGCTGGGATTGGCCAGCCATAGAGAGACAAAGCTTTCACGTATTGGTGGGTTGGTGTGAGCCGCGCTAGGATTGGAGAATTTCAGGTGCGACATAGACGCACAGGATTGGTGCGTTAGTGTGAGTCGCGCTGGGATTGGAGAGCATACGGAATAGTCGCAAGAGAAGTGATTTGAAAAGTTTAGTGATTCAGAACTAAGGATAAAAAAAAATGATGTATTACGATCCACCTGAAAAAGAGAAAAAGTCAAGGTTTGGGAAAATTAAAAGTCTATTTAAAAGGGATAAGCCGATTGTGACTAGGGAAGGACAGATACTTCCTCCACCGAAATCGCCTGCATCTTTTATGGTAGAGAAATATGGGTACCATACATATATTTGGCTAGAGAATTGGGCAAAGTATACAAAAGAAGATGGAGTTCTAGCTTTTCCAGAAAATGGTTCATTTAGTTTAGCTGTATTAAGAAACTTCAGAGAAAGAATGATGAGGTTAAAACCGAGACCAAGACCTACTCAGTTCGAGGCTTTGACGGAACGGGAAGAAGAGATGTATGAAAGGGAACAGCATCGGAGTGGAAGAAGGTATAATTACATGTTTGGTAGACATTGTGGTCAGGAAAGCCATGATGACAGGATGAGAAGATGGCGGAGTGCAAACATGACTGATGGGATGTTTCCATTGAGAAATGTTGAAGAGACAAGTAGCAGAAAGTGTATAGAAAAGAGAAACAATACAGGGTCAGAAGGTTATAAGTATGGTGTGAATGAATCGGAGGATGAAGTGCTAGAGGACATGTTTTATAAAAGTCCTCCCCCGTATCAACCAAATTCTACGTTGCTGACGCCGAGTGCGCCGGTAAACGAAACCCTGTTAAATAAAAATTTTGAGCAAACACCACCTGATTTAGGGAAAAATAATCCATTTAGAGACTCTGAAATGGCACAACCTGTTAGGGCTGGAAATGAAAATTCGGCTGAACTAGCTAGGACTACTCTGGAATTAACTGAGAAAATTAGAGAATTAACCAAAAATATGGAAGCCGTAACTGTACCTGTAACTATAGGGCCAGTGATGCCTGTCTTTGATAAACAGAAAGATAGTGAGCATTGTTTAACAGTTTCCTACAATAGTAATAAACGAATCGAGACAGAAAGAAGTGGATCTGGAGGAAATGCATGGGGAAAAATGGCAGGAACAAAAGGTTTAAGTACTCCGAAAAATCTGACTATAAATCAAAGTCCAGCAAGTAAGACGCTGATGACAGCAGAATCGGCACCAGAAACCCCAGAAAGAAATACAGAGAGAATAAGAAGTGAAACATTCCCTGTAGGTCCCACTTCTGAAGAATTAAGCGATTGGTTAAGGAGTTTACAGCGAAAAGATACAGAACCTCAACCTTTAGATGTGGCAAAATGAAAAGTAACATTGGAAGAATTAATAGTAGGGACTATTCCAACTGAAAAATTAAAAGCATATCAGGACGAGGAGCTAATGTTTCTCTGCAAGAGTATAACTTGGAGAATGAGGAGTTTGCATGAGAAACCTGAAGAGACAGCGAGTGAAATGGGCATTGACTTTGAGAAAATAAGATCATTATAGAAGCCATATAAAGTAGATTTTTCTGAAAAAGATATTGAAAATCTGAATACTGCAGGGAGATTGACTCAAATTAAAGAATTGATTGCCTTGTTAAGGAAATGGGGTGATGTAGATAGGTGGAAAAGTAGGTGGTTTCAAAAGAGAGAGGAAACGACAGATAAGACCTTTTCGTCATTTGCGGTAAGAGAAAAAGAGACACTAGTAACGGAATGTCCCATGAGGGAGATCCCAGGAGGGGGTTATGTACATGTTCCCTGGACTAGACAGGACATTTTGTAATTTACCAATGATTTCCCACGGTTAAGAGAAAAACCCGTTGAGTGGTATCGACAGGTGGAAAGGTTTGTTAAATTATCAAAAGTGTTGTGGATAGATTTGAATGGTCTTTTCGATATAATTGTACCTGCAGACTTATGGGTAGAATGTAAAATTACAGTAGGTTGGCCAACTCAAGAGTACCCTAGGGGAGGAGGAGCCTAGCGCGCAACCAAGATCGCCGCGTAGGTGCGAGGCTCCCGAGGACCTCCGCGACCTCCTACATTTATCCTGTCTTCATCCTGATTCGGTTGAGGGGACTGTGTTGGTGAACCTGAGCCGAGGTGGTACCCGTTTTCCGTATTTCAATCGGACCCCATGTGCCGTGATGGGCATCGATTGAAGTTTGCGGCCTGCTCCTCTCCTGACCCCGGACTTGAGTTGGGGGATGATCCAGTTGAGAAGTGAATAACAACGGCGGGACGAGCCTGGCGAGACGCGTACCCCACACTTTCACTTTCGCTTTTGAGCCCTCTTGCCATTGTCGCGAGTGGGATCACGGCCCTTCTGTGTGTGGTGGTTGCCTCGCTGGGGGACCCTGCCTGCCCTGCGGGGACCTGCTCCGCCTTTCTGAGGCAACCCCTGGGGTCCTTGGCCTCGATTGTTCGCTCTCCGCGGTAGGACTCGTGGGTGTACGGGATACAGGACGATGGCGACGAAGCAGGATGGAGAGAGGCCGAAGGCCAAATCGACCTGGCGTGGCGCTGCAACTCAAGCCAACATTATGGATCGCTACACCCTGCCGAAGGGTTCTCCCGGCGGGTCGCATAAGTCTCCTGAGTGCCCCGCGGATGCCCCGGATTTGCCGACGGATCTGACTTTGCAGGACGTCATGGGCGCCATCGCGGAGATGAAGACCTCGGTGGGTCAACAATTTGATGCCCTGGCGCACAAACTCGACGCGGTTCTCATCGATGTTAACCTTGTCAGGGCAGATCTTTCCAAGACAAATGAGAGGGTGGATTCTTTGGCCCACACCGCGTCAGGTCTCACGACTGAGGTGGCGGCCCTCCAGACGGAGGTACGTTGGCTCCGGCAGGCCAGTGCGCTCACGGATCGGCGACTGGAGGATTCCGAGAGTCGGGCCCGGAGGAACAACGTTCGCATTATCGGGGTGCCAGAGGGACTGGAGGATTCGGCGGCGGATCTCTTTGTGGAGGATCTGATTTCTAATCGTCTGCAGCCTCGAGGTTTGAGTAAATTCTTTGCGGTGGAGAGGGCCCATAGAGTTCCTGGTGGCAAGCCGAAGGTCGGAGCTCCCCAGCGGCCTCTTATTGCCCGTATCTTCAACTTTCGTGACAGGGAAGCGATTTTACAAGCTTCTAGAGTGCAGGGGCCGCTTAAGCTGGAGAACGTGGAGGTGAACTTCTATCCTGACTTTACGCAAGCGGTCCAGAAGCAGAGGCTGGGTTTCATGGGCGTCAAGCGGCGGCTCCGAGATATGAACTTGAAATACGCCATGCTTTTCCCGGCCAGGCTGCGTGTGGAGTCCGAGGGTCGCTCTCATTTCTTTGACCGTCCGGAGACGGCCGGGGACTGGTTGGACACTTTGCCTAGGGGACATGATCGAGAGGGTGTGGGGGCCGCGGGAGGAGAGTGCCCACTGGACCGGGCCAGCGGTATTGACACTGGGGCTAATTCCTGATGATGCCACTTTTCGGCTGTGCTCAGGGTTTCTTGCCTGTCGTGCTTTGCTCCCCCTCCCGTGGAGGTTGTGGTGTGTCTCGAGGGGGTTCTCTTTCCTCCTCTAGGGGGTCTTTGTAGTTTAGTTCATGCAGGGGCGACAGGCACACTGCAAGTTGGGGGGGCTGTTTGGGCTCATGCAGGGGTGCAGGGAGGGGGGAGTTTTGTTTGGAATGTTGGGTTGGGGTTGGGTATTGTTTGTTTGTACCACAAGGCAGACATATTGTTGTGTTCTATTCAAGGTGCTCTCTGGGAGGGGACTGATTGGTTTTGGCTGTGATGGGGGGTAGGGGACTGAGACTTCTTTCCTGGAATGTTAACGGACTGGGGGACAGGATAAAACGGGGGGTGGTCCTGCAGTTTTTAAAACGGATTTCACCTGATATTGTGTTCTTGCAAGAAACACACCTTATTGGTAATTCCTTCTGTGCTATGAATAGGCGGGGCTATCGCCTTGTGGCCCATTCGGGCTTCACCTCTGGTTCGAGGGGTGTGGGCATTATGGTTAAAAGCTCGCTCCCGTTGGAGGTTGACGAGGTGCTCCATGATGACAGGGGGCGATATACGGTTCTGGTGGGTAGATGGGAGGGTAAAGTAGTTGTTTTGGTTTCTGTTTATGTCCCGCCGGGGTTGCAGATGACTACTTTTGCTGATTTGGGGCGCCTTCTTCTTGGGCTGCCGGGGGGGATCCTAGTGGTTGGTGGGGATTTTAATGCTGTGGTCTCCGGAACTGAGGATCGTCACCCACCCAGGGATCTCCCCCGGGCCCAAACTTGGTTGTCTGGCCTCTTAGATACCCTGGGTCTGGTGGATTGTTGGCGGCTGAAACATCCTGCGCAGGTACAATACACCTTTCATTCCGGGGCTCATGGTAGTCTATCGAGACTTGATTATGTTCTGATGCCAGCGGCACAGGCGGGGAGGGTCGGGGAGGTGCGGCATCTTGCTCGGGGTATTTCAGACCACTCCCCGCTCTTGTTGCACTTTGATATTGTCCCGGGGATGGAGGGGAGGGTGGTCCCGATCAACCCCTGGTACCTGCGTAATCCCGCAATTCGCGCAGATTTGATTAAATCCCTTGAGCAATATTTTGGAGATAATGTGGGATCAGTGTCGTCTGCTGTTTCTCTGTGGGAGGCGTTCAAAACGGTACTCCGGGGGGAAGCCCTGTCCCTCATTTCCCATTCCAAGAGGTGTGAGCGGGAGGAGGTGACCCGTATCGAGTCTGAGATAACTGAGTTGGAGGGTGACCTGGATTGTGGTGTCACGGACGACAAACTGCATGCTCTCAGGATCAAACAAGCGGACTACAGGGCCCTAGTCACCGAAGCGGCCAGGGGCCTGAGTAGGGAGCAGCAGGGGCGACTGTATGATATGGGTGATAAAGCTGGAAAACTGATCGCGTGGCTGGATAAAAAGGAGAGAGCGAGTCGAGTTGTTCCGCTGGTTGAGAGAGTGGAGGGTGTGTATGTTACTGATCCGGGTGAAATTGTTGATTGCTTCGCAGAGTATTTTCGCGGGGTGTATTCCCCGGTATCTTCTCGCTCGGAAGAGGATTCCCGCGACCTGCTTAAAGATATTGCGTTGCCTTCCCTTTCGGAGGAGGATAAATCGTTGATGGACGCGACTCCGACGTCTGAGGAGATCGCCCTAGCCATACGTTCAGTCGCCTCTGGCAAGGCCATGGGTCCTAATGGCCTTCCCATTGAATTGTACAAATTGTGGCCGGATACATTGGCGCCGCATCTTCGTGATATGTTCCTCGCGGCCCGGGCGGCGGGTTCCCTCCCGCTGGACCAGCGCCTAGCCACTATTGTGGTTATTCACAAGGAGGAGAGGCCGCGTGATCGGGTCACTTCTTATAGGCCCATTTCGCTTTTGAATGCGGAACCGAAAATTCTGGCTAAGGTGCTGGCTAATCGGCTGGTCAGCGTGGTGTGCGATCTGATCCATCAGGACCAGTCCGGTTTTATCCCTCATCGCAACACCGCGCTTAACCTGTGGCATCTGCATGGGGTGCTCTCGAGGGTTCCGTTCATGCGTGAGCCAGCCATTTTGGCGTCCCTGGACGCCACTATGGCATTCGAAACGCTTGAGTGGCCATATATCTGGGCGACGCTGGAGAAGTTTGGGTTTGGCCCGGGATTCATTGGCTGGGTGAAATTGTTGTATTCCGGACCGCTAGCCCAGGTGGTGGTGAATGGTAGAGTGTCGGCTCCTTTTGAATTGGGTAGGGGCACGCGACAGGGTTGTCCGCTGTCGCCTCTCCTCTTTGCGCTCGCCTTGGAGCCCCTGGCGGAGTGGCTGCGGTGGCACCCTTCGATTCGTGGTCTCCGATGGACTCCTGAGTATGAGGATTGAGTCTCTCTCTACGCGGACGATATTCTTTTGTATCTTGCTTCCCCGCGTGAATCGTTGATTGTGTTAGTGGATGTGCTGTATTCCTTTGGCCGGAACTCAGGCCTAGTCATCAACTGGGCTAAGTCCTGTGTATATGTCCTCTCAGGGGAGGCTCCTATACTCCCGCGGGGTTGTCCTATCCAGGTTGCTCAACAGGGATTTAAGTATCTGGGTATTTTTATTACCCTGGACTCTGCGGCCCGATACACACAGAACCTACTCCCCCCCCTCCAACGTTTGAAGGCGGATGTGGCGCGTTGCAGGCGCTTGCCGCTCTCGCCGCTCGGCCGGGCGGCGCTGTTTAAGATGATGTCGTTGCCACGGTTTTTATATGCCTTACAAAACACGATGGATGTCGTTCCGGCTAGTTACTTTCGGGAGGTGGAGGGTCTGCAACGCCAACTGTTTTGGGATGGGAGGCCGCGGATCGCCCTCGCGAAGCTGACGCTCCCGTGGTACGATGGGGGGGTCGCCCTCCCCGACATCAAACGTTATTACTGGGCCTCCCAGCTGGCTGCGATAAACCACGGGCTTTATGGGCCCGCCCTTAATCCGGCTTTTGAAATGGACAAATTGTTGTTGCCGGGTGGCGACTACAATCGTGCGCTCTACTCTAGATCGCTCGACGCACGTTTGACGGGTCCGACACGGGTCGCGGTACGGGTGTGGCATGCGGCAAACTCGGCGATGGGGTGGAAAGATCGGTTGACCCGGGCGACGCCACTGTATGCCTCTGAGCGACTGGGGTGTTTGTGGACGACGAAAGGCTTCGAGAAGTGGGACACGATTGGCATTAGCAGGGTGGGCGATCTTTGGACGAAGGGGGGATTTAAAAAGTTTGATGTGCTGAAAGCGGAATACCAGTTGCATGACAGGGAGTACTTCCGGTATGTACAGGTTCGCCACGCGTTGTCTTCCGTGTTCCCGGAGGTCGCGTCCATCCCGGAGTGCTCCCCTTTGGAGGATAGAGTGCTGGACGGGCATGTACCGGATGGCACTATCTCATTGATCTATAAAAAGCTCATCAACGATCGCTCGGGACTGCTGGCCGCCCTCCGTGAGGCATGGGTCGCTGATGGATTGGAGCTGGACGACGAGGATTGGGTATCTGCGGTGGCCTCCCCGAAAGAGGTGGCCATACCGGCCCGCCTTCGTTTCATCCAGCTCAAAATACTCCACAGGGTTTACGTTACGGGACCGGGCCTGATGCGTATGGGATATGCGGTGGATGGGATGTGTAAGCGTGGGTGTGGCATGTTAGGGACCTTCCTCCACATTTTGTGGGAATGTCCGGAGGTGACTCGATTCTGGCGTGGTGTGCATGCGGTGTTGCAAGCGGTCACGCATGTTGCGCTGTTCCCCGAGGCTAGGAGGTGTCTGTTGAACGTGCGGGAGCCGACTGATTACACGGTGACGCAAACGTGGTGGGTGACATTGGGATATATGGTGGCCAAGCGTGACATAGCACAATTGTGGGGCTCCCAGAGGTCACCCACGATTTCGGTATGGAAGGAAAATATGGATTGGTGTATGTTCCGAGAAAAGGTTGTGTATGTGGCGAGAGGTAAGCCTGGGAAATGGGTAAAGGTGTGGGGCCCCTGGAACTCCTATCGCGGCGGGATCTGTACCCCGCCACTGACGCCCGACTTGGCGGCGGCCCTGTCTCCCTAGTCTGCACATTCTCTTGATTCTGTGTTATCGTGACCACTTTGTTTCTGCCCCTGCCCTTCCCCCCTTCCTATTCTTGTAGGTTGGTAGAGCCCTCCCGAGGGGAGCACATACTGTTGCTTAGACTTTTGCCGCCTTGTGGGTTTGTTTTTTTTAATTTTTTTTTTTATTTAAAATGAAACCGCCATTTGGGATGTTTGGGCAATGTGGCCGCAAATGATATTTTTGATCTGTGGGACTTTTTACTGCTTGCTGCTTGTGTTTATGAATGTGTTTCATGGTCTCACTGTCTACTAGCGGCCGGCCTGAAGGTTGTAGGCCCATACTTGTATATCTCTTGAACTCTGTAATAAAGGTTTCCCAAAAAAAAAAAAAAAAAGAGTACCCTAGGGATCCTAAGACGAGAGCCCCTGATCCGGAGGTAATGAGAAAATATGAACACGTAATTACTTTTCTGAAAAATAAAGTGCCGCCAAAAGAAACCGATTGGGTAAAAATTGATAGAACTCACCAGGAGGTTAAGGAATCTGTCCACGCCTATTATGAAAGGTTACTTTTAGCTTTTAAGCAATATAGTGGTGATGAGAAATTGAGTGAGAAGGATTTAAGTCATTTTGTATATCGATTTGTTTATGGTTTAAGACCTGAAGTAAGCGAAATGATCAAACAGCATACAGTGGATTGGCAAAATAAAAAGATAGATGAAGTGTTACGATGTGCAAAATATTTTAGTGATGAAATCGAAGCAAAACAACGCAAACTGAAAGAGAAGGCAATGTGGGCACAAGTTAAGGTAGCGGACAGACAAGATGCCCAGTTGATTGAGCAGGCTAATGGAATGGGCCAAGTGAGACAAAAGCCTAATATTGGAAAAGGAAAGGGACAGATTAGCTTAGAGGAAGCAAAAAAGAAATGGCCCTGTCATAATTGCAGAAAATTAGGGCATTGGAAATCCGAGTGTAAATTGCCCCGAGTGCTAATGGTGATAATGCATCATTGAATCCACAGGTGCAGAATGAGGTGAGTTGTCAACCGCCGCGACAGCAGCAGGTTGTTGCCCAACAGTGTCAGGTGCCAAAGCCACCTTTTCCACAGAGCGTAAATCCTCAGAGATACAGTAATGAGACAGGATTCTACACCGAGGAACAGGTAACGAAGCTACAACACGCTAGTGCTGTTTTGCAGTATGGGGTGCAGCGCGATGCGAGTGAGTCAGAAGAGGGGTATTGACGGTGCCTAGGAGAGGAAGAGGAGTGCGTACTTGGCGCAACTCTAGCGGCATTCCAGACAGGACCCTTTGTGGATGGAAAGGTAAATGATGAAAATATTACTTTCCTAGTAGATATTGGTGCTACTCGTTCAACTGTCAGATCAGCTGATGTTAAAAATCTTCCTCTCTCGGGTGACACAATCCAAGTAGTCGTAGTCTCAAATAGACAGATAAAAACTTATCTTACTGATCCTGTTAAAGTTAAAATAGGGAAATTCACCGATATGCATCGATTTGTCGTGTGTGATACTAGCCCTGTGAATTTGTTAGGGAGAGATTTGTTGTGTAAAATGAACTGTACGATCTTCTGTACCCCTGATGGCATAGCCTTTGAAACTCCGGATGAGGATGTACTGTATAGAATGACAATGGCAAATTTGGAACCCGAAATTACTGAGGCATTTGTTGTATTTGATCCAGAGGAATTGCCTCAGGAATTGAAGAAAACAGTGAAACCCGAGGTATGGGATTTCACAGGAGAAGATATGGGATTGATGAAAACAGTAGCCCTGTGAAAATAACCGTAAAAGAAGGAGTAAACTACCCGAATATTCCCCAGTATAAATTGACACCAGAAATAATTGCAGGAGTGACCCCTGTAATAGACAAAATGATTGAACAGGGAATTTTGAGAGAAATAATGAGTAGCCTGTGTAATTCACCAAAAATTGGTTTAAAGAAACCCAATGGAACTTTCAGAATTGTTCAAGATTTTAGAAAAGTGAATACAATTGTTGTACCCTGCTGTCCCATTGTACCGAACCCTTCGGTAATCCTATATCAGATTCCCCATGATGCGGAATGGTACACAGTCATCGACCTGTGTCATGCTTTCTTTTCTATCCCATTGCACCCCGATAGCCAACAAATGTTTGCGTTCCGGTTCGGCGAACGTACTTTGGCATGGTGCCATATCCCACAGGGGTATACAGAAAGTCCATCGATATTTAATCAGATTCTCAAGAATTCCTTAGAAGATCTGAAAATGCCCGAAGGTTCAGTACTCGTGCAATACATTGAGGATTTATTGGTGGCATCGAGGACGTGAGAGGCATGTGTGGTGGACACAGTTGCGTTGTTGAATCATTTGGCGGATGGAGGACTTAAGGTATCCCCATCGAAATTACAATTTTGTAGAAAGGAAGTACAATATTTAGGTCATAAAATTGAGAAAGGCCTGAGAAAAGTGACTGCAGACAGGATCAGAATAATAAAGGGAATGAGAGCACCAATGACTCAGAGAGAAGTGAGATTGTTTCTTGGAATGGTGGGATATTGTCGCCAGTGGATCAGCAACTTTTTGCTGATTGCAAAACCTTTGGTACGCTTGACAAAAAGTGATGTGAAAGACCCCCTTGAACTGAATAAAGAGGAGATGAAGGCCTTTAGACAACTGAGAGACAGCTTGTGTGAAGCACCAGCTCTTGGAATGCCTGATTACGAAAAATAATTCGAGCTCTATTGCAGTGAGAGAGATGGATGTGCACTCTGTGTTAGAGCAAAGGCATGGAAAACTAAGAAGACCGGTTGCATACTTTTCAGCTGTATTAGATCCTGTAGCGATAGCGTTGCCTGGTTGTTTGAAAGCAGTGGCTGCTACCTGTAAGAGTTTGGAGCAGAGTGAAGGAATTGTGATGGGATATCCTGTGAGAGTATTTGTACCCCATGATGTTGCAATCCTTTTGACAAGAAGCCGAACACAATTCATGACGCATAGTAGGCTGACGAAATATGAAAAAGTCATTCTGGGTGCTACAAATGTGAGCCTTGTGAGGTGTCTTAATGTAAATCCCTCAACATTGCTACCTGATGCTGTGAATGTGGAAGCGAAGGATGACTTGGATCATGATTGTTTGAAAGTGCTAGATTTTTCCACTAAGCCACGTCCGGACATAAAAGATGTGCCTCTGAAAGAAAGTGACTATGTGATGTTTGTAGATGGATCATGTCTGAGAACTGAAGAAGGAATTCTGAGTGCTGCGTATGCAATATGTACGGTAGGGGCTGTGTTGGAAGCGTCTTGGCCGAAAGGAGTAAGATCAGCTCAGGTTGCTGAATCGTTTGCATTGACCAGAGCGTGTAAGTTGGCAAAGAATCTGTGAGTCACTGTGGTTACCGATAGTCAGTATGGGTTTGGAGTGGTGCATGACTTTGGACAGATTTGGTCTCAAGAGGAATGCTGAGGTGGTTGGCATGTTGCTTGAGGCGATACAGCTGCCTAAGCAAATTGCAGTTGTAAAATGCGCAGCCCACTCAAAGGGTACAGACTATGTGTCTGTGGGCAACGAATTTGCGAATGACATAGCACAGTATTGTGCGCGAAACCAAAACTCCGTGAATCGGAATCGGGAAAAGGAAATAAAATCATGTCCCTTACTTTTTACTAACACTGTGAATACTTGGGAGGAAGTGAGGCAGTTACAGGAAGAGGCAGGAGAAGAGGAAAACAAACAGTGGATAAAATCAGGATGTGCACCACATGAGGTAGACAAGGTTTGGGTTTATCGTGATGGAAGACCAGTAATGACTGATAGCATGATCTCTACCATGGCACGGATGTACCATGGACAGACACATGTAGGCAGGGATGCCATGATTAGACTTTTCAAACAGACCTGGTATAATGCCAAGTTCCGGCTTGTAGCTGAGAGCCTTTGTCAAAGATGCCTTATATGTCAGCAATATAATCCAGGAAGGAAAACACTGGTGAGTTTGGGAACCATAGGACGGGAAGGCAGTCCTTTCACCAGAATGCAGATTGATTTCATTGAAATGCCCCCATGTAATCGGCTAAGATATGTCCTGGTAGTTGTTTGTCTGTTTTCACGTTGGGTGGAAGCGTACCCGACTAGAAGGAGTGATGGGGTTACAGTGGCGAAACTCCTATTGAGAGAATTCATTCCTAGATATGGTTTTCCAGAAACGATTGAATCAGATAGAGGAAAGCATTTTCAGAATGAAATTATAAAATTGATTTATGAAGCATTGAATGTACAACAGAAACTACATTGTGCCTATCGTCCAGAGGCTTCTGGAGTAGTGGAACAAATGAATGGCACCATTAAAAACAGATTGGGAAAAATGTGTTTGGCCACAGTTTTAAAATGGCCAGATGTCTTGCCTCTGGTGCTCATGACTATTAGGTCGATTCCTGATAGGAACACTGGCCTGAGCCCCCATGAAATTGTTATGAGTAGAGCAATGAGACATGTTTTCATTCCTGTCAACAAACTACTGCCTATATCTGATGACTTCGTTTTGGATTATTGCAAGGGGTTGGCTGATTCCGTTCATTCTGTGCTTCATCAGGTTGGACCGGATGCAACCACCCTTGAAAAGAAGCCAGCTCATGATTTGAGTCCTGGAGACTGGGTGCGGATCAAAGTGCATAGAAGGAGAAATTGTCTGGTCCCACGTTGGGGGAAACCACGTCAAGTGATTCTAACAACGACGACTGCTGTGAAGTGTGCCAGAGTAAAGAATTGGATTCATGCTAGTCATACTCTCTGAATCTCTAGTCCCATAAATAGACCTGAGGAAGAGTATTTGGAAGAGTCCGATACCAGTTCTGAGTCAGAATCAGGAGATACAAGAACAAGAAAAACTCCAAGAACGGGAGAATCGGAGTTGAGCCAAGTTGCGGAGCCGGAGAATATACCATTAAGGAGACGACTGGAAATTTCCGATACTAGCTCCGAATCAGACACTGAACAGGTGGGAATACAAGAAAAGATAAAAGAAAACATTGAGGAAACTGATCAAGAAATTCTTGATAAAGAAGCTCCGTGTGTAAGCACGAGAGAAATTCCGCCTGAGGTCGTAGAATTAGAAGGTGAGGAATTAGATACAGAGAGTGAGGGTAAGATTGTTGCGGAAGACCCCCGAGGAGGTGTAGGGACAACACACATCCAGGTAGAAGAAGGGACAGTTAGTCAGCAGGAAGATTGCGTGGAAGAAATACCAGGAGGGAAAACAGTAGATAGTGAACCTGAAGTCTCGAGAGTAAAGTCCAAAGAAGGTAAAAGTCAAGCCGATACAGAGTCTGAAGAAAGTGAAGGAGAAGGCCAAGGAGGACGATTCTTGAGGAAAAGAGCTTGGAAAACCGAGCGAGGTGAGAAGGGGAACAGGTTGAAAAGACCGTCGAAAGAGGAAATTTGGCCAAATAAAATTAAGAGATTGAGATACCGACTGACGAGAGTAAGATCTTCAAACGCTGAACAAGTGAATGAAGTGTCTAGTCAAGAGAAATCAGAAGACACTGATCAGGCACACTTGAAGAGAGAGAAGAGAATCAAGAAACCCAATCAGAAGTACAAGTCACCGGAATGGATGTATGTGGCACTTCCTGATATACAAGAGGAAGCAGACAGCCAAGGAAGTCTAGGAGTGACTGTACTGGAAGTGGTTGAAGAAGAAGAAGATTTGGGAATCCTGAGAGTTATCTTATCTGATATCAGAGAAGAGACGGATGATCAGGAAGTTCTGAACCGAGATTGTGAAAAACAAGACAAAAACGATCAAATGCCGGAATGAAGTGACAAAGAAAGATGCAGAGAATTTAAAATACTGGACGAGACACATAACCGAAAGAACCAAGCAGGCACATAAAGCCTTGGGTTTAGGCAAAATTAAGTTGTGAATAAAAGAGGCTAAGCCAAAAGACACTGATCATTTCCGAAATGGCAAACACAGAAGGTAGAAAACCTACATGTGGGTTTCTCCGAAGATGGTGCAAGGTGTATTGTTGTTGTACAGGATTACTAATGCTTCTATGTGTCATATTAGCAATAACAATTTTGTTTAAAGTGACATTCGAAAGGGTAGAGAACCACACTGAGAATAAGACTAATAGAGAAGAGGTATATGATACTCACGCGACCAAACTGGTAGATAGAACAGATTTCCATAAGGATAGGTCT
The DNA here is from genome assembly GCF_964204655.1 of Triturus cristatus. NCBI lineage: Eukaryota > Metazoa > Chordata > Amphibia > Caudata > Salamandridae > Triturus > Triturus cristatus. The sequence goes on along the minus strand of NC_140591.1, from coordinate 78,197,802 downwards.
ATAACTGATTTTTCTAATATTGTTTTTTCAAAGTTACTGTATGAATATGTAAAGACTATGGACGTTAGAGATTGCTATGTTTGTATGCAGTTAACTGCATCAGTGTCAGAGGGTGTCACCTATCATCACCTTCCTTTGACATATGGAATAACATGTAGTGTATTAGCAAGCTTGTTCTATAAAACAGGGAAATTTGAATATTATTATACTAATGTAGATAATGTTTTCTCGCAGGTACCTGTAGTTCCTAAACTGAATAAGGTGATTCCTGGTAGGACTTTAGGTGAATTTTTCTTAGAAACTAGAGAATTAACATTAGAAGAAGTGTTTAAGAACAATCTTACTTGTAGTCTGAGAAAAGAAGAGAAGACTTTCTTGGACATGGTAGAAGAGAGGAGAATTAAGATGCAAAGAAAGGTATCTGGGGAAAAGATGGAAACAACATTTTGGAATGCTGAGAAGGAAAACCGTTTAAAGAGAGAAACAAATCCTGCAATGGCTTTGGATTGGCCTCAGAGAGGGAAATTGTGCATTAGTAGAGATAACACTGTTTATGATAATTATTTTGTAGGTGCAAGTGAATGCCATGATGTATATAAGATCATGGAAGGATGGGGATTTAAAGGAGGAAATGATCTGGTATTCCCTGGAATATATTACATCTGTGGGAACATGGCTTCTTATAGGTTACCGGACCATTGGTATGGTACATGCTACCTAGGCCTGGTCTTCCCGAAAATATTTCATGTGGGAAGGGGAGAGGACGGTTTGCATGAAATAGGTAGAGAACTAACACGTAGAAGGAGGGAAAGTTGGTCAGAAATTGTAGGGGATATCTTTGGAGTACTGATACCAGCCGTTGGAATATCTCTGAATGCACATAAAATTAGAAAATTGTCTACAGTTGTGGATCGCTTATCAACAAGAACAGCTGGAGGGTTCTTAATGGTAAATACCGAAATGGTTGCCATGAGAGCCATGATTATGCAAAATCGACTTGCACTTGATATTATTTTAGCAAAAGAGGGAGGAGTCTGTGGAATGCTGAAGGTACAACATTGCTGTACTTACATTCCTAACGAGAGCCAAAATTTAAAGAAATATATTCAGAATAGAATTGATTTGCATGAGGAAATTGTTCCATTCGAGGTTGAAAGTGTTTGGGAAAAGCTTGGTAAAGGGTTTTCTACTATAAAGGGTTTATTAACAAAATTAGGTAGTTCATTTGTAGGTAAAATACTAATGCCAGTGACTTGTGTGGTAATATTATTACTGATTTTGAGATTAGGAAGTGTATGTATAAAAAGAAGAAATTACAAAATAGAATAAAATGAGGAGTTGCGAAATGAAAGGAGAAAGAGATGAGAGAAAGAGAAGTAGGAGATATAGAACTAGAAGAATGGAAACAAAACATGTACAAGAAAACAAGAGAGGATGAGATGGGAGAGACTATGATGTAACGTAACCAAGTGTAAGGTAACTGAATAATCATTTCCACAAAATGTATGACATTTAGTGGGATTTGTGGTGATGTTAAAAATCACCAAAGGGGGGATTGATGGAACAGGTAAAGCAAAAAATATTTTGTATACCTTCTCTATTTTGCATGAAATTAATTACGTAATCATTCTAAATATTAATTTGTACTAATTGGTGTGGAGTGTTATAATTAACCAACTCTTGCACCTTAATAAACACAAGATACAAGTGGGACTAAAATGCTAATTGCATGGCTGATAATTAAATGATTAACTATGGTATGCAGACTAACTGTAGGATGTGTTGGAAGAGAGAATTGCATGATTTATGTTGCTTTGAGATGGTTTGTGCTTCCAGTTTTGCAGAATGGTGAGTATTATTGCTTTAAATGTTGCTACAAGCTAGGAAAATACTAATATATATTGTGATTAGTGTGGGTTTAAACATTAGAATTTTCATTTCCACATATTAATTACCGTTATGTTTGTTTTTGCTTAAATTGGCATTCGGGCCTACTAGGCCGGAGTACTTAAAATGGAGTTTGGAAGTGGCCACCGTCATGTGAGCGCGATGCCTACTGCGCAGACTCGGATGGCTCTGAAGATCTCCAGCCGACCTCCGACGAGAACCGAAATGTTCCTTGTCAAGGATAGGAACATGGAGGACTGCCAAGACCTAAACTAGTGTGAATAACTGAGAGGACAATAGCGACCTGTACAAGAAGGTTTACATGTTGTTGCTTCGGAACTTTCGCCTGTGAAACTCCGGAAAAGAATACAATTGGGGATATGTTATGCCTGGTCTCATGGGAGACAGGCAAACCTGGGAATATTGAAAAGTATTGCAAAATTCAGAGGAGTTAGACAATCAGACCACTTCTACTCCTAAAATTGTTGCACATTGTCCTAAAAGTAAGGAGAAAAAGGGTATATAAGGGGGAATTTAGAACAGAAAGAAAGTTCGTATCATTTTTCCCGTTGGTGGCTGTTGGTGTGGAGGATCGATTTGCAGGTGCGATCGCCTAGTCCTTGACTAAATTGTGGGGACTGCGTCGTGCAGAGGGAGATTTCCTGGACTTACCTGGGTTTCTCTTTGAATATATATGGACGATTTCATCTGAAGGGATTTTGTTTTATGCTGTGGGTTGACGGGTTCTTCAGGAAATGGTCGCCAATATTCAAATTTAGGTAAATATAATTGTTATGTCAATTTATGTTCAAGATCAAGGATTGGATATCACTTAAAAGAAATCTGATTTGAACTGTAATCCTGAATATGCTAACAGATTGAATTAATTATATAAACTAAACATTGATTAATAAGAAATGAGTTTGTGATTCTTTAATAAGTTATTGAAAGTTAACCGAAAGGTTCCAAAGCTTTAAATGTGTTTTAGCTGGTTCTAAATCACCATCAACCAGTCCAACTAATTGTTCCATCGACCAAGTGGTGGAGCGCCTTGATGTTAAAGTTAGGATTCTATAGGTACTGATGTATATAATGTATATAATGTAAAGAATTTTCTCCCGATAGGTAACAAGGTACCCCCACATGCCCAGCACTTCCTTTCCTCCTGTGTGCAGAATCGAGTGAGACGTGTGAGTGTTGGTGTTATGGGCCCCACCAATGAATGCGTGCATGAATGAGTAAGTGTGGTGACGGGTCTGTGACGCAGGGAGGCTATGTAAATTTGCCCTTTTCCGCTGGAGCATTAGTGTTAGGAACGTGTGCGTGCGTGAATCAGTTGGATGAAGGGCTGAGCAGCAGGGAAGCTGCCACTGGTGGAGCTCCTACTTAGACTCTGACTTTACCTCTCTGTATATAATTTACCACCTCAATAAATCTACGTGGTAAACTACCTAGCTTGGAGCGTCCTTTCTGCCATACTACATTTTGGTACCAGGAGTGCTGAATTTCTTGAGCCTGAAGAAGCCATCATCCCACGCTCAAGGTAAAGGACTCTCTAAAAAATTTAAAAGCTACACATTTTAAAGTTTACTGGCACCCTGAGCCCAATCAGTGACCTTCCACCGTTCGCCCACAACGTTTCTGTGCCAGTTCCTTTCTGCCTGCTACCTACCTGCTGTCTACTGCCTGCTTGCCTTTACTGCTGCCCTGGAGCACTGTTCTGCTGCCTGCCAGTTCCTACCTTCGAAGTGTGTCTCCAATGCGTGTAACCTGCCTTGAACTGTACTGGACCTGCTGTGTCTCTGCTGTTCCTAGCCTGGATTGCTGCACCTGCTTTAGGAGTCATATTTCTCTACTCCTATTTCAATGTGGACTGTCTTTCGTAGATTATGCCAATACTCTACAGCAACATCATACCAGCCCTACCGGCCCTGCTTTACCGCTTCTAACGTCTGGCACCCCATAGTAAACAACGACATCGGCACATGCGGTCATCCAGTACTTTCAATTACTTGGAAAGGTCTGATGCCAATTTTTAGGACTTTTGCTGTGAGTATATGTATTTTTTATTATTTCCACTTTGCCTCTGTGTGTGCTTTCTCTCTGGCGGTTTAACCGCCACTACACACTTAAATGTGTCACGAGCGCACACAGACCTTGCGCAGTTTTACCTTTCTCCTACTGCCTTCTGTGACGTCTGCTGAGCTGACTTCGTTGTGCCGAGAGTATTTGGAGCACTGTGATGCCGGGAGCCATCCGGTGATGCGTCACCAGTGTGTGCCCGCCATTTTGTGATTGGCGCCATCCATCAGTGCACATGCAGCTCCCAGCACACTACCCACTTTGCCAACCATGCACTGTGCTTGCCAATAAAGTTTATTCAACTTATCTTCATCATCGTCGCCTGTAGTTCGTCTTAAGGCTTCCCTGTCGTGCCTTCTTCGATTTCAGCGCTTTTCTCCTGACGCATGGAATTTCATCAAGGACATCGGATCGCCTTAATGAATCATCGCATTCCCTCGCAGGTTACATCAGCCACAACTGTTGGGTTTACACCATGCTCTACTTAGTAATAATACAACAGTGCCATCTAGTGGCTATCCAGCACCACCGCACTTGAACATTCTATTTAGTTTAAATACATCCATTATACTTCATTGTGCTTCACTGCAAGTACTTTTGACTTTTCTCTAACCTGCTGCCTCTCCTCCATTGCTCTTCAGACAAGCCTTCTCTACCAGTGAACCAGGTACTGCTGTGTTTCCTTTTCTTCTTTTCTGCCATCCAGACTGTGGACACGTGTACCAAATCACACAATTTAAACAGTTCTACAAGTACTTCATTGGAACTGCCCTCTACTCGTGTGAGAGTTCGCCAGGGGCAAAGAGTAATGTCACCACTTCACTACGTGTACTTACCTTACCCTACTGCACTACAAGGATTCAACCTGCTGCGCTACAATACTTCAACCTGCTGCACTATAAGGCTTCAACCTGCTGTGCTACAAGGCTTCAACCTGCTGCGCTACAAGGCTTTAACCTGCTGCGCTACAAGGATTATTAATTGTTATTTAATTTTCTGATGTCGTGAGCAGTTTATATTTACATGCTACATGTTTTGTTTCCTTTTAGGGAACCTTTCTTTGAGTGATTTGTATTTCTGCATACGTCATGTGCTCTTGTGCTTCTTTGCTTTACATTTTATTTTATGCTGTGTGGTCTTTCTCCACACATTTTGTGCCGTGTGTTTTATCCCACACGTTCCACCCCTGTTAGCGCTGGGGGAAGTACTGCATTTTCTACATGTACATGCCTAGTGGTCTTTCTCCACACATTCCACCCCAACCTCTCTTTGGGGTAGTTCTATTTTTTCTGCATGTTACACTTATGTTGTACTGTGTGGGTCACTCCCACACCTTCTACCCATCTCCTTTGGGGTAATTCAGCATTTCTTGTATTCTATACCTTCCACCCATCTTATCTTGGGGAAAGTTCTCTGGTGTTTTTCTACTTCTGCTACTTTCCTATTTCTGCATATTCTACACCTCTTTACTTCTTCTCTTTTATCTTCTTTCTAACTCCCTGTACTTTCCTGTTTGCCTGGTCAGCATACATGATCTTAGTACTTGGTTTCCTCTTTAGTCTGTTGTACTAGTTTGTATTTATTTTTGTGTTTCTGTGGAAAGGAAGATGGTGTAATACTCACTTGTACTTGTCTTTCCTCTCACTTCCTATCCACTTTACTTCCTCTGCTTCTCTTTCCATATTTCATTTTCACACCTTCTTTCAGTGTACCATTCACTATGTTTCATTCTCTTATTTTCTTGCCTCTTTTTGATGCCTTTTAAAACTTCCTTCCTTTGCATTGTAAAGGGGGGAGATATGTGGTATCCTGCTGCTCAGCCAGAATGACTGCCTGATGGAATGTTAGTGTTTGGAATGTGTGCGTGAGTGAATCAGTTGGATGAAGAGCTGAGCAGCAGGGAAGCTGCCTCTGGTGGGGCTCCTACTTAGACTCTGACTTTACCTCTCTGTATCTAACTTACCACCTCAATAAATCTACATGGTAAACTACCCAGCTTGGAGCGTCCTTTCTTCCATACTACAGAAGGTTAAAAGAAACAATATGGTAATTACATAGGAACATAACAGCCTGATTTAGATCTCAGGGGACGGGTCACTCCTTCACAACGAAGAAGGATATCCCGTCCGCCGAAATATAAATCACATAGGACATAACGGGATTTATATTTTGGCGGACGGGATATCTGTCACCGTTGTGAGAGAGTGACCCATCCGCTGAGATCTAAATCAGGCTTAAAGTCTCTTTTTACATTTCCGATCCTAACGTCCTTTTACCTAACATGTCTGGCTTATCGGTCCCATATAGTGCTTTCCTGTAGCCTCTGTCATTCTGCTCCATCGTACCGTCATGAATCCAGACCTACCGCACTCCTGGCCAACCGGCTTGTACTTTCTCATGGACCCCGACCTCGCTGTTCCCACTCTTCATTGTCCCCCCATTTTGCACATTAACAAACCCATCTCATACCCGCTTTCTGTCTCCTCAACCTTTCTTCCCCCTCTGAGATTTTTGGTGATCCCCATCACTAAATCCTCCTCTCTCTTTTCACCCCTACCTCACAAATTTCAACAATTTCATACCCAGGGACAACAGGGCCAGACTGGCTGGAGCTGGCACCGGGCGTTTTCCCGATGGAACGGAAGGGTAGGGGCCAGTATTTGACCTGTGGGAGACGTTTTTGTTACTGGGGGGCGGTTTTGCAGCAGTGCTGCAATATCGGCCCCCTGTAACAAAAGCGTCTGCGGTACTTGACACTAGCACCCCCTCACAGGGCCGACACTTCCCAGAAGCACCATCCCAAATCCCTCCCTGCGGCCAGTAGAGCGGAATTACCAGGGCTGGTTTTCTGTTCCCAGTCCGGCCGTGAGGGACAACCGTATCCAGCCCACTTTGCCACACCAGCAATAAAAGATTAAAAATGTCCATCAATCCACACATTTCACTCTTACCTTTCCCTGCAAAAAAACAGAACTTTCCTTATTCACTCTGGAGCTCAACCTTTTGTACATTGTCAGCTTCATATGCTCCTTTCCAACCTTCCCTTGTAAATGCAGTAGCTGTGTGTTTTAATAGACACCTTGGGGCAGATTTATGTTCCCTGGCGCATCCCTGCAAATCAGCATGGATGCGCCAGGGAAGATACGTCACGAAAGTTTAGCCTTGCGCCACAATAGATGCGCCGCATTTACAATGCAGCGCATCGTGGCGCAAGGATAAACAGATGCGTGACGCATCTGATGGCGGAAGGTTGGCGCATTGCTGGAGTTGCGTCGCAAGCGCGATGCAGCTCCAGCAAGGCTCGGGGGTGCCCTATCGTTACAATGCTGCATCAATCCTTACGCCTGCTTCAAGCAGGCACAGGGTTTTGACGCAGCATGGCCGGAAAAGTGACTGAGTGAAATCTTGTAGATTTCACTCAGTCACTTTTCAGAGGCGTTCCTGCGCCGGAACGCCCCCCTTGTGCAGGTACGCCCACATGTGGCGCAAGCTTTACAACGTGACGCATCTCCCTAGATGCGTCACGTTGTAAATGGGGCGCAACATGGCGCAGGATTTACGCCGCCGCTGCGTCACAAAAGTGACGCAACGGCGGCGTAAAAGTGGCCAAGTCCGTTATAAATCTGCCCCTTTGTGTTAGTAGAGGTGCCATATATATGATTATTTAACATAACACATGCTCCCCTCAGTGAGACACACAACCCTACATATGCAGATACACATAGCCCCTTTAGTGAGGCAGTAGCTGCTTGAGATGGGGTCCTTTGGAAATGAAAAAGTGCTGGGTCCCAAAGCTTTGCTCAGAATCTTACGGCAGGGGCTGTCGAAGGCCAGGTACCGAATACCAAGGCTGCACAGTGTTGATTTCACTGCAAGCCTCTTTAAACCACCACCAGGCGCTTGTTGCCTCTGTATCTCACTCTTTCATCCTTCTTACTCTCTTTGTCACAGTTTTTCTGTCTTTTTCTTCCTCCTTCTTTCCTTCCCCCTTTTGTGGTTTTCTCTCTCTTGCATAAGATCAAAGTATGTTGAGGAAAAATAAGTGCTGGTACCCAAAAATGAGTTTCAATGGGCCACACAATACAACCACCAGCTCAAATTAAGCACTCTGTGGCAGCTTCCTGTGGCATGGGGACTTGACGAGTATTTTGGCAGTGCCAGTGGGAGGGAGGATGAGACTGTGACAAGGGAACAGTATTCGTGGCATCATCAATATATAGAACAATAACATAAACCACGTCATAAGTACAAGCAATGACAGATAACAGTACTCACCCAACCAACCCCTAGCTACTGACACATCCACAGAGCTCTCATACAGCAAGTCTGTTCGGGCTTACAATGTTGGCTTGAATCTCAGTAAAGAGGGACTCACGGTGCTACTGAAAATGGTACTTAAGTGTGGGATTAAAGCAGGTTTCTACATTTGGTAAGATGGTTTGGGGTGTTGGTATTTCAGCTGCAGAGATCTGCTTAGCTTGCTGATTCACGATGTAGGATCCCAGAGGGTCCTTCTTAGCTTTTTAGGTCTCGGGACCATCCGGTCGGCAGACCGGAAGTCCGGAGATTTAATGACTTGGGAGAAGAGGGGCTTGAACCCGCCCCTCTTCTGCCCTGTTCTCCATTGGCTGGCCTCGTAAATGCTGGCCAGCCATTGGAGAAGAGGTCCCGTCACTCCAATCCTGCCCCGTCCTTTTCGGATCGGGGGGCGTGTTTTTTGCGAAAAGTCTCAGGGAGGAGACAACAGCAAAACACGCCCCCGAATCCGAAAAGGACGCTGCGTTTGTGCTTGCCTCTCCCGCTTTCATCACATTGTTTCTTCCCCACCGGTGCCACCTCCCAGCACCCTGCCCCCAGCTGGCGTCCTGGCTGCAGAGCTGGTGGAGGGGGTGCAGACCGTGCCAACTGGAAGCGCTGGGGAGGCAGAAAGAGCCCTTGGGGCAACAGTGGCGGCAAAGGTGTCCTGTAAAGATCGGTACTTTCAGTCCCTCGCAGTTCAGACCAAAGTCCTTCGAGCTCCTCTGAACCCTAATCTAGCTCAGGGGTCCAGCGGCGGCTTTCCTTACAGCGCCTCGTGGCTTCCACCCCACCTAGAGGAGCTATCCGAGCCCATGCAGCTAGCACTGCGTGGCGCATACAGCGGGGTTCAGACCCCTCCCAGGGAGTACCCAGTGCATATCACGCACCGTGACCTCAAGGCGCTACATACAAGCTCTAGGAAGATGGTCGCAAGCGGCAAAGCCCCAGGGTGGGCTTCTAGGCGGTAGCTCAGCGTAGGTTTGGCTTTCTGAAATACGTAAAGTATATCTAAGCCCTCACCTGATCTTAAGCACCCCACAAGCAGACCGGCACGGGGGGGCTATGTGAGCTGGTGTGTCTCATGCATGGCAAACTCCAGGCCCCCACCTCTGGCAGTCTAGGGCAGCGGCGGCTTTCCTTACAGCGCCTCGTGGCTTCCACCCCACCTAGAGGAGCTGTCCGAGCCCATGCAGCTAGCACTGCGTGGCGCATACAGCGGGGTTCAGACCCCTCCCAGGGAGTACCCAGTGCATATCACGCACCGTGACCTCAAGGCGCTACATACAAGCTCTAGGAAGATGGTCGCAAGCGGCAAAGCCCCAGGGTGGGCTTCTAGGCGGTAGCTCAGCGTAGGTTTGGCTTTCTGAAATACGTAAAGTATATCTAAGCCCTCACCTGATCTTAAGCACACCACAAGCAGACCGGCACGGGGGGGCTATGTGAGCTGGTGTGTCTCATGCATGGCAAACTCCAGGCCCCCACCTCTGGCAGTCTAGGGCAGGGGAGACAGATGGGGCAGGAAGGCATTTGATGGTGACTTTGGGGTGTCTCTGGCAGGGCAGACTCCGGCCCCCCCATCTCTAGCAGTCTAGGGTCATATAGTACCACATAGAACCACCCAGTATACATAGCACCACATAGCGCACATAGTACAATCCTGCCCCGTCCTTTTCGGATCGGGGGCGTGTTTTTTGCGAAAAGTCTCAGGGAGGAGACAACAGCAAAACACGCCACCGAATCCGAAAAGGACGCTGCGTTTGTGCTTGCCTCTCCCGCTTTCATCACATTGTTTCTTCCCCACCGGTGCCACCTCCCAGCACCCTGCCCCCAGCTGGCGTCCTGGCTGCAGAGCTGGGGGAGGGGGTGCAGTCCGTGCCAACTGGAAGCGCTGGGGAGGCAGAAAGAGCCCTTGGGGCAACAGTGGCGGCAAAGGTGTCCTGTAAAGATCGGTACTTTCAGTCCCTCGCAGTTCAGACCAAAGTCCTTCGAGCTCCTCTGAACCCTAATCTAGCTCAGGGGTCCAGCGGCGGCTTTCCTTACAGCGCCTCGTGGCTTCCACCCCACCTAGAGGAGCTATCCGAGCCCATGCAGCTAGCACTGCGTGGCGCATACAGCGGGGTTCAGACCCCTACCAGGGAGTACCCAGTGCATATCACGCACCGTGACCTCAAGGCGCTACATACAAGCTCTAGGAAGATGGTAGCAAGCGGCAAAGCCCCAGGGTGGGCTTCTAGGCGGTAGCTCAGCGTAGGTTTGGCTTTCTGAAATACGTAAAGTATATCTAAGCCCTCACCTGATCTTAAGCACACCACAAGCAGACCGGCACGGGGGGGCTATGTGAGCTGGTGTGTCTCATGCATGGCAAACTCCAGGCCCCCACCTCTGGCAGTCTAGGGCAGGGGAGACAGATGGGGCAGGAAGGCATTTGATGGTGACTTTGGGGTGTCTCTGGCAGGGCAGACTCCGGCCCCCCCATCTCTAGCAGTCTAGGGTCATATAGTACCACATAGAACCACCCAGTATACATAGCACCACATAGCGCACATAGTACAATCCTGCCCCGTCCTTTTCGGATCGGGGGGCGTGTTTTTTGCGAAAAGTCTCAGGGAGGAGACAACAGCAAAACACGCCACCGAATCCGAAAAGGACGCTGCGTTTGTGCATGCCTCTCCCGCTTTCATCACATTGTTTCTTCCCCACCGGTGCCACCTCCCAGCACCCTGCCCCCAGCTGGCGTCCTGGCTGCAGAGCTGGGGGAGGGGGTGCAGACCGTGCCAACTGGAAGCGCTGGGGAGGCAGAAAGAGCCCTTGGGGCAACAGTGGCGGCAAAGGTGTCCTGTAAAGATCGGTACTTTCAGTCCCTCGCAGTTCAGACCAAAGTCCTTCGAGCTCCTCTGAACCCTAATCTAGCTCAGGGGTCCAGCGGCGGCTTTCCTTACAGCGCCTCGTGGCTTCCACCCCACCTAGAGGAGCTATCCGAGCCCATGCAGCTAGCACTGCGTGGCGCATACAGCGGGGTTCAGACCCCTCCCAGGGAGTACCCAGTGCATATCACGCACCGTGACCTCAAGGCGCTACATACAAGCTCTAGGAAGATGGTCGCAAGCGGCAAAGCCCCAGGGTGGGCTTCTAGGCGGTAGCTCAGCGTAGGTTTGGCTTTCTGAAATACGTAAAGTATATCTAAGCCCTCACCTGATCTTAAGCACCCCACAAGCAGACCGGCACGGGGGGGCTATGTGAGCTGGTGTGTCTCATGCATGGCAAACTCCAGGCCCCCACCTCTGGCAGTCTAGGGCAGCGGCGGCTTTCCTTACAGCGCCTCGTGGCTTCCACCCCACCTAGAGGAGCTATCCGAGCCCATGCAGCTAGCACTGCGTGGCGCATACATCGGGGTTCAGACCCCTCCCAGGGAGTACCCAGTGCATATCACGCACCGTGACCTCAAGGCGCTACATACAAGCTCTAGGAAGATGGTCGCAAGCGGCAAAGCCCCAGGGTGGGCTTCTAGGCGGTAGCTCAGCGTAGGTTTGGCTTTCTGAAATACGTAAAGTATATCTAAGCCCTCACCTGATCTTAAGCACCCCACAAGCAGACCGGCACGGGGGGGCTATGTGAGCTGGTGTGTCTCATGCATGGCAAACTCCAGGCCCCCACCTCTGGCAGTCTAGGGCAGCGGCGGCTTTCCTTACAGCGCCTCGTGGCTTCCACCCCACCTAGAGGAGCTATCCGAGCCCATGCAGCTAGCACTGCGTGGCGCATACATCGGGGTTCAGACCCCTCCCAGGGAGTACCCAGTGCATATCACGCACCGTGACCTCAAGGCGCTACATACAAGCTCTAGGAAGATGGTCGCAAGCGGCAAAGCCCCAGGGTGGGCTTCTAGGCGGTAGCTCAGCGTAGGTTTGGCTTTCTGAAATACGTAAAGTATATCTAAGCCCTCACCTGATCTTAAGCACACCACAAGCAGACCGGCACGGGGGGGCTATGTGAGCTGGTGTGTCTCATGCATGGCAAACTCCAGGCCCCCACCTCTGGCAGTCTAGGGCAGGGGAGACAGATGGGGCAGGAAGGCATTTGATGGTGACTTTGGGGTGTCTCTGGCAGGGCAGACTCCGGCCCCCCCATCTCTAGCAGTCTAGGGTCATATAGTACCACATAGAACCACCCAGTATACATAGCACCACATAGCGCACATAGTACAATCCTGCCCCGTCCTTTTCGGATCGGGGGGCGTGTTTTTTGCGAAAAGTCTCAGGGAGGAGACAACAGCAAAACACGCCACCGAATCCGAAAAGGACGCTGCGTTTGTGCTTGCCTCTCCCGCTTTCATCACATTGTTTCTTCCCCACCGGTGCCACCTCCCAGCACCCTGCCCCCAGCTGGCGTCCTGGCTGCAGAGCTGGGGGAGGGGGTGCAGTCCGTGCCAACTGGAAGCGCTGGGGAGGCAGAAAGAGCCCTTGGGGCAACAGTGGCGGCAAAGGTGTCCTGTAAAGATCGGTACTTTCAGTCCCTCGCAGTTCAGACCAAAGTCCTTCGAGCTCCTCTGAACCCTAATCTAGCTCAGGGGTCCAGCGGCGGCTTTCCTTACAGCGCCTCGTGGCTTCCACCCCACCTAGAGGAGCTATCCGAGCCCATGCAGCTAGCACTGCGTGGCGCATACAGCGGGGTTCAGACCCCTCCCAGGGAGTACCCAGTGCATATCACGCACCGTGACCTCAAGGCGCTACATACAAGCTCTAGGAAGATGGTCGCAAGCGGCAAAGCCCCAGGGTGGGCTTCTAGGCGGTAGCTCAGCGTAGGTTTGGCTTTCTGAAATACGTAAAGTATATCTAAGCCCTCACCTGATCTTAAGCACACCACAAGCAGACCGGCACGGGGGGGCTATGTGAGCTGGTGTGTCTCATGCATGGCAAACTCCAGGCCCCCACCTCTGGCAGTCTAGGGCAGGGGAGACAGATGGGGCAGGAAGGCATTTGATGGTGACTTTGGGGTGTCTCTGGCAGGGCAGACTCCGGCCCCCCCATCTCTAGCAGTCTAGGGTCATATAGTACCACATAGAACCACCCAGTATACATAGCACCACATAGCGCACATAGTACAATCCTGCCCCGTCCTTTTCGGATCGGGGGGCGTGTTTTTTGCGAAAAGTCTCCGGGAGGAGACAACAGCAAAACACGCCACCGAATCCGAAAAGGACGCTGCGTTTGTGCATGCCTCTCCCGCTTTCATCACATTGTTTCTTCCCCACCGGTGCCACCTCCCAGCACCCTGCCCCCAGCTGGCGTCCTGGCTGCAGAGCTGGGGGAGGGGGTGCAGACCGTGCCAACTGGAAGCGCTGGGGAGGCAGAAAGAGCCCTTGGGGCAACAGTGGCGGCAAAGGTGTCCTGTAAAGATCGGTACTTTCAGTCCCTCGCAGTTCAGACCAAAGTCCTTCGAGCTCCTCTGAACCCTAATCTAGCTCAGGGGTCCAGCGGCGGCTTTCCTTACAGCGCCTCGTGGCTTCCACCCCACCTAGAGGAGCTATCCGAGCCCATGCAGCTAGCACTGCGTGGCGCATACAGCGGGGTTCAGACCCCTCCCAGGGAGTACCCAGTGCATATCACGCACCGTGACCTCAAGGCGCTACATACAAGCTCTAGGAAGATGGTCGCAAGCGGCAAAGCCCCAGGGTGGGCTTCTAGGCGGTAGCTCAGCGTAGGTTTGGCTTTCTGAAATACGTAAAGTATATCTAAGCCCTCACCTGATCTTAAGCACCCCACAAGCAGACCGGCACGGGGGGGCTATGTGAGCTGGTGTGTCTCATGCATGGCAAACTCCAGGCCCCCACCTCTGGCAGTCTAGGGCAGCGGCGGCTTTCCTTACAGCGCCTCGTGGCTTCCACCCCACCTAGAGGAGCTATCCGAGCCCATGCAGCTAGCACTGCGTGGCGCATACAGCGGGGTTCAGACCCCTCCCAGGGAGTACCCAGTGCATATCACGCACCGTGACCTCAAGGCGCTACATACAAGCTCTAGGAAGATGGTCGCAAGCGGCAAAGCCCCAGGGTGGGCTTCTAGGCGGTAGCTCAGCGTAGGTTTGGCTTTCTGAAATACGTAAAGTATATCTAAGCCCTCACCTGATCTTAAGCACACCACAAGCAGACCGGCACGGGGGGGCTATGTGAGCTGGTGTGTCTCATGCATGGCAAACTCCAGGCCCCCACCTCTGGCAGTCTAGGGCAGGGGAGACAGATGGGGCAGGAAGGCATTTGATGGTGACTTTGGGGTGTCTCTGGCAGGGCAGACTCCGGCCCCCCCATCTCTAGCAGTCTAGGGTCATATAGTACCACATAGAACCACCCAGTATACATAGCACCACATAGCGCACATAGTACAATCCTGCCCCGTCCTTTTCGGATCGGGGGGCGTGTTTTTTGCGAAAAGTCTCAGGGAGGAGACAACAGCAAAACACGCCACCGAATCCGAAAAGGACGCTGCGTTTGTGCATGCCTCTCCCGCTTTCATCACATTGTTTCTTCCCCACCGGTGCCACCTCCCAGCACCCTGCCCCCAGCTGGCGTCCTGGCTGCAGAGCTGGGGGAGGGGGTGCAGACCGTGCCAACTGGAAGCGCTGGGGAGGCAGAAAGAGCCCTTGGGGCAACAGTGGCGGCAAAGGTGTCCTGTAAAGATCGGTACTTTCAGTCCCTCGCAGTTCAGACCAAAGTCCTTCGAGCTCCTCTGAACCCTAATCTAGCTCAGGGGTCCAGCGGCGGCTTTCCTTACAGCGCCTCGTGGCTTCCACCCCACCTAGAGGAGCTATCCGAGCCCATGCAGCTAGCACTGCGTGGCGCATACAGCGGGGTTCAGACCCCTCCCAGGGAGTACCCAGTGCATATCACGCACCGTGACCTCAAGGCGCTACATACAAGCTCTAGGAAGATGGTCGCAAGCGGCAAAGCCCCAGGGTGGGCTTCTAGGCGGTAGCTCAGCGTAGGTTTGGCTTTCTGAAATACGTAAAGTATATCTAAGCCCTCACCTGATCTTAAGCACCCCACAAGCAGACCGGCACGGGGGGGCTATGTGAGCTGGTGTGTCTCATGCATGGCAAACTCCAGGCCCCCACCTCTGGCAGTCTAGGGCAGCGGCGGCTTTCCTTACAGCGCCTCGTGGCTTCCACCCCACCTAGAGGAGCTATCCGAGCCCATGCAGCTAGCACTGCGTGGCGCATACATCGGGGTTCAGACCCCTCCCAGGGAGTACCCAGTGCATATCACGCACCGTGACCTCAAGGCGCTACATACAAGCTCTAGGAAGATGGTCGCAAGCGGCAAAGCCCCAGGGTGGGCTTCTAGGCGGTAGCTCAGCGTAGGTTTGGCTTTCTGAAATACGTAAAGTATATCTAAGCCCTCACCTGATCTTAAGCACACCACAAGCAGACCGGCACGGGGGGGCTATGTGAGCTGGTGTGTCTCATGCATGGCAAACTCCAGGCCCCCACCTCTGGCAGTCTAGGGCAGGGGAGACAGATGGGGCAGGAAGACATTTGATGGTGACTTTGGGGTGTCTCTGGCAGGGCAGACTCCGGCCCCCCCATCTCTAGCAGTCTAGGGTCATATAGTACCACATAGAACCACCCAGTATACATAGCACCACATAGCGCACATAGTACCACACATTACCACATAGTAGCACATAGTACCACAGAATACCCCATTGCATCACATACATAGTACCTACCACATAGTACCATATAGTAGCACACGTGCACACACAGTCCCACCATCCACTACATTCAGAACCAGCATGGATACCCCACACCCCCAGCCCCTCCCAGAGAGCTTCCTGCAACGGTGCTTCTCTTCCAGGCCCTGCTCCAGCCCCCCTGTCTGTCCCAGTCTAAGCGCAGACAGGGCGCTCTCCATGAGCACCGGTTACATTTCACAAGGTCACACTCACCTTGTGTTTTTTTTTCCCTTTTTTAGTTGTGCGCAGCTGCGCGTCCCTCGCTCCCCACCCCCGTTGAACCCAGCATGCAACGGCTAGTACAAACAAACAACAAGCATTTACAATGCAACGGTCTCGGCATTGGTAAAGTTAGAGCTATTGGCATTGCTCGTGACATTAGTTTTGTTTATGTTTTTAAAACATTTAAAGAAACGGCATTGTCATGAGCAATGCCAATAGCTCTAACTTTAACAATGCCGAGACCGTTGCATTGTAAATGCTTGTTCGTTATTGAGGTTGATAAAATGAACACTGCTGTCTTTAGTGATTGCTCATTTCTATGTCAGGACAGGAGGCTCCGATTATGCTTTCTCATTTCTTTATTAGAAATGCCCAGCAGCCAATCAGAACCGTTTATGAAACGAAAAAACTACAGTACCCATGAGCACCAGGGTACCACGTGACCAACCATAGAGTCTCTCATATAAAAGGCACAATAGGAGAAAGTACGTCCTCTTTCTTTGCTGCTCCGCAGCCAGTTAAGTGCCTTTTTCTTCTTACTCTTGTTACATTGTTGCATTATTGTCTGTGCGATACCGCTTTGACGCGCTCGCTTGCAAATTGTTATTTATTACTCGTTACATTGTTGCGCGCTGTCTCACGCGGTTTATTTATTTATTCAGCTCCGCTTTCGCGCGGTGCACATGCAGGGAGCGTGGTCTCACCTCCCTAGGGCGTGACGCTCGCTCGAGCGTCGGTGTCCGTGTTTGGTGGAGTGGGAGTAAAGGGGCTGAGAAGCTCACGCTAGCGCGCGTGCTTCTCTGTTTACATCGGAATCTGAGGCGGCCGTTACCGCGCATGCGCGGCGGCCATTTTCTTTGTTTACAAAGCGTGTTTTCACACGGAGCTCAAAAGAATCGGTTGTTCTTCACACCGCTGCCCACTGCCTCAGCTTCTCTTCAGCCCCATCGACGCCCTTTGCTGTTTAAAGGCCTGGGGCTGTACAATAACGCATAGGCTCTGCCTAGAGTGACTCAGCAAGCCCTCCCTCCACAATTAATTTATTTATTTATTTTTTGGTCAGGTTTTTTTCTGTCCTTCTAAGTGGCTTGCTGTGGGGTTTTTCACTCCCCCTGAATTGTGCCTTTGGCATTGTGATATCTATTGACATTGGAGTGTCATTTTGTGGGCATTACTTTCACTTTTCCAGTGAAGCAAGGTAAAATGGAGGAGTATTTTGATGAGGATGATTACTCCTTTGAGGATGAGGGCTCAAGTTTCCTCGAGCAGGATTTAGTAGAAGCATTGGACCAAGGAGTTCAACACTCCGTTAATAAAGCCCTGGTCCACGCTATTAATCCGCTGAAGCGTCATTTGACGCAATATGCCAAGCAACAGGGTTGGTTGCCTTCTTCTCGTTCTTCCAAGTCACCAATAAATCCGCATAGGTCGGATTTTAAACGTTTGGCTAAATCTCTAGCCTCAGAAAAGGCTTCCTCCATTCCTTTGGTAGGCGCTTCTACCTCGGCAGGCTGCCATACTGACACTGAAGGTCCTCCTTCTTCCTCTTCTGACCAGGATGTTCCTCCACCACGCAAGAAGGCTCGCAAGGAGCATTACGTGGACGCTCCTACTCACCCTCAGGTCCTAACCTTTCAACCATCAGAGATTTATCACCCCCATTCGTCTTCATGGCTTCCTTCTCCTGCGGTAGCGGAATATGTCCAGGCGCACATCCGTCAACCCTTTGAAAAGGATGTTAGGGCTCGCCTCCGCTCCGAGTGCCCTCGCCCGGATCTTGCAGATCACCTGGCAGACACTCCTGAAATTGACCCCACAATGCTTTCCTATCTGAAAAAATTTGCTAAGGATCCTAAAAAGGGTCTGGACAGATCTTGGCGTTCCTGTCAGGATAAAATGCTGGATTTAATGGGACCCCTTACCAAGATCCTTGATCTCGGATTTCAGGCCAAGGAAGCTGAATCCCTTGTGGATCCGGATGAACTCATAGAATGGGCTCAGAGGGCAATTTGCCAGTTAGGCAACGCAAATTGTGCCATTTCAAGTGAGCGCCGCCGCTCTATTCTTCTAAAAATTGATCCCAAATTGGCGGAACTCTCTACTTCCGAGTCTGGTCCGGTGGCACAAGGTCTGTTATTCGGCCAACCGTTTCTTAAGGAACTCACTAAATTTGTTGCAACCTTCAGCGGTTTGGATAAGGCGCAAGCTTCCATCAAGCGTGCACTTCGTCCGGTTTTTGCCAGGGCCGGACGACATAGGGGACGCTCGTTCGGCCGTGGCTCCAATAACCCCTCCCAGAGAGGTTATCAGTCCCAGAGAGGCGGTGGTCAGGACTCCGGCTACAACTCCCGCTCGAACTTCTATCCTTCCCGAAAAGGGAGAGGTCAATTCCGGAAAGGCCGTTCCGGTGGCAACCAAGGTGCTTATCAAGACTCTAATACCTCAGGTGAGTTTGATTTCTTTTTCCGAGGTGGTTCTGGGGGGCAGAATACGTTTTTTTCTCCAGAACTGGCGTCAAATCTCCAACGATGCTTGGGTTCTGCAAACTGTTCAAGGTTTCAAAATAGAATTCTATCAGACCCAACATCAATCCCTCCCCCCAACTCCTCTCCATTTTTCTCTTCAGGACCAAAAGTTTATTTCGGCAGAGATAGAATCCCTTCTCGCCAAAGGGGCAATCATTTCAACTGTCCCCCACCCTCACGGGTTCATCAGCAATGTTTTCTTGGTTCAGAAAAAAGGGGGTGGCAATCGTCTGGTCCTCAACTTGAAGGATTTCAACGGAAGTGTAGTTTACAGACACTTCAAAATGGAAGGGATCCATCTTTTGCGCGATCTTCTTCGCGAAGGGGACTGGATGGTTCGGCTCGACCTCAAGGATGCGTATCTTTCCATTCCCATTTACGAGCCTCATCGTCGTTTTCTTCAATTCAGTTGGCAGGGGATTTGGTACGAATACACGGTTCTCCCTTTCGGCCTCTCGTCAGCACCCTGGTGCTTCACGAAACTTCTGAGGCCCGTAGTGGAATGTCTGCGTGCTCGGGGTGTCCGCCTGATAATCTATCTCGACGACATTCTTCTCATGGCGGACAACCCCCTCACAGTATTAACACATCTGGAATGGTCTATCGACCTTTTACAATCCCTGGGTTTTCTAGTCAATCCGCAGAAGTCTATCTTGAACCCTACTCAAGTAATCGAGTTTCTGGGTTTCCAAGTGAATTCCCTATCCTGTCAACTATTATTACCACACCAACAGATTCGGTACATCAAGAGGGAATTGAGGTCTGTTCTTTCCAGACAGATTGTGTCGTTGAGGTCGTTAGCACGTGTAGTCGGTCTATTGGCGTCCTCCATTCAGGCGATATTCCCAGGTCCGCTGCACTACAGAGCACTTCAGAGATTGAAGATTCGTCATCTCCAAAAAGGTCTTCGTTATTCAGATCTGATTCCTCTTTCCGAGGATGCGAAGAGCGAGATGCAGTGGTGGTTGGACCACATGGAGGCCTGGAATGGACGAGCCCTGTTCGGCTCCGCTCCGGATCTGGTGATAGAATCCGATGCCAGTCTTTGGGGTTGGGGAGCCCGGTGCGGTCCCATCTCCACCGGGGGTCGCTGGTCCCCCCAGGAACTGTCTCTTCACATCAATTGCCTAGAACTTCTAGCGGGGTCCTTTGCGATTCGGTGCTTCTCCCCTCATCAGACCAATTGTTGTATTCTTCTCCGCACGGACAACGTTTCAGCGGTCCGGTATGTCAACAAGTTGGGGGGAACACGATCCAAGATTTTGGCGGAGATCGCCAAGGATTTTTGGCACTTCTGTCTTCAACAGAAGATCACAGTTATTGCCGAATATCTTCCCGGTTGCCGCAATCAGATTGCGGACTGGAACTCTCGCCATCTTCGCGACTTCAGCGATTGGCGCCTTCACCCGCGCATTTTTCGCATTCTCCGTCGGACTTGGGGTCAATGTCACCTGGATCTGTTTGCGTCTCGCCTAAATACTCAACTCCCTCTATTCTTCAGCTGGAGGCCGGATCCGAAAGCCCTGGCCACAGATGCATTTCTTCAGACTTGGCCGTCCACTCTGTGTTACGCCTTTCCCCCGTTCATGTTGATTCCCAGGGTTCTGGCCTACTCGAAACGTTTTCAAACGGAGCTAATTCTCATTGCTCCGCTGTGGAGAGCTCAACCATGGTTCCCAGATCTTCTGGAGATGTGTTGTGCGGTCCCGTTCCTTCTTCCCCAGAAGTGGAATCTGTTGTTGGATCCCCTAGGCGATCCGCATCCCCTGGTTCTATCCGGCAATCTCCTTCTGTTGGCGTGCCGAGTTTCGGGGATCGCTGGTCGCTCCCAGGCCTTTCATGCGACGCTTCCAAATTCATCAGTGACGCCTGGTCTCCCAGTACTCACAAAAGATATAGAGCCTCATGGAAACGTTGGTGTGACTGGTGTGTTCAGCGGGAAGTTGATCCCGCTTCAGCAGATGTGGCTCTGATTATTAATTTTCTAGCTTCTCTCGCTTCTTCTGGTTTGGCTTATCGTACGGTCAACAACTTCCGTTCCGCCATTTCTGCCGCTCACGTTCCCATCAATGGCAAACCGGCGGGTGAACATCCCTTAATTTCCAAATTGCTTAAGGGCATTCGTTTAGCGAATCCTCCGTGCCCTAAATATGTCTCGCTTTGGGATGTCTCCATTGTTTTGAGATTTTTGGAGGCTTGGCCTTCTAATTCATTACTTTCTCGCAAGCAACTCTCTGCTAAATTGACTATGCTGTTATGTCTCGTTTCTTGCAAACGAGTTTCTGACGTGCGGGCATTAGACTTGGCAGGTCGCAGATTTACACCTGAGGGTGTCACTTTTCTAATTTCTAAACGCACCAAGACTGCTACCTCTTCGGTTACTTATCCTTCTTTTCCTCATCACCCCAACCTTTGCGTTGTTCAATGTGTCAAGGATTACGAGGTATGTACTGCCCCTTTACGTTCTGATACACAGGGTCAACTACTTATTGCCTTGCAGAAACCTTTTCGTCCTGTTACTCCTGCTACTTTAGCTCGCTGGGTTAGATGGCTCTTGTCTGAGGCTGGAATTGATGTTTCCATTTTTGGTGCTCATTCGGCTCGCGGGGCCATGGCCTCTAAAGCGTTCTCGATGGGTGTTTCATTACTGGACATCATGAAAACCGCAGATTGGTCTTCTGATTCTATGTTTAAGACCTTTTATTACAAGCCTATCGAACATATTGCTTCTGTAGTGGTGGATCAGCTTTGAACAAGCATAATCGGAGCCTCCTGTCCTGACATAGAATTAAAAATTTGCAAACATTCGTGACAAGAATTTTCAATTCTATTAAGGACAAGGAGGCGAGGATTATCCCACCCAAAGTCATGTTTGATTCTCATGTTTATCATTGTCACAGTTGCATTTGATTTATGACAATGCATTGATTTTCTCTCTGTTTACCCTTCCCTTTTATTGCCTTCACTCTCTTTATCGGATGAGTATTACGGCTGTACTTTCTTTTCAGGTTCTGACCCGAAATAGTGATTCTGCTGTTTATCCTGCTTACTCCGCTTGGATGATCTGCTGCCTTCCTCTGTTCGGCGTTTGCTGTGTTTCTAGCGTCAGGATGATCACCGGCTGTGGCTGATGGACTCTGTTTCCTGGCATGCTTCGTTTCCCATTGGATTTCATGTTTTTTCCTGTGAACTGTTCCTCACCAAAGAAAGAGGACGTACTTTCTCCTATTGTGCCTTTTATATGAGAGACTCTATGGTTGGTCACGTGGTACCCTGGTGCTCATGGGTACTGTAGTTTTTTCGTTTCATAAACGGTTCTGATTGGCTGCTGGGCATTTCTAATAAAGAAATGAGAAAGCATAATCCTCGCCTCCTTGTCCTTAATAGAATTGAAAATTCTTGTCACGAATGTTTGCAAATTTTTAATTCTCAAGGTAATTTGCGTTTAACAAGCTGTACGTATTCATGTTTGTAACTCATGCACTTATAAAAGCTAGTATATAGGAACAATGGGATGTTTCACAGAGAAAAGTTTTATGACAGCTGAAGCAGGGGCGTAACAATAGCCCCCGTAGCCACCCCGGCGCCCCCGAGCTCCAGGGGGCCCCCTCTGGCACTGTGCACGTGCAGCGGGCCTCTGCCCCGAGACAGGCCCAGACTGGCAGAACCTGGGGTTTCCTGGGACCGGTTTTGTTACAGGGGGGTGATTTTCTTATTGGGAATTCATATTACATCAGGCTACCTGACTCATCAAAGGTGTTTGGTGCGGCCTAAATGCCAGCTTTAGAAGTAGCAGCACTGGGGTTAAACTAAACGCCGTTGTCCCTCTTTTATTTCCAAGTCAGTCATCACGGAAATAAAAGAAGGACAGCGTCGCTCTGCACTCATTCGCGCGATAGCAGATGGCACAACCTGTAGTGGAGTGGGACGCCAGTCTGATCTTGAAAAAGTTAATTGCGTTTGTTGGTTTTGCAGGTTGAAAGGTGTTTAGTGGGCTGCCTCTTGAGTTGGGCTTAGTGAATGGGTACGCACAGCAAGGCAATTGGCTGAGCACCAGCACGGGCCGGCCCTGTGTCATCATAACAGCAAAAAGTCAGCAGTCCCAATTACTCATATGGAGAAGTTTAGCGCGCATCCGAACCGAGTTAGACCGGTTAAGTATTACAAGCACGCTTTTAAGACCAGAAGAGAACTCAGATGCAGCCTAATCACCTGCTATTTCCTCCTTACAATATAAATTAAACATGCTAATATGTACGTCATTGTTTGCACCAGACCACACAAAGTCCGCCGGCATCTTATGTTGTTGCATTAGTCGGCATGGGCGCTTCTTCCAGAAAGACTTCATGCCTTTCCGGATAATAAAAGAGACTTGCTGCAAAGGGCGGCAGTTTGAAGAAAGTCGTCTTAGTATGTTTTACTTTTTGAGTAACATTACTGTGTCATAGGCCATAACATTAAGATAAGATGAAACCATGAGCGCAACATGCACTGTATGAGTTGGATGTATTTGCTTTTTCAGCCATTGATGTGCGCCTGTAGTGGCGAGAGCCTGTCTGATACAGCCTTTCACTGAGCTGGCACTGGCTGCATCATCTAACTGTATTTTCTATAGCTAAGGTGGAGGATAAACCTGGGGTAGAGGCCCCTACTTCCGCACTTTTGCCGGTCTTCTGTACAGTATAAGAGCATAAGCCTTCATCCGAGACCCAGCCGCACTATGACCAAGCGCCACCCCAGTGTTGACTGCTCACTGTTAAGGAGCTGACTCCTGTGAGCCAGTCTACCTGTCCAGGACAAGTCTCTGCGACTTGGCTCACCTGCCTGTCCACACCACACACCAGGCGCGCAACACCCATTGGACTCAAAGGGCTCTAGCCCCCTCCCCCCCCCCCCCCCCCCCCCCCGTCGTGTGTGGCAGCCCGGGATGACAAAGGTTCCTGGGCACACACAGCCGCACCCGAGCACTTCCCAGGCCTTTAAAAGACCATTTGCATGTTAATGAGGCCTCGCTGTTGTTTCACCCCTTCTAAGAGCCCCTGCAGTTCCACTCTGCCTATGGCTTAAAATATTCAGCCCCCCCCCCCCCCCGAAATTTTTTCTTAGCCCCCCCCCGAAATTTGGCTCTAGTTGCACCTCTGCCACACGCCCTCGGCACCGTTGCTAATTGTTATCTGCCTTCGTCAGACTGCCCAGTAGTGCACACACTTCAAATGAAAAACCCAAACAAAAGCAATTTAAATCAAACTTTACAGTGCAGTAGACCGTCTGATTTCAACTTGAGAAAACTCAAGGGCATCATATCAGTAAAGGAACAGTTCTTTTTTTAACAAAATTGTGGACATTGTTTTGGTGAATTAAAAAAATTAAGAACCTTCAGAACGTCGTTCAAGATAGATCTCCGCTCCCCGCTTTGACTCTGAAATGAACAAATATACTTAGATTACACAAAAAGAGTGTATCTCCAGACTGAAAAGCCCCTCCAGCACTTTCCACAAAATGGCTGCCACCTCCAGTAATAACTTTTTGTATCGACTCGGGTTGCACTCCACTGGTGCAGACTGCTTTTTCAAATGTCCATTGCTGAAGCTTCTAAAACTTGAGGCGCTGTACAGAGAAAACTGTGTAAGTTGTGGCTGGTTGGAAAAATGATTCCAAAAATAAGAATTTGATGAGCACAGCAAGGGGTATTTGGCACAGTTTGAGAGAGCATACTCTCAGATAGCTTCAAACTACGTTGTCTTACATTGCACATATCTACAGTTTGAGGCACAGTCTGGTACAGTCATTTCTCAGTCACACAATTTTGGTCAGGTGACGAGACTGAGATTAGAACTTGAGTCTAAAGATTGTAAGTTCATATTGTAATTTTTAATATTT
Organism: Triturus cristatus; assembly: GCF_964204655.1. Lineage (NCBI taxonomy): Eukaryota > Metazoa > Chordata > Amphibia > Caudata > Salamandridae > Triturus > Triturus cristatus. The sequence goes on along the minus strand of NC_140591.1, from coordinate 78,173,186 downwards.
GAATAATATAAATAGTTACTTAAATTGGGAACTGTGATGTACGCTACGTGTCCCTCCACCCGCAGTTACTGACCATAGAAAAGGTGTTTTCCAACATTCTGAAGCACTGTGTCTTTTAAAAGAAAAAAGTATAATACACACACCCGGGCTCTTCGGTTTCCAAATTTCATGTGTGGGTGGCTCATCCAGTCCAGTTTTTACTGTTCATTCTCACATTTGTAGTCTTTGTTATCCGGTTATAAATGTGGGGCTACGGATACCCGAATGTAACGAAAGCACCTCGCGTGGATGGGGTACTCAAACATGAACATGGGGAAGGCAGGTGCTCTGTGGGCCTTTGCATATCTTAAAGCATGAAGAAATGACTGATAGGTTTCTCTGGGAAAGATGGCAACCCTAATGCGCATGACATGCACACTTAGTGTGGTCTTCATGGAATGTCACTTTCAGATTTTAGTCGGCATGTCTCTCTCAAAAGGCCACAAAAAACTATTGTGTGTTCAAGGCTGGTTTGTTGGGTTATATCCAAGCTAATAATACACATTTATGCAGTGACTTCAGCAAACTAAGAGAACTTCAAATCTGATTCCTATGCCTATTATATTTGGAGAAACTGAGTGCGAAGCGCATTTTGGCAGCAGCAGGGGGAAAAACGCTTTTCGCCGCCGTGAGGGCAACGGCCAGCTTTCCTACATCCCCCAGACGCCCTAGCTGGACACCCACAGCGAAGCGGCCAAGCGCGCCCGGAGGCGTTTAAAACACCTTGTAGCCTCCCGCAGCGTGGGACGCGCATTTTGGCAGTAGCAGGGGGAAAGACGCTTTTCGTCGCCGTGAGGGCAACGGCCAGCTTTCCTACATCCCCCAGACGCCCTAGCTGGACGCCCGCAGCGAAGCGGCCAAGCGCGCCCGGAGGCGTTTAAAACACCTTGTAGCCTCCCGCAGCGTGGGACGCGCATTTTGGCAGCAGCAGGGGGAAAGACGCTTTTCGTCGCCGTGAGGGCAACGGCCAGCTTTCCTACATCCCCCAGATGCCCTAGCTGGACGCCCGCAGCGACGCGGCCAAGCGCGCCCGGAGGCGTTTAAAACACCTTGTAGCCTCCCGCAGCGCGGGACGCGCGTGGGCAGCGCCCGGGCGAAGCCAGGGCCAAGGGCGGGCCCGTCCTTGCCCGTCATCGCCAGGAGGAGCCAGGGCAGGGCCCCCCGCTAACAATTGGAACCCAAACACGTCTACTCCAAGGGAAGGTACAGTACTGAAATAGACCTGTGTACACCCCGATTTACGAGGGAACAGTTTGCCATTTATGGTATCCATCTAATATTACTTGGAATTGGTACTTTTTATCCAGATATTCTTCTTTTCGCTGCTCCCATTTGCTGCTACGTTTCTGGATTATTTTTCGTTTGATACAGTGGGGTTTGAAACGATTGGAGACCTTTAAATCATTTACGTGATATTATTGTATCCTAGTACTGTATCCTTTGTTAGCACGTGTCACTTTACCTTGGGCCTATTTATTCTGCATTTGAACTTTATATTCAAGAGGCTGCCTAATGTTTAATACCCCAAGTTTATGCACACTGATTACAGAGTGGTAGACTATTTTATTTTATCTTGTATTTGTATTGTGTAATACGGACTGTATTTTGGCATTTGTATAGTTTCCCCTGTAGTGAGATTATGGCTAGGAGGAAAATAGTGAAGCCCCCTATCGATCGATCATGTACTACGATCGATTCGTTTTTGGTTAAAGCAGTTAACGTTCTCTCAGAAGAAATTAACCGAACTGAGAGACGTCTTTCTATGGGTCCAAGCTCTGTGGGGGTCGATCGGGGTAACGAGGTTAGCACTCCCCCTAGCCCACCTGGTGAGACCGAGATTGAGATCAATATGTCGACTAATAACTCACCGGTTACAGGGGAGCTGGCCCTGGACACCATTGGTATAAGAGGGAGTAGTGGGGACTGTTCTCGAATATCACTGACCCCTAATTTGATTCCCCCCGAGAGCCCCCTGCCATTGGGAAAAACTAGGGGATGTAGAAAGAACATTTCGGAACGGGGGAATTTAAATTCTAACCCCAAGCCAAAAAATATTCGTGCTGCGAAACTAGGTTTGCTAGTTGATCAGCCGAACAGCACAGATCCTATACCCCAGCATTTAACATTGGCTATTATATCCGATAAAATGATAGAGCTACTAAGGCCACTATATGATAAATTGGATACTTTGGTCAGGGAAATTCATAAAATTACTGGAGCGTTGGATAAAGTTAATGACAAATTTACAAAGGAGCCAAGTAGAACTCAACAGAAAGATGCTACTATAGGCCCAATTAACTTGATCACCCCACAGGATAGGGAATCTCTTGATAATTTAAAGGAGCAGATTCTTGACTTAGATGTGAGGAACAAGGGTAACGAAAGAATCTTAGTATCAGGCAATTCAGCTAATAATTATGGACTTAAACCACTCCAGAAGGACGGAATAGTGACCAAGCCGGATAAACTTATTTTACCCAATTCGGTAAAACCGGTTGACCTAAGAGTGCCAGCCCACGAGGAAAGGAAGATGTCCCTGGGTCCAAATCTGCCCCCCTAATGCAGCGCATATGTTGCTATCCTGGCCAACGTACCTAAACTTGAATTCGGCCAAGCAGAAGATCATGAGTCTCTTACAAATAAAGTAGTGTTCTGGTTAACTAACAATTGTAATTTTCCAATGGAAGGGATAAACCAGATCCTGACAACACGTAGAGTAGGTTGGATTGGACCTTTAAGAAAATGTTTTGGTGGCGATTGTATAATTATTCATTTTAGGTCCCTGAGGTGGGCGTTTAATACACTCAATAATGCGCCATTACCCTCTCCTCGGGAATTTAACACTACTCTTCTTCCTCTTGGATATTTTTATAGACATTTAACGGGAACATTCGGTGACGGGTATTTAGGTCGACCCAGAAATGGACCCCGATCGACCTCTCTTCTGTACCCTTCCGTTTCTAACTTTGCTGTCCCAGTAACTAATAAATACCAGGTGTTGGGTAATTTGGACAGCAACGATTGACGTAAGGGATCCTTACGGATTAGCCAGGCAACAAGGGTAAGAACCGTATCCAAAGGTCCTAAAACAGGGAATTTAAATGCTAAGAATATAATTAGAAAGTCTAATTTATTATACCGGAACAGGGCGGGATTTTATCTAATAATGCAATATGTCCATCCATTGCTTCTAGTGAATGTATCTTTCCAGAAGCAATTACTACTAGGAAAGAGGTGGGATATGATAAATCTCTTCAGCAATCTGATGTAACGAATATGGCCATAGGGTACCAGGTTACCACTTGGAATATTGCTGGTTTTAATAGGAAAAAAGGTACACCATCATGGGTAGATTTTATATCGGCCCAACACGATATTATCTGTCTTCAGGAGACGTTGTGTATCGATCCAATTTAGGTAGAGGGCTTCACCTCCCATTGGCTCCCGGCTCAGGCTTCATCTTCCGGTAGGGCCAAGAGAGGTCTTTTGATCCTGATCTCTATTAGCTTAAACAAATGTAAAATTAATAAATGTATTAATGTGGGTATTTATGCTCAGATTATGTGGTTGGTCTCCCTTATAGGTAAAGATGTTATCCTGATCAATTATTACAATAATGTGTTTAGCTCCTCACGTGGTCTAATTATTAATGATCTGGAAAGAGAACTTGAGAAGCTGACCAGTATTATCAGGAAGCCAATTGTTATTGTTTGGGTGGGTGATTTTAATGTTCAAATATGTCCATTATCTTTAACCAAAGTTTGTGGCCCTAGGAGGGGGGAATCTGAACTTGACGATGATTGCTATATGCATTTCCCTCACTGTGAATATGGTTTGGCCCTAAATGGTGCCATGGCCAAATGGGACCTAGAATTTTTATATTGTGCTACTGATAAACATAACAAGAAATGCCCTACAATCACAGGCAGAAATGCAATGTCTATTATTGATCACATCATCATTTCCTGTAACAGTGCACATTTATTTTCCCTACCGTGGATAACGGTTCAACCCACTAGTGATCATAATAGCATCTCTGTGTATTTACTTTGTTGGGGACCAAAACATATTTTTAATGTACCTCAAAGTTCATGCATCGTCCCTATTAGACCAAATGGTGTCCGGATAAAATGGGCCGGTGTGGACCCATCTGGAATTTTGCATGATGTTGTCACTCAATGCCAGAATGAAATTGAAGTTTATCTAGGGGATGAGGTTGATTCCGCATTGATGCTAGAGAATTTTAACAAGATAAATAACACAGTGGAGAAGCTTTTGACGAAACCAGTCTGCAAAAATAAAAAACCCAAGGCGGGCTGGTTCGATACTAGATGCACGAAGGCCCTGAGTAATCTCAAACAAGTTTTGAGATGTAATCCTAGAAATTCGGATATAATCAAGGCCTCGCGTGCTGAATATGTTATAGCTTTAAAAAATAGAAAAACGGAACTTCAGGAAATAGCTTGGGAAGATTTAAGTCTGTCAGCCGATACTAAAAACAGCAAATTGTTCTTGGATACTGTAAATAGCACCTTTTTGAATGACGACCATATCCCCGAAATTAATTCCCATATCAACTGTAATGATTGGGTAACCCATTTTTCTAATATTTTTAATCCTATTAATACAGCTGTACTACCTACCCAATCTAACCAGTACTCTGTTGAATGGCCTATTATTCCTTTATCAATCAGCCTAGAAGAGGTTATCGATGGTATAATCAGTAGTAAGGGGGGTAAGGCACCAGGACCCGATGGGGTCCCCATAGATTTTTATAAGAATGAACTTGTTCTATGGTCCCCTTTTTTAACAAGAGTTTTTAATGCCGCCGTTGAGACCCAACTCCCTTTGTCATGGGGTCAATCCATTATAATACCCATACATAAGAAAGGAGTTAAAACTGATGTTTGTAATTACCGCCCAATATCTCTACTTGACTCGTCTATTAAGATCATGAGTAGGGTCATGTTATCGAGATTAGAAGCTTGGGTTCAGGAGAAGGAAGTACTTACTCCAGTACAACATGGATTTAGAAAGGGAGTTGGCACACTAGAGCAGTGTGTCAATTTGGACCTCTTGATTGGAAAGTATACCCTAGCCAGGGAAGGAAATTTATATTTATATTTTGCCGACCTTAGGAGCGCCTTTGATTTGGTAGACCATTCCATTTTATGGCCATTATTGCTAGATATGGGCGCGCCTAAGGAGATAATTTATCTCCTAGCGAGATTATATAGAAACCTGTCAAGCAAGGTGTGGTATGGACTTTTAGGCGAATATACTCCCTCCTTCAAAGTTAAAAGAGGCATCCGACAGGGCTGCGTGCTGGCTCCATTGCTTTTTTCTTTGTTTATTAATGAAGCAGATGCAGCCCTGAAACTGACCGAGTCGGATGCCCCTAGGGTCGACGGTTTGCCGCTCCCAATTCTTTTATATGCGGACGATGCGGTCTTACTCTCCCGCACTCCCATTGGTTTACAACGTCTCATGGACAATTTTACTGTTTTTATTGCTAAAAGGAAACTTTTAAACAACAAATCGAAAACTTTTGTAATGGCCTGTGGCAGGAACCCTATAACATCTAGTACTTATTACATCGAAGGCTCTAAGGTCCAGACAGTTAAAACCTTCAGTTACCTAGGCATTACGTTCGCAGGAAATCGGTCATGGGTTCAGGAACAGGATAATGCCTGCTCCAAGATGCTGAGAAACATCAATGGCATTTTTAGATTTGCTGCCAAACTAGGTAACCGACGCATCAGAGACATGTTGACTATTTATGAGATACGATGCGTCACTGCAGCCCTCTATGGGGCAGGTGTCTGGGGCCACTGTCAAGGCAATAAATTACAACAAGTTAAAAATTCTTTTTTAAAACGCCTACTGTGTGCCCCTTTATCCGCCTCTACTGAATTGATCCATAGGGAGGTGGGCATAAAATATATTTCAGACTTGGCTCTAATATGCCCCCTCCTATTATGGAAATCTATATGGTCAAAAGAGGAGACACTGTTCACGCAATCCATAATACGGGACTGCCTTAGTTTGGAAAACTGTTTAAAAATACCCTGGATTAATTATAATATCCATTGGTTTAAACTCTTATTTAACTGTGATATCCGATTGGATCCAGAGTGTCCAGTTTCTATCGATAGAACTGAGATAAAAACAGTTATGATGGCTAACAAATTAGAGGCAAGATCCCACGCCATCAAGACTCAACCAACTCTCGTATTTTATTTTAGCTTATTTAGCTGTGCCTTATAAGGCTAAGAGGGCCTTGCGTTCTGACCAGAAACATCTGCTTCAAGTTCCCAGGGTGAAAAGGGCTCGGGCTGGTGGACGAAGATTTTCGGTTAATATAGCCATTTTGTGGAACGGACTTCCTCTGAGTTTGCGCTCAGAGACTTGTTTTTTGCGGTTCCGTAAACTTCTTAAAACGTATCTTTTCCCTCTTTTCCCTGCCTGACGCTGCTGAACCTGTCTGCTTTTTTATGGTTGTCGCCCTGGACAAGCGCTGGGATGCCCTAGGGTAACTATGCGCTATATAAAACTCAGATTCATTCATTCATTCATTCATGTACAAATGGATCTTAAAAAGGGTTTCCAAAGCTATCTGTCATTTGTGACCAGAGCATCACATCGTTTCGTGTTGACACGATTAAGACTAGGTACCATACACCATCTTGTTAATTTCCCAGTCACGAAACAGAATTCCACTTACCCATGCCCATGTGATGGAGTATCCCACCAAAGCTGTCGCCACATGCTACTTTTTTGTCATTTTTATACTCATCTTAGGAAATTTTATTTAAAACCTTTCTTTTTATATTATAATACTAGATCTTTTGAAAATGCCATGGAGTTGCTTTTTAGATTAGATGATCCGCAATTGTGTTTTTATCTAGCCACATTTCTTATGAAAGCTATCAGTACTAGGAAATCTTTGATCATCGATAATTGATTTTGAATTAGGCTTGCTTATGTTCAAGTAATATGTTAGGGGATCTTTGCGATCTATGCACTCACACTTTTGTACTTTTGTACTTTTGTACTTGACATATCATGTTTATGAATTTTGATACTCTTATTTTTCAGCCCCACCGTTTTTAGATTTTATCGTTTTCTTTTAACCAGATTGTTTTATGGATGTATTGCTTATTTGGTTGATTTATTTGACCGAATAAAAGCTTATAAATTGAATTGAATTGAGTGCAACGTTCTCCAAAACAGTCTAGAAGATGTGTTTGCTATTCTAATCCAGTCCTAGAATATTTTGGGGAAGGTTGAACATTTTCCAAATATTTTTAGAAAGGAGTGGAATGCTGTAAGTTAGTATTGCTACCGGTCCCATGACACTTAACTAGAAATGCTTGTATTACTTACTGGCTTGCTGGTAAGCTCCATTACTCCAAATCATGGCCTTTCTTGTCAATCTCTTCACACAGTGAGTAATAGTCTCCTTCTCCACAGTCATTCCCCTTATTAAAAAAAGTTTCAACCTTTCCAATATGGCCGACATGGTCACTTCCTGACCTGAGCCTTGTGACATTTGTTCGAAATAGCAAATGTAGCAAACAAGGAGTCCCACTGCCTGAAAGATGAGGTTCTCGCCAGATAAATGGAGACAGCCCAATGAAGATCGAGAGAATACAGTAGACCTTCGTGCTCTGAGGATGGAGAGGCAACAAACACTGGAAGGGCTAAATTCTGAGATACATGAAAGGAGGATGCCATTTTGGAAGAAATGAGGCAACCAATCTAAGAACCACCTTATCCTGAAAAAAATAATGAGGGTCTCCATACATATTAAGGCACCAATTTCTCCCAACCTCCTTCCTGGGGTGATGACCACTAGAAAAAGTAGATGTTGTAGGTGAGGAAACTGAGGCACTGATTCTAGATGCTTGAAAGGACTTTCCCTTAAAAACTTTAGACTCAACTGAAGATCGCGTGCCAGGAGAGGGACATGAACTACTGGAATTCTCATGGAAAAACTTCTCAGGAGACGTTTTGTCAAAAAGTCAGAGGAACCTTAGTCGGAACCCCTAACAACTCCTATAGCTGACCACAGGCTATGAATAGCAGAAACTCCCAAAGAGTTTCCATTACAAGAAGAAGCAGAACATTCCTCAAAATACACCAGGAATTAAAATTCTTCCAGTGCCTCTCATAAACACTTAATGTACTTTGTCTCCTTAAATTTTGGATTGATATGGGAGACAGCATCCTAATGCTATCAACCTCTCCTTTCAATTTCCAGGTCCAGCTATAGCCGCTGACTCCCCCTCGTGACAGAAGGAAAAACCTCAGGGGGGAGAAGAGAGGCTGGACAAGTGAGAGGAGGAAGGACTGCCAATTAGGGAAGCAGGAGATACCAAAGCTGACGTGATCATCCCCTGGCTACACAAATCACTTCTGCCAGGTCTGACATGATCTTTTCAAGTACTCTGCTGAGCTCTAAAAAGGGAGTAAAAACATTCAAGAGCCCCTTGGGCCAGACAATGATGATGGTATTCACTGTCCATCCCCCTAGAGCGAGAAGGGAGCAGAAGATTGGAAGAAGTGCATCTTTTGGAGAGGCAAAAAGACCTAGCCACAAAATCTCAAACCTGTTCTTAAGAGCCTGAAAACCCATAAGCAACAGACACGTCCCTATGGAGGAAGGGAATACTCGGCTCAAGCTGTCCACAAGCACATTTTCTGTCCCTGAAGATAGGCTGCTGACAGAGAGGAGATTCCCCTCTGTCCAAATTCTCAGTTCCTCTGCCAGAGGAGCTAAAGATGAGACTCTGGAGCCTCCCAGATGGTTGATATAAGCTCTGGTAATCTGACTGTCTGTATGAACCCGGACTGCCTGGTTATGCAAATGAAAATCTAATGCAACAATGGCTTTGAGAACTGCCAGCACCTCCTTCCAGTTGGAGAAAGCCAGTGTCTCTAGATCCGACCATACTCCCCGTAAGTAGTAAGTAGAGATTCTCCAATGCTGCCTCCAGCCCAGACTGATGACATCTGTTGTCAAAATGCGGGGAGCAAGCAAACATATGGGTATTGCCTTGGACAAGTTGGTTGGATTTAACCACCACTGAAGCTTTTGGGCTATGACCGGATTCAGGGGTCCAGTGTCTGAGTCTTGTAATAATCCAAAGATAAATCCTAATGGGACAAGAGATGGTTATTGTTTTCACATAGGAAAGCAAGAGACAATTGAACCAGTTGCACTCTCCCGCTATCAATACTCTCACACATGAGCAACTGATTAATTAAAATAATTTTTCAAGGACAAAAATCGTTTTTATTTAATTTTTTCATTTTTAGGTAGGGGAAAGGATTCCCTCCTTTTGCAGGAAGTTGGTATTCACCTCTGCAGTATCCACAGATGAGGGGATATCCAAAGATATTGAAGAAGACGCCTCACTCACTTATCGCAACATGCTTCATTATCGGCACCTATCCACACCCTGGTAAGATGATACCACCAGGGCAGACTCAACCATAGATGGAATGGGATTTCTTAGATAAAGTCAACCTGGACATGCAGGGATCCAGATGAGTGATTAGTTAAAAATACCTATAGGTATACCCAAAGATGCTTCTTTATTTTTAGAGTACCTGAGGTATGAATAAAAACTTGAATTTATAGGGTTCTATTAAACATAATCGTTCAATTATACCCTTTTTGCCAACATGTTTCGGCCCACTCAAAGAGCCCGATCGGGTCGGGGGCCTTCGTTAGGGCTGAATTCCCTGCTCTCTCTCATGCATGCACACTATGCACTATGAGGCCTAACGATCTCACCTGTCTTGATTGTTTTCCAGTGGACTTTCCTCCAATAGTCATGCAGTACATGCAAGTGGTGTCGTTTTGTAGTCACACTTTCTTCAAAGATCGAACACCGCGGGATTACCTCAGTACTTCGAACACGTCACCCGGCAGCGGTCTGCGTTGGAAGTACTGAGGTAATCCGGTGTTGTACGATCTTTTTATGTTTAGCACTGAGCGAAAGTCCCCTGAAGACTTGTGGACCAAAAACCTGAGAGAGTAGCAACCCTGAACCATCTTCTCCTCTGGAACTGGTCCCTTTGGAAGGAGATCCCACACTCTCCGGGATAGAGCCTTATGCTGTCGAGGGAACCAAGGAATAGGAGTTGGACAGAAAAGTTCTCCTAAGTGGAAAGAAAGATTTTATTGTACAACTGGGATTCAATGTGCTTGTTTCCGGTTCAGGGAAGACTTGGCTCGGCAGTTCGGGCTGGACTGTTCCAATGACGCACAGGGTCAAGACTGATTTACATATAGCTGGGTCTAAACTGAGGTGGTGAAGTGAGCTAAAGAACGATGATGGATTCAACCCAGATTAGTGACTGGGGGTGAGTATCTGAAAAGTTTCAGCGCTTCGTCCATCATCTCCTTGTGGTTGCTTTGTTTGCCCTAAGTTGGCAGGGTATGCCCACCCTGTCCAGACGTGGATCCCTTGCTCACTTTGCCACTGGATTCAAGGTAGCCTGGCTGATGAGGGGTGTTATCCCAAAACCGGTCCCAGGATGCTTGGTTCCGGTTCCGGGAAGACTTGGCTTGGCAGTTCAGCCTGGACTGTTCCCATGAGGAACAGGGTCAAGACTGATTTCCATATAGCTGGGTCTGAACTGAGGTGGCAAAGTGAGCTAAAGAACAATGATGGATTCAACCCAGATCTGTAACTGGGGGTGAGTGTCTGAAAAGTTTCAGCGCTCCGTCCATCATCCCCTTGTGTTCGCTTTGTTCGACCTAAGTTGGCAGGGTATGCCCAGACGTGGACCCTTGCTCACTTTGCCACTGCATCCAAGGTAGCCTGGCTGATGAGGGATGTTACCCCAAAACCAGTCCCAGGATGCTTGTTTCCAGTTCAGGGAAGACCTGGCTTGGCAGTTCGGGCTGGACAGTTCCCATGAGGCACAGGGTCAAGACTGATTCGCTCCGTCCATCATCTTGTGTTTGATACCATTTTTAGTACCAGCAAGGACTTTTCTGATGACACCCAGGGGTCTACGAAATCCAAGAGTCTTCCTCCCACCTTTATGTGACAGTCATGACTTTTGTGAGGGAGAAGTTGCTGGGGTGATTAAAAGCGGGGGCCGGAATTTTACAGCAAATGGGTCAGCATGGCTGTGACCTCCTACTGTGAAAAAGCTAACTGATCCTCTAAATGCTTTATGTAATCCAAACTCTATTCTCCTCAAAGGAGGTCAGATGGAGGCCAGCAGCTTCTATCCTCTGCTGATGTTTTGACCAGTTCTTCTAGCTGAGTACCAAAGAGCTTGCTGCTGTTAAATGGATTGTGAGTTAGCAAATACTTCTAAGAGTTGTCAACCCTCCAGTTTTTTAACAGAGATGACATCTGTCAGAAACTGCACATCCAGAGGCCGCCACAGCTTCACACAGACCATCAAACGAGACTCCTAAGAGGAACCTGACCTCCTGCTCCGTCATTGACAGTCTAGAGGCATAATCTTCTTCTTTCTGGAGTTCTTCTGCTACAACCTGAAAGTCATGCAGCAGGGACTTCACTGCACATTTGGCGTACGTTTCTCCTCTTAGCAAAAAGTTGAGTGCACCATACACTACTTTATCCTCTGAATCTACTTTCTTATCCATAGCAACAGATAGAGACACATCTTCAGATATTACTGTACCAGCCCTGCCACCAGGGAATCAACCTTGACTGACAAAGGAAATTGATTCTGAAACCCCTTCACAGTGTATCTTCTTGATCGGAATCTGTGGAATGACGTCCTCTCCGCATCTTCCCACTCTCTGGACAACAGGTTTCTAAACGCCTTGTGAATAGGCAGGGACTCCAGATATGTGTGTCTATATTCTGCAAAGAAATCTTCCTCATCAGGCTCAGCTGCAAACTTTGGCAAGGATAGAATGGCCTAAATATGCCTGATCAGGCCAGTAAGTGCAGAGTCCTGTACATATTCGTCCTTCTGATCTAGCTCTTTCTCAGAGCCATCAGTGTCGTGTGCTTGAGAAGAAGACTTCTTTTTTAGGGGACGGGGACCCTCTTTCGCCTTCAACGCAACCTCCAAAGCCTTACTTACCTTTTCCTGCACCATGCCCATCTGTTGCAGATCAGTATTAATATTAGCAGTACTGGCTCCATGCACTGAGTCATTCCTAGAGGAATTTGCCTAAATTTGCTTCCTTTTTGTGCACTTTTTCCCTCCACGATCACTAAGCGAGAGCAGCATGACCAGAGACAATCCATTGTTCAGTCTTAAATACTCTGCTTAGGCTCCCTACTTCCTGCTTTAACAGATGAGAATAGCAGCAATACCACCACCCTGACAGGTCACGGTGTCCATCAGTGAGAAAATGATTATAGAGATACCAGGACTCGAACCCTTAACTTTCAGAATGAGAGCCTAAGATCTTAACCATTATGCCACAAACTATGGTTAAAAAACAAAACGAATGGTGCCTACATGAAAGGCACACTATTTGCGCTATCTCAATCGTCCAGTGGGAGAGAGGCATACTGAAACTCGGTCCACAAGTAAACAAACGTGCTACAGGTTGCAGAGGAAGACCGATAAAGCAGGCCTATCTGCAGACCCTGGGAAGGAAAATTAAAAAACATTAATAGATAAATATTGAATAAAAGACAATAATAATAATAACACTTTCCCTATGGGCGAATGATAGACAAAAAGAAAAGGAAGTATAGTAGTTCACCCCGACTTTATGTGCCTTATACAGGAAGTGGAAACAAAGCAAACACAAGGAGATAATGGACGGAGCGCTGAAAGTTTTCAGACACTCACCCCCAGTCACACATCTGGGTTGAACCCATCATCATTCTTTAGCTCACTTCGCCACCCCAGTTCAGACCCAGCTATATGCAAATCAGTCTTGACCCTGTGCCTCACTGGATCAGTCCAGACCAAACTGCCAAGCCATGTCTTCCCCGGACCGGAAACCAGCATCCTGGGACTGGTTTCGGGGTAACACCCCTCATCGGCCAGGCTAGCTTGAATCCAGTGGCAAAGTGAGCAAGGGACCCATGTCTGGGCATACCCTGCCAACTTAGGGCAATCAAAGCAAACACAAGGAGATGATTGACGGAGTGCTGAAACTTCTAAGACACTCACCCCCAGTCACAGATCTGGGTTGAATCCATCATCATTCTCTAGCTCATTTCGCCACCCCAGTTCAGACACAGCTATATGCAAATCAGTCTTGACCCTGTGCCTCATGGGAAAAGTCCAACCGAACTGCCAAGCCATGTCTCCCCTGGACCCGGAAACAAGCCTCCTGGAACCGGTTTCGGGGTAACACCCCTCATCAGCCAGGCTAGCTTGAATCCAGTGGTAAAGTGAGCAAGGGACACACGTCTAGACATACCCTGCCAACTTAGGGTAAACAAAGCAAACACAAGGAGATGATGGACGGAGCTCGGAAACTTTTCAGACACTCACCCACAGTCACAGATCTGGGTTGAATCCATCATCATTCTTTTTTTATTTCCATATAGCTGTGTCTGAACTGGGGTGGCGAAGTGAGCTAAAGAAGGATGATGGATTCAACCCAGATCTGTGACTGGGGGTGAGTGTCTGAAAAGTTTCAGCACTCCGTCCATCATCTCCTTGTGTTTGCTTTATACAGGAAGTGATCATGTCGATATTGGTAGGGGTTAAATATTTGTTTTAAACTTTTTAATATGTTTTGCAGTTACGAACTCAGACCAAGGGTATTGGAGCGCCAGTTGCATTGCACAAAGTCACATTCATTTTCTTCGGCATGGGGAGATTAATTAATTTGCCCAGAATCACAGGATGTTGAGAAGACGCAGGACTTGAACCTGGTACCCCAGTTCCAACAGTAGCAGCTCTGGGCTTAACGCCCCATTCTCTCTGCCAGACTTATATGGGGAATGATATTAAAAGAGACTGTCACTCAGTATGTGAAAACTAGGGGTGCCACCTGGCTAGTTTATACCGGCATAATTGGTTTTTTAATGTCCCTGACGGTACAAAAATAAGAAAACTCACCTAATCTGGTATTTTTTCCTCTCATCAACACATACTTTTTCAGTATGGTTATGTGTGACATTTCCATTTAGTGTGTTGATGTGTGACATTACATTGCATATGTATTACACTTTGAGCAACACTTTACCATGAGTGAAAGAAGCAGTTATCATTATGTAATCATGCAGAACTGGCACATTACACACTTCTGTGCAAAGGAATAATCTGGAACCTTCAAGATTAAGGTGCTCATGCAAGGTCACCAACATATTTCCTTAATTCGTTTTTGGCATCATAACAAATATATGCCCATGTACATCTTGTAGAGGGAAAAGTGATGAGGTGGACAAAATATCACAAGGACCCTGGCACACTGAACATCTCAATGTAGAAATTCATGTGAGTGGTCAGGATTAATTTATATAGGAAGAAGGGGCCCTGCAACAGAACATGTAACCAAATAATGCTAAATCTGTAGTAAGGAACATAATAAATATGTCCATAGTTTATTTACGCTATAGGTATACAAATGTAAGAACTGTTTCATATAAGAGTAGCACATTGCCTCATCGAGCGTAGTACTCTCCAGTAACGTCATGCACATTTCATGCCATCTTGTTTAACAGCCATCAAAAAGAGACATACTTTCTACTGCTTGTTTGGAGAACATACAGCGTAACAACATTTAGAAAGTCTATGTGTTACATGCATCAAGCTACTTACCGGTAGCAAACGGGCCGATTCACGGGATCCGCCCCTTTGCGACCGGTAAATAGCCATTTGGGATGCATCAACCCCAAAGGCATTCGTAAAATAGGTACTCAAAATTTTTGCAATTACCTGTTTTGTGAATTTAGGGAATCACAATTTGCGAAAAATGCACAAAATTGCATTTTTCTAATTGCCATGTGGTGCATACACATGCCCTTGGGGCATGTGTGTGCTCCACATGTGCACACATACCATTTTTGGGGGTGCCATCGCGTGGCCTTTTGGCCCCCTAGCACCCTTGAAATTGTATTCGCAATTTGCGATTATCTATTTGGTAATCGCAAATTGTGAATGCTTTCCCATTCATTCCTATAGGCCTCAAGACCCATAGGAATGAATGGGAAAGCATTCCCTAATAACGAATCGCAATTTGCGAATCGCTATTAGGGAATGTGTAGAAATCGCTATTTTTTCTGCGAAACCTACATGCATAAGGAATTGCAATTCCTTATTTAGCGATTCTTTAATAATCGCCATTAAGGAATCGCAATTCCTTTGCTTGATGCACGTGGCCCTATGGCCTTTATTTTAAAACAAACAGTGGCGGCTGGCATGACTCGTGGGTGGCGGGCGCAGGGTAGCGCAATTAAAAACAAACAAACATTACAACACTTACCTTGCCGCCGGTCCCACCGCCGCATCTCAGCTCCTTGCTCCTGCTCTCATCGTGGGACAGGAAGCCAGGCTCCCCTGACCAATCACAATGCTGCAATGCAGTGTTGTGATTGGTTTTGAGTGTCCTAGTGGTACGCTCAATCAGAGACTGGGAGCCTGGGCTTGTTGAAAGTGCGCAAGACTGGTTTGGGCGGCCCGAGAGGGCAGACCAAACAGTCATTGTGCACTTAGGAGTGGGCAAACCTCTCCTGCCCTGCGTGAGCAGAGCAGCCCTGCCCGCAAAGGAAGGAAACAAAACATGATAATAACTAAAAATTATCATCATTTTATATTTCTTTTCCTTTGCACTGCTCAAAGCATTGGGGCGACGCTTCTCCGCCTTAGCAGAGGAGCGATAACTTTGATCATGAAGCAGTGCTTTAATGGCCTCCCCACGTAGTAGGGGTCTAAACTGGAATGGCATGTAGAGCAAAAAAACAATGGATTTAGGCCCAGATCCCTGTACTGGGGTGAATGTATGACATTGTTCAGCCTTCTGTCCATCAATTGTTCTTTTTTAATTTGTTCTCCCGACGTAGTAGACCACCCAGCAGACTGAGTGTCACATAAATTACTTTGTTTACTGTGACAATGTCACTGATCACAGAACACACTTTACAGCAGCAAGATGAATTCACTTAATTAAAAGCATTGTTAGGACACAATGTCATCTGACCGGAATGATGTCTGGCCTAAGGGGCAGGCTACCTGGGTGGTGCCCAAGACTAGGATTCATGCCATCGCTGCAGAGACAGTGCAGTAGAGATTCCCTTTGTTTGTCTTGTGGAGAGCCCTCGGGCAGAACAGCCTCAGATTGGCCCATATTATTCCTGCTGTCATTGATTGAGCCAAAGCAGTCAGTAGCTTCGCAATTGTGGCCACTAAAATAGCTCCTCTAGGAGCAAGATGAAACTCTCATTGAAAGCAGCGCCTTTTTAAAAAGCCAAAATCTGTAGCGGAGCTCTGAATGCAGCCTCGTTGAATGTGCCTTGTACTTGGGCTACAACAAACGATGGATTTAACCCAGATCTCTTGACTGGGGGAGAATGTATGCATTGTCAGCATTCCGTCCATCATTTGTTTGTTGATGTACTTGGGCTGTCCTCGCATTCTGTGCCAGGACCGGAGGCTCCGATAATGTTTCTGAACCTATACTACTCAGAAAAAACAGCACCCAATCAAAAAACAGTAAAGCATACACGCTACATTTCCCATGAGGCTTTGAACCACCCCTTTAACCCCTTCGCCGCGGCACGAATTTTGCCGCGGCGCTGGGGGGGGTTCGGGGTGAGCGCGGCGCCGCCATGCTCATGACGGAACCACTCCATCATGAGCCATGGGCGCGCTGTGCTCATGACAGAGTGGTTCCGTCACGACTCCGCCCACTTGCATTATTCGCCCGCACAGGCGGGGAATCAGCGCCGCGTGGGCGGAGCGGCCGCAACGGCCGCAGCATTGCGGAACCACTCCGTCATGAGCACACGGCGCCCGTGGCTCATGACGGAGTGGTTCCGTCATGAGCAGGCAAGGGGTTAATAAACTCACCAATCATCTGGTAACATCTAATACAAAATAGAGAGGCACCATCTTCCTGCCTCTTTCTTTGCTGCTCCACATTCAAGATAAGTGGCTCTCTATTTTGTCGACATTGCTTCAGATTATAATTGTCATAGGATTGCATTTTATATGTGCCGGTGGCTTCACCGCTTATTACCCGCTTGCCTGAACGGTGGTTATTTCTATTCGGTGCATCTTGCGCCTTACTGTTATGGGCTGACTTCTGTTTGTTTCACCCCTTTCTTTCATGGTTTACTTTTAAGTTTACCTTTCCCTCGGCGTTCGGAGTACGCCGCTTGTTTCCCTTTATGTTTTTGCCTGGGGCGCTTCCTGCACAGCTGCACTACAAGCGGCAGCCCATCTTCGGAGCGAGGTTGCGTGTGTAGCCCAATTGGGCTACACACGCATACCTCTATGGAAGCCTGCTCGAGCCGCCTGGCAGCTTCCAATGGCATTGCTGGAGCCACCTCTCCACAAGCTATAACAACAGGGGATCTGCAGCTCTCTGTTACCGGGGCATATTTTTCCTGCTATCCACAAAGAAAATTCAGATGCCTGGTGAATTCCAGTCCCCAGTATAAGTCCTGCAGAGCACGCAGGGGTAACTGTGATAGCCTGCAACCAGCTGAGTGCTCGCAACTGATGCCCTGTCTCTGAGCTGAGCAGGACTGTAAAGATTATTCTTTCTGGTCAACCTCTCCCATTGCAAACAATATAGATTTGTTTTCCCGGTTGACCTGCGCTTCCCTCTGGGGATTCTGAGTGGGGTCTTGCTTCCTCTGGCGAGGATGTCGGCTTATGAGACCTATTATCAAGGTCTGGCAGCCAATGGCCCTGATGAGGATGAGGACTATTGTTATGAAGACGGAATAGAGGTCATTATTGATATGTCAGTCCAGAAATCTCTAGATAAGACCCTCACCTCAGCACTCCTACCCATTTCTCAATGCTTAGATGAGCTGGCAGGGCGTTCAAATCCTCCCCCCTCAGTGATCCCCCCCTTTCCCCTTCCGTACCTGCTTCGCCACATGTGAAGGTAATTGCCAGAGTGACAGAAGGGACTTTACCTGATCATGCTTACAGTGCAGGCGCACCTTCCAATCCCTATCTTCCCCCACCCTCTCTTCCTTCAGCTCCTGTTCCAGTCACCGACACAGACACTGATACTTGTCGTCTCAGGGATGCCAACCACGCAAACGATCAAGAAGCCCAAACACTCAATTTCTACCTCTTTGGTTTCTCTCTTCACTTTTGACCCTCTGACATTCTACATTCGAGGTCCTCTGATTGGTCCCCTGCTCCTACAATGGCAGAATATATGCAATAAATCTGCGGCAATGTTTTGATAAGGAAGTGAGGTCCCGCTTATGCTCTGAATGTCCTGGGCCAGATTTGCTCAGCCCTTACCTCCGACATTGATACTTCCATGCAAACCTTCCTTAAAAAGTACAATAAAGACCTGGAAAAGGGCATTGACCATGCACTTCATGCAGGCCAAGACAAGCTCTTGACGTTTCTGGTCCCTTGGCCAAGATATTAGAATTGGCCCTCCAAGCTCAGGAGACTGGGGCTCCTGTTCATCTACTGGGCAATGCCAACTGTGCACTGGCTTCGGAACGCCAAAAATCTGTACTTCTTAGAATTGATCCTCAGCTTGTGGTGTTAGCTTCTGCAGAACCAGGTCCCCTGGCAGAAGGCCAGTTGTTTGGTGACTGCTTTTTTAAAGATCTAGCCAAATTCATCAACACATTCACCTCGCGAGACAAATCCCAAACCTCCCTCAAACGAATCTCTAAACCCCTTTCTGGCAAGGTCCTCCTTGCGGATTTCACCCCAAACGTAGAGGCTACACCCAAGATCTGGCCCAAGCAGGGTTTTACCCTACAAGATCCAGTGGTTTACGGGGCCAATTTAATGAAGGAGTCAACAAACGTTTCTGAAATTTCGACAGCCAATCTACAGGTAATGATTCCAAGGACAAACCCCTTTTTCCTCTGGGAGGCAGACTGAAGTACTTTATTCACAATCGGGAAAAGATTTCTTCAGACTCTTGGGTTCTAAACACTGTCCAGGGTTATCAGATAGAACTGTGTCACCCTCCCTTTCAAGATTCTCTCCCTCCCCCTTTCTGTTTTTCCCAACAAGATGAGTCTTTTATAGACGCAGAGCTTCTGGAACTTTTGTCAAAACAAGCAATTGCACTAACGTACCCTCACCCGAAGGTTTTTGCAGCAATTTATTTTTAGTACAAAAGAAAGGGGGCAGTGAAAGTTTAGTGCTGAATCTCAGACTTTTCAACCCTTTTGTAATTTATCATCTCTTCAAGATGGAGGGCATCTATCTATTAAGGGATCTTTTGCAGGAAGGAGACTGGATGGTTCGCCTAGATCTGAAAGACGCTTATCGGTCAGTCCCTATTTGCCCCTCTCACCATCTGTATCTACAATTCTACTGGAAAGGCCTTTGGTACCAGTATCAAACTCTCCCATTCGGCATCTCCTCGGCTCCCTGGGTGTTCACCAAACTTCTGAAACCAGTGGTGGTTCGTTTAAGAGAGATGGGGGTTCGCATGATCATCTATATAGATGACATGCTCCTACTGGCCCCAGATCGTTCCCTTTGGTTGACTTATTTGTCTTGGACGATGTTCCTTCTTCAAGAGCTGGAGTTTGTGATAAACAACGTGAAGTCCATGATTGTCCCCTCCCAACAGGTCCTGGGATTCCAGGTGAATTCCATCACGGCGCAACTACTTCTTCCTCCTTCGAAAGTGAAGTCCATCAAGAGGGAATTGAAATCGACTCTGTCAAAACAGATGGTGTCTTTGAGATCCCAGATCGTGGGGTTGCTAGCATCTTCGATTCAAGCAATTTTTCTGGGTCCATTACACTACAGGGCCCTTCAACATCGGAAAATTCACTACTTGCAGCAAGGCTTCAATTACGACCATCTGATCCCCTTAGCGGCCAAAGCCCAAGAAGAACTTCAATGGTGGCTCCTTCACATGGAGGCGTGGAATGGAAAAGCCATTTTTTCGGAGTATCACCAGACGTAGTCATCAAGTTAGATGCTAGTTGTTGGGGCTGGGGCGCTCGATGCAGAGACTTTTTTACAGGCGGAAAGTGGTCTGCAGAAGAATTATGACTTCATATCAATTGCCTAGAACTTCTAACAGGCTCTTTTGCCATTCAGTCAATCTCTCCCACCAAAAGAAGCTGGTGCATTCTTTTGTGGATGGACAATGTGTCGGCAGTCTGGTACATCAACGGCTTGGGGGAAACAGATCGCCCTGCTGGCCAACATAGCCCAAGACTTTTTGCACTTCTTACTTTCTTAGAAGATTACAGTCTTAGCAGAGTACCTTTCGGGCCAGGACAACTTAGTATCGGATTGGAATTCCAAATTCCTGAGGGACTACAGCGACTGTAGACTCCATCCTCAAATTTTCAAGATTATGTTAGCTTGGGGTCCATGCCAGGTGGACCTTTTTGCTTCCCAGCTAAAAACCCAACTGAAACGATTCTACAGTTGGAGACCAGATCCAATGGCCTTCCTCCAGTCATGGAGAGAGCACATGCATTACGTGTTCTGACCTTTTACCATGATCTCAAGAGCAGCTGCACAAATCTGATGCCAATCAGTGACTCTGGTTCTTGTTAACCCTCTGTGGAAGACACAGTCTTGGTTTCCGACTCTGTTGGAATTATCTGTAGCTCTTCCCATTTTTACAACAGCTATTCCTGGACCCACTGGGTGCGCCGCATCTGCTAATTCTCCAGGACCAACTAGTTTTCATGGTCTGGACGTTATCGAGAGACATGAACAGATTAAGGGACTATCAGCGGCGGCTTTATACACCAAGCTTGGGCTCCTTCCACCTACAAAAGATATTCTTCAGCATGAAAACAATGGGTGGATTGGTGCCTTCAACTGGAAGTGGATCCCGTGGGATCCGAATTGAAAGACGTACTGAATTTCGTTTTTGAATGTGCTGAATCTGGATTACATTACAGGTCAGTAAATAATTTTCGGTCAGCACTGTCAGCTGAACATAATCCTATTGATGGTAAATCCGTAGGTGTTCATCCTGTGGTATGCAAATAACTGAAGGGCATTAGGGTGGCTCGTCCCCTGAAACCAAGGTACACTTAGTTATGGGATGTTACAACGGTTTTGTCACTATTGGAGTCATGGCCTGATAATAATTACTTGACTTTGAAACAAATTTCTGATAAATTGACTATGCTTTTATGCTTGATTTCTTGCCGACGGGTGTCGGATATTCGTGCTCTGGACCTAACAGGTAGGTTGTTTTCTCGTGAGGGTTTTTTTTTATTATCTCAAAAAGGACAAAGACAATGTCACAATCTATTGATTATACTGTGTTTCCACACAATGCTCAAACGTATGTTGTAAAATGTTTGAAAAGTTTATGAGGAACGTACTTTGGTTAATAGAACTGAACCCCTTCGTCCCTTATTACTGGCTATACAAAAAGCGTTCCGCCCATTGGCCAGATGGGTTCGTTGGATCATGTCTGAGACTGGAATTGATGCTTTTGCTTTAGGTTCTAGATTGGAAGATATTTTTAGGGCGGCTGATTGGTCATCTGATTCCATGTTTAATTTTTTTTATCATAAACCTATTATGCATGCATCTTCAGTTGTTGTTGTTGGTGAGCTTTAAACCAGCATAATTGGAGCCTCTGGTCCTGCCATAGAATAGAAAATGTTCTAGCTTTTTGCGATAAGAATTTTAGATTCTATTAAAAGCACGGAGGCGAGGATTATCCCCCCCGTTGGGGCAGGTAAGATTTACAATCTCAGTATTGTCAAGATATAATTTGTGTGAAAAGTATCTTTTTGTTCCCTCCCTTCTTTCTATTCTTATGTCAAAGATGGGATTCAAGGTATTTTTCTCTTTTTGGATCAGATTCAAAACAAACTTAAGGGCCAGTGATTGTCTGTTTTCGCTGGTTGTTGTTTATCTCCATTTGGCTCAGTTTGGATTCTTCTTCAGTTTGGACGTCCGTTGAAATGGTGGTAACTCTCCGTTGAGAGTTTGGAACTGTGTGCTTCTCCTCTTTTTTTTATTTTCTTATATTTGGACTGCTTGTTCGCAAAGAAAGAGGAAGGAAAATGGTGCCTCTCTATTTTGTATTAGATGTTACCAGATGATTGGTGGGTTTATTAGAGGCGTGGTTCAAAGCCTCATGGGAAATGTAGTGCGAATATACTTTACTGGTTTTTCATTTGGCTGCTGTTTTTTCTGCATAGTAAAGATTGAGCAGCATAATCCACGTTGAAGATGAATACAGCTGATGTTATATAAAGTTCTACTTAAGAATTACAAATTTGCAAACATTTGTGACAAGAATTTTCAATTCTGTTAAGGACACGGAGGCACCGATTATGCTTCTCATTCCTTTACTGATATTTTCTCAGCAGCCAATATAAGAAAAGTAACCAAAACACTACAATACCCATGAGCCCCTTATAGGTCACATGACTAACCATAGAGTATCCCCTATATAAGCTCTAGTCAAGGTGACAGCATCATCTTTCTTTAACAAATCATCAAACAGTTAAGTCCATAAATAAACAGCTTGATACCGAAGAACCATCCTTAATGTGGAAGAACCTCCTCTTGAAGAGACAACTTGCAGCCCAACGGGGCTCAATATTCAAGACCTGGTTCCTGAACCAACTAGACGGGGTATCCTCCTTGAGAACGCGAAGACCCTCCATCAATGTAGACCATCAAGCTCTACTTGTTATCAGCACCTGAAAGTGTCAAGGATAAACCGTAACACCATTCGCCATCTCTGATATCACATCAAATAAATCAGAAAGGGAAGGGAAAAAAACATAAGAACAGGTATGCAGTATGAAGATACTAAGCAACAATATCATGCAATTTACAATGCAAATCGCTTGGGTGGGATAATCCTCGCCTCCGTGTCCTTAACAGAATTGAAAATTCTTGTCACAAATGTTTGCAAATTTGTAAGTCTATGTCAGGACCGGATGCTCCGATTATGCTTGTTTAAAGCTTAGCCACCACCACAGATGCCACATCAACAATA
The DNA here is from genome assembly GCF_964204655.1 of Triturus cristatus. Taxonomy (NCBI): domain Eukaryota; kingdom Metazoa; phylum Chordata; class Amphibia; order Caudata; family Salamandridae; genus Triturus; species Triturus cristatus. Next base: position 78,150,064 of record NC_140591.1, on the reverse strand, counting down.
GGCATATAGTTAAAGGATTTAAACGTGGTCTCCGTTGACCAATCAGCTGCATTCATAATGCCTGAGAGGCTGACCCTTACAGAGAAAGCCTTAGACGCCATAACCTCTCAAGCTGAATGGGCTCCAAATTTTGATACATCAATACCCGCTTCGCTCATGAGCCAGCGCACCTATCTTGACAAGGTGGCTGGGGTTCACCGGGCGAAATGGCTTTTGCAGTGCAATTATCAATTGACCTTTCAAGTCTGTACGAAACTCAGCTGTACTCACCTCGTAATCTTTAAAACACTGCACAACACACAGTTTAGGATTGTTAGGGAAAACTGGGTAAGACACCGAAGAGGTATTACACTTGGTTCGCTTTGTGATCGCAAAAGTCACACCCTCTGGGGAAAAACCTACGTCCCGCTAGATCTAGCGCGCGTACATCTGAGACTCGCTTGCATGAAACCAGGCAAAGTAATATGGTCAATTTAGAAAATAGTTGTTTTTTGACAGATACTTATTGGAAGGCCAGTATTCCAAGATTCTCAGGACGGAAGAAACATCCCATAACTCTGAGTACTTGGGACAAGGGGGTTTGACCATCCGGATACCCCTGAGCAGTTTACATACAAGGGGATACTCTCCAACCAATTTGCCATGCACTGACACGTGACCTGCTGAGATAGCCGACCAGAAGTTTTTTACAGTTCTATAGGCTAAGCCCAAAGCTGCGATGGAAGCTAGTAAGTTCACAATCAAAGAGACATGTGCCTTAGCGGGATCCACTTCCCGTTGAGAGCACCAACTACACCATTGTTTCCAAGCTGATGAGTATCACTTGTGGGTGTTAGCCAACCATGCTTCGTTAATAAATTTGTCAGCGTCTCTTGAAAGTCCTGGGATCTTCCATCTGTCCATGAAACCCGCCAGGCTACGAGAGGGAGTTGCCCTGATTCTATCAATGGATGAGGGGCTTTCAGAGGGTCCAGCAACAGATTCCACAGCAATGCACAGAGCATCTCCAGAAGTACTAGAAACCATACCTGCGCTCTCCAGAGTGGGGTGATCAGTTTCAATTCTGATTGATGACGTCGGGTTTGTGCCAGAACTCTTGGAATCATCATGAATGGAGGGAAGGCATTGCACAGAGATGCCGGCCAGTCCTGCAGAATACATCCGTGGCCAGAGCCTCTGGATCCGGACGCCAACTGTAAAAGGCTGGGAGTTGTCTGTTGAGGCGTGAAGCGAACAGATCTATCTGACAAGGGCCCGAAAGACAGTTCAGTGACTGGAAAACCCAGGGATGGAGTCTGCAGTCGCTGAAGTCCCGCAGGTGCCGGGCGTGCCCATCGGCTACTTCATTGTTGCAGCCTGGAAGGTATTCCGCCAAAACCGAAATTCTGTGTTGAAGGCAAAAGTGCCAGAAATCTTTGGCAATCTCCGCCAGAATCCGGGACCTCGTCCCCCCATAGTCTGTTCACGTAGCGTGCCACTCACACATTGTCCATGCGAAGCAGGATACAACAGTCTGTCTTTCGAGGTGAAAGGCAGCGGATTACAAAGGAGCCTGCCAGAAGTTCCATACAATTGATATGCAATGAAAGCTCCTCCTGTGACCAACGGTCACCAATGGAAATCTGACCGCAACAGGCTCCCCAACCCCACCGGCTGGCATCGGATTCTATCACTACATCTGGAGTGGATCCGAAGATGGCCCTGCCGTTCCAGGCCTCCATGTGGTCCAGCCCCCACAACATCTCCAACCGTGCCTCCTTGGAGAGAGGGATCTGCTCTGTGTATCCGAGGCCTTTCTGAAGATGCCGAATCTTGAGCCGTTGGAGCGCTCAGTAGTGAAGGGGACCCGGGAATATCGCTTGAATAGAGGAGGCTAACAGTCTGACGGCCTGTGCTACTGAACTCAATGACACACTCTGCTTGTGCAAAATAGACCTCAACTCTCTCTCTCTCTTGATAGACCTGATTTTCGGAGCTGGCAGCAGGAGTTGGCAACTCCGGGAGTTGATCAGAAAACACAAAAAACTCAATCCATTGAGCTGGAACTAAAATTGTTTTTTGTGGGTTTACAATAAATCCGAGACTCTGTCATAGGTTGATCGCTCATTCGAGAGGGGTCATCACCAGTTGAGGGCAGCGAACCATGATGATGATGTTGTCTAAGTATATGATCAGACAAACACCCTGTGCTCTCAATGATTCCACAACTGGAGAGTGGAGTTTTGTGAAGCACCAAGGTGCTGACGAGAGGCCGAAGGGGAGGACTCTATATTCGTAACAAACTCCTCGCCAAAGGAACCTCAGAAAATGTCGATGTGGTGCGTAGATGGGAACAGACAGATAAGCATCTTTCAGGTCTAAACGTACCATTCAGTCCCCCTCCTGAAGGAGGTTGCGCAGAAGATGCCCTCCATCTTGAAATTCCGATGTACTACCTATCCATTAAAATCCTTTAGAGTTAAAACAAGCCTGGATCCACTCCCCTTCTTCTCGAATAGGAAGATGCTGCTGATAAAGCCCCGGAGTGAGGGTCTGTGGCCACTGTTGCCCTTTTCCTTAGGAGAGAATCTATCTCTTCAGAGATAAAGTCCTGATCTTGTTGGGAAAAATACATCTGGGGGGGAGGAAAGTCCTGACTGGGGGAGTTGTAAAGCTCTAGCTTGTACCCCTGCACTGTCTCTAAGACCCATGCATCTTATGAGATTGTGTGCCAAGTGTGTAAAAAAACTGTATCCTGCCCCCCAACATTACTTCTGTACATGGAATCAGTCTCACATGAATTTCCGGCATCCTGCTGACCGCCCTGATTCCCTCCGTATCTGCCCTTCTGGAATCTGTTCTTGGAACACTGGGTCGGGTAGAAGGAGGAGTTATTATTGTAATTGGAATCCTGGTAGCCGCCTCATTGCTGGTGGTATTGAACACGCGGGGCGCCTTGGTTGTAACCACGGCCGAACGACTGCTCTCAGTATTGTCCGGCCCTGCCGAAAACCAGACGGAAAGCCCATTTGAGAGATCCTTGAGCTTTGTTCAACTCACTGAAGGTGGCGACGAACTTAGTAAGCTCTTTAAGGAAGGGCTGACCGAAGAGAACGCCCTGGGCTATGGGCCCTGACTCCGAGGAGGAGAGCTTTGCTAGTTTGGGGTCCAGCTTTAGTAAAATGGAGCGCTGGCCTTCGCGGAGTTCCGCATTACCAAGCTGGCATACAGCCCTCTGCGCCCATCCAATCAATTCCTCCAGATCTATTGCCAGTACAGACTCTTTGGCTCTAAAGCCCAACTCTAGTATATTTGTCAATGGGTCCGTCAAGTCCAAAAGTTTTTCCTGGCATGATCTCCATGCTCGGTCAATGCCCTTTTTAGGGTCTTAGGTGTATTTCTTCAAGTACGTGACCATAGAGGGGTCTATCTCCTGTGTCTCCGCCACCTTTCCTGGCAGATCAGGCCTTGGGCTGATCTGTGCCGTGCACTTGCGTCCTTGTCAAACGCCTGTCTAAGGTGAGCCTGGACGTAATCGGCCACTTCTTGGAGTGGGAGCCAGGCAGTGAAGTTGGAGTGCACTATCTCCGCCCGCTCGAAGATAAGGAGCTTAGGTTGTGAAGGGGTCTCTACGTGACGCTCCTTCTTTGATCTCTTAGAGGGTCTAGGAGCCTCTTCTTGGTCGGACGTATGGGCAGAGGAGGTGTCATCGTCGTCATCCTGAGGTAACTCAGTGACAGTTGCCTCCTTATTGGGGGTGACATAATCATGTTCGCCCTCCATTGTTCTGGCTAATCTTGCGAAGTCCGCAGCGTGGAGATTCCAAGCCCCTTTCCCACTGGCTTTGGGGCTACTGCCCTAGCTGGGAAGCCAGCCGTGTTGCTGTGCATAGCCACACAAGTGATGATTCAGCGGCTCTATGGCCCTCACCAGGGTCTTATTCACAGAATACTGCACTCCTGCATCTAGCACCTCCACGAGGTCTTGTTCCATGGACCCAGAGGGTTCCTCCTCAAAGTATTCCTCATAATAGAACTCCGATATGATGGCACACAGTTGTGTGGTAAACTATTCCACAGGAGGATTGCCTGTTTAAATTTCACAGGTGAGGCTTATAATCAGTCTGAGGGTATAGGAATTCAGGGGGAGTGGGCAACCCCAGGCAAGCCAAATATAATATGTTAGAACTTATAATGTGGAGGGAGGGCTTGCCAGATCCACTCTAGGCAGAGCCTATGCTTATTAATACAGCCCCACACACACTGGACATGCCAGGCGTCATCGGGAGCTGGTAAAGAGCCAAAATTGTGATAAGAGCCAGAAACCTGGCTCCCGCGTTCATTTAAGCCCGAGTATTAATTTTAAAATGGGAAAAATGGCTGCCGCGTATGCGCTGTGTCGTTACCGCAGAATGAGGACTGCGCGTTCGCCTGACGGGCGTCCTCGCTCCCTTTCCTCCCGGTCCACTCACTGAACAATGCGGGCGCGAGACGCCCGGTCAGGGAGGCAAGGCGCTCCCACAGGCACGAACGGATCCTAGTCTGCGTTTGGCAGGGTTGGGGAAATGCTATAAGGCAAGTGCAAATTTGGCTCGAGGGCCGCCGTGAACAACTGCAATAGCAGGCAACTTTCAGTCAGACCCAAAACATTAACATTTATAGCGTTTACAATCGCAATAATCAATCCAAATATCAGCAGCGGCCCGTGCAGGTAAGAGCGGTGGGCGGTGTGGCTGGGTAGGGGAGAGGGTATTTTAACAGGCAACGATGTGGGAAAAATCATTATTTATTTAATTTTCCCTCGTGGTCGTCTGTCGAAATCCCCTACCACCGCCCACCGTTCTTACCTGCATGGGCCGCTGCTGCCAAATATTAACCCATAAACCACCGTTAGTGTAAACCACAAAAACAATAAGCAGTGATGGGAAAGCTCTTAACTGGCTGCGGAGCAACAAAGAAAGAGGTCACTGACACTGTCACCGTGACTAGAGCTTATATAGGGGCTATTCTATGGTTGGTCATGTGACCTGTAAGGGGTTCATGGGTGTTGTAGTGTTTTTGTTACTTTTCTTTAATTGGCTGTTGAGAAAATATCAGTAAAGAAATGAGAAGCATAATCGTTGCCTCCGGTCCTTAAATTGAATCTTAAAATGCTAACAGGTGGCCGGTATTTTTCTCTGAGAAAAGTGACAACCATAGTAAAGACTGGTACAAAGAAGACTGTCGAGGAGGTAACAAGGGCGTAGGTAAAAATGTCAGCCGCAGAGGTTCATGGTCGCGTCTTTATATGCCAAGTTCTGCTTCTGTCCTGTCCCTTATAACCTTGTTTGTAAGCCCTATTTCTGTTTCCATGGCCGATCAGCTCCGCGCTGCGTGCTGGAAACACACGTAGCCTTGAAGAATGCCCTAAGCGGCGTAAGCTGAGCAAGTGCGGTATTGAAAGTAGCGCAGTTGTCGTAGCGAAAGGGTTTGACTTTGCAAATACGCTCGCGCCTCCGACGCATGCGCATATGCTACATGAGAGGCTGTGGCTTGACTGACGCATGCGCAGTCCTCAGCCGCGGGTCACAGCGCCCGCAAGATGGCGAACTACAAGCCTTCGTCGTTGGCTTCTATGCCACCCACCTTGGACCCAGGAGAGTACTACGAGGTGACCCCAGAGCAGCGAAGGGCGCAGGAGGAGCGGCTGGCCTTCAGGTCACAGATGAAGCGGCAGTACCAGCTGCAGTTAAACGATCCTCACCGCAGGCACTTGATTGTGAGTGGGAGTGCAGCACCCGGGGGGGAAGGGGGTGTTAATCCCATGTCCATGTGCTGCTGCTGGCCAGGATTTTTCCTTTTGACTTCTGGAATTTGTATTCATGTTTTATAATGATATTAAGAAGACTACAAGTCCAGAATTCAAAGCAAGCCCACACTGGAGAAGTACTTCATATATGGACTTGGGAATATGGCAGGGTTAATATATATGGACCCATTCTACACGAATTTGCAGAGCACAGCGCATAATACTACCGCGGTGCAGCAAACCAATGTTCCTGTACAACACAGAAATCTAAAGTTTTCAGTCCGGCTCATCTTTATCCCATCATAAGAATGGCTAACAAGTACCAGCATGTAATACAGCCTGTGTTAGCTGGATACACTTCCCTTCATACACTAGCATAAAGCAGTCCACACGCTATTATAGCCCGCCAGCAGCATTGCGAGCTTTCCATATCCTGGAGTATCTTGAAGTTCTCATATTAGATTGTATGCAAGTGTAGATGCAACATTTGGCGTATTTTCATGAATTATGTGAGCCACCACTAGTGTGTTGGGTCCAGGTTTGGAGGTGCTAACTGGCATATTTTATCTTGTTCTGATCGCCTCATGTGGGGGATTGTGTTGAGTTTTGTAAATCACGACTAGTGTGTAGTGTTCAGGATACCACACGTAGAATTTTGCGTTTTAGTTCTGAAGGCCACACTTGAAGTATGGTAAATTATTTACGAAAATCACCTTTTAAGTCATCAAAATGTATTTAAAAGAAAATAGATCTGCAGATGTAGATTATTCTTTTATTCAACAAACGATGCGCAATCAGTTAGGCTACAGACAGTGTCGTTAAACTATTGCTTGTTTATATATGCTTTATGCAATCAAACCACACAGCCAGAAATCTGAAAAACATTGTGATAGTCATATTAAAGTACAGTACTAATTCAAATGGAATCCAGAGTCGAGAACAGTGTATGCAGACTGTAAACACATGACAGGATAACTTTTGTTTTAGGCACTCCCAAATCTCTTGCAGTTGCAGCAGAATAGGCACGCTGTCATCTAGTGATCTGGCCTTATGCATAGAAAAACAAAGGATTTTGAAACTGCTGTTTAATTGCTTTTCAAGTGCTAATTCAAGGAAGAATGTGCTACTTCGCACTTATTGTAAGTGGCTAGCTGATTAGACTGGTGGCAAATATGAGCAGAAGAAGGAAAAGACAATTGAAGAGGAAGTGGGTTGGATGCACTACCTGGGCTGAGAGAGTTGTTGAAAAGGTTCATGAACAGCATAGGTTTTCCTTAAACAGGCTGAACTCTGATGTAAATCAAAAGTTCCAGAAGTGTGATATAGATTTGGGCCAAATGTTCAGCTCATTCATGCCCTGCATGAAGATACATCGCACACATAGTTTATACAAGAGATAGCGTGTGTTTATTCTCACTCTTCCTTTCTCTCCCTCCCTGTTCTCCCCCCCCCCCTTTTTTCAGGCTTAAAGCGCCGCATACATTATGCTAAAAAAAGAAGTAGAGAACTTGGTTCGTTTCGAGGTTTTGGGTGAAGAGCAGTTCCTTTTATATGGAACACTCTACAACACCACACTACCTACACTCCAAATCTGCTCACCTCAAATGTCTGTTTTTCTAGCAGTGTGTTTTAAGTATCGGATTAGCATAGTGCTATCCACGCCGAGTTAGAAAAGTGAGGAAGCCCTTTCCTATTTTTACAATAGTCTTTAAGCATAGAATTAGTGTAGTGGCATCCACACCGAGCTGTGTGATCTGCCCAGAGTTCCCTACTACCTTGTCTGCATGTTTTATGCAGCACTCTCAGCCTGAAAGGGTATTGCTTTGACTTGTATTGGATGTTTCCTTGTCTGGTCAAAGCCATGTCTCTATCAGAAGGTCTAATAAGAGCTAAACTGATGTGTCAGTGACTGTTTTTCTTCATTCCAAGTTCTCTTGTATATTTTACCAATTGAAAGCTGTAATACTGTGCCTGGATTTGTAAAAGGCTTTTGTAATTTTGCGGCTCGGCGTGGATGGCAGTAGCTAATCCTATCCCTAAGACTTTGCTGTAAAAATGCCAAAGAACTTTGCCACTTCTCTAGCTCCGTGTGGATGGCACTATGATAATCCTATGCTTGAAAACTGCTAGAAAAACAGACATTTGAGTTGAGCAACGTTAGCGTGCCGGTGATGTTGTATAGTGTTCCATATACAGGAGCTGCTCTCCACCTAAAACTTGGGAATTGCACAGAATATAGATAGATGGATCTATATCTCCCTTTCAAAAACGGCCCACTTTACCAACAATGGGCGCTCCAGGCAGTGCGTATGCGGTACGGCAGAGCCATTCCGTTTCAATTTTTGCACACCATCTACCGAGGAAGAAATTCCGCTCGCACTCACGAATAGAATAACGTTGAAAAGTAATACATTTGAAGCTTCGATTTAATCAGCATGCCAGTAATTCTCTGTGCGTTTCAGTCTCAGCAGAGACCTTGCTCACGAGGTAGACAACCCAACAAATGCCGCATTTTTATTTTTTATTTTAAATGTGCATGACAACCTTTTGCATCACTTCCTGCAGCATTCTGCAAAGCATTCTGGATATTGTAGTGCATATAATTAAAACCATAAGCATTTTTATGTGAAACACACAAATCCTAACATGTGATAAACCCCTTAATCATCATGCCAATCGTGTTAGTTCTAATACATGGATTATTTAACAGATTGCTCGATTATGACCTGCTCTTTGTTTCCTCATTAGGCACTGTAACATAAACATTTACATTGCTGTTTTTCAACAGTTGCCCGTTTCTGCCTATTAAATTTGTAAGATACCGACCTCCCAGTAGGTACATGTACGTGTTACCAGTTATACAATCCTGCCCTCCAGTGGGCATACCCAATATTTCTTACTCATTTCTGACTCAGAACCCTACCCACCAATGGGTTTGTACTGACAGCCGTTCATAATCATGTTAATCGCATATTAATTTCATCAAAGTAATCCTTGTATCACATTTATATCATTATATCCAACATCTTGCGTGTGGGTTTACTATTGGTCTAAAAAATAGTAATTACTGTGAAATGTGACCCCAAACTAATTCCCAAAATCCCTAAGTGCATTTTAAAATAAAGGGAAGCAGAAAATATTTTTGGCAATTTTTAACAACTAGAATGACGATTCTCCAATTATCATACAGAGAGAATCGTGATTTCATTAAAGACAACAGAGGCTGACATTATGCAATAACTTTTATTGCTGCCCAAGATATGCAGCCTTTCAAAGTGTAACCATTACATTCCAATCAACATAACAATGTGCCATAGCAACCAAATATCTTCCTCTTAGAGATGCGAAAAAAATAGGACAACTTCTTCACGTTAGGTGTCGTTCTGAATTTACAGAGAGGATGAGTCTGAAAGAGAAAAGAAAATTGGTAGACAAAAAACATATTGACTGACATTTTTTTTTGTTTTTGTTTTTAAATGTATATCCACCAGGAAGTGGTGGGAGGGATAATGTCAGCCTCCGTTGTCTTTAATGAAATCAAGATTCTCTCTGTATGATAATTGGAGAATCGTCATTTCATTACAAGACCGGAGGCTACATTATGAAAGTTTAAAGCTTCGCAGTACTACATTGCTTACATGTTCTACAGGCTTAAGGTAGAATTTAACAAAAGTGGAAGCATTTGACCAGTCTGCTGCTTTAAGGATATCTGAAAGTGAGCCTCCAACCCCCCCCCCCCGCCCACCCCCAGAAAACCTTGCTGGCCATAGCTCCTCGTGAGGAATGTGCACCAAATTTCTATAGATCTATACCTGCTTCCAACATCACTGTTCTAACCCATCTAGAGATAGTAGCAGAAGAGACTGCCTTGTAGGGTTTAACAAAGGAAATCAGTAACTGGTTTTCATTTATAGGTCTAAAAACATTCATTTTTTCTAAATATATTTTCATGCAACTTACCACACAAAGTTTGGGACAGTCAAAAAAGAAAGGATAGAAAATATTTTCCGACATAGTTTTGGTTCTTTTCCATATTTTAAATAGTACCCCATCAGGAGAGTAAAACCTATTTGATATTTCTAACGCTTTAACATCAGATACTCGTCTAAAAGATATAAGGCAAAGTAGAGTAGCTAACTTAATAGAGAGTTGTTTTCTCGTAAGGGAAGAATTATCAGGCCAAGAAGAAAAAAGCTCAAAAACAAGATTTACGTTCCATAATGAATCATATTTGGCATTAGGTGGACGTTTGAGTCTTCTACCTTTCATCACTCTATGAATTAGGGGATCAGTACCGATAGAGAAGTCATTTAATAAGGAATGTCCTGCAGAAATAGCTGATCTATAACAATTAACCGTTCTATAGCAAAGTCCTGATTTAAAGAGGTCCGCTAAGAAGTTTGCTACATCAACTACAGGTGCATCCACGGGATCCATATTCCTTTCCAGGCACCAACTACACCACCTTTTCCAAGCCCCAGTTTATCTTCTCCTTGTTCCTGGAGCCCAAGATTCGTCCAAAAGGTCTTTAGCCTCTCCCGAAAGGCCTGAGTATCTTCTTGAACCCCTGAAATCTTCCAGGCAAGAAGGTTCATTTTTTCTTCTAAAAGAAGAGGATGTACCTCTCCCTCTGGGCCTTGAAGGAAGTCCAAACTCCCTTGGATAAATCGTGGAGATTCTATCGCTAACTCCATCACGCTTGGGAACCATACTTGAGAACTCCAAAAGGGAGTAATTAGAACAATGCAGCAACGCTCCATTCGAACTTTCAGGAGCACTCTCTGAATTAATGCGAAAGGAGGGAAGGCATAACAACCTGGTGAGTCCCATGGTTGTAGAAGAGCGTCCACTGCTATTGCTAGTGGATCTGGTCTCCAACTGAAGAAGCGATCTATTTGAAAGGTCAGTCTGCTGGCAAAGAGATCTATCTCGAAAGGACCCCAAAGATCCTGAAGACTCTGGAAAACTAAATGGTTCAGTTTCCAGTCGCTCGAGTCTTTTAGGAACCTCGAGGTCCAATCTGCTCTTGTGTTCAGCTGACCTGGGATAAATTCTGCTCTTAGAATTATTTTTTGGTTCCAGCAAAAATCTCAAATCTTTTGGGCCAGATCTGCTAGAAGTTTTGACCTGGCTCCCCCTAAACGATTGATGTAGGAAACAGCTGTAAAGTTGTCTAATTTGATAAGAACTAGACTGTTTTTTAGTATATGCTTGAAGCTCATAAGGGCGTTCAGGCTGGCCATCATTTCCAGACAATTTATATGTAAGGAGAGTTCCTCTTGGGACCATCTCCCTCCGGTTTCTAATTTCCCAAGTCTGGCACCCCAGCCTAGATTGCTCGCATCCGATTACAATGTGTGGTCCGGGGTGTTCCCGAATATTGCTTTTCCATTCCAACGGTCTAAGTTGTTGCGCCACCATAATAGATCCTCTCGAGCTTCCAGGGAAAGGGGAATAAGGTCTGAATACCAAAGGCCTTTTTTTAGTCCTGAGGATTTTAGTCTTTGTAATGCCCTGTAATGTAAGGGACCCGGTGAAATTGCCTGGATGGATGAAGATAAGAGACCTACTATCCTTGCAAGTTCTCTCATGCTGACTGAGTTCTTGGTTAGGACATGAGAAACTTCTTTCTTTATTTTTGATAATTTCTTCTGGGAAACTTGTAATTGAGTTAGAGGAGTATTCACCTGAAAACCTAGAAATTCTAAGTTTTGAGAAGGGGTCATAATGGATTTCTCCACATTGATGATGAAACCTAGACTCTAAGAGATCTACAGTCCATTTCATGTGAGTCAGTAATTCTTCTTTGCTTTGGGACATCAGTAAGATGTCGTCTAGGTAGATAATGAGGCGAACTCCTCTTCTCCTCAGGGAACAGACCACTGGTCTTAGTATCGTGGTGAAACACCAAGGAGCTGAGGATAGACCGAAGGGAAGGCAACACAATTGATAAGTTACATTTCTCCATACACATATCAGGAATTTTTGAGAGGATGAATTCATAGGGATGGTGAAATACGCGTCCTTGAGATCTAGTTTTATGAGCCAATCCTTCTCTTGGAGGATGTCTCTCAGAAGGTGTATCCCCTCCATTTTGAAGTGTCTGTCTACGAGAAAGGAGTTCAAATCTTTTAGATTTATAACAGGACGCCATCCTTTGTCTTTCTTTTTTACAAGGAAGATTGTGCTCACAAAGCCTGGACTGTCGTCCGAGACGATGACAATCGCTCCTTTGGATAACATTTGGGTTACCTCTGCGTCTACCAAGGATGATTTCTCCTGATCTAGGGTAAGTTCTCTTGGAAGTTTGATCTGATAAGGGATAGTGATGAAGTCTATTTTGAAACCTTTCACAGTCTCTAAGACCCAGGCATCGTTCGTAATGGTGGACCAGTTGTGACTGAAGAGGAGAAGTCTTCCCCCTACCTTTGGGAGGGAAGAAGTAGGGAGAGAAGGTCTTACCTGGTTGTCCTTGTGTCTGGAATCTTCCACGACTGTTACCGCCTCGTGCTCGAGTGCAGCGGCCTCTTTGGGGATAAAAGTTGTTGTTCCCCCGATAGAATCTCGAGTAGCCACGTTGGTTTTGATGGTAAGAGGACCTATTAAAACCTCGGCTGACAGCCGGTCCTCCCCTGTCAGCCCTTCCTAAAACTCTTCCTCCAAACATTCTTCTCATATTAGATTGAGCTTTGTTAAAAGCTGAAAAAGTTGACACGTAATTTCCAAGTGTTTTAATAAAAGCCTCTCTGAAGAGTAGGCCGTTAGGGTCTCCTTGAATATCTTTGTTAGCCAGATCTCCCAATTTTGGATTCATGCGCATTAGGATGGCTCTGCTCCTCTCTGAGGTGAGATTGGCATTAGCGTTACCCAGGAGGCAAATAGCACGTTGGCTCCATCCTCGAAGGAGTTCAGTATCTACGGGGGTACCATTCAAGGAGGATTCCTCGGCCAGATCTAGAAAGAGGGCCAAGGGTGTCGAAGTTTATCTTGGCACTGCTTAAGGCAGCATTCTAGCCCTTTACGTGGATCTCTCCCAGTTTTAAACAGAAAGGTTATTAGTTCAGGGTCTAGGTTTGGGGTTAAACCGGCCTTATTGTCCAGAAACGGTCTTGGACATTCGGAACGCATTAGATTTCGAGTATTTCTTTCCAGCGGTTTTCTAATCCAAGCCTTAATGAATTTGGCTACGTGATCTAAAGGCCACCAATCCGAACCTCTAGGATGGGTAATTTTAGAAGGGTTAAACATCTCTGAACCAGAAGGATCTTTAATGGTGTTAGAATTAGTAAACTGCCCCAAATCTTCATCAAGGTCATCCTCCAATTTTTCTTGTGGGTCAAAGATGTATTCATCGGTCTCATCAATCATGTCATTTGGGGAAAAGTAATCATCGTCATCTTCGATGAGGTCTATTGTGCTGTGAGGTGCACCAGATCTTATTGTGCCGCGAGGGACACCTGAGCTTTTTGCGCCATTAAGGTAGCTCGTTCTTTTTGTGCCACTCTGGACACCTAGATCATGTGTAGCGCAGAGGCTACCAATAGATAAGACCCTTTCGTTGTTAGTACGTAGAATACCATGAGGTTCAATATGTTTAGTCTTTTTTAAAGCCTTACCGCCTTTAGTGGGGAGGCTGTCCAATTCTTCATCCGAAGAAAGCATTGATGGATCTCCATGAGTATCCCTTTTCCTTTTGGTAAGTGCTGCTTCTACAGCTTCTTTCAGTGAGGACTTTAATTGCCTCTCAAAGAGGTTCATTAAGGACGATTGAGTAAGGGGCGTTTCATTGTTAGATTGGGAGTTCTCTTGAGACATAATGTAATTCAAAATATGATTGTATACATATATAATTGTCAAAAAAACTCTTATTTTTTCCCCTTTTCATTTTTCTTTCTTGTCAAGCCTGTGAAAGAAATGTTCCTTTCTTGATTTTAGAAGGGAAAATATCAAGGTATTGTAGTTATTAGGGCTTAAAGAGAGAGAGAGAGAGAGCAGGCAAAGATCTCAGTCAGTTTGATCTGGTAGCGTTGGAGTAAACAGCTGATCGCGGGACGTTCTTTGAGCGCTGTGCGTCTCAATGGAGACACACAGCGCGTGAGATAGACATGCCCTTATTTTCATTTAAATTTATGCCTTGCTGGTCACAAAAAAGCAATGAGGTTTTGTTTGTAAGGTGGGTCATAACCAGGGGAGCCGGAGAGAGACCCGGAAGTAATCTGATGCGCTTGTATTGAACGCACGTATGAAGGGGGAATATACTCTGTCGAGTACAAGATGGGAAGGTCTGAAAGTGGGGAAAGGCAAGTTGTAGGGGGCGAAAGGGATGTTTGCACCTTGTGGGTCTAATAATCAAGGGCTTTATGCCTAGTATCCTTCTTACAAATTGCGATCGGACTTCAAAGCCTCGATCTAATTGCTCATTACGGACGAGGGAAAGAGAGATCGGAGAGTTAGGAGCTCTGGCGCTAAATCTAAACTAATTGTTAGATATGAGAAAAGAGAGAGAAAAGGATCCCAACCGTAAATTGGAAGGGAGAGGAGTTTAGAAAGGTAGGAATAAGAAACTTACTATATCTTAGGTTAAAAGATATGCAACATCATTATAATAATATGTAAAGGGTCACATTTTGAATATTAAGGTGTATATATAATAAGTAAAGCAAGTAAAAAACAGTATAAATATGTTTAAAAATATCAAGGTCATGAGAGAAGAAGTTGTACTTAACGGTCCGTGGGCAGCAAATAAAAGAGGACGATATTTGGTTGCTATGGCACATTGTTATGTTGATTGGAATGTTTTATTTGTGATGTAATGGTTACACTTTGAAAGGCTGCATATCTTGGGCAGCAATAGAAGTTATTGCATAATGTAGCCTCCGGTCTTGTAATGAAATCAATAAGTCTCCAGATATTGGCACTTTATAGTTACAAATGAAAATGAAGTTCCTCGTCTTGGTTCAATCCATTAGGGGTCAGAGTTTGAAAGTTAAGGATGTGTCGCGATTCTTTTTGTCTTAGAATATTTTCTCTGTCTCCCCCTCTGGTTATCATCAGATCGTCTATATACCTCAGCCACATTACAGTTTTGTTCACATAGCGTTAATTTTCGTGGTTCCAGGCCAAGGTATTTTTCCACCACCCCATCGTTAGGCAGACATAACTGGGGATAAATTATAAGCCCATTGCTGTCCCAGATCTTTTTCATCTCTAACAGCATTCTGTTGTGATCCGAGAATTGGATGTTTCTTTCTTGTAAAAAAAAATTCGCAAGCTGTTAAGCCAATATAATTTCTTATGTTTGTATAAAGTGATATAACATCTATAGTCACCAATTTATATGTTTCTAACCAAGGGATTTCCTGTATGTGTCTCAAAAGGTCTCCTGTGTCCTTTAGGTACAATGTCAATCTTTTCACATATGGTAATAAATACACATCCAAATAGTCTGCCATATTCTCCAATAACGCCCCTTTCACAGATCTTGTCGACCTACCTGGCGGTCTTGTGGGATGCTTATGAATTTTTGGGAGAAAGTAAATTGTCGCTTTTCTTGGATGGTCCTTTCTGAGGTATTTTACCCCCTCTTCATCCAAAAGGTTGTTCATCATCCATGATGATAATTTCGCATCCAGTTCTTGTTTCCACTTCATCGTTGGATTTTCCTTAAGTTTCTCGTAATATTCCCTATTCCTCAGTTGTGAGTATGCCTCCCGCATATACGCTTCTTTCTCCAGGATGATGACATTGTCCCCCTTATCTGCCATTTGTATTTCGATGGTTTCATCTTATTTCAGGCTATGCAATGCCTCTCGTTCTCTGAAATTTAAGTTGTCTGTCCCTTTTTTTTAATGGTTCAATTGGTAAAGATCTTTTATTACCGACTCATGGAAGGTATCGATTTTGTTGCCCTGTGGCAATTGTGGATATAATTTGATCGAGTTTTCTTGCCACTGGTTCCTGCTCCTAATTGTGGGCAGTAAATGTCCAGTTCTTTTGTTTCACAATTGGGATCTTGATCTAGTTCCATTAGCACTACAACGTTGTCAGTCTTTTGCTGCCAGCTCCATGCTTGGTCCTGTGATCTTTTTACTATACTGTATCATCTTTGAATTTTCTGCTAACAGTTTAGCCAGTTTTAGTTTTCGAACGTATTTATACAAGTCCATACGCATTTGGGCCAAGTCAATGTTATTGGTTGGACAGAAGTTTAGGCCACGTTTTAATAATTTAATTTCCATCTCCGTTAATGTTTTTCTTGAGAGGTTAATCACTTCCAGTTCTTGTGATGGATTTTCAATGAGTTCCATTTTTACCTCATGCTTCTTGTCATTGTTCCCACTCTTTTTGGATTTGTTGTTCCGCTTGCCTCTTCTTGTGGGTTTGTTCTTGTATACCCTCGTCCTCTGCCGCGATTTGTTCCTGATTGGGTCCCCATATTCTTCTCCCAATTTTTCTGTTGGAGAGCCAATCTCATTTCTCTTAAAAAATAAAAATTAAAAAAAAAGTGCATCTCGGTCACCCTTCACTTTGCTCTGCTTCCCCTGCATCAGTGGAGGTCGGTGATGAATTATTTATTTATATATATATATATATATATCTATATCCGTACAACAAACCTCCGTTCAGGGAGTCCCCAACCCTTCAGGGAAGCCTCTCAAACAGCGGACACGGAGAGGCCCGCCAAATCACTGCATGTGAACAAACAGAGGCCCATTACCGGGGTCAGGAATCCTTTAATCAAGGAAAAAACAGCACTCTTGCTTCCAATAACCCCTACATGTTTCAGCGCTTCTGCCTTGGTCACGGGAAAGAAGCAATATGCAAAGTGCGTACGTGCATGTAGTTTTAAAGGTCTTGATCACATGACTGTTCAGCATATATCTCCCACAATGCATCGGAAATATCAGGTAAGTTCTAGTATTTTTCGAAAGTTCTCTTTTCCATAGCACAGATAACATAATGAATGCTTCTCTTTCCAATGCATATTTGTGGTAATCAAATCCAGATGGAACACAGTCACGGAAAAATAAAGTTACCAGCGAAATGCTGAGATGACATGACCTCCCTGTTCAAAGTCCTGGTCCCGGAACGATCGGTGTAGGAGCTTATCCTCACCAAATCCCTTCCATCGCCGCTGCTTCATTTTACGCTCCATTAGCATAACCCCGGTGGGAGAAACAGCAGTGCGTGGGTCATACTCCTGATTTGAATCCGTACAACAAACCTCCGTTCAGGGAGTCCCCAACCCTTCAGGGAAGCCTCTCAAACAGCGGATATATATTCAATCCCAAACTGCCGAAGGCAGAGCTCCACAATTCGTCCCAGTTAAAAAATATCTGTCCCGCTCCAATCCAAAACACTCTTTCCCACTCCATTCTGCCTCCATTCCCCCCCCCCCCCCGTCCAACCAAAACAGTCTGCCCCCCCCCCTCCAGTCCAATACGGCCTGCCCTGCTCCAATCCAAAATGGTGTACTGACTCTATGACAAAGTTAGTAGGTCAGACTTACTTAAAATGACATCGACTTTATATTGCTACTTTGCATTAACAAAAAAAAAACCCTCAGAAATTCACTAAAAAAACTGCTTATGACCGCCCATATTGCAATACTCATTACATGTTCTGTGACATCATTGATAACATCGGTGACAACTGAAGTGACTTCAGTGATGACAACATTGTGCTTGCCGCAGGCGCGTTATTGTTACTTCAATAAACTATAAAAGGTTGCTGCCTGGATCTCCAAGAGCACATAAGTGTAGTTCACAAGAGAAGAATTAAGGTAGGAGAGCAAAGATAGCTGAAGATTAGCAGGGCATGAGGTCAGCAGTCGGCCCAGCACTGACAAGTCCCAAAGAAACCCATCACAAGAAGTAATCGCAGCATGAGAGCGTGAAAGGACTGGAGACTAAAGAGCATAGTGTCTGCTGTCCGCATCAAACAGCAGACGTATGGCGCAATGCCTGGGGATCTCGGAGAGCATAGAAAATGAAACTCCTTTGAAGGGAGTTATACTGCGAGAAAAAATACAGGCCTAATGATTGAGAGCCAGGGATCAGCTGCCACATTGCCTCAGCATCCGTGCAAAGTGTTATCATGGATCTCAAACGGGACATGAAAGGGCAAGAGTCTGGAATTAATAGACTGATGGTCTGTCATTGCATGCACCTTGGGCATCTAAATGATTCCAGAACTTACACGTTGCTGTGAGGAGAGCAAAGAAGAGCTGAAGACCATGAAGAGTACATAGGCAGCCGTGATAAATCAGCGTGAGCAATCATTAGTGCAGCTAGGAAGACTTAGAGGAGGGCAGAGAGCAAAGAATGCAGGAAGGCAATTCTACTGTGAGAGAAAAGGCAGAGTTGAAAACTAAATAAAGTCTATGGCCTATTGTCAGAGGTGAACAAGATTGGCAGAATGGGTTTTATTTATTTATTTATAAGGTTTTTCTATAGTGCGAATATGATCCATCAGGGTATCGGAGTTCTTTACATTATGGGGCGAACAAGATATTTAGGAGACAAAAGAAAACAGTCCACCAGTACGAAAAAGGTGCAAAACAAAGAGTTCAAGAGGTTGAAAACGTTTGACCTCCATATGAAGTCGGTAATAAAATGGTCATGGTCAGCAAATGAGTCCTAGTCATCGATAAGTTTGTGAAAGCAACAGGTGTGATTTTAGGGCAAAAATGTGTTAATCAGTAGTATTTTCACTTCTGTTTTTTAAGGAAGCGGTAGACGGAATCAAATGCATTTCTGGAGGCAGTGAATTCCACAGTTTTGGGGCGATACCCGAGAAGGCCCTGTTACATGTGTTTTTCCTTTAAAAAAAAAAAAAAATCTGTGGTTTCAGCAGCAGGGAGCTGCTACTGCGCGATGTTCTGATTCCACCCAATAGTTCTAGTTTTTGTGCCAAATACATAGGGGTATTGAAATGTAAGGCTTTATGCATCATACACAATTTTTAGTTGAATTCTTTCCTCATAAGGGAGCCAATTCAATAATTTCAGGCCTGGGGAGATGTGCTTGTTTCTTTTTGTTCCAGTGATGAGTCTGGTAGCAGAGTTAAGGGAGTCCCTGAGAGGGGCCAGCTTATAACTAGGAAAGCCCGCAAGTGTAACATTTCTGTAGTCCAGTTTAGGCAATACGAGATCTTGGACCGCAGATTTAAAGTCGTCCTGGGGAAGGAAGGGTTTTAGTTTCCTTTGCTCATCTGATAATTCGCTCCTTTGGCAGCGCTGATTTGATTCTGCATGTCCCGCTATTTGTGTATGGTAATTCCCAAGGATCTCGCAGAGTCTACCATGTGAGGAGAGCAGTTGAAGGCTGTTAGATGCTTCATCCATAGGCCGATCTTGAGTTTGTGGTTTGGGGGGGCTGGGGGTGGAGGAGTAGGGGTAGGGTAATGAGGAAGAATTTCATTTTGGCGGCATTCAGTTTGCGGTGATTGCAGTAAGCCAGTTTTGAGTATTTTGTAGAATATTATTGAGGGACATGAAGTAATCTTGGGAGGTGATTTTTCAGATACAGTTGAGTGTCATCTGCATACATGTGATAAAGTATGTTAGAAGATGTCAAGGCGTCTGCTAGCGGTTCCAAGAATAGGTTGAAGGGAATGGGTGAGAGCAGATCCTTGTGCGACCCCAGTGGTGACCGCAGTGGGCTTGGACAGGAATTGATTGGACTTGACTCTTTGGATTATGTTGTGGAGGAATGAGGTAATCCAGTGAAGGACAGACCCTGATAGACCCATCCTCCGTTAAAATAGTTTTAGTAGGCTGTCGTGTTTGACAGTGTTGAACACAGACGAGAAGTCAAGTAGGATAAGGAGACCCGATTCATTCTGGTACAGCATTTTTAAAACTTCATTCACTATGTGAGTGATGCGGATTCTGTGTTCTAACCTTGACGAAAGCCGAATTGGCATTCAAGTTGGAAATTATCAGTGTGGTTGCAGAGTTGGATATGGACACATTTTTCAGATGTTTCACTATAGTGGGAATGTTGGAGATTCTATGTCAGGACCGGAGGCTGCGGATTATGCTATCTCTCTTCGCTTTATTACTTATAACAAACACACAGCAGCCAGAGAGATTTGCAAATATCAGTGTAAAAAAAACCCATAAAAACTACAACTCCCTACAACCAGGGATATACAGAGTAAATTAGTCCATCAACTATTTCCACAACATCATGTAAACTCCTCTGTCAGCTCTCTCTCCTCCTCTTTCTTCGCTGCTGCGCAGCCAGTTAAGTGCTCGTGGTTTTTTTATTGATTTAGAGTGTTGTAAATGCTACATTGGATAGTTTAAATATTGCTTTGCTTTTCTATTGCGGATATTGGTACTTCTTTGCTCTTGAACTTTCTTACAGAGCCCCTACCGGCCGCGGGAACGTTTTCGCTCCTTACGCGGCCGGCACCCCTGCTGTTGCGGCTTGTTCGCATGCCGCTAGGGGCGCTCGACCGCCTTGTGACTCTTGCGTCGCGTCTCCTCAGAAGAGGAGCGCGCCGCGAGTCAAACGGTCGGAAGAGCCTGCACCGGCTGCCTCTCCACTAACGTCCGCATCGCGGACCGTACTTTCCCCTGCAAAATTTAAACGCCCCGTGGGGTCTGTCTTGCGGTTCGAACCGTGTGTACGCGCTGGTATACATACAGCGTTGTAGGCACTCTTCAAAACACCACGCATCTCGCGGGCAGTGTCGAAATAACTTTGGGCATATCAATCCAATTCTTTGGCATAATAATAATTGTTTTCAACGCGTTTGGAAGGCAGCTGCCCTGTCAGGTGAATCCTGAGGGCGTATGCGCGTTGAGGGCCTGGTGCAGCCCTTTTGTAGCCCTCTGGGCTATCCTAATTGCGGCCTCAGGCATGATCATAATTATATCCCCTGCTGATTGTGTGACACTTCTGTCCTCCTTGTCCTTCCCTAGAAGTACTTACCTTTGCCAGAGAAATGGCCAGTCAGTCTG
The DNA here is from genome assembly GCF_964204655.1 of Triturus cristatus. Classification (NCBI taxonomy): domain Eukaryota; kingdom Metazoa; phylum Chordata; class Amphibia; order Caudata; family Salamandridae; genus Triturus; species Triturus cristatus. The sequence goes on along the minus strand of NC_140591.1, from coordinate 78,129,327 downwards.
AATACTATGAGGAGGAAGTTCAGGAATACTTACCTTTTAGCGATGATTTCTTCGAAGCAGTTGATGACTCAATATATCGTGTAGTTAATGAGGTAGTGGGCCCGATGGAGCAACGTCTCTCGGATAGAATAGTGCAGGAATGCAACCGATTGGCTGCGGCTCGCGGCAGCGCGGCGCCTGCCCCAGGTGATCTTACTGAAGGGGCTCTTCCCCCCCCCCCCCCCCCCCCCCCCCAAAAAAGTGTCCCGACGGTGTGGATGCAGACGCCTTTGCGCGCCTCAAGATGGCGTTTTTAGCGAAGACGGCCCCATGTGCTCCCCTCCCAGCGGGTGATCAACCTCATGATATGCCAGATCCCCCATCCCCGGCGACTGATAATGATACCCAAGGGGATACTGATGATGAAGCTGGTTCTTCCCGTCCTTGGCGCCCGACCCCGGCGACCTCTTCGGCGGCACCGGGGGAGGATGCTGATATGCTGAATCCGAATGATATAATACACCCCCGGTCTTCAGCTTGGGTCCCAGGGGATAAGGTAGTTAGATTCCTTGCCAACCGTCTGCGTAAGCCTCTGGAGAAGGAAGCGCGGAGTTGTTTGAGGGCGGAATGCCCGCGTCCCTCCTTGCCGGACAAAATCGCGCTTACACCGGAACTGGACTCCAAAATGGCCACCTTCTTGGCGAAATTAAAAAAGATCCCCAAAAAGGCATTGATCGGTCTTGGTGGTCCTGTCAAGATAAACTCCTCGACGCCGTCGGTCCAATGGCAAAAATCTTAGACATGGCGGAGGAGGCTAAGGTGACTGGTTCAGCGATTTCTCCTGAGGTGTTATCTAATTGGGCCCAACGGGCCATCATTTTTATGGGAAACGCAAATTGCGCTCTTTGAACGGAGCGTCGCCGCTCCTTGTTGATTAAATTGGATCCCAAACTTGGAGATTTAGCTTCTTCTGAGCCCGGAGCAGTTGCTCAGGGGAGCCTCTTTGGCGAGCCCTTTGTGAAGGAATTGGGGAAGTTTGTGTCTACCTTTACCTCCTTGGACAAGGCCCAGTCCGGTATTAAGAGACTGTTTACCCAGCGGGTTTTCCGCGGGGCCGGTCGAGGCAGGGCACGCTCGTCCGGCCGTGGGTTCCAGCAAAACCCTCCAAGGGGACAAGGCTCTGGTCGTGGTCAATACAATTCCACCGCAAACTACACCAACTTCTATCCAACGCGAGGACCGCGTTTCAGAGGCCGTGGAGGCTACAAGTCCAATTCTGGAGGCGGGAGTTCTGACGGTAAGTGTCCTTCCCGCGTGTCACATAAGGTTAGGGGGGCGACTGGCACGCTTCAGAGAGGCTTGGGCAGCGTTAACGTCTGATGCATGGGTCTTTCAGACAATTCAGGGCTTTCATGTAGAATTTCTGGACCACCCTCGCCAGGTAACGCGGCCAAGTCCACTACAATTCAGCCTTCAGGACGCACGGTTATCGACGAAGAGGTTGCCGACTTGCTTCGCAAAGGCGCCATTTGTCGCACAACTTTGCATCCTCACGGTTTCCTCAGCAATATTTTCCTCGTGGACAAGACCGATGGAGGTCGTCGTCCGGTAATCAATCTCAAAGAATTCAACACGTGGTTAGTGTATCGCCATTTCAAAATGGAGGGAATTCATCTCTTGCATGATCTCCTGCGCCCTTCCGATTGGATGGCGCGTTTTGGACTTAAAAGACGCCTACCTCGTGATTCCTGTGCATCCGCCCCACAGACGATTCCTACAGTTTCGTTGGGGGGGTCTGGTATACGAATTCACGGCCCTTCCGTTCGGGCTTTCCTTGGCACCGTGGTGTTTCACCAAAGTGCTTCATCCCGCGGTAGAGTTTCTCCGGGCGCGGGGTATACGCATGATCGTCTATCTGGACGACCTTCTTCTGATGGCTCAGTCTCCTCAACTCTTGTTGGTGCAACTCCAGCAAACCGTTTCTCTTCTGCAGAGCCTAGGGTTCGTTATCAACACAGCGAAATCAATACTTCAACCTTCGCAGTCAGTCACCTTCCTGGGCTTTATGGTAGACTCCGTTCAGGCGATGCTGAGTCTTCCCTCTCGGAAGATGGCAAAAATTTGGCACGAATTGCGCCAGACGGTGTCCAAGCCCTCCATTTCTCTCCGTCAACTGGCCAGAATTGTAGGCCTCCTGTCGTCCTCGATCCAGGCGATTTTTCCGCGTCCGTTACACTATCGAGCATTGCAGCGTCTAAAGGCCTACCACCTCAGACGGGGTCGGTCGTACGATTACGTGGTGCCACTTTCGGCTGAAGCCAAAGAGGAAGTTCTTTGGTGGCTCACTCATATGGAGGCATGGAACGGTCGGGCGATATTTGGATCCGTTCCAGACTTGGTCATCGAGTCCGACGCCAGCAAACTGGGTTGGGGTGCTCAATGCAGGGATTTTTCCACCGGAGGTGTTTGGTCAGCGACGAGCGAGTTTTTCACATCAATTGCTTGGAACTGCTAGCCGGTTCTTTCGCAGTGCGCTGTTGGACCAAGGACAGGATGCAGTCTTGTGTCCTTCTAAAGATGGACAGCATCTCCGCGGTCCGTTACCTCAATCGGTTGGGAGGGCCCCGTTCTCGGGCGTTGGCCAACCTAGCGAAGGACTTTTGGGGCTACTGCCTAGACCATCATATATCGGTGACGGCGGAGTATCTCCCGGGCCAGCACAATCAGGTAGCGGACTGGCATTCTCGTCATCTCTACGACTCCAGCTTATGGAAGCTGGACCTTCAGGTCTTCCAATGGTTGAACACTCTCTGGGGACCTTTTTCAGCGGACCTTTTTGCCTCCCGTTTGGACAATCAAGTGCCCAGATTCTTCAGTTGGAGGCCAGATCCGATGGCTCTGGCCACGGATTCCTTTCTCCAAGACTGGAGGGCGGAACACGGATATGCGTTCCCGCCGTTATCAATGATATGATAATGAGGACAACAGCCCAGATCCGACGACAATACGCAGAGGTGACCCTGATAACTCAAGTTTGGTTTCCAGTTCTTCTGGAACTTTCCTGGGATTCTCCAATCCTACTTTCCCCCCCCCCCTCCCCCCCCCCCCCCTATATCCTCAACTTCTTCGGAACCCAGAAGGGAACCTTCATCCCCTGATCACTCAGAAGACTCTCAGACTCATGGCGTGGCGTCTTTCAGGCGACGATGGTCGCTGCCGGGACTTTCGGGACAGGCTGAGGCCCTCCTGTCAAAGGCATGGGCAGACAGCACCACGAAACGTTATAGATCCGCGTGGTCACGATGGGTTCGTTGGTGTCTTCGACGGGATCTGGATCCCGTGGTCGCAGGAATCGTTCCCCTCTTGAATTTTTTCGCCGATTTGGCGTCGGACGGTTTGGCATATCGCTCCATTAATGCTATCAGGTCGGCGATCTCTGCCGGTCACGAGCCTCTAGACGAAGCGCCTATTGGGGAACACCCGATGGTCTGCAGACTTTTACGGGGCGTGTGCTTATCGTTACCCCCAGAACCTCGTTATTCCGTTCTTTGGGACGTCAACAGAGTCTTGAATCTGTTTCTTTCCTGGCAGTCTAATCGATACCTTTCTCTGAAAGAATTGTCTTCCAAGCTTGCTATGCTTCTATGCTTGATCTCCTGCAGACGAGTTTCCGATGTTCGCGCATTAGACGTCTCGGCGTGTGTTTTCTCCCCGGAAGGGGTTGTTTTTACGATTGGACGCAGGACCAAGTCGCATTCACGAACGATAACGTACCCGGCTTTCCGGGACTCCCCCAAACTATGTGTGGTAGATTGTTTAAAGACATATGAGGATTTAACGCAGGACCTCCGCCCGCCGGGCGAACGGCAACTCTTGATAGCTCTCAAGAAACCACACAAAGCAGTCTCTTCTCCCACCATTGCCAGGTGGGTGCGATGGGTTATGTAAGAGGCTGGCATTGACACAAAACTATTTGGTGCCCATTCTGCCAGAGGTGCTATGGCCTCGAAGGCTTTCGCGCTGGGTGCGCGTTTGGAGGATTTAATGCGAGCAGCGGACTGGTCGTCCGACTCCACCTTCAAGAGGTTTTATTTTAAGCCGGTTCTTAATGTGGCACAGTTAGTGGTAAGTAAGCTTTGAACTAGCATAATCCGAAGCCTCCGGTCCGGACATAGAATAGGAATTTGCCTAGTAACATGACGGTAAGTTCCAATTCTATTAAGGATACGGAGGCGAGGATTATCCCGGCCGGGGCACCTTTGGTGCGAACCCCCCTCCGCCCCCCACCCCCATATGGCAGTAAGTACATATTTTTTTCTCGACCTTGGTTGGCGGGACATGCTTGCTTTGTTTGATGTTGTTTCTACTGTGGCGATTGCATAATATGCTCGGTATGGTTCACACAGTTCTCACCTCCCTGCTTGGTTTCTTTTAGGTAATGATGGATCCAAGCAAGACCAATAAGGAAATGGCGTGACTTGCACGAAGAAAGAGGAGGAGAGAGAGCTGACAGAGGACTTTACATGATGTCGTGGAAATAGTTGATGGACTAATTTACTCTGTATATCCCTGGTTGTAGGAAGTTGTAGTTTTTATGTTTTTTTTTTTTTTACACTGATATTTGCGAATCTCTCTGGCTGCTGTGTGTTTGTTATAAGTAATAAAGCGAAGAGAGAGAGCATAATCCTCGCCTCCGTGTCCTTCATAGAATTGGAACTTACCGTCATGTTACTAGGCAAATTCCGATTGTGCTTTAGTTATTGAAGTCTGAACAATCAGCCGTTCGTTTTTTCAAAATGGGGGTACCTGTCCTACTTTTAGGCAGTCCGGGTAGGTGCCTTAGCAGAGTGAGGCGTTTACGATCTTGCTCCATACAGGGAGAATAGAGGATTTGACCTCCCTGAAGACATTTGGTGGTAAAGGGTCGATGAAGTGATGATGGTTTCAATGCTTTAAGCATGTTGTGAATGTCATTTTCGTTGAGGGGTGTGAATGTTTGTCAGGCGGCATTATTTTGGGAAGAATGCCCAGGGTGATCAACAGGATCAGCTGGCAGTACGGGAGGCTGACTGATGTGTGATCTAGCCAGCAGCTCTTCCTTGCTCACTGCTTGGGGAGCTCAAAGTGCATGTCATTAAACTAATTACAATGCAGTAAATAGCAAAACAGGGCCTGAGTTGCACAGCCGTCCACACTTGTAAATTTACAAGCCCAAATGGCTAGATATTTGACTGCTAAGCTGTAAAAAAAAAAAAAAAAATTACATAGCAATCATAAATCTATTTACTCCCACATATTTATTTTGAAAGTTTTATAGAGCGCGAACAAGACCCTTGCGGGTATCAGAGCGCTTAACAGTAAGTAGAATTTTTATACATAAATAAAAGGCAAATTGTAACATCTATACAAAAACATGTTGCACGAGCAAAGTGATCAGGTACATCGGGACGCTATCCCCTTGCGTCAGAAACAGGAAGATGGAATGTCCAAATTGCTTAGATGGTCCCTTGTCCTAGTCCGGGCAATGGCAACGCTATAGAAGAACACCAACAAATCTTTGTCCGTACTCGGGTGAATTTGGCCATGAGAATTGATTTTACTTCCTTTTTGAAGGAGACAATAGAGGGGTTAAGTCTGGTTTTGGGTGGTAAAGCATTCCAAATTCTTGGTGCCATCCCTGAGAAGGTACGGTTTGTTTTTTTCTTGTTGAATCTCTGTGGTTTTAGTAATATGTTTTCCGCACTTCTGGAAGATCTGAGCCCACCAGAGATCGTCCGCTTCTGTGTTAGATATCTGGGTGCTTTGTGGTGCATGGCTTTATGCGTCATACACGCTATCTTCAAATAAATTCTGGCTTCCAGGGGTAGCCAATTCAGGGATTTGAGGTCCGGTGAGATGTGTACATTTCTTTTAGAACCAGTAATGAGTCTCGCTGCGGCATTGATTGAGGCTCTTAGTGGTGCCGTGGTTGCCTTGGGTAGGCCGCAGAGAGAGACGCTTCCGTACTCCACTCTGGGGATAACAAGTGCTTCTACTGCTTGCTTAAAGTCCTTGATTGGCAGGAAGAGTTTCAACTTCCTCCGTGTATTTATCTGGTAGTTAGCTCCCTTTGTAGCGTTGCTAATGTGTTTTTGCATATTGAGGTTACTGTCAAGAGTTATTCCCAGAGATTTCGCTGAGTCAACGATGTTTGTTTGGACGTTGAGTGCCGTAAGGTGTTTTATCCAATCTTGCATTACAGGGACTTGGGCGGGTGGAGCTATAAGCAGGAATTCGGTTTTTAGGGCATTTAATTTGAGATGGTTTTTTGCCAGCCATATCTGGGTATTCCCAAGCGTTGTGTTGAGCAGTTTGATATCGTCTAAGGTGTGGATCTTGAGGTATAATTGAGTGTAGTCAGCGTACATGTGATATTGCACGTTAGAAGCTTGAAGAATTTCGGTGAGGGGTTCCATGAAGGGGTTAAACAAAGTTGGGGATGAAGAAGACCCTTGCGGTACTCCTAATGTTGCTGGGACGGGTTTAGACATGGTATTGTTGACCCTGAATTGTTGTGTTCGATTATGGAGAAATTAGGTAAAGCAGTTTAACATTGAACCTGATAAACCCATTCTGTGCTTCAGAAGATCCAACAGGTTCTCGTGTTTGACCGTATCAAAAGCTGAGGATAGGTCTAGCAGGATGAGTAGGCATGATCCATTCTGATTCAGGATTTGTAGCGCGTCATCAATTATGTGTGTCATGGCTGATTCAGTACTGTGACCTGCTCGGAAGCCTGATAGGTATTTATTAAGCAGGTCAAAGTGGTCGATATGCCTTGTCAGTTGGAGGAGTACACATTTTTCGAGGAGTTTGGCCAATGTAGGGATGTTGGAAATAGGACGATAATTGTTTAGGTCTGTAGAGTTGGCCTTGGGTTTCTTTAGAATGGGTGAGACCTGACCCACTTTGAGGGTGTCCGGAATGCAACCTTGTTGAAGTGAACTGTTTATGATCTTAGTCCAGAGAGGCAGAAGTAGTGGGGGTAAGGTTTTTAACAGCGTTAGCGGGTAGGGGATCGGAGAAGTGATTGGCAGGGTTCATGGCACCAAGTATTTTACCTATGGCTTCTTCGGAGTATGACGAAAAGGATGACCAGTTGGCATCGTTTTTTAGGTTAGGCTGTGATGGGAAATGGTAAGGTGCAATTAGCCTTTCTGGGAGGGTCTTCGTGTGCGGTTCCGTGTGTAAGATTAGATCATTAAGGAGGTCAGTCTTGATATTATCTGTCTTCAGAGTGAAGAAGGCGGAGAATTCTTCACAATTGGGTCGCCGGCAATCTATGTGTTGTGGACGTTGAGGTGTGTCCTTGTATTGGGTTTTGATTAGTTCAAAGAGTTTTTTGGGACGATTTCTTGCCTGGTCTAGTTGGTGGCTGAAGAATTCTGCTTTAGTTCGCTTGATCTTTCTGAAATAAGCGTTTCTCTTTTTCCTTAGTGTATTTAGGTGATTGGCTGAAGGAGTTGACCTCCCAGTGCTTTCCGAAGCTCGGAGAGAGCGTCTGTCTCCGTTGAGCATTCCATTGTACCAAGTCTTGGAGTCCTTTATGGAGGCTCTCTTTAGTTGCATGGGGGCTACCTCATTTATTATCCTGGTCATGGAATTAAGGTAGTGATTGGTAAGGTCATGGACTTCTGAAGATCCCATGGGGGGCAGAAGTAGGTTGTAACTGGACGATGGAAAAGTATTAGGGTTGATTTTTTTGATGTCCCTTTTCCAAACTTTAGGTCTTGTGGATTGCACTGAGTTGAGTTTCACTATTTCCTTGAAAAGAAGGTAATGATATGATGGTCTGACCAGTCACAAGGTTGGATCGAGTCTAGCTGAATGCAATCTCTTTTAGAGATTATTATATCCAGTATTGAGCCTTTGTCATGTGTGGGGCTGTTGCAGATTTGGGTGAGGTCTAGGTCTTCTAGGAAAGTTTTGAGGCTATTGACCACTGCATCACTGCAGTCGTTCCAATGGAGATTGAAGTCGCCAAGGAATATTTGGGTATATTGGCGAGGTTTCGGTAAGCAGTATCAGGTCCAGTTCCTGTGTGAGAATGAGGTCAGCTATATCCGCTGCGTGTCTAGCGGCCGATCTACAATTTAAGAGTATGCATTTGAGGCGGGGCATAATGAGGGATGATGTAGGTTCTTGAATGAGGGGGACTCTTTTTAGGTTGTTGTCAATGATGCCTCTAATGTTATGTTTGATGGTCCTGTGTAGGTTGGGGGGGGATAGTTGGGATGGTCATAGAAGAGGGCGTGATAGGGTTCGTGAGGGCGGGTACATATGAGTGAAGTAGAGATAGTAGATCCCTCTCTGAAAGCGAATTGTTGCTTCGTCGAGGGCGGGTAGAATTATTAATGGAGGGAACTGATTTCCAGCTAGGTAAGATTGGAATTGAGGTATTTGTTAGATGCATCAGGAGCCCGCTAACTTTGGGCTGTCTTGTAGCTCTAGAGAACCATGGTTGTTTCGATATCAACTCATTAAATGCTTGGATTTCTTCTTTGATTTGATGTAGTGCGATCATGATCTCATCAAGTCGGGGGTCTGGAGTGTTTAAGAGTAGGGTTGTAGGCTGTGATGTAGATATGGCTGGGTGCGTTGTGGTTTGGTCGGGTTCGTGGTCTAGTGCAGAAATGGGTGGGGTGGGTGGAGGTGTAGCGGGTGCGAATGGATGATTAGGGGATGTGGAAGGTTGAACTGTTGGCGTGGATGGCTGGGATGAGGGTGTAGGAGGTGTACTTTGGGCCAGAAGGGGCTCAGGTGGTGGTGTGTCATCAGTGTGGTGATGGAGAGTCTTATTATGTTCTGACAATTGAACTGGGTGTGGTAGGCTGGACTGCGGGCTATATGTGCAGGGAGTCTCAGTGGGAAGTGGAGATGGAGTGTTAGGTATGGAGGGGAGGGTGTTGACAATTGGGGAAGCTGTGCTCGAGAAGAAGGGGGATTGGTTATCTGTTGGTGGTGCGTATGCTACCGCGGTAGCGCTGGGTTGGAGTATTGAGAGCGGGTCAGGCGATATGGATGTTGCCTTTGAATCCAATGTGCCTAACGGTCGGTGTAATAACGGAGCAAGGTTGGGGGGAATGTTTGATAGGATGATGTGCTGCGTGTTGTAGTCAGGGGTTGTCTGGGTGTAAGTAGCGTCTAATTCTGATGGAGGTAGTGGTGGGGCTGGTGATGGGGCAGGGCTGTCAATGGGGAGAGATGCTGGGGTAACTTGTGTGGTGGTGGTGGGGATGGCCTGGGTGACAATTTGGGATTTCGAGGCTTGGGGCCATATGTAGGTAGCTAAATACCGGTCGGTAACGGCCGAAAATCGGTAAATATCCCATTACCGACTGGTATTTAGGCAAATGAGATGTAGGAGTCCAAAATGAAGGTTTCGGTAATTATGAATCGGTAAATACCGATTCATCTTTACCGAATTCTAAATTACCGATTCATATTTACCGATTCGGTAAATATGAAGTGGTAAAACGAGAAAGGAGATGTAGGTAAATTCGGTATTACCGAATTCCATGAAATTCGGTATTTAAGAGTCGGTAATTAACACTGAGTGAAAGCAGGTGGTAATCAGCCACAGTGCATATAAGCAATCCCAAAATGCAACAGCGTGAACACCATGGCGGCTCTGTATGTGATTGCAAGGCGCCTAAGTCTACAGGCAGCAGGTCTGAGGATTTGGAGACGGGAGGAACGCATTTACAGACAGCGCATCACACTCTTTCAACAGACTGAGATACATGAAAGGTACAGGCTACACCCCTAAACCATCATGGACCTGATAAGGGACCTGCACCCACTCCTGGACCATCCAACAACAAGGGCGCATGCCATACCACCACATGTGCAGGTGCTCTGTAGCCTACATCTACTCGCACTTGGCAGTTACCAGGGGGTGATAGCTGCGGTAGGCGGGGTATCCCAGAGTTGCCTGTCCCGTTTCTTCAGGAAGTTCCTGGATGCCATGATGCAGAGAATGCAACACTACATTCGCTTCCCAAACACCCAGGCTGAACTGCTGAAAACAAAGACAGACTTTTACCAGATGGCACAGTTCCCGCATATCATAGGCTGTATTGATGGCACACACATTCCAATCTGCCCACCAGCAGCCACTGAGCACATCTACAGGAACAGAAAGTCCACCCACTCCATAAATGTGCAGGTAATCTGCGATGCAGGCAACATAATCACTGATATTGTAGCTAAGTTTCCTGGGAGCACCCACGACTCCTACATCTTCCAGAACAGTGGGATCTACACACGCCTGGTTGCCGGAGAATTTGGAGAAGGATACCTGCTAGGTAAATCACTGTGACACTCCCTAATACTTACCGCATATGAATGTGTATTGAGGCATGTGACTAATGGTACTCTCTTACTCACTCACCTAGGCGACAGTGCATAGGCCGTCCGGTCATTCCTCCTCACTCCCTACTTACACCCATCAACCCTGAGTGAGAGACAATAAAATGTGGCACACAAATCAACACGCAACGTGGTGGAGCGCACGTTTGGACTATTGAAAAGCAGGTTCCGCTGCCTCCACAAGAGCGGAGGCGCACGCCAGTACACACCCATCATCTGCTGCAAGATCATTGCCACTCGTGCAATGCTGCACAACCTTGCCACAAAGACCGGTACAGAGGTGGAAATAACAGATTTTGAGGACAATGATGATGAGTTTGCACAGCCAGAGCCCAACGCAGCAGGAGTGGCAGCAGCAACAGATGGGAGAGTGAGACGGGCAGAGATCACATGCAACTACTTCTAAGTAAGTAAGGGGACACAGCCAGTAGTTGGATGCTATGACGTAGTTTTAATTATCCAGCACTACGCCACTAAACAACGGCAAAACTGGCCTAACAAATTGGTGACATCCCTAGTTGGAAGTCAAGGGTTCCTTCACCCAATTGTGTGCTGCATCAGCGCCCATGCACTACAGTGCGGGATGCCAGTGATTGAGTGTCCTCACTGGCTGTGGGACCAGTGGCAGCCCCATGCAGTCTGACACTCCTCCGTGTGTCTGTGACGGGGGGGGTAATGCTGCTCCTACTGGTGGTGTCCTCGCTGCATCCACAGCACCAGTGTTGGCAGAGTGGCTTGTAAGCAGCACCTCAAGTGCACTGGTCACCCTCACCAGCCCCCTGGAAACATCATTGCTGCAGTGCGCAAGGCCCTCCTGCATTGCCACGGAGCGCCTGCAGAGCAGAGAAGTGGCAGTTGCTAGGCGGTTCACTGCCCTTGTGTGGCGATCAATTTTCTGCCTCTCCCTTCGCCGTGTTGCTCTGTCCTCATCGAATTTTGTGCACAGCAGCATGACGGACTGGGACATGTCCCGCATGCCCGCAGCCATCTCCCTCATGCCCTCAGCCATTGAGCTTATGCCCCTGTCAATGTTGCCCATTGTGTCATTGAGGCCCTTCATTTGGCGCTGGACTGACTGGATTGCCTTGCCTTGTAGGCTCTGCACCTTCACCATGGTGGCCTCCAGCCCTAAGAATACACCATGGCTCTCACCCTGTGGAGGTGGACTGCGCACCATAACCCTGCGGCGGCGTCTGGCACCTGTGTGTGCTCCCTCAGAGGCGGAGGGCAAACCGGCATTGCTACCATCCAGTGGCACAGTGGATGTTTCCTCCCCCCTCGAGTCTTCTGATGAGGACTCAGACACATGCAGTCTGGCAACTGCACGCCTCCTAGACCTGACCAATGCAGGTGGTGTTGATGCGGGCGAGGCTGGATGTGGTGGCGAGGCTGGATGTGGTGGCGAGGCTGGATGTGGTGGCGAGGCTGGCTGTGGTGGCGAGGCTGGCTGTGGTGGCGTGGCTGGCTGTGGTGGTGATGCTGGCTGTGGTGCTGTTGTCTGCCCAGCACTCGTGGTGGCCTTCTCTGTGCTGTCCTTCCGGGGTGCCCTCTCTCCCTTCTCCTGAGCAGTCCTGCGCGAAGTATCGCCTGTGGACAGAAATTCAACATCAGCTCAGTGTACCTGCAGCCCTGCATTGCTAACATCATAATAAATTTCTGCATCACTATCTCCTTGTCCTCTGCCTGCTTATCGCTTATGTCTGTCACATGCCTTGTTGTTCTGTGCGAATCTTGTCACGATAGGGGTTTCACAGACTACATCTCCCATAATGCATTGCTGGTATGCACAAAACACCTGTACTGGAGTGGGATTTACATTGCCCAATTGGGGATTTGGGATAGGGGGCCACAATGCTGTGCATGCGTCTTACCTTGTTCGGTAGCAACTCTGGCAGAGCTGTCTGCATCCCCAATCCCAACGACACTTTCGGGCTCAATCGTGGACTCCACGAGCTCCTCCAGTTTAGTCAGGGCAGGTGCCCTGTTCCTTCCTCCTCCTGTCCGGCTGGCCTCTTTCTTCAGATCAGCCATCTTCCTCTTTGTGATGATACGGATGTCGTACCACCGCTTCTTCAGCACATCAATGTCCCGGGGGGTCACTCCGATGGCATTGACCTGCGCCTGGATTCCAAGCCAGATCCTTCTCTTCTCTTCTCTGATTCAGCCACTTGCAGGGACTGCTTTCCAAACAGCTTATTGTGCTGCTTCACCACCTCCTCCACAAGTACCTGCCGTTCCTTTGGACTGAATTTGAGTTTCCTCTTCCTTTCCCCTCCATCTCTCTCTGTGTCCTGGCTGGCCATTGTGTCAGATTTCCTGTGCAAGTTCAGGCACTGGCTATGTTGCTCTCCTCTGCACTCCCAGCCTCTCCAGAGTCTGCTGATTGTGTGCACCTGCCTGGGTGTGGCCACTTCCTGGTTGGGTTGGGTGGGGTGTGGTTTGCACAGGATTGGCTGATTCCTCAATTGCTGTTCATTTGAATTACCGATTCGGTAAATACCGGTTCGGAAACACCGGTCGGTATTGTAGATTCGGTAAACATTTACTGAATCGGTAATAGTTACCGAAAAATTAGGTACATAGGAAATACCGATTTCTAAATACCGATTCGGTATTTAGGAATCGGTATTTCTAGGTTACCTACATATGGCCCCAGATCTTTAATAATGGGGAAGATGCTATCCAGGAGGTTTAAATTACGGTTGTGGATTGCATGAGGATGGTGCCGTTATTGTAAATGGTGATGGTTGCTGTCGCGTGAAAGAGCTGGGAGGGGGAGATGTAAATAAGTAGGCCGTGTGCGAATTTCCTGGTGGAGGAGATCGTAAATAAGGTAACGAAGGCTTTCCTCCATTGCGCTCTCAGTTTCGTATGAAAAATGATATCGGTAGTAGTGTGCCCATTGTGCATTGAGAAGTAGGGATCAGCGATGGGTGTTTCAGGATGTGTTTTTATGAGATTGTGTTTAAAGCGTTTGGCTGATTTTTTTGATGGGTTGGGAGGGTAAATGATGGTGTAGGTATGTGAGCCTGTGAGTTCCATGATATGGCGCAGTTTATGCGACGATAAGGGGCTCAAAAGTGTATAGGGCTTGTGTTGGGTCTGTGTTGTGAGTTAAGGCGGGATTGTGGAGGCAGGTGGCTGTGGGAGGGTGAGGTAAACAGCTGTGGAGGTATGTAGATTTGGGTCTTGGTGGGGAGAGGGTGTTAATTCTATAGCCCTAATGGAATGAACCATGGGCGTAAACTGCGTGGAGAAATAGGGGGCAGGCTATGCAGAGTAAAGATTATAATAGGCAAAGGTTTACATAAAGAATCAGACCTGTAACGCTTAGGTAGGTCGGTCAATGTTCAAAGGATATGTGGTATACCCTTGAATTCGAGTCATTCTAAGATGGCCGCCTCCATTGACAGGGAGTCTTATGGCTATCTGTGCTGACCTGTGTCTATCTCTGTGGCATGTGAATTAGCTTGTTTCAGTTTCCTTTCCTTATTGTAGTTGATAGTCCTCTTTCAGTTGTTATGCTTAGGATGAAATTATTAAGACAGGAGCGACCAGTGGACAGAGGTGGACCCCTCGCCCTTGTTGTTTCAGTGGTCGGCCATTTTATGAGTCTGTGACCGAGGGGTATTGTCAGCTAGCTTAGTATACAGTTAAAAATAAAGATGAAAGATAAGAATAGAGGTAGAATGAGTGACCGTACCGTGAAGGCATCCCTGATGTCGTCGTTGGCAGTAGATGTATACCCCGCCTGGTGGGACTGCGGGCTCCCGCTGGGCCAGTCGTTGATTACCGTGGGGTTGTAACGGGGCTACTGTGGACTTATTCTATACCCCCAAACGAATCCAAATGCAAAATCAAAAATCCCATTTGTGTGCCCTCCTCGTTGTTGTGTGCTGAGCCTTGGGGGCGGGGAAAAGTACCGACTGCTTCCGTCGCGTACCGCAGACCAAGCAGTGCGGGAAGAAATGCGCTTTAACTGTGCCTTTGTAGAAGCGGTTAGAAAGGTTCTGCCTCCTCCAGTGCTGCCTGCCATCAACCATGGGCGCTCCCAGTTCCTTGGCCCGTGCAGACGGTGCGCGAATTAGCAGGTTTGTGTATGGACGCTCCTGCAATCACGTTCCGAGTGGAGGTCCGGGGCTATGCTTCGGTGCTTTGCTTCCGCAATGATGTGTGCTGTAGGGGCCCACAACCGCAGCCTCCGGGGGCGCAGCATTCTTTTCTGGTCAGGTAGCCTCGTCCAGGGGTCCGGGGTTAACCTTGTGTATCATACGCCCGACTGGCCTCTTCCTTCTTCGATGCGATCCTCGTCATGGGGTCCTGGTTTAACCTTATGTATCATACGCCCGACTGGCTCCTTCCTTCGTCGATGCGATCCAAGTCACGGCTCCTCCGGCTGCCATCAGCTTCGGCTACATCGTTGGGTGGATGAGAGGGCTCAGCCAACTCGCCAACCGAGTCTCGTTGAAAACAGCTGGACACCACAGGCTCTCTCGGGGTAAGTGGCGTTGTTTTGGACCCGATCCTTCTGAAAATAAGTTTGTACGATGATGAGTAAATCCTGTTACTGTGGTGTGTTCCGTTCCATTCAGTTGTTGCCGCTAACCGGGATATTCTGATTTCGGGATCCCAAGCGCATGGAGCTCTTTCGGAGGGCTCCTGCCAATCGGCCATCTTGAATATTACCCCACAACGATATAATGTTATAAGCACAGTCCTGGGCACACGTGGTGGGGGGTATAACAATGGTATTGAAGTCCCTATAGGATCAAAGTTGCTGCGGTCGACACCAGTATAATGTTCAGAGTCACTTAATGAAATAACAACTGAATAGAATCAAACAACCAGCCGACACGTGTTTCGTCACAAGGAAATTGACCTCTGACTCTTCGGGGCTGAGTGGGCTTCTTTTAGTGCTTATTAGCGTGTGGTGATGCTTCCGACCCACACGATACTCCCGCGTGGGTAAAGTTTCTAAGGGAGTATTCCGTAACGTCTTACTTTGTCCCGATTTGTGTATCCAACTTCCAGTTCAAATGTCGTAGCATCTACGACTCCCACGCCGGCATACTCGAGTACGAGCAATATAATATTATGTGGGGTATAAATCCCACACGGGGTGACAGATCTGGGCATGTTCACTCTTAGCAATCTTTTAACTCAAGAAAACGCAATTGTTTGTGGCCATTCATAAACTTCTCACAATCTCTCTCACCCTAGAGATGTCCAGAGATTTACTGGTTGGAGTAAAACCCATTTAAGTGGGCTGGGGTATAGAAATCATCCAAACTTTTTGAGTGTTCCAGGGAAGAAGTTTCCCTCAGTGAGCACTTTACTCTGTCAGGTTATTGAAGACTTATTTGAGGAGGTGGAGGGTTCTGAAGCTCGGATAGAGTATGACACCATAAGCAAAACTCAGTTATATCGATGTCTATTCAGTACTAACAGGTAGGTAACATTAAAGATAAATACAAAAAAACTAAGTGTTAGCATCTTCTGGGGGCTGAGATACGACTCCTAACATTATTATACATTGTTAGCTACTGATAACATTGATGTTATGGCAGTGTACCTATGGTGCTTGATCTTTGGAAGTGCTCTGGTCTTAGGGTTTTAGCTGGAGCTAAAAAAAAGTCTTGCAAATGAGTCTTAAAGTTTGGCAAGGGACACAAATGCAAAGAGACTGGTCCAAGCAATGTTCCTGGACTATACTTGGGTACCAAGGCTGAAATAAAATGCCTCCCTAAAAATGATGCCTTACAAACACCCACTACCCAAATAATTAGGACCATTGCTTAATTGAGTGGCAACTGGCGCTCATTTTTTGGGACCAGCACTTATTTTTCCTCATCAGACATTTCTGGAGAACAAGGCATGGAATAACGCATAAAAGGGAAGGAAGAGAAAGTTGGATAAAGAATCCTAAAAAGAGAAAGCAGGAACCTGCAAGAGTGAGATAAAGGGGGAGGGAGCATCTGGTAGTGGATTAAGGAGGCATAAAGTGGTTTGAACTCTGTGCAGCCTTAGTATTCAGCGTGCTAAACTTTAATGGCGCCGGCGGTGATCTGAGCAGCGCTTTGGGCACCGGCACACTTAGGACCACACCTAACAATGGCTCTTGTGCTTTCCTGGTGGTAATGTCCGTGTGTCAGGCCACTACTCTTTGGCTAGTGACCCAGTTCTCATAGTTACTTACTTGAGTCCAGCTAATAGTACCAGGCTCATCTGGTAAATATGGCTTTTCATGGACCTGCTTGGACTAGTGAGTCAGTTTGCTCAATGGTGCCTTTTTCTTTCTGTAGCCTAGAAAATATTTGTAGAAATCAATATTTTCCAGTGGCAGGCTCACCCTTTGGACTGGTGACACCCGAGGAAGGCACTGGAACTAGGATCAAGGGGGACTTGGTCTTTAAGGGGGAGGGACCAGTCTAATATCTGCTGGCAATATCTCCGGAACTGGGTACACCAGTCCTGTATGGTTGAAAAATTGTCTTTCAATATTTAATCTGGAAACAATTTTAAGATCTAATCGCAAAATGTATCTGAAAGAAATAACCTTTTCCGTCAGGAATCCACACTCTGGAGCTCTCTTCCTGAAAATTGAAAGCTTTGTCAAACATTGCTTCCTTTAATAATGTGTTAAACGCTCACTTGTTCTGAGGGGGGAAAAGGAAACTGAAAAAAGTACTTGAAAGCCTGTGGTTGATATAGTGCTATGTACATGTTTGGGTTAGTTCTAGCGAGATGGTTCAAACGGATTTGAAATGCGGAGGCACACAGTATCCTGATACCTTTCTGTGGCTGAAGATGGGATACATACTGTCTGAGTAGGGTTGGGGACAGTACAGACTCTGCCTTCTCAATGTCTGAAGTTGCTGATGGTGCTCTTCAAGACTTGCACCAATGTGAGGAGGAGTGGAGAGTATGGCCACGTGGTCAAGGACCCAGTATGGCCACGTGGTCAAGGACACATTCGCGATGAGAGAGGGGGCATAGATGCTTGGATGGGGCGTGGGCACTTGCACTGGGTAATGCTAGGCCTGGGATTGTGAGACGTTGCTGTTGAGACTTGGAAGATATAGAGATTAGGACACTAGGAAAATGCAGCTTGGGTGTCAGACAATTGAAAGGGAAGACAGACACGGGGATTACTAGACTGCATGCTCTTAAAGAATCAAAAAGAACGTTCAGCCATCGGGATTGACTCTATGGCCTTAAGGTTGCATACCGATGACTGAAGCACGGACATTCACCCACTGAGATGGACTCGTCATTCATGCTTGGTAGTGCACACAGACCTTGAGTAAGGGACAGATGTGCAGGCTTTATTCCTACTCGGCCTTTCCATGCTTTACTTGACTTATCTTTATCTTACGTACATACACTGCATGCTGCCACTACTGCAATTTACAGACCCAAAAATGCTTGGGGCCATTGTAGGATTTAACAATTTACCATATGCAACCAGTACTAGTAACGTGCGATAGTAATCCGGCCCACTATTTAAAACCCACTTGCCACTTATAGGTTTAGTTCACTTGGTACATTAAGGTACTGCAGCCCCGGGTAAAATTCACCATTTCATTCTTGATTTAAAAGGCACGTGTGCCTAGGGGCACTGACAGGTAAACTACACATGTTTTTGATCGAAATTTGTAGAGTATTTTGAGACATTAGATTTTCTTTGGAGAAAAAAAAAAAGATTTGTAATGTGTTGATTGGTAGATGCACGCAGGTTTGTTTGTTTGACCCGATATATGACATACACTTCGATTAGGCTTCCAAAATGAAACCTATTGCCATAATTGAAAGAGGTTATTATAATTGTTTCCTATATCCAAAGGTTTCTGTAAATCTGGTTCATTTTCTGCACTTCATCCAATTTCAAGGTTTGTTCGGGTGCATATAATGTTGGCTTCTTAACATCTACAGACTACTGTATGTTTTATGGTTCTTCAAACTACAGTGTATAGAACTCTACCTTTCTGTGTATGTTGAACCCAGATTTTTCTTGTTGTAGGAGGATCCCGCTTTGACCCGTTGGACTCATGCCCGAACATTGAATATCTACCCAAATTTCAGGCCTACTCCAAAAACCTCCTTGCTTGGTTTAGTGTGGGGTGTCGGCCCTCTTCTATTCTGGTACTACGTCTTCAAAACGGATAGGGTAAGACTCTGGATGGGAACAGCCCCCACATTTTATAAGAGTTAAGTAAATGTTCAGGAAAATGTTTATTGTATGTTGGAGAACCATTTTCAAAAAATGTGCATTTATGTACTTCTGAGATATATACATACACCAGGCCGAAGCAGAATTTCGATTAGGCGGGAGTATTTGGAGCAATTTCAGTATTTCTGCCTTGCTTTTTGATTATAAAATTACCATTAATTACGCAATAACTCCTGCAATTTGGGGGCAATAATCCTCCCACAAAAGCACATTTAGCGGACGCTTCCTATTCGTGTACTGCTGCAATTAGCGCTGTTTTTAGTGCGAAATGCATCTTCGGGTCCTCTTTGAATGCAAAGGTAATTTATGCGCTAAGAAACCTGTGCTAAATGCCGGTAATAAATGTGCGGCAAATCCTACAGGAAGAGCACATTTAGCGAGCGTGAGTGGCTGCCTGGTTTTTGTGTTCTGTTGCATTTAGTGCTATGTCTTAGAGCAAAATGCATCTTCGTTAGGGTCGTTTTGCGCTAAGAAGTAGCGCTACATGCAGAAATGCTCTTCTCGTGTAATTCTGTGTAATTTCAATGAATTCTTAGGTAATTCTGCGTGAACATGCCACAAGAATACCCGAGTTATGCCCACTCCTAATATTTACATATTCTCTAACACAAATCGTCTTTCCGTCGTGAGAGATGCAGCAGACATTTGAAACTAGATACTGCCACACGGGGGAGCAGTTGTCTCATTTAAACAGATGTGTGGACCACGATCTTTTTAAAACTGCGACCAAAAAAACTATGGTTCTCAACGTCTCAAAGATCATTTAGTGTTCAGTTACACAGTTTAGGGGCTCAGACTGAGAAAGACCGTTGGCCCGAGTTTGACTTCTGAAACCTGGGAAAAACAAGCGTGGGATTTGCTGTCAACCTTAAAAACCACGAGGTCATGTGCCAGCAAAGTACTGCTTTAAGAATCGGGGAACATGCTTTAAAATAGCCGTGGACCGCGAAGTGCCTCAAATTTTAAGCAGTCCACAAATTGCACCCAATGCATGAGCGACGTGACGTGATATGATTTCGCTATTTTAGTGTCAGCAGAGTTTGTGGTGCCTCATTTTCATGACCTAAGTTGAGTAATTGGTATTTAGACATACCCATATATGCTGTGCCTGTTCAAGACAGAAGTTGCAAGCCACCTTGGTAAATACTGAGTGAAACTAAGGAGCCATATCATTTTCTTCATGAATCAAAGGTAGTAGAATCCATGCTTGCCACGCTCGCCACTTGAAGAGCCCAAATCCAGACTGCCAGGTCCTCCCTTTCTTCACTGGCAGAGGAGAGTGGCCCAACCCCACTCTCTGAATATCTGCAGGGTATGCCGACGAGGGAGCCTCTATGGCCATCATTAGTGTTTTACTAGGATGTATTGAATGTGACAACCTTGAAAATGCTTTGGGCTTTCAAGAAGAGGTAATGTCGTTCCTGGAATGTGGCTGAGATCTGTCCATACTTTCTCAATTCCGTGGTGGACTTGTTGCTGTTTATAAAGCCCTGTGCATGTGTGTTACCTATGCATATCGGTCTCATTGTGAGTTCGCACATGACAGATTTTTGTCGTTCAGTATCTGACCTATTACGTGGAAGTAAAATAATGTAATGCTGGGTGTACTCCACACTCTGACCATTCTCGCATGTGGTGTAATTGCCACTTAATCAATCCAGGGGCCCAGCCACAAACGGTCAACACCTTTTCGAACGTGGGTGATTGAAAATAGTCTGCACAACCACTGAGATAGTGAAATATTGCATATGTAACTCTACCACCGGCTCCAATAACCAGACCTTCCTCCGCTATGTAAAATGACATCCTGATGCAGATTGTTTAAGTTGGTAAAATTGTAAAGATACCAGACACAATTTTGCAAAAGAAGAGTAATATTTATTATGTTGAAAAATATTATACATTCTAGATCAACAGGGCAGGAAGAGCTCACAGGTTTACCTCCGGAATCCATTAGCACAGCTTGGTAACATTCAGTATAAAGGGTATTAAAGTAAGAAATCTTTAAAGATGTGAGGAAATGACTACCTTCTTGAACGTATTGGTATGGCTTGCTTTGAAATATAGGTCTATGAAAGGGACCAGCGGCAAAGAGATGGTGTTTGAGCTGAGAGTTTGTGAACAAATATGTACCCTTACAACGCATGCTGTAGGGTGCGCATTGGACTTAGGAATATTATTATTTACTATTCCTACTCCAGTTTGCGCAAACTGAAGTAGGACATTGCGCCCCCTATAGCAAGTGTGAGAAGTTGGCCTGGTATATGATGTTCACGAGTTAAAGTGACCACCTTGTACCATGCCAAGCAACCCTTATGGTGTGGTTGTAAGTCAACCTATTCGGACTAGCCGCCCTAGTGGTAGCGTAGGCTAAGCAGTCTTTGAGGCTAAACTCGTTAAAGCGTGTTAAGCAGGCTGTTTTACCATATGTAACCCCCTTTTATACCAATGAAAGGACACCACACAGATATATATTCAAAATATATATGTATTTATTACTCAAAGTATCCCCTAGACTCTTTATTAGCACCGGAGCACAAATCGTTAAACAAGAAAGTATTACAATATACAGAAGTCGCGCTTTATATGGATGGGCCCTGGTGGCCACTCAAACCATATACTAAAATAGTGGTATAAGTACCACGAACAGGAAAGGGAAAAGGCCTAGGGCCTCTAGAATCGCTGGGCCTACAAGGAGCTAACTTCAGTTAGTGACCAGGAGGTCCACGGGTCACGTGTGCAGTGAGGAAAGTTACACGCGGGCTCCCATAGGTTTTCAATGGGTGCGTAAAAGTTCAAAAGTTACTGCTAGAAAGGGTCTTCTGGATGGACTACGAACTTAACACTTAAAACACAGACACTAGAGATGTTTCTCTACACTTGGGCACCGGAGTGCCAGCTTTACCTCACCCACAGGAAGCGGGTGCATAGGTCTCGAAGTGCGTCGGGTTTCGTCTATCTGTTAAATGGAGCCTGATGACAAAGATGCTGCAGGCGGCCGGTCCAGCAGAGATGCGGTGGATCCAAGAGTGGATCGGAGTTGTAGAAGACCTGAAAGCAGAGGGGACAGTGTTCAGTCACTAGCCAGTGACCAGCGTGGCACCAGGTAGGTACCAGGCGATGTCGGGTGAAAACAGGTGATATGGGGTAGCTTGTCTCCGCAGCCACGTGGTCCCTGAAGGTCGACGACGTCCAGGAGCTGTCCCACGCAGGCTCTCGCTGTCGGCGGTGTGGGCGACTCGAAGGAAGCAAACCAGCCTTGGCACAAGCAGAAGTCGTGAAGAAGGAAGAAAGCTGATTACTCTGACCAGCAAGGTCAGAGGGGCGGCTCCTTTGGAGGGGAGCAAGGGCCAGTCTGGAGCAACCAGACCAGCGTCGTAGATTTCAAGGTTCGTCGCCAAAATGGCCACTAGCCAACGGGCCAGGGACCGGACAGGCGCGTCGAGTTGCAAAGTGCAGAGGGGCCCCACGCAGATCGTGGAGATGCTGGAGGGCTCACCTTTGGTGCAGATGCTGCTCGGATGTTGGGCTTCTCAGGACCCAAAGCACAACTTTGAGGGAGCCTCTGTTGTCGCGCTTGCAGCTTGTCGTGGGTCTTTCAAGATGGCTGGCTCCACGTGTCTCGGTGCCTCCACGGGTTCCTTCTTCGCAGGGACTGTGGATCGGGCGGTGAGAGGTCTGGAGGTCCAGGTCTTGTTGGGCTCTGGGCTCGGGCTCCGGCAGGAGGCGGCGGCAAAGCAGACGTCGAGTAGCTGGTTGGTGCTTGCGTTAGCAAGATGGTCTCTCCCTGACCATAGGGGAGATTTCCTTCTGTCCTCTGTGCAGCAGAGCGTCGAAGTTCCCGTCTTCTTCTTGTAGTTAAGTTGATTCCAGGATGTCTGAAGTCTTAGGACACAGCTCCTACCTTTAAGCGGATTCTAGGGGCCGGACTACCTGCTAGGTCCCTCCCTGTGGGTGGGACCAGGAAGGGGGGTGGTTACACCCCCAATCCTTTGTCCAGCTCGCCCCAGGTCCGGGGCTGGTGTGCCCCAGGACCGGTTTGAACTGGCATATGCACCGAGGCTCCTTGTGAGCCTCAGGCATGTCTGATTCCATTCAAGCCCTACCAGCAGGAGGGCAGACTTGTGTCTGTGGTGGCAGCATCCATTTTGTGGAGCTGAGCTGAGGCTATGTCTGATTTTACCCGGGTTTCAGGTACTGTACATGTCGTGCCCCTCTAGAAGGGTGGAATTCTAACCCCGTCGCCAGAATTGGCGAGGGGTTAGTATTCCAATTCGTATGACACCTTACTCGACATGTTTTGATAAAGCCAAACCAAAGATAGCATTTAACCGCGAGGTTCATAATGCACTTAAGAGTATATGGTATGGCTATCTGGAAACGGTAGAAGGAAGTTGTTCCGACCACTGCAGACAGACTCAGCTCATGCCAGAGCACCATCTCACAGGGAACCAATCACTCTGCCTTCAGGATTGTCAAGGCCTGCCATAGGAGTGACTTATAGGTTACCAGGTGTCCCATTTAAGGTTAGGTATAGGTATACTACACCTAAGTAAGAGGTGGTTACACCAACTTACCCCAGCTGAGTGATCAGCCAGTTGTGTCAAATTGCTAGGCCAGGCCAGGGGTGGCACAATACATGCTTCAGCCCCTGGTAGGCCTTAGATACACCAATGCCCTGGGTACCTAGTGTACACTGGTACAGGGGCTCACAGGGTGATCCATTTCCAATTGGTTATGCACCTAGAGTGCATAGTGTCAATTTAGTAGAGAGAACAGCAGGCTGGGGGTCTGATTAGCAGGCCCACAGCCTCAATATGTCAAAAACCAGTGAAGCAAAAAGGAAAAATTTGGGGTGACCATAGGATAGCAGACCCTACTCTCCTACAGCAAGTCGTACTAATGACTTGCGATGTCATGGTATGCATACTAACAACGCGGTCGTTGTAATGGCATGCATTGTGGAGACAGCTTTGTAAACGCTGTTTTCCTATGTGAACCTGTGTCCTGGAAGCTCTGAGTAGTGGACACGGTAAAGTTGAAAAATTATTGATTAATTGACTCTTCTAGTGAAAACAGTAAAATCCTATCAAGTCTGAAGTTCAATGGACCTTGACTATCAATATTAGTACCTAAAATTACGCCATTATTGGATCCTGACAATCCTGATTAATGATCTGTTTGGTTAAAGTTTTGTTTTGGGTGAGGGGGTGGGGTACTTCTCAAAGAGAAATATTACACTCTCAATTAAGTCCTTCTCCTACCTGTACATGTGCATTTTCACAAAATGTCATCCACTGGAGTGACATGCATAAACTGATGATGGGACTCAGCCAACCAACAGCCAGTCCTCAAACCACCTGCTAATGTTTTAGCATATGTGTTGCTGGTTCGCACTCTAATGCATTTCTCTGAGCCAAGAGGGCAGGATTCTCATAACAAAGTTGTTACAGTGGGTGGTGGAGAAAGGTAATTTTAATCCCGATTCTGAAGAACTTGCCCGCAAAACCCTTCAAGAGACTGATAAATACTTGAAAATGCACAACAGACTGGTTATATGAATATGGAAGAAGTCAGCTGAAATAAATCCAGGCAAAGAAAACTATAAAAGTGTGTGGTGAAAATGTCCACAAATGTAATGCCACTTTCCGGCTTGGAAGCATCATTACAAGTTATCATATTACAAAGGCACTGGGTGGTGGATCCGAGGTTCTTTATGTAAGTCCCTAGAAGCAGGAACACCTGTCCTGCCATGTCTTGAAGTGGTGGCAATCTTGAATTGGCCTGAATGAAGCAAAAACATCCACCATCTTGCTTTGGTCCTGGTCAGGTTAGACTATCAGTGGCAGCCATCTTGTGGGGATGGTCAGTGAGTAATCTCCTATGACATACTGTCCAAAAATGAGGTGAGCCAAGGAATGGAACTATCCCAATAGGCTCAAGACAGTTTAGGGCCCTGGCAGGATCGGAGGAGTATGCAACATCTTGTCTACTGTTTTATCACTGATTGGCAGCAGTTTATCAAGTGTACCGTTTCTCACACTCATGCCCAGTGCGTTGTTTTTAGACATGGGCTGGAGACTACGTTTGTTCTCTAGACTGCTGGATCACATCAATCACCCACATCATATCAACTCTTCTCTTTGCTACACCATTCAATAACACGATCACCCAAAAGCTCACGCCACAGTCGTCTCTTGCTCACCTCAACTGATCGTTCGACTTCAGCACACCACTGCTTCATTTGAATACTCGCACCACTCCTTCAGGCATGACCTTATCTACATATATACCTTTCTACTCGTAATGATACTTTACCCCACTTGCCTATCACTGACCAACCCTCAACCACTTCTAACTTGCCTGCATCATCAAGTAATCATACTGGACCCCACTCTAACTCTCACCACCTTCACCCGGAGCCACCTGTACCACAACTCAGCCAGACACCAGTGGCAGCTCCTCTGCAATGGCTGAAGAGCATCGCTCCACTGGCTCAGTGCCAGCAGCTGAAAAATAAAACCATATTTTATTATCATTTTATTTTTCAGCTGCTGGCTGAGCCAGCTTGCGTAGGGTGGGGCGAGTCAGCCCATAGGAGAGAGGAGGACTAGAGTAGATGTGCACTTCCAAGTGTGCATATCTATTTGACCGGCCATCTTAGGCCGGCCAAATAGGCATGCACAGTTAGGTTTCTGCAACCCAGCTGTATTGCACAGCCGGGTTGGAGAAACAGTACAGACTCCCTGTGCTTGAGCAAGCTTTGAACCAGCCCGCTCAGTTCATACTATGAGAGCAGCGGGGAGATTGCACAGGGAGTCTCTGATGCTGTCCCAGTGTCTGCTGGGACCAGGAAGCAGAGAAAAAACGAGATGGCCAGCAGTTTAAGGTAATTTTTTAAATTTATATTATTAACCCCATCACACCCCCCAGTGCTTCCTCACCCCCTGTAATCTGCCACTCGCCCACCACTTTTTATTAGTTTCGGCTGCCACTCGCATCACAATTCAGTAACCCTACTCTTCCGCATACTCGTATCGACAGCCACCAATATCAAAACCAATTGCTCACACCATTAACTCACACCAACTTCTGTACCACAATCTCATACTTAACACTATAACTCATCCCACCACACTTTACCCACTTAGTTGCATACTAAGTCGCTTGCCATCTTCACTAATGTCCGATGAAGCCTAAGTGTATCCTCTACTCCTTGATGGTTGGCTCTGCATTTATTGGGTCTAGACCTCGGTTGTAACTCTGCTATGCCTACCTACAAGATGTGCATAGCCTGAAGATTGCATTGATGTGTGAAGACATCCTATAAGAAAGCTAGCTGATCTACTTGGACTGGGTCAGTACCAGTTAGTCTGTGTCCTGCAGAAACTTGGCTGACTAAGGTGACATCTGATATGAGTTACCCACTTACAACATCCATCTGTCTTTGTGTGGCTGCATGTGTTGTCTGACAGCATGTGTCCCTGTATTTGTTGTATGTGTTTACATGCCTCTCTATGAACATTATCTGGCTATCTGTGTTCATGTGTGTGTTGTCTGCATCCACACATCTTACAACGTAGCACCAGTACAACACAGCACACAGTGACTTAAATATTCCAGGTAGATTGGCTTCGCTAATGTTTGTTTCCTCTCTGATTTGGTTGAACTTGATTCAAGGCTGAATGTCTCAACCTTTGGGGTGGAAATGTTTGAGTAATGGTAAATAAATGGCCAACTAATCAAAGGATCTTGCCCAAGGCTGTGATGGATTTTCGTATTTTGTAGCACATTAGTCTTGGATTTGGATTCAGATTGAGTTTGTGAGGACGAGTTATGTTTTTCCCCTTGATAAAGCAGTTGTGTTTGTGATGGAAGTTGGAATTTCTACCTCCGAGACAGTTATTTCAAGTTTTCCATACAGTGTCTTACAGCCACTCAGATGTAGGTTATGCGGGAGAACGCAAATAACCCTAGAGAACCTGGGCTCAGAGCATGAAGAACATTAAGAAAGGGTTCTCTACAGGGTAAGATTGAACCTTATGGTACTTGTAGTCCACAATAATGGACTTGATATTATTGGAACTTGCAACCAACATGGCTTACACTTCATACTTAGTGTCATTAGTTATAGAAAGTACCTCGCCGATTGTACACCAGTGCAACTCTGTGGGAGACCCTCAAAAAACGAGATTGCAAATTCCCTGGAATAATTCAAAACCTATTTAATTACACATTAGTCATGTATATCAAAACATAGGTGGATATTATTACACGGTCCTTGTGTACTCGTACAGGGGGTGACATCACAAAAATCAAGTGTTCATCATACACCCAGAGATAGTAAAATAGCAAAATTCCATGGCGACTGCACGTGTTACTTTGCAGCTTGAGTTTATCCTTGGTGTGAATTCATCCTCAAATTTGCCATAGTGGATACTACAGCTCCTCCAAAAGGAGGTCTCTTCAGGGCGCTTTATTACCAGTTCCCAGAGTCACATTAAATTAGTGAGTTTGTATGAATCCAGTCATTTTCTCAAGTCTTTGCTACAAACACACTTAAAACCCTTTTTTCTTTTCTCCACAGGACAAGAGAGAAAAGCTTATTCAGGAAGGCAAGCTCGAGCGGCGCTACAACCTGTCCTATTGAATTGACTTTGCAGACTTGTCTCCCAATGAAATCTGTTGTATTTACTAGATCCTTTACTGCTCCAATAAAACGGATATCACTATTTATGTTACATAGAGTCTGTATTCATTTACTCTGGAGCAGCTTCAGGTTAGCTGCTCTTTGTAGCAGAGCTTCATTTCTTGTTTCTTCCATTTCCTTTATTTATATAGTTGAGGTTTTGTTATTACTCTTTACAAATATTAGGAGTACATGCATAAAAGGAATCATATGACATGAAAAAGCGCTGAGTAAACGTACAGGAGCTTCTATTTAGTCTATAGTTTGAGGTTTGTGAAGCACCAGAAATACATCTGTTTATTGTCTCAATTGTGATATTTTAAGAAGACAATTGTATGACTTTGGCATATTACTTTCTGGTGTTTAAAAAGACTGCACTTTATTACTAATGGTATGTAGTAAGACAGTACTTTACGCATCATGGTATATTGCCACAAGTACATGTAAAAATATATCAGAAATATCCCTACTCTTGTATATGGGATTGTTTTTTCTCAATGTGTAATGTGAGCAGCACCCTGCAAATAAGTCCCAGAATTCCTATCCATGTTATTTATCTGGTTGAAGTTCACATTTTAACTCTACACAAGACATAGTAAGGTGCAGTGAAGCCCGTTACCAAAGCACCCACTTGATCAGCAAAGAGGAATTGCAAGAAGCGAATCTTGAAGGCAGCATTGAATTTTCAAAAGTCCAAACCAAGCCACGTCTGTTCAGCTGAGTTCCACACACTTCTAGCCTGGATCAGAAAAATTGTACTGTTACACTGACTGCTGAAAGCAAAGTGGGAATAGAAGATCCTTATAAATATCTCAATTCTTGCAGATAACTGTTGCTTTAATAGAGGCACCCGTTTCTCCACTTTCAACCTTGCCTAGCCATATGACCTCCAAAATACGAGCTCAACTCCTAAGGCCCTTGGTGAGTTTAACACCTGCATGTTGTTCTAGCTGGAGTTAACAAGTTCTTGAACATCGCCCGAAAGCAAGGAATTTGAATAATTAAACTTTTAGTTAATAATACAACCAGCAGTTTTAAACTACCAGGTTTGTATCTTCTGTGTTATTTAAATGTCACTAAACGGCGAAGGACCATCCCTGACAGATTTTTGTTTACACCTAACCATGTATTCCAAAGGATAGAACCTATGCTGTTCTTGTATGATTGAAACCAACTGTTCTGCACTAGCCTCAGGGCATGTAGTCTGTGGGAAATCCCAACCATTTTTCCCTGATGGTTGTTTCTGTGATTTACAAGCTTTTGACATGTTTTTCTAGCAAAATCTCACAACCATAGAGTTAGAGTAACGTTTTGCATTATACACCTCTCTCAAAACTCTACAGACTTATGGCCCAAGGCAGAATCCAATCTCTGAAGCGTACCGGCAATAGACTTGGCACTTTATTCTTGCAGTGAGACATGCCCCCCAAAGTCTAGATTTTGGCTAAATAAGCTTTTGTGCACTAGTTAACTGACCATTCTTAAGTAGTTGTGTATCGCCAGCGTAGGACTGAAATTGCTGAGCTGAGCCGAGAGCAAAGACAAGTAAAAGCTGCAAGAAGATCGGGAAATCGGAAGAACTCTACAATCCATTTTGGTTGGTCCTAGAAAATAAAGCATGCTCACCTTGCCATTATTGAGCAGTTCAATAGACCTGATTTACACCAAGGCAGTTCCATCCCCCTGTGTCCCTCTAACTATCTGAGGCATGAGGAGTAGAAGCACATTCAATTTATCAAATACATTGGAAAAGTCCAGAAAAACTTAACAAGGGCAAACTTATTTTTCCTTTCATAAAGAAAAGATATTTATACAAGCAGGACAAACGTTTTTCCCTTTCATCAAGAGAATATATTTATAAAAGCAGACAAAAGATCAGTGTGTGTGTGTGTGTGCGTGTGTGTATGTATGTGTATATATATATATATAAGTTCATTTCAAGGCTATTCTAAAAAGAAATGCCTTACAATTAAAGTGTTCATACACATTGACTCCTATTAAGTGGGTTAATTCGTATCAAAGTATCTATTCCGTAGTTGCCAAGTTTTCAGACTGATTGTGTGACATTCTACAGCCAAAGTTGTGACATTTCTGTGTGTAATGCAATTTGTTTGAGGCATATGAGCTGCAGAATAGATACTTATGCATAGATCCCCATCTGGTGTTGGTCTCTGATGATTGCAGTTTGTTGTTGTCTTGGAAGAAGTCTTTGTAGTTACGAGATAGGTGACTCCTCCCTTGGACCATAGTGCGCATGGGCATCGACTCCATCTTTAGATTGTTTTTTTCCACCATCGGGTTCAGATGTGACTTTTGGCGCTCCGGTTCGGTACCGTGTTTTGAAACCTTTTCGACGCGCAAACCATCACTACTCGACGGTATTGTTAAGATCGCGTGACTTCGACGCGCTAACCCACAAACTCCTTGATTCCAGTAGTCGACGCGGGCCACTGGGCCTATCGGCACCATTCGGGCCTACAGCTAATGGAAAGGACTCAATTTAAAAAAAAAATTCCCCCAATGTGGAGCTAAATTTCCACACAGGGACCACCACAAGGTCTGCAACCTTTGCCTCTCGCCAGAGCACGAAGAAAAGGATTGCCAAGCCTGCGCCTCTTTTTGCTCTAAAAAGACTATCGTGATCGCTGGGCTCAACGACACGTTATGGCTCAACAGGCTTCACAGGTGCCACACGATCTCTTCGAGGGTCCTGATATTCCAGAGGCAGAAGATTGAGTATCTCAACATCGTTTCTGAAGCCGATGACTCTGACGACCAAATCACTCCAGGTCAACGAGTGAGTACAAATGCCCCTACCCCAGCCTACTTAGAAAAAAAGGCAGCTCCGGTAAAAACTGCGCATGAAGGCCTTAGTCGAGACCGAGGGAAAACTTCAGAAGCCCCGCCTCCAAAGACAAAGGAAAAGCCTTCCGGCAGCTCGGGACCAAGCAAGCCGCATATCTGTACCCAAATAACACCGTCTGTACCGAAATCGGGAATACACCCTACTCCCGTTACGTCCAAGAAGGCCTCGGTATCGCTCTAAGGCACGGAAAGACCATAAGGCCTCGGATCCAAACAAACGTCGACAACCTGTGGATCCAAAAAAGATTTCCAACTCGACATCGAAGCCAAAGGAGCACAAAACCTCTCCTACGGCTCCAGAGCACAAATCCAAACCGCGTTCGGAACCGAAAAAAATCAGCACCGAAAGGAGACCACACAGAGGGAGAAGTGTTTCAACCAGATCCTATCGATCTGAAACAAGACATTGTATGTGGACCTTAAAACGGGCCATATTGTCAGCCTCTCTGCAAAGAAGAGGAAATTAGATACCTCCCACTCTCCTGAGGTACCCGTCAAGAAAAGAGACTTTGCAACTTCCCCCCCTCAGACTCTCTTTTCCTGTTCTTTCTGCTAAACCTTTCTCCTACAAACTCTCCCATACACTCTCCTAGACTCTCTCCATGCTCACCCTTGCCACCACAGGATGAGGATGATTTAGGGGGCGGGGGTGCAAACCATAATGACCCTGATGATAACCCTACTATACCACAGGATACATAGGCAGATTATAACGATCCTTCAGATCCTCCAGACCTTCCTAATCCAGATGCATACCCAACAAGACCATCTCTCCCAGATGACAATATAGGGTTTAGTCAACTTATTAATAGGGCTGTGCAATATCGTGGTGTTCAACTACATTCAGACCCCATGGAAGATGACTGTTCGAGGCATATGAGCTGCAGATCACACACTGAGGATAAGATCGCCATCTGGTGTTGGGCTCGGATGATTGCAGGTTGTTGTTGTCTTCGGAAGAAGCCTTTGGTCACGAGGATGGTGACTCCTCCCCTGGACAACAGTGCGCATGGGCATCCACTCCATCGTCAGATTGTTTTTTTCCGCCATTGGGTTCGGATGAACTTTTTTCCGCTCCAGCAGAAAACTTCTAGCAATCAATTTAACTCCTTAATCTTCATCCCATCAACGTCGACATCAACTCGGACCGGTTCCGCAAGCGGCTGATGGACAGGACACCCTTCAAGAAATGCCCCCAGTGTGGAGCGAAGTTCCCCCACAGTGACCACCACGAGGTTTGTAACCTCTGCCTGTCGCCGGAACACAACGAGTCCACCTGTCCAGCTTGTTCCGCTTTCCGTTCGAAGAAGACCCTCCGGGACCGAAGAGCTCGACGCCATATTATGGCCATACCAGCTCCAGAACCGGAGGACATCTTTGCTCAAGATGTTCCCGAAGACGACACCGAAGACCTCGAGATCGTGTCCGAGGCCGACGATTCCGATGACCTCATCACTCCAGGGCAGCGTGTGAGTACCACCCCCCCTGCCCCTGCCCCTGCCCCATCCAAAAAACCATTGGTCAAGACTCCGCCAGCTGGGCCCAGTCGCGACCGGAAATCCTCTTCAGAAGCCCCGCCCTCGGGCCCGGCTCCGAAGACATCTAAGCCTGTAGGTGGCTCGGGCTCGAGCAAACCTCACCTGATTGTGCCTTTAACACCCAAAAAACCACTGTCGGCACCGAAACAGGCTCCAAGACCGAAATCTCCTTCGGCACAGAAACGTTCCTCGGCACCGAAGTCTCCACCGGCACCGAAACGTTCTTCGACATCGATGCCTAAAAGTCCCTCGGCATCGAAGCATACATCGGCACCGAAGCATACATCGGCACCGAAAACTCAGTCGGCTCCGAAAAATCCATCGGACCCAACACATTCTTCGGCACCGAAAACATTATCGGCACCGAAAACATTATCGGCACCGAAAACTACGCCCGCACTGAAAAAAGCTCAGACAGACCCGAAGCGGACATCGCAGCCCCCACCTTCGGAGCCAGATGAACTTTTTCGACCAGATCCTACTCAAAAGCGGATCTACATCAATCCCGACACTGGACATGTGACTGCCATCCCATATAAAAAGCGGAAGCTGGACATTACACCTCCCCCAGCTCCCATACGGAAAAAGGACTGTGCCACTTCACCACTTCGTCCTTCCTCTCCTGTATTACCTTCTAACCCGTCCCCCCCTCCTCCTCCTGATTCTCCTTTACCTTTACCTTTACCATCTCCCTGTCATTCACCCCCTCCACAGGATGATGATGATGACTTAGGGGGAGGGGCGGACCCTGATTTCTTTAATTATCCTGTTGAACCAACCGACCCGTTTACTTTGCCAGACACAGCACCGGTAGATGACTGGTCTTATCCAATACCTGATATGCCTGACCCCACTACCTACCCCTCCAAGCCCTCCCCTCCTGATGACCACCTAGGGTTTGGCCAACTGATAAACAGGGCAGCAACATTCCATGGTGTCACTATGCACACAGACCCCCTTGAGGAGGATTTTCTCCTCGATACCTTTGAACAGTCACAAAAAACTGTTCATATACTTCCCATGATTAAAGGGGTTATAAAGCATGCCACTGACGTCTTTAAAGACCCTGTTCGAGCGAGGGTTCTCAACCCCCGCATCGAAAAAAAGTACCGGCCAGCCCCGCAGGACCCTGCATACATTAAAGCCCAGCTCCCTTTAGACTCCTTGGTCGTATCAAATGCCAGGAAGCGCGTTAACTCACAGACTACTGGAGAAACGCCCCCCCCAGACAAGGAGTCTAAGCTTTTAGAGGCCTCAGGAAAACGAGTCGCCGCACAGGCGGCGAACCACTGGCGTATTGCCAATACCCAAGCCCTGTTAGCCCGGTATGACAGGGCACATTATGACCAACTTGAGGACCTCATCCAACATCTGCCTGAACCCTTTAAGTCCCAGGCCACTGACCTCATTCAAGAAGGCAAATTAATATCTAATGCCTCCATTAAATGCGCCTTAGATGCGGCAGACACTGCTTCTAGGGCGGTCAATACTAGCGTCTTACTCAGACGTCATGCCTGGCTCCGTATTTCCGGTTTTAAACCGGAGGTTCAAACCGCAATACTAGCTCAACCTTTTAACCAGGAGCAGCTATTCGGCCCTGCAGTGGATACTGCATTAGAAAAAATGAAAAAAGAAAAGGAAACTGCCAAGTCTATGGGAGCACTGCAGTCTCCTCAAAACCGGGGTTCATTTCGTCGCTCCTTTTATAGAGGAGGCTCCAAAAACACATCAACTGAGACCACGTCCACCTTTAAAAATTCTGGACAAACATCCCCTAACAGAGGTTATTTCCGGGGAGGTTATAGGGGAAACAATAACAAAGGTCGAGGGCGGGGCAACAACAACAACACCCGCACCTCACCAGCCACCAAACAGTGACTTGCCACCTCTCCCCCCAG
This sequence comes from Triturus cristatus, assembly GCF_964204655.1. Lineage (NCBI taxonomy): Eukaryota > Metazoa > Chordata > Amphibia > Caudata > Salamandridae > Triturus > Triturus cristatus. The sequence continues at coordinate 78,095,718 of NC_140591.1, read as the reverse complement.
ACCATTCCACTCCTGTCGGGGGGCGACTCCAACAATTCCTACCTGTCTGGACTTCCATCACCACAGACAGATGGGTAAGACAAATTATCCAGTCTGGCTACTGCCTCGAACTCATACAATCCCCCCCAAACATACCACCCAAACAACGTCCAATGTCCTTACATCATCTCTCTCTCCTCAAACAAGAAGTTCAATCCCTGTTACAAAAACATGCGATAGAACCAGTTCCCCTTCAACATCAGGGAAAAGGGGTATATTCTCTCTACTTCCTCATTCCCAAAAAGGACAAAACACTAAGGCCCATACTGGATCTCAGACTACTAAACCAGTATATACATTCGGATCATTTTCATATGACCACTCTCCAACAAGTCCTCCCACTGTTACAACAGGGAGACTTCCTTGCCACATTAGACCTCAAGGACGCATACTTTCACATCCCTATGCATCCCGCTCACAGAAAATATCTACGATTTGTGGTAGATGGGCAACACTATCAATTTACAGTTCTCCCATTCGGAGTAACAACGGCACCCAGAGTGTTCACCAAGTGCCTAGCAGTCGTGGCAGCGCATCTCAGAAGACAACAGATCCATGTCTTCCCCTATCTGGACGATTGGCTCATAAAAGCCAACACATACCAAAAATGCGTACTCCACACTCATCGCACAATTCAAACTCTCCACGATTTGGGATTCACTATCAACTACCCCAAATCCCACCTACAACCCTCCCACTTACATCAGTATCTAGGAGCAACCATAGATACCTCCAAAGCCATTGCTTATCCCAGCAACGCCAGGATAGCCAGTATACAAAATCTCATCTCTCAATTTCAAACTCATCCATCTCTTCCAGCAAGAGTATTCATGCAGCTCCTAGGCATGATGGCGTCATGCATCTCCATAGTCCCACACGCACGACTTCAAATGCGTCCCTTACAGGAATGCTTAGCACAACAGTGGAACCAAGCTCACGGACAACTTACCGATCTGGTGTTGGTGGACAGTCGCTCACTTCGCTCACTGAAATGGTGGAACACCATCAACCTGTCCAAAGGGCGACCGTTCTTAGAGCCTCTTCCACAAGTTGTGCTAACTACAGACGCATCTCTCACAGGGTGGGGAGCCCACCTCCTTCACCATACCACTCAGGGCAGATGGACCAGTCAACAAAAACTGCTCCACATCAACCACCTGGAACTCTTAGCAGTGTTCTTAGCACTAAAATCCTTTCAAGTTCACCTCAAGAACAAAACTGTCCTCATACGCACAGACAACATGACGACAATGTATTATATACAGAAACAGGGAGGGACACACTCTCTCCAACTGTCCCAACTGGCACAGCAAATCTGGAGATGGGCAATTCCCCAAAACATCTACCTGTTAGCAGAACATCTCCCAGGGATCCACAATCAAGTGGCCGACCTCCTAAGTCGCCACACACAACAAATCCACGAATGGGAACTACACCCCAAGGTTCTACTCCCCTTCTTCCAAAAGTGGGGACAACCGGACATAGACCTGTTCGCCACTCCCGAAAACACAAAATGCCCAACCTTCGCCGCCAGGTTTCCACACCCACAGTCGAAGGGCAATGCCCTATGGATGAACTGGTCAGGCAGATTTGCGTACGCTTTTCCGCCTCTCCCACTAGTTCCATTTGTGGTACGCAAACTGAAACAACAGTCACTAACACTAATACTAGTGGCTCCCACTTGGGCACGTCAACCGTGGTTCACCACACTTCTGGAACTATCCTTAGTTCCACATCAAAGGCTACGCCTCTCCCCGGATCTATTAACCCAGAACCATGGAGAAATCAGACACCCAGATCCTCAAACACTGAACCTAGCGATCTGGCTCCTGAGGTCTTAGAGTTCGGATACCTCAATCTCCCTCCAGACTGTATGAATATCATAAAGGAAGCCAGACGCCCTACTACTAGAGCGTGTTATGCCGCGAAATGGAAACGATTTGCCATCTACTGCGCTAATAATGACATACATCCATTGGATGCTTCCATCCAAAACATCATTTGCTATCTACTACACTTGCAAAGATGCAATCTAGCGTATTCCTCTATACGTTTACACCTAGCAGCCTTGGCAGCCTACTTGCAAAATAGGCAACACCTATCCCTTTTTAAGGTACCAGCCATCAAAGCGTTTATGGAAGGTCTCAAAAGAATTCTTCCCCCAAGATTGCCACCTGCACCAGTGTGGAATCTCAATGTGGTTCTAACAAGACTCATGGGTCCCCCATTTGAACCGATGCACAAATGTGAGTTGCAATTCCTAACATGGAAGGTAGCTTTCCTTATCGCAATCACTTCCCTGCGCAGAGTAAGTGAAATACAAGCCCTTACACTAGAGGAACCTTTCTTACAACTACACCGTAACAAAGTGGTTCTTAGGACAAACCCTAAATTTCTTCCAAAAGTGATTTCCCCTTTCCACCTTAACCAATCAGTAGAGCTACCAGTCTTTTTCCCAAACCCAGACTCCGTAGCTGAAAGGGCCCTACATACCTTAGATGTCAAAAGAGCCTTGCTTTATTACATCGACAGGACAAAACCCTTTCGAAAGACAAAACAACTCTTTGTTGCTTTCGCACCACCACACAAAGGCAACCCGATCTCCAAATCAGGCATAGCCCGGTGGATAGTTAAATGCATCCAAATATGCTACCTCAAGGCTAAACGTACACTCACAGTTCCCCCTAGGGCGCACTCCACGCGTAAAATAGGGGCTTCTATGGCCTTCTTAGGTAACATTCCCTTAGAAGACATTTGCAAGGCAGCCACGTGGTCTACCACGCATACCTTCACTAAACACTATTGTGTTGACGTGCAGGCCAAACAACAGGCCTCCGTGGGCCAGGCTGTCCTAAAAACTTTATTTCAAGCTGCTGCAACGGATACAGGCGACCACCGCTAAGGGGAAGCACTGCTGTATAATCTATCCTCAGTGTGTGATCTGCAGCTCATATGCCTCGAACGGAATATGCTACTTACCAGTATGCATCTGTTCTTGGCATGTAGAGCTGCAGAGTCACACACGCCCGCCCGCCTCCCCGGGACCTGTATCTGTTCCAGCATCCGTCTTACTTAGACATTACACATGGACATCCTTTCCTTCATTTCTATACACTCCATCTTTTCCCATCATGGCGAAAAACAATCTGACGATGGAGTGGATGCCCATGCGCACTGTTGTCCAGGGGAGGAGTCACCATCCTCGTGACCAAAGGCTTCTTCCGAAGACAACAACAACCTGCAATCATCCGAGCCCAACACCAGATGGCGATCTTATCCTCAGTGTGTGACTCTGCAGCTCTACATGCCAAGAACAGATGCATACTGGTAAGTAGCATATTCCTTCTACTGGATACTTTTGCCCAGTCACAAAAGACAATACATACATTGCCTATGCTCAAAGGTGTCATTAAACATGCACCTGACAAATTTAAAGACCCTGCTAGGACCAGGATTCTTAATCCTAGAATTGATAAATATAAACCTGCCCCCAACGATCCCGCCTACATTAAAGGACAACTCCCTTTAGATTCTCTGGTAGTGTCCAATGCAAGGAAATGTGCTAATTCACAAACCTCTGGTGATGCTCCACCTCCAGACAGAGTCTAAACTGATAGACACATCGGGCAAACGAGTTGCCTCCCAAGCAGCCAATCACTGGAGGATAGCTAATGCACAGGCACTACTTGCCAGATATGACAGGGCTCACTACGATGAGCTTGAAGACCTAATTCAACATTTGCCTGTACAATACAGGCCAAAGCCAATGATCTGGTCCAGGAGGGCAAGTTAATTACAAATGCATCCATCAAATGTGCCCTCCATTCAGCTGACACCGCTTCTAGATCTATCAACACCAGTTTCTTACTACGCAGACATGCATGTTTGCGCATTTCTGGTTTTAAACAGGAAGTGCAAACAACAATCTTAAATCATCCGTTCGATCAAGAACACCTGTTTGGCCCAGCTGTAGATACAGCTTTAGAAAAAATGAAAAAAGATACAGACACTGCAAAATCCATGGGAGTGTTTGTCTCAAACAACACAAGGCTCCTTTCATCGCTCCTTTTATAGGGGTGAATCCAAAAACATTAGTACAGACACTACTTCCTCCTCCTACAAAAGCCCCACACAAACATCCCCCAACAAGGGATATTTTAGAAGTGGCAACTGGGGAAATAATAACAAAGGCAGAGGCCGAGGTAACAACAATCAAACCTCCCCCACTACCAAACGATGACTTCTCTCCGCTCCCTCCAGACCATTCCACTCCAGTCGGAGGAAGACTCTCACAGTTCCTACCTGTCTGGACCTCCATCACTACATATAGGTGGGTAAGACAAATTGTCCAGGATGGTTACTGCCTGGAACTTAACGAAAATCCCCCAATCAACGTCCAATGCCCACAGAACATCTAATGCTCCTGAAACAGGAAGTTCTCTCACTGCTTCAAAATCATGCAATATAACCATTTCCCCTCCAGCATCAAGGTACAGGGGTTTACTCCCTTTACTTTCTCATTACTAAAAAAGACAGTACTCTCAGACCAATACTGGACCTCAGACCTCTACATACAGTCTGATCACTTTCACATGATCACTCTTCAACAGGTCCTTCCTCTGCTTCAACAAGGTGACTTCCTTGGCACTCTAGATCTCAAGGACGCCTACTTCCATATTCCTATACACCCTGCGCACAGGAAATATCTAAGGTTTACAGTAAACGGTCAACACTATCAGTTCAAGTTTCTCCCATTCGGAGTAACCACAGCACCCAGAGTCTTCTCAGTGTCTGGCGGTGGCAGCCGCACACTTACAGAGACAACAAATTCATGTGTTTCCATACCTGGACGACTGGCTTATAAAAGCCAAGTCCTACAACCAGTGTGTTCATCACACTTACCAAACAATTCATTTACTCCGCAACTTGGGTTTCACCATAAACCACACCAAATCACATCTCCAGCCCTCCCACATACATCAGTATCTAGGGGCCACAATAGACCCTTCCAAAGCTCTTGCATACTTCAATCCAGCCTGGATAGCCTGTATGCAAACCCTCATCACAAAATTTCAACCCCAACACTCACTACTAGCACGAGTGTTCATGCAGCTCATAGGAATGATGGCCTCTTGCATTTTCTTAGTACCCCATGCAAGGCTTCAGATGCACCCTTTACAGGAATGCTTAGCACGCTATTGGAACCAGGCTCAAGGTCAACTTTCAGATCTGGTGTTGGTGGACAGCTGCACACATCGCTGTCTGCAGTGGTGGAACACACAAAACCTTTCCAACGGGCTGCCGTTCCTGGACCCAGTTCTACAAATAGTGCTAACAGAGGATGCATCACTCACCGGCTGGGGAGCCCATCTCCTAAACCACACCATTCAGGGCAGTTGGACCCCTCAAAAAAAGTGTTCCACATCAGCCACCTGGAGGTACTAGCAATCTTTCTTGCATTAAAATCATTCCAGCCACATCTCAGTCGTCAGACACAGCAGATACACGAATGGGAACTTCATCCTCAAGTTCTTCATTCTTTCACATGTGGGGCCATCCAAACATAGATCTGTTCGCCGCAAACGCAAAATGCCCAACCTTCGCCGCCAGGTATCCACACCCATTGTCCAAGGGCAATGCGATATGGATGAATTGGTCAGGCAGATTTGCGTATGCTTTTCCGCCACTCCCACTCATTCCATTAGTAGTGCCCAAGCTCAAACAGTCACTCAAAATTATCCTAGTTGCTCCAACATGGGCCCGGCAACCATGGTTCACAACACTTCTGGAACTCAGTCGTTCCACACCAAAAACTACACCTCTCCCCAAAGCTTCTTGAACAGAACCATAGAGAGATAAGGCATCCAGATCCAGCTCAACTGAACCTGGCAATCTGGCTACTGAAGTCCTAGAGTTTGGTTACCTCAACCTCCCACCAGACTGTATGAACATTATTAAAGAAGCTAGACGCCCTACTACCAGAGTTTGCTATGCAGCTAAATGGAAAAGATTTGTCATTTACTGCAATAACAACAAAATTGACCCACTAGATGCTTCGATTCAAAATATCATTTGCTAATTACTGCATCTACAAAGATGTAATCTAGCATACACGTCCATAAGATTACATCTTGCGGCCCTTGCCGCTCACCTACAAAACAGACCACATTTGTCAGTATTTAGGGTACCTGCTATTAAATCGTTCATGGAAGGCCTTAAAAGGATAATTCCTCCCACAATCCCACCCTCTCCAGTGTGGAATTTAAACATTGTCCTTACTAGGTTTACGGGTCCTCCATTTGAACCTTTACACAAATGTGAACTGCAGTTCCTTACATGGAAAGTAGCTTTCCTAGTCGCAATCCCCTCTCTCAGGAGAGCAAGTGAGATCCAGGCTTTAACCATACAAGGACCATTCTTACAAATACATCATAACAAGGTAGTTCTTAGAACAAATCCAGAATTTCTCTCCAAAGTAATTTCGGCTTTCCATCTTTATCGGTGGAATTACCTGTTTTTTTCCCAAAACCAGAATCCGGAGCAGAAAGAGCTCTTCACACACTGGATGTCGAAAGAGCTATACTTTATTACATTGACCGAACTAAACCTTTTAGAAAAACAAACCAACTGTAGCGTTCTCACCACCTCATAAAGGAAACCCCATCTCAAAAGCTGAGATTGATAGATGGATAGTCAAATGTATTCAAATATGCTACCGCAAAGCAAAACTTACATTAACAGTTCCCCCTAGTGCGCATTCAACGCGCAAACTAGGGGCTTCCATGGCATTCTTAGGGAATATTCCCTTAAATGACATTTGTAAGGCAGCAACATGGTCTACGCCACGCACCATCACCAAACACTATTGTGTAGATGTGCAGGCAAATCAACAAGCTACTGTTGGTCAGGCTGTTCTTAAAACACTTTTTCAGACCACTGCAACAGATAAAGGTGACCACCGCTAGGGGAGGACACTGCTATAGTCTATGCACAAGTATGTATTCTGCAGGTCATATGCCTTGAACGGAAAAGGCTACTTACCAGTATGCATCTGTTCTTGGCATGTAAAGCTGCAGAATTACATACGCCCACCCGCCTCCCCGGATCCTCTATCTGTTCCAGTGTTATCTTACTTGGATACTTTACACATGGACATCTTTTCTGTTTCTTATAAACTCCATAATTTCCCGTCATGGCGAAAAACAATCTAAAGATGGAGTCGATGCCCATGCGCACTATAGTCCAAGGGAGGAGTCACCTATCTCGTGACTACAAAGACTTCATCCAAGACCACAACAAACTGCAATCATCTGAGCCCAACACCAGATGGCCATCTGAGCCCAACACCAGATGGCGATCTATGCACAAGTATGTCATTCTGCAGCTCTACGCACCAAGAACAGATGCATACTGGTAAGTAGCATTTTCCTTATTCTTTTACCATTACTGTTTCTATCTAGATGCTTTCTCTCAATGGAGCCTTCATATCTAAGAATTTTATAAAACAAGATTGTTTATTTGGGCAAATGATTGTTTTAAACTTGCTGGGATAACAATTCCTCTACATGGAAATATTCCCTTCTGAGGAATTGTCGGGACGCCTTCATTCTTTCTTCTGGTTTCGTGATCAATTTGAGGTTTTCCATATTAACGGTTTTTCCATTTATTATAATTTCTCCCATAAGTTAGCACTCGCAAATCAGGTTTGCAGTTATCATTGTTCTAAGTTTAAGTAGCTATACTAGCTTGCTATAGTTCCATACTATTATATGGATTAAACTAAAGGAACAAAACCTTCCTAGTACGGGTGGTCTAGCACTATGAAATTGACATTTGGAAGGGTACATCCTCCTCTCATGCCATATTAAGCTAAGCAATTTGATTTTGATTAGCTAACGTTTCAGGAATGTATTGGTAGAAACAAAAATTGGGATAGTAGGATTTTTTGAGAAAATTGCTTTAGTAATATCTCCTTGAGGTTCCTATAGAAAGGCATACAAGAGCTGGCACCGGGTATATCTCTGTTTATTCAAGGGCAAAATCTTCATGCACATTATATTTTTTCCCCATTTATTTGCACAGGGTTTGACAAACTAAAAACTCTGATCCTTTGTTACCAAAGAAAATTACAATATTTCAATAAACCTATAGCATTCACAAGGCAGCCATCCTGGCGCGGGTAGAGTCAGTAATGTCAGTGATTGCTCTCTAAATCATTAAATTCTTAGGAAATTTGTACAGAAAACATAAATGTTTTTCATATTTTTCTACCTCACTTTCTCAGATGATAACTTTTTCATAGCTATCTGTTCCAAATACCTTTGCCGTTGCATAGACTCTGGAGAAGGACTCCATTTTCCATTTTAGTACAATTAATACCCATGCTATTTGCCAGGAGGAGATAGCCCAGCCTGTGCTCCACTCCCAAGTGCTGCCCATTTTCCAACTTGCACAGCTTTCAGGTACAAAATGAAGCACTCTAATCCAGAGGTGTATTTGTATTTTTGTATTGTTTGCTAACATTTGCTATCATTTGAAAAAGCACTGTGCAAATATTAAATATTGTTTTTTTTTATTCTGAAAGAGGAACAATTGTACTGTAGCAATAGTTGATCAGAGATTGTGAAAAGATCATGCCATTTGCTATATGGAAAAAAGAGCCACCCACAATCATCATTGAGATCAGCAACATATGACAAGAAATTCTCCGAACTTTTCAGAGAATCCCTATTCACATGTAGAGTAAAAGTGAAACGGTCGGTCCATTTGGCAAAGATACATGGGAACCGTAAATTTCAGTCCTTTATGTCCCCTCTCGAAAGTCAGGTTTGTACTGTGCAGTTTTCGTGATACTTGACAATCCAAATTATTTGTGTACTCGAGGTTCAAATCACCAAGTCCTCGACACACACAAACTGGCTCATAGAGCATCGACACGTTTCAGTTCTGTAACAATACTTCTGAACATCTCATCAGAATGATGACTGACCTAATGCCATTCCATATAGGAAAAAAGAGAAAGAGGTCAAATAAAGAACACACAATTACTACAATGTTCAAGTATTGGTACGTCAAGTAAGACACCACATGGGATGAAGTATATGCATACCGGTCATGTTTTCTTTCATATTGCAAAACTTACTTAAGTGAAATACCGTAATGGAATAAAATAAAGATAATCAGCCCATTGACCTCAAAGCAGAATATGAAGCTACACATTACACCTCATATCCTGAAAGCAACAAGGCTGGTAATACCTGACATTTTCCATCACTGGTCATAGACAGGCAGATTCATGCTATGCAGATTTATTTTTTTAATATACAGTTATTAATGGCATTCATAATAAACGCATGACAAGTGTCACAACTGCAGAACATGGGAAGGGAGTGGGAGAGAAGTAAGTGCCTGGAAGAAGGGGGGATGGGAATTAGCAGAGTATCCTTGTGCCTAATGAATGGAAAAAGGCTATCGTAAAACCCCTCATGAAAAAGCAGAATAAATCGCCAACTGATCTGACGAACATGCGCCCCATCTCACTCCTGCCTGTTCTAGGAAAGATCACTGAACGGATGGTGCATCTGGAGCTAAAAACATATGTGGAGAACCATAACATCTTGCATCCCCAGCAATCTGGGTTTCGCCCTGGCCACTCCACCGAAACGGCCCTGATAGAACTCTCTGACTCCATCAAGTTCCTGCAGGATGAGGGAAAGCAGGCCGTCCTCATCCTGCTCGATCTAACAGCAGCTTTTGACACTATCTCTCATGTCATCTTGAATGAAAGGCTGCGAGAGATTGGCGTGACAGATACGGCTCTGGCATGGGTTAAATCCTTCTTGTCCAATAGGTCCCAATCTGTATCTTTGGGTCACTACCTATCCAGCGAAAAAATCATTACATCTGGTGTACCGCAGGGATCCATATTAAGCCCACTTCTTTTCAACATCTATATGGCACCCCTCCTCGCTGTGATAGTCACACGGGATCCTCGTTACGTCATATGCTGACGACACTCAATTGGTCGTCTCCATTGACAAAAACCGCACGGATACAGAATTGCGTTTTCAGAAATGTCTCACTGAGGTATTTCAGTGGTTAAACAAAAACCACTTGAAGTGCAACAGTGAGAAAACTGAAATCACACCATTAGGCCAGGATCTACTTTTCTGCCCGAGGGATTGGTGGCCCAAAGACTCTGAGGCCCCTCCCAGTGCTGTGTCTTCTGCGCGCAATCTGGGCGTGCAATTTGATGCTACCTTATCTTTTGATGATCATGTTAGGATCCCGGCTGGCTGCTGCTTCGGTCTTATTAAATCTCTAAAGAAATTTTTCGACTTCCTCCCCATTGCCTCCAGGAAATCGGTCGTGGTCGCACTGATACTCTCCAGACTCGATTATTGCAATGGGTTGATGGCAGGAGTGAAAAAGTCCACTTTGAAGAAGTTACAAAGTGTACAGCACGCGGCGGCACGGTTAGTGTTAAAACTTCCTAGGAAATCTTCAGCCTCAACTGCATTAAATTCTTTGCACTGGCTGCCACTGCATAAGAGAATCCTTTTTAAACTCTTACTCACAGTTTTCAAATCTTTGAAAAATATAGGTTCTAAATACCTTGTTAATCGTTTTATTCATTATGATCCTGTACGATGTCTGCGATCCTCAGGGGCCAATCTTGCTAAGATCCCGAGGCATAAATATAAAACTAGGGGCGGAAAAACGTTCACAGTCCTAGCAGCAAGGGCTTGGAATAATCTACCCGTAAATCTTAGACTGATTGAGTCTGAGTGCCCTTTTAGGAAACAACTGAAGACCTGGATCTATCGGCAATCTGATACCTATGTGTTGGCAGCTATCTAGATCTTTTCACCACATATCCCTTATACGCATGCTCAGCGCCAAGATGCTCCTTCCGGAGCGAAAGTTGCGCTTTACAAATATCCAAATAACACTAGCATCTATCGCCCAGCGATGTGGAATCAATGGTAAGGAAGCGGGGGGGAATCAACTCCGCAGTTAAGGTGAAGTGGCAGAGGTCTTGTATCGGATCGTGCGGGCGCTGTGAGGCATGGGGAAAAGGGCTAGCCTCTGGTTCAGACCCCTGTGGCAAAGCTACAGGTGAGTCCCTTTGACGCATAAATGCAAGAAACAGTTCCCGGATATCTTTGGGTCAAGAGTGCAGAGGCATCAAATACCAGAAGTTGGACACTGGCAGTGCGTTGTATTGTAGCCAGGCGGCCACATTGGGCGTAGGTCACCAGTGGATGGCCACTCTACGCTTAGCCAAGAGGAGTAGCATTGCAATAAGGCAGCAGTAGCCTGCAGGGGCACCTTTGACGTTGCCCAGGAGGGGCACCAGTGGGGTGGACGGTAGAGTGTGGCCAGTTAGAGCGCGTAGAGTGGAAAATACTCCTTCCCAGAACTCAGCTACACCAGGGCATCCTGTGTTTGGGTGCGATCGAGACAGTGTTGGACCTTATAATGTATTAGACGCAACTTGTAGTTTGGAGCGTGTGTTGTGGTCTGGCCACAGCAGTAGGTTTGCTGGGTGTCGGTAAGGAGGGGGGGAGGGAGGGCGGGTCAATGTCCGACATCCACGCTGTGCGGGGTGCTGGCATGGCGACTGGGGCAGATGTATACATAATGGTGTACAATCTAGTAAATAGTTTGCGTGATGGTGGGTTTGTTAGCATATGCTCCAAGGCCAGAAGTGTTGGTGGGGGGGGGAGGTGCTGGGAACATACTGTGTAAAGCACGGCGGATGTCTCCGAGTTGGTAATCCTATTTTTTTTTTATTGCGGGAAATATTTTTATTGGCATTTGTGATCATACATAATCGTACATTTGTAAACCAAGATTAAGTATACACTTGTTGTAGTGCACAGGTTGCATACATTGTATCCAGTCAGGCATCCGATCTTCACTGGTCGGTTTTAACTGCAATACATTATCAAACTGAAGGATCCAACAATCGAAAAAAAAATATAGGCCGGTAAATCGGTCCCTCGGACCCACCCAGCTTTCCAGTATTTTCTACGTCTGGTTGACGTCCCCCCTTACATTTGACCAGATTTCGCCTTGTATGCTCTATTGCCCAATCCCCGTGACCTAATTGTCGCTAACTTGTGGTGTAGAATCACATGACTAATTCTTTATTCTATCATGCCTTAAGTGTCCTTACTTAATAAAACATCTAAGCTTAACAAATAAAACACTGTCAAACAACTTATGCCTGCTTCGCTGTCTCTATTACTCTCTGGGTAGGGGTGATAGGCCGCCGTATTTCCAGTGGGGTGACATGGACCCTATATATAGTAATGGCAAATAGGTTCCCATGTCATTCCAGTTGTCTGTGGTATCGGGGAGAGAGGGGGGAAGAAAAGAAAAACGGGGGGTGGGGGGGAGAAAAAACAGACAAAGCAACCAATATCATGTTGCCTCAGAGCTAGCGACCAGTACGTCTCCTGTCCGTCATCACTTCCCCTCCCCTGCCGCTTCAGAGCTTTAAATTACTCCTCTGTGGAGGTCCCAACTTCATCTTCCTCACTATTAGGACAGCTCGGGTGATCCCAATTAAATAGAATTTCTCTCCGTGCTTCGGCAATTGGGTGCCTACGCAGGCCTCTCAACTCCTCTCCAGGGCTTGACCCTCCGCTGCAGCCCATCCAGACACCTCTTGAGTCCAGGCACCAATCTATGGTCCCATGGCTGATTTCCACGATATCGCGATACGCCTCTTGGCCAAGGCCAGGGACAGATCAATGAACCGACTCCCCACTTTGTGCTTAGGTGGTCTGGGATACAATCCCAGAAGGCAGATCTCTACTGATTGGTCCAGTGTGCGACCCAGCGTATCATTAATCTTGATCATCGCTGTGTCCCAGAACTATCGTATGAGCATGCAGTTCCATGTCTTATGGAGGAAGTCCACGCCTGGGTGATCGCACCTTGGGCATCCTCTAGGTTCCCCTCCAAATGCAATCTGTATGCGGTGTGGGGGTCATATATCATATGGACGTAATTGAATTGTAGGTATTTTATACAGGTATTACAAGAGATTTTCTTAGGTGACTCTAGTACGCGGTGCCATTCTACATCTGTGAGTTCCCTTTCCAGGGATCTCTCCCACCTCTCCCTTAGAGCCAGCATCGGGGGCAGGGATGCCTCCCAGAGCGCCGCATAGAACCACTTTATTTGATGCCGGCAGTGCCCAGCGTTATCAAGGAGTGGAGAACTATGTGTGGGTTTGGTTCTTCTCGTCTAGAACCCCACAGCCTCTCAAACGTCCGTACCAGCACCTCCTACATGAGGAATTGGCCAGTAGGGAGTCCGTATCCCTCTATCAATTCAGCAAAGGGAGTAAACATTTGCCATGAAAACAGTCCCCTGTGGTGTCAATTCCTGCCTCTGTCCAAACCGCCAACTGCTCCGCCCACAAGACCGCCTGGTGGTCTCCATAAGGCAACCTAATAAGTGGCAGTGTCGGTGAATATCTCCAGCACTTCAAGGCCGTAGCCTGTAATGTCGATGTGTATGGCACCTTTATACCTGGGTTCAACAGCTTGTCCAGTAGTAGATGCGGGTGATGTCCTGGCTCCTCCAGGAACGTTCCCTCCTGATTCCGCTAGGAACGTTCCCTTCTGATTCACCCCTTCTAACCATTGCGCCACCCACTGCAATTGCGCGGCCAGCTGATAGAATTCAAAATATGGTACTCCCAGTTCACCCTCTCCCGTGGGACGTTGCAGGGTCCGCAAAGCCACCCTGCACCTCCCATTTGCCCATATGCGGTCTCGTACTAGCGCATCTAGTGTTTTGAAGCATCCCGTAGGCATCATCACCGGTAGATTAGTGAAAAAGTAGAACAGTTGGGGCAGCTTGACCATCTTGGTCAATGAGATTCTAGCCATCAATGGCAACCAGCTCCAGAAGGCCACGCTAGAGCGCAGGGAGTGGATTGCCCTGCCCAAGTTACCCTCTCTCATGTCGTCCAACGAGTGAAAGATCTGGACACCCAGATATCTAAAGAAGCTGGAGGTCCAGTTATGATCAACAGGGAGATCCCCCGGGTCTTGGGAGGGTCCCAGCAACCGGAAACAAGTGCGTTTTATGGTGGTTAACCTGAAGCCCCGACAAGCGGCCAAATCCCTCCAATATCTCAAAGGCAGAATCCACCCCCATTACAGCATCACCCAAATAGATCAACAGATCATCAGCGTACAAAGAAATTTCGTGTATTCTACCATTCAGGAATATTCCCAAAACCTCCCCTCCTTTACGGAACAACTCAGCCAATGGCTCCACCACCAGCACAAACAAGAGTGGAGACAGAGGACAGCCCTGCCGAGTCCTCGTGATATGGCATACTCTAGAGAGAAAGTACCCCTTGCCCTAACCCTCGCAGTTGGGGAAGTGTAAAGTAACTGGACCCACTTCTGCCAGCCTATCCCCAGACCCGTTTTCCGCATGACTTCTATGAAGTAATCCTAACTCACCGTATCGAATGCCTTCTCAAGGTCTATTGAGAGAAGCGCAGCCCATGGTAAATTCTTGGCTTCAGCATGGTAGGGTACCGAATATAATCTACGTAAATAATACAACATATTAATCGAAGGTACAAACCCATTTTGGTTGGGATGAACCAAGTTCCTCATGTGAGGGATTAGTCTGAGTGCTAATATTTTACTCAGTACCTTAAAGTCCGTGTTAAGCATAGATAAAGGCTTGAAGTCCTTCACCCCCGCTTCCTGATGCTCAGTCTTTGGGCGAGGTATCACAAGTGCAGACCTTGTGGTAGACTGTAGGAGTCCTAATCGAAGGGCCTTATTATACATGGTTACCAGCCGAGGGGCCCATCCGGAGCCATACTTCACAAAGAACTCAGCAGGCAAGCCATTACGGCCCGGCGTTTTACCGCTAGCTAACGATGCAATGGCACCCCTGACTTCCTGTAGTGTAATCGGTCCACGCAACTCCTCCGCACCCTTGTCATCTACCGCTTTAAGAGCCAGAGGGGCAAGGTAGGCAGCAATCTCCTCCAATGGGCCCCCCTGCAGAGTGGCATAAAACTGTTCATAATACTCCTGACATGTTCTATTTATCTTATCTGGATCATACTCAGTTCTGTCTCCGGAAATGCGTATATGAGTTATCGAGGAGCCCTGTGATTCAGGTCCGATGATCCAGGCTAGTAGGCGTCCAGTCTTACCTTCCTCATTTTGCACTCTGTCCAAGTACTTTCTATGGTCATATGACCGCAATCTCTCTAATACCTCATCATATTGTTTCCGCCTGGCCATTAGTTGCTCACGTTCCTGAGTCCCTGAACCCGGAATTAACAACTTATTTGAGCTTACATTAATCAGCTCCCAAACGTCTGTAAATCGTGAAAATAAATGTGCAGAAAAAACCACTAAGTATTATTACAATATATTTATTTAGTCATTTAAAGGAACAATCATTAGAGGGTCAAGAAGGTAGGAAAATGTTCTAGGGAACATGTAAGAAGGAGTGCTCAAGTGTATATATAGGAGTCGAGAGCTCAAAGTGTGTAGAAAAGTAAAGGGCATATATTTACAAGACAGTACAAAACTGATAATCAATAAACTGTTAGATGCAACCTGGTCACGTCAGGCAAACCCGGGGCGTGGTGCACTTGTGTCATCCCAAGGCAGCACCCTGGCTCCGCTGCAACCCACCCCAGTCTTCTGATCTGGGGCTCCGCCGTCCACTTTGGTGTCAGTAGGGCTCAGATGCACAGCGTAGGTGAGGCCCTCAAGCCTCACTCGGCCGCCCTTCACCTTTGTGGCATCATGCGGCGCTCCTGCCGCTCACGATCTGCCAGAGCCCTGCTCCTCGGCATCACCCATGGCACAACAGCCCTCGCCCACGCAGGGTCTGCTCCCGGGCCTCCCTCCAGAGGCTCTGCCATTCCAGGGACGGACTTCCAGCCGCACCGTCTCTGCGGCAGGCCGGCTTTGGCAGCCCCAGCCACGCCCCAGCAATCACACCCGGGGTGCCGATGAGTCCGACTTCACCTCGCCGATGGACGGGGCCACCAATCCATAGCCACATCAGGGACCTCCAGTCTGGTTTCCGGCACCATGTGCCGCACTGTTCAGCTATGCAACCGGGGCTGCACCATCAATTACTGTCGGATAAAATATGGGCTGGCTCGGAGCGCTTCGCTCACGCGTCAGCCATCTTCGGCTGCTGGCCATACCCATCGTTGGTGGTCTATAAGCACTTCTAGGACCATGGGACGTGAGATAGTGGATGTGTCAAATGGGGGCAGAAATAGATCCTCAGCATACAGATCAGAGACAGTTGAGACCGCACCCTCGAGCCCGCATTCTGGCGCCTGCGTCAGTCCGGGGTGGTAGCCAAGGTTTGCACCCAAGTGGAATAGATGGGGCATATAGATAAGGTAATTTGGCACGTCTACGCAGGCTATCCCATGCCCATCTCATGCACCCACCAGTGTCCACCCAATCCAGGAGCCCTTTAGGGTAAGTAAAGGGCTGTGGTGAGTGGCCAAGGTGCTGCCTGGTCAACCTAAATAGCCACATGTGGTTGAAAGGGCGTCAGGTAGAGCCAGTAATGTATGTATTGTGCCTGGGCACATAGCGTGTAAAGTGACATATCCGGTGCGCCGAGGCTACCCTGGGTGAGTGGCAGTGTTAGGCTCTGCCATTTAATGCAAGGCTGTTTGCCCTCCTGGATGAGTGTGATTAAGTTAGAGCGTAGGTGACAAAAATATTGGGCTGTTAGGGGAATGGGCAGGTTGAGAAGAATAGAAGAACTTGGGTAGGACAACCATTTTTGCTATTGCTATTCGTCTAACGATCGATAGTGGCAGGTGGGACCAGATTGGACTTCTGTCTTCAAGATAGGCCATGGCGCAGCCGTAGTTGATGCTCCAGAGCTCGTCCAGATCACAACTAAGCCAGATCCCATAGTAGCGTACTGTCTCAGATGCCTACTTGAATGAGCATTCCATAGAGATGTGCTGTGGCCGTCAGCAAGGGGAAATAAGATAGATTTTGTCCAGTCAATCAAAATATCTGAGCGTCCACTAAAGCAAATTTTCTCACTGGTCAGTGGAGCCAGGTTCACTTGTGGGTCATGAATATAGAGGGTGATGTCGGCATATATGGAGACCACCAGCTCCTTCGAGGTCAAGCCTAGGCCATGGCAGGTATGATGTTGCCTGACCTGGGCTGCCAGTGGCTCCATTCCTATGGCAAAAAGGATGAGTGGTCATACTGTTGCGTTCTGTGGTTTACCGGGAATGGTTCTGACAGCATTCTGATGAGCTGCATGTGAGCAGTGGGGAAAGTGTAGAGGAGCTGAATCTGGGGAAGGAGTCTGGAATTTAGGTCCATTTGCGCTACGAACAGTGGGTAAGATAACTGGTTGATGGTGCAGGGTGCTGGCGAGCAGCACATATCTGCCACTCCATGTCCAGATTGCCTGCTGTGTCTGCCCCTGTGCAATAATATAGCATTGCCTCTAGCATAATTGAAATAAAGAGAGGTGACTGACTGACTGAATAAAGAGGTGTGCTTCTTCCTGCACCAGCGTGCACACAGTCCCGGGGCCAATGGCTGAGTGAGGTGGAGTTCCTGAAGGAAAAAAATATGTACTCGAAGGTACGCATACACTATGTTATGTTAGAGAGTATTTATAGAGCGCAGCTTTCACTCCAAAGAGTATCATGGCACTTTAGTCGATTGGCGCTAAGTGGGCTTTCCTACGATCGTTCAAGCAGCTGATATTTCAAGTAAGGCACTTGGTAGAGGTCAAGGCACTGTAAGGAGGTTGCGTCGAGTTGGGCATAGCAATATTGTAGGGAGCATTCTCTGTGGAAGGAGGTAAGTGAAGCAACAAAGCGTGCTGAGGAGCAGACCATACAACTTAGAAAGAGAAGACAACATTCCAAACCCACCCAGTCCAACCCGAAGACATGGCTGAGTAAAACATTCCCACCCTACATCCCAACAGAGAAACAGTGTTGAAGTTGGGAGACATCTCTGGAGGCAGAGGGAAGCCGAGCTGACGGACGCACTTGGTTAGTCAGACAAGGTGGCCAAATGAGTGCAAGGCAGCCCACGGTCAAAAAGCAGACTCGATGTGGCAGGTGGGTGAGCTGAAAAGTGCTGCGATCCCCCTGAGTCAATAGCATTGAGTCGCAGTGTGGTTGCTCAGATGGAAAGGGATTAGCTGCAACAGCCTCTCCTCCAGGTGTGTCATCCAGGATGTTCTCAGCAAACCACATGGCTCCAGCCTCAGTCATTGTCACTGAGGGGATTATCTGTGAAGACCAGGCTGCGGCAACGTGCTCGGCATATTTCAGAGCTGACTCGGCATAAGTGAAAATGTGTTGTGTGGCTTCCCTTCGAATGGAATGTGTGGTTTCGGCGGGTGGACAAGAGCATAGGGTATGTCTGCCTTTTGGAGAATCCTTTTGACTGTAAGAAAATCTTGTCGGGCCACCTGAACTGATAGGGTGAAGTTAGGGTAAAATGAAAGCTCGCTTCCTTGATAGGCGATGGTCTCTCTGTCACATACAAGTCACAGGATGGCATCACGATCTCTATAATTCAACAGTTTTGCAACAATGAAACACCGCGCAACCCCTGTGAGCGATGTGCCTGTTCTACTATGAACTCCGGGGATAGGGCCTCACCAACAATTTCACGGAGGAGGGCTACTGCAAAGTCTTCCTTCTTGTTGATGGCAGTAGATTCTGGGAGACCAATAATCCTCAGGTTGCTCCCTCAATATCTCGCCTCCAGATCTTCATTTTTAGCCTTAATATCAAAATCCTTATCCATTCTCAGGAAGTGTTCCTTAAACTCAGCTTCAAGACCCGAGTATCTAAGTATTCGAGCCTCTGCTAATGCTGGTCTGTGCGTTATTTCATATGGTCCAAGCGGTAGGTGAG
Organism: Triturus cristatus; assembly: GCF_964204655.1. Lineage (NCBI taxonomy): Eukaryota > Metazoa > Chordata > Amphibia > Caudata > Salamandridae > Triturus > Triturus cristatus. Next base: position 78,076,733 of record NC_140591.1, on the reverse strand, counting down.
GACCAACCAGCTTGGCATCAATGGATTTGAGGCTGGACTTCACCTTGATTAGAAGCGCTTTAAGATCAATGTCCATTGGAGTGTTGCCTCCAGAGCAGTTGGAAACCTCGTCTGTAGGTGGTTCTTGTTCAGAGAGGAGTTACGCATCTGCCCTCAAGGAAAGCTACTGCTGAAGCGCGTCATGTTTGTTTATGTCGGTCACCAGAGAGGCTCCCGACCCAGGTCAGTGGCCTCGTCCATCTTCAGTCAAAACGGGGAGCTCTTCAGCAGTGCAAGACAAGGCCACGGTGGTATAGGATCAGCTGTGAAGAGTGCACTGCACGCAGTAAAAGCTAGTGTCTTGACTCCCTTCCTGGAGCCCCGCCACACCCCGGATGAACCCCAATCCCAGGGGACACGAGCAGGGTTGAGAACCACGGGCACCAACACAGGGGAGGAGAGGCAGTCCTAGATTACAGTCATGGGGCTGAAATAACTGAAGGGGCAGATTTACAAGCCCCATGCGCCACAGTTACGCCACCGTTGCGTCACTTCTGTGATGCAGCGGCGTAACCCACGCGCCATGTTGCGCCTTATGTACAACGTGACGCATCTAGGGAGATGCGTCACGTTGTAAAGCCCAGCGCCACATGAAACCTGCGTTAGGTTTCATGTGGGCGTTCCGTCGCAGGGTGGGTGTTCCATCGCAGGAACGCCTCGTAAAAGTGACGCAGTGAAATCTACAATATTTCACAGGGTCACTTTTACGTCCCTGCTGCGTCAAAACACTGTGCCTGCTTGAAGCAGGCATAAGGAGTGACTCAGCATGTTAGGCATAGGGCGCCCCTGAGCATTGTTGGAGCCATGTCACCCTTGTGACATAACTCCTGCAATGTGCCGCCCTTACGCCACAGGATGCAACACGCATCACCCTATCCTTGCGCCACGGTGCGGCGCATTGTAAATGCGACGCATTTGTGGTGGTGCTGGGAGGGAATTGCAGGTCGCATATTTTCTGGCACATCCCTGCTGATTTGCAGAGATGCGCTAGAACTCGTAAATCTGCTCCTAAGTATGTAGGCAAAGTGGCGTGCACCTCGGGACTCCTGGGGGTGAGGCCTCCAAAGATCCCCTTACAGCAGAGCGGGTGAGCAAGTCTCCCAAGAAGGAGGTGAAAAGATCTGGGCCCCACCTGATTAAGCTCAGGAGGGTTAGGTAGTTAAGGTAGCATGCACCGCAGGGCAGTCAGGCAGGAGAAAGAGCAGGAGTTTGGAGACAAAACACCCCCTCCCCCATTTTGTTGGCCCAGTCACAGGTATGGTCACAGGATATTCCTGCAGCTGTAGAGGGTGGAGACAGTCAAATCCAGGCGTGCGAGTTGTCTCTGAGCAAGTCCCTTTCCCAGAAGTCTGGGATACCGACCGCCACAGCACGCCTCTGCCCTCCGTGCCTGCTAGGAGCAGGCGAATCACCCGCAGCAGTAGCTGCGCATTAGGCCCGAGCTGTATCACTGCCTCACTCAAGACAGAGCGCAGGCCTCACAGCAGTCCAGTAGGGGAAACCGGCACAAGGTCTATGCGCATCCAGAGCAGCAGTCCTGGCAACACCAATCAACAGGAAGGAGACCAGAGAGACTGCCTGGCCCCACCTAGCAAGGCGCGGGAAGGCCACACAACAGTCACCCCCACATACGATGTATTAGACAGTCCTCTGGGTCTCCATATACAATCAGGGGGAGCACCGTCCATTGGGGAAGCAGCAGCACTGAAAGGTGTCCACAGTGCCGGGGATGAATGATGGATTATGATTCGGCAGATGCCGGCAGAGCTCTCTCAAGGAGCGGCAATCTTGCGGCCCGGTTTGGCTCCGCACCCTACTCCAGAGGTGTTTAAATCGAATTTTAGAAGGTAATTGGCTGTGGCCCAAAAGTGGTACAAAAACAGCCTTTCTATTTGTAAGGCAAATTAGATTTCCTGCTGGCTCAAGTACATTGCTGTGCCTGCCTTCTGATCCTCCCCTTTGCCTCTGGTTCTCCCTTGAATGATGGGGACGTCTATGCTGCCCCTCACCTAATTTAACCCAGCTTTTTAGCTCTCCACCTGTGTGCCAAGGTTAATTAAGGAAAGGTTAAGGCCAGCTTCCTGTGGTGACTTGTCTGTTCAGCTAGGATAAGGCCATGGAGGCAAATCTCCTGCCCCACTTCTCTATCATATCATCCCTGTCACTTCCAGGTGGACACCACATACCCTCTTGGTGGTTTAACAGTGTCTCTGGCAAACCATCTATACATCATGGATGCCATATAATATGATGTTTTAACGGTTCTATTGTGGGATGGTCCTTGGTCACCCTGATGTAGAAAAAAACTGCTTGCATGAGCGTTGGTCCCTGGTAGCCCTCATATAACCTCTCTTGGTACTTCAACAATGGGATTGTCCTCTGTTGGTCCAGGGTAGATACTGTGTAATACACTCTTGCTGGTTTATCAGTGTGACAGTGGGATGTTTCTCTGTCACTCCTGGGTGCTTGCTGCACAATACTTTCTTGGTGGTCTAACAGTGCCATAAGGGTATGGTCCTCCGCTGCTCCTGTTTGGTATCCATATATATGCCCCTTGGTGGTTTTACAAGGCCTGCAATGGGATGGTTTTCGGTTACTCCTAGGTTGATGCCATATAATGCTTCCTTGGTGGTTTACGAGTGCCTATAAGGGGACGGCCCTCTGTTGCTCCTGGGTCAATGCCTTATAATTGCCCTTGGTGGTTTAACAATACATCAATGAGCTGATCTCCTGTCACTCTAAGGTAAATGGCATATTAGACTCCCTTGAGGCTTAACCATGCAACAATAGGTTGGTCCTCTGTCGCTCCTGGGTACGTGCAATATAACACTCACTTGGTATTTTAATGGTGCATACAATGATACATTGGGAAGACCCTCTTTTTACTCCTGGATGGACCGAGTATAATACTTTCTTGGTAGTTTATCGTTGCAACAATGAGGTAGTCCTCTGTCGTACCTGGGATCCTCCAAAGGAATGGTCTCTGTCACTCAAGTGTAGACTTGATATAACACTACCTTCGTCGTTTAACAATGCCTACCACTAGCCTTGGTCCACGGCCACTCCTGGTTGAATGCCCTATAATAATTCCTTTGTGGGTCAACAGTGCCTCCATTGTAATGGGCTGGTTCTCTGTCCCTCTTGAATAGACCCTATGTAATACTCCCTTAGTGATTCAACAGTGGTACATTGGGGTGGTCCTATTTTGCACTTGGGTGCTTCCAGTGGGAAGGTTGGTCACCATTGTGTAGACTCCACATATCAATCCTTTGATTGTTTAACAGTGCCTCCAATGGGATGTACCCTCACTCCAGGGTGGATGCTGTATCTTAATTCCTTGGTGGTTCAGTAGTGCCTCACCGATTACGCTAGGATCCGCTGAGACAGGCCCTCTTCAACGTATACATGATCCCTGTAACAAGCCTCATCCATTATCTCGACATCAACGTCCTCTCCTATGCTGACAACACGCAACTCATTCTCTCCCTCACAGACAAGACACCCAGGGGCTTGTTTATGAAGGCCTGCAACACTTTTACGCCACCATTGCGTTCCTTTTTGTGACGCTGCGTCGTCGTAAATAATGCGCCATGTTGCACCAAATTTACAAAGTGATGCATCTAAGTAGATGCGTCACTTTGTAAACCCCTGCTCTACATTATACCTGCTTCAGGTAGAATATATGCAGGGTGGGTGTTCCCCCGCAGTAATGGGTCATAGAAGTGGCACAGTGAAATCTACGAGATTTCACTGCTACACTTCTGGGACTCTACTGCGTCAATATCTTATGCCTGCCTCACAGCGGGCGTAAGACTGATGCAGGACCTTTCACATGGAGCTTTGCCGTGACGTATCTGTAGCTCCTTGTGACAAGGAGCGCCGTACATTAAATACAGTGCATCCATCCTGTCGCAAGGAGGGCACAGTGAAAACTGTTGCATCACTGTTTCCACTAGTACCCGGATCAAGTTCAATGTCTGCAAAAGTGAAATCGCCCACTGGATGAATGGCAACTGTCTGAAGCTGAACACCGACAGGACCGAAATTGTGATCTTTGGAATGAGCACTTCACTGTGGGGCTCCACCTGGTGGCCAACAGAGCTAGGACCAGCACCCAACTACACCACCCATGCCAAGAACCTGGAAAACCATCGCGCACACCCTAGTCACAAGCAAGCTGGACTATGGGAACACCCTGTATGCCAGGATAAGCAAAACACTCACCAGAAGGTTGCAGACTATTCAGAACTCGGCAGCCAGAATCCCTCTTCATCTCTCATGCTGCACTCACACCACACCACACCTGACGGATCTCCACTCGTTACCTAAGCACATACCAGCACAATTCAAAATCCCCACCCGCAAAAGAAACGACATAAGGAAAAACTCGAGTAATATTCATATGAGTAAGTAGGTTACTTACCAAAGGTTAATTTTCCCCATATAAAAACAAAGGCTGTTACCGCATTACTATCAACAAACCATTTAAAGATAGGTGACTAGCAATGTCATTGACCTTTTCTGTATAAATATTTTCTTGTCATTATATGCAGATATGAGACGAACAGAGGAAGGCTGGCACCTATAGTTGCACCCTCTTAGATAAGAGTCAGAGCACGCATTGTGTGAAAAAACAATTCGTTCAATTTCCAGATCCAAAAGTACCTTTAAGAAGACAAACACAGTAAAAAGGTTTGTGATTGATGGATTTGTGGTTAGCGGGCAGAAAGTTTAGTTTGGTTCTCTTTATCCACACCAGTCTGTTCTGTGGCAAAGTAACTATGAGTAGTGAGACCATTGAAAATTCTTTAACAAATGATCTATACAGACAAGCAGTGTGTTCATATAGGACTTTGGTTCCAATACTATGACCCCCAATACTTTACCTCTCTCTAGTTCTTTTCCTCACTTGTTTCTTGATATTTCCTCACGGGGAGGTTTTCATCTGACACAATTAGAGCACCTTCTTTAGTGGCACATTTGTAACTTTGATAGTATGTATATTCTTGAGTTCATTTTTTGGAGACAATTTAAGAATTCTCCCGTGGGTTGCAAACAACAACATTACCATTTATGTAAAGTTTATAAAATTAATATTCCATATTCTCTTTGCAGAAATCTTATCTCCCCATCCATGCCCGTTACCTAATCGTTTAGTAACAGGTCTTGAAGAAGATGGCAACTAAAGGAGACTAAGCCATCGAAACGCGCGTCGACCAGTGTGTATGACACATCCCTAGCGTTCAGCACAGTAACAGAGGGTTGAGCAGTTCACCCCTGTTTTGGTCCTTCTGTGCATGCTGTTTGTTTCTGGGGTGGGTAGGGTGTATGCTATGTATGAGAGTGATATGAATGAGGAGTGTGTAGAGGTGTAAATGGTGTGGGGATCTCTTCTTTTTTGAATTAATGCCAATAACTGTATGCTGGTATAAGACAATATCCATTTGTATTTTACACCAACTTTGCTTTTCAAAAGTTAAAATACATACAAAGCCTGCTATAGATTTTGGTACAACGTAGATAGTTTTGTACATATAAAAATAGGAATAAATGTTTGTATGTTCTCTATGAAAATAAGAGATGAATTTTACCTGTACGTAAAAATAATGAACAAAAGAAATTAAATAAAAAAGATAAAAAAAACAATACATGTAATAGGTTGTTGTGTTTTCTCTATGTGAACCCACGCTAATCAAAGTAATATAGGTCTAGAGGGATACTGTATATTATAGTTTGCTGTTCTCTTTCCCCCTGTTCCCTGACCTTAAACAATTTTTGTTGAGGTTTGCCTTTTTTCACTTTATGGGTCATAGAAGTGGCACAGTGGAATCTTCGAGATTTCACTGCTACACTTCTGGGACTCTACTGCGACAATATCTTATGCCTGCCTCACAGCGGGCGTAAGACTGATGCAGGACCTTTCACATGGAGCTTTGCCGTGACGTATCTGTAGCTCCTTGTGACAAGGAGCGCCGTACATTAAATACAGTGCATCCATCCTGTCGCAAGGAGAGCACAGTGAAAACTGTTGCATCACTGTTTCCACTAGTACCCGGATCAAGTTCAATGTCTGCAAAAGTGAAATCGCCCACTGGATGAATGGCAACTGTCTGAAGCTGAACACCGACAGGACCGAAATTGTGATCTTTGGAATGAGCACTTCACTGTGGGGCTCCACCTGGTGGCCAACAGAGCTAGGACCAACACCTAACTACACCACCCATGCCAAGAACCTGGAAAACCATCGCGCACACCCTAGTCACAAGCAAGCCGGACTATGGGAACACCCTGTATGCCAGGATAAGCAAAACACTCACCAGAAGGTTGCAGACTATTCAGAACTCGGCAGCCAGAATCCCTCTTCATCTCTCATGCTGCACTCACACCACACCACACCTGACGGATCTCCACTCGCTCCCTAAGCACATGCCAGCACAATTCAAAATCCCCACCCGCATTTTCAAGGCACTACATAACACTGGCCCAGCATTCCTCAACAATTGCATCTTTCATACACCTTCCAGACACCTCCGCTCATCCGGACTCCTAATTGCACACATCCTGCGCATACGGAAAACTAAATCTGCAGGTCAGGCCTTCTCCTACGTTGCTCCTAAAGTGTTGAATGACACACAACACATGAGCCCCCTCTTCACTTCTTGAATTCCAAAATAAGCTGAAGATCTGGCTTTTCAAGTTGTCCCACCCAGCCCTAGGTTTGACTAGGCTCACACCTGCTCAATGCCAAGATACCCTCCCCAGTGACAATGCGCTCTACAAATCTGGATAACACAACATAGCATGCAATGGGATGGCTCTCAGCCACTCCTGGATAGACCCCTTATATATCTTTTCACCTGGTTTAACAATGGGACAAGGAGTGGTCCTCTGCTGTGCCTGAGTGCTTCCAGTGGGATGATCTGCTATCGCCCATGTGTAAAAGCAATATATCAATCCCTTAGTGATTTGCCAGTTCCTCCATTGGGCGGGTTACTCCTGGTTGGATGCGGTGTACTAACTCTTGGTGGTTCTGTATTGCCTCCAGTGCAATGGGATGGTCCTGTGTCATCATTGTGAAAACCCAATATAAGACTCCCTTGGTGATTTAACAGTGCCTGAATCTGCATTGATCCTGTCACTCCTTGGGTGGATGTTATGTAAGACTTCCAGAGTCGTTTAACAGTGACTCCAGTAGGATAGTCCTATTGTTTCTCTCAGCAAAAACTTGTTTAATGTACGGTGTCAGGGCTACCCGCCCTCCCCTCCTGGAGGAAGCACAGAACGTCCTTGAGGGGAAGATCTAATTCACATGTACTATTCTAGCCTCCTTATTCTCACTCACAAAATCCCGCTGCCTCTTGCCAACTATGAGAACAAGGTTATGCTATTGGGAAATGTGCAAGGTACAACCCTGAGCTTGATGGCTTCCTGCTCTATTAGAGACACAACATTTAGAAAGCCTATTCAGAGTTACAGGAAGCCATAAACTAATTTAAAATGACATTCTAATGTGATTATGTGTGTTGATACAGTCTGGGTTATGTATGTGATCGCTAACACTACATTACAGGAATATATGAATACAATTCACACAAGAGTTAAGTTTTCACAATATAATAAGTAGCTTCTGCATATGACACTGCTACTCTTAACAGGTGAGAAATATCTGGATGCACAACTGTGTATTCTCCGATGCTTATGCGCAGCTATATTCAAGATGGTGTGCTTCTATCAAGTCATCAACACTCGTACTAATCACATTGCTTGTCTTTTATAGGCCAAACTACAAAACAATTTTTCCAGTCATTCATTTTGAATTGTGCCTTGGAACCCCTTGAAAAGATGACCCAGTGTGGCAGCCTGTGTCCAGTTAAGGACACTATCCCATTAACTGGAGTCAAAGAACCAACTTTTGGTGGGGATAGTTGAAGCATGGGCAGCTCCCATCTGGATGTCCCTAGAGCATCTTAAGCATTAGCAGCCTATGTCTCGGGAACTATTGCCCAAAGTCAAGGTTTTTTGGTGGCGACTGGACCCACTTTGGTCAATGGTGGCACCATTATCTACTGGAAACTGATCAGTTTAGAGCTGGGCTGGATTGCACATTCACCTCTCTAGATTCTGAATATGATTGACCTCCTTCAGCCAGCAGAACTGGATCCCATGTAAGACGTGTGACAAACGACTGTCGTTAGGTGCTGTAAAAAGGGTGTTATGGGCACCTCAAGGGTCAGGTATGTCAAATGAGGTAGGTTCCCGCATTTTAGGTGTGTTCGCGCTCCTTGATGCAGAAGATGTCTTGTTTCTTCTTGGGCAGAAGGACTTGTTCCTCTTAGGCAGACTCAGTCTATAAAGCGTCTATAAAGCTGTCCTCAAATTCAAGTCAGCTGGGCCTTGGGTCATCTTCTTCATCATTGGTGGACAGACCTCCTTGGTGGCCAAGCAAAGATGATGAACCAATTGCTGAACTGAGGAGTCCAGTATGTATATACTGTTCTGTCTCCAAGTCAGAATGCCAGAGCTGACCATAGGGTCTGCCACATTCAAATGTTTGTATGCCTCTACAATTCTGAAAGAGTATTCAGTCCTTGTTGCTGACTAGATTTCTTGGGCTTCATACACCAGAGAACACTAACCGGCCAGTTAAAAATCTTAAAGGTGTTTGTGTTATTTGCCCCAGATTGCAGGTGCAGTTGCTCATCTTGCCGTAGGATATGGCCACATCATAGGAAATGGGTTACAGGTGAGTTTCATACACACATAACATAAGTCTACATCCATGCTAAAGATGTGATGAATGTAAAATACTATAGAGAGCTGGTATACAATCTCTCTACAGGGTTGGTGTTACAAGGGATGGGGCCCCTGGACCATAATTTTGCTGCTACTACTGACTCACCGCAGAGCCTCGCTAGAGATTGCACAAGCCACTTTCACTCAGAATAGAGGTGCATTTTGGATGTCCCCAGATGTAGGATCACATCACAAAAATCAAAATGACCTATAGCTTCATGTTATTGTTGAGCTTGCTGGTGGAAAACCTAAGACTTCCCTGAAAAAACATGCAAGAGCACACAGTACAGCTTTCCAAAGCTATGCCGAGGACTTTTATCCCAGCAGACATTGATCCCTAAGGAGACGATTTTGAAAGTGGTTTGGTGATAGCCGCCATCCCTGTCACTACCCAGCTGAATCCACCTGTTTTTGCCAATAATTATGTAATCGTTAGGCACTAAGATGTTTAAGATGTACTAACTCTTAAGGTGTAGCCGTGATCATAAGCAATGTGGCTGATGGTCTTTCATAAAGTCGTGAATGTGCTGCCCACACATTATTGCAGATGATGCTAATGAGGATGTGACTGGTCGATCTGTTCCTCTTCTCGATCACTGTTGTCTAGAATAACTAGATCTACTAGACGATCAAAGGTGGCAGGACCCACAGGTACTAGAGGGATGCCATCACAGAATCTTGAGTTCATGGCGATGAAGGATATCCAGTTTGAAGTGTATATCAAGTTGGAGAAAATGTCTGTCAAACCCATACTAATGAATGTCCAAATAGAAGAAATGCTAATTTGATAAAACCTGAGGATTTTGATCAGAATTTAAATAAATCCAGACCCTTGATAGAAAAGATTGTTTGTTTTTTTTAATTCAAAGTTCTTCAAATCCTGGTAAAAAAATGATGGTCTTCCAAAAGAGGCACTGAAAAGAAAACAAAAACTGGGTTGCTGTAGTTGCTTTTCTATGTTCCCTGTGGAGAGAAGTGGTAGCAGATGAGATTGATAGGAAAAAAGAGTAAAAGTATCAAAAAGAAATACAGCAATAGTGGAACAAGAGAGAAGATAAAAAGCGGGGATGGATGTAAAGAAGAGAAAATTTAACAGCAGGCGTGGGTTGAAGAGAGAATGAAGGGATACGGTCAGATATATAAGAAGGCTTTAAAGTGGTGAAAGCCCAGTTTCCCAATCTAAATACACAAGAACAGATTGGATGGAGATGAGGAAATTTAAGGTGTGACAACAGAAAAAGGCGGCTAGCATTGAAGGAACGCTCCAGACTTCTGGAAAAAGCAGGCTGAAATAAATTCAAGAATTGAACTGACCTAATCTTTACATTTTCTGCTTATGTACTCCCCATTGCATTTCATACATTGAGTTATCAGTGTACAATTTCCCATTTGTAAACTTGCATTGCATTTAGTATTCTAAGCACAAGTTTACCACGTAACAGCAATAATTAACATATGTAGTCATGTGATGTATAATGATTTATAGATTTAAGTGAAGATGCAACAAGGTTGATATGTTAATTCTTGCCATTGACAGCATTTGATATGAGGCCTTCCCTTCTCAAAATTAGAACAGTGTATTTAAACTAGGTACAGACAAGTAGAAGGCAGAGAGGAAATCTCTGGCTTCCCAGAGACTCTTAGCAGAAGCTGTAAACAACGTTCATGATGGCCAGAGGCCGGCGTCTAAGAGCCAGCCCGGTCTTATTGACTTGTGGGGATGCCAGCTTCATTGTGTCCTCATGTAATACAACCGGTGCTATGCAAAGCGCTCTGATACCTGATTCGGGTCAAGTTTGCGCTATATAAAACTCTGTAAAAAACAAATAAATAAATTACAAAATAAATAAAAATAAAACAATACTTTGTTGTTCAAGTAAGGTATGTGGGTGAGAGGCCTCCTTAAAAACTTGCCCCGGCCCTTTTGGTTCAAGACCGCTTAGCAAGAAGGGCAGACTCGTGCATAGAGAGACTCCATCTTCTCATGCAAGAGAATTCTAAGCCACCGCTATAATGTTGTACTTCTTTTTAGTATTCCATTTATTAATCATTTTCATTGCCACTATTTTTTTCATTTTTATAGTTACAAATATGCACATTTTATGCTCTAGGATAAAGAGTCAATAAAATCACAACACATATCCTTGTCGTGCATTCTTGTGTGTGTCTATGGCGAAAAGAGATTTGGGACCTACTATCAACAAATAATCCTGTGAAGTCTCACAGGACTGATCGTTGCCCAGAACGCACCACCCTCATGTCGCGCTTAGGTGGTTCATGGGCTGCAGACCAACAGGTTTCCCGTCTGTAGATGGTAAATTGGCCCTGAGCCTGCACTTTCACCAGAGGGATTAGAAAACCTAATTTCGGGCCATATTTTGTATGGAATTATAAAAAAACTTGACAAAACATTCTTGGGGTTCATCTGTCAGTGTCATGTTATTTCCCCAAAAGGGTGCTCTTTCTGAATTCATAAATGGTAAAATATCTCTGTCCATATGTGGAATCCCGAAACACATTTTAAACATACTTAACAAATTTGAAAAAAACACTTTTACAAGAAATCCAATTAGCCATATCAATTATAATAACTGAAAAAACTACACTTGTAATATGTGGTTAAAAGAAAACAAATGCATGGAATGATACTCTTATATTTGAAGTGTGCCTGAGTAAAAAACTGAAATTACCGCAGGAGGTTGACCTGTCCCATCATGCACCGCAGCAGTCAGCTGGTCATTTATTTCTCCTTACTGAGAAAAGATTCAGAACCCTGCTGATTTTAAGAATCGGATTTTCTGATTGAAATACGTTTTCTTGAATTCTTTTTGTTCTCAGTGAATGTCTTTGAACATCTGGTGATGAATTATTCTTTTTTAATTACTGTTGGTTCCAGTCTGTGCTTCCAGTCATGGTGCCTACTGTCTTCGACAGGTGTTCTTTCTGTGTATGTGGTCCTTTTCCAGAGTGACACAACATTAAGGAGAGACACTTGCCTAAAACAGTTTTAGAGAAGACTGAGAAGACTCAAGGATATATAGGTTTGCCTCAGAGTCCAGCAGGGAGAGCTTGAAGACATTTCTGGAACTTCTCCTGCAGGTTTTCTTTGATAGCATGTTGTTTCGCTTCTGCCCCTAAAAAGACACCTTCTGAGGGTTGACCTCTGCCCCTCTGAATATTAAATACCCTACTATAGTACAAGGTGCTCGACTCTCTATGTCTTCATCCTTGATTGGTGAGAGACCCAAGGCACTCTTGTTTGGTACCCAGGAAGCCAGTCTCGAGCTGGCTGTCCCCTTCCTCGGCTCTACTGGTGAGAGCGTGGTCTCCGGCAACCATGAGTACCCGTCTCCTCTTCCTAACCCACTGGACTCAGAGCTCAATACTTGCCATGGATGTGGAGCCCGTCTCATTCTAGATGTGGAGGAGGATAATATGATTCTCTTTTCACTCCCAGAAGGAGTGCAACTGCCATCTGAAACGCTGGCCTGTCTAGCCCCTGCACAATTGCCTTCCACCGTATGTGCAAGTCTAAGAGAAGAGAAGCGTACTCCGCAGAAGCAAGAACGGGAAGCCCTTCTCAGCATCACAAGAAGACGCCCAACAATGAACATGTCAGGAAGGACCCTCTGCGGAGCATTCCAGCCACTCCGCTCCTAGATGTGTAAGACCCCTCTAAAGCGTTTCCCAGAGACGACTGTCCTGCTGGAAGAGTCTGTGCTACAGAGGAATAGACATGAGGGAAAGCATACTGGATACAACACCCAGGAGGCGTCACAGGATCCGGGATACCTAGGCAGGCACACTGCGGTGCTCTTGCTCCTCAATCATGCCCAAGGAGGGTCTCTCTGGTGGATGACACAGCAGCCTTGCACATCAAAGAGAGTTGTCACAAGGCTCAGTATGGAAGCCTTTCCCCTGTAGTTCAGGCATCCCCTGCTTCTGGGGCAAACTAGGCAGCAAGAAGGACCTATTATGCCTTTGATTTTTAACCTTGATCCATTTAGCATGCCTTTGACGTCCACTGCTCTCATTTTGTCTTTGATCACACAGCACAGTTCACATTATCTGTAAGCTTGGGCAAGGCAGTCTGCCTTCTTTGAAAATCTCTTCTCTTGCTACAATCCCGCGCCTGATGAATAGCCACATGTCTCCACCACATGCCCTCAGCAAGCTTCCTTCGCTCTCTGCCAAGGACCTTGCATCGTGCTTGTGCCCAGATCAAGAATATGAGGCACAGCCTCTTTATTTGCTGACTGCCCCTCGTGGCCCTTCTTTCATTCCCGCCACTCCTCCACTTTGTTTGCTAGTCTCTCTCACTTCTCTTCTATCTCATCCTCAGATCTGCTAATTCTTTCATGTGGCGCTTCTGATTATTTCAGCCTACAGACTGTTCTATCATCAGAGGGGCTCCTCTGTCTAAACTCAGTCACTTTCTCTCACTAGGCTTCAAATCTGATGCCATTCTTCCTGCTACAAAAACACTGCCAACCTTCCCTTTCCCTCTATGTCCAGTGTACCGGCCACCGTTCCATTCCAAGATGCTCAAAGGCCTAGTTTTTCAACTGACTTTCAACTGACTTACTACCGCTTTCTCCACTAACAACCTTCTCAACCTCTTGCAGCCATGCGTCCTTGCTCCTCACTGTACTAGAAATGCACCCTCTCACCTTGGAAACCCTATTTCCTCTGCTCACTACTGTCACCTATCCTCTATCCTAATTCTTGTTAATCTTCATGCAGCATTGGATACTGTTGATTAGTCTACACTATTCCCCTTCCTCCTCATCACTGCTATAATAAGCTCTGCTTCTCACTGCTTCTTTCTTTGGCTGTAGGACTGCTGTGGATTAGACTCTAGGAGGTCACTACGGGCCCATCTACCCAATGGGGTTCCTCGCGGGTTTGTCCTAGGCCCACCTCTATGCTCCTTACCCACCACTTCCCTCAGGAACACATAGATCTTCTCTAGCCCTCCCTCTCCACCTTCCTCTAATCACACCCTGAGAGTGGACTGCCCTCAGGTCTCTCTTGCCCACCTCCAATAGAACCGAGGTCCTTTACTTTCCCTTGAATATGGTGGATTGTGTGCATGGTTGAGCCGTAGTTCATTTGTTACCATTGTGCTAAGAGACTGTCATCCGACAGGGAATGCTAGGCTATCTAGGTTGCCCACATCCCTGCTTACTGCTGAACTAAATATTCTGCTTAGTTTGATCCTGGTCTTTGAACTTATACTGCAATGACTGTCCCATGCACGCCTAGGCATTTGTATGTCGTGCCTCCTAGACAACACATGCACTGTCTGTTGCGAGGCATATTGCGGCCTACCAAGAACATACAGCGGCATGGAGCCCACCCATTGCTCATCATTGATTAGATTTCCTGTCACTCTCATTTGGCTGCTTTTTATTCAAGTCCCATCCGGTCAATCTTGTGCTTGTCCCTCCCATGGAGCATAACTTCTCTACCATCTCTTTTCAGTGGCTTTCTTCTACGCACTACTATTTTTCTTTTGAGTTAAGCACTATATGTGAATGACATTACTTTGTCTGAATAAGTTTAGTTGGCTTTTCGACACCTGCTACCTGTGGTGTTTGTTTTCCCCCTGGTGCGTGGCGTGGTCCCCGGCAGTTCGTCCCACCTTTGCCCGGACTACATTTCCCTACAGCACTTGCGGCGGAACCGGAAGCCGCAGGACACTTTGGCGCGCCTGGAGGCGCTTAAATTGCAGCAACGCCGCAGACCGAGCGGGAGACTTTGTCTGAATAAGTTTAGTTGGCTTTTCGACACCTGCTACCTGTGGTGTTTGTTTTCCCCCTGGTGCGTGGCGTGGTCCCCGGCAGTTCGTCCCACCTTTGCCCGGACTACATTTCCCTACAGCACTTGCGGCGGAACCGGAAGCCGCAGGACACTTTGGCGCGCCTGGAGGCGCTTAAATTGCAGCAACGCCGCTGACAGAGCGGGAGACTTTGTCTGAATAAGTTTAGTTGGCTTTTCGACACCTGCTACCTGTGGTGTTTGTTTTCCCCCTGGTGCGTGGCGTGGTCCCCGGCAGTTCGTCCCACCTTTGCCCGGACTACATTTCCCTACAGCACTTGCGGCGGAACCGGAAGCCGCAGGACACTTTGGCGCGCCTGGAGGCGCTTAAATTGCAGCAACGCCGCTGACAGAGCGGGAGACTTTGTCTGAATAAGTTTAGTTGGCTTTTCGACACCTGCTACCTGTGGTGTTTGTTTTCCCCCTGGTGCGTGGCGTGGTCCCCGGCAGTTCGTCCCACCTTTGCCCGGACTACATTTCCCTACAGCACTTGCGGCGGAACCGGAAGCCGCAGGACACTTTGGCGCGCCTGGAGGCGCTTAAATTGCAGCAACGCCGCTGACAGAGCGGGAGACTTTGTCTGAATAAGTTTAGTTGGCTTTTCCACACCTGCTACCTGTGGTGTTTGTTTTCCCCCTGGTGCGTGGCGTGGTCCCCGGCAGTTCGTCCCACCTTTGCCCGGACTACATTTCCCTACAGCACTTGCGGCGGAACCGGAAGCCGCAGGACACTTTGGCGCGCCTGGAGGCGCTTAAATTGCAGCAACGCCGCTGACAGAGCGGGAGACTTTGTCTGAATAAGTTTAGTTGGCTTTTCGACACCTGCTACCTGTGGTGTTTGTTTTCCCCCTGGTGCGTGGCGTGGTCCCCGGCAGTTCGTCCCACCTTTGCCCGGACTACATTTCCCTACAGCACTTGCGGCGGAACCGGAAGCCGCAGGACACTTTGGCGCGCCTGGAGGCGCTTAAATTGCAGCAACGCCGCTGACAGAGCGGGAGACTTTGTCTGAATAAGTTTAGTTGGCTTTTCGACACCTGCTACCTGTGGTGTTTGTTTTCCCCCTGGTGCGTGGCGTGGTCCCCGGCAGTTCGTCCCACCTTTGCCCGGACTACATTTCCCTACAGCACTTGCGGCGGAACCGGAAGCCGCAGGACACTTTGGCGCGCCTGGAGGCGCTTAAATTGCAGCAACGCCGCTGACAGAGCGGGAGACTTTGTCTGAATAAGTTTAGTTGGCTTTTCGACACCTGCTACCTGTGGTGTTTGTTTTCCCCCTGGTGCGTGGCGTGGTCCCCGGCAGTTCGTCCCACCTTTGCCCGGACTACATTTCCCTACAGCACTTGCGGCGGAACCGGAAGCCGCAGGACACTTTGGCGCGCCTGGAGGCGCTTAAATTGCAGCAACGCCACCGCATCGCGGGTCCGCGCGCGGGTCGGCGCCGGGCTAAGCCCGGGCAAAGGGCGGGCCCTCTGTGGCCCTCAGTAGCCGAAGGAGGCCAGGTCGGGCCCACCCCATTGATTCATTGCTGTTGAGACATTATTACGCCAGAACTGGTATGTGTGGTTATTATCACTAAATCTGTAGCAATCATCTTGGTGTTGACACAGAGTCAGACTCAATTGTGTTCTGTGCTGTTAACCGGTGTGTAGTGATATCCTTGCACTATGAATGAGCCGATGAAAAAGGGTACTCTTGATAGTTATTTCACGAAACCTAACACTGATTCTGCCCGGGAGGCTGCTCTTGCAGAACTTAGGGCTAGACGCCGTTGTTCAATAGAACACATAAAAAATATGGCATCAGCCACGCCGTTTCCTGAAGCTGCATGCCCGGACAATGAGGTTTCTTCTTTTCCAGATTCCATGCCATCCTTGGGTATTAATGACTCCATTACGTGCTCTGTTACGTCTATTGTGCGCGAACAAAGTACTGATTTGGCCTCACCTGTTCTTCTTTCCCCCATCCCTTCCCCCGACGACTCAAGTAACATCTTGGATGTCCAAAATGAGTTATCGTCTCAAGTTACTGGATCGTTACCCACCATTGATATCACACTTAGCCAGACCACACAGACCGGTCCATTGCCCAGGAAAAGGAGGAAGGTAGTTTCTGAGTTACGTAAAAACAAAAGTAATAATGTTTTTAACAGTAATTCTACTGTCGCCTGTTCTGGAAAAAGTGCTACTCCCTGCACAGTGAAACCATCTTCTACTGGTAGTATTGCCTCTTGCTTGAATCAAGTTGGAACCACTGGGGAGTTACTGGATAAAATTGATAAATTGATGGAAAAACTTATGCTGCCAATTGTAGAAAGCTTAAAGAATATTGAAAAACGGCTAGAGAAAGTTGAAACTTTAGTGGGCAATAAGATGGAACAAAACACGACTCCACCTGGCCCCTCACTTATACCATCCACCGCCTCGGTTTCTGCTACAGTTTCTCCTAATTCGTCCCCAGGAGAGCTAGCCTCTCAAATGATTACATCTACAAGCAAGGGAGGGGTTAGCCATTCAGATAGTACCACCACTTTCAAACCATCTTGTACAACCATGGCTAGGAAAAGTGCTGTAAATACCCCAAAGAAAGGGGGTCAATTGTTTGTCAAACCTGGGTATAACGCAGATTCCTCGACAAAACCACGAGGTCCGCTGTCTATCAATTTACCACCAGAGGCAGTTCCCCTGGTAGTTGTGCTTGCAGGGGTTCCTATGATAAAATCGGATGATGTAGAAGGATACCATCAATTAAAAAATAAAGTTATTCACTGGCTAGGCCAAAATCGCCCTCTTCCTCCTTACATTAATGGGGAAATTTTGCATGTAAGACGCCTGCCCTGGTTGGGTAACACGCCAAAAACCATAAACGGGGATGTCATCCTCATTAATTTTAGGGACCCAAGAGCTGTTGCTCATATTTTAAATTGGCAAACGCCGTATAGGAGATCCTCCATCATAACATGGGAACTTACTTATTTTTTTCCAAGACCAAAATCAGTTGCCATCTCCGGTCTGGGGGACTTATCTAACACCCAACATATTCCTGTGATCCCCTTGAGAAATAGATTTGAGGTGTTAGAAAGCTTAGAGGATGTTGATTGACTCAACAACTATGAGTCTATGACAGCACTACCTGAGGCGCCCGAGATGAATACAAACAGTCATTATAACGAGTCCAGTACTGTATTACTTACAGCAGAGGTAGAACATACCCCCGAGCATTTGGTTGATCTTGTTCTGCCTGCACCAGATAATGATACGGTTATTACCCAGGAATCATTGGGTAATCTATTCTCATGGAATATTGCTGGGTTGACCTCCAAAATGGAATCAACGGAGTGGATGAGCTTTGTCAATAAATTTGACCTATGCATATTCCAGGAGACTTGGGCCTGTGAAGCATGTTTTAAGCAGGGTTATTTGAACTATTTTGTCCCTGCGGTAAAAGGCCCTAGGGGCAGACCAATGGGGGGCCTAGTAGTATGGGTTCGTCAATCCTTAAAACTGGGCATTAAAGCTCTTGACACAAAAAACAAGGATATCCAACTAATTAGATTAGACTTAGATAAGCTGGGCAGTGTAGACATCTATAATGTATATGTCCGGAGGAAGAAGAAAGGGAGGTCTGAGGTACTAGAAGATCTTGATAGCCTTATTGACATACACTCGTCGACCAACAACATTATCATTGCGGGTGATTTTAATAGCACATTTGAACCCTTGATAAGCAATGATGAGTTGCTTGGAGACGAGGAAGATCGACTATGGGGCGTGCCTAAACTGGAGTTGCCTCCCATAGTGCGATGGTCTGCTGATACCATTGGTTTAAATGCTCTATGTTATGGAAAAGGGCTAAGAGCGCTGAATGGCAGGACTAGTGGAGATAGGAATGGTGCAAGCACATTTGATAATGGCAGGCACAATAGCAGAATCGATTATGTGCTATGCAGCCTAAAGTTATGGCCATCAATTTGTGACATGTCGGTGGATGGGAGGCTCGAGAGCGACCATAATCCCTTGTGCCTGTCACATAAGTGGTGGCCACATACTGGCTTGCCTGTGGGACTTCCTGTGCTCGTCCCACCCCGGACTGTTCCTACCAATAACATGAGGAGATTACGATGGGAAAAGGTAGCAATTAATCAACAGGCTATTGTTAGTATTATTAGCTACGTTGATCAAGCCACACTGGACCTAGAGCACTGTAACACACTTAGCAATGGCCTAGATAGGGTTGAAGGAATTCACAATTCCCTTT
Source organism: Triturus cristatus (assembly GCF_964204655.1). Lineage (NCBI taxonomy): Eukaryota > Metazoa > Chordata > Amphibia > Caudata > Salamandridae > Triturus > Triturus cristatus. The sequence goes on along the minus strand of NC_140591.1, from coordinate 78,057,829 downwards.
TTGACATAATTAAGGGATATTTCCTTAAGCCTGTCAAGGACAGAGGCGATAGAGTCCCAAAGCCAGCTAAATGGTACAATGATGAATGCAGGGAGTGTAGACTTGCCCTGGGTAATGCTATCAAGGGAGGGCAAATAGCTTTAATCCAAGCTGCCAGGAAAAATTACAAAACTAGTATTGTTAAGGCTAAACAAGCTTGGGATGAGCAACACTGGATTGAGCTAAAAGCAGCTAGCGATAGCAGGGATTCTCGGCTGTTCTGGCACATTGTTAGGTGGGGAAAATCAGGCGGTCCTGAATCCCCTCATAACAATGTCCCTGAAACTGAATGGGTAAAATTTTTTAAAAACCAATATGCTGTTTTTAACACCACCGAACGGCATGAGACAATCCGTGTAGACCTTCCAAAAGAAAACCTTTTTTGTCCTAGTGAAATCATGACGGCCCTGGATGCAGTTGCCTGCGGACGTGCCCCCGGTCTTGATGGAGTGCCAGCGGATCTATTTGTTAACGATAAAGAGCGCTGGTGCTCATATATCCACCATCTTATCAATGCCATTGCCCTGGGTGCATCAGTACCAAAATCCTGGCAGGGTGCAGTAATTATCCCCATTTTCAAAAAAGGAGATCGATCATTGCCAGGTAACTACCGCCCTATAAGCCTTATAGATACCATCCAAAAGGTAGTGGGGCGTGTGATCGTCAATAGGCTCCTGGATTGGGCGGAAGAGACTAATGCCCTTTCAACCTTCCAGGCTGGCTTTCGACGATCCACAAGTACGGTGGATCAGGTCTTTCGTTTTACCATGATACAATGGAGGACGGTGGTGCTCGGCAAAGGAAGCCTGTATGCGGCCTTTGTCGATCTATGGGCTGCTTTTGATCTGGTCCCTCGACTAAAGCTATGGACGGTTCTACAGAAGCAGGGCATCCCAAACGATTTGTTATCTATGATAATGAGACTCCACGAATCAAATTATGCAAGAATCCAGTGGGGTGGCTTAGGCTCGGTTACCTCAGACTTTCCAGTAGAGAGGGGCGTTAGACAGGGATGTTCGATGGCCCCAGTCCTTTTTACACTTTATATTAATGATGTTGTAACACGTATGACTTCTGCTCAAGTGGATGCTCCCTTTTTAGATGGTATTAAAATTCCTATTTTAATGTTTGCTGATGACACACTCATCCTAGCTAAAACGCCAAGTGGACTGCAGTGTGCTCTGTCAATCTTTGACCAATTTTGCAAAGAGTATGGCCTAGAGGTAAATATTACTAAAACTAAGCTGATGACTTTCAACCCCCATCGTAGTTTCAAGACAAAAATCACCTTAAACAATCGTCCGCTGGAGGTAGTGAACAATTTCACTTACTTCGGTATGCACATATCCAATGCGAAGACCTGGCGGCATCATATCGAAATTGCAACAATCAAACATAGGCAATTGGCAGGCGCAATCAGCTCAGAGCACAGAAAATCCTTCACCAAACCTGTGAAACCTGTTTTACAGGTTTATGAAGCTAAAGCTCTGGGTTCTGTACTTTATGGTGCTGAGCTGTGGGGGTTTGAAAAAATGCCGGCTCTCCAACTCTCAGAGAATACATTTTTAAGGGCCATTACAGGCGTTCCTAAAAGTACACCACTGCTGCCCCTTAAGTATGACTTGGGTAGAAGAGCCATTTTAGATATGGCGCGGCTCCGCCCAATATTGTACTGGCGCAGGTTATGGACAACGCCTGCGCTTTCTCACTATGCAGGGGGCTTTCTAGACATTATAAGAACTGACCTCCACCATAAAATAGGTTGGTTAAAAGCGCTTAGGGCATCCTTGCTTGAGCTTGGTTTGAGTAAACTTTGGGAAGATCCTGTAGGTTCAACCTTCCCTTCTAAAAGTGTGCTCAAGACCATTTATTGGGAGAGGGTTGCCCAGCGGAATTGGTGTAGCTCCAGCACTGGTAATATGACTAGAGAGTTCCTAGAGGCCAAGATGTATCCCCATCTTGAACCTTACTGGGATATTATAACTAAGCCCAGAGACAGGAAGCTTCTCTTTCAATTGAGAGCTGGAGCACTTCCCCTTAGATTTTTAACAGCAAAATGGGAAGCGGGAATTAGTGCTGTCTGCCCTGCCTGTGGTACAAACAATGAAACTATTGGTCATTTTTTGTTTTCTTGTAAAATCTATGCTGCACCACGGCGTATATGGCTTACCCCAATGTGCAAAAATTTAGGAACTACTAGTAGCATTGTTGCTCTACGCATTATATGCACCAGCACATTGCCTTGGATTTCAACTGCCACTGCAAAGTATCTAGGATGGGCGTGGATGATTAGATTGAGACTGCTAGTCATTTGACTATTCTCTTGAATAGGGTGAGACTGCTAGTCTTTTTACTATTCTCCCCCTTGCTAACTTTTAGCATTTTATCATATGTAATCTGTTTTAAAAAATTCTTTTATCAATTAATTGTCTCTGTTTTTAATAATTAGTATCCACTGTTATTATCGCGGAATGTTCAACCCAGGGCTTCAATTAAGTCTACCTGCATGTGATACAAACAACACTGTCGCTAAATGAAATAATGTCTCCCTTATGGATGTAATTTAATCAGAATTTGTTTAAAGTATGTAGTATCGAATTATACTGAATTTAATAGTTTTTTAACTTATTTAATGAAATGTTTATTGTAAATTGTATCTTGCTTTTATGAATATTATTCGAATAAAGCATACTTTGACATTACTTCCCCCTGTGCCCTATGTGTTACCTCCCCACCACCGTAGCCCTCGAGATTGCTGTATAAGGAGTCTAAAACCATGTGCAAAACTATTAGGTCCCAAGTGTGAGTCCTATTTTTATTTCCAATGCTTGCTTAATTACTTATACTCCATTTAACATAAGTAGTATAATCTGATACCATCGATCATCATGCGTGTCCTTAAAAGTGACAGGTCCCCCCTCTTGGTGCCCCCGCCCTTCGCTGTGGCCTTAAAAGTGACAGGTCCCCCCTTTTGGTGCCCCCCGCCCTTCGCTGTGTCCTTAAAAGTGACATGTGTGACTGCAAAAGTGACATGTGTGGCTGCAAACGTGAGATGTAGGCGTTCAACCGGCCCATGGGTCCGCCTTGGGGCGTGTCTTCTTATGTAGACATCAGCGAACCAGAGACCTATGATGCGTGTATGTCCTTGTTGTGGTGTAGAGGGGCACGCCCTTTTAGGATCTGATTAGGATACATATAAGGCCTCCTTAAGAACCTTGTACAGCAACCAGCCCCCTGAAACCGAAAAGGTTCCCACAGCAGTATGAAGAGATACAACCCGCTCGTGAAAAGCCCCATGTGGGGTGGCTCCCAGCCCACTATCGATAGATATTACCATAGCGTAGCACCCCTGGTAATGGACGAGAATGCTCAACCAGAAACCCCTCAGGATATGGGCTGCGACGTTACTGGTTTTGGTACTGACGTTTGTCGGGGGGTGCAAAAACTCAGTCTCAAGGAGTGTTTATGCAGGATGTCGCCGATTAAGGACGCCGGCAGCGAGAGTGAGGTCTCATGTAGCGGCAGCGTGTTTGCTGGCCTTAGTTTCGCGGACATGGAGGAAGCTGAAGAAGCTGTAGCACCTCCTAACACAGACGTCTATGAAGACCTGGATCTTCAGGAGGATACGAAGCCTGAGAAGGACATTGTGCATCATCCGGGTACAAGCGTCGAAGATGACGGGCCATCGATGGACATTAGCGACTCTCAAGATTTCCGAGCCGCCGCCGAGGACGGTGAAAATGCGGAGGTTAGTAAAAAAATAAAAAATGTTATGCACAATCCGTTACAAAATGATGTATTTTTATGTCTTCAACTGCGGGCATGTCAAGCGTCCTTCTTTTTTTTGACCCCCTAGAGAACAAAACCAGCTGTATGCACATACTTTATAAAGCACTATGGTGAAGAAGTTGAACCATCTCCTAGCACGAACGTCTATGAAGACATGGGTCCTCAGGAGGATATGGCTGCTGAGGAGGTTGTTCTGCAGCAGCCTGGTACAAGCGTCGAGGATGAGGGGGCATCGCAGGACATTAGCGACTCTCAAGATTTCAGAGCCTTCGCCGAGGGTTGTGCACATGCGGAGGTTAGTAGGAAAAGCTTATGAGCAGTCAACTACATAATTGCAGTATTTTGTTTCTGCGACTAATGGACTGTCATTTCTACTTTTGAACCTTAGAGCGAAACTCCAAAAGGACCGGCGGCAGAGTGGAGGCCTGCAAAAGCGAGCAATGTAATCTTCAATTGTCTGTGGTGCTCAAAACAGGCTGAAAGCTCCACATGTCAAAACCGTGAGGGTTGCGACAAGTGTGTTTGCGGCTCTAAGAGCGATGCCTGTGATAAGGACGATGACGGCGTGTCCTACTATGAGAGGCGAGAAGTTAAGGGTTTTGCAGCGGCTGTGATACTAAACTGTGTCAAGCGTGACTATTACAGCCTTTGTCACGGACATCAAATTAATGATCCCCAGCAGGCCGCTCACGAATGTTTGTGCGAATCATACAGAACAAGAACAATACGCTATATTTGTGGTTTGCTAGACCCGTACAAGGTGTATAAACTGCTAAGGGTGGTGTACGGTATGCACCCAGAAAGGAAATATGCACACCCCGATATGTTGAGGATCCTGACAGCGGCACTCAATGATATCCGACATGGTTATGCCCCGAGCGTAAAACTGCCTGCTATGTATGAGCTGTGTCCTGCTTTTGATAGAAAGTTGATAGAAAGACTCATAGAAAGACGTATGTGTAATATTTATAAAGAAAATAGAACAATAGGGTCTTTGGCCCCACGAAGACTGTTTAACTAAGGTCTTATGTAATGTGAAATGATAGCGTGTATTTCGAAGACACTAGTGGAGTGTCGCACCTTAAGGTGGCTATGTTTTAATCCTTACTTATGACAATTACTGTGAAAATGTAAAGTATCTTTTGCACAGGTCTTGACAGTATTGTTTTTTAAATAAAACGATCTTACACAAACCAAGCGTCTTTCATTTCATTTGTTGTAACAGATGCTATCATGTCGAGGGCTCGGTTAAGAAAACTTTATTAAGATGCAAGGGGTGTTGGTTGCTATGGAGGCGTCGAAGCTCTATACCGAAGGGCTGTAGATGAAAATGAACCGGTAAGCAGAGACCTTGTCAAGATGTGGCTATCGGGAGAAGAGGCGTATTCACTCCATAAACAGGCCCGAAGACGTTTTAAGAGACGCCCCACAATCGTTAATGGGCAAATAGATTATCAGTGGCAAGCGGACATAATCAGCCTTCAAGATGTCGCAAAACATAACAACGGCGCCTGTTATATATTAACAGTCATAGACGTGCTGTCCAAGTACGCCTATGCAGAAGCGCTACGCGATAAAAGTGGTGCTAGTGTCACGGCCGCTTTTAAAGTCATCTTCGGGAAGGGTCGAATTCCTCAAAAACTACAAACAGACGCTGGTAAAGAATTCTTAAACAAGACATTTCAGAAATTATTAAGCCACCATGGTGTTCAACATTTTGTAACCCACACGGAGGTAAAAGCAGCAGTTGTAGAACGGTTTAACAGAACTTTAAAGTCTAAGATGTGGCGGTATTTTACAGCCCATAACACCTACAGATACGTGGATGTTCTACAAGCATTTTTAGATGTATATAATGCCAGTTATCACAGGACCATCAAAACATCCCCCGTAGAGGTCACCCCAAGTAATTCCTTAGCTGTTTGGAGGACCGTGTATGGCCGTAATTTTGTTACAAAGGTGAAGAAACCCATTTTTAAAAAAGGTGATCACGTGAGGATTTCAAAATTGAAAGGGATCTTCACGAAGGGCTACCAACAAACTTTTAGCGATGAAATATTTATAGTGGAACATGTGGAGCTTAAAGAAGGGCTGTATATTTACAGGTTAAAGGACTATGCAGGGGAAGCTGTGTCGGGGATCTTTTACAAGAGTTACAATTGATACCTGAGGATCCGAACCGTGTGTATAGGGTTGAAAAGGTTCTGAAGAGGAAAGGTCGAGGTGTTAACAGCCAGGCGTATGTCAAATGGAGGGGCTGGCCTGATAAATTTAACAGTTGGGTACTGTTTAGCTCCCTGAAAGGTGTGTGAGCTAAGGACCGCCTGAAAAAAACAGCTGATAAGATGGAGACAACGCCCTTTTATATTACCTTACCATCCAACGCTTCTAAGGCCATGTTTCCCGACAATCAGATCTCTAAATACACCGTGAAATTGGCTAAGCCGGTGGTCCTGAAAGGGGATTGGGAGGTGGCCCTAACAGAAATCCAATACCCTAGAACCTGGAATACATTTACAGCTAGTGAAGCTAAGTTTTACATAAAGCGTGATCAGGACAATGTGAACATGCATGCTGGCATACCATACGGTTACTACCCTACCGTTGCAAGTGTTGTCGATGCAATCAACAAATCCATAGGCGGCATCGAATCATATGCGAATATTCATCTGTCTCTAGATAACGTCAGAAGGAAGGTGTTTCTTAAAGCCCCGAGTCGAGGCACGACGTTTAACAGCACCGGTAAATTAAAAAGGGTCTTAGGCAATGTGTTGCATGCGAAAAGTCTGGCGGAACAGGATCACACGTGTCCCGATATTAACGGCGGCTTCTACACGCTCTATGTGTATAGCGATATAGTAGAGGCCCAGAGGACCGGGGATAGTTACGCGCCGCTGCTAAGATGGGTCCACGTACAGGGTGAAAATAATACGATGGTCAATATTCAATTTAATAAACCCGACTACGTCGCAGTTTCTAAAAACCATTTTGACACTATTTCAATTATGATCTACGATGATCAGTCTGAGCCGGTGGCCTTTAAATACGGGAAAGTTATTGTTAAGCTTCATTTAAGACCGAGACGCGACAGCGGCTATTAATCAGGCATCATGGTGGTCGTGAAAACATACGGGCACCCGTCTATGTACAGGGACTATTACAGAAACCAAGCCGGTTATGGAGGGCCCCCGTACTTTCAAGGGTCGCCTGTTATGTACGGGGCTGGTTTAGGGGGATTCTTCAGGAGTCTGTTTAGAAGAGCTATGCCATTCTTGAGAAGAGGTTATGAAATTGCAAAGCCACATGTTAAGGCAGCGGCTTCGAGCATTGCCCAGGATGTGGTTGGTTCTGTTACTACGGCTGTTGCAGAGCGCATGAACAAACAGCCGCAAGAAGGATCGGGGTTGCTGTACACACCACGCGCGAGTGTTAAAAGGAAGCGTCGTGCTTCGAGACTACGCGGCCCCCTATTAAAAAAAGACGGAGCTCTTCAAAACGCACTCAGAAAAGAAGAGCTCCAAGACGGAAAAGAGCTGCGAAGAAGAAGAGAAACGGCTCTAAAGTAAATATTTTTTAAAGCATCGTAAACTAAACCATGGCCTTCGTACACTGTGCATCTGGTGAGTGCGCCAAATCCGAACTAGACTTGTTCACTCTAAAACCAACGCAGACGAGCATCGAAAACAGCTTCTTCATGGAGGTATCACCTTTAGCAGCATTGACACCTCTGGCCCCTATAGAGTTTTGTGTGTCGGGGTCCACGGATATGTATTTGGATCTCAACAACACAATGTTGCATCTTGTGTGTAAAATCGTAAAAGCGGATGGGTCCGACATAGCAGCAGCCGCTAGAGTGGCGACGATCGCTTATCCCCTAGCGACCATGTTTAACCAGGTGGACATCACCCTGGGCGATCGAATCATCACACAGAACGATAACATGTACGCCTACAGAGCCTACCTCGAGAGCATTCTAAATTACAGCAGCGACGCCCTTGACACGCAGCTTTCAACTGGGCTCTTCTACAGGGATACACACGCACAGTTCGAAGTCACGGCTCTGGACGGTGCCAATAGGGGTTTTGTAAAACGGGCGGGGTTTGCAGCCGGCAGTCGCCCCTTTGACCTCCTGGGGCGCATACATTCAGACCTCTTCTTCCAAGATAAACTGCTCATCAACGGAATTGATCTTAAGATCAAACTCACTCGCAACAAGGACTCATTCTGCCTCATCAGCGGTGATGCGGAACAGTACAAACTGGACATACTATCAGCGAGCCTGTTCGTAAAGAGAGTGAAAGTGTCACCTAGTGTCAGGTTAGCGCACGCCGACGCTTTACAAATATCGAACGCCAAGTACGCTGTTGAAAGAGTGGGTTTGAAGGTGTTTAGTATTCCAGCAGGGACTCGCTTAACCCAACAGCAGAATTTATTTCTGGGGCAACTTCCCAAACTTATCATCATCGGATTCGTGGACAATACAGCTTTTAGCGGCACCTATGCCTCAAACCCTTTCAATTTTAAACACTACAGCATCAACTACGCCGCGCTGGTCCATGAGGGCAATGTGATTCCTGCAAAACCCTACACACCCAGTTTTATAACCTCCAACTATATCCGGGAATATCAGGGTTTGGTTTCAATAACAGGGAAACATCTAAGGGACTGCGGTGTAGCCGTGTCACGTGAAGGCTATGGGACCGGATACACTCTGTTCGCATTCGACCTGACACCCGACATGGAAGATGGTGGGCACTACAACCTGGTCAAAAATGGGAATCTAAAAGCTGAAATACGATTTACTAACCCTCTACCTGCGAATGTGAACATGATCGTATTCTCAGTGTTCGACAGCCTCATCCAGATCAACCACGCCAGACAGATTTTGTTTGACTATCTTTAAAACAGTTGTGAAATGGACACTGTGCAGATACGGGACTTCCTAAGTCGGCATAAATACGCTCGGAAATACTTTTTAGGTGTTTTCCCTAGCGATGGGCTACCGGCTGAAATAGGCTCAGAAAGACCATGCACCCTGGTCTTTAACACCGATCCGCATTACAAGAGTGGAACACATTGGGCCGCCGTGTTTATAGATAGCGACACGGTTACCGTGTTTGACAGTACAGCAGAGTTCCCTGAACACCGTATATATACACAGCCCATATTCAAGTTTGTGAAAAAAGTTGCGGAGCGAGTGGTGTTTAATAAACTGAGGGTCCAGGATTCGGTAGCCATGACATGCGGTGAACACTGTATTTATTTGATCAGTAAAATGTCAGAGGGTATTTCATTTAGAAATTTCTTAAATCTATACTCGAGGGACCTTGTTAACAACGATAGTCTAGTTACGAAATATGTAAAAGAAAACACAAGGGCCTCGGTCAGACCTGCTAGAACCGAATATGTAGCTTGTCAAAATTGTAAGGGTTTATAACTTGTATGTGCTTAATGATGAACGTCTACAATAAAAGACATTGTTTTTAAAAAGCAAGCATTCAGACTTTGTATTTCACTGCTTATTCATGCATCATATTTTATTTTTTATTTTTAAAAAAGGTTTAAAAAGACGCTTGAGACGGTTGTAAAGTTATAAAAGTGTTTATTACAAGCCTGTATGTAACTTGTACATTACACTGACAAACTTTGCTGAAGAAATATATGAAGAAAATCAGACACGCTTATACACATAATAGGTACATTTAAAAATTATGGATGAATCCATGTACGGGGTATGGACAAAGGCTTTTTTCGCCGTGTAGATGGTGTCATAGGGGTAGTCCAAGAGGGAGATATCCGTAGGCCTTTAGAGGCGGGTGGCGATGGTGGGAGGGTTGTCTTTAAACTTTCAAACATACGGCGATGATCGTTATTACCAATGAGCGTAGAAGGGATGTTGAGTTCAGCAGCGGCTCGCAGAAAATGATCCCAACCACGCGGTGCATTTTGAGACGTTAGCATTTTCGGGTGCGTGAGCCCTTTAACCAGGTCGTACATGTGCGACCCTACAACCGGCTGTCCCTTGTAGAGAAATTCGCCTCGTTCATTCCAGGATGCGAGGTCTTTAGAAGCTGCCAGTTTACTCATCAGCATTTGCGCTGCACCTCTATGTCTTTGACTTATATTTTTTAAGAGTTCATCAACAAAGGGGTCTGGGGCTGACGCAAGGTCCGGCGGTGGTTGTAGAGGTTGAGGGGTATTCGCAGGGGCTGCCGGTTGTTCAGAGTCCGGGGTATATAGAGTCAGCTTGTTTTTCTCAGTATTCCACTGGCTGTAGTAACTTAAAAAGTTTTTAAGGGTGCTGGTGTAAAGGTTTGCCTTGTCGTAGGGGTTTAGATCAGTGCGGTTCAAAATGTCTTTAATTTCCGCATCCAGGCGCAGAGTCTCATTTCTGCGTATATCCCACGCGTTGTCTGTGGAAGAACCCAGGTGGTCCATTTGCTGTTTAGGAACCAAATACATCTTTGTGGCATGCTCCATTACTGTCCCGAGAGGAGGCTTGTAATTACCGGTATAGCAATCCCCAGCAGGTTACCTATAAAACCCCCAGATTGTTTCACCAGTTTCTTCTTTGTAATGAGTGAGGCCCTTTTATTACTGAGCTTCTTGATAAGACTCCTCTTCTTCTTCAGCACCTGTAACTGACTCCCTGATATAGGGACGTTGCCTTTTAGGGTGTTTAGGGCTATTTCTGAAATGGCAGCCACTAAGTCGTCAGAAGCAGCGCACAGGATGGCTTTTCGGTGTTGAGGACTGGCTGTAACAAGCAGTTTCAGGAGAGCTAGATTGCGGCGTAGCCGGGTAGACATGGTCACCACCTTATATTATAAAGGTCCGTGTGTAAATGTCTCTAAAACCCGTCAAAGCTTCTTTTTATGGGGCCGTGGTCTGGTCTTTGGAGTGTAGGCGACTGGTAGCTCGGGGGGAAAAATATCAGCCCTCAGTCTATAGTCTTCTAGAGTTTCATTTTTTAAATCGACCAGCAGATAGCCATGGGGTTTTGCCGTAGCGTCACTAAAGGCCTCCATGAAGAAGTGTGTGTTTCCGGGGTACATCTGTTTAGCTATGACTGCTATTTGTTGTTTGTCCCGGGGGTTTTTAAATAAAACAAGGTACGAAGCGTTGAGAGCTATAGACCGACTGTTCTTGCCCTTGTAAAACAAGTTCTGTACAATGTAGCATATGCTTAGATTGCGATGATGTGAATATTGCGTAAAAGCTCTCTCTAACTCCGGATGATCACCCCCTTCACGCATAAGGTCATCGACAATGATCATGTTTATATGGGACGGCGGCAGTAGCTCATCATCGTTGAGATTATCTGGTATACCCTCTATAAAACGGATATGTGGGAAACTACGGGACAGGGCTGTATAAAGAGGCTGCCAGCAGGAATATAGCCACACAATGTTATTAGGGGTTTGGGATAAAACAGAGGGCGCATTTTCTAAGAGCTTTTTTATAAAATAGCTCTTACCACAGTTTGAGGGGCCTGCTAACACGCAGGAGAAGGGATGTTGCAAACGGGTGTCCATGGTGTGGGGGGTGTCTCTCTAATGGCTCTAATAACCATAAGGGATTGTTTTATAGTCCGCGGTCAGGATCCTTTTATCAAAAACAACGCGCAGGGTTTTATGTAAGGGCTGCGTCGTAATTTCCCATTTCTTTTTGGATCTGACTATGCATGGTTGGTTCACAACTATGGTCTTAGCAGTTTCACAATCGGCTGATGCAGCGTATTCGTGCACCAGATTCTTTAGACTGTCAAAATTGATTTTTAGGGTGTTGCTGACATTTAAGATTATACCTTTGACCTTCATACACACTTTATTCATGTTTGTGCGGTAGGTGTAGGTCTTAGGTCCTGACGATACGTATTCTATTATATGCTCACCCTTATCGAGCTCGCTGGTCAAATCACCCAGATAATCCCCAAGAGGAGGGTCTTCATCCCCTGGTTTACTCAGAAAAATCACCGAGTCGGTATCATGATACAGACATCGGTCCTGGAGTTTATCCATAACCCTGTAGAGCTCTAGACGGGCGTGGGCTGTAGTGAAACAGGCTATGAAGATATTTATGTTGTTACACGTTGTGGGGTATGCTTTTGTGTATTTCCAACACACTGCCGCTGTCTCGTCATCGATAAAATTGCAGCTGGACACCTCATAACAGGGGGCAAATAGGTACTTAAACAGCTCGTCCGGATCTGTTATTAAGGTCGTATTTGATAGGTTTGTACGCTGTGCGAATTTTCCCCATAAGGAGTTGAGGCAGAGTTTAGCTAACTGGCGACGGGCCGGGTTGACCTCTATCATATGGGGGCGTAAATGTATACCCTCGTGAGCATAGTAGTCATCAATGTATTTCTGCTTTGCATCCTGACTAGTACACCATTCGGGATACCCTGAGGCCTCCTGTTTGTCTCTGAGAAACAGATTAATGTACGGGGCAAAGAGCCGAGTCGTGGTCCTCTTAAAATGCCACACCTCGTGTATCCTTCCGAGCCTGTAACCTTTCTCTAGCGCCACTTCGACCTCGATACTGCACCAGGTCCCTGTGAGCATCCTTTGTTCATCGGTGTGCCTGCAACCACCGGTCTCTTTAAGCAATGCGCATGTTCGACGTAGGGGGAACAGCAGCTTACCATCGACTCTGTAGGGTAACACTGGAAAGTAAAGCCGCCTTGGCGGATAGATTTCACATTTAACTAACCCAAAGTATTCCGAAAGGGGCTTAAAGTCTCTATATATGATGGTAGGATGTCCTAAGGGGTATACCTTCATTTTGTTTACAAAGGGGTACAGGCTGGTGAAATCATAGTAGTGTATTTTCTCACCCTCATCCGTGGCCCTGTACAGTTGTATGGCGTTTGTACGGCCTCCGAATAAGGCATCGCGGGGTTCCAAGGGTTCTGGTAAATCACGACTCTGAAGGTAAGAGATGAGCTCGGTGTCGGTTGTTAACATCTCTAACCACTCGTGCTCCCATAGAACCCTCATAGCAAAGCCACATTTTTCAACATACTGGGCCTTCAGCAGAGTACGTCTGTGTAAGTGCTCAAATTTGGCACCCAGAAGTTTGTTAAACTCGTGGGGCTTGTAACACTGAGGGCAGCCGTGGTAAAAACAGCCGTTGTATTCAAAGGCCGTCGCCACCCCGTTAATTACAGCGTACCCGTCCAGGTAATAGGGACCCACCCGGTATTCACCACCCTGCAGGGCGTGTTGAATATGTACGTCTTCCTTCTCAGAGATGTACATGAGCCACCGGATCGAGGGGGTTGAATAACGTTTCTGTTTACCGTTATAGAGGTCTGGCGGCACTAGAGCGATACTTTGAGGTCTTAAAAACATGTGTTTGTAGATGGACATACACATGGATGCCAAAGTGATGTTTTGAAAAGGGTCTATGTATGCGACCTCTTTTTTCATTGGAGCCATCTTCGGTTTCAAGACCCGACTTTTCTTTGTCATTTGAGGTTTCTTAGGCTTCAGCATTCTGACTTTCTTAGTCATCACCACCACAGCGTCTCTGAAGAGGTTACACGCTTGGCGCAGGATCATTACATCAGCCTGACAATAAGCTTTCAACTCTGTTTGAAAATGAAACTCTTTTTCACGGTTTTCAGAGTACCATTGTAGAAAGCTCTCTTTCTCGGCTGGCATCATATATTGAACCCCGTAACTGTCAGGAGATGGCATGGGCCCCACATAATTCTGGTTCGCCCATGTGTTAAAAAAGTGTGGAAAATAACCCTTACACCCTGGGAAACCAAAGGCTTTTGGCAGCTTACTCAATTTCATGGGTAGGAAATTCAGAGTGTCTATAAACCTTATTTGTAAATGTCCGACTGTTAACAACATCAGCTTTGAACCCTGAGTAATGAGTTCTACTTGCACCTTTTCACGAATCATATTTTGTAAAATAAAGAATGAGTCGTAGGCTTTTGAGTTGTGGGCCAGCATAGTATACCCTTTGAATTTGGTTTGAATGAAAGTGTTAAGGAAATCACCAACGCACGTTCGGCCTTCAAACTCCCAGCTGTCGTCGGAAGTTAGATGGTGTGTGTAAATATAGTTAGGTTGGTGTACACCCGTCTCCTGTGTGCACTCTATATCAAACACTATGTAGGCTTCGGTTTTGGTCTGGGGCTGGCCTTTAACCATGTAGCAACGATGGTTGGTACCCGCCGCATAAGACGTATGGCATCGGGGGCATTTCATACCTTTGCATTTGTGATCAGATGCCACATACCGACCACACTCAAAACAATCCATTTTAGGGGTGCATTTAACAGCTTTCTTGTGGATGGTCAAACAGTCTTGAGAGCGACAAAACAGCTTACAGGTGCGACACCTCACCTTCAGGGCGGTATCTACGAAGCAACCATCCCTCTGGCACATCTTACAGTGCATTTCACACTGATGACGGTCCTTAGTGCTGTATATATGGTTGCAATGGGTGCACACATACTTGACACCCAGAAAACCTTTAAGGTTTAAGATCCCGTAAAAGTGATTTTCGTGGTGAAGCACATATACGGTCTTGTTCCTCACCGGGCTGCCAGTTGTAAAGTACTTCCAAGAGCCATTGTGATAAAGAACTTTCACCGTCACAGCGAAATAGTTCTCAAAAAGACCTATATCGCCAAAGCCGACCATGCGGTCGGGAGGTATTTCAAGAACCTCATGGGCTTCAGCCGCTCTAGACATGATGACCGCGTCGGTGGTGTTGCGACCCAACAGTAGGCCTACGATGCTGGCCGCCAGACACGTGTTGTTTGTATCGTTGTTAAAGTCGAGCAGCCACCGTTGTTTCTTACCAATTATCTTACTGTATAGCACGCTCTTTAAAGGTCTGGAAACACCCCTCTCACGCCCCCGGATAATGAGGGCTATGACGCGGAAAGTGCCATAGGCGGCTAGTTCAGTCTTACTCTGTAAAAGCCTCGAAAGATTTTCTAAAAATTCCACAGCGTCAAACACATCTCGGGACCTCTTTTTGGTGAACAAAGGACTGTCAAAACCTTGTCCCTGGAAACGTAGTTGGAAAAAATCATTAGGACCCACAGCGCGTAACAACCTTTCTATGAGCGTTTGCACCGCCTGGTGTATAGCTAAAACACCCTGATCGGAGGACCTTATCTGGTGAAGGTTAGCAAACCTAAACTCCTCGTAGTGCTCGACGGCATTAAATCTCTCTACATCACGCCTGTAGCTTCTAACGCTCTCTAAATATACTACCTCTGAATCCTCATCTTGAGGTATTTGACTTGCTGGGGAGCTTGTTGCTGTATCGTATTGGGGATTCTGGTCCAGTATGGGCTTAGGGGCCCTTTTAACCACCCTTGTAGCACATATTCTGGCTTTCTTCAGTTTACTTATTAAAAGCCGTCGCTGCTTAGCGCTATTAGCCCATTTTTGTTTTTTACGGGTCCATGCTTTTCGAGGTAGCCGACCCCCTCCTATTTGAACAGTCTGGGCTGCGCCTAGGGGCTCTGGACTCAAGGCGTCCTCTGTTACAGACCCACCCCGAGGGTCATCTATGCGTTCCTTATGACGGAGTGTTGGTTGTTGTTCAGGCGTAGCTTGTGAAACGGTGTGACGGTGTTCTATGTACTTTTTACGCCTGAGTAGCCGTAAGAAGTGTAGGGACTTTGTCAGGAGTGTTTGTACTTTACCGAGGTATTTTGATGTGAGGGTTCTTTTATTAAAACCAGAGGCCCTGACATTCTTCAGGGTGTGTAGTTGACCTAGTCACGTCTGTATACGCAATATGTCCGATCCCGCTTCCTGACACGTTTGGAGGATTACCCTTTTACAGAGGTCAACCCTTTGCAGTATTTTCTGCTGAGCCTCCACCATGACCCTGGCACCACTACCACCCAACCCCAATTTTAAGGTTGCGGTGTTCGCTTGGCGTTTTAGCTTCCTGACCGCCATTTGTATATCCTTTACATGCGCGTCTAGTACCGGTTTAGGGTTTATAGAGTCATATTTTGGGGGGTGAGGGCTGAATACCGTGTTTGGTTGTATAACAACCTTTAACAAACCAGGGTCTTCTCTACTGACTGCATCCCCAGCAACCATCTGTAACTGAGGTCCTGGGGGTATCATAGAAACAGGATCCCAGTGCGAGCACCCTGGAGCATTGGGTGAAGGGACCTCGCTATATGACACCTCCATACTCTGATTTGACCAATCATCCCAACCCGTACTGCAACCCGTACTGCTATGGGTGTATATAGTTGGGGGGGATACAGGGTTTACACACCCCGAGGGGCTTGTAGGGTCGTATGCACCCTCCGGGGTTGCAGGTGACATGGGGCACGGTGAGTGTAAATGCCTGTCGTAATAATCAAGGGTGCTACCGTCTAAGACAGTGGCCGTGAGGTTGTCTGGCGTATGTGTAAATGTTGGCTGCAAAACCCCGGTGTCTGTGTTAGAGAGCCCCCCGGACGCTGCTTGTCAGACACATTGTCCCTAAACTCAGAAGGCGCTACTACAGATGGTTCCATGGTTTGGGTTATGGGGCATTCCTCTACAGGCGCCACCCGTTTTATTTTTGAAGCTATAGAGGTCTTCAGAGGGTGGGATGGGTGCTGCGGTGTAACAGGATTGACTAAGGACCCTTCCGATGCTTCTACTTGTAACGCCTGGACCCCTTGTTTATTCTTAAGATATTTTCTTGAGAGCCGGTTGACTTTAGGGGTTTGGGGTTGTAAAAGGGCTTCTGCAGGTGTCGTTACAAACGATGGTTCCTTAGAGAGTTCGGGTGTATCTGGTTCATTGGAGCTCTTCTTTTCTGAGTGCGTTTTGAAGAGCTCCGTCTTTTTTTATAGGGGGCCGGGGGGCCGCGTAGTCTCGAAGCACGACGCTTCCTTTTAACACTCGCGCGTGGTGTGTACAGCAACCCCGATCCTTCTTGCGGCTGTTTGTTCATGCGCTCTGCAACAGCCGTAGTAACAGAACCAACCACATCCTGGGCAATGCTCGAAGCCGCTGCCTTAACATGTGGCTTTGCAATTTCATAACCTCTTCTCAAGAATAGCATAGCTCTTCTAAACAGACTCCTGAAGAATCCCCCTAAACCAGCCCCGTACATAACAGGCGACCCTTGAAAGTACGGGGGCCCTCCATAACCGGCTTGGTTTCTGTAATAGTCCCTGTACATAGACGGGTCCCCGTATGTTTTCACGACCACCATGATGCCTGATTAATAGCCGCTGTCGCGTCTCGGTCTTAAATGAAGCTTAACAATAACTTTCCCGTATTTAAAGGCCACCGGCTCAGACTGATCATCGTAGATCATAATTGAAATAGTGTCAAAATGGTTTTTAGAAACTGCGACGTAGTCGGGTTTATTAAATTGAATATTGACCATCGTATTATTTTCACCCTGTACGTGGACCCATCTTAGCAGCGGCGCGTAACTATACCCGGTCCTCTGGGCCTCTACTATATCGCTATACACATAGAGCGTGTAGAAGCCGCCGTTAATATCGGGACACGTGTGATCCTGTTCCGCCAGACTTTTCGCATGCAACACAGTGCCTAAGACCCTTTTTAATTTACCGGTGCTGTTAAACGTCGTGCCTCGATTCGGGGCTTTAAGAAACACCTTCCTTCTGACGTTATCTAGAGACAGATGAATATTCGCATATGATTCGATGCCGGCTATGGATTTGTTGATTGCATCGACAACACTTGCAACGGTAGGGTAGTAACCGTACGGTATGCCAGCATGCATGTTCACATTGTCCTGCTCACGCTTTATGTAAAACTTAGCTTCACTAGCTGTAAATGTATTCCAGGTTCTAGGGTATTGGATTTCTGTTAGGGCCACCTCCCAATCCCCTTTCAGGACCACCGGCTTAGCCAATTTCACGGTGTATTTAGAGATCTGATTGTCGGGAAACATGGCCTTAGAAGCGTTGGATGGTAAGGTAATATAAAAGGGCGTTGTCTCCATCTTATCAGCTGTTTTTTTCAGGCAGTCCTTAGCTCACACACCTTTCAGGGAGCTGGACAGTACCCAACTGTTAAATTTATCAGGCCAGCCCCTCCATTTGACATACGCCTGGCTGTTAACACCTCGACCTTTCCTCTTCAGAACCTTTTCAACCCTATACACACGGTTCGGATCCTCAGGTATCAATTGTAACTCTTCCTTGTAAAAGATCCCCGACACAGCTTCCCCTGCGTAGTCCTTTAACCTGTAAATATACAGCCCTTCTTTAAGCTCCACACGTTCCACTATAAATATTTAATCGCTAAAAGTTTGTTGGTAGCCCTTCGTGAAGATCCCTTTCAATTTTGAAATCCTCACGTGATCACCTTTTTTAAAAATGGGTTTCTTCACCTTTGTAACAAAATTACGGCCATACACGGTCCTCCAAACAGCTAAGGAATTACTAGGGGTGACCTCTACGGGGGATGTTTTGATGGTCCTGTGATAACTGGCATTATATACATCTAAAAATGCTTGTAGAACATCCACGTATCTGTAGGTGTTATGGGCTGTAAAATACCGCCACATCTTAGACTTTAAAGTTCTGTTAAACCGTTCTACAACTGCTGCTTTTACCTCCGTGTGGGTTACAAAATGTTGAACACCATGGTGGCTTAATAATTTCTGAAATGTCTTGTTTAAGAATTCTTTACCAGCGTCTGTTTGTAGTTTTTGAGGAATTCGACCCTTCCCGAAGATGATTTTAAAAGCGGCCGTGACACTAGCACCACTTTTATCGCGTAGCGCTTCTGCATAGGCGTACTTGGACAGCACGTCTATGACTGTTAATATATAACAGGCGCCGTTGTTATGTTTTGCGACATCTTGAAGGCTGATTATATCCGCTTGCCACTGATAATCTATTTGCGCATTAACGATTGTGGGGCGTCTCTTAAAACGTCTTCGGGCGTGTTTATGGAGTGAATACGCCTCTTCTCCCGATAGCCACGTCTTGACAAGGTCTCTGCTTACCGGTTCATTTTCATCTACAGCCCTTCGGTATAGAGCTTCGACGCCTCCATAGCAACCAACACCCCTTGCATCATAATAAAGTTTTCTTAACCGAGCCCTCGACATGATAGCATCTGTTACAACAAATGAAATGAAAGACGCTTGTTTTGTGTAAGATCGTTTTATTTAAAAAACAATACTGTCAAGACCTGTGCAAAAGATACTTTACATTTTCACAGTAATTGTCATAAGTAAGGATTAAAACATAGCCACCTTAAGGTGCGACACTCCACTAGTTTCTTCGAAATACACGCTATCATTTCACATTACATAAGACCTTAGTTAAGCAGTCTTCGTGGGGCCAAAGACCCTATTGTTCTATTTTTTTTATAAATATTACACATACGTCTTTCTATGAGTCTTTCTATCAACTTTCTATCAAAAGCAGGACACAGCTCATACATAGCAGGCAGTTTTACGCTCGGGGCATAACCATGTCGGATATCATTGAGTGCCGCTGTCAGGATCCTCAACATATCGGGGTGTGCATATTTCCTTTCTGGGTGCATACCGTACACCACCCTTAGCAGTTTATACACCTTGTACGGGTCTAGCAAACCACAAATATAGCGTATTGTTCTTGTTCTGTATGATTCGCACAAACATTCGTGAGCGGCCTGCTGGGGATCATTAATTTGATGTCCGTGACAAAGGCTGTAATAGTCACGCTTGACACAGTTTAGTATCACAGCCGCTGCAAAACCCTTAACTTCTCGCCTCTCATAGTAGGACACGCCGTCATCGTCCTTATCACAGGCATCGCTCTTAGAGCCGCAAACACACTTGTCGCAACCCTCACGGTTTTGACATGTGGAGCTTTCAGCCTGTTTTGAGCACCACAGACAATTGAAGATTACATTGCTCGCTTTTGCAGGCCTCCACTCTGCCGCCGGTCCTTTTGGAGTTTCGCTCTAAGGTTCAAAAGTAGAAATGACAGTCCATTAGTCGCAGAAACAAAATACTGCAATTATGTAGTTGACTGCTCATAAGCTTTTCCTACTAAACTCCGCATGTGCACAACCCTCGGCGAAGGCTCTGAAATCTTGAGAGTCGCTAATGTCCTGCGATGCCCCCTCATCCTCGACGCTTGTACCAGGCTGCTGCAGAACAACCTCCTCAGCAGCCATATCCTCCTGAGGACCCATGTCTTCATAGACGTTCGTGCTAGGAGATGGTTCAACTTCTTCACCATAGTGCTTTATAAAGTATGTGCATACAGCTGGTTTTGTTCTCTAGGGGGTCAAAAAAAAGAAGGACGCTTGACATGCCCGCAGTTGAAGACATAAAAATACATCATTTTGTAACGGATTGTGCATAACATTTTTTTTTTTTTTTGTTTTTTTTTTTTACTAACCTCCGCATTTTCACCGTCCTCGGCAGCGGCTCGGAAATCTTGAGTCGCTAATGTCCATCGATGGCCCGTCATCTTCGACGCTTGTACCCGGATGATGCACAATGTCCTTCTCAGGCTTCGTATCCTCCTGAAGATCCAGGTCTTCATAGACGTCTGTGTTAGGAGGTGCTACAGCTTCTTCAGCTTCCTCCATGTCCGCGAAACTAAGGCCAGCAAACACGCTGCCGCTACATGAGACCTCGCTCTCGCTGCCGGCGTCCTTAATCGGCGACATCCTGCATAAACATAAAGTTTTTGCACCCCCCGACAAACGTCAGTACCAAAACCAGTAACGTCGCAACCCATATCCTGAGGGGTTTCTGGTTGAGCATTCTCGTCCATTACCAGGGGTGCTACGCTATGGTAATATCTATCGATAGTGGGCTGGGAGCCACCCCACATGGGGCTTTTCACGAGCGGGTTGTATCTCTTCATACTGCTGTGGGAACCTTTTCGGTTTCAGGGGGCTGGTTGCTGTACAAGGTTCTTAAGGAGGCCTTATATGTATCCTAATCAGATCCTAAAAGGGCGTGCCCCTCTACACCACAACAAGGACATACACGCATCATAGGTCTCTGGTTCGCTGATGTCTACATAAGAAGACACGCCCCAAGGCGGACCCATGGGCCGGTTGAACGCCTACATCTCACGTTTGCAGCCACACATGTCACTTTTGCAGTCACACATGTCACTTTTAAGGACACAGCGAAGGGCGGGGGGCACCAAAAGGGGGGACCTGTCACTTTTAAGGCCACAGCGAAGGGCGGGGGCACCAAGAGGGGGGACCTGTCACTTTTAAGGACACGCATGATGATCGATGGTATCAGATTATACTACTAACATAAATGGATAGCCTCAACATAAGCATCGATGTACACATGTGCTCTTAAACATATAGATGGGTAAGCCAGGCGAGGCTTGAATATGTTTCTGGCTCGACCCTTATGCACTGGGACTACCTGGGCATTTCAGAGCCGAGCCTGCATCCTAGGTGCTGCCCACTCTCTTCTGCTCCCTGATTTACTTTTGTTGGGAAGTTTTGCTATTGTGGGTTTTATGCATGAACATAAATGTAATCCATTCACCTTTCCTCACTACTCTTCCCTCCCTCAGAAAAGGCTCATATACTTGTTCCTGTTAGCTTTTACCACAAATACACTCTTTCACCTGTTACAGCTTTATTTCGAATGACAGCTAATGACTTCAATAATTCCGTATGACATCTTATAGCCCCAGTAGGTATTCACCTATGGATGGCATTAAAATACCTATGTATGACATTAGAAAAACAAAACTGTTTGCTTCATTTAAGCAAACCATGCCTGGATGGATGTGTCCTGTAGATGTGCTATTAAAAGTCCAAAAGACCCCTTCGAGGTAAGCCGAAAACAGTCTACGGTGGGAAAGCAGCCACAGCTGCCTTGAAATTACAGTTCCAAAAGATACGCAAAGAAGCAAGCCATACCTTTGCCAAGATGACTGCACTGATGCATATCAGAGGAAATCCCATCACAGAGAAGGACACACTATTAACCTGTAATGCTAGTTCTTTGTCATAGGTCTGCTCTTTGAATCCATAAACCACCTGCACACCTTGATGAAATGTCTATAATGGATAATCCGTCTATTGCTTCTTCTCCAAAAAGGACTTCCACACGGACCATGCCCTGCATGATGAAACAAGCATTGGCAAAGCCAATAGGTCTCAGTAATGCCTGAGCTAATGGCCTTGTCAATATGAATATCTTTTAGCCATGTTGTCTAGCAGCACATCTGCTGTTCAGCATGGCTGAGTCACTGAAAGCCCAGACTCACAGGATGTTGAGCAGACGGCAAGTCTCTTCGCCTCCCATGTTGAGTTTATTGTCCTGCCTCCGCTAACACAAAAAATCACTAGGACGTGAACTGTGCTGGCCGCATCACAGCGCCTTTTTCAGTGACTTTCAAAAATGCTGAACAGCGGACGAGCTGCTAGACAACATGGCAAAAAGACATTCCCACTGACAAGGCCAATAGCTCAGGCACTGCCGCGATCTATTGGCGTCCTCAATGCTTGTTCGGTGTGACGGGATCTTGATGAACACATTTTTAAGTGATAGTGAGAAACAGAGGAGGAGCTTTGAGGTGAAGCAAGAATGTGGTGTAACGGGCAGAGCTGCCGACCGGGGAACTGGGGATCCAGGTTTGAATATCAGGTCAGCTGAATAGCTTGTGTTTCTGAGCAAATCACTTACACTTCCCCCTGCGTACAATAATGAATGTGTCATTGTGAAATGTAACTGGTTAGCACTTAAAGCGCTCGAATACCATCGGCAGGTGTTAGCACCATGGCAAGATGGAGGGTGGAACAAATGCTCCAATACCATTGGATTGTGCAAAAAAATACATAAATAAAAGCTGCAGCAACGAGGGAGGTAGTGGGGAGAAGAGTTGAGCAGGGAAGCAAGAGGGGAAAGGGAGATGGGCAAGCAACAACGGGAGAGGGTGGAGGAAACGACAATGAAGGGTGAAAAAAACCTTAATTGAAGCAGGATCAGCAACAGAAATGAATGTGTCACTGTGGAATGTAACTGGTGAGCACTTAAAGCGCTCCAATACCATTGGCTATTTTTCACACTATGGCAAGACTGAACACGGAGCAAGTGCTCCAATACTATACGATTGCCTAAAAAATAAATATACAAATGCTGTTTGTGTTTTAACAACTTTTTAAGAAATACATTAGTTTATGTACACGTGAATGCATTTTAGTGGTATGTGTACAAGGGAGACGGCCTGAACACACCAGTACTCCTAGGGAGTGCTTGAAAACAAAGACAAGCATTGGGAAAGCCAATAGGTCTCTGCAAATCCCAAGCTATTGGCCTTGTCAATGAGAATGTTTTTTAGCCATGTTGTCTAGCAGCACATCTGCTGCTCAGCATGGCTGAAAGTCACTGAAAGCCCAGAATCAAAGGATGTTGAGCCGACGCAGAGTCCCTTCGCCCCCCCATGTTGAGTTTATCGTCCTGCTTCCGCTAACACAAAAAAGTGCAATGACATAGTGCTTTTTTCAGTGACTTTTAGCAACGCTGAACAGCAGATGTGCTGCAAGAGAACATGGCAAAAAGACATTCCCATTGACAAAGCTAATAGCTTGGGCTTTGCTGTGATCTATCGGCTTTGCCAATGCTTGTTCGTGTTGACTGGGTCTTGCTGAACAAATGTGAAAGTAATATTGAGAAACAGTTGAGGAGTTCCAAAGTGGAGAGGATGTAGCGTAAAGGCCAGAGCTGCCGACATGGGAAAGGGGGAACCCGGTTCGAACCTTGGGGTCGCTAAACAGTTTATAATTATGGGAAAATCACGCTTTCCTCTGCGTACGACAATAAATATGTAATTGTGTAAGGTGACTGGTGAGCACTTAATGCGCTCCAATACCATGAGCTGGTGTTAGCACTATGGAAAGATGGAGTATGGAACAAGCGCTCCAATTCCAAAGGATTATGCAAAAAACAAACAAACAAAAAAAGCAGCAATGAGGAAGGTAGTGGGGGACAGATCAAGCAATGAAGCGGGATGGGGAGTTGGACAAGCAACGACGGGAGAGGGCAGGAGGAAGCAACAATGAAGGGGGAAAACACCTTAACAGAAGCAGGATCAGCTACAAAAATGAATCTGTCATTTTGGAATGGTGAGCACTTAAAGTGATCCAATACCATTGGCTCGTGTTCACACTATGGCAAGGCAGAGGATGGAGCAAGCGCTCCAATACTATAAATAAATGTGTTTTAACAACTTTTTATTAAATGCGTTTGTTTATGTACACATGCATGCCTTTTAGTGATATGTGTATTTGGGTGGAAGGGAGGCTATAGCAAGACGAAAGATGGAACGAGTGCTCCAATACCATCGGATTGTACAAAATAAATAAAAGCAGCAGCGACGAGGAAGGTAGTGGGGGTATAGGTAAGCGATTATGGGAAAGGGCAGGAGGAAGCAACAATGAACAGGTAAAAAAAAAAAAATACCTTCATTGAAGCAGGATCAGCAACAAAAATGAATGTGTCATTGTGGAATGTTACTGGTGAGCACTTAAAGAGCTCTAACTCTAATACCATCGGCTCGTGTTCACGCTATGGCACGATGGAGGACAGAGCGAGAGCTCCAATACCATCGAATGGTGCAAAAAATGAATAAACAAACAAGTGCTGTTCGTGCTTTAACAACTTTTTAAGAAATGCATTTGTTTATGTACACGTGCATGTATTTTAGTGGTTGGTATTTGTGTACGTGTAAAAGGGAGACGGCCTGAAAACACAAGTGCTCCTATTGAATGCTTGAAAACAAAGAAAGAATTGCTGCGCAAACCGAGAGCAGTGTAGGGAGACATGTACTTGGTCCTTGCGCTATGCGAGGGCCAAACACAAGAAGAGGGTATGACGCCCACATGTCATCACGAACGGCATCAAAGGAAATGAAAGTGACGCCGACGTTTGCCAATGGTATGAGATGGGCAGCCTATCAGCCCACAGACAGAACACAACATGTCTCTTCAAAACAATGCATGCGCTGTCTAGCCGATACCCATAAACAATAGATTTGCACAGGTGAAACCTACCGGCTTTGTCAAGACTTGTTGTGTTTAGAAACGGGAAGATTAAAAAATGTGGACTGGAGGCCAAGGCTAGGTGATGATATGGCAACCTTTCGGGAGAGGATGTGGTGTAACGGTCAGAGCTGCCGACTATGGAGGTAGGAAACCGGGTTTGCGTTTCGGCGTCAGCTTAACATCCTTGATTCTGGGCAAATCATTTAATCTCCGCATGCCTTCAAAAATTAATGTGTTCTTGTGTTCTTGTGTAAAGTAACTGATGTTCATGTAAAGTACTCAAATACCTTCGGGTGGTGTTTGGTACTACATAAAACTGCACAAAATATACACATGTGAAAAGCAGAGTCGGGGAGGAGAGGATCTGGGGAAAAGGGGATCTGTGCAATGAGAGTGCTGCATGTGCAAGCAGCGACGGGCAGGAAGTTAACTGGCAACCAGCAGCAAATGTGGGCTGCCACTGGGAGATTAAGTGATTTGCCTTATTAAGTTTACAGTGTCCTTGTGAAAAGTAACTGGTGTTAATGTAAAGAGCTCCAATACTTCCGGGTGGTGTTGGTGCTATATTAAACTGCACTAAAAAGTGATGCTAATGCAAACTGCTCCAATACCTTAGGGTGGTTTTGGGACAATATAAAACTGCACAAAAACAAATGTGAAAAGGGGGAGGAGGGGATCTGTGCAACACAGTTTAACGGGGCAAACAGTGACGGGCGGGAGGCGAACCGGCAACCAACAGCAAATATGGGCTGCCACAGGGAGGTTAAGCGATTTGGCCGTAATCACAAAATGTGAAACTGAGGCCGATGCTAAGGAGACGATGTGGTGTCCTCTTGGGAGAGGATGTGGCGTAGGGCTTATAGCTGCCGACTATGGAGCTGGGAAACCGGTTAGAGTTTCGGCGTTGGGTTAACAGCCTTGATTCTGGGCAAATCATGTAATCTTCCTGTGCCTACAAAAATGAATGTGTTCTTGTGTAAAGAAACTGGTGCTAATGTAAAGCGCTCCAATACCTTCTGTGGTGTTGGTGTTATTTAAAAGTGCACAAAAGACAACAGAAAGAATCACAGTGTTAGGCTGGTTTACAGTAGTGAATAGGAGGAAATACATTTCCCGACGGGAGAAATTTGTAAAAACGGTCCCATCTTATGAAAGGAGAGGCAACAAGGTGAGATATGAACAGTTCAATCATTTCACACATGAGAAACGTGGCTATTCAATTACAGCCAAAGACACAGGTACTTTAGAAGCTTTGACATGCCCTGTGATAATGCGTACCTGATTCACTTGAGGTCTGATTTTTCAGCTATAAACACCATTGCCGAACGACCACATACGGTGTAAACATGCACACCCACCTAGTACCCACACACACGCTAAATAAACAGAGACTACATGTGCGCTAAGTAATAGCAGCCGTGTACACATGCTCCAATCAGCGAGTCAGCTAAACACTAAAAGAAAATTAAAAGGCAGAACACCACCACTCACTAGAACGAAACAGACTACAATGGAGGTTTAAAGCAATGACGAGAGAGGGGGTGATTTGTGGATGGGGCAAGTACCGGGAGGTGCACGGGAGCAAGCAGAGACCGGAGGGAGGAGGTAGGTGAAACGGAAGCAGCAACGAAGGAGACGGAGCAGGTAAAAGCATGAGCACTGTGTAGAGTGCTGAAAAAGAGAGAAAAAAGTAAGTCCTTAAATGGTCCTAAAAATGCGAAAAGTGAATGTTTACAAGTACTTGGTCCATGCTCTGGGGGGGGGGGAGGGCTAAACACAAGAGGAAGCATGACCGAGCAAATGAGAAGCTTGTGGGGGAGAGGGGGCCTGCATCCCACAGATTAAATACAGCATGTCTCTTGGAGACAGCGCAATGCCCGGTCTAGGCAAGACCTAAAAAGGGTGAATGCATTAGAATTCCTTAAATGTGCTGTATCAAATCAGTACTATGTGTGCTTAGCCTATTAGAGGCTAAATTGGATGTTAATTAGGGTTTTAAAACAGTGATTTGTTTAGTGTTGTTTTCAGCAAAGTACAATACACCTTTAATTGAGCTAAAACTAGCTTTTTAACAGAAAAGAAAAAGAAAAACCAGCAAAATTTGCCTCTTACAGGCATTTTTTTGTAAATGTAAATCGTTTGAAAAACAGTGTCCCGGGGACCCCACTCATGGAGAGAGATATTCTTTTGTTTATGGATTCAGAAAGAATCCATAAACCATAAACCAGGACTAGAATTACAGGTAAGTAACTTTTCCTTCCAAGTGACATCAAGGAAAGCTCAGACGAGACAGAGAAATATTGAGAAGGCGGGAGAACGAGAAAGGCAGAGAAAGAGGGAAGGAGATAGAGGGTAAGAATAGGGATAGAGAGCGGAAGAAGGAAAAAAGAGAGGGAAGGAGAGAGGCAGAAACAGAGAGAAAGAGAAAAAAAGAGAACAGTCTCAGCACTTGATTTGGGTTTTGCTAGAAAGAATTTCCTAGACCTGGCCCAATTAAAACCTTGCTCTTTTCAGATTCAGCCCCTGGTCCATCTGTTCAGATTGACCCCTATTGGCAGCCATGATAATTTATTTCTATAACATAAGTCACTGGATAGTGCAGAAATAGCCACATACCTTGGGCCAGTGATAGGCATGAAGATGTAATACTTGGCCACCAAATGTTTGGCCTATAGTGTGTCCCTTGAGCTGTAAAAATAATTCTACTGCGCGAGTCAACATATCCTGATATGATGGAACATACGCTGTAACAGTTACACACCACGTCACCCATCCATACATTATGGACTCAAAACTATGAATACGCACCACACCTAATACGTACACACATGATGTACACTACAATGAAACGAGTAGTCACCACACCAGACATCCACACATGATAAACTTTACACTGCAATGGGTAAAAGAACCACTCCAGATTCCACACGATTAACTCTACATGACAACAAGCATAACCCATGCCAGAATTAAGACATACCAGACTCTTCTTACAATAAGCATGCGCCACACCAGACTGTTACCCATCATGGACTCTAATCTACGAAGAGCACGCAACACATCAGACTTCCACACATGATGAACTGCACAGTGTAATGAGTATGCACCACACCAGGATTCCATACATTATGAGCCTTATGCTATCAGAAGTATGTACTAGACTTTGATAAAAGGAGGCAATATGTTTTATTCATGCATAATTACTTTAACATCATAATGGCCCTGCCAATGTTCTTCATGCTTCACAGAATAAAGAGCAGGATGTGCCCAAGTTACTGCCTTGTAAGGCTTGCCTCTGACTGGTTCTTAGAGCGTCCAAAAGGTATATGCAGTAATGTTGATTCCACCCATTAGTTTTGAGTCACAAGTGAATTTAGTTGAAAAAATCCTGTGTGAGAGAATCAGAGTTCTGGTACTATTCCTTAATAGCAATCTATTTTTCCTAGTGTGAAATGAATGGAAGTATATTCCTCTAAAGCAGAGCCTAACCCCTTTATGCTCCAGAGATTGTCTGGAATATTCCAGGATGGGGGATGGAACAGAATTAACCGATTTGTAACTATTGGGTTCACGTGACTTGCAACTCAGACTGCCCCAGACCATCAATCAGAGGCTTCAGTCTGGCTGGCCATCTTTTACCCTCAGCTATCACCCACTCACTAGCCAATCTATTGTACTGGAAAGGACTGCAGTTTCTGAAACAAATATTCTGACAAACATAGCAAAGATAATCATCAAGTTGACAATATTAAAGTGATTAGGATCCTTTATGCTCCTCACCTCACCCCTCACTAGCATTAGGCGCTTCCCTTTCCCTCAAGTTCTAGCCAGTAGGCGCTACACTGGGATTCGCATGGTGGCAATGCTCCTTGTACACTTATTTGCCCAGTTTCTTGTCATGGAACATGCTAACGTTCAGCACCCTGCAGCATGTGACTGCCACATATCCTATGCATATTAGGCCAGTGAGAGGCAAGTGAGCAAATAATCTGGGTCAAGGCCGGTCGGGGGCTTAGATGTTGCTTGGTTTCCAGTTGGGGTTGAAATTGCTCTTCAGGGGCTCCCAGCACTTGTGGTAGCTCTTGTCCAAGCGGTTGCACGTCGTCAGACCCCACTTAGTCACAGCCATGCTGAAGGAGGACTCAAACATGAAGGCCTGCAGTGGGAAAAGACACGGGGTCATTGAAGAGTAGAGGCAAGCATCACAGCACACACTTTCCAGAGGACAGATAACAAGTTGACCCTCTCAGCCCACCATCCACCATTCACGAAAGGAACACATGCAGGTGCTTTCTCAAGTATGACTTACTTTACATGGATAACTATTTCACATTCTTTAGGGTTGAAATCTCCAACAGCCCCATTAAGGCACTATGAACATTTTCAAGCAGCCAGCAGGCTTCTGATGCTTAGCAGTGCACTCACTGCAGCACTGAAGGTTGTCACAGTATGAAGGGCAGTGACAGCCTTCACTGTAACTAACACAAATGGAGAGCACGTGTCCAGGGATGGCTAAATGCAACACATACTTTTTTCTTTTTACACATCGTGGCATAGGCGTACCCGCCGTCGCCACTACATTCACCACAGTCCTTTGGGGCAACTTGCTGGTGTGACGAGCAGTGTACGACCAACTTGTGTCCAAATGGAGAGCATAGTTGAGGTACCCAAGAATGGATGACATGAGGTATTAATTATGACACAGAAACGGCAGGTGTAAACAAGGAGGATTTACAATCAAAGCATCTCCAAGTGTCTCTCAGGAAGCAAATTAAATATTTGCTAAATTTGCTTCAGTTTATTGCTTTGGCCATCTGGTACTTTGACCTATGCAGTAGATACATTCTGATGAAGAGACTTTGCTACATGTGCCCTGCTGAAAAGACAAAAGTTTATATCTAGTATTCCATAAATTTGAGGGGGCGTGGCCTGACGCCATTGGAGTGATTGGCATCTCTAAGAGTTCCCGGCCGCACACCGCCATCCGGCCCCATCCTGATGTCCCTCCTGACGATCTTGCCCCCCTGTTGCACCTAAGGGAGCGAAGGCCGAGATCCTTGCTTCTGCACACCGCCACCGTGAGGAGTTCTAAGATGGTGGCCAGCGCATAATGGGGCCCAGAGCACTAGGCCCTGCGGGCACTGCGGCTGAGTCTCGACCTTTCCCTAGCCTTTGGATCGGCCAAAACCTCTGCCAGCTGCCAGCGGCAAAAACAGAGGGGCGATGTGCTCCACAGAGCCACCTGCCCATAAAGACACTAAGTACAAACGGCGCTGGAAGCCGGACAGACACTGATGGTGGCCCCAGACTGACATAGGCCCTTGAGGAGGACCGATCATGTGGCGATCGCGCACCTGTACTACGGGGAAGGGACCCACTGGTGATATTGACTGTGTGGGGTTTTCCTCCTTTACTTCCTCTCCTCCAGCCAGTTGGGCTCCCTTAGCGGTGAGCTGCCGGGGGGTGGTCGGTGGGCTGGTGCTGCCCTGCTCAGATTGAGCTGAACTTGATACTTACTTTGCCCTGCGCCGGCTGGTCGTGCCGCCCTGGCATTGCTGTGGCTGGTGGGCCACGGAGTCCTTGGGGTGCAAGGATCTCACGAACGGCTGCTCTTGGATGCTGGCTCCAGGGGGCCTGAGACTGTGCTGCTGCCTGGCCTGGGGGCTCTGATGGGACTTGATCCATGGTCTTTTCTTCACACCTGAAGGGGAATGGCTGCTTGCCTGCTCGAAGGCTGTGGCAGGAGTTGGGGTGTCCTGTGCTGTCTCTGGTGGGGCGTGTGTTGTGGTCTTGCTTAGTTCCCTCTCCTTTTCTTTCACACCCTTATTACCTTGCCCTTTTTCCCTTTCCATCCCTGTGCTTGGTTGTGTTCTTACATTCCATGTGTCATAGATGGACAACAGAATGTTCTGTTCTGGCAACTGGATCTCTGGCAGCTGGAGCTTAGCTGCTGCCTGAGCTGGCGGTCCTTTACACTGTACTTCTAAATAAAGCTACTTAAAGATTCCAGTGTGCCCCTTGGACTTCTTTACACTGACCCTGTGGCCGTTGCTCTGGCCGGCGCCCACCTATCTTTCCTGCTGTGAGATACCGGAACTGTGAGTGGAGAGGGGCGCACATTGGGGGGTCCTTCAGTGCTCCATTGACTGCTGGGAGTGCAGAGCAGTGTCCTCCCTGGGGCCTGTGCTAGGACTACTGTGCACTTGCTTTTCCTTGCTTTTACCTCCCTCTGCTGTGATCCCCATGCGGTCATGGGCAGGCGTTCTAAATGGCAGACCCCTCTGACTCCAGGACTACTACTACTGCAGCGGAAGTGGTGGAGGATGACACCACACGTTCGCCTAAAGCCCCTGGGGAGGCTCCTGTGGCCGCACTCGAGTCTATCCTTTTGGCTATTAATCCCACTAGGGAATCCCTAGAACTCAAAATGGACACTGTTGTGGCAGATTTTGGAATCCTCTGTGATGATCAACGCAAAACGTCTGAGAAAATCTCTGCCAATGAGAAGGCTATCGCTGAGTTGGGGCCTGCGTCTGGGACAGTGACGTTCAAGGAGAGGCTACGGAAGTTGGAGTATAGGGTGACGATGCTGAGTGGAGGGCCCGTAGACATAGATGCTTTTCTAGAAGGATGGATCAGAGACAAGGTTGCCCCTGAGGGACTGTCCCCCTTCTTTACCCTGGAGCAGGTGCATAGGGTTCTGCCACCGGCACCTCCCAGGCGGATGGTGGACAAACTGTTGCATTATTGGGAACTAGATCACATCCTGAAGCAGGCACGGACAAAGGGAAAACTGATCACTGACAACCACAGAGTGATGCTGTTCCCAGAATTTACTATGGCTGTACAGAAGCAGCGGGAGTCATTCTTAGAGGATAAAAAGTGCCTTCAACAGATGGACATTCAGTATTCAATGCTGGTCCGGCAAGACTCCGGATCATCGCAAGTGCAGGTTCACAGTTCTTGAAGAAGAGGTGTGGCACCGCAGCCAGGGCGACTGACACTGGAATTTGGGGATCACGGTTCGATCCCCGGCGCCAGCGGCAGATTAGCCCAGCACCGTGTGACTCTGGGCAATAGCTTCCCGACGGCCCCCAATGTCTAGAGACCCTTACGGGTGAGTGTTCGCGCTTTACAAATGTGGATTATTGTTCTTCAGGAACCGCAGGATGTATGGGACTAGATCGATCTGCAGTTGCAGGACGTTGAGCCCTCTGCCACTTGCCAAGCACATGGCAATCGGCCCAGAGACATATTTCTAAAGAGGCTGAATGACAACACGACAGGCAGCGGGCGGTGGCGGTGACAGCGCTTATAGCCGGCTCTGGGAGCGAACCACGTGTAGTGGTGGCTTCGGGCCTGGGGTGTGATACGTCTACAGACCCCGGGACGGACTTTGCCATATATTCGGGGCCGGATCAAGAGCTTCCCCACATTGCTCCAAGGTCGGCTGATGATATTATTTGACACTGATTGACCACGGCTGATCTGAGTGCCCCTGCTTTGCATCCTGGGGGGTTGCTGTGCTATGCCCTATAGAAGAGTCTTACTCTGTGGGGTGTAGCATAGAGGGTTCCTTCACTTGTGGACATTGTTTGAATGGGCTGGATGGTGAGTAGTGGAGCCGGAGGGCACGGGTGCCTATGGTACACATTACCCCCACTGCTGTTTTCCACGTGGGACATTATCACGGCTGTTAAATATTGTTTTCATTATTTGGTTTGGATGGGTGGATGTTGCCTTACTGTCCTGAGGGGGGATGTTTTGTTTTGTTTTATTGAAGCCTCGGTATGGGGTGCAATGGCTACATCGATCTAGAATTGGAGGGGCGGGGTGAATGCTGCTCTGGATACTGCACCTGTTGAGGGTAAAGTGGCTGTTATACATCATCATGCCAGGGGACTGCATGCACTATAAGTTTGTATCCTGGAATGTTCGGGGCCTCAATAATATTGCTAAGCAGTGCAAAGTGCGCTCTTATTTGAAGCGGAGGAGGGTTTTGCTTTCCAATGTCGCTCACATTTCTGTCTGGAATGACATTCACTTTAAACTAGGGATTGTCCCTGCTCTCCAGCTGTCATTTTAAACACAATGCCAAGGATGTGAGAGAGGAGTCAAATGGGGTCTCCCAAATGGGTCATCTGACTTGAAAAGACTTTGTAGGATATTCCCGCATTCAGAACAGAGGCCATAGAAACTTTGCAGAGTTGTGCACTTAAAGAAGCCATGGGAGAGCTCTGATTCACCATTCTGGATTTTGAGCATACAAATCTGGGGAGTGTTGATACCACGATTGATCATCATGGCTGATATCACGGAAGGCTCGTTAAAAAAAGCCTTTAGGTTTACAAAGCTAGAGGTATTTTTCCTCCAGAAAGTTTCTACCTCTCAAGGTAAAAACTTTCAGTGGAACCAACCACCAACTTTTGCCTGAGTGTATTAACTTACTAGTGAACGTCAGAAGGTGACTCGGTCTTGATCAATCACAAAGAGGTAATGGCATTTGTTATTTTTGCATTTCACACAGTACGAACTACGAATCTGGACACCTAGGCTGTGTTTTGCTTTCTTTATAACTTTACGACTCCTGCATCAGAAATTCTTTATCTGGTGTTTATTTTTTTTGTATAAATTGGTTTTGAACTTCGAATTTATTTCTTAATAATATACTTCGCTGGTTCATTAGCAATCTTTCTGAATATCTGGCTCAAGCTGGATAAGGATGTTACTTAGATATTGTGGTGGAATTTGAGCTATGAGGCATGACTGACTTGAAAGTTCTGTAATAATCAGGCAGGTCAGCAGAACCCTGAATAATCAGTGGCGGGCGAAAAGATTGACCCTACCGCTTTGTCATGATAACCAAGGTCATGCATTGGGTGGATAAGAACATCATGTCAAACAGTACAGAGCTAAGTGAAACCGCATCAGAACATGCAAGGCCAATGACCCATTCGTGAACACCACTGGTGAACAAGGCTGTCCTAAATCACGCCTGGGAGGGATAGCTGAATACATCCCTTCTTAGTTGTACTTTAACAATCACATGACACTTTACTCTAGATGTTCTAAGGCAGGGCTACATATGGGACATATGGAAAACCTTGGGAGGCTAAGGGCCAATGTGCTACAGTGAGGGCTAAATAGAAGGAGGGGTAGTCAGCTATTCATCCTGGCAAACAGCCCTGAAAAAAAGCAATCAATTCCCTTGTGGACACATATATAATTTGCTATCACCTCCCATAATCTGCCTGGAGTCTGTCTGCCTCATTTTCTACACTAACATGGTTCACCATAGAGTTGGTATTTTCCAAGATTCCATATTTCCCAGAGTTGCCTTTAGCTTCCAGGCCACCACTATTGTAAGGTTGTGCGGCTCACAAAAAACAGCTTCTTTCTTTAGAGGGGTGCACAGCTTAACACCTCTGACAAACATTGACTGGGATACCACAAGAACAGACAATAAAGCTCGCTTCCTTTGCTAATGCCCCCAGATGTCTGCAGTATTGGTTTGAATTACATAATATGTTGACCCGTCTGCGGGGTGGTTAGTGGGTATGTTCATTTGAATATTACACTGTGAGAGTCAGCATAGCACTTACTTATTCATTGGCTGCAACAAAACAAAGAGCACAAAATCCCTTTCAGTACAGGTAGGAAGGAGTATGGTGGGGGGGGGGGGGGGGGGGGGGCAGGTCATGTGTCCATAGGGACTAATAAACCTTATAGAAAAGTAAGTCCCGTGCTCTTCATGCCACTGGAATCAAGCTATCCTGGCTGAAGAGGGGTGAAACCCCGAAACCGGTCCTAGGATGCTTGTTTCCAGACCAGGGAGGACCTGGCCTGGCAGTTCGGGCTGGACTGTTCCCATTGGGCACAAGGTCAAGACTGATTTGCATCTGGCAGGGTCTGAACTGGAATGGCATGGTGAGCAAAAAAACGATGGATTTAGGCCAAGATCTCTGTACTGGGGTGAATGTATGACATTGTTCTGCATTTTGTCCATCAATAGTTCTTTTTGCATTTGTCACCCAGAGTGGGACGGGTATGCTCAGACGTGAGTCCCGTGCTCTCCATGCCACTGCAATCAAGCTATCCTGGCTGAAGAGGGGTGAAACCCCGAAACCGGTCCTAGGATGCTTGTTTCAAGACCAGGGAGGACATGGCCTGGCAGTTCGGGCTGGACTGTTCCCATTGGGCACAGGGTCAAGACTTATTTGCATATAGCTGG
The DNA here is from genome assembly GCF_964204655.1 of Triturus cristatus. Lineage (NCBI taxonomy): Eukaryota > Metazoa > Chordata > Amphibia > Caudata > Salamandridae > Triturus > Triturus cristatus. Next base: position 78,022,762 of record NC_140591.1, on the reverse strand, counting down.
GTCCAAACTGGAATGGCATGGTGAGCAAAAAAACAATGGATTTAGGCCCAGATCTCTGTACTGGGGTGAATTAATGACATTGTTCTGTATTCTGTCCATCAATAGTTCTTTTTGCATGCTTCATCACCGGCAACCTCTCCCCATCCTGGAAGGGCAGTGCCACCAGGGTGGACTCAACCTCCAGGAAGGACTTCTTAGATAAAAGCTACTGGATAATAGAGGGATCCAGATAGGGGAGATAAAAATACCTTAATATATCCCGGCTATTTGCCTTTATTAATGGGTACATTAGGTAAGGTCAAAAACTGACGGGGCGTTAGTATGACATCAATGACTCAGACCGTCGTAAAAAGTCAGCCCAGTCAAGAGGAAGTTAGGGATCTTTGGCCCTTAGGAATGCCCCAGACCAGTATGGGTTTCTAGGCTGGGCAGAAATACGTTTGCCTGACTTTTTATGGCGGTGTGAGTCATTGCTCTCAGGCTACCACCCCACGCATGGTCTTGGCGTGAAATTCCGCTCTGCTCGCGGAGTTTGGCAGAGTTTTTCCACCCTGCTGGAGTTATTTTCTCGCTCGGCAACCTTAAGTTGGTGAGCGCAAGCGAGGAAAGGAAAATGCTACTTACCAGTATGCATCTGTTCTTGGCATGTAGAGCTGCAGAGTTGTACACTTTTGCATATATCGCCATCTGGTGTTGGGCTCGGATGTTTGCATGTTGTTTTTGTCTTTGAAGAAGTCTTTGTAGTCACAAGGATGGTGACTCCTCCTTCGGTCGACAGTGCGCATGGGCATTGGCTCCATCGTTTGATTGTTTTTGCCACATAGGGTTAGATGAAGTAGTGAGAAGTAGAAAGATGTCCAAGCCGTAATGTATCTAAGTAAGATAATACTGGAACAGATAGAGGTATCCGGGGAGGCGGGTGGGCGTGTACAACTCTGCAGCTCTACATGCCAAGAACAGATGCATACTGATAAGTAGCATTTTCCGTTCGAGGCATATTAGCTGCAGATTGTACACTTTTGCATAGACTATACAGCAGTTACCTCTTTAGCGGTGGCTACCTGTATCTGTTGCATTAGTTTGAAATAGTGTCCTTAATATAGCCTGGCCCACAGTAGCTTTTGCCTGCACATCTACACAATAGTGTTTTGTGAAGGTGTGCGGTGTAGCCCAAGTTGCTGCTTTGCACATGTCATCTAGGGGAATGTTCCCTAAGAATGCCATAGAAGCCCCTAATTTGCGTGTAGAGTGAGCTCTAGGGGGAATGGTTAATGCGTTTTTGGCTTTGATGTAGCATATTTGTATGCATTTTATAATCCACCTCACAATTCCTGTCTTGGATATTAGATTACCTTTATGAGGTGGGGAGGAAGCCACAAAAAGTTGTTTGGTCTTTCTAACAGATTTTGTTCTTTCAATGTAAAGTATTGCTCTTTTAACATCCATGGTGTGTAGAGCTCGTTCTGCCACTGAGTCTGGTTGAGGAAAAAACACTGGGAGTTCAACGGACTGGTTTAGATGGAAGGCAGATACTACTTTGGGTAAAGATTTTGGGTTAGTCCTAAGAACCACTTTATTATGACGGATTTGTAAAAATGGTTCTTGTATGGTTAATGCCTGGAGTTCACTGACTCGTCTGAGAGATGTGATAGCAATCAGAAAGGCTACTTTCCAAGTGAGGAACTGTAGTTCGCATTTGTGGAGAGGTTCAAAAGGCGGACCCATTAGTCTGGTAAGGACTACATTAAGGTTCCAAACCGGAGAAGGTGGAGCTATTGGTGGAATTATTCTTTTAAGTCCTTCCATAAAAGCTTTGATAGCAGGAACTCGAAACAAAGACAAGTGTTGTCTGTTTTGTAGGTAGGCGGCTATGGCGGCTAGATGTAACCTAATAGATGTATACGTTAGGTTACATTGTTGTAGGTGCAAGAGGTAACAGATGATGTTCTGAATGGAAGCACCTAGTGGGTTGATTTTGTTGTGCGTGCAATAAATCACGATTCGCTTCCATTTTGCGCATAGCATGCCCTTGTTGTAGGGCGTCTAGCTTTTCTAATAACGTTCATACATTCTGGTGGGAGATTGAGATAGCCGAATTCTAAGATTTCAGGTGCCAGATCACAAGGTTGAGTTGATTGGGATCTGGGTGTCTTATCTCGCCATGGTTCTGAGTAAGAAGTTTGGGCAAGAGGTGTAGTTTTTGATGAGGTACTACCGATAGTTCCAATAGAGTTGTGAACCATGGTTGCCTTGCCCATATTGGAGCAACTAGGATAATTTTCATGGAATGTTGTTTGAGTTTCCAAACCACTAACGGAATGAGTGGGAGAGGCGGAAAAGCATAGGCAAATTTGCCTGACCAATTCATCCATATCGCATTGCCTATGGACAATGGACAATGGGTGTGGGTATCTGGATGCAAAGTTTGGGCATTTTGCGTTTTGATGTGTGGCGAACAGATCTATTTCTGGGTGTCCCACATGCAAAAGAATGGAAGAACTTGAGGATGAAGTTCCTATACATGGATCTGCTGTGCTTGGCGGCTGAGCAGATCTGCAATCTGATTGTGTATGCCTGGGAGATGTTCTGCAAGTAGGTATATCTTTTGTGGAATGTCCCATCTCCATATGCTCTGAGCTGGGTGTGAGAGCTGCAGGGAGTGTGTCCCCCTTGCTTCTGTATGTAATACACTGCTGTCATGTTGTCTGTACGGATCAGGATAGTTTTGCCTAGAAGGTGTAGTTATAAAGATTTAAACAACAGGAAGATTGCTAACAATTCCAGGTAGTTGATGTGAAATTGTTTTTGTTGGGGGATCCAGATACCCTGAATGGTACGAGTTTGAAGATGAGCTCCCCAACCAGTGAGCTATGCGTCTGTTGTTAGCACTGTCTGTGGAACTTGCTCGAGCAACGACCGCCCTTTGGAAAGGTTCTGTGTGTTCCACCATTGTAGAGAGCGATGTGTGCGGTCGTCCACCAACACCAGATCTGTTAGCTGACCTTGAGCCTGGTTCCACTGACGTGCTAAACATTCTTGTAATGGACGCATTTGTAGTCTTGCATGAGGAACGAGAAAAATGCAAGAGGCCATGATCTCTATTAATTGCATGAACACTTGTGCTGGTAGTGAGTGTTGTGGCTGAAATATTTGGACAAGTGCTTGTATAGCACCTATCCTAACTGGGTTAGGATATGCTAGGGCTGTGGAAGTGTTTATTGTAGCTCCTAGGTATTGTTGTATTCTGGACGGTTGGAGGTGGGATTTGCCCAGATTTATGGTGAATCCCAGACTGTGAAGCAGTTGTATTGACGGTTGGAGGTGGGATTTGCCCAGATTTATGGTGAATCCCAGACTGTGAAGCAGTTGTATTGAGCTGAGCGTGTGTTGAACACAGCTGTTGTGGGATTTTGCTTTTATGAGCCAGTCGTCCAGATAAGGGAAGACATGAATGTGTTGTCTTCTTAAATGGGCTACAACCACTGCGAGGCACTTTGTGAAAACTCTGGGTGCCATGGAGACCCCGAATGGTAGAACTTTGAATTGGTAGTGTTGACCATCTACCACAAACCTGAGATATTGAGATATTTCCTGTGAGCTGGATGAATGGGAATGTGGAAGTAGGTTTTCTTTAGATCTAGGGTGGAGAAAAATTCACCTTGCTGAAGTAGTGGAAGCACTTGTTGTAAAGTGACCATGTGGAAGTGGTCCGATTGGATATAGAAGTTGAGTGGTCGGAGGTCCAGTATGGGCCTGAGAGAGTCGTTCCTTTTTGGAATTAGAAAATTGAGGGAATATCTCTCTGTGCCTTGATGAGGCAAGGGAACTGGCTCTATTGCATGTTTTTGCAATAGTGCAAGAACCTCTTGTTTGAGAAGCGTCAGGTGTTCTGATGACATTGGACGAGGTTTGGGAGGAATGTTGGGAGGGGTAGAAGTGAGTCCCAGGCAATAACCATACTGGATAATTTGTCTTACCCACTTGTCTGTTGTGATGGAATTCCAGACAGGCAGGAACTGTGAGAGGCATCCCCCGACAGGAGTGGGATGATTGGGGGGAAGTCACTGTTTGGTGTTAGGGGAGCTGTGGGTGTTATTACCCCTGCCTCTGCCCTTGTGGTTGTTACCCCTGTAACCTTTTCTAGAATATCCTCTGGTAAAAGGGCCCTGGTTGGGGCTTTGGTAGGATGAGGACGGGTGTTCTGGTGTATTTGTTTTCGATCCTGCACTATAAAAGGAGCGTTGAAAGGAGCCTCTAGTAGAGGTTGACTGCAGGGCTCCCATGGACTTGCCAGTCTCTGTGTCCTTTTTTATCTTCTCCAAAGATGTGTCCACTGCAGGGCCAAAGAGATGCTCATGGTCAAAACGCTGATTAAGGATACTGTTTTGCACTTCTTGTTTAAAGCCAGATATCCTGAGCCAGGCATGTCTGCGTAGTAAAACGCTAGTATTTACTGCGAGGGACGCGGTGTCTGCTGCGTTGAGCGCACATTTGATGGATGTGTTAGTGATCAGTTTGCCTTCCTGTATAAGGTAATTGGCTTTATCTTTATATTGTTGAGGTAAGTGTTGAATGAGCTTTTACAGCTCATCATAGTGAGCCCTGTCATACCTTGCCAAGAGGGCTTGTGTGTTGACTATTTTCCAATAGTTGGCAGCTAGAGACGCCATGCATTTGCCTGATGCATCTAATAATTTAGATTCTTTGTCTGGAGGTGGAGTGTCACCTGACCCTTGAGAATTTGCCTTTTTGCGTGCATTGACTACGACCAGGGAGTCTAAGGGAAGTTGACCCTTAATGTATATGGGGGCAGTGGGAGCTGCCTTGTATTTTTTATCTACTCTGGGGTTAAGTACCGTAGCTCTAACCAGGTCTTTGAACACTTCAGGAGCATGTCTAAGAAGACCTTTTAGCATTGGCAAGACATGAGATGATTTTTGTGGCTGGTCAAAGGTTCCTAGAAGGAAATCCACTTCTACAGGGTCTGAGTGTAGTTTGACTCCATGGTATGTTGCGGCCCTATTTATTAGTTGGGCAAAACCCACATTGTCATCTGGTGGAGAAGGTTTTGAGGGGTAGAAATCCGGATCATTGTGTAAATCTGGATCGGTATTATAGTCATGCCATGGGTCTGGATCCTGTGGTGGCTCATCAGGATCCTCAGTGTCTAATGGTATTATATTATCATCTTCTTGCTCCTCCCCATGTGCATCATCACTATCCTCTGGTTGTGGAGAATGTGCTGGAGAAATCAGTAGATTAGTGTTAATTGGTGGAGGGGTGAAGCTGGTGGTGAAGTATTAGTGGCCATGTTTATTTTCTTTAGAGGAACCGGTGCATGTGGTAAATGTTCTGGTTTCCTCTTTATAGGCAACGTAGTAAATATATGACCAGTCTTTGGATGAATTAAGATGGTGGTTTGCTTCGGATCTGGGAGAAAAGGTTTTTCGGAAACGATAGTTTTCTTCAGCGGGGAAGATTTCTCTTTGGAAACCGGTCTTGGCTGTTTAGCAACAGTGTCCGGTAAAGAAGCTTTCCCTGGCTCCGAGACCTTTGGTGCGGATTGTTTCGGTTCCGGAGGTTTCTGTTTGGGAGGCTTAGTTATGGAAGGCTTCTCTTTAGATGCCGAGCTCTTATCAGGCTGCTTCGGTGCCAATGGGTCTTTTAGAGGCTTTGGCGCCGAATGTTTTTCCAGTGCCGACAGAATCTCGGGAGACTCAGTTTTCGGTGCCGAAGTGCCGAAGATGGTTTTTCGAGATCGGGTGGCTGGCTCGAGTCGGAAGGCTTTTCTTTGTCCTTCGGAGCCGGGCCCAGAGGCGGGGCGTTCAAAGTCTTTGTTCGGTGTGGACCTGAGCCCGGAGGCGAAGGTGTCACCGGAGCCTTTGGTATGGGCTTGAGTGGGGCAGGGGTCTCGATACTCATGGCCCGTTGTCCTGGGGTAACGTCATCTTCAGCGTTGGAGTCGTCTGTTTCAGAGACTGAGACCTGTTCTTCCTGTTCTGATTCCGGAAGGCTATCGGGACCTGGATGGAAGATGTCCGGAATGGAGCGGGTGCCTTGGGACATCTTGTGGCATCGAGCCTGACGATCCCGGATGTTTTCTTGGACTTGAAGGATAGACAAGCCTCACAGTTGTCCTGTCGATGTTCTGGAGAGAGGCACAGATTACAGACGGAGTGGAGGTCCGAGTGTGGGAATTTAGCACCACACTGGGAACATTTCTTAAAGGGAGTCCGTTCCATCGACATCCGTCGTTACCAGCGCTGGTAGGCCCAAAGGCCCGCGTCGAAGTTCGCACGTTTTTGAAGTCGTCGTCGAGGGTGCGCGTCGAAGAGTACGCGATCGAGACAATACCGTTGGTTAGCAGTGACTGCACGTCGAAAGGGGGTTCGATAACGACACCGACCCGGAGCACAGCAAGTCACATCCGAACCCGATGGCAGAAAAAAACAATCTAACGATGGAGCCGATGCCCATGCGCACTGTCAACCGAAGGAGGAGTCACTAACCTTGTGACTACAAAGACTTCTTCGAAGACAAAAACAACATGCAAACATTCGAGCCCAACACCAGATGGCGATCTATGCAAAAGTATACAATCTGTCGCTCATATGCCTCGAACATCTTATTCCAGACCACCTCCCGTGAGATTTCACAACATGGGCAGTTGCAGATGCCCGCTATTGCTCGTGTTGAGAAACCGTTTGAGTAGAACATCTATTCGATTGGCAGAAAGAAGGTGCGCCCTTTTGCACTGCGCATGGGGCCATTCGCACTGATTTTACAGCGCAGGACAAACACCCAATGCAAAAAATGAGCGCAAATGGCGTGACCTAATGCACTCCACCGCTTGTGGAACCCTGCGTAGCGTGGTGGAGTTTTTTGGTCATAGCGCGACGCTCCACATAGCAGAACTCCCCCACTATTATACAGTAGCTTTCATCTAAGAACTCTCTCCTGCGTCGAGTCCAACAAGAGGTTGAGTCCACTCTGGAGGCACTGCCCTTCCAGGGTGGGGAGAAGTTGCCGATGATGAGGCATGACACATTTTGTGTGTGAGGCTTCCACTTCCATAAGGATGACCTTCCCTCCCTTTAGCACTAACACAGGAATTATGTGACAGTCCAAGTGGGACTTTTGGATGTTTGTCTCAAGACAGGATTACAGGATTGTGTATTCTACCTGCAGCTGCCGTACGTTTTATGGTAATTTGGAAGGGGCTTGTGAATCACTGCTACGTGGGACGCGGCCTTTCCTTGGCAACAATGCACGGGAACAAGAGAAGAGTCACAATGATATTTCCAAACCTTGATTCCTCCACCCCATCTTACAAAGAACAGTGAGTGTTAGGGCAGCAAAGTTAAAGTTGGAGGTTAAGCTGAACCTCCTGATTTTGCATCTGGTAGGATACAGCAGTTTTACCTAGTGTTTGTTTTCAGCTAGAATTGAAAAAGCAACTAACAAGTGCTAATGGCTGCCCTTATGTAAATTATTAGGCTTTCAGAGCCATCCTCTAATCACAGGAAGAAAGGTAGACACACATGCTCACAGTGCCCATTTGCATCATATCCCAGCTTCGAATTGTTACATCTCTAATTCCGGCAGCTTTTTAAGCATTCTGATTGGACGAGCAAATTTCAGATACCCACACGTGGTGCCAATAAATAATGCATACCATGGTTCCATCTGCCACTCTCTCAGGTACCAGTTTGGCATTGCTCGCCTTCTCGAAACAGTCACTATCTGGACCATGGGGGGTCATGATACTGTGCAGGGAGCCCCCACCGGGCTGGAAGCCTTCCTCCTTCGCTTCATAGTGGCCCTTGATCAGCCCCATGAACTCACTCATGCAGTTTCCTGTAATCAAACAAAATGCCTCTAACATATTATTTTTTCTGTAAAAATACATTGATAGAATGAGTTTGATTCAAATTAATCATGTGAAAGTAATTTGATTTTCTGCTTTGTGGCAATAACAAGTATGCTGGACAAAGTGGCTGAAGTAAAACGATTTATAATTACTTTGGTAAAACTTTTGAAACATTTCCCCACATGGGCTAAAGTGCTAGTAACTGGCTACCTGACTCCAGTAATGTAAGAAGGGCCAAGGAAGCAGATCACAAGTAGAGCACCTTAGGGTTCAGTACTAGAATATTTTTGGGCTTTTAGTAAACCTTTATTTAACACTTTCAAATGATACAGAAGGTAGCAACGTACTACACTAGTATTCTCAATTAAAAGACACTTAAAGACTTAGGGCTTAATTTAGACTTTGGCGGTCCTGGGTTCACCGTCGCTTTTTGACGGTCTGACCGCCCGCATACCTGGGGTTGCGACATCCTGATTACAATGCGGGTGATGAGCCGTCCATCTGACCAAATCCAGACCGCTGCCACCGCCAAGATCTGAGCTCCCGAAGCGGTGGGGAGAGCCGCAATCAATGTAGCGGTGCCAGCATGGACACTGAAGTCAGGATTAAGACCTGCCTCTCCGCCGACCCTTTCATGGTGGGGACACCGCCATGAAAAGGATGGCGGAAAGGCAGGTTTTGGGTGCAAACGTGTCTCCAGGGCAAGTTTGCCCTGGAGACACTTCCTGGTGCTACTCAGTGTGTATTCCCATGTCTTGTGCACGTCGGCCTGCACTGCTTCTTCTGCAGACCATGCTCCAGGGAAACAGTGCGACCGAGCCTTCTCAGCATGGCTAGCATTGGCAGCGGGTCTCAACTAGAGCTGCAGAATTTGGCCGCCATGACTGCGCCGCAGGCACCCCAGCAGCCCCGTGGCAAAATCATAATACGGTTGTTGGGATGCCGCCTGCTTGTCAGCATTTTCCCCACCGCCGTGGGCTGGCGGTGGCCCTCCAACATCCTAATTGTGCCATTAATAAAGACATCACAAGTATGTATAGCACGGTTCTTTACAGACATTCCAGACGGGTGAGGATATATATTATGACTGTAATTACTGTTATTTTCTGGCTTGCAGGCCGATAATTCAATAATGGTAAAATCTCTATTCCAGACATGCTAGTGTGAGATCCTTGAAACTTTGATTTAGATGTCCTAGTGTGAGATCAACGAAGCTCTGCTCCAGATGCGCTATTGTGCGATCCTTGATACTCTGCTTCAGATGCGCCAGTGTACGATCCTTGATACTCTGCTTCAGATGCACCAGTGTACGAACCTTGAATTTCTAGTTCGGATGCGCTAGTGTGAGTCTTGAAACTCTGCTGCAGATGCACAGCATCTAAATCCTCGAAACTCTGCTCAGATGCACTAATCTGATATCCCCAAAACTCTGCTTCAGACACGCTAGTGTGATATCCTCGAAGCCAGTGCTTCAGGTACTCTTGCGTGAGAGCCAGTGGTGGCTGGTGACATTTGAAAGTGAGGGGGGGGAGTGTAAAAGTTGGATATGAGTTTTCTGTAGAGAGAGTAGCAAGCAAGCTTAACTGCCCGTATCTTACTGCATAAATATGTTCAAAAGTTACCGTAATGTGCAAATTGTACAGCTTGTCAACCTCTGACCCTTTAAAGTGTTTGCTTGCCTAGCGGCTTGCACTGCATGCTGCATCAACTTTGGAAGAAAAATCTCTAACCAGGATTCGGGAAGCACCCACAGCTGCTGGCTGCAATAAGTCACATTGGAATATGTGCAGACAGGTCTTTAAGTGGGATGAAAAAAGTGGGGGCTCTCTAAAAGTGAATATGTAAAATACATTTCTGTGATTCCTATAGTGTGACACCCGAGTGGTATTTTGGTTTCTCTCTGAGATGTTATTACATCCAGATATATAACACAATAACTAACATTCACCTAAAACATGTCAGTACTATTGGCTTTGTCAATGGTTGTTAGCTCTTAAAATTAAATGAGCAACAACACTGATTTATTATAAATAAATAACATAGTAAATGTTTCAATTCTGAAATTGTGAGACTGTGAATTAAATATTAAAGAGGCCTGTGGAAGGAGTACTGGCCTTCGGTTATGTGTGCTTTATGTTAGATATATATGCCCTTTTTCACTGCACATCTCGTCCATCTGCACATCTTCAAACTCCTCTCTTTCATATTCAGCACCGTTTTTACATTCTCCCCCAAATGCACTTTCTCGCATCTCCCTCACTTCACCACCCCAAACATACACTGCAGTGACTCACTCACATTTAAGCACTTCATTTCCTTTTGGTTTTGCCTAATAAATATTTTGACATCTGTGTACCCCTTTCACACACATTTACACAGAATATCAACTACAACTGGAGTACATGACCGTTGTTCTGAGCGTTCTGCAGAGCAGCCAACCCACTGACAGGTACTTTGCTTTGCCTTCAGCCTCAGTGCCAGAGCTCTCAATCAAAGCCAGTCAAACACCTGGCACGACTCATAGCATGCACTATACAAGAGTGATAAGATGCACAAAACAGAAATACAGAAACACAGCATGATGAAACAGCTAACACTCTTGGGGAATGCACGATTAAGTAAAACATGTGAAATAAGAGAGGATCTAAATTGCTGACATGCATTACCTTAACATTTTTAACATTCATTGTTCGTAAAACAGTCCATGTTTTTGGCATTAATATTAAGAACATGAAGATCGGGCCAGTTTTAACGCCATACCGCGGATAACTGTCTTTGCTATTAGTACATATTTCTCCCTTTGCGCTTGACTCAGATATATGGATCAACTTCGCAAGGGAACAAGAGCCCTGCTTGACTTTTGGATACATTTCGCAGGGTAACAAATACAGCAGCACCACTTCTAAAGGGGCCAGCGACCTGCAGCGAGGTCCTGGAGTGTCACATTGAGGGAGGTTAGTGTGACCAGGGGTCTCAGCACACTATATATGATGGAACTGGTCCTTTCTGGTTGGCTAAGGCGATGGCCCAGCCAGGCAGAAACTACCACTCCTGTCAGGGGCTGGTGATTACACACACTATAAAACCTGCGCTCACCCTTGGGTAGCTTGGCACTGAACAGTCAGGCTTACCACATAGGCAATGTGTAAAGCACTGGCACAGTACTCACTCATGAGAAATACACTAAGCGTCACAAAAGAGACTTCACACAGGGTGTATGTAAATAACATTTGTATTCAACACAGCATGAACATCATGTATTGCAGGGCATAAATCACACTTGGAAATATTGCTAGCAGTAATAGGCCGAACCATGTTGAAATAACATCAATAATATGCACACTTGGGAAAGATCCTATTATAACAACCCCCCCCCCCCCTCTAAACCTCCCTTATGCCATGTGACACGTTGTCCACCCCAGGCCCACCCTAGCAGTTCTCATAATTCAATACACACTCCGGGTCACAAAATTATCAGAAATATGTATATACAACGAATAATCACACTTTTTAGCAGCACAGCGGCCGAGGCCGCGTGGGTAAAGCCAATGTCAACCATCGTGTTCTTCTGGCAAGAAGTCAAAGTGCAAAGCAACACTGATCGTCCAGTGTCGTGAATCCCAGAAGATCCGCAGACTGTCACTCTCACACTCACACACACACACACACTCTGCACTGAAACGCGGTGCAACGGATGTCAGGCAGGTCCATACACATATGCACTCAGCATCCTAATGTGGTGCAACTGATACCCAGCAGGTCAATTCATAGCCCATTGCAGACCCCATTGCCCAAGCCTCCCTCCACCTCACCAGATACTAGGCTGCATGGGGCTGAAGTCACACTTAGTCAAGGTCCCAGGGGAGCAGGTGAGGTGTTCAGGGGGTGGAGTCAAACGTGGCTTGAGCTGAGGCCCGCTTACTTGCTCTGCATACAACAGGGAGTCTTAGGGGACCAGCCTACAGAAATAAAATGGGCTAGTGTGAGAGGACTTACATTTCTTCTTGACCTATGGCTTGACCACCTTTTCCCTGAAGAGGTCTTTTAAATTGTCTGGGTAGACTACTGCATGCCAGTGAGCATTGGGGTGGGGGGCGGGAGGGTAGGAACGGTACGTTACATCTTGGAGAGGGTCTCAACCAAAAATGTCTCGTCTTTTAGTACATTCATGATGACTTTATGGTGGTGAGCCGTCTTGTGAATGAAAGCATGATATATGGTAGTATAATCTGTTAGGGAGGACTCAGCCAGGTACGGCTTCAGATCTGGGTCCTTCCCAGAATCAACATTGTAATAGTCTCAGGGATCATTCCCATACTCTCCCCCAACAGACTGGTCATAAAGGTCGCCCTCCCCATAAGGAACTACTTGAGTCACAATATGAGTGCACTGATCTGTCACAAGACTCTTGTGGTGGTGAACAGGCAGCTGAAAATTGGCATGGTGATGGTCGAGAAGGAGGAGGTGGTGATAGTAGTGTTTGGCTGGGAGTGTGAGTCTTAGGGTGGAGGGCTTTTAGCCTTATTTGTGTCCTCCTTGGGCACTGGCTGTAATGGTGCATTGAAGGTGAGCTCCTCCTTGAAGGTTAGCCTCCACTTCATATCATTCGGAGGTAAAATGGTTGATGACTTTCCTGGGGTCTATGAGCAATAATTTAGCCAGTCACTGGGTGAAAAGTTGCTTTTGCATGGCGTCATTCTCTTCCAACAGTGTTTCCAGGATCGGAAGCTCAGATTCCTCTGATTTCGGTGTCGAAGGGGCCTTCAGCGTCAACTTAGCCTTTGGTCTTGGAGGAGATCTTGGTGTTAAATTCGGCTCCAAAGGGAGAGGTTTGGTGCATTTTGGATGAGTGGGAGGTTTATGTGTTTATAGCTAAGCATTGTTAGTATGGTATTGGAGAAATTGTTAGAATGTGGAATGTAGCAATGTGATATATAGTGCTGGAATAGAATGTTGGGGCATTGGGATAGATTTCATTAGGGATGTTATGTGTCTGCGCTGTTTTACTTGTGGCCCTTGTTGGATATTGCTTGTGACAGCTTTCATTTTCGATTGTTATAATCTTTCGCTACACCAACTGGTCTGTGCACTGATCTGAATATGCAAGTTCAGTTTATTTGTAGGCCCAAGTGTTTCATGCGGTATGGGAGTGGAAATGTTGCCTAGGTGTCTAGGCCTTTTTACCATAACAAGTATCGGATTGTTGTTGTCATACAAAAATAATGAAAATGTTGCTATATCAATTATGTCCAAGGGGTTGTTTGTTTGCTGGTTCAGTCAAATATCATTTTATGATCTACTTACAGATTCTGATGAGGTCATCAATTGCTCATTGACCTCTACTATGTCAGGAGTTTAAAGCAATTCAGAAGTCGTATCAAAACATTTTCACTGTTAATTTTGGTCTGCCGTTTAGGGCGAAGTCACACTTTTTGGGGAATAAAGGTATTTGGGGATAGGGTGTCCAGGTTTTAGATGATTTTTGAGAACTTTCTGGTTTGTTATAGGTCTTTGGAAGTTTTGCTCTCTGAAAAAAGAAGTTTTGCGAGTGTGTAGATGTGACAGTTATTTATTCGTTAGGTATCAGGAGAGATGATGGTCAGGGAGTAGTTGGGGCAGCTACTGTTTCTCCTTTTGTATTAGGAAGCCAGGTTTCAGATAACAGAGTAGATCATTTCAGGAATCAATGAGTTGTTGTCAGGACTGAGAGGGATTCCAAGAGGATGTGGTTTAATTAAGATTTTCAGACTGTTCAAACAGGAGCAATTAAAGTGAAGGAAGTTGAGCCTTGACAATCATCACCAACATTCTATTCCAGCACTATATATCACATTGCTACATTCCACATTCTAACAATTTCTCCAATACCATACTAACAATGCTTAGCTATAAACACATAAATAAATAAAACCAACAACTACTACTTTATAAGACTGTATATACAACACAAGTGCTTATTTTCTCTCCTCCGCAAGGTATTTCGCACATCTTTATACTTCCACACAAAGCAATAATTAGACATGCTTCTATATCATCCAGAATAAACTAATGTAATGTCACCCACCTTGGCCTCACAAAAAGACCCATGTACAATTATAACTACACAAAACACTGCTGATGAGTCCTACTGGACCTCACCCGCCAGGAACACATCACCCTCGCCCTGATGTCACTTCATTGGCTTCCGATTAGTGAGCAGATTACATTTAAGTTACTCTACCTGCATTGGGCCTGTATTCTGGTCCTGGGTCACCTTTAACCAGTTGGTTGAGTTGGCATTTCCGCTCCCAGGTAACACCTTGTGCAAGTTACAACTTCAAAGAGGATAAGGCTGGGCTCTGCCGCTACAGCCTCCTTGTGGATGCACAACCTTCTTTAATTTGGGGGTGCCACAATCTTCTTTAGCAAATAATGCATGAAAAAGTAGACACATTCGGACTACATTATTTAAATTCATATTCTTGGGGAAATGTGCACCACTGTAATTAAAATCCACCAGCACCGCTTTAGAAATGTACAAATACAAGCAGTTTGAGCTATTTCTGGCAACCATGAATAAGTCAATGAAAGGCAGGCAGATGGCAATGTCCGCGGGGGCACTTATTGAACAATATTTCTCAAAAGCTCCAACTCCCATTACTTGTTTGCAGTACTTGTTAACAGCATGAACCTTGTCCAAGGGCATTGGAGTGCTTTTCAGCACAACCCGACACCGTTACACATGTTTTTGTTTTTTGGGCACATAGACAGTAATTATTGTGCCCAGAACCACATGCTGTTATTCAAGGCTGGGATTCGTATCTGGTTCCCTGTGTTTCACATTCAGCCACTCTAGTAATCAGGCCACATGTCTTCATTCCTATTTAAAGTACATTCCCATAATGGCCCATACAACAGCCCATGGTGATGAACTTTAATTTTCTTTTAAAGAGAAACTTACGGTGGTAATAAGGTGGGCGGAAAGTGTTCTCAGCCACCCCCCATCGGGGAGGAAAGGTGACAAAGTCAGCAATGGCCACTCCTGGGCGTGTTGACTTTGCTGTCAGAACTGTGAAGATTGAAGGATCCTGCAAATAGGAAATAGAAAATATAGTAAATGCCACACCTGAAAAACCCACAAAATAATCCCAATTTGTTTCTTTCCACAGGGCTTTAGATGATAATGTGTTTATGTATATAATATTATGACAATAAACTTAAAAGATAAAAGACTGGACTGGTGGTGACAAGGGTGGACCGTGAAACTCAGGTGCACAGAGATTCCATATCTGACTTTTAACAATATGAGTAGCGTTGACACACCATTTGTCTCTGATTCATCAAAGACAGACAGAGGTGCAGAAGCATACTGAATGGGATCTAAAAGAGTAATGAATGGTGGGTGAATGTTTCAATGAATGCATACGATCATACGGAGTTGTAATCTAGATTTCTATAATCTTGGTTGCCTATGCACATTGTAAATCAAACAACAACGCAATACCACTTTCCTGCATTTTGATTGGCTCCTAGTTGGCCAATATCTCCAAGGAGAATCGTACCCAGAAGCCCAACACTGACACTACCCACATACCAATACGTGTTGTGTATGGAATACCTGTTTGGGTGCCACCCGCAGGTGTGTCTGGAATTAAACTACCCGATTACGTTGGCAGGAACCCACAAACGTCCTCAGCTCTGATCAAATCTTTAGTTTGATAAATCAGGTCTTGTGTTACTGAATGAGGTTACTGAGTCTTTAATATGTCTGTTTCAACCTCTCCAGCCTCACATGGAAGCTGTGAAGGTATCATGTGAGTTTTTAACTGCTCAAATGGGAAACCATCTATGGACTCATTGAGGGGTTGTTGATTCCTGGCACTTGTACACCTATTGCACTCTTGATAACGTTATGGGGCACCTATTTATATAATAGATCCTTTCTTAAGTGGAGTTCCTTTAAATTGTCTCATACTGCTGTACTCTTACATGTTGTTGAAGATGTTACTAGTGTATTCCTCTACGTGTAGAAGATATGTTACCCACACCGAGTAAGTTAAAGTCCAGAATGAAGTGTCTTGGATACAACACTTCTGTTGGTGCCTTAGGGTACCACACTTTTACGTACCTTGTTTGCTTATGATGGTGTTAACACTGTGACCCTTTACACCACATGACCTTGTCTAAAAGGAAAGTGTGGAGTGTCCACAGCTATTATCTTGAAGATAGGGTCGAAGTATTGCTTCTGTACCTTCTTTCTTGTTGTACACCTTACTGCTCATCCAAGGATAGCAGAATTGCCTTTGGGCAGATACTTCCCCTCTGTCATGTCTTCATTTAGCTCTCTGTGTTGCTCAGATAACAATCATCACAGATTATCATCTTGTGAACCAAGTAACAGATGGTCTATAAAGCCAGGACTTTACTGCTCTTGATGCTCCCACTGACCCTAATCCTTCCAGGGCTGGCTGTGCATCCACCTTCATGGGGATGTAAACGCAGCGTGTGATTGAGTACTGAATACATATTGCTATGTGTTACTTCCAGTACTGATCACAGTGTAGTTCATAAAACAGGAATTTGCACTCATTAAGGGGGTTTCTCGTATCTAATACTCCAGGAAATTATTATATTACTTTTAAGTACATACTCTCCCAAGGGTACTCCAGAGCATTAATCCCTGGAATGTTTGGAAAAATCTACATACTCATGAGTCTGTGGGTTTTCACAAACTAGGCCACGACACACCCCCTCTAACCACTGAAACATTCAGAGAATTAAATCTCTCAAAGGCATGAGTAAATCTGTTTACATTGTGATAATGGGAAGGGAACACTGCCAAAATTGGTGGAGGTTTTTGGAAGATATTTTCTCCATAGGAAAAATAGGTTCTGTAGGGGAAAAAAAGAATTCCTCTTGCAATAGTGCAACAGCATTTTCACATGGTCATTCCTGCACTATAGATGAATACACATGGAAAACGGGGCAAAACCAAAGGGGATGATGGACATGGCTTGGCAGTTCGGGCTAGACTGTTCCCATGAGGCACAGAGTTAGACTGATTTGCATATGGCCATGTCTGAACTGGGGTGGCGGAGTGAGCTAAAGAATGATGATGGATTAAACACAGATCAGTTGACTGGGGGTGAGTGCTTGCAATGTTCAACACTCCGTCCATCAGTCACTTTGGTTTTGCTACACATGGAAAATGCCTTTGTAAGCACATAAAAAAAAGAGTTCACAAAACATGTTAAGTAACCTTTGTGATCTGATTTAAAAAGTGGGTGAATCTACACTCATGCAAGAGAATAAACCCGAGGATACAGGTCTAAAAATATTTTTCTGACAATCGATTCATGTAGTCTTTGTTAAAGAATATTCCACTTGCATGGGTGCTCACTAGGGTATTGTTGGTGTTAATGTTGCTTGTGCTGAGTACTAAGCAATGTCTAGGTTGTAAAATATCCAATCTCTGCAAGTTACTTCCATTTGTGTCAAGTGCTTACATATAAGCCCTGCTACATTAACTATCAACTACAATCAAGAATTACCCAAATTGCCAAGAAGTTTTTTTCTGTACTTTTTAGCTTGTTTACTCTTAATCGAGACCCTCTTAACCCCTTCGCTGCGGCGCGAATTCCGCCGCGGCGCTGGGGGGGTGCGGGGTGAGCGCGGCGCCGCCATGCTCATGACGGAACCACGCCGTCATGAGTCACGGGCGAGCTGTGCTCATGACGGCGTGGTTCCGTCACGACTCCGCCCACTTGCATTGTTCGCCCGCACAGGCAGGGAATCAGTGCCGCGTGGGCGGAGCGGCCGCAACGGCCGCAGTTATGACGGAACCACGCCGCCATGAGCACACGCCGCCCGTGGCTCATGACGGCGTGGTTCCGTCATGAGCACGCAAGGGGTTAAGGAGACACTTCACAACTTCCACATGCACATTACTGTGCAAGGGGCATTGTGGCTACTGAGAAGAGTCTTCCTTTCCTCAGCTAATCAAGAAGGAATCTAGAGAGATCTTGACTGTGTCCACCATGGTTTATGTTCTATTTCTCTGATTAATTATGGTCCATGATCTGGGAGAAAGCCTTACAATGCTTCAGAGACAATCTTTAGCCATGGAAGACATGTTTCTGTTTTGCAACTAATGTTTGATCTGTCTGCTGCTCCTTGTATGAGAGTGGTGGTGATGTAGCAGGATGTAGTCAAATGTCATCTGAGTATATAACCTCAAGACAAGAAACCCTGCCAGCTTTCTGCAGAGTGTGTCATGAAGAGAGCCTGTAATCAACATACAGGAGTAGCTCAGCTCTGTGTTTAATCACTGAATGTATGACATTCTTATTTAAATTTATCAACTGTAGGAGAGTGGCATCGACAGCATAGTTGCCCCCAACTTTTTGCTGATGTTTTGACTGTTTTATGACACCAGCCAGGCTGTGGCCCTGCTATCCAGGACCCCAGGCTATCTGCTTCTTCTCTAAACTGATGTGAGTACCCTAGGTACCTTCCAATTGGATACTGAGGACACCCTGTCAGCCCCTTGTAGATGGTACCCTAGGTACCCAGGGCATGGGTCCCTCAGAGGCCTACCAGGGGCTGCAGCACGTATTGTGCCACCCCTGTGACAGCCATACAAAATGACACCACCAGACCACTACTGTAGTCTGTGTAAGGTGGTGCTTTCACCCTTTACAGGGATATAGGTATCCTGTATCCCACTTAATACAACACATATATCCTCATAGGTCACCCCTAAGGCAGGCCTTGCTAATCCTACAAGGCAGGGTGCTGAGATATGTGTGAGGGGGAACCCCTACCTGAGTAGGGCCCCTCTGCAACCTTCGTAAAACTATTGCTGGGTTGTTTGTAGTGTAGCCATACCATATACTCTTAACCGCATTATAAGTAATCGCGATAGCGTGATAACTTGGGAATGGCTACACAGAACCATATCGTGTTTGGTGTCAAACATGTAGGAATCATACCCCCAATCCAGCCATGGGAGTGAGGGCATGATTTCCCCCTGCTAGAGGGGCGATATGGGAAAAGCGGCAGAATTTAGACACCAATTTAAAAGTGCACACGTAGTACAAAATGGATGCTACCCGCCACCCACACGACTCTGGCTGCCTGTTGCTGGGCAGAACTCCAGCCACGGCAGCTGGACAATAGGGATCTTGTTGCAGGGAGGTGCTCCCACCTCCCCAGACAGACTATGTGGATTGGAACTGGGTGGGTGCACCATAGGATGTCTTTCAGACTTGCACGTAGGCTTCTCCAGTGCCTACTTCTGCCTACACCGCCTCAAACCGGTTCAGTGGCATCCTGTCCCCTGCCCAGGCGGGAAGCCACACAAAGGGGAGAGGGTGTAGCCACCCTTTCCCGTCTGAACTCTCATTGGTGGGCTCTGATCTGGACACTCCCCTAATCTTTGGATAAAGGTGAATACAGGGTCCCCAGAGCCTCAGATTATTCTTGAACTTCACAGACTTGAACTTCGACTTGCTGCCGCACAGCTGAATGAAGAAATCTCCCTTGGGGTAAAGGAGTTACCACCCTGCTTGGCAGGCACCTGAAACACTGCAAGTGACCTGGTTGGAACCTCGCTGCTCCTACGGACATCGACGACTCTTTCCTACCTTGAGGGGGGTTTCCAAGCATCCCAGAGGCCAGTGAGTGTGTACAGCAAAGCTCAGCACCGTGGACCCCGTGGGTGCCGAGATCCCCAATACCCCAGCACACCGGCCACCTCTTGCACAGCACCCAACCCCGACAAGTGGGGAAGTTGTGCTCTGGCCCATAATTGAGCTAACCTCTCAGCATCATTTGTGCCAAAGATCGACGCCCTAGCCCGCTCCGGCGACCCGTAGGCGCATCTTTACACATGCCAAATTGCTGCCTCCCGCGGTCCCTTGTCTCTCGACTGGTGGGCCCTAGCGGAGGTCAATCTTCACTTCCAAGAGTTCCCCTGGTTGCTCCAGGCCTGCTCTTCAGTCTCCTTGCTGGAGACCTCGCTCAGACCTCGTGGGTCTGCACCAGCAGCAATTTTGTGTTCCTTGCGTGGGTTGCGGTTGCCAAAGCTTAGTGGATCCAATCCGGACACTAACACCGCAGCGACCCTCATCCTTTGTGGGACAGTCGCCCTCCAGAAGCTGGCCTTCATTGACGCCTCCTGGACCCCGTGGCTGACGATCCAAGCTACACCTCTTCCACCTGGAAGCACCCGACATTGAAGGGCTCCTTCTCCTGAGCCCCCTGGTCACTGTGCCGTGACCCAGACTCTGTCCCCTCTGCTTTCAGGTCCTTCTCTTCAAGATCTACATTTTCAATCTTCACGACATCGACAACGCTTCTTGCTAGCAGCAGTTCTTCACGTTTTGCCATTGAAAATCAGCCCACGACCCAACATCGAAAACGACCTATGCACCCGGCTTCCCTGGGGCAGGTAACAGTGGTACCTTGGTACTCTTGTGTGTGTGGGCCCTTCAAAAGCTTAACTCTAAAGTATTGAACTTGAACTCCTGCTAGAAGTGTTTTTAAACTTGTAAAATTCAACAGCGACATTCTCCATAGGCTTTAATAGAGATCCCGACAGTAGCTTTAGCCACTGCACGCGTCTCCCGTGGGTCCCCTTTCTCACTACCTTGGGTGGTTTCACAAGGGGCCAGCGACCCTAAATGCCCTAGGCATTGTCTGTAGAATTGTCGTGGTTCTTATACCACTTTTTTAATATATGGTTTGGTCCCCCCCCTGGGGCCCTATGATTCCAGTGCTATGTATTATAACTATCAATGCTTGTTTGAATTGTATCTTTAGCTCTAGCCTCATAAAGAGACTAGTGGGATTATTCTTAGAATAAATATATATATTTTATATATATATACCTGTGTGGACTACTCTTTCATTTGGTTATTCAAGAGGTTATCTATGGTAAAACAATAAGCTTAACGCTCCTTCAAGACTTAGCCTGAAGGCTGCTCTCCACAGCTACCACTAGGATAGCTTTCTTTAAAGGTTGTCTTTAACCTATCACCATAAGAGTCGAATTGGACTGGTGCAAGGTGTCCCCTATAACTAGTGGACAGCATATGCCAGGCCAACTTCTCACATTGGTGTGCAGCGGTTGGATTCAAGCTTGCCATTGTTTTACCAGATAACAAATTGAATTTCTAAAGTGAAAGCCACTTGGTACTAAAGGTACATATAAATTTAAGCTTAGAATACAATAAGTTCTACTGAACTTAGGAGTTGTGTGTAGAGGGCTTAGCACACCTTGACTACAACTCAAGAAAGGGTTCAGTAGGCCACACCTAGTGTAGGTAGATACACCAGTACCACTACACTAGAAATGTCTTCAGGATCGGGAGCCCATAAGGCCCTGGAAGGACCCTCAAGGGTCCCAGTCAACAAGTATGACAACCTCTCTTTTGCTGAGCTTAGGGAGATGTGCACTACTAGGCAACTGAAGACAAACAAAGGTGCCAACACTCAACGTCTCAGGGAAATCCTGCTCATTGTAGACTTCAAGCAGACTCTAGTGTCTGAGGGGGTAGACAGGTTGGGTGGGCATCCTGCAGAAGAGGACACCCTGGTGGTGGACTCTGATGAGGACCAGGAAGAGGAAGTTGAACTTGACCTGGATGAATCAGAGCACTCACAACATGGAGGTGATGGCCCAAGAAGCACTCCCTCCATCCCTAATGGGAGAGTGGTGGATCCAAACAGAAGGAACAGATCCCCCGCAGAGGGGTCTAACCATTCTGAGAGATCCAAAAGGACCTCTGCCTCTTCTCAGAGAAGAGAATCCTCCAAAGAGAGGAAATGCAGACTGATCCAGTTTGAGTAAGCCAAGCTTCAGCTCAGGAGAGAACAGTTAGCATTAGACAGGGAGTCCCTGGAGCTTCAGAAAGCTTCAAGAAAATGGGGTCTAGAGACCCCTGGTGGCAGTAATAATACCCCTAGAGTTAGAGAGAAAGCTCCTGACAAAAGGAACCTGCATAAGATTGTGCCCCCCTATCAGTCAGGGGATGACATCCATAAATGGATCACTGCACTTGAGAGGGCCTGTAAAGTTCAGAGGGTCCCAGTAGAGCAGTGGGCAGCAATCTTATGGCTCTCCTTTGCAGACAAAGGAAGAGCCAAGCTCCTCTCTGTCAGAGAAGAGGATGCAGATGATTATTATATCTTGAGAGATGCTTTGATAGATGGGTTTGGTCTAACCACTGATCAATACAGGTTAAACTTCAGCGATACCCAAAAAGCACAGAATCAAGATTGGGTAGACTTTGTAGATTGTGCTACTAAGGCTCTGGAAGGTTGGTTAACTGGCAGCAAAGTAGATGATTACCAAGGATTGTACAATCTCATTCTGAGGGAGCAGATCCTTAATAATTGTCAGAATCAGCTCTTGCATCAGCACCTGGTGGACTCAGATCTGACCTCTCCCCAAGAAGTGGGAAAGAAGGCAGACAAATGGGTCAGAACCAGGATCAAGCAAAAGGTCCAGCCCTTGGGGGGTGTAACTAAAAAGGAAGATGCCAAAAACTCTGAGAAGGGTGGGGAAAAGGGAAAAGACCAGCAGTCTTCAACAGGCCCCCAAAAATCAGCATCTGATAATTCCCAATCCAACAAAGCTAAGCAGCCAAGGAAGCCATGGTGCAAAATCTGTAAACAGAAAACCCATTGGACTTCAGACTGCAACAAGGCCAAAGACTCCACAAGTACCACTACACCTGCCCCTAAGGCATCTGTTCCCCCTAGTCCAGCTATAGGCGGTGGTACACAGAACAAGGGGATAGTAGGGTTGACCCTGGGATCTGGAGAGGAATCTGGCCTAGTCAGAATGCCTACTCAGGCTGTATTAGTTTGTGATGGGGACCTGTCCCTATTTGTGAGTCCCAGTGGTCTGGGCAAATACAAGCAACATCTTAGAATAAATAGAAGGGAGTCTCTAGCTTACAGGGACACAGGGGCTAGTGTCACCATGGTGACTAAGGACCTTGTGGACCCTAGATCATACTTGGAGAAACTTACCAGGTGACCAATGCAAGCAATGTCAGTACTAACCATGCTCCGGCAGTTGTTAACTTCTCTTGGGGAGGGGTAACGGGCCTAAAGAAGGTTGTGGTGAGTGCAGACCTACCAGTAGAATGTTTGCTAGGGAATGATTTGGAGACCTCAGCATGGGCTGAGGTGGAGCTAACTACCCATGCAGCGATGCTGGGTATTCCTGCAGAAGTGTTTGCCCTGACAAGGTCAAAAGCTAAGCTGACAGAAACTGAACAGGCCTTGGATCCTGGAAAAATGGACCAAGGACCTTCCAAGAGGAGGAGTAGCAGGGGTAAGGCAGTGCCTTCCCCCCAGGATCAGTCTGAAGAGACTCTTATAGCAGAAGAGGATCTGACACCTGAAGAAGGAACTGTCCCAGATGAGCTTGAACCTGATCAGGTTGAGTTCTTGGGGACAGGGGGACCTTCTAGGGCAGACTTGAGCCTGGAGCAGCAGAGCTGCCCCACTCTTGAACCCCTCAGACAGCAGGCTGCTGCTGAGGCTGCTGGGAATGCTAGTGGAACCCATAAGATATATTGGGATGATGGACTCCTGTACTCTGAGGGTCGAGACCCCAAGCCTGGTGCAGCCAGGAGGTTGGTCATACCTCAGAGGTTCAGGGGTTTCCTACTCACACTGGCCCATGATATTCCCTTAGCAGGACACCTAGGCCAAAACAAGACATGGGACAGAACTGTCCTTCACTTTCATTGGCCTCAAATGAGTGAGGACTGTAAGAGTTTCTGTAGCTCTTGTATTACCTGCCAGGCCAGTGGCAAGGCAGGTAAATCCACAAAGGCCCCCTGACACCACTACCTGTGGTGGGGGTTCCCTTTGAACGGGTAGGGATTGACATAGTTGGTCCCCTTGACCCACCAACGGCATCTGGGCACAGGTTTATTCTGGTGGTAGTGGATCATGCCACCAGATACCCAGAAGCTATTCCCCTTAGGACCATCACAGCACGTGTGGTGGCAAGGGCACTCCTGGGAATCTTTTCCAGGGTGGGTTTCCCTAAGGAGGTCTTATCTGACCGAGGTACAAACTTTATGAGTAGTTACCTCAAAGCAATGTGGAAGGAGTGTGGTGTCAACTACAGGTTCACCACCCCTTATCATCCTCAATGCAATGGGCTTGTTGAGAGATTCAACAAGACCCTCAAGGGTATGATCAAAGGGCTCCCAGAAAAGATTAGGCGAAAATGGGATGTTCTTCTGCCCTGCCTTCTCTTTGCATACAGGGAGGTGCCACAGAAGGGGGTTGGTTACAGCCCTTTTGAACTTTTGTTTGGTCACCCTGTTAGAGGGCCACTCTGTCTAGTGAAGGAGGGATGGGAGTTACCTCTCAAACCCCCTAAACAGGATATTGTGGACTATGTACTTGGTCTCCGCTCCCGGATAGCTGAGTATATGAAGAAGGCAACAAAAAACCTTGAGGCAAGTCAGGAATTACAAAAAGCCTGGCATGACCAAAAGGCTGTACTGGTGGTGTACCAGCCAGAACAGAAGGTATGGGTGCTGGAGCCAGTGACCCTAGCCGCCCTCCAAGACAAATGGAGTGGACCCCATACCATTTTGGAAAAGAAGGGAGAGGTCACCTACTTGGTGGAGCTTGGCACTCCCAGAAGTCCCCACAGGGTACTTCATGTAAACAGACTGAAACCATATGTGGACAGGGCTGACATGGGCTTGCTCATGGCAACGGATGAGGGA
Organism: Triturus cristatus; assembly: GCF_964204655.1. Lineage (NCBI taxonomy): Eukaryota > Metazoa > Chordata > Amphibia > Caudata > Salamandridae > Triturus > Triturus cristatus. The sequence continues at coordinate 77,998,147 of NC_140591.1, read as the reverse complement.
CAGGAGGAGGAGAGTGACCCTCTCCCAGACCTGCTCTCTCACAACCCTGATGATGGGTCAGTAGATGGTGTAGCCTTGGCAGGCAGCCTCACTGCCCAGCAACAGTCTGACTGCAGACAAGTTCTCCAGTCATTCAGGCATAAGTTTTCACTGACTCCAAGTCAGACCACCTGGTGCACTCATGAAGTGGACACTGGTGACAGTCTGCCTGTGAAGAATAAGATCTACAGGCAACCTGACCATGTCAGGGACTGCATAAGGACAGAAGTTCAAATGATGTTGGAATTGTAAGTCAGTGAGCCCTCAGACAGCCCTTGGGCTAGCCCAGTAGTCCTGGTACCAAAACCTCACACCCAAGATGGTAAGAGAGAGATGAGGTTCTGTGTAGACTACAGAGGACTCAATGCAGTCACTAGGACTGATGCAAATCCCATTCCCAGAGCAGATGAGCTCATAGATAAATTGGCCTCAGCCAAATATCTGAGCACATTTGATCTGACAGCTGGCTACTGGCAGATAAGGTTAGCTGAATCTGCAAAAGCCAAAACTGCATTTTCTGCCCCTGGTGGGCATTATCAATTTATTGTGATGCCCTTTGGTTTGAAAAATGCACCTGCCACTTTTCAAAGGTTGGTGAACCAAGTCCTCTCAGGCCTGGATGACTTTAGTGCAGCATATCTAGATGATATTGCTGTCTTCAGCTCCACCTGGGAAGATCACCTGATCCACCTGAGGAAAGTTTTGGAAGCCCTGCAAAAGGCAGGACTCACTATCAAGGCTACTAAGTGCCAGATAGGGCAGAGTCAGTTTGTGTACCTGGGCCACGTGGTAGGTGGAGGCCAGGTTCAACCACTACAGAGCAAAATCCAGACCATCATGGACTGGGTTGCTCCAACCACTCAGACTCAGGTCTGAGCTTTCTTAGGCTTGACTGGTTATTACAGAAGATTTGTCAAGGGATATAGATCCATTGTGACCCCCTTAAATGACTTAACCTCTAAGAGGATGCCTAAGAAAGTTCAGTGGACTGTCAGCTGTCAGAAAGCTTTTGATGACCTAAAACAGGCAATGTGCTCTGCTCCAGTACTCCAAAGCCCCAACTACTCCAAAGAATTCATAGTTCAAACTGATGCTTCTGAGGTGGGGGTAGGTGCTGTATTATCACAACTGGATGAAGAGGGCCAGGATCAACCAGTAGCTTTTATTAGCAGAAAGTTGACCCCCAGAGAGAAACGTTGGTCAGCTATAGAGAGGGAGGCCTTTGCTGTGGTCTGGGCCTTGAAGAAGCTGAGGCCATATTTGTTTGGCACTCACTTCATTGTTAAAACCGACCATAAGCCCCTCCTATGGCTAAAACAGATGAAGGGTGAAAACCCCAAACTACTCAGGTGGTCCATTCCCCTACAGGGGATGGACTATAGAGTGGAACATAGACCTGGGAGCAACCATGCCAATGCAGATGGCCTCTCCAGATATTTCCACTTAGAACATGAAGACTCAACTGGTCAAGGTTAGTTTAATGTCCCTGCGTTTGGGGGGGGGGGGGTTATGTAGGAGAGTGGCATCGACTGCATAGTTGCCCCCAACTTTTTGCTGATGTTTTGACTGTTTTATGACACTAGCCAGGCTGTGGCCCTGCTATCCAGGACCCCAGCCTATCTGCGTCTTCTCTAAACTGATGTGAGTACCCTAGGTACCTTCCAATTGGATACTGAGGACACCCTGTCAGCCCCTTGTAGATGGTACCCTAGGTACCCAGGGCATGGGTCCCTCAGAGGCCTACCAGGGGCTGCAGCACTTATTGTGCCACCCCTGGGACAGCCATACAAAATGACACCACCAGACCACTACTGTAGTCTGTGTAAGGTGGTGCTTGCACCCCTTACAGGAATATAGGTATCCTGTATCCCACTTAATACAACACATATATCCTCATAGGTCACCCCTAAGGCAGGCCTTGCTAATCCCACAAGGCAGGGTGCTGAGATATGTGTGAGGGGGAACCCCTACCTGAGTAGGGCCCCTCTGCAACCTTCGTAAAACTATTGCTCGGTTGTTTGTAGTGTAGCCATACCATATACTCTTAACCGCATTATAAGTAATCGCGATAGCGAGATAACTTGGGAATGGCTACACAGAACCATATCGTGTTTGGTGTCAAACATGTAGGATTCATACCCCCAATCCAGCCATTGGAGTGAGGGCATGATTTCCCCCTGCTAGAGGGGCGATATGGGAAAAGCGGCAGAATTTAAACACCAATTTAAAAGTGCACACGTAGTACAAAATGGATGCTACACGCCACCCACAAGACTCTGGCTGCCTGTTGCTGGGCAGAACTCCAGCCACGGCAGCTAGATAATAGGGATCTTGTTGCAGGGAGGTGCTCCCACCTCCCCAGACAGACTATGTGGATTGGAACTGGGTGGGTGCACCATAGGATGTCTTTCAGACCTGCACGTAGGCTTCTCCAGTGCCTACTTCTGCATACACCGCCTCAAACTGGTTCAGGGGCATCCTGTCCTCTGCCCAGGCGGGAAGCCACACAAAGGGGAGAGGGTTTAGCCACCCTTTCCCATCTGAACTCTCATTGGTGGGCTCTGATCTGGACACTCCCCTAATCTTTGGATAAAGGTGAATAAAGGGTCCCCAGAGCCTCAGATTATTCTTGAACTTCACAGACTTGAACTTCGACTTGCTGCTGCACAGCTGAATGAAGAAATCTCCCTTGGGGTAAAGGAGTTACCCCCCTGCTTGGCAGGCACCTGAAACACTGCAAGTGACCCGGTTGGAACCTCGCTGCTCCTACGGACATCGACGACTCTTTCCTACCTTGAGGTGGGTTTCCAAGCATCCCAGAGGCCAGGGAGTGTGTACAGCAAAGCTCAGCACCGTGGACCCCGTGGGTGCCGAGATCCCCAATACCCCAGGACACCAGCCACCTCTTGCACAGCACCCAACCCCAATGAGTGGGGAAGTTGCGCTTTGGCCCATTATTGAGCCAACCTCTCAGCATCATCTGTGTCAAAGATCGACGCCCTAGCCTGCTCTGGCGACCCGTGGGCGCATCTTTACGCACGCCAAATTGCTGCCTTCCGTGGTCCCTTGTCTCTCGACTGGTGGGCCCTAGCGGAGGTCAATCTTCACTTCCAAGAGTTCCCCTGGTTGCTCCAGGCCTGCTCTTCAGTCTCCTTGCTGGAGACCTCGCTCAGACCTCGTGGGTCTGCACCAGTAGCAGTTTTGTGTTCCTTGCGTGGGTTGCAGTTGCCAAGGCTTAGTGGATCCAATCCGGACACTAACACCGCAGCGACCCTCATCCTTCGTGGGACATTCGCCCTCTAGAAGCTGGCCTTCCTTGACATCTCCTGGACCCCGTGGCTGACGATCCAAGCTACACCTCTTCCACCTGGAAGCACCCGACATTGAAGAGCTCCTTCTCCTGATCCCCCTGGTCACTGTGCCGTGACCTAGACTCTGTCCCCTCTGCTTTCAGGTCCTTCTGTTCAGGATCTACATTTTCAATCTTCACGACATCGACAACGCTTCTTACTAGCAGCAGTTCTTCACGTTTTGCCATTGAAAATCAGCCCGTGACCCGACATCGAAAAAGACCTATGCACCCGGCTTCCCTGTGGCAGGTAACAGTGGTACCTCGGAGGAGGAGCCTAGCGCGCACCCAAGATGGCCGCGTAGGTGCGAGGCTCCCGAGGACCTCCGCGACCTCCTGCATAAATCCTGACCGAATCCTGTCCTAGATGAGGGGACTGTGTTTGTGAACCCGAGTTGAGGTGACGCCCGTTTTCCGTTTTCAATTCGGACGTCGGACACCGGCGGGAGCACCGATTGAGGTTTGCGGCCTTCTCCACGCCGGCCCCCCGTACTGGAGTTGTGGGGCGATCCGGCGACAAAGTGAATAACAGCGGCGGGCAGGGCTGGGCGACTCGCGCACCCCGCACTTTCACTTTCGCTTTTGCGCCCTCCTTGCTGCCAGGCGAGGTAGGGTCACGAAGCGGTGTGCGGTGGTGTGGCCTCGTTGGGGTGCCCTGCCGGCCCGCCAGCTGCGGTCCGTCCTGTGGAGCGGTGGTCGCCCCCCCTCCGGAGCCCTTGAACGGGATTGTCTACCCCCTTTTTGAGGAGATTGGCTCGATTTGGGACCGCGACCATGGCCACAAAACAAGATGGCGACCGGGCTAAGGTGAAGTCGACCCGTCGTGGCGCGGCCCATCAATCCAACAATATGGACCGCTACACCCTCCAGAAGGGATCTCCAGAGGCGCTGCGTAGATCCCCTACGGGCCCGACTGACGCTCCTGCTCTGCCCACGGACCTGACCCTCCGAGACGTCATGGGCGCCATCGCCGAGATGAAGGCCTCGGTGGACCAGCGCTTTGACACTCTGGCGCAGAAGATCGACTCGGTCCTCGTGGACGTGGGCCTCGTGAGAGCCGATCTCTCAAAAACAAATGACCGGGTCGATTCTTTGGCCCACTCTACCTCGGGCCTCACATCTGACGTGGCGGCCCTCCAACAGGAGGTGCGCAGGCTTGGCCAGGCGAGCGCCCTGATGCATCGTCGACTGGAGGATTCCGAGGGTCGGGCCCGGAGAAATAACGTCCGCATTATCGGGGTGCCGGAGGGACGCGAGGCAGAGGCAGCGGATCTGTTTGTGGAGGATTTGGTCCTCACCCATCTCCAGCCTCGGGGGCTGAGTAAATTCTTTGCAGTGGAACGTGCCCACAGGGTCCCCGGGGGTAGGCCTAAGGCTGGAGCCCCTCCGAGGCCTCTCATTGCCCGGATTTTCAATTTTCGGGACAGGGACGCTATCCTGCAGACCTCCAGGCTACAAGGGCCGGTCAGACTTGACAATATGGATATCAATTTCTATCCTGACTTTACTCCGGCGGTCCAAAAGCAGCGACTGAGTTTTCTCGGTGTCAAACGTCGCCTACGGGACCTGAATCTCAAATATGCTATGCTTTTTCCGGCTAAGCTGAGGGTGGAGGTGGATGGCCGCACGCACTTTTTTGATCGTCCCGAGGCGGCCGGGGACTGGCTGGACACTCTGCCCGGAGATCGGGGCCGGGGGGGTGGGGGGGGAGCGGTTGGTGGGGAGGGCCCGCCGGATCAGGACTGAGGGACTAATGGTAGGCCTTGCTCTGGACTGTGTTATTGTCACCATTGACTGTTAGGGTAAGTTCCCCTCCTGTGGAGGTCGTGTGGGGTCGCTTGGGGGATCTCCCTCCTCCTCTGGGGGACTAGTTAGTTTTCTTTCTATGGGGCGACAGGCACACTGCACTTTGGGGGGGCTGTTTGGGCTCATGCAGGGGTGCAGGGTGGGGGGAGTTCTGTTGGGATGGGTGGGTTGGGGTGGGGTGTGGTTCGTTTCTACCGCAAGGCAAACCCTTTATTGTATTGGAGTTTTTGAGATGCTCTCGGGGGGACAAATGATGGCTTCTGTATGTGATGGGGGGTAGGGACCTGACTTTGTTGTCCTGGAACGTTAACGGACTGGGTGATAGGATTAAGCGGGGTGTGGTCCTGCAATATTTGAAACGGATTTCGCCTGATGTGGTCTTTTTGCAGGAGACACACCTCATTGGTAACTCCTATTGTGCCATGAATCGACGTGGCTATCGTTTGGTGGCCCACTCGGGCTTCACATCAGGCTCACGAGGGGTGGGCATTATGGTCAAGACCTCGCTCCCGCTAGAAATAGACGAGGTGCGCCATGATGAGAGGGGACGCTACACTGTCTTGGTGGGGAGAATGGAGGGCAAGGTAGTCGTCTTTGTCTCAGTGTACGTCCCACCGGGGTTACAGTCCACCACCTTTGCGGACCTGGGACGCCTCCTGCTTGACCTTCCGGGGGGGCTTCTGGTGGTTGGGGGGGACTTCAATGCGGTGGCTTCTGGGACTCTGGATCGCTATCCCCCTAGGGACCTCCCCCGGGCACAAGCGTGGCTGTCTGGCCTTTTGGACACGCTGGGATTGGTGGATTGTTGGCGTCTAAAGCATCCCACTGAGCTGCAATACACCTTCCATTCGGGGGCCCATGGTAGCCTTTCACGGCTTGATTATGTCCTTGTCCCTGCGGCCTATGCCTGGAGAGTGGGGGAGGTGCGCCATCTGGCGCGGGGTATTTCAGATCATTCTCCACTCCTGTTACACTTTGATGTCTTCCCGAGGGGGGAGGGCAGAGTAGCTCCAATCAATGCCTGGTACCTGCGCGACCCCACTATTCGTGCTGACTTGATTAAATCCTTGCAACGGTATTTTGAGGAGAATGTGGGGTCTGTCCCGTCTGCCATTTCCCTGTGGGAGGCTTTCAAGACAGTGCTTAGAGGGGAGGCCCTCTCCTTTATTTCCCATGCCCGGAGGCGCGCACAGGAGGAGGTGACCCGGGTGGAGGCCGAAATTACTGAACTGGAGGGTGATCTGGGGAGTGGGGTGACTGACGCTGCGCTGCACGTTCTACACCTTAGGCAGGCGGCCTATAGGTCCCTCGTCACGGAGGCGGCCAGGGGCCTCAGCAGAGAGCAACAGGGGCGATTGTATGATGTGGGTGATAAGGCTGGCAAGTTGATTGCGTGGTTGGATAAGAAGGAGAGAGCTAGTCGTGTGGTCCCGCTGATTGAAAGAATGGATGGTGTACGTGTTGCTGAGCCGGAAGGCATTGTCTCTTGCTTCGCGGATTATTTCCGCGAGGTATATTCCCTGGTTTCTCCCTGCCCGGAGGAGGATTCCCATGCCCTGCTGCGTGACATCGCGCTGCCCTCCCTCTCAATGGAGGACAGGGAGTTGATGGATGCCGCCCCCACCTCGGACGAAATTGCCCTCGCCATCCGCTCGGTCGCTTCTGGCAAGGCCATGGGCCCGAACGGCATTCCTATCGAGTTGTATAAATTGCGACCGGACGTACTGGCACCCCACCTCCGCGCAATGTTCCTCGCGGCTCACTCGCGGGGCTCCCTCCCGCCGGACCAGCGTCTGGCTACCATCGTAGTTATCCACAAGGAGGGCAGACCGCGGGACCGGGTTACATCCTACCGGCCTATCTCGCTCTTGAACGCGGAGCCTAAAATCCTCGCCAAGGTGCTCGCTAACCGGCTGGTCGGCGTGGTGGGCGATTTGGTCCACCAAGACCAATCCGGCTTTATTCCCCATCGCAATACGGCCCTTAATCTGCGGCGCTTGCACGGGGTGCTCGCGCGTGTTCCGTTCGTGCGGGAGCCGGCCATCTTGGCGTCCCTGGACGCCACCATGGCGTTCGACACGCTCGAATGGCCCTACATCTGGGCAATGTTGGCGAAATTTGGATTTGGCCCGGGATTCATCAGTTGGGTCAAATTGTTGTACTCGGACCCATTGGCACAGGTGGTGGTGAATGGTCGAGTCTCGGCCCCATTCGTGCTGGGACGGGGCACGCGACAGGGTTGTCCCCTGTCGCCGCTCCTTTTTGCATTGGCCTTGGAACCCCTGGCGGAGTGGCTGAGGTGGCACCCTTCTATCCGAGGTCTCCGTTGGACCCCCGAGTATGAGGACCGCGTGTCCCTCTACGCTGACGACATCCTTTTGTACTTAGCCTCCCCGCGCAAATCACTGATTGTCCTGGTCGATGTTCTGCGCTCCTTTGGCCGTAATTCAGGCCTTGTCATCAACTGGGCTAAATCCTGTGTCTATGTGCTTTCCGGGAAGGCTCTTGTCCTCCCTCGGGGCTGTCCGATCCAGATTGCCTCGCAGGGATTTCGATACCTGGGGGTCTATATTACGCTGGACCCGGTGGCCCGCTACGAGCGAAACTTGCTTCCCCCCCTCCAGCGCTTGAACGAGGACGTCGCGCGCTGGCGGCGCTTGCCGCTTTCGCCGCTCGGCCGGGCGGCATTGTTCAAGATGATGTCATTGCCGCGCTTTTTGTACGCTCTCCAGAACACTATGGACTTGGTCCCGGCGCGCTACTTCCGTGAGGTGGAAAGCTTACAGCGCCGTCTGTTTTGGGACGGGAGGCCGCGTATAGCCCTGGCAAAATTGACGCTCCCGTGGTACGACGGAGGGATTGCCCTCCCGGATATTAAGCGGTACTACTGGGCCTCCCAGTTAGCTGCAATTAATCACGGCTTCTATGGGCCCGCCCTAAACCCGGCATTTGAAATGGACAAAATGCTCCTGCCCGGTGGCGACTACAATCGAGCGCTCTACACTAGCGTGCCCGATTCCCGCTTGACGGGACCCACGCGTGTCATGGTGCGAGTATGGCACGCGGCTAATGCAGCTATGGGATGGAAGGACCGTTTGACCCGGGCGTCACCGTTGTATGCCTCGGAGAGGCTTGGCTCTTTGTGGACCTCGAAGGGCTTCGAGAGGTGGGACATGATAGGCATCAGTACAGTGGGAGATCTCTGGACGAGGGGAGGATTCAAAACATTCGAGACGCTGCAGGCGGAGTTTCAGCTGCAGGGCAGTGAATACTTTCGCTACCTGCAGGTCCGTCACGCACTGGGTTCCGTCTTCCCAGACGTGGCCTCCATCCCGGAGTCCTCCCCCCTGGAGGATAGAGTGCTAGATGGCCACGTTCCGGACAGCACGATCTCCCTCATTTACAAGAAATTGATAAATGACCGCTCGGGCTTACTGACTGGCCTTCGCGAGGCTTGGGCTGCCGATGGGCTGGAGTTGGACGACGAGGACTGGATTTCCGCGGTGGCCTCTCCGAAGGAGGTGGCCATCCCGGCTCGCCTTCGCTTCGTCCAGCTTAAGATACTCCACCGGGTGTATATGACGGGGCCAAGGCTTCTGCGTATGGGCTATGCCGAGGATGGATTGTGTAAGCGTGGGTGTGGTGCTTTGGCGACCTTTTTACACATTCTGTGGGAATGTCCGAGGGTGGAGCGATTCTGGCGTGGTGTGCATGAGGTCCTGCGAGCGGTTACACATGTCGCACTGTTGCCTGAAGCGAGGAGATGTCTGCTGAATGTGTGGGAACCGACTGATTACTCGGTTCCGCAGACGCGATGGGTGACTCTGGGATATATGATAGCTAAACGTGACATTGCTCAGCTGTGGGGATCCCAGAGACCCCCGGCGGTGTCGGCCTGGAAAGAACATATGGATTGGTGCATGTTCCGAGAAAAGGTGGTATATGTGGCGCGGGGTAAGCCTGGGGCATGGGTGAAGATATGGGGCCCCTGGAACGCCTACCGCGGGGGTATTTGCGAGCCGCCGTTGTTGCCTCCTGCTTCACCAGCTCCATCCCCATAGTTGACCTCCTCCCTCAGCCCTGGGCACATTGTTCTCCCAGTCCCGGATCAGTTTCCCTCCCCCTCTCTGGATTTCTTTGGGTGGTTGGGGTCCCCCACTTGAGGAGCACGTGTCGTCATTTTCGATCGTGGGTTGCCTTGCGGGTGTGGTTTTATGTTGTTGTGTTGTATAAAACGAAACCGTATTGTGGGTTCAGAGCTATGTGGCCCACGTTGTTGACACCTCCTGCTTTATCGTCTATGCAAAGCCAAGTGCCTCATTGTATGTATGTCATTTGCTTCTGTCACTTTAGCGGCCGGCCGGAAGGTTGTAGGCCCATACTTGTATATATTTGAGATTGCAATAAACGGTACTCTCGTGGGTGTGGGCCCTTCAAAAGCTTAACTCTAAAGTATTGAACTTGAACTCCTGCTAGAAGTGTTTTTAATCTTGTAAAATTCAACCGCGACATTCTCCATAGGCTTTAATAGAGATCCCGACAGTAGCTTTAGCCACTGCACGCGTCTCCCGTGGGTCCCCTTCCTCACTACCTTGGGTGGTTTCACATGGGGCCAGCGACCCTAAATGCCCTAGGCATTGTCTGTAGAATTGTCGTGGTTCTTATACCACTTTTTTGATATATGGTTTGGTCCCCCCCTGGGGCCCTATGATTCCAGTGCTATGTATTGTAACTATCAATGCTTGTTTGAATTGTATCTTTACCTCTAGCCTCATAAAGAGACTAGTGGGATTATTCTTAGAATAAATACATATATTTTATTTATATACCTGTGTGGACTACTCTTTCATTTGGTTATTCAAGAGGTTATCTATGGTAAAACAATAAGCTTAACACTCCTTCAAGACTTAGCATGAAGGCTGCTCTCCACAGCTACCACTAGGATAGCTTTCTTTAAAGGTTGTCTTTAACCTATCACCATAAGAGTCGAATTGGACTGGTGCAAGGTGTCCCCTATAACTAGTGGACAGCATATGCCAGGCCAACTTCTCACATCAACCATTCTAAAAACACAGATGTGGCCATTGACACTCAATAATTCCCTCAAGACTCCAAACAATATTTTTCTTTTAGACATCTTATTAATCAAAATATATTTGCTATTGAAAAGAGTTTGCATCCTAAGAAGGTCCTGTATTCTGGAGAAAAATAAAATATTGGAGTAGTTGGATCCGACTAGGCAACTCATAGTGGTCCTTCAATTAGGGGTCAGAGTCATTGAAAGGACTGTGGGTGGTTCACAACAGAGGCAGGTTAAGGTCAGCCCTGTCCCTTGACCCTATAAATGTTAAGAACGTGTTACACTTTCAAAGGGTCTTGTTGTTTTTTTTATTTTTTCTTGGTGGTTGCACACACCCAAAGGCGAGTGCTACTGACTTATGCAGATGCTTCACCCTCAAAGCACAATCCTCTGTGTGGCTACATGACGTATATTGTCCTATCGTCAAAGGCATTGCGCATTTACAAGCATCCTTCATCTTTTCAGGAGCATTCCTTCCCCAGGAATCTGTAGACTCTATGAATTGTTTTACTCACTTTTTGACACAATCATTTTCTGCTGTTGAGCCCTCAGACCCCGCTGTGACCTGTGAGGACCATTGCTTCTGCACCTCCACGAGATACCATTATGGATAGAATATGTCCTGTCCTTTTCAACTACTTTATTATGAATCCACTCTGAAGTGCATTCAAGATAGAGATAAGACTCTTGGGCCCAACACCATTTATTTACAGAGTTTTGTAGCGCTTGGGCTAGGTCGCTTGGGCATCAAAGTGCAGGAGAGCAAGGGTACCGTATTCGCGTGTTGCATTGTGTAAAACATTACTGAAAATTGCAGCAACAAGCAAGAGGTAGATAGGAAACTGTGAAAGTTTTTTTACATTACATACAGTGCAGTATTTTGCTAAAGGAAGCAGACTGAACTAAAAAACAGACAAGATGAAACCTCAGTGCCTCCCTCAGAAAACAAATTTGGGACAAGGCGGTCAAAAATGGAAGGGCCCAGCAGATAACTTATTTTAAAAACCGTGAAAAAATGGGGCAAATTCTTTACTTTATAGTAAGAGACAGTTCTAGTTTTAATACCATCCAGCAGATCAGGGATGAGAACGGGATCCTATGACCAATCCAGTTGTGATTTGTGACGTCTTCCGTAGTTCAACCCAGACCTCTAGAGTGAGAACTGTTTCTCTTCCACCAAGGACATTTTTCGATTCAATGGGCAACATTTTGATCATAAGGCGACTCCTATCCAGCGCTCCAAATTAGAGGCACCCATAACCCTTCTGGTCGAAAATGCCATTGGTTCCCTTGCCAGGGGGAAGGCTTTGGGTCTCGACCAGATACCGTTAGAGTTTTATGCCATCTTCTCGCAGACTCTGGCTCCGGTGTTAAGGGATTTATTTCATTCTTATGATTTGTCTGGCCAGGTCCCCCAGTCCTGGAAGGAGACAAATTTCGTCACTAACCGAATATTTTAATTAATACCTTTTCTAAGATCTATACACGCGTTCTCGCCAATCGGCTATACATTACCATCTCAGAATTGGTTGATCCAAACCAACATAGCTTCATCCCAGGCTGGGACACAACATTGCATGTCAATATGCCAATAACGGCCCTGGAGGTGGGCTCTTTTGGCGGGGGCATGTTGGTATGATTTGTTTGGACGCTTAGAAGGCCTTCGATCAGGTCTCCTGGCCCTTCCTTTGGGGGATCCTAGAGTGCACCGGCTCAGGCTCAATCTTTGTCTCTAGAGTGAGGTGCCTCTACTCTGGTCTTAAAACATGGATCCGCAGCACTGACTTATTATCAGATATCATTTCTAGTCTCTGCGGTACCTGGCAGGGGTGCCCTCTCTTGCCTCAATTATTCACGTTATATATAGAACCGGTTATTCAATCTCTTAAACGGTTGAAAGAGATACAGTCTGAGACTGCATCACTATGAAGCTAAAATCCTGGCCTACGCGGATGAAATTGTCGTCTTGACCCCTGCTCCGAACAGAGGCCTATGCACAGTAGTTGCAGCGGCCCAATCATTTGGAGAAGTCGCTGGTTACAAATTAAATTCAGATAAGACTCAAATCTTATCCAATGTGGCTCCTCTTGGTCAGGATGAGAGATGGGTAAAGTTATTGGTGCTTCTTGGGGTCAACCTAACTATTAACATCTCGGAGATTCTGGAGAATAATTATGGGAAGTTGTACCACCATTCCGTAGAAGTTTTTTCTAAATGGAATCGTTTTAATCTGGGCCTAATTGGCCACTGCAATCTTATTAAGATGATTATCCTCCCACAGTATTTTTACATTTTTTGTTGCACCCCACTTTTTCTCCCAGTGGCTTTTTCACTAAAGTGGAGGCATTATGGCAGAAGTTTATTTGGTGTTACCGGAAGCCTCGCTGTAAGATTCAGTTCTTGCAACAGCCTAAGCCAGACGGTTGGGTCTCATTCCTGGTTCTGAGGTTTTATCTCTTGGCATAATTGTTTTCACGCCTTCGGTTGGTTTTGTGTTGGGGGTGTGGCCACAGGGTTGTATGTTCACAGAGTTCCTTTCGCTTGGCGAATTAACAGTCCTCAGTGTGGGCATCGTGGACACATTATACTTTAAGCGAACTTGCAAGACGCTAAACATTTTTCAACTCATGTGGGGTTCCTTTAAACAAATATTTTCTGGTATCACTCCGTTTAATCATCTCACGTATCCTAATCTTCCTTATTGATGGTTTCAGGGAGACCTGGGGAAGGGTTAACCTCTCGAATTTAGGTCAACTATTTGAGGGCGATGTTCTGTCTTCTATCTTCATTTGGGAATATACAGCAACAGTTCTCTCTTCCTTATACAGTCTTTTATAGATATCTGCACCTGCAGCACTTTATCTTATGTCTTAAAGAAGAATATTTAAGTTGTTCTGATAACCCAGGCCTGGACCTCTAAGGAAAGGACCAATAAAGAGAAACAGTGGCTGGTCTACGAGTTAATATATCTATTTTCTAAGGATCATTTGGATGATCTGTTCTAGCTGAGGGCAAATAAGTGGAGCGATCTGCTCAATACAGAAGTATCGGTTGCTAACCTCTGATGCAGCAATGTGTCGTCTCACTCAGCTTTGAATGTGTGAAGTATTAAGGGGCATCATCTCAAATGTATCAACAACTGGTATTATACACCTCACCATCTCTTCGTAAAGAAGCTACAGCCAGAGGACCGCTGTGGGCTTGTGGGAGCTAATGCGGTTCATGGCTTGCATCGTGTTCTATTTTGCGTTTGTATTGGGAATTTGTTTTCGGCAAGTTGTATGGCATCTCTAACCTTGCGGTTAGACTGATTTTGGCACGTTTATGGCTTTCTAGTAAGCCTCCCGATCCGTGGATTTGGTGGCAGGAATTTTTGAGCATAAGCAGATTGGAGATGGTGCTAATCGAGAACGATCCTCGAAGGAGAAAGCTGGGCCGGATTTGGAACGACGTTCGGGGTCGGTTGGCTGATGCTGCTGCCTCACAGGACTTGTCTGCCCAGCTCTTCTTTCCATTCTTCCGCCACGGAGCTCCCCTCCACCTATGCACTGCTGTGTATTGTATTCATAGTTGATTTTTCTCCTTATGACCAATGTTGTTGGTTTAGTTTTGCCGCTAATTTTTCTCTTACCTTATTTGCTGTATAAGTAATGTATTGCGTCCCTTTGCATTTGCCATTTGTTGCTTTCTTTGCTATTCAAAAATGTATAAAAATGTATTTAAAAAAATCAAATGCAAAAATATTGTAAGGTGATATACCCAACATCACTGTTATGTAAGGAAAGGTCCCTCTTAAGTAGCTATTGAAGTAGAGTGGGTGAGGCAGAACAGTGGGATCACCTCAGATCCTCTGTCTCCACAAACCAGAAATTAACTACCAGGAAGTGCCACCTTCCTTGCATAATGTTGCTTAAGTAGAAATGTGTACCGTACAATTCACAAAAACCAACGCAGAGTGTTTTACAGTCCTGTGTGAGAACACCAGAAATTGGAAACCACAGTATCTGTGGTTCCTGCAGCTACAACCCCCACGAGTAAGCGCATTGTATTCACTCTCCAAGAACCTACCGCATGGTCAAAGGCAACACAGTTGATGACCATAAAGTTGGCCAGGTTGTACTTGTATGGTGTGTAGTTTCCATGCCAGGCCACAACATTAAATGGGGAGAAATCCTGAAAGAGTAACAGCATCAAAAGGTCAAACACAGGTTCCCGACACAAATCATATAGAACACTCAGCCATTACACATCATAGTACACTCATGCATTACAAATCACACTATACACACACCCATAACACATCATACTGAACACTCAGCCATTAAACATCACACTGTACACTCAGCCATTAAACATCAAAACGTACACTCAACCACTACACATCACATTATGCACACATCCGATATACAGCATATAGTACACTCAACCATTACACATCACATTTTTTACACTCAACCATTACGCATCACACTATACACTCAACCATTACACATCACACTATACACTCAACCATAACACATCACACTGTACACTCAGCCATTAAACATCACACTGTACACTCAGCCATTACGCATCACATTATACACTCAACCATTACACATCATACTGTACACTCAGCCATTAAACATCACACTGTACACTCAGCCATTAAACATCACACTGTACACTCAACCATTACGCATCACATTATACACTCAACCATTACATTTCACACTGTACACTCAGCCATTACACATCACACTGTACACTCAACCATTACGCATCACATTATACACTCAACCATTAAACATCACACTGTACACTCAACCATTACACATCACACTATACACTCAACCATTACACATCATACTGTACACTCAACCATTACACATCACACTGTATACTCAACCATTACACATCACACTATACACTCAACCATTACGCATCACATTATACACTCAACCATTACATATCACACTGTACACTCAGCCAATACACATCAAATAGTACACTCAACAATTACACATCGCAAAGTACACAAAACCATTAAAGTGTATATATTTTGCATCCCAATGCGGTACTCATAACCGAGCTGAAGAATTATGGTGTGTTCTTTGCACATTTGTTGCTTTATTTGTTTAGCTGTTATTCTTTTCCATTTGCTTCATAAATTACTGAGCACTGACAACTAATGATAGGGATTAGTGAGCTATTGTTTACAGCTCAATAAAAAACTGCACAAAAAAATATAATTGTTATTTGAAGAGAAATGTAGAAACCAAGCTGGGTGTAAATTAACTAAAGAACAGAAAACTGTTGCAATGATTATCTCCCTGAACCCGCTTCGATGCTTTGATCCTGGTTCAGTTCCTGACCACGCGCCTCTGTTTGGGATAAATGGAACTACCTGTAAGGAATGTTCCAAGTTTATGTAAAAAATATAAAGTTACTGAGTAATTGCTACACTTAGTTGTCATTTTAGTACAGACGCTGCCATATCTCATCTATTAATATCTCAGTAACCAGGGATTCTTCAACGCTGCTCGGTCGTGCCTTACGGCTGGTTGTATTCCATAACCTGTGATGTTGAGCACCTTGAATGAGTCCCTACAATCAAAGACTATGAACAGGTATGTGCCCTTGTCATGATGCATCCACCATGATGAACGCAGGATCTGCATGCCTCGAAAATACGGATTATAGTGCACGCCTTCTGAACTTGTCCCTGGCAGGGATAGCAGGGCTTTTCTTTATGATATAGCTTTTCTTTCTGCAAGGTCAGATCCAAATGGGTGGCCATGGGTTCCCACATGTTGCCAATGTGAAAGCCTCTTTTTTTTGAAGTACCCAGAGGGATTATTGCAACGTCATTATTTTTCAACAAGTATTTAATGCCAAAGGGAAAACATATTTAGAGATATAATTGATATACTCATGATGGGTACATTTGTGCCTTTTGTTTTGGGACAAAATCCTTTATTGTTGGTCTTTGTCACAAAAGTCTTATGGAAGAGCAGAAATGGCTGAATCCTGGTCTTCGCAACTCTAAGATCTGGAAGGTTGGCCCATGGTAAATTTGAAAGCTCACTAGTTCACAAGGTTCCTATTGTCTCAGTACTTACCAAGTACAAACACAAGGAGAACTATTTTATTGAATTTAAAGCAAACAACAAGTTAGGTGTAGTGAACTTTACTAAACTTTGAAGAAACTAATTTAAAGGCAAATAATCTGCCCGTGTTATTTGTGACATTTATTTATTTTTGGGGTTTTGTTGTGCACCCAGTTGCCCTAATCTTTGGACCCTTAAAAAAGAAGGACCCGTCAGAGCCCAAGCAAACATGAAGCAGGTTATCCATCAATGTGATGTGGCAGTCTCTGACAATTGACGACCATCAACGACAATGCTGTCATTGCAAACATTCCTGTTCCACCATAATATAACACCGTTTCACCTCCATAACAGTGCACCTACCAATACATCAACTCCACCAGCACACATCCCTAGTACCATCATCCCCAGTACTGCCACTCCCTAGACCACGATTCACAGTATTACTATCTGTCACAGCGCACATCGCAACACAATCTCCCCAACACTGCCACCCTGATACTAGCACCTGCAGAACCAGTACCTGCTCCCGCACCATTCCCCATTCAACCGTCCCAGTACTACCACTTTCAATCCAACTACCCACCACCTTCAACAGTGCCATTTCCAAAAACAGCACCCCAATACAGCCCTTCCAAAAATCATTACCCCTTGCCAAGCTGCTCCTAATACCACCAACACAGTACCACCACGGACATAGTCCCTTCGAGTACCACCCTTCCCAATACCCCATGGAGTACTAGTTTCAAAAGTGCCACTCCTGATGTGTCCATTTCCACAAGAACAACCTTCAACGCAAGGGCTACACAACACCCCACAGCCAATCATAGGATTCACATCTATAAATCATACAAAAAGTCACTCTTCAAACAATAGTACCCACTCCGACCACCCCAATATCTTAGTGCCTAACCCTTCCATCCCCTTCGCCAGACCTTGTTACCTGTTCAGCAGCAAAGAGCTTGCCCTGGTACTTGTTGATGACCCTGTAGCCCCCTTTCACCTGGCGATCTTCATACCATGCAACAGGTGCCAAGAAATCCCGAGGGTTCGCCAAACCATTCGCCCCTTACAATGACATAAAAGACAGTGGCATAAAAGACTATTACCTATTCGGTACACAGAAAAGTATGAATTTCTTCATGCAGTTAAATCAGTAACACTCTGGAAATACTTTCAGGGGGAACCAGGAGCTAAATCGAACCAAGTGTTAGCTAGTTTATGCTTAGCATTTTCTTTAAACAGAGTGGTGCTACAATTTGTTTATATGCCCCTGGGACCCTTATTCAGTGGTTTTGCATCCTTTAGGTAGTGCTGACATGACAACATCACAATTCACCTAATGCGCACAATACAGTTGCAGTTGCAGACTGCAGTGCACTTCAAACAGTGGTGATGAGTGAGTTACTATAATAAATGCGTTGGTGTAAAAATCTGCAGGTCCATGCAGTGATGACTCAGAGTGGTATGTTAGGTAAAGGTTCTTCGGATTTGATTGCAAAGCGTTGTGATTTATCAAATTTGGGGGTCACTTTTTTCCAGTAATGTAAAGAAAAAGGATATTTTTCAGATTCATTCTCAACCCACAAGGTCCTTTGAGTCTCTTCTGAGATTGTTGTTGAGGATGTCTATGTTTGTCAAGAGTTAGATTGCTTTTGAGGTGCTAAATCTTATCCACTCGGACTGTACTGAACTCATAAGCTTAGGAAACGGTGGAGGGTGATGCCTTCTTAATTGGTCCACGTCAGTGGATAATCAACATCAAGAACATTGCTCAGAATGAAATTACTTGTGTTGTTTTTATTTCTGGCAGACAAAACAGGTATAAATTGTGAGAGGAAAAGCAACAAGCCGACACGTGTTTCGCCCTTTCTGACAGCTCATTCCTCCGATTTCCCTGAGACCGCAGAGACTCATCTATTTCATCCGCAGGAAGACCTTGTTATTTACTGAAAACCGCCTTGAAAAAGCCCAAGGCCAATGGGCCACTAGGGCGAAACACGTGTCGGCTTGTTGCTTTTCCTCTCACAATTTATACCTGTTTTGTCTGCCAGAAATAAAAACAACACAAGTAATTTCATTCTGAGCAATGTTCTTGATGTTGATTATCCACTGACGTGGACCAATTAAGAAGGCATCACCCTCCACCGTTTCCTAACCTTACCTTTTCAATGGCTCTTGGGTGTAGCCATTTACGAGGATTGTGCCACATATAAAATTGGGCCCTAACAACTGTAGCGCCGTAAGTCCAGAACTTTCCACCCATACAGCTTCTCATGAACTCATAAGCTGTTTGTGACAAGTTACCAAACACAGCACCAAGGATATTCTGAGAAGTGCCAGAAGGAGAAGCCTCAATGACGAGCCTTCTCCAGGTTTTCACCCAGACTCTGGAATTCCAGCCCAAAGCAAATTTAGGATGGTCTTTCCTCTCCCACTTACTGAAGGAACTGAAGGCCCTTTTCTTGAAGGAACACCTCCTCCTTAAGTAAACAGATCTAGTTTGCCAAAGCCCTGGATGTCACATTTAGAGACAGCCCTAATTTTGTTGGTCTCTGTACAATAAAAACTGAGGTTTGTGAGACTGACTCACACACACACACACGCAACCTCTTTACAAGAACTAATGATCTACTTAGTCATCTGCCTCTCTTGCTGTGTTTCCTGGCAGAATGTGGCTTCTCTACAGTGATAACACATAATGTGTGCTTCCATGTCACCTCCTGCACTTCCTAACATCCATCCCACAAGATAACGGCGTCAAGGAGTTTGCGAAATACACACAGTATTATTACCAATAGGCCCCAGATCGGGCAGCTCAAAATGGGCCCCGTACACCTCCAGGATGTATCCTCTGGTCTCGCCAAAAACCTCCACGCTAAAGCGCATTCCTTGCTGAAAAGAGCAGGAACATAAAATGGAGAATTAGTGTCATTAAGTTACTTTTGTTGTTTCTTGACATGACTAGTAAAACAAGCACTGGCAACGCCAACAGGTCTTTCCTTTGAGACCTATTGGCAAAAGAGTGAGGGTCGGTTTTACTGCAAGAGGAGGCCATTTTCTTTACTGGGAATCGTCCGGCCACATTCCTGCTTTTAGCACTTGTAAATAAACAAAGCAAAAATATAAACGGTCTTAAATCGTGCCTTGAAAACTTTTTTTTTTTTTATAAGCATTATTTATTGAGTTTATGAAAGACCAAAAAGATATAACTAATACCAGCTGTTTGCAAGGACGTTGCGCAAGACAGGAACAGGAAAAGCTCACATCCACATAGGTGCACCCATAGACAGTCAAAAGCAGCATCGCACCCATTCCAGTCCTCGAGTGCTCAGCAGGGGTGTCAATCTTCCACCACCCCAACCCATTTGCCCCACATTCGATGGAACTTCTTTGGGCATCCTCTGGCCTCATATAGGGGCCGCTCCTGTGCAGTGCACCAATCTACCCCCTGCGCCAGCCCCCCACGGCGGGAGCAACGGAGCTCAACCAGTTGGCCGCAATGTCTCTCCTGGCCACCATCAGAGCCGTGTTGAGAAAGAGTTTTTCAGCTCTGGAACCGATCATCCCCTCTGAGATACCCAGGAAAACAGTCACGGGGTTGAGGGGTACCTCCCAGCCCAGGACCTCAGTGAGTTCCCCTATTATTGATTCCCAGTATTGTGTGATTGCAGAGCAAAGCCATACCAGGTGATAGAAGTCGGCCTGGGGATGGGTGCAGCGTGGACAGGATGCGTCTGGTCGGAGTCCAGCACGATGGAGACGCAGCGACATAAGATAGGCAGTGTGGAGGTAGTATACCTGAACTAGGCGCAGTCTTGCTGATGCTGTGACTGTCTTGGGGGCCATCAAAGCATCCCTTCAATCAACATCATCCAGGGATCCAAGCCAACCCTCCCATCTGTCTCTGAGGTGTGATAGTGTGTTAGGGGTGTTGTTGACAAGGGAGCGATAGATACGGGAGATCCCTCCCTTCCCTAGGTTACTGGTCATGGTCTGGGCCTCGAGTGAGCTATATTCTGGCAGGGAGGTGCCTTCGGAGATGTAAGAGTGAAGGGCATGTCACAGCTGCAGGTACCGATAGAACTGGGATGCGTGAAGAGAGCAACGAGTCAGTAGTTGTTGGAAAGTGTGTAAGTGACTCCCACCCCAAACGTCCCCCAGAAGCGGAATGCCAATGAGATCCCATAGTCTAAAACCGCAGAGATTGGCAACCTCTCTGAGTCGCGTACCGCACCACAATGGGGTATGTTGAGTCAGTTTGCCTGACCAGTGGGTGTGACGCAGCGAGGCCCGCCAGGCCAAGAGCACCCCGCGGGTGACCTCAGGTAACGTTTGGGGAATGGTGCATCCATACAGCATCCCTTGAATGGTGGCCAAGCCCAGGGTGTGCAGCTCTAAGCGGTATGCCGGGTCAGACCAGCCACAGTTAAACCAATCGCCAGATAGTAAAGATAGAGGTTTGTCATCCCCAGACCACCGTCATAGGGAGGGATCCGACACTGAGCAAGGGCTAGCCGAGGTCTCCGGCCTCCACACAAGAACTTAACGGGCGTGCCGCCCTGGCTCTCGGAATCACGACCTTGAGAAAAGGAGGTGCGCATTCTGCAGCATATAAAGGAATCGGGGCAGGATCATAATTTTTAACAGTGCTATTCTGCTCAGAAGGTTCAATTGCAGAGTTTGCCACATGAGGAGATCAGCCCAAGCATTTTTCACTACTGGGGTGACGTTGAGTGACCAAGCGAGATCAGGGAGGAGGGTGACCCAGATCCCCAGATACTTGAAGGACTGTCGCCGATCAAAGCACTTTCTTGAAAGGTGGAGAGGGATCAGAACAGACTTAGCCGAGTTCAGTCACAGGCCGGAGGTCTGCTCGAAAAGACGCAGGGCCCGGAGGCAACAGGGACCTGATCGAGCCGGATCCGCTAAGAACAACAGGACATCGCCGGCATAGAGGGCGATATTATCCTCCTCGGACAAGACAAGCAAAGGGCTCCATCGCCAGTGCGAACAGGAGGGGTGAAAGAGGGCACCCCTGCCTCGTGCCTCTTCTGATGGGGAAGGGCTGTGACAGGGCTCCTTTGACTAATACCTGGGCCCTCGGTTTACAGTAAAGCACCTTAACCAGGCCGCAGAAAGGGGCACCAAAACCCATTTCCAGTAATACTGCCTCCAGGTATCGCCAATCCACTGAGTTGAACGCCTTCTCGAAATCTACGAGGAGGAGAGACAAGTAGGGGGTCAGTTGTTGGCGGTTCGCTAGAGCAAGGTGGAGACGTCAGAGGCAGTGCCGAGTTCCTCGGGAAGGCATAAATCCGTACTGGTCATGGTGGACCAACGTGCCCAGGTAGGGTCGTATGCGGTTGGCCAGGACAGAGGCGAATATTTTGAGCTCCGTTTTAAGGAGGGATATGGGGCGGAAATCCGAGCAATGTTTCGAGGGAGGCTGGGACTTAGGGATCACCACTATGGTGGCTGTATCTGTCTCTGGGCAGAATGAGCCCCAATCAGACGCCTCCTGGAGGTGGGGAATCAGCGTTTCTCAGAAAGATGCATAGAACTCCCGCGGGAGTCCGTCTGGGCCTGGCGTCTTACCCGTAGCCATACGCGAAATGGCATCACTAATCTCCTCTGGTGTGACCGGGAGGTCTAGCGCCCCCGCCTCAGACTCACTAAGTTGTGGGAGGGAGAACTGTCCGTGGTGGAGAAGATCCGAGAGCGAGAGAGGGGGTGGCTGTGCATACTAGAGAGCAGAGTAGTAAGAGGTGAAGCATTGGGCCACCGCAACAGGGGCTCGCTGGGTCGCACCATCCGAGTCGATTACTTCAGGGATGATACGGTTGGCCATCGGGTAAGCGGCCAAACGGTGAAGGAGTTTCCCACTTTTATCTCCCCACCCATAGACTCGTGCGACAGAGGACCTCCATAGCAGTTTGGCAGCTTCCAAGGAGGCCTGCTTAATCTCGTCCCTCAGAAACGCCAGCCTCCTATCCTGAGCCTCGGTTCTCTCTTCCAGGGTTCGGGCCTCAAGTAGCGCAGCCTTGGCTTTTAGGAGTGTGAGATTGGAATCCTGTTTCGTACGTTGAAGTTTGAGTTGGCCTTTAGCGAAGCCTCGGATGGTGGCCTTCCCGGCCTCCCATGAGGTGCCCGCAGAGAAAACCGGCCTATGATTAGTAATGAAATAGTGGCAGAGTTTGTTTCCCACCCGCTCCCTGAAGTCCTTGTCCTGGAGTAACCAGGCGTTCAGCCGCCAGATCGGACGCAACGAGGCAGGGAGGCTGCCCATCCATATCGCCACTGGAGAGTGGTCCGATATCCCTCTAGGAAGGATGGTGACATTTTGAATTGCTCGACAGTCCGTGGCCGGTATGGAAACGTAGTCGAGTCGCGCATGTGTGTGATGGGATGCTGAAATGTGGGTGCATATGCGAGTGGTCGGGTGCCAGAGTCTCCAGGCGTCCCCGAGGTCTAAGGTGGTCGCCCAGTTTGACAGAAGAGCAGGCTGGGTGATTCTAGAAGCGGAAGGGGTTGTGTCAGTGTCAAGGTCTGGGGTCCATCACTGCGTTGAAGTCACCCCTAACGATGGTGGTCCCCAGAGACAGGGAGGCAACTCGTACAGCTAGAGACTGAAGTGTGGAGGTCAGAAGGGAGGGGGGGGGAATATACTGTGAGCAGGTTCAGAGGCCGGTCTCCCAGGCTCCCCTCCAAGACTACGAAACAGCCCCTGGGGTCATGAAATACTTTGGTCACCACAAGTGGGAGACCACGTCGCACCAGGACGGCCACCCCTCGCGATCCCCGGTTGAAGCCTGCATGCCAGACTCCGCCATAACTATAGCGCGCCAAGAAGGGGCAGCGATTGCCCACCAGGTGGATCTCCTGGAGCAGCAGTATGTCCACAGTGTGACGCTGGGCATAACGGAGGACCGCTGTGCACTTGACCTTATCCAATAGGCCGATAACATTCCAAGACATGATGTGAAGCGACGCCTGCACTGTGGAGGTTTCAGCTATAAGGAGAGTGGGGGAAGGACAGGACACCTAGCATGGGTGTTTGGTGTGAATGGAAGGGTGCATGCACGAGAGGAAATGGAAGGGTGCATGCACGCGAGGAAATGGATGCAATTCTGCATTGGTGGGTCTGGCGCATTGGTCATGTGACTGGGGATTTATGCTGGTACACAAAACAAATGAAGCAACAAAAACAAAACGAACAGGCACAACGGTCCCCTCCCCCCCAACCCTTCCCCCTCCCCCTCCCTATTCTTTACGAACGGAAGTATCTGTCGCCCTAACTAGGAAACACAAGAATACCAAACTAAAAACGCTTGGGACTGGGGAATCGTGGAGGACCCCTCCTCATATCAGGATGTTCAGTGATAATGTCCATCAGGAAACAAAGTAGTACAAGTTGAAGCGCAGCCTCAGGGTTGCAGAACTGACTGTGACCAGAGGATCGTGCTGGGCTCAGGACGGCCCGTGTGAAGAAGCGGACTGCGGGAGAGGTCTGTGTCCGCCAGATCTACCAGCGCCTTGAAAACTTTTTTTTGCATTTTTTACTTACAAGAGCCGAAAGCAGGAATATGGCTGGAAGATTCCCAGCAATGAAAAAGTCCCCCAAGTGCAGTGAAACCAGTCCCACCCTATCATAAAACAAAACTGCCTGTAGCCCCAGTTCAGCCCTGTTTTTAACCATGCTGTGCCCCGATGCCATGCAGCATGGATAAATCAGAAAACACAAAGCCTATCATGCAGTTGGCCACGTTAGTTTGTAGGCGCGTGCACCATACATGCGTGCGCCTACAAAATGCTGCTGCAGCTTTTCTCTTTTTATTTGCAGAGTTGGGAAAATGTGCAAAAGCTTTTTTTTATGCATGGGAAGGGGCCAGTAGCAACACAAAGGGACTAGGTGGACGGGAGTAGCTCTGGGGTATGGGCAGGGGAAGTAACGGGTGACCGAGAAGGAAGGCATAGGTGGAGGAAGCAACACGGAAGGTGGGAGAACGGAAGCAGCACAGAGAGCGGGGTTGGAGAGGAGAAGCAAAGGGCAAGATAGCAACGTGGGGCAGGCAGGTGAGAGTCACACGGGTGAGAAAACAAAGTAGGGCGCACACAAGGGCAAGTACAAATTGAAGGGGGCAGGGAGAAGCACACAGGTGACAGAGCAACAGTGATTGCAGGGGGAGAGGAGTACACATGGGAGACAGCTGAAAAACACATGCAATCTTGTGGATTGTTTAACTAAAAAGAGAGATAGTTCCTGATAAGCAAGCAGGTGAAGCACAGAAGCCAACCAATCAAAAGAAATGGTAAAGAGGCTAGGCTCCATGGGAGGGCAAACACAAGACTAACAATCTTGAACACAAATAAGAAGCAGACAAATTAGAGTGACAGGAAAACCAATCAATGGTAAGCAATGGGAGGGCTCCCAGGCCCTATATGTTCTTGGTAAGCCCACAATATGTCTTTTACATCCTAGGTACGACCAAAACACACAATAGAACCCAAATCATATCATGTCACTTTTATTCTGACAGCCTATGACAGAGGCTTACGAACAGACCACAATACTTAGAATTGCTGTACAGGAGGCCATGGAAATGGCCATGCCCTATTCACTACTTTGGGTTTATGTTTTTGTATTTTTACTCTATATGTGTTTTGCACATTGCAAACATGCCATCATAAAGGCTGTTCTGTTACCTATGTGAGCTGTCAACTTGTACAATGCTGAATTTTAGGACCTAGCTCCAAGAGGTGTTAAGGGTAGCTGTACACTGGAAGAATTGATGAGATGACAAAATGGAATGCAACACAAAGCATAGCACACACTTGGGAATGTAAAAACACATATGAACAGCACACAACCATTGCACATTGTAAATAATAATGCCAACTAATATCCTTCTCTCAGCTCTGAATTCTGACTGGCAGATTTTCTGAAGTGTGCGTTCCTCTATGTTTACCTGCTGCTGTTCTGCCACCTCATTCTCCACGATTTTACAGGTGAAGGGAAGACTTGTTCTTTAGCTGCCCAAGTACTAATGATGTCTTCATAATATCTTCTATGCCATGGCCAACGTCAGTTTTCCTAACCCTTTTTGGCCAAGTCTAGTGGGTGGGTGTCCTCTCCCTTGTACTCTTGTCCACTCTACGTGTGACCCAGAAACTTGAAAAACAAGCATTCGCAATGCAATAGGTCACGCATTTACGAGAGTTTGAGCTATTGGCAATGCAATAGCTTAAACTCTCGCAAATGCGAGACCCATTGCATTGCAAATTACTAGCGCCCATGCGGTGCTTTCACAATCATGGTGAGCGCCCATGCGGTGCTTTCACATTCGTGAGAGAGATGGCAGGATGGGTGAGAGAGATGGTAGCATGGGTGAGTGAGTGAGAGAGATGGCAGGGGGTGAGAGAGATGGCAGGATGAGAGAGAGTGTGAGAGAGATGGCAGGATGGAAGAGAGGGTGAAAGAGAGGGCAGGATGGGAGAGAGCGTGAGAGAGATGGGAGAGAGTGTGAGAGAGATGGCAGGATGGGAGAGAGGGTGAGAGAGATGGCAGGATGGGAGAGAGGATGAGGGCGATGGCAGGATTGAAGAGAGCGTGAGAGAGATGGCAGGATGGGAGAGAGGTTGTCAGACAGACAGCGAGAGAGTGGGAGGAGCCGCCGGCAGGCAGGAGTGAGAGAAGCAGTGACGCTTTACAGACAGAGCGAGGGAAGAAGGGAGAGATGTGATGGGAGGGAGAAACGGCCGCGATTACTGACACTTCAGGAGAGAGGGCGCGTGAGGAGAGCAGAGAGTGACAGTGTCAGCAAAGGATGGGAGGGCATGAAGAAAGGAGACGCTTGCAGAGGTGACAGGGAGAGAAGAAGAAACAGCCATTGGAGGAGGGTTAGAGGTGACAGGGAGAGAAGAAGAGACAGCCATTGGAGAAGGGTCAGATGTGACAGGGAGAGAAGAAAAGACAGCCATTAGAGAAGGGCCAGAGACAGCAGGTAATGGGTGAGAAAGGCGACATTGGCAGGGAGAGAGAGCAGTGACGGAAACACAGATCATTGGACATGAAGAGAAAAGGGTGTATGGTTGGAGGGGGTACTAAATGCGGCCGCTGCGGGGGGGGGGCGAGGTAGAAACAGAGAGAAGAGCTCCACAGCCAGAGGCAGAAGATGGGGTCAGGGTACAGGCGTGGAACGAGAGGAAATTGGGTACAAGCAACATCCATAAGAGCGAGTCCACGCGGACAAACCCTGCCAACCCATCCTGCCCCCCCCAGGCATGAATAACAGACAGTAAGGGCCCAGCTGCAGCTCGCCCTGGCCGCCCGCCAGCCCCAGAAGAAGGGCCTGTCTCAGCAGCCTGCAGGAAGAATGATTCACCGCGGCTGGCACAACGGGGCCTGTGTGCAGCAGCAACGACAGGCAGAGGGCCCTGCTTGTTTTGGAAGAGATGTATTGCACTGAAAAATAAAATTTACGAGGGCTTGAACCAGAAGAAGTGTCTCGCGCTGTCAAACAGACGCAGACAGCACAACGAGGTACGTCTGTGATCGCCGAATTGGTTTGCGAGATGTTTGTCCCGAGCATATTTAGTGCCTTGATGGTTACCCTGAAATTTTAACAGGGCACTGTACTGAAGTATTGTCTAAGTCAGCAAGACTCTCGAGATGACGCTGGCGGGATGGGGGCTATACGTGAAGGAGGAGGGTGGACATTGACTGCTGGAGAAGGAGGGTAGAAGTTCGAGGGGGAGACTAAGAAGATGGGTGAAAGACCTCTAAGAATGTGGATATGAGCGAGTAGCAGGGACGGGTTCACAAAAAGGTATTAATGGAAATTGGTTACTAGCTTCACCAAACTGCGCTGTAATAAAACCAATCCTTCTAGAAACAGGATCGGACCAAAAGCAGACGATTAAGAATGCTTCCGAACGTGCGTGCGCGAAATAAACAAGTGTGCTTAATGACTAGAAACAAGCAGCAGCTGTTTTCAAGCACACTCGTGCTTGTGGCGGCATCCGCCTTGCGGGAGCGAGCAGCGGCCAATTAGCATGCGTGACGCTGCTCGCTCCCGCAAGGTGGATGCCGCCACAAGCACGAGTGTGTGCTTGAAAATGAGCAGAACGTCATGGGGGGTAAGATGGAAATCCATACTACTGTTTGCTTGCTGCCATTACCTCTTGTGAATCGTGTTGATTGTCATCGATGGAATCTGACCGAAATGTACCTGCTGAGTTGTTTCTTTGTTTTATTGAAAAAAATAATAATAAAAGTATTTTTGAAAAAA
This sequence comes from Triturus cristatus, assembly GCF_964204655.1. Taxonomy (NCBI): domain Eukaryota; kingdom Metazoa; phylum Chordata; class Amphibia; order Caudata; family Salamandridae; genus Triturus; species Triturus cristatus. The sequence goes on along the minus strand of NC_140591.1, from coordinate 77,970,493 downwards.
GGAAAAAAAAGAAAACGAGCAGGGAGACTGCTAAAGGCCCTCAGATGCAGCGCATGCGCACTGCGTAGGCGAGACCTAATGAGTATCCGGGGAAAAACTGAGAGGGGGAGTGGGTGTGTCTGTGATAGAAACAATGAAAGAGAGAGACTACTGAGTTTAAGACCTGGTTTGAATATCACAAGCTCACAGTCGTTGGTTCACCCAGATCTTCGAATCACATGATGCTCGGAACACTCCTTTGTAACATCTACCGCCCCCGATCCCTTGGTGATAGTCCCTTCCCTTGCCATAATGTCATGACTAGGGGAGTGAAGAAGGATGATAGCATTTGCATGATCTTTTCATATACTAGTCGTCATTCTAGAAATCGTGTACTGAATGTGTTACATTCAGTCCCTGTAATGTTGCTCCCATCACTTCATATGAAGTTATCTGGTCAGAGGTCATGTCATAGTACTTCCTCACCCAATTTAATTTTGGTAAAGCAAAATGGCCAGAAAGACCTGATAAAAAGGAAGTGAGGGAGAACAGACATGCAGAACAGGAAGACATCTGCACATACGAAGGGAAGGAGACCCACACTTAAGTAGGAGGGAGTGAAAAGAACTGCATTCAGGAGTCTCTGTAGATGTGCACACCCACTGCATCTAGATGAAGTGGTCCTTGAACTATGGAATTCCGGGACAGAGCATGCACTGGTTGCCATCGGACAGACATGTGCATTTAAATCTGGGAGCCCACTTCGAAATAGCACAACTTTTAGATATTAGGTACATTATTCAATAAGCACTGGCTAAAGCAATAGGTCTTGCATTGGCAATACAGTGTGGGTGGGTAAAAGGAGGGGGAGGTGAAGTTTGGGTAACGGAACAGTTTTTAAAAAGTGCTACGAAGAGGTTAGAACTGGCCGCTTCATATTATTATTATTTGTTTTTACTTCTGGGTGGGGGCAAAAGGAACACGGACAGGTGGAAGGGTGTTAGAGGGGAGAAGAAACAGGGATGAGAGGACAGTTGGGAGAGAGGAGAAGGATGGGGCAATTGGGGGATGGTAAAAAAAAAAAGAGCTATGACATGGCCAGCATTGACCTTGTCATAACGCTTTTCAAATACTTTAAAAAAAGATATTACCTGTTCACCTGAATCACAGCTTGAGCAGCGGATGCCCAGCGGGCGGACACTAATTACATTTATTTAATCTGTGCTGCCCATTATAGAACATACGAGTCTCGCAAGCAAGAATGCATGCTCGTGTAGGAGAGACCTAAAAACACAGGCATTTACTTTGGAAGAAAGGGAGAAACAATTTCTTTCAATTAACATGGTCTTGTCCATGTCCAAGTTGCAATGGGACAAACTGGGAAGTATTGAAGGCTGCCACCTCTTTGTTTAATCTGAAACAAAACATGGATTTGGAGTGATATCTTTCGTTAGGCAGGAGAGTACACCAGCCTCAGAGGGACCCACACGGTGCACAGGTCTGGAGGGTCATGAGGTCAGACATTAAACCTGACCTGTTGGGACCTAAAGAGTTTTTAGCTCTAGTGACCAACTAGAAATGCATTTATTGGGTTTCACTTATCAAAATTAGCCTCCTGTGTCCCTTAGAGAGAGATACTATGTGAAGATGACATATGGAAGATGATGACATATAAAAACGTGTGGAAGGTACTAAAAGTTAGTGTAGTAGACAGTCTGGTGTGAGCACTACGTAGGCTTCCTTCTGCTGATTCTACTCTGCACTGGCCCGATAAATCTTTTTCTTCACTGACCAGTCATAGTGGGAGATGTAGATGATGAAAGAAGGAGAGGTGAAGATCCAGGCTGGAGTGTGAAAGAACAGAAAAAGCTACGGTAGAAGAGGACTGCTCAGAGAACCACCGACAACTCTCACCTGAATGACACAGATCTCGTTGGGCTCCACCAGCATCTTGCCAAATTCTGTCAGAATGAGGAGCTTGCCCTGCTGAGGCACTGAAAGAGACAAGGATAGGCCAGCTTACTACTCATTACTTAACAGTAACAGGTTTGATTTGCCCTTTTGTTTTGCTTTAGTGGAGCGAAGAGTATTAATAACACTACACAACTTTTGATGGAAACTGGTGCTGGATGGTCAGTGTTGGGTACGAAAGTCTTCTGGTGGTCTACATAACGCACTCTTCCTGGGCAACTGTGGTGCTAGCTATTGACTAGCCGGTCCTAGCAATGCTCCACAGTGGAGCAGCGATTCCCACCAGAAAGATACCAAAGGGGGCCACTATCTGGGGGGTTCTTTGCCCATCATGTTATGACGAGCAACTGTGCAATTTCAATATAATAAAGGTTTGTAGAGCAGGTTGTGTTTGATTCATGAAATAAAAAAGCACCATGTGCTAAACCAGCAATTACAGTTCACGGGTACCTTGAGCTTGCGGGTTCCATGGAGCCCCAGCATCCATAATTCTAGCACAACTATATATAGGTTTACAGTAATGTCTTCAATCGATTACAAACACAGCGATTGCGTTATCCGAATCTAAGATCTCATCTGGTCAGTTAAAACTCTTTTCCTGGGTGAACTGGAGGAGGGATCTGTGGTGCAGATGATGAAGTAGAGGGAAGGCCAAAGTGGGCATAAGTTGAGTGCACTCACCAAGGGTCACTGAGGGCTAAACCCAACCCTGGCATCAATCTGCACGACTTCATTTATGGGAGGTAACACAAAAAGAGGGCAGTCATTAAAGCTGGCCCTTTGCACAACCAATTCACAGAAGCTGGTGGACAAACCTGTAAGTGAGTGGTGGGACAAGGAAGTGATATTTAAGAGAACTCAGCCAGTGCACATAGGAGAAACGTGCATCAGGATCGGACCCGAGAACCAAAAGCAGCCCTGGCAAAAATGCTGAAACCAGCCCTCTCCCGTCATCTCTTTGTGCTATCTCTCTCTTCCCATCCATCCATTCTCTCTCTCCTCTCCCTCTCTGATATCTTTCCCTCTATCTCCCTGTCGTATTCTCTCTCTCTCTATTGAAGCTTCCACGTGCCTGCTGCAATTTATCTCCAGGAAAAGTGACAGAGCCACCAAGAGCAGCCCTGGGCTTTCAAAACTGGCCAAAGGACTCCAACCCACCAGGGAAATGCCTGGTGGAAGAAATGGCCTGTGCGACCCTGACGTGCACATGCCTTTTGTGTCATTGTAGCAAGCATTGACAAATACGTTCTGTTACAACCACAACCAGAAAATGGTAGGGGCTGGTGGCATGAATAGTGAGTGGAAGAGGGAACATGGAAACCTGATTGGTTCAAAACTGACTGGAGAGAGGCTTGAAAGAGAGAAAAGCGCTGAATAACATGCTCCACATGGCAGCAGACTAACATAGATTCTTAAACCTTACTCAAGAAAAAAAAGTCTAATTGCTTAAGGGAGAGCACTAATGGGATATTTAACATTAGACTGGACGAGAGAGCCTCATCCATGAGACTGGATGAGAGAACCTCATACATGAGACAGGATGAGAGAACCTCATCCATGAGACTGGAAGGGGGACCCTCACCCATGAGACTGGAAGGGAGAACCTCACCAATGAGACTGGAAGGGGGAGCCTCACCAATGAGGCTAGAAGGGGGAGCCTCACCAATAAGACTGGAAGGGGGAGCCTCACCAATGAGACTGGAAGGGGGAGCCTCACCAACGAAACTGGAAGAATATAGCTCCTTGCAACGCATTAAATTTGATTGCATGTCATTACAACGCGGTCATTACAATGACCGCGTTGTTAGTATGCAAAACCATTACATCGCAAGTCATTACAACGACTTGCAGTAGGGGCGCGCTGGACTTAGGAATAGTATTATTTACTATTCCTACTCCAGTTTGCGCAACAGCAGGGAAGGTGTTGGATTTTAAATCCAATACCAGTGCGCCCCCTGCTGCAAGTCGTTGTAATGACTTGCGATGTAATGGTACTACGTACTAACAACGCGGTCGTTGTAACAACCGTGTTGTAACGGCATTGCGTTGTGGAGACAGTGTTGTAAATGCTGTTTCCCGACTGGAAGGGGAAGCCTCATCCATGAGACTGGAAGGGGGAGCCTTATCCATGAGACTGGAAGAGAAAGCCTCATCCATGAGACTGGAAGAGAAATCCTCATCCATGAGACTGGATGGGAGAGCCTCATCCCGAGACAGGATGGGAAGGCCTCATCCATGAGACAGGGTAAGAGCGCCTCATCCATGAGGCTAGAAGGGGGAGCCTCATCCATGAGACTGGAAGAGAGAGCCTCATCCATGAGACTGGTTGGAACAGCCCCATCCAGGAGACTGAATGAAAGAGCCTCATCCATGACACTGTATGAGAGAACCTCAAGCATGAGCAAAATCTATGAGACTGGAAGAGAGAGCCTCATCCATGAGACTAGAAGAAAAAACCTCAGCCAGGAGACTGCATGGGAGAGCCTCATCCCGAGACTGGAAGAGAGAACCTGTCCTCAGGACACCCCCGTGCCGCATGGCCCTCCAGCTGTGTCTGTGCCCCCTCACTGCTGCTCGTTGTGCCGTTTTGCTGTTTTTGCCCTCCTGTGCCCTGACTGCTTGTCACTGTTGCCTCTGTTGTATTTAGTATTTGTTTTTTGATTCTGTACCTCTGTTTCCTGCTTCATTGCCTCCCCTGGTGTGACCCCCCGCTCCCCGATTCCCGCCGCCGTGACATCGCGGCCCGCCCCCTTTTCTTCTGTGTCCTCCCTGCTCCCGCCTCCCAGCTGCTCCTCCCTCCCACTTGGCCTTAAATGGAGACCGTGCGGCGCAGGTGAGTGTGACCTGTCCTCAGGACACCCCCGCGCCGCACGGCCCTCCAGCTGTGTCTGTGCCCCGTCGCTGCTGCTCGTTGTGCCGCTTTTGTCCTCCTGTGCCCTGACTGCTTGTCACTGTTGCCTCTGTTGTATTTAGTATTTGTATTTGTTTTTTGATTCTGTACCTCTGTTTCCTGCTTCATTGCCTCCCCTGGTGTGACCCCCCGCTCCCCGATTCCCGCCGCCGTGACATCGCGGCCCGCCCCCTTTCCTTCTGTGTCCTCCGCGCCCCCGCCTCCCAGCTGCTCCTCCCTCCCACTTCGCCTTAAATGGAGACCGCGTGGACGCGCAGCGGACACCAGCAGCGGGCGCGCCGATTGTGCGCCGAAGGCGCACCAAAGGCAAGCCCGTCTGCGCCCGTCCACGCCTGGACCGCGCCCAGCGCCAGGACCCCTGGCCCCCGCCGACGCCTGGCCACACGACGGACCTACGCCGCCGCCACCCTCAACGCACTCAATGCCGTGTGGAACCCCGCCTGCTATCAAGCCACCCCGAAACGCACCCACGGACCCTTCGCCTGCCAAGCCTGCTGATTCACCTGCCTCCGGACCTGCACCGCACCCGCCAAGCCAGGCACCAGCAACGAGCACCTCAAGTGCATCCTGCTCAACACCCGCTCCGTCCACAGACACGCCGTGGAACTCTGGAACCTGCTCGACACAACATCACCAGACGTCGCCTTCCTCACGGAAACCTGGATGAACGCCTCCTCAACGCCTGACATCGCCATCGCCATCCCGGACGGATACAAGATCACCCGGAGGGACCGCGTCAACCAGACTGGAGGGGATATTGCCATCGTACACAAGAACACCATCCGCATCACGACCAACTCCGACGACACCCTCACCGCCGCCGAACACCTCCACTTCCAGATACACACCGACCCCAAGACGACCCTCAGAGGCACCCTCATCTACAGACCCCCGGGACCACGCACACAATTCAGCGAAGACATCGCAGACTTCATCAGCCCGCACGCCCTCCCCTCCGCTGACTACATCCTCCTAGGAGACCTCAACTTCCACCTGGAGAACAACAACGACAGCAACACCACCGCCCTGCTGGACAACCTCGCCAACCTCGGACTCAAGCAACTGGTGAACACCCCCACCCACTACGCCGACCACACGCTTGACCCAGTCTTCTCCTCCAGCAAATACATCTCCTTCAGCCACTCCACCGGACTTCATTGGACTGACCACAGCTGCGTCCACTTCAGCTTCAGAAGGAACACGCCCACCACCACCCCCAACAGGTTCCTCGCAGGAGCTGGAACAAGATCACCGCCGACCAGCTCACCACCTCTCTCAGCCAGAACCCTCCCGCCAGCACGACGGACCCCAACAAAGCAGCCAGCAACCTCACACAGTGGATCACCAACTGCGCAGACAACCTCGCACCACTGAAGACCCCTCCCAGCAGACCCGGCAGCAAGAAAGCCTCTTGGTTCACCGACGAACTTAAGAACTCCAAGAAGAACTGCCGCACCCTCGAGAAAGCCTGGAGCAACGACCAGACCACAGACAACATGACTGCCCTCAAGCACGCCACCCGCAAACACCACCAGCTGATCCGCACCACCAAGAACACAGCATTCAAAGAACGACTGGACAACAACGCCCACAACAGCAAGGAACTCTTCAGCATCGTCAAAGAGCTCTCCAACCCCAGCACCGGAAACGACATCACTCCCTCACAAGACCTCTGCGACTCACTCGACTCGTTCTTCCACAGCAAGATCGCCGACATACTCAACAGCTTCAGCGCACAGACCACGCACCCAACCTCCGGACCAACGCCCCCCATCACCACCCTCTGCGCCTGGACCCCGGTCAACACCGAAGATACCACCCGCATGATGAACACCATCCACTCCGGATCACCAACCGACCCCTGCCCCCACCACGTCTTCAACAAAGCCGATTCCATCTTCGCACCCCAACTCCGGGACATCATCAACACCTCCTTCAACACCGCCACCTTCCCGGAGAGCTGGAAGCACGCCGAGCTCAGCGCCCTCCTGAAGAAACCAACAGCGGACCCCACCGACCTCAAGAACTTCCGCCCCATCTCGCTCCTCCCTTTTCCCGCCAAAGTCATCGAGAAGACCGTCAACAGACAGCTTGCCGCCTTCCTCGAGACGAACGGATCCCTCGACCACTCGTAATCCGGTTTCCGAGCCAGCCACAGCACCGAGACCGCCCTCATCGCAGCCACAGACGACATCAGATCCATGCTCGACAACGGGGAAATAGCGACCCTCATCCTCCTGGACCTCTCCGCAGCGTTCGACACTGTCTGTCACCGCACCCTAGTGCAGCGCCTCAGCAACATCGGAATCCAAGACAGGGCACTGGAGTGGATCATCTCGTTCCTCACCAGAAGAACTCAGAGAGTCCGCCTCCACCCATTCGTATCCGAGGCCACCGAAGTCATCTGCGGCGTACCACAAGGATCTTCACTCAGCCCCACCCTCTTCAACGTCTACATGAGCCCCCTCGCAGCCATCGCACGCCAACACAACCTCAACATCATCTCCTACGCCGACGACACCCAGCTGATCCTCTCCCTCACCAACGACCCCGCCACCGCCAGAACCAGCCTACACGATGGGATGAAAGACATCGCCGAGTGGATGAAGAACAGCCGCCTGAAACTGAACTCAGACAAAACTGAACTCAGACAAAACGGAAGTCCTCATCCTAGGATCAACGCCCTCCGCCTGGGACAACTCCTGGTGGCCCCCTGCCCTGGGCACCACTCCCAAACCAACGGACCACGCACGCAACCTGAGCTTCATCCTGGACTCCTCCCTCTCGATGACCAGACAAGTCAATGCCGTCTCATCATCGTGCTTCAACACCCTGCGCATGCTCCGAAAGATCTTCCGGTGGATCCCCACCGAAACCAGGAGGACGGTCACCCAGGCTCTCGTCACTAGCCGTCTGGACTACGGAAACACCCTCTACGCTGGAACCACAGCCAAACTTCAGAAAAGACTCCAACGCATCCAGAACGCCTCCGCACGTCTCATCCTGGACATCCCCCGTCACAGCCACATCTCCTGCCACCTGAGAGACCTGCACTGGCTCCCCGTCAGCAAGAGGATCACGTTCAGACTCCTCACCCATGCACACAAGGCCCTCCACGACCTGGGCCCCAAGTACCTCAACAACCGCCTGAACTTCTACACTCCCACACGCCAGCTACGATCAACCAGCCTCGCCCTCGCCGACGTTCCACGCATCCGCAGAGCCACCACCGGAGGAAGATCCTTCTCCTACCTGGCAGCCAAGACATGGAACTCCCTCCCCATCCACTTCCGGCTAACCCAGGACCATCTCTCCTTCAGGAAGCAACTCAAGACCTGGCTTTTCGAGCAGTAACGTTCCCCTCTCCCCCAGCGCCTTGAGACCCCTCTGGGTGAGTAGCGCGCTATACAAATGTTATGATTGATTGATTGATTGATCCATGAGACTGGATAAGAGCGCCTCATCCATGAGGCTGGAAGGGGGAGCCTCATCCATGAGACTGGATAAGAGCGCCTCATCCATGAGGCTGGAAGGGGGAGCCTCATCCATGAGACTGGATGCAACAGCCTCATCCATGGGACTGGAAGAGACAGCCTCATCCATGAGACTGGTTGGGACAGCCCCATCCAGGAGACTGAATGAAACAGCCTCATCCATGACACTGTATGAGAGAGCCTCAACCATGAGACTGGAAGAGAGGACATAACCCATAAGACTGGAAGAGACAGCCTCATACATGAGACTGGTTGGGACAGCCTCATCCATGAGACTGGAAGAGAGAACCTCATCCATGAGACTGGAAGAGGGAACCTCAGTCATGAGACTGGAAGAGAGGGCCTCATCCACGAGGCTTGAAGGGGGAGCCTCATCCATGAGACTAGAAGGGGGAGTCTCATCCATGAAACCAGAAAAAAGAGCTTCATTCACGAGACTGGATAAAAGAGCCTCAACCGTGAGACTGGAAGAGAGAGCCCTCAGAGCTCAAAAAGGCTACAGTATTGAGTTAACTGGATGAGCACAAGCTCTCACTTCGATTTTCCATGCCTGCCTGGATAAGGCACAGCAGCGTGCTGGATATTTTCTGCACTAACATAGTTGGTTCAAATCTTCATGGATACAAGAGAGCGTCTGATTCCTTGGTCAAACTTGACATGGTGAAAAAGAGCAGTGATTTGAATCTTTTCATTGAAAGTGGAAGGTAGGTTAATGTATGGCAGCACAATGGATTTTATTCAGAGACAAGAAAGTTCATGGTCGCTTTTTTAAAACAAAGTTTAGCACAACATTGTGTTGGAGCTTGGAATGCTGTTTGTTGGGTGTTCGTTTCTCTAACACAAAACACTTCAAATATCGGCAAAGGTCAATGAGAGTTGCATATTAAGTGTCTGAAGGTGGTTCTCTCTCCTCTCTAAGGTGACAAAACATAACACTCTAGAGAAAAACCATACAAAATAAGAGTACAGAAAACAAAAGCTGCACTTTTTAGTTCTGAAGCAAATCCACCATTTCACAGCAATTTCCAATATTATCTCACAAGTTTGGACACAATTTTATTTCATGCTGAAAGATGAAGGGCAAAGGCAACCTATGCTCTGGAGGTCACACAGACCAGTGAGCTAGTGTGTGAGCCATTATCAGTGACTTACTATCATTGCGCGGATCATAGATGCATCACAGATGGTCTACTGGCAACTGGAACTGTCTTTCCACTGCGTGCTCCAAGCCTAGGTGGCCTCTTGCCTCAGATACTTGGATGTCTCTCTTACTCTACTGTCTTATGGGGGTATCCTTCTACCCAGGCACAGCAGGCAGTCACGACAGTTAAGGTCAACATTCTCCGACACCAGATTAGTCGACCAGTTATCAAGATGCCTCTGAAACCCGGCTCTCCTATGGCCATCATGCGAACTAGAACCCAACAGTGATGGGACTCCTATGTACTTGTAATAGCAGACAGTCCTTGACTGGTTTGTGGGATTTATCATAAAGCTTCCAGGATCCTTACAGGAATCGGGCTAGGAGCGTGCAGTCCCACATTAGTCTGCTTAATTGATGTAAAAACATCAGGACTCCAAGTATCTCAGTGAAGCTAGTGCCATGACACGGGCACCGGAGGTGCCATATGGCTCTCACACAGGCCAGGTGAACTTGCTGCCAACCGAATTCACTGAGAAGGGGACAGGAGGAAATCCGACTCGATGAGTATTAAATACAGACTAAAATGAAGAGGTTGGAAAATAACAACTCACCAATCAGCAAGTCTCCATCTGAGTTACAGAAACACCTAGGGTACAAAAAAACAGAAGAAATGTTTAGAGTCTGCGATCGGAGGCCTTGAGAATCATCTGCTTTTTTAAGAGTCTGTTCATTAGTGACTGCACTGTCTGGGAGCGCATTACATTTCAGTCATTACTAACTTACCTTCCCCTCAACCAAAACACACTCACCTGGATTAATGTTATTGTCCACTATAAGGTCAAACTGGTCACCAAAATGTTAAAACTGATACAGTGGGGTTGGTAGTCCTGGGGTTGGACTAGTACCCAAATTTCGTCCTCTAGTGGAAAGAAGGCTTAAAAGCCCTTATCCAAGAACTGCCTAGAGCCGGTCAAAATTTTGGATTGACAGGGGGATCAGGGACTCCTCAGTACTCCCTTACAAACCTTCAGCTATCCCTCAGCCTTCATGGCGAACAGTGGTATCCAGAGTCCTGTTCAAGGTTTAGGCCTTCCTGTGTTGATGCAATAAAGTCTCCTTTCATAAATGGACATTACCATTATCTGCTCGATGGGGTCAATAATTATCAGGACCACTGCCTGCCCTTAAAAAAAACTATTTTTAGAGCCAGTCACAAAGGGGAAGGGGTCCCCTGTGGACGTCTTCCCATTTGCGAGTGGTTTACCACCCTTCTGTGAAGGATCCAGTGAAGGAGCATGAGTGGAATCTCTCTTTCTTGAATCTTCTGTGAAGGGTGGTAAATTGCGACTGTTTTGCAACCGCAATTGTGTCGCAAAACAGTCATACATGGCATTTGGGGTCGCTATTAGGAAGGGAACACCCCTTCCTAATAGCGAGTCGCAAATCCTATTTAGCAAGACACAAATAAATTGCGACTCGGTAAAAAGGGTTTGTAAATGGCCCTGTAGGTTTTTGTTGCGCAAACGGGTCGCAAACCCATTTGCGCATGCAAAAACGGATCATACATCTAGCCCAATCTCCTCTGTCTCAAGGTGCAATGCAAGATTACCTGAAATCAGGTCAGGTTTCACTGCTCCTCAAGAAAAATAGAGCTGACCTACAAGACTTTAACAACTTCCGCCTGGTGACCAACATATCTTTCCTGGCAAAAGAACTAGAAAAATGCAAACTATCTCAACTCAATCAGCAAATTGTAGACTTTGACATATCAGACAAATTCCAGCCAGAGTTTAGAGCTTGGTGCTGTATGGAAACAGCCATTCTCAATATAATGGATTATGCTCTGTCCATTCTTGACAAAAGAGAATCTGGTCTACTTGTTGTGATGGATCTTCCCTCGGCTTTCACACAGTCAAGCACAACATTATTCTCAACACCCTAAAGTCACGTATGGAGATTAATAGCACAGTCCTGAACTGGTTTTCCTCATATCTCAATATACAAGCAAATAAACAAAAGGACTTCTTGTCAACCCATCCCCGGTCCGTCAAGTCTGTGCCCAGGGTTCCTTTCTTGCTCCCACCTTCTTCAAATCCTATACTGTTCCCCATGCACTGATACTCCAGCAAGCGAATACTGCATATCATCTGTATGTGGATGACATGCAGCTTTGCCTATACATCTGATCTCTAGATGATGTACTTAAATAAAATTGACCTTGGACAAATGTTTGATATTGATTATCGATCAATCACTTAAAGTTAAACCCTCTGTAGACATCATTTCTCCTTATTTTTCCCCCTGCACAATGTGCTTCCGGAACTGAAGGTGGACTACAGTGCCTTGATAAACTCAACTGTGCTCCCAAAATTATTTGACTGCACCATATCATTGGAATTACACTTGATAAAAAAATGAACATACTTACTCATATGAACGTCACACCCATAAGCCCCATATACCAACTCAAACTTCTAAAAAAGGTTGACTTCCAAATGTGGCGGTGCATGTGCTTGTAACCTCTAGGCTTGATTACGGTAAAGTGATTCCAGCTGGCATGTCGCTGTCTCATGTCGTACCCATGAAGGCCACAGCCAATGCGGCTGCCAGGTTAGTCTCAGGAGCCATAGGCTTTGGTCATATTACTCTCTTATTGATCACTCTCAAATGTCTCCCGATTGAAGCCCGGAGCACTTTCAAATTGGCTTGCATTTCTCATAAAGCACTTCATATTGGGGCCCCTTAATACCTGCCCTGTAAACGACCTCCTCTCTGGAGGCCGCCCCGTGTGCAGATCAGACACGCTACACCTTGGACCGCCTAGATTCAAGAAAGAGAGATTCCACTCATGCTCCTTCACTGGATCCGTTCCAAGGGTCTGGATTCACTACCTCCAGAGATTCGCACAAACACTCCTTTGATTCTTTCAACAAAAGAGTTCAAAGGATATCTAATGAACTGACCAGTCATTATCCCTGATCCCCTCCAGGGCATTGAACTGATTCTCCCTCTCTCTCTTGCATCCAAGTCTTGTACATATTTTCCCACATTGCATTTATCCTTGAACTGTAACCTGTTATTATCTTGTATACTGTGCGGAGCGCTGGTAACCCCAGGTCATGTATGCGCTTTATAAAACTCAGAATAAATAAAATAGTGTCTGTGGATGTTCTAAAGAAGCAACTTTGGCCATGCATGTGGTTTCTGAGTCACACAGGACAAAGTGCACGTATTGCAGGATGGAAGTAAACACACCAGTTTTCCAGCCTGTGCAGATTTTAAGGGGAAGAGACTACAGGTTTCTTTTATTAGACTTCAGATAAATTTACATGTGCCATTGGATGAGAATCATTTGAAGCAGTCTCCCTCACTGTAGCCTTGTAGAAGGGCTCTCTTTTTTTTGGTGTTTTGCTGCGGAAGAGCGCATTTGTTTGAAGAAAATATGAGAATGCTCTTGATGCCATGTGAGATTGGAGGAGCTGCTATTTTGGATGCTGAATGCTGGATTTGTATACTGGCCTTGAAAAAGAGTTGGTACGTCGAAACACGAGTTGGCTGAGTGGCGGTCTTGTGATTGAAGATTATTTCTTTTAAATTCAAATATGGAATAAAGGAAACAAAATTAATAAAGCATTTGACTACATCGTGATTGGGAACATCTACTTTCTTGATGATTGAGGAGTAAGTTTCCTACCATTCAGGCACAATCAATGTGGGCTGCACCAGTGGGGTTTGGTGCTGGAGGAGTGAGGCGCCAGGCAATTTTTCTCATGACCCCCATTTTCTTTTGGAATGTATACACATGGTGTACCCCACTGACAGAGACTTGCCTTTACTTGTGAACGTCACCAAAAGCAATGAGTATGTCCTGTGAACTCACAGATCTGCTCACACTCTTTACGTATCCTGTGTAAATGGTCTCTTTTAACATCTACATTGTAAGTTGCAACACATTTCAAAATTGTTGTTAGAAATGCTAAAACTACATGAATACAATCCAATACATAAGAAATACAAGCCCCTCCGTATACTAAATGGTGTGCTGCTCATTGAATTTTAAGCACGTTGCACACTGCACTAGCCCCTCCATCACCGTCCCATACGTACTTGTCCACCATGGGGGAGTTGCAGACGTAGATGTGAACAGCGATCCCGTTGCGTGACCTGGGCTCTCCAGCACCACACAGGGTGTGCAATCCCTAAAGAGAAGCAGGGCAAGAAGGTCTGATGAGTGACCACAACAATCACCATACAAGGTACAGGGAAGTTACTTACCTGGAACAAGAGAAAGTAGCCACTGATTCCCTCTCTAAAAATATAAAACTAAATCACCATCCGAGACAAGAGGTTTGCATTTGCCAACTCCCTGGGATTTCCCACAGAGTTTGAGTAGTGTAATAAAAGCGTTTTTCCTCCATAAACCAAAGTAAACACCACTGAACTCCACCCAGGCATTCCACAGAGGCACAGCTCTTATATAGTTCGGTGTGTTAGGCCTGATCCATCAACACATGGGGTTATAGTCCTTCTTTGGTCAAGCTATATAATAAATAAATACACCCTTCCCCTATTTTCACAAACATTTTACCTAACTATATGTAGCTTTATTCCGTCCCTCTGAAATGGCACCAGAATATGAGCCTTCTTGTGCTAAAATGCACATGCTTTTTCTTAGCCTTAATTATTTCTAGACAATTAGACTTGTTAGGTGTGGGAAGTAAATCTAGCTGAATCTGCAGGCCCACATGAATTCATTCTGGACAAACAGAGTCACCCCATACATCAAGGCTAGTCTTTTTTTTCATTTGAAGGTTAAGACACCAGGCGACCTCTAAGTGGTAAAACTATAGTTTGAAGAGAGACGTTACTTACATTACTTGCCATAGAGAACTTATCTGAGCTAGGTTTTATTCACAGAAACAACTGGAGTGTACTTCCAAGACACGCAATATCAGTCTTTTTTACGTTATTTGTAAGCTTTCTGTATAACACAAGCATATAATGACAGAGGTAGAAAACACAGCTAGCTTATCTGAGACTGCACAGTTTCAGGTAATAACTAAGGGGGTCATTACGATGGCAGCGGAACGACTTCAGTCCGTCCGCCATCGTATCGCATCTGAGACTAACCACCTACAAGGTGGCGGTCCCACAGGCCCAATTATGATGCGACCACCACCGTGGTGGTCGCATTGGCCACCTTTTACATTGCTGCAACGTAAAACAGGGATGTTTTACATATCCCCGTACTATGTGACATGCACCATGCGGTGCCTGTCACTTGGTTCAGGGATATGCAGCAGGGCACCATAGATGCCTCCCAACACCCAAATAAATGTGACGGGAGGCCTGCTAAGGGCCCCCAATGTCCATCCCAGCCAGTTTTTCATGGCGGGTGAACCACCAAGGAAAGGCTATCAAGGAGGGACATCCTAATCCCTACGGTGGTGCCTGGTAGGCACCGCCACCAGTGCTGGGGTTAGGAGGCTCTCCTCCGCACCGGCGTGCTCAAGAAGCCCGTCGGATGAGTGGCGGTCAGAGTTTCCAACCGCCATGGAACCGCCAGCCATCGTAATGTGCGGACGGGGAATGGCCTTTCGATGGCGGTGAGACCACCACCTACAGCCTGTTGGTGGCGGTCTCGCCGTCATCGTAATGACCCCCTAAGTTGTGGCTGTACATAACATGTTCTAAGTCAATCTATTCTAGGAGATAAATATGCAGGATGTTGGTTCTTAAGCAGGAGCCTGGGCGAAGCTCCACCCATGTCTTATTTGCATGACTCGCCACACCACAGTTAAAGCAATGTATTTTGATGGAAGCTCCGGTCTGGTTGACAAAATCCAGCCACCGCCGGTTGCCACCAGACAAACGAGGGAGGTTGAAAAAGAGAGCATGAGGAGTAGCATATATATTATCTAGGTAACTGAATGAGGGGAAGAGTACTAACAAGGCTGTGTTATCTCTGCTGGGAGGACAGCCCACACCTCTTTCTCAACCACCCTCCTGGCTTCCTCACACTTTAGAGATGTCGGGAGCTCTTTGGTTCTTCTGGGTCCTAAAATACAAATTGTTTCTTGCTGTACATCACTCAGAGCTGGCACATCGGAGGGGATGTGCTTGCACACTCTTGTCCTGGAACCCTTTTTCACAACTGTTAGAAATTGGGTTGTTGGTTGACTGGGGTGTGAACCTTAGTCAAACAGCAACCACAATCCTATTCAGGATAAGTGTCAGGAAAACCCTAAATTAACCTTTGCTAACCCTCTGTTAGCTTGGCACAGAACAGTCAGGCTTAACTTAGAGGCAGTGTGTAAAGTATTTGTGCAACACTCCTAACAGTAAAACAGTGAAAACACCACACAAAAAGATATCACACCAGGTTAGAAAAACAGAACTTAATTTAATAAATTAAACAAGACTAAAAACGATAAAAGTCCAATAAGTAGAACTTGAGTTATGAATTTTTAAAGACTAAACTGTGAAATAGTGCTTTAAAGCAAAAAGTGCCAACCAGGGATATCTGGTCGTGCCGAACCGGGACAAAGTAAAAAATTCCAGCCGGCCGTGATGGAGCATGGGCCGGTTACAGGGACCCCGTTGAGCCTACTGAACCAAAGTACCTTAAATCCTGGTTGCGGGGCATTGCATTGATTCCTAACCACGCAATACATGTGATGCGTTAATTTTCTCCACGTAGCAGTAGCGATGCATCAGTTCCAAGATGCAGCTAGGTCAGGGTGAGACTTCCTGCTGCGTGGATGTCGAGGTTCTAGGCGCCGGGGCCTGCGATGTGAAGATTGGTGTCAAAGATGGGTTGTGCAGTCATGATGATGCGTCAGTTCCGATGCGGAGTTTCATCATCGAGGCTGCTGCCGACGTAGATGCGAGGACCTTGCACTGGGAAAAGCTCCGCAGTGGCAGCTCCGAAGGGGATGCGCCTGTTCTGTTCCTCTCAACAGCAACAATGCGTTGATTCTGCACCCAAAGTGGAGGATGCATCGGTTCCGATGGAGCAAACAGCTTAGGCCCACTTCCATTGGTCAGGACTGGGGTTGCACAGCTTGTCGGGACAGACTCACAGATGGCAAAGTTCAGGTGCAGGAGTAGGGTGGGTAGAAGTTTTTTATGTCCTTGAGACTTCAGATCAGGAGGTCAGCCAGCCAGCCCTTGGAGTCACTCTGGGTTCAAGTGATAGATGTCAAGTCCTTCTCACCTAGATAAGAAAGAGCAGCAGGGCAACACAGCAAGCCAGGAATCCAGCAAGCAGCAGTCCAGTAGAGTGGCAGGTCATAAGCAGCACAGCAGTTCTTCCGGGCAGAGAAGTCACAGGTCCGAAATTGTCCTGAAGTGGTGGTGTTAGAGGTTCAGTACTTATATCCAGTAGGGCCTGTGCAGTGGAAAAAACTTCAAAGGCAAGCCTTTGAAGTACACAGAGGTCCTGCCCTTCCTCCCCTGGCTTCAGACTCACTACGGGGAGTATGCAGCCCTTTCTGTGGGGACAAGACACAACCTATTAAGGTGTAAGTGAGGCTGGGTCCAGCTCCTTCCTACCATCTTCCCAAGATGGCAATTCAAGTCACACCTAAGCTCCCATTGTGTGTGACTGTCAAGAGGGAATAAACAAAGCCCAGCTGTCACCAACCCTAGACAAGTGATCAGAGACAGGCAGCAGGTACCAAATGGCTAAAGTAAGAAAATGCCAACTTTCTGAAAGGGCAATTTTCTGAATTTCCATTTAAAATCTGACTTCACCATAAGTTGTGATTTTAAATTGTCATTCCAGAGACACCAGACTTGGAGGTCGTATCCCTTCCCGATTGAAAATTACACTTCTAAAATGTAATATTATAATCACAATGCTATAGAGAGATAGGCCTGGCACTAGTGAAAAACAACTTTGGGAGTTGTTCGCTAAAAGGACATGTAAAACTTAAAAGTACATGTACTGCTGTTGTATTTCCCTTGTGGTGGGCTTCCACCCTACCGCCCTCTCCTGGACAAGCATGGTTGACACAATAAGGTGAGCTGTTTTTAGCCTTCTTTTATTGTTAGTTGCTTCCATATGTTGTCTTCACATATGTTGAAAGTCCATAAGGTGTAGGAGGGCCTTAGTAACACGTGGTTTCTATCTTGCGGGTTCTTTTTACTTGGGCCTCTTCGGTATCCCCCGGTATCTTTGTACAGGCAGTCGCGGGGTCAGGCACATAAAGGGAGGGACAAAAGAAGAAAAGAAAACAGGCTTAGACTACTGGTTTATCCGGTTATTATTTGGCATAGGGGTGGGGTGGTGCTGACCGTCACCAAGGTCCTGTCGTCTGTGCCTATGTGCCTAGGGTGTAGGGACAGTACGTGACAATTCGTTGGTGCCCTTCATGCGTCCCCACAACCCCTTAAAGAACGATGAATACGCGCCCGGCACTTGCCTGCTTCCACGACCCTCCAGGGCCGTGGTGTTGGGAGACCCAGTCTCCTCACTTCTTGGGAGAGCAGCGATCTCAGGAGCAGTGCTCCTCGAGCAGTCGTTATTCTTCCTTTCCTCCTCGCCATCCGCTCTCCACTCTTCTTCCTCTTTGATGCTCGGTCTCCGTTCTCCTCTCGCCTCGCCACTCGTGCTCCGCTCTTCTTCCTTTACTCCGTTCGCTCTCCACTCTTCCTTTTCGCCGTTCGCTCTCCACTCTTCTTCCGCCTCAATGGTCGATTCCGCCGTGTCCCTCCTCTCTGTCCACTCCGGGAGTGTCGACGGCGACCATGTTGGGTCGGTCGCCGCCGTCGTTGTGGCCGTCAGGGGGTTGCTCTCCGTCACATCTGCCTTTCAAAATACATTGCACCCTGCCCTCTGGGTTACCCAAGGCCTACCTTATGGGTGAATTATATATAAAAAAGGAAGGTTTTGGTCAGGCAAAGGGGTTATATTGCTAGGTTGATATGACAGTGTTAACTGCACACACGGACTCTACAATGGCAGGCCTGAGACATGGGTAAAGGGCAACTTAAGTGGATGGCACAATCAGAGCTGCAGGCCCACTAGTAGCATTTAATTTACAGGCCCTGGGTACAAGGGGTACCACTTCACTAGGGATTTATAAGTAAATTTAATATGCCAATTGGGGATGAACCAATATAACCATGTTGAGTCCTAATGCTAGCAAAACAGAGACCAGAAAATGGAGGGAGGCAGGCAAAACATTGAGGAGAAGCCCACCCTGAGGCTGTCAGGTTTTCTCTTCTTCATACTATCTAAGGCAAGTTCTTCTGTTCTACTGTTCTATCTACTCACAGGCAGAGTACTACCTCTGCAAACAAATGCTTTAGAAAGAAAACCTTAAAATGGCTGAAAATATCTCCCATAAATGTTATGTGTGAGTAACTTATCCAGTCTTAATGTTTTTTTGTATTGATTTTGGTACTTGTTAGTTCTGTGTTTACAATGGAAAAAAACTACAAGCTCCAGAATGGAGAAGAATACGGGACTTGATAAGCTCCTCACATCTGGTATGGAACTACAGGAGCCCTTTCTGACATCACTGAAAACTCACTGAAAACTGACAGGTGGCTTCCAATGCATGCCATAGAGAGTCTCGAGAACACAGAAAGTCGTGTGCCTCTGCTACGCATCGATGTTTGCCCCATCTCCACATCACCTTACGCAGCCTGGTGCATATTGTCCTGTCTCCACAGACACACAACACTCTGTGCACTCTGCACTGCAAAGAGACAAATGCCCATAGGCCTGTGCTGAGTTATGTGCATCGGAGCCTGCATCTCTGCTGGACTGGTGAAGATGTGCATCTATATGAAAGCCCATGAACGTAAGCACTTTGTGTAAGTGGGCACGTACGTGTTCATGCACACCTTAAAAGTGAAACCTACTGCCTTCACTAAAATATAGTTTAGGAAAGGAACAAAAATGGTGTTACGAGTAAAGTTGAAGGCAAAGCATTGCTAAGCTTAGAGGAAAGAACCCAACCTAGACTGAGCTTGTGGTGCACGAGAGACATCACCTATACTGAGCTTGTGGGGCATAAGAGAGAGAACCTAGACTAAGCTTGTGGGGCATGAGAGACAACCTAGACTGAGCTTGTGGGGCACGCGAGACACAACCTTGACTGAGCTTGAGGTGCATGAGAGACACAACCTAGACTGAGCTTGTGGAGCATGAGAGACACAACCTAGACTGAGCTTGTGGAGCATGAGAGACAACCTAGCCTGAGCTGGTGGTTCATGAGAGACAACCTAGACTGAGCTTGTGGTGCATAAGAGAGACAACCTATACTGAGCTTTGGTGCATGAGAGACACAACCTAGACTGAGCTGGTGGTGCATGAGAGACACAAACTGGACTGAGCTTGTGGAGCATGAGAGACACAACCTAGACTGAGCTGGTGGTGCATGAGAGACAACCTAGACTGAGCTGGTGGTGCATGAGAGACACAACCTCGACTGAACTTGTGGTGCATGAGAGACACAACCTAGACTGAGCTTGTGGTGCATGAGAGACAACCTAGCCTGAGCTGGTGGTTCATGAGAGACAACCTAGACTGAGCTTGTGGTGCATGAGAGAGACAACCTATACTGAGCTTTGGTGCATGAGAGACACAACCTAGACTGAGCTTGTGGTGCACAAGAGACAACCTAGACTGCGCTTGTGGTGCATGAGAGACAACCTAGACTGAGCTTGTGGTGCATGAGAGACACAACCTCGACTGAGCTTGTGGTGCATGAGAGACACAACATAGACTGAGCTTGTGGAGCATGAGAGACACAACCTAGACTGCGCTTGTGGTGCATGAGAGACAACCTAGCCTGAGCTGTTGGTTCATGAGAGACAACCTAGACTGAGCTTGTGGTGCATGAGAGAGACAACCTATACTGAGCGCTGGTGCATGAGAAACACAACCTAGACTGAGCTGGTGGTGCATGAGAGACAACCTAGACTGAGCTTGTGGTGCATAAGAGAGACAACCTATACTGAGCTTTGGTGCATGAGAGACACAACCTAGACTGAGCTGGTGGTGCATGAGAGACACAAACTGGACTGAGCTTGTGGAGCATGAGAGACACAACCTAGACTGAGCTGGTGGTGCATGAGAGACAACCTAGACTGAGCTGGTGGTGCATGAGAGACACAACCTCGACTGAACTTGTGGTGCATGAGAGACACAACCTAGACTGAGCTTGTGGTGCATGAGAGACAACCTAGCCTGAGCTGGTGGTTCATGAGAGACAACCTAGACTGAGCTTGTGGTGCATGAGAGACAACCTAGCCTGAGCTGGTGGTTCATGAGAGACAACCTAGACTGAGCTTGTGGTGCATAAGAGAGACAACCTATACTGAGCTTTGGTGCATGAGAGACACAACCTAGACTGAGCTGGTGGTGCATGAGAGACACAAACTGGACTGAGCTTGTGGAGCATGAGAGACACAACCTAGACTGAGCTGGTGGTGCATGAGAGACAACCTAGACTGAGCTGGTGGTGCATGAGAGACACAACCTCGACTGAACTTGTGGTGCATGAGAGACACAACCTAGACTGAGCTTGTGGTGCATGAGAGACAACCTAGCCTGAGCTGGTGGTTCATGAGAGACAACCTAGACTGAGCTTGTGGTGCATGAGAGAGACAACCTATACTGAGCTTTGGTGCATGAGAGACACAACCTAGACTGAGCTTGTGGTGCACAAGAGACAACCTAGACTGCGCTTGTGGTGCATGAGAGACAACCTAGACTGAGCTTGTGGTGCATGAGAGACACAACCTCGACTGAGCTTGTGGTGCATGAGAGACACAACCTAGACTGAGCTTGTGGAGCATGAGAGACACAACCTAGACTGCGCTTGTGGTGCATGAGAGACAACCTAGCCTGAGCTGTTGGTTCATGAGAGACAACCTAGACTGAGCTTGTGGTGCATGAGAGAGACAACCTATACTGAGCGCTGGTGCATGAGAAACACAACCTAGACTGAGCTGGTGGTGCATGAGAGACAACCTAGACTGAGCTTGTGGTGCATGAGAGACAACCTATACTGAGCTTGTGGTGCAGGAGAGACAACCTAGACTAAGCTTGTGGTGCATGATAGACAACCTAGACTGAGCTTGTTGTGCATGTGAGACACAACCTAGACTGAGCTGGTGGTGCATGAGAGACAACCTAGACTGAGCTTGTGGTGCATGCGAGACAACCTATACTGAGCTTGTGGTGCATGAGAGACACAACCTAGACTGTGCTTGTGGTGCATGAGAGATACAACCTCAACTGAGCTGGTGGTGCATGAGAGACAACCTAGACTGAGCTTGTGGTGCATGAGAGACAACCTATACTGAGCTTGTGGTGCATGAGAGACAACCTAGGCTGAGCTTGTGGTGCATGAGAGAAAACCTAGACTGAGCTTGTGGTGCATGAGAGACACAACCTCGACTGAGCTTGTGGTGCATGAGAGACACAACCTAGACTGAGCTTGTGGTGCATGAGAGAGACAACCTAGACTGAGCTTGTGGAGCATGAGAGACACAAACTATACTGAGCTTGTGGTGCATGAGACACTGCTGGAGCAGAGTTTTCTTTTAGAAAATTCTGGGGCTTTTGAAGCTCTGGCATGTCTATGCGTTTTATTAATTTTATTAATAATTAACAATTAATTATTTGTCTTGTGCAAGTATGTTTTACTAATCAACTCGTTTGTCCTAACACAAGAGAAAGTTACATGAGGGTTAGCTTATTTGTGCTGTTCGTGTATTTACAATAACGTGCAGGTTTTCATGTTTAAACGTTGCTGAGTGCTATTTATTTTGAGCACAAAACGCTGTCAGAATTAATGCTTTTTATGTCGCAAAGCTAGATAAATGCATACACATAAGGGTATTAGTGGGGTTAACACTGTTTAATCATTATGCTGTAGTAACGTTGTTTTTATTTCTTTTAAATTGAGATGGTCTATTGTGGCCTATGGAGGCCTAATCCATGATGGCTGATTTGAGAGCCTGGCCTCGAGTGAATATTTCTGTGATGTGGCAAGGGAGACCCCTGCTGGAAAAAGGTTGAAGACAACTGACCATAGTCCTTCTATGAAATTTTCCATGAGGACGGCAGCAGCTTTGGGTGTACTCCAAGAAAAGTGAAAGTGTCCTTGGCTTTCTCAAAGGACAAAGGAGCCTTAGAGGGAAACTCTGAACTGTGGCTCGATGGCCGAGGAGAAATCGGATTAAAAGTGTTACATGTTTTATTTCCTTGGTTCCTGTTCCGTAGTTTATGCCTTGTGACTTTTCCTAAGCGGAGATTTCCAGATGTAGCAAGTTACATTTCTTCCTTCTCGTTTTGCTCAGTGATACAGTTTATTCAGCCAACTTTATGTGTGTTTCTATTGTATTTTCCATTATAAAATCTGTTAGTTTAGGGAGGGCTCTCCCCACTCTTTTGGCCACCTTCACGCGTTGCTGAGGTTCGATGCTGAGGACTCTGTCCCAAGAGACTTTACCGAGAGACTGGTCCTGACCCGTTCTGACACTTAGATAGAATAGGTAACTATGAGAAATGATTTATTCTGATTGATTTACTTTGACTAATTTTAGATAAAGCAATATAACTTTTAAACATGGTGTTGAATATTCTTTCTTGTCAATTATTGTGTACATTTTTGATTATTGTTGTATAGATTATAGAGTATGTTTAGGGACAACCACTATAATCAGGTCCTATCGCTTAGATATAGATGCAGGGTGGTTTAGGAGTTTTCTTCCCACAGGTTTATTGCTGGTAGAGTATTTGAGCGTATGTTAGTGAAATGGGCCCTAGCGTATGATGAATGTATGTGCGTGTAACTGTGAGATTACTCTATCTGTGGTAGTGGGCATATTTTTGATACCCTGATCTCTATCAATTTCTCTGGTAGCAGAGGATGGTTGTAGATGGTTGTCTTGATCTGATAAGATAAGATTGCTTGTATATTGGCTTATTGATTATTGATTTATTTTGATGTTGTTGGTATATGTACTAATACTATATGTTGGAGTCGTAATGTTGAGTTATATGTAGTGCTTCTGGAATTTGGAAGCTGTGGAAGCAGTTCCGTAGTAGGGCAGAGGAAGGTGTATATGCTGCTCTCGGGAAAGACGGGATTGTAAGGAATTACGTGTGACAATTGAAGTTGCGCGTTCACATTGTCTGGGTTCGGAATCAGTGACATTGTCGTATGTTACTATTAGATATTTCTGGTATATAAGGAGTGTGTATCGTAGTGAAGGTTATCTATGAAACTCTGGTCTTAAGTCCCAGGGATCCGTAAGGATTGCCGTTAAAGCTTATCGCGGGAAGAGTAATAGGTATTCTCTGAGCTTGTTTGAGGAACTGGGCAGAGGTAAGCTGCTTAGTTGTTGAGTTATAATTCTGTACAGAGACAGGTTGTGCTGTTCTCGAGAAGCAGGATTCTGTGTGCATGTACTATATTTTTCTCGTGTGAATGTGCGTGAATGCATATACATTTATTGACTGTAAGACTCTTTGGATAAGTCCTAGAGGAAACAGTTATGCGATGTATGAAAGTTGTTGATTTTTGAGAAATAGACTCTCTTTTACTATTCTGTGGTTAGCGAAGCAGACAATGGAGATGTTTTTATGTTGTAACTAATAGATTTTGTAGAAGTTTTGACACACGAAGTCTACTGAGAGTTTTGTAAAGGAGGGGTAGACGAGTGACAGAGACAGGAGACAGAGACTGCAGCGACTGTTGACGTCAGAAGGTCCGCGCACTGATTGGATAGTGAATCAGAATAGGGTTCGCGCTGGGGTTGGCGCGTTAGTGTGAGTCGCGCAGGGATTGGAAGAGCTGTTTAGTGACGTAGACGCTCCAGGATTGGTGCGTTAGTGTGAGTCGCGCTGCTATTGGTTGAGAAACTCGTATTGTACATTTATAATACGGAGAGAGTAGAGAGTTTGATAAGCGCTTGCTAAAATGTATTACCAAGAAGAGAAAAAGAAAAAGACCTTCTTTGGAAAAGTTAAAAAGTGGTTTAGTAAGGATAAAGAGGTTAAAACAAGAGAGGGTGAGTTGTTACCTCCAGCGAAAACACCTGCATCCTTCATGGCTGTGAAATATGGATTGCATACCTGTATATGGTTGCAGAATTGGGTTAAGTATCCTAAAGAAGATGGTGTTCTAGCATTTCCAGAACATGGTTCATTTAATTTGGCCGTGTTGAGAAACTTACGGGAAAAGATGTTATGCTTAGACCCGAAGCCGAGACCTACACAGTTCGAGGCTTTAGTGGAATGGGAAGAGGAAGTTCATGACCGAGAAAAGCAAAGGTCTGGAGGGTATTATAGGTACATGTTTGGGAGGAGACATGATCGTGAAACACATCATGATCGAATGAAAAGATGGCGAGATGCTTGTATGTCAGAGGGATTATATCCAATGAGAAC
This sequence comes from Triturus cristatus, assembly GCF_964204655.1. Lineage (NCBI taxonomy): Eukaryota > Metazoa > Chordata > Amphibia > Caudata > Salamandridae > Triturus > Triturus cristatus. The sequence goes on along the minus strand of NC_140591.1, from coordinate 77,945,576 downwards.
AGTTGAAGCTTCTGCTCCTTCGACAGAAAGAGCTTCTGAGTCAGATATGAGAAGGTATGGAGAATATGAGGATGAGGTCTTAAATGACATGATTTACAAGAGACCACCTCCATATAGAACAGAACCAGACGAGAGTACACCAGTTGTTTCTCCGATAAGAGATACAGTTGAGAAAGAAAAAATGACACCTGAATCAAGAGGTAGTAGTTCTTTCAGGGAGAGAGAGAATCGAGGTAGTGAGGAAAATGCTAGAAAATTAGCAAAGACGACAACAGAATTGGCTGAGAAAATTAGGGAGTTAACGAAGAATCTGGAAGCTGTTACGGTGCCTGTAACTATAGGTCCAGTTATGCCTGTGTTTGATAAACAGAGAACAGGTGAGAAAGGACTGGTAATTCCATATATTGCAAATGAATCGACAAATTCAGTTGGTCCTTCAGGAGATTCAGATAAAAGGACAGGGAGAAGTGACCTGAGACAAACCAGACATGACACATGTAGTGAACTATTGGATGTCAGTGAACCTAGTTGTTCAGGGATGCCGATTTTAGAACCGCAGAAAAAAGTGGTTCCAGTGAGAAAAACTGCTGAAATAACAGTTGACGATTTGAATGATTGGATGAAGGTTCTACAGAAAAAGGACAAGGATTCACAAGTTATTGATGTGGTTAAGTTACGTATAGAATTAGAAGAACTTGTGACAGGAACAGTTCCAACAGAAATCCTGAAGAGTCATCATGATGGTGAATTAATGTTTATGTGCAAGAGCATAACATGGAGAGCAAGAAATACTCATGATAGACTAAGAGCAATAGCAAATGAGCAAGGAGTTGACATTGATAGAGTAAAGGCTTTGCAGAAAACGTACAGGATGGATTTCACTGAGAAAGACATTGAAAATTTGAATACTTCTGGTAGAACAGGACAGATTAAAGAAATGGTGGCATTACTGCGTAGATGGGGTGATGTTGAAAAGTGGAAGGATAGGTGGTATAAGAAAAGAGAGGAACCTGAGGATAGAACAACTTATTCAGCATTTCCAGTGAGAGAAAAGGAGAAACCAGTGGAGAATTATCCCATGAGAGAAAAAGCTGGAGGAGGATATGTACATGTTCCATGGACCAGACAGGATATTTTATCATTTACGAATGATTTCCCTCGATTGAGAGAAAAGCCCGTCGAGTGGTATAGGCAGGTAGATAGGTTTGTGAAATTGTCAAAAGTGCTGTGGGTTGACCTGAATAGTCTGTTTGATATAATTGTTCCAGCAGACTTGTGGACTGAGTGTAAAATAGTTGTGAGTTGGCCTACTGAGGAATATCCAAGAGATTCAAGAACAGGGGCACCAGATCCAGAAGTGATGAGGAAGTATGATCAGGTGATGGTATACCTGAAGAGTAAAGTTCCTCCAAAAGAGACAGACTGGGTTAAGATAGATCGAACACAACAGGAAGCAAAAGAATCAGTTCATGCTTTTTACGAGAGGCTGATACTGGCTTTTAAACAATTCAGTGGAGATGAACACCTGGGTGACAAGGATTTGAGTCATTTTGTATACAGATTTGTATATGGTCTTAGACCTGAAATTGGTGAGAGAATTCGTGAACACACAGTGGATTGGCAGAGTAAAAAAGTAGATGAGATTCTGAGACATGCAAAATATTTCAGTGATGAAATTGAAGCAAAACAAAGAAAGCTGAAAGAGAAAGCAATGTGGGCACAAGTGAAAGTTGCAGAAAGACAGGAAGCACAGTTAGTGGAACAGGCAAATAATCCAGGAAATAATGGAGGAAATAGACCGAGATTTGCAGGAAAGGGAAGGGGAAGTCTTGAGGAAGCCAAAAAGAAGTTCCCTTGTCACAACTGTGGCCAGCTGGGACATTGGAGATCTGAATGTCCTAATCCACCATTAGTGAATAATGAGGGTAAATCCTTAAATCAACAGGTGCAGAATGATGGGAATAACCAGCAGCAACAACAGCAGAAAGTTGTGAGACAGCAGCAGAGTCAAGAGCCAAAACCGCCCTTACCGCAGAATAGAGGGGTACAAAAGTACAATCAGGACTCAGGATTCTTCAATGATGAGCAGGTAAACAAACCGAGACGTACTAACAAAGTACAGCAGTACTTGTTAAAGAGTGAAGGGAGTGAGTCTGAGGGTGATTATTGACGGTGCCGAGGAGAGGAAGAAGAGTGCATACTTGGTGCAACTCTAGAAATAGACCAGGCAGGACCATTTGTGGATGGGAAAATAAATGAGGAGGGTGTTACTTTTTTGGTAGACACAGGTGCAACAAGATCAACTGTCAGGTCAACAGATGTTAGAAATCTTCCTCTCTCGGATGAAGCAATCCAAGTAGTTGGTGTAGCCAATACACAAATCAGAACACGTCTTACTGAACCAGTAAGAGTACAGATAGGGAAATTTTCAGACATGCACAGATTTATTGTCTGTGACACGAGTCCAGTGAACCTGTTAGGTAGGGACCTATTGTGTAAAATGAATTGCACAATTTTTTGTACACCAGATGGAATAGCTTTTGAGACACCAGATGATGATGTTTTCTACCGAATGACTCTAGAAAATAGAGAAAATGAGTTAATTGGTGCATTTCCAGTGTTCAATCCGGAAGATTTGCCTCAAGTGCTGAGAGACACAGTGAAAAGAGCAGTTTGGGATTTTACAGGAGAGGATGTGGGATTGATGAATAATGTAGATCCAGTGAAAATTGCAGTGAAAGAAGGAATTACATATCCTAACATTCCTCAGTACAAAATGACACCTGAAATAATTGAAGGGATAACTCCTATAATTGAGAAAATGATTCAGCAAGGAGTCCTAAGAGAACTACTGAGTAGTCCGTGTAATTCACCGATAATGGGACTGAAAAAGCCCAATGGCAAATTTAGGATCGTACAAGACCTGAGAAAAGTTAATCAAATTGTGGTGGCATGTTGTCCCATTGTGCCAAATCCATCAGTGATTCTGTATCAAATTCCACATGATGCTGAGTGGTATACAGTGATTGATTTGTGTCATGCGTTCTTTTCAATTCCATTGCATCATGATAGCCAGCCGATTTTTGCATTTAGGTTTGGCCAGCGTATTTTAGCATGGTGTCGTATCCCACAGGGGTATACAGAGAGTCCTTCGATATTCAATCAGTTATTGAAGAAATCGTTGGAAAGTTTGATCATGCCTGAGAGCTCAGTGCTAGTACAATATATTGATGACCTACTTGTGGCATCAAAGACACGTGAAGCTTGTGAAGTGGATACCATAGCTTTACTGAATCATCTGGCAGATGGAGGGTTAAAGGTATCTCCAGCCAAATTGCAATTTTGCAAGAAAGAAGTGCATTATCTTGGACATAATATTGAAAAAGGTCTGAGAAAAGTGACTACTGACAGGATCAGAATAATCAGAGAAATGAAAGCTCCGAAAACCCAGAGAGAAGTGAGAATGTTTCTGGGTATGGTGGGATATTGTCGTCAGTGGATAATTAATTTTTCCCTGATAGCAAAGCCATTGATTAAATTGACAAAAAGTGAAATGACAGATCCGTTAGATCTGGATGCAGAACAATTGGCAGCATTTGAAGAGCTCAAAACTAAAATGTGTGAGGCCCCAGCTTTGGGTATGCCAGATTACGAAAAAGAATTTGAACTGTACTGCAGTGAGAGAAATGGATGTGCACTTTCAGTGTTAATCCAGAAACATGGGCAATTGAGAAGGCCTATTGCATACTTCTCATCGACACTTGACACTGTAGCCGTGGGGTTACCAGGTTGTCTGAAAGCTGTAGCTGCGACATGCAGAAGCCTGGAACAGAGTGAGGGGATCATAATGGGGTATCCTGTAAGGGTATTCGTACCTCACAATGTGGCAATTCTTTTGACAAGAAGCAGAACTCAGCATATGTCACATAGTCGGTTGACTAAGTATGAAAAAGTGATTCTGGGAGCATCAAATGTGACTCTTGAGAGATGTGTGAATGTGAATCCAGCGACACTCTTGCCGGATATTGAAAATGTGGGTATAAAGATGGAAGATGATCATGATTGTTTGGATGTGCTTGAGTACTGTACAAAACCGAGACCAGACATAAGGGATATTCCCTTACCTGAGAATGATCATGTGTTGTTTGTGGATGGATCATGCCTGAGAAATGATAATGGTGTGCTATGTGCAGCATATGCAGTGTGCAAAGTTTCAGAAGTCATGGAAGCATCACCATTGAAAGGAGTGAAATCTGCGCAAGTTGCTGAACTAGTGGCATTGACAAAAGCTTGTGAGATTGGGAAAGACTTGAGAACAACCGTGTTGACTGATAGTCAGTATGGATTTGGAGTGGTGCATGACTTTGGCCAACTGTGGCTACAAAGAGGTTTCTTGACATCGGGTGGAACTCCGATAAAGAATGCTGAGTTGATTGGAAAATTGCTTGAGGCGATACAGCTGCCTAAGGAGTTAGCGGTTGTAAAATGTGCCGCACATGGTTCAGGGGATGATTTTATCACTGTTGGTAACAGGTTTGCCAACGATGTGGCGCAGTATTGCGCTAAAACAAACCAATCTATTAACAGGAGTAGGATGGAAGAAATGTCTCTCCTTTCTGTGATGTTTACTAATGTCCTAGAAACGTGGGATGAGGTAAAGCAGTTACAAGATGAGGCAGGAGAGGATGAAAAACAAGATTGGGTTAAAGCAGGTTGTGCTCCAAGAGAAACAGACCATGTTTGGGTCTACAGAGATGGCAGACCAGTGATGCCTAACTCAATTTTGTCGTCAATGGCAAGGATGTATCATGGCCAGGGACATCTGGGGAGGGACGCGATGGTAAGGTCCTTTAAGCAAACCTGGTACAATGCAAAGTTTAGGACAATTGCGGAGAGCATCTGTCAAAGGTGTTTAATTTGTCAGCAATTTAACACAGGGAAAAAGACAGTGGTGAGTCTAGGGACAATTGGCAGAGAAGGAGGTCCTTTTACAAGAATGCAAATTGATTTTATTGAGATGCCCCAAGTGAACAGACTGAGGTATGTTCTAGTGGTAGTCTGTTTGTTTTCAAGGTGGGTGGAAGCTTACCCGACTAGAAGAAATGATGGATTAACAGTGGCAAAGTTACTGTTAAGAGAGTTGATTCCTAGGTACGGGTTTCCAGTTACAGTTGAGTCTGACAGAGGTGGACACTTTCAAAATGAACTCATTGGTTTGATTTGTGAAGCATTGAAAATACAGCAGAAGTTACATTGTGCATATCGACCAGAGGCTTCTGGTGTGGTTGAGCAGATCAATGGCACAATCAAGAATAGAATTGGAAAAATGTGTTTAGCCACTGGCATGAAATGGCCAGATGTATTACCTCTTGTTCTGATGACAATGAGATCTACTCCAGATAGAACTACTGGTTTGAGCCCGCATGAAATAATCATGGGACGTGCTATGCGCCATGCATTCTTGCCTGTGAATAAGTTGGTGTCAATAACTGATGACATGATTTTGGATTACTGTAAAGGCCTGGCTGACGCAGTTCATTCTGTGTTTCACCAGATTGGAGAAGAAGCTACCACACTTGAGAAGAAGCAAGCCCATGATCTGAGTCCAGGTGACTGGGTAAGGATTAAGGTGCACAGAAGAAGAAATTGCTTGATTCCAAGGTGGGGAAGGCCGAGACAAGTTATTCTGACTACAACGACTGCAGTAAAGTGTGTTGGAGTGAAGCACTGGGTACATGCAAGTCATACTCTGAGAGTTCCAAGCCCGAGAGAGGGAACTGGCAAAGAGTATTATGAAGAGTCAGATTCCAGTGATGGTGAAGATCCTGAAGATACGGAATCAGTGAGAAAAGAAGCAGAGAGAGCTTCAAGAGATTCACTGCGAGTATCAGAGGGAAAATCGAATTCTGTTACAGAGCCTGAAGTTTCAAGTAGCAGTGGGAGTAAAAGAAAAGAAAAAAGAAAACACATAGAACCCACTCCTGAATCAGAAGAGGAGGAGATTGAAGAACCACTTAAGATTATTCTTGAAGAAACAGTGTCAGAAGAAGATAGAGAGGGACAGATTGCGGAAGACCCCCGAGGAGGTGTAGGGAACATTGATGAGGAGCTAGGTGAAAGGACAAGTAGACAGCAAGAAGATTGCGTGTCGGAGACCCGAGGAGGGACAGAAGTAGGGAAGTCTCAAACAGTGGTGAAAAAATCTGTAGAGAAAAGAAAAGCTACTGGGAAACGGAAACAAGAGGCACTTGAAACAGATGATGAAGATGAACAAACAGAAGGTCGAGTTCTGAGAAAGAGAACTTCGATTGGAGAGAAGAGTGTTAAAGAATTGAGGCCGAAAAAGGTTGTGAAAGGAGATCGTTGGCCTAACAACCGAGTGAAAAGGGTGAGATACAGAGTAATAAGAGCAAATTAATCAAAAGCTGAACAAGTGAATGAAGTATCAAGCCAAACTTCGAGAGCTGAAGAAAAAGAATCAAAAAAATCGAAAGAACCAGTAGAAATAAGAAGAGTTAAAAGACCCAACCAAAAGTACAGATCACCGGAATGGTCTTATGTGACACTGTCTGAAGAAGGAAAAGAAGAAACAGTGACTCGAGATAATCCGGAAGTGGTCTTGAGAAAAGTGGTTGAGGAAGATACTGGTGAAATTCTGAAAGTACTCTTGACTGACATTGGAGAAGAGTCGAGTACTGAGGATTCCGACGTTGGAGATCTGATACAGTTTGATGTTGAAGAAATTGAAGTGAAGAATGACAAGTATCCAAACTGAGTGAAAGAAAGATTCACTTGGATCAAGTGAACAAGGAGATCATTTGGATAAACTGAAAGCTGAAGAGTTGCTGAAGAATTGAAGAAGTTCAAACAGTAGTGGAGTAGTAGAAGCTAAACTAAAATGGCTAACATAGAGGAGAATAGAAATAGATGTGCCTTTTTAAAGAGGTGGTGCAAAATGTGCTGCTGTTGTACTGGATTATTAATGCTTCTATGGGGTGTTTTAATTTTATTAGTTACTTTTAGAGTAGAATTTGGAATGAATATAGAAAATGGGACTAATGTAGAAAAGAATTCACAAAAAGTAGTCCCAATTAGAAGTAGTAGTTACATACACAAAGATAGGTCAATTAATAATTTTTCTAGTAATGTTTTTTCTAAACTGTTATATGAATATGTGAAGACGATGGAAGTGAGGGATTGCTATGTCTGCATGCAATTACCTGCATCTGTTTCAGAAGGTGTTACTTATCACCATTTGCCAGCTACATATGGTATTTCTTGTAGTATTTTAAGTAGTGTTTTTTATTTGTTAGGGAAAATAGATTATAAGATGTCTAACAGAGATAGTATTTTTGGGCACTTGCCAATGAACAAAGAGCTGAATCCAGCTAAAGAAGCTAACACTTTTGGTGAAATTTTTATTGAAGAAAAAGGACTAACATTAGATTACATTTTTAAGAATAACTTAACTTGCAATTTGAAAGAAGAGGAGAGAGCTTTCCTGGATATGGTAGAAGAAAGGAGATTGAACATGCATGAGAAAGGGGGAAAATATGAAGTGAGTGAGACAATTTGGGACATTGAGATGGGAAAAGAATTGAGGAATGGGGCTAGTCCAACTTTGGCTCTAGATGCACCGCAGAAGGGTAAACTATGCATTACCAGAAGGAAATCCCAATATGATACATATTTTGTGGGAACTAGTGAGTGCCATGATACATACTTCATTGCGACAGGTTGGGGTTTCAGAGGTGGAGAAGATACGATTTTTCCAGGAGTATACTATGTTTGTGGGAACAAGGCTTATTACAAGTTGCCTGACCATTGGTATGGCACATGTTATGTGGGCCTGGTTTTTCCTAAGATTTTTCATACGGATAAAGTAAAAGATGTAGAAGACATTAACCTATTAACACGTTTTAAGAGAGAAACTTGGTCTGAAATTGTGGGTGATATTTTTGGGGTTTTGATTCCAGCAGTGGGAATTTCTTTAAATGCTTATGGAATCCGGAAACTGTCCACAGTGGTTGATCGCTTATCGACAAATACCGCAGGAGGGTTTCTTTTGGTGAATACGGAATTAAGTGCCGTACGTGCCATGTCAATGCAAAATCGACTTGCCCTTGATATTCTTTTGGCTAAGGAGGGTGGAGTTTGTGGAATTTTGAAAGTTCAACATTGTTGCACTTACATTCCTGACGAAAGTAAAGACCTGAAGGTCTATATCAAAAATATTACTGATTTGCATGAAGAATTAGTACCACTTGAAACTGGGAGTTTATGGACTAAACTAGCTAATAAAATGATAGCTGTTAAGGATTTTATTGCAAAAATAGGTAGTACTATTATAGGTAGAATATTGTTTCCTTTGTCTTGTATAATTGTTGCTTTACTGATACCAAGATTGGTGTGTGTGTGTTGTAAAAACAGGAGAGGGAAAGAAAAATTGAAAAGTGAAAAGAAAAACAAGAATTCGAAACTTTCGAAAAGAGAACCAGAAGAGATTGAACTAGAAGAATTGAGGGAAAGTGTTTATTTAGAGACAAAGAGAGATGATGAAAGAGTGACTGGTGTTTAATGTTGTCTAAAGGGAAGAGACATTTCTGATTTCCTAAAATGGGACTAAATTTTCACTATTTTTTTTTTGGGGTTTATTTGGTGATAAAATCACCAAAGGGGGGATTGCTGGAGCAGAGTTTTCTTTTAGAAAATTCTGGGGCTTTTGAAGCTCTGGCATGTCTATGCGTTTTATTAATTTTATTAATAATTAACAATTAATTATTTGTCTTGTGCAAGTATGTTTTACTAATCAACTCGTTTGTCCTAACACAAGAGAAAGTTACATGAGGGTTAGCTTATTTGTGCTGTTCGTGTATTTACAATAACGTGCAGGTTTTCATGTTTAAACGTTGCTGTGTGCTATTTATTTTGAGCACAAAACGCTGTCAGAATTAATGCTTTTTATGTCGCAAAGCTAGATAAATGCATACACATAAGGGTATTAGTGGGGTTAACACTGTTTAATCATTATGCTGTAGTAACGTTGTTTTTATTTCTTTTAAATTGAGATGGTCTATTGTGGCCTATGGAGGCCTAATCCATGATGGCTGATTTGAGAGCCTGGCCTCGAGTGAATATTTCTGTGATGTGGCAAGGGAGACCCCTGCTGGAAAAAGGTTGAAGACAACTGACCATAGCCCTTCTATGAAATTTTCCATGAGGACGGCAGCAGCTTTGGGTGTACTCCAAGAAAAGTGAAAGTGTCCTTGGCTTTCTCAAAGGACAAAGGAGCCTTAGAGGGAAACTCTGAACTGTGGCTCGATGGCCGAGGAGAAATCGGATTAAAAGTGTTACATGTTTTATTTCCTTGGTTCCTGTTCCGTAGTTTATGCCTTGTGACTTTTCCTGAGCGGAGATTTCCAGATGTAGCAAGTTACATTTCTTCCTTCTCGTTTTGCTCAGTGATACAGTTTATTCAGCCAACTTTATGTGTGTTTCTATTGTATTTTCCATTATAAAAACTGTTAGTTTAGGGAGGGCTCTCCCCACTCTTTTGGCCACCTTCACGCGTTGCTGAGGTTCGATGCTGAGGACTCTGTCCCAAGAGACTTTACCGAGAGACTGGTCCTGACCCGTTCTGACACTTAGTTAGAATAGGTAACTATGAGAAATGATTTATTCTGATTGATTTACTTTGACTAATTTTAGATAAAGCAATATAACTTTTAAACATGGTTTTGAATATTCTTTCTTGTCAATTATTGTGTACATTTTTGATTATTGTTGTATAGATTATAGAGTATGTTTAGGGACAACCACTATAATCAGGTCCTATCGCTTAGATATAGATGCAGGGTGGTTTAGGAGTTTTCTTCCCACAGGTTTATTGCTGGTAGAGTATTTGAGCGTATGTTAGTGAAATGGGCCCTAGCGTATGATGAATGTATGTGCGTGTAACTGTGAGATTACTCTATCTGTGGTAGTGGGCATATTTTTGATACCCTGATCTCTATCAACACAACCTCGACTTAGCTTGTGGTGCATGAGAGACACAACCTAGACGAAGCTTGTGGTGCATGTGAGACACAAGCTAGACTGAGCTTGTGGTGCATGAGAGACAACCTAGACTGAGCTTGTGGTGCATGAGAGACACAACCTGGACTGAGCTTATGGTGCATGAGAGACACAATCTAGACTGAGCTTGTGGTGCATGAGAGACACAATCTAGTCTGAGCTTATGGTGCACAAGGAAAACAACCTAGAAAGAGGTTGTGGTGCACGAGAGACAACCTAGACTGAGGTTGTGGTGCACAAGAGACACAACCTAGACTGAGGTTGTGGTGCATGAGAGACACAAACTAGACTGAGCTTGTGGTGCATGAGAGACACAACCTAGACGGAGCTTGTGGTGCATGTGAGACACAAGCTAGACTGAGCTTGTGGTGCTTGAGAGACAACCTAGACTGAGCTTGTGGTGCATGAGAGACACAACCTGGACTGAGCTTGTGGTGCATGAGAGACACAATCTAGACTGAGCTGGTAGTGCATGAGAGACACAATCTAGACTGAGCTTGTGGTGTACGAGGAACACAACCTAGAAAGAGGTTGTGGTGCACGAGAGACAACCTAGACTGAGCTTGAGGTGCACAAGAGACACAACCTAGACTGAGCTTGTGGTGCATGAGAGACACAAACTAGACTGAGCTTGTGGTGCATGAGAGACACAAACTAGACTGAGCTTGTGGTGCATGAGAGACACAATCTAGACTGAGCTTGTGGTGCATGAGACACACAACCTAGACTGAGCTTGTGGTGCACGAGAGACTGTTGAGAAAGGTGAGGCAGAGGAATGCAGATTCAGAGCAGGTTGACAGAACTGGACTGGTGTGCATAGAGCGGGAGGGGCAAGAGTGTCGACATATCTAAAAACATTACAGAAGACCACGAAAATGCGAACATATCGGTTCAGCTGGTACTTCAGTCAAGACGCTCCAGTAATTCAACAGCGATGCCACATCCAATATAGTTCTCTATTCTTTAAGCCGATCATCTCACAGAGACATAGCACACAGTAGTATTGGTTGTTGAAAGAGGATGTTCAATAACACATATTTTCAGACCTGCAGCTAATGTAGCTGTCTTGGTTCTGGCAACTGGATGATTGATGGATTCCATACCCTGGTGACAGTCGTCTCCCAGTCATGATAGTTTGGCAAGACCAGCAAGTGGGGTTTGGTCTGGAATATCGAGTAGGCAATATTGAGGAGGTAAGTGCAGTAAAAAGATACTATTCTTAACTCTAGAGTTAGCTGTAGAAAATCCAGACATACTTAATTTCGGTCCTCAGTATTTTGGGTACGATATTAAGGTATTTAGATTCAGTCTCTGACGTGACTCTTCACCAGTCATGACACAGACCTCAGCTTATTAGAAAGAGACATAAGTCAAGTCAGAGATATTTATTTCGGGCACATATCACTCAGAGAGTCTCATGGCGCTTGCAGAAACTCCGAAAAAAAAAGAGAGGACCCCAGATTAATTACCGAAAAGCCAGGTCTTTAGCTTTTTACGGAAGGAACCGTGATCAGGCAAGTTGCGGAGATGATAGGGCATTTTGTTCCATGAGAAAGGGGCCAGATAGGAAAAGGCACGGCCTCCCTGCCTAGCAGTGTGAATCCTGCGAGGGGTAAGCAGGGCGGCATCACTGGAACGCAGGGCTCTATAGGGATGGTACCAACAGAGCTTTGGCAGCCAGTACTTGGGGCCGTTACCATACATTTGCTTATGAGTCAAGCATAGTATTTTGAACAAGGTTAGTTTCCTTATTGGGAGCCAATGAAGGGAGTTTAAGCAGAGGCGGGCCGAGGTCCTATATGGGCAATCCAAGACAAGCCTGGCGGCCGTGTTTTGAAGGACTTGGAGTTTAGCTAAAAGATCTGAATTAATGGCATGTAAAAGCGAATTGCCATAATCTACTCTGTTCATGATAAGTCCTTGTATTAGGGGTCTACGGGCCTCTAATGGGAGCCACTTAAACACTTTACGCAGGCTCCGCATGACACCATAGCAAGTGCTGATCACATGCTTTACGTGGCCACTCATGGACAGATTATTGTCAATGTAAAAGCCCAAGTTTCGGACCATGTTCTTATATGCGGGGCAGGGCCCGAGCTTGGACGGCCACCAGTCATGCGTCCAATGGTCAGCAGCTTTTCCGAACAGCATGATCTCAGTTTTGGTTCCATTTAATTGAAGATGATTTGATGACATCCATTCATCCACTTGGATCAGACAATTTTTAAAATGCTGTCTAGTTTCTTCTGGGTCAGAGCCCAAGGTGATTAAAATCTGAGTATCATCGGCGTAAAATATGACATCAAAGCCATATTGTCTGATCACAGCGGCCAATGGAGTCATATAAAGATTAAAAAGGGTGGGGCTCAATATAGAGCCCTGAGGGACACCCATCTTTAGTGTTCGTTCACTAGACGTAGTGTTGCCCATCTGGACCACGGTTTTGCGATCTCTCAGATAGCAGCTGAACCAGTTTAGGGCTGACCCCCATCTCCCAAAGTCGACGTTCAAGTATGTGATGGGAGATGGTGTCGAAGGCCGCCGACAAATCAAGCAGAACAAGGATGGCTGACTGCTGCTTATCCAGGGCTAATCTAATATTGTCCGTGATCTCAATCAGTGCTGTCTCTGTACTGTGAGCCGCACGGAACCCGGATTGAGAGGGATCTAAAAGCTCATGGCTCTCAAGATGACTTACAAGCTGCCTGTTTACTAGAGACTCCAGTATTTGTCCAAAGTATGGTAGCAAGGAAATTGGCCGATAATTCGATAATATATCTGGATCCGCTGAAGTTTTTTTAAAAATAGGCCTGATTCTGTCTTTTTTCCAACACATTGGAAAGTCGGCTTTTGCTAAAGATTTATTGAAGATTTCAACTAGTCTGGTTAGGACTGTGGGGGCCAGCGAAGGGAATATTTTAGGAGGAAAAGGGTCATCAGGGGAGCCAGATTTAATTTTTGTAATAGCCTCGGAGACAGACTTAAGGTCACATTCCTTAAAATTTCGTAGATGATCGTCAGAGGTCAGAGGAGACTGTGAGAATGCTACCAGGTCTGTCTCAATATGAGCATGGACCGGCGGAAAGGTACTATGAATTTTCATGATTTTGTCCTCGAAAAAGTCAGAGAGGGAGTCCGTCCATATTTGGGAGACGGGAGGTGCAGATGCATTGGTAGTAGTTGTAAGTTCTTTAAGGATATGGTGTAGTTCCTTAGAGGAATTCTCTGCCCTATTTATTCTATCAACCAGATATGATTTCTTTGCTAGTTTGATATCGAGCATATAACCATTATGCATCTTTTTATAGTTGTCGCGGTTAACAAGATTTCTGGTTTTCCTCCACAATTTCTCTGCAATACGACACAGACGTTTAGTGGCCTTAAGTGAATCAGTAAACCAAGGGGAGTTTCTAGTCTTGGGCCTAATGTTCTGAAGCGGGGCAATCAAGTCTATAGTGGTTCCAATAGCATTGTTTAATTGCAATACATCATAGTCCACACTCGATTCGTAATTTAGGGGATAAAAACTAAAGTTCTCTTTGAATGATGGAGTAGTGACTTTATGCCAAGGTCTACGAAGAATAGACTCATTACCCTGATGGAATTTCTTTTTTGGTGCAGAAGGAATGGAAAACTTTAAAAGATAATGATCCGTCCATATTAGTGGTACTGGAATTTCCACCGTCAGGTCCAATACATTGGTGAACAAAAGATCCAACGTATGACCTGCACAGTGAGTAGGCTCATTTACCCGCTGGCCTAGTCCAAGAGTACTCAGGTCTGAGAGTAGTTTATCTGTGTCTGGGTTGTCCGATAGCTCCGCGTGATAGTTAAAATCCCCGATAAGCAGGAATTTATCAGAGGCCAGAACATGAAGGGCAATGATTTCTACTAGCTGGTCAGAAAAATTGCCCTTTGAGCCAGGGGGGCGGTAGACCAAAGCACCTCTCCAGGAGCCATTTGAAAGACCAACAATTTTAAAGGCGCAGATTTCTATAGTGCTACAGGATACAGAATCCAGGATGCTTATAATAAACGCTCCTTTGTATATAATAAGTAGGCCACCCCCTCTTTTCTCCTTTCTATCAACTCGAAGAATTTTATAATCAGGGGGAAGGGCCACATGTAAATCAGGACCTGAATGCTCGTGTAGCCAGGTTTCAGTGTTAAAACAGATGTCTGGGTCAGTGAGAGTCAAAAGATCCCATACATCCAGAGCATGTTTAGAAATGGAGCAGGCGTTAATATAAATGGCGGTCAATGAAATAGAAGGAGCATTATTTTGATTGTGCATTTTAGGTCTAATAGATGGGGTAGGATTGCTCTGATCATGAGAACGCCTAATCTCAGGATACTGAGACATGGCGGTTGCATGAGGGCCCAGATATATAATAGGCGGGATGTTAAGGCTTTTTAACTGGGAACTAGAATATTGGATTAAAGCCATTTTAAGAATGGGGCCAAATAGTAGCAGGAGGGGAAAACTGAGGACCAAATAGCACAAAATCCCAGAACAAACCTGTGTAGAACAAGGGGTATGGCCGCTGGATGCGACCGGTCGCGGACGGTCACAGACGGGCTTGCCTTTGGCGCGCCGGCGGCACGCCGCTGTGCGCGTCTGCGCCCTCGTCCAGATTAAGTAAGCAATGGGCCAGAGACAACTAGAGCGCGTCCCTAGACTTCCGCCGGAAGCAGGAAGTGTGGTCGAGCCCCTCCTGACCCTCCGTACAATCGGCACACGCCGTGACGGAACGGGGTCGGGCTCGCAATCACAAGAGGCAGGAAATTGGAGCAGGTAGGCAAGAATAATTTTAAACAGCAATTGTGATATTTGCTAATAAGTTAAATTCCCTACGACTGACATTGACGCTATCTAAACATGCCAAGTGCAAAATGCAAAGTGCAAAATATAGCGCGGAGTAGTGCAAACAATCAGGGCAGAGAACATATAGTTAAAAACAACATTTAGGTTTTAAAATAAAAACGATTTCACCAGCAATGATTAAGGCTAAAAGCAACAGCCAGTCTCTATCTGACCGGAGTAGTGCTGCCATACAGACTGATACCAATATCCGGATTAGGGGGCTCAGCCCAATTTACATACATAAGAATGCCAAATCAATCAACCAATTAGGATTTATATAGCGCTGCTAATCAGTAGATTAGGGTATTAAGACACATGCTTTATTCGAACAGCCAGGTCTTGACAGCCCTTTGGAATTCCGAAAGAGAGGTGATGGTCCGGAGGTGGTTGGGAAGGCTGTTCCAGGTCTTTGCTGCGATGTAGGAGAAGGAGCATCCTCCACTTCTGCTTCGGTAGATGCCGGGAGTATGGGCTGTTCCAGGTCTTTGCTGCGATATAGGAGAAGGAGCATCCTCCGCCTTCTGCTTAGGTGAATGTGGGCCGTGTGGGCAAGTGATAGTCAATCGGAGCGTAATGTGCTAGACAGTTGGTGTAAGTTGAGGCGGTGGTGTATGTAGGCAGGCCCTTGGTTGTGTAGGTCTTTGTGTGCATAGATCAGCAGCTTGAATTGGCATCTCTTGAGTACTGTGAGCCAGTGCAGTTGCCTGAGGTGCGTTGTGATGTGGATTCGTCATGTATGGTTTGAAGTCTATGTAAGAGGTGTGCGGGGATTCCTATGTAGAGAGCATTGCCATAGACCAGTCGTCTGGTGATGAGGGCCTGTGTCACAGTGCTTCTTGAGTGCAGGGGTAGTCATTTGAAAATTCTCTGTAGCATGCGCAGTGTCAGGAAGCGAACAGAGGAGACGCGTTGATCTGCGATTCCATGGTTAGCTTGTTATAATGATGATTCAGAGGTTTCTGGTGTGGACGGCGGGGGTAGATCTAGGCCCCAGGTCTGGGGTGTATCAGGAGTCATTCCAGGGGTTGCTTTTGTTGCTGAGGATCAGTACTTCCGTCATGTCCATGTTTAGCTTCAGGCATGTGTTCTTCATACAGTTGGCGACACTTGTGATGCATCTGTTGCAGTTGGTCCTGGTGGTGGTAGAGTCATTGGTGAGGGAGACAATGAGTTGGGTGTTGTCTGCATAAGATATTATGTTGCGACTGTGTGCTCTGAATATGTTGGCCTGTGGGGTCATGTAGGTGTTGAAGAGAATAGGGATGAGCCCTGGGGGACACCCCAGACGATATCTTTGGGTTTTGAGGAGAAAGGTGGTAGGCGAACTCTCTGTGTTATTCCGGTGAGGAAGGAGGTGATCCATCGGAGTGCATCCCCTTGGATGCCAATGTGGTGGAGTCTTTTGAACAGCGTATGGTGGGATATGGTGTTGAAGGCTGTTAAGAGGTCAAGGAGGATCAAAGTCGCTGTTTCTCTTCGATCAGAGGGTTCGGATGTCATTGGTGGTGGCCGAGATCAGGATGTTCTCCGTGCTGTGATTGCTGTGGAAGCCAGATTGGGAAGCATTGAGTATCTGGTTATAATCCAAGTGTTCCGTGAGTTGTCTGTTGATAGTCTTTTCCAGAACCTTGGTCGGGAAGGGGAGCAAGGAGATTGGCCAGTATTTTTTGAGTACGCTGAGGTCAGCGGAGGGTTTGTTAAGTAGTGGTCTGATTTTGGCATGTTTCCAGAGTTAAGTAGTGATCTGACTTCGGCGTGTTTCTAGAAATCGGGAAATGTTGCCGTGGTGATTGAGGTGCTGAGCAGGGTGGTGACTTCTTGACCTATCCCGTGGCTTCCGTGGTTAAAAATGTGGAGCAGGCGTGGGTCTGTGGGAGCTTCAGAGCGGATGGATTTCATGATGGAGGTTGTGTCCTGAGTGGAGAGCTGAATCCAGGCGGTCAGTCCCCCATTCGTATTGGTTGCGGTGAGGGCATATCGGTTGAGGAAGCCCATGGGTGTGGGTTGGGGTTTGAAGTTTCTGTATATCGTTGCGATCTTGTCATGGAAGAAGTCGGCACAGTTGTCACAGAGCTCTTGTAGGGAGTGATGTTGTTTTCGCTGGCGGCAGGGTTGGGGAACTCTTTAACAATGTTGAACAGTTCTTTGTGGATATTGGTGCTGGATTCAATGCGTGCCGCTTGGGCTCTCTTCTACATTGCCCTCAGAAGGCAGTGGTAGTGGTTGAGGGAGGTTATTAAGGCTCTCCTTGCTCCTTCTCAAGTTATTTGCTGTTGCGTTTCGCTGTTCTACTTCCTGGGTGTACCAGCTGGCCTTTTTCGGAGGACCTTTTGTTTTTGTTGCTCTTGATGGGGTGATGCTGTAGGTGCAGTTGGTTATCCAGGTATTGAAGTTCTTAATTCCCTGTTCCAGGTTGGTGGCAGAGGCTGGGTTGGAGGTGTTGAGAGCATCCATCCAGCGGGTCTCTGAAATTTTGCGTCAGTTGCAGTAGGGGGTGCTGGCCATCTTGGGGGTAGCGGTGTGGGGGCTGGAGGTACGGAAGTGGACGATGGGGTTGTCAGTCCATGTGAGTTCTATGACATGACTGTACTTGATTGGGTTGCTGGAGATGAAGATGGGGCCCAGCTTGTGTCCTGCAGGTTGCATGGGGTCGTGGGTGATTTGGGTCAGTCCGAGGCTGTTCATAATGTCGAAGTGGTGGGTGGTGTTGATGTTGTTAGGGCCGTCGAGGTGGAAGTTGAGGTTCCGAGGAAGATGTAGTCCTTGGAGTCCAGGGCAAGGGGCGCAATGAAGTCTGCAATATTGTTGCAGATGCTGGGGCACGAGCCATGGTGTCGGTATGCAAGGGAGCCTCTGATGGTTGTCTAGTTGTCCGTGTGGAACTTGAAGTTGAGGTGTTTCATGGGGGTGGTAGTACTTTCGGGGCAGTGATGCACTGTATGGTCTCTTTGTGTATGATGGTTATTCCTCCTCCCGGCTTGTTGATGCTGTCCTTGTGAGTGCTTTATGCCTGCCAGGAATTGCTATGGCGAGTTCAGGGGCAGGCTTAAGGGTTGAGCCAGGTGTCATTGAGAAAGACGATATCGGGTGTGAGGGTGACAGTGAGGTCCCATAGCCCGGTAGAATGCTTGCTTATAATGCAGGTGTTGACGAGTAAGCAGTGGAGTCGGTGGGTCGTTTCTGGTGTGGCGAGCGGTCCGCGTGCAGCTCGGTGGTCAATGCGCAGCTCTGTGGCGTGATGGTGAGCGTGCTGGTGCAGAAGAAGGTGCAGATGTCTCAGGAAAACGGTCCTACTGTGGAGTGTGGTGCATCTTGGCAGCAGTGTTAGCTGAGGCGTCCTGTGTTCAGGGAGTGGAGGACGGCGGCATCGTGTCTGCAAGGAGAGGGGGGCTAGGAATCAGGGGTTCCTGGTGCTGAGCGCAGTCCAGGTGTTGACAGGCACAGATGGGCTTATCTTTTGCGCTCCCGCTGCGTGCCCGGGCTGCGGCCTCCAATAAGTAGCTCCTAGGAGGAGGGAGGGGCCCTGGGTGGCAGTGGGCGGGGCTTGGCAGGAGGTGAGAAATGGGTAAAGGGGGGCAAAAGTGATCGGGATAGGAGTGGAAGTAAAGTCACAAAGACTAACATAAAAGTCCGAAAGAAAAAGGCAAACAGGAGAAAACAAGTGGGAGGAAAGTCACAAGGCTATCAGAAAAAAGAAGGCTAACAGAAAAGGTGTGAAAGAATGGCAAATAGGAGAAAATGAACTGGGGAAACGTCACAAGGCCAACAGGAAAGGGGTGACAGAAAGGCAGACAGGAGAAAAGGAGCGGGAGGAAAGACACAAGGCTAACAGAAAAGGGGTCAAAGAAAGGCAAACAGGAGAACACGAGGGGGAGGAAAGACACAAGGCTAACAGAAAAGGGGTCAAAGAAAGGCAAACAGGAGAACACGAGGGGGAGGAAAGTCACAAGGCTAACAGAAAAGGGGTCAAAGAAAGGCAAACAGGAGAACACGAGGGGGAAAAAAGACACAAGGCTAACAGAAAAGGGGTCAAAGAAAGGCAAACAGGAGAACACGAGGGGGAGGAAAGACACAAGGCTAACAGAAAAGGGGTCAAAGAAAGGCAAACAGGAGAACACGAGGGGGAAAAAGACACAAGGCTAACAGAAAAGGGGTCAAAGAAAGGCAAACAGGAGAACACGAGGGGGAAAAAAGACACAAGGCTAACAGAAAAGGGGTCAAAGAAAGGCAAACAGGAGAACACGAGGGGGAGGAAAGTCACAAGGCTAACAGAAAAGGGGTCAAAGAAAGGCAAACAGGAGAACACGAGGGGAAGGAAAGACACAAGGCTAACAGAAAAGGGGTCAAAGAAAGGCAAACAGGAGAACACGAGGGGGAGGAAAGACACAAGGCTAACAGAAAAGGGGTCAAAGAAAGGCAAACAGGAGAACACGGGGGGAGGAAAGTCACAAGGCTAACAGAAAAGGGGTCAAAGAAAGGCAAACAGTAGAACACGAGGGGGAGGAAAGACACAAGGCTAACAGAAAAGGGGTCAAAGAAAGGCAAACAGGAGAACACGAGGGGGAGGAAAGACACAAGGCTAACAGAAAAGGGGTCAAAGAAAGGCAAACAGGAGAACACGAGGGGGAGGAAAGACACAAGGCTAACAGAAAAGGGGTGAAAGAAAGGCAAACAGGAGAACACGAGGGGGAGGAAAGACACAAGGCTAACAGAAAAGGGGTCAAAGAAAGGTAGCAGCAAGCGAGGGCGGATGAATGAAGCAGCGGCAGGGCTGGCACACGAGGGAGAGCTGGGTCTGGATTCAGGAGGGAAACTTCAAACTTTGGGGTAAATAAATAAATTACTTAAACTTTTTCCAGAATCTCTCTCCTTCCTTTTTCTAAATGTTGCTTTGTACAGATGTATTATTCACCTTCCATCTCATGACATGAGTCCGCCCTCAATCCAACAGCGGTGCTTTCTTTCGGACCCATTAGTAAGCAGTGTGTGTGGGCTCTACAGTGGGGCAGGAAGGAAGCACTTAGGAAACAAATAAATATTGGCTCATCTCCAATATGCTTCTCCTCTCACTCACCGTCACAAAGTCCAACTTCTTCTGAGATGCTGTGGGGATTTCAAATGGCTTCCATCGGAGCTGAAACAGAGGCAGAAGAAAGCGGTGAGCTGAAGACTTGCATCTAAGCACTACAGTCAAGGCCAATGACCCCCAGAGGTGTGGGCCCCCCTCCAGAGCTCCACCCCCTAGACACATTCATTGTTTATTCATACAAAGGTATTATTTATGTAGTGATTTTACCACAATGAGTTCATAGGGCCAGTTTTGTAATATCTATGCGCTTTAACCCTCTGAACAGTGCTGGATCAGCCATGCAAGGTTTCAGTGCTGGGACCTAGCACGTGACAGAGAGGAAACAGAAAGAACTCCTTCCTAGATGAGGGCAGCGCGTGCTGCCTAGATCAATAAACAGAATATAAAACTGATGTCATAGTGACACTTTTTAGATGACGTTTTACACCACAGCCTTCTCAACGCAATCATTTTCTTTATAGTCAGGGCCGGACTGGGAACAGAAACCGGCCCTGGCCAAACTGCTCAGCTGGCCCCCCCTGGGGTGAGGGGGGAGTGCAGCCAAGCAGTTTGCGATTTTGTTACAGGGGGCCGATATTGCCGCCCCCCCCTAACAAAAATGGCTCCCAGGGGCCAAAACCGCCCCCACCCTAGCAGCTTACCGGGGAAATGTCCGGTGCCCTCTATGGCCAGTCCGGCCCTGTTTATGGTCTGGAAGAAACCAGAAAATGTTACATGTTTTTAAAACCTGATGGCTTCGCTTGTAAAAGGAAGATTAGGGAGTTATGGTCTCACTGCTGCAGTCTGAGTGTGACCAGGAGGACGCCTGTGAATCACGGTAGGGCAGACTCGGTTCACTATTCTTTCGAGATCAGCAACTATCATCAATCATAACAGGCCTACACATGGAAATTGTAAAAATGTGGAAAGTAGAGCTACATAAATAAACCACACATCACATTCACATGCTCAGTATTTATCAGAAAAGCTTGAATAAGGGATGGTTTTATCATTCAGTGATGCTTTTTTGAAAGTTTGTATATTTCTGTTGTGCTGAGAGACACGTCATGCATGATTTAAACGCCAAGGAGGCTGGATGTCATCCTCCCTGCTCTAACAACAATTGATGGACAGAAAGCAGAACAATGTCATACATTCACCCCAGTACAGAGATCTGGGCCTAAATCCATCGTTTTTTTGCTCACCATGCCATTCCAGTTTGGACCCAGCCATATGCAAATCAGTCTTGACCCTGTGCCAGTTCGGGCTGGACTGTTCCCATGAGGCACAGGGTCAAGACTGATTTGCATATGGCCATGTCTAAACTGGGGTGGTGTAGTGGGCAAAAGAACGATGGATTTAACCCAGATCTCTTGACTGGGGGAGAATGTCTGCATTGTCAGCATTCCGTCCATCATTTGTTTGTTGTAACGCTTTTCGTCCTAAGTGGGATGGGTATTCCCAGACGTGGGACCCGTGCTATCTACGCCACTGGAGTCAAGCTATCCTGGCTGATGACGGCTGATAGCCAGAAACCGGTCCTAGGATGCTTGATTCCGGTCCAGGGAAGACATGGCTTGGCAGTTCGGGCTGGACTGTTCCCATGAGGCACAGGGTCAAGACTGATTTGCATATGGCCATGTCCAAACTGGGGTGGTGTAGTGGGCAAAAGAACGATGGATTTAACCCAGATCTCTTGACTGGGGGAGAATGTCTGCATTGTCAGCATTCCGTCCATCATTTGTTTGTTGTAATCCTCCCTGCTCTGACATCTCTTCCACCTCCTCCTGCGTGCCCTGTGTTGTAAAGAAAGCTCAGTCAAACCATCAGCATGATCCTTAGTAGAAGCTTTATTCAGCCTGTTGTTGCGCGAGTTCCCCTCGCCAGCCCCAACGCTCAACTGACATCATCAGGACCCCCCAGGACACACATTCCTAATGGAACCTGGAGACCAAGGGTCCACGCGTCATGTGCACACACATCCTTCCCCTTTCACCTTGAAGCAAAATAGAGCACAGCATAAAACATCATTAATAAGCAAGAAAAATGTTCTCTAAAACATGTAAAAAATGTTAACGTTGGAATAAATCATTCTATCTGAACATGTAATTCCAAAAATGAAAAATAACAAAAATTATCAAGATTAAAATACAAGAATACAGGATAAACACATCATCTATTCTCCTTAATACAATACAAACTATCAAAAATAGATAAACATACACTGCAGTACGCACGTAAAAACCGTACCACGCTTATGTCCCAAATTTCCAAACATAAACCCCCTAATAAGCGGGAAGGCTCCTTTCTCTCCTTGCCCGATATTCTCCTCTCTCTCCACCTTCTGCACCTCCATTCCTTACACGAACTCTACAATCTCCTCCTCCAGGAACAGATGTTTGATTCCCATCTAAACGGATGATGTGTGAGCTCCCATTCAATTCATCACCTCCCATTAACATAAAACCACTACGCCTCCCACTTCTTTCTGTCAGCCGTTTCACAGTCTCCTCCATTCTGCCACTCTGCACTTGTTACATTTATCTCCACTCTCCAAGAGCATGTACCAGTCATGTTCTTGCTTAACTTTAGATGGACCTCTAAAGTTCGACAGGCCCTTTCTTCTGCATCCACCTTTCACCGTCGCCCAATCACCTGAATGAATGTTAAATGATTTGAGCACATGAAGATCAATACGTTTATGTACATTACTATCCTTCAACCAAATTGGCATTCACTTGATTTTGGGTTTACAACCTCTCATTATCTCAAAAGGTGAACATGGAAGCACTGTGTTTTCAGTAGTGCGATGTGCCCATACCAATTCATTGGAGCACGTACATTAGACCCTCTCTGCACTGCCAACTGAATGGCACACTTCACCATACGGTTCATCCGTTCTGTAATGCCATTGGTCTGGGGATTATAACAGCGGAGGCTCGTCCACTAAGGCGGAGGAGCATCGGCCCACTGCTCTGCGAGCACTAGTTAAAGGAAAACTAAAATGTTAATAACCAGCATTATTATCATTTTAGTTTTCCGTTTCCTGGTGCTTCTCGGGGCTGCTCCGCTGACACAGCAGGGGCCAGGGGCCAGGGGAAGGAGTAGTTTGCCCACTCAAAGTGCGCATGAATGTTTGGCTGGCTGTCTCAGGCTGGCCAAACATTCATGCGCACTTTGCATGTTCTCCATCCAGGATGCATTACAGCCTGGGTGGAGAACATGCCCAGGCTCCCATTCCCCGTCTGAGCGCCGAACCACGGCGCTCAAACCAATCACATACGCTGCATTGCAGCGTTGTGATTGGTTTAAGGCAGCTAGGGAGCCCGGGTGCTTCCTGCTGCTGGACTCCAGAAAGGAAGAAGATAAGAAGAGTAACCCGGTGGGTAACTCTGCTCCGCCAGCGGAGTTTCTGGAGTTTTGCCTACTCCGTGTTCCGTTGCGAATGCGGAGCTTAGGCAAAACTCCGACTCCATGGCGGAGCGGAGTTAACTGGCCCCTCCACCCTCCCAAAGTAATTATAATGTTTAAAAAAAGGCACTTACCTACAATGGCTGCCTCCTCCTCGCCATGGCGCTCTCCTTCCTCATCCTCAGCGTCCTTCTTCTTAGATAACCACTACCATGTACATCTCGTGTGGAAGGAGAGCGGCCATAGCAAGGAGGAGGCAGCCACGGCAGGTAAGTGCCTTTTTAAAAACATTATAATTACTTTTAGAGGAGGGAGGGAGAGTACTCTGATCCATGTTGCACCTTCACAGTTCACCTTTTGACCTTTCGCATGCTCAGTGGTTGTGGGTGATTCTTCCCATCACCTGTTGCCAAATGTTATGTCGGCCGGTTTAACACGGTCACTGACACACATATTTAAAATAAATAATGCCAGCGTTGCTCTTACTTCACTACTTTATTAACTAGTACCACATTGACCCACCATGGGTGGTATCCACTAATAAAAGCCCAATGACATCCCTGAGACAAATGACCCAAAACAAGCTCAGGTAATAGGGATTCCAAGGGCTAACGACCGCCCAACATACCAAAACTCCAATGGACCCTATAGCTAACAGCCAACCTGATATATTTGGTGTAGGGTCACCACTCTTTGTAGGCAAATGAGAAATCAGCTTTTGAAACCAGTCATCAGACACAACCCCCAGAACCTTAAATGGTTTCATTCAGCTTGCTCTTTGGAAAATTACAAGGTAAGTCTCGCTCTGGGCACAGTACCGAAGAACATCTCACTCATTAGGAGCTGTAGGAGCTGTAGGGCACACTACATGCACACATTAACAAACAGAAAGAAAGAAATAAGGAAAGAGAATCTAGAGCTTATTATGGATGCTAACAGAAGGAACAATAACAAGACTTCCAGGGCAAAAGTTATTCACTAAGAAATAAGAACAGAAACAATCCACCCCTCAGTTCACATACCACTACTGACACATGGGTTAAACACTTCTCTGATGCATACAGCCTAGGCAGCAGGGACGAGAATTCAGAACCTCGGGAGGTCATTAGGTAAAATTTTCAATGAGGTGTCCAGCGCCCCCATACCTTTATCCTTCGCCTCTTCTGAAATTGTACCCATCATTACGAAGGGTGTTTGATCTGACCCGCAATGTTTCCGACCAATCTCTCTCATGGACTCAACTGCCAAAGTCCTAGGGAGAGTTGTCTTTAATCGGATCAGAGAGTAGGCTAACAACAAGTGTGTATTGAGTTTCTGTCAATACGGGTTTAGGGAGCGTAGTACAGTGGAATAGTGTCTAAACCTCAAACTGATAATTGGTAAAGATGTGGTGGCCAAACACTGCCAACTGTACGTGGCCTTCATGGACCTGTCTTCTGCCTTTGACAGGGAAAAACAGATCAAAGCTTTGGTTAATTCTCCTGAAGAAAGGTCTAGAGCTGGCCATGTCAACTTTTTGGCTAGCTTCCACAAAACTTGAATGCAAGGGTCAGATTTGCCTCAAACGGGGAGTGTAAAGAGCCATTTGATTTGGAAAGAGGAGTCCGTCAAGGATGTATTTTAGCCCCTATCTTATTTATCCTTTATATAAATGACTTGTGCTTATACTCAACTTCTTGTGGTCAAGATGTCACAGTGATAAATAACCTCCAAATACCAGCATTATTGTACGCTGATGATGCTGTACCGATGGCGCACATGCGCACAAACTTGTCCAGACTTTTACAAGAGTTTTCCATATTTATGAGGGACCTTGATGTGGGTAATGACCACTCTAAACCTCAAGTAATGTCTCATGGCCCCAAGAGGTCCGGAATGAACTCTATATATCGGCTCTAATTTGTTATCTTCGGGGCCCAGTTTCCCTTGTCTGGGAAGTATATTTGAAACATCTGGTCACCGGCACTCCAATATACTTGCCAGTCAAAGGAAATTCATCCAATCAGCTGGCGTCCTTTTTAAACTAGCACACCTGGTAGGTGGGAAACCGGTGGCAGGTTTTTAAAACATTTTTAAACCACAATGTGTCCCAATATTAGCTTACGGGGCTGGCACTTGGGCTATGCTAATGTTAACAGTATCCAGATAGAAGAAAACGATTTTCCAGGAGGATTTTATGTCAGCCACCTAGTTTTTTCAATTTTTTATGTCATGAGAAGTTAGGACTTTTCCACATAAAGGACAGTATTGGGCTTGCACCTTCAACTCTCTGGATAGCTGTATGGAGTAAAACACTCCGGATAGCTGTATGGACTAAAACACTCCGGATAGCTGTATGGAGTAAAACACTCCGGATAGCTGTATGGAGTAAAACACTCTGGATAGCTGTATGGAGTAATACACTCCGGATAGCTGTATGGAGTAAAACACTGGATAGCTGTATGGAGTAAAACACTCTGGATAGCTGTATGGAGTAAAACACTCCGGATAGCTGTATGGAGTAAAACACTGGATAGCTGTATGGAGTAAAACACTCTGGATAGCTGTATGGAGTAAAACACTCCGGATAGCTGTATGGAGTAAAACACTCCGGATAGCTGTATGGAGTAAAACACTCTGGATAGCTGTATGGAGTAAAACACTCCGGATAGCTGTATGGAGTAAAACACTGGATAGCTGTATGGAGTAAAACACTCTGGATAGCTGTATGGAGTAAAACACTCCGGATAGCTGTATGGAGTAAAACACTGGATAGCTGTATGGAGTAAAACACTCTGGATAGCTGTATGGAGTAAAACACTCCGGATAGCTGTATGGAGTAAAACACTCTGGATAGCTGTATGGAGTAAAACACTCTGGATAGCTGTATGGAGTAAAACACTCCGGATACCTGTATGGAGTAAAACACTGGATAGCTGTATGGAGTAAAACACTCTGGATAGCTGTATGGAGTAAAACACTCCAGATAGCTGTATGGAGTAAAACACTGGATAGCTGTATGGAGTAAAACACTCCGGATAGCTGTATGGAGTAAAACACTCCGGATAGCTGTTTGGAGTAAAACACTCCGGATAGCTGTATAGAGTAAAACACTCTGGATAGCTGTATGGAGTAAAACACTCCGGATAGCTGTATGGAGTAAAACACTGGATAGCTGTATGGAGTAAAACACTCTGGATAGCTGTATGGAGTAAAACGCGCTGGATAGCTGTATGGAGTAAAACGCGCTGGATATCTGTATGGAGTAATCCTTGTGCCTAGTTCAATCAACAGGTGATTAACGATTGCCTTAGAAGTGAGCAGGGGTTCAACATTCCCTGGCTAGCTAACATAAAAAATCCTTCTCCCATCTAGATAGGCCGATCTCTTTGCTAACCCTTCTTGCACAATTGAGCTGGATAAATCCTGGCTTAAGCGCATTTTCATTGATGTCAAATGTCGACATCGAGATCTTGTGGAAACCACAAATGAAACGAATGAACAGTACCTTCTCTTACAGATGACTATAGGAATTGAACCCTACTTACTCTATAGTTCAGTCAGTGAGAGAGATCCCTTCTGTTGACATTTAGAACCAGCTCTGTTTGTTATGTTTTCCATATGGCTGTTGTGGGAATGCTAACCGTTCAACTTCTGTTTTGATATCACTTGCCTTGTCAGAAGTTTTTGACATAGATCACTCTTCTATTTATTCTGCCCTCACTTCTGTGCTAGCCTACCCCTCAGCCTATACTTTCTCCAACTCCTCTTTCATCTCTTACTTCTTTATGTTATAGAGTTCAACAGGATTCTCTTAGAGTCCCGCTCATGTGCACCTGTATGCAGTCAATTCTCAAAAATGTTTCCCTTTTCCTTCTTTTACTGCTTCTCTCCATGAAAACTGCTTGAGGGTCTTAATAGCTATTCCTTCATGGATGGGTAAGCACTATCTTCGTATTAATCCAGGTAAGATTGATTTACTTCCATTCCCAGCATCCTCTTCCTTTGCTTTAACTTTATCTATTTACTTCCCTCCTTTTATAACCCCATGAATTTTTCAAACTTAATGCGATTTCCCACCTTATCACACATTTCCTCTCCCCCTCGCCCACCGTTTTCTTCTTTATTTTCCAACTCTCTTCCATCCACCTTCAACCTAGTACACCTGCCCTTTAATCTTCCTTTTCTGGTTCTCCTGGAGCCGTCTTCCTTTTTTGTGATGCAGCCACAGAAATAGAAAATAGACTACAGCACCATGTTTATCTTTTTTTGTTATCGAAAAATCGATCTACCAATTATGTTTTTTATTCATTCTAAAAATTCCTAATGTTTTAGGAATGGTAAGGTGTTTTCCATACTAGTCCTAGGATCAAGCAAAGGGTCCATAACACAAATTGTAATTTCTTAGTATTTATTCATTTTGGTAATTCAGCAAATTAGAAATTTGCCAGTCTGGTGTCACACTAGTAAGTTCCTATTCGATATTTTTCTCCACCAAAATGAGGAACTGTCATATTAATGTGGTCAGTCAGAGTAACGTGGCCTTGTGAATGCAACCTGTAGCATAGCTGTGTGTCCAAAGTGGCACATGAATAGGACCGATGAGACTGATTGCATAAAAGCCAACTGTGCCTACTGGATCAACTTGTGTCCACTTATACCCGCCTATCATATGCACAACATAGGTGCCAATCTCCTATCCAATACAAAGTATACATAAAGTGATGGGTGGAATGCTTGAATGAATCTCAACCCCTGGCAATTACTCGGGCTGCATCCCAACCAATTGATATTTTGCATGTTATTTTGCACACCATGCCACCTGAGTTTGCACCCAGATATATGCAAATCAGTCTTGAATAGGACTGGGTGGTGAACTTCGCTCCGCTCGCGAAGTTTGCGGAGTTTTCTGCACTGCGCGGAGCCAACGGAGTACAGAAAACTACGCTTCGCGATGTGCAGCTGAATTTTTTCCCCGCTCGCGAACTGTAAGTTCACGATCGCGAATGGTAAATTTGCGAGCACGAGCTGCCGCTCGGGTAGAAATTCTACCCAAGTGGCAGGAATACCAGCACAAACTGCAGTTCGCACTGCACTCCACCACTCGCGGAGTTTTTTGTAACTTCGCGGATTTCTGCATAGCAAAACTTCGTGAACTACGCCCAGGCCAGGTCTTGACCTTGCTCCAATGGGAACAGTCTAGCCTGAACTACCATGCCAGGTCCTCCTTGAACCGGAAAACTGAGGTGCCATGGTGTGCAAATCAACTGATGTGGCCCGAGTAATTACCAGTGGCTGAGATTAATTCAAGCATTCCATCCATCACTTTTTTGTATACTTTAGTGTGTTGCCCTAAGTGAGACGAGTATTCCCAGACGTGGGACCCATGCACACTGTACCACTGGAACCATGCTGTACGTGGCTGATGAGCCCACAACTAGGGCGAAACCCGTCCTGGGTTCCTTGTGTTCCGGTTCAGGAAGGACCTGGCTTGTCAGTTCGGGCTGGACTGTTCCCATGAGAAGCAGGTTCAAGACTGATTTGCATATGGCTGGGTCCAAACTGGGGTGGTATTGTGTCCAAAATAACGAGGGATTACTATGCGCCCCCAAAGTAATTACGAGTGGCTGAGATAATTCAAGCATTCCATCCATCACTTTTTTTTTTGTTTTATACTTTATGAATCTTCTATCCATGACAGGACATGTATGAGATCAATGCAATCAACAGCTTAAATACTGGGTGTGTTTGTGCGCCCGGGAATGTTCACATTAGACCCGCATCAGGAATTCAGGTGGGCCCACAGGTTGTATGTATAAAAACAGTGACATCACCGTAAAATGTGTCTGTGACCACAGGAGAGCCAACCAATCAAAGAGGCCCAAGTATCAGACAAGAGTTAAGCTTGTCTGTAGGCAAATCAGTTCTCTGTAGGAGCCCTTACATGAGCGATGTAGTGTACGCCGACAGAGTGTCTCCGTGAGGCCTTTCGTTCCATCAAGAGGCGGCCATGTATGTGACAAGCATGTTTGTGGCCGCATTTGGAGTCAATCATCAGGGCCATATGATTAGTGAAAAACATGTTGCAGTACAAGAGACCTCCACAACATAATTGCCAGGTGTACATGTTCACTCAGGGGAGGCTAAAAGACTGGAACTACATTTCACCTGAGGGCTATCTTGACAAAGGTGCCCAAATGAGTCAGTGCTGTCATCTGGCAGACAACATGGTGTTTGAGGCAACTGGCACAAATCTTAACATGGATCTGGAATGACACACTCTGGAAAAGTAACCTGGAGTGCATATAGTGGACATGCACATGTGAGCGCAGTTGGAGCAGGTACACATGTGCCCACAATTACATGACTATGCCATAACACTGGCCTACCAACACCATTTACATGACAAGATATGTACACCCACTTACCAAGATGGGCCAGGACTAGCATGTTTACTTGTGTGTAAAGACACTAAAATAAAAAAACATACAATTCTGCATCTACAATAGAAGAATGACCAGAAAAGACACACTGATGGGCAACCTCCAAACACTTATGCAGCCCGACATACCACGTGTGCTCGTTTATTTAAAGCGCATAGACACTTACACAGCAGCATCAGTACCTGGTTGGGGTCTGGCTCCACTTCATCCCAGTTGTGTGTGAGCTGCTCCTGGGTCACCGGCTCAAAGGGTTTGTGACGGACCGATGGCAGAATTCGATAAAGCCAACTAGAAAACACAGCAAAAGATGAGGTTTAGAAGCTATGCGCCTGGTTGTGTGTCCCACGCCTCAGTCTGCAAGGGATCTAGGTTGTGTGGTAACATCTTCCACAACTGTAATAATTAAGGCTTCCAGTTTGTCGTTTTTACTGATTTTTACAGATACATACAGAGAGAAAACAAACTATTTACTGTCTGTATTTATTTTTAAAAGAAGAAAAATACAGAATATTGTGCTTCTTGTGCGCGACTCTCCTTGTTGTTCTTCATGACTTCAGGATCAACTGCTAAGCAGATAGACACACTGGGGTTTTAAAAACAGGACGAGATTCCCTCCAATACAGGCATTTTTTAACACATATTTGTATATAATACTACTATTTACCTGTGGGTGTAGTGTTTTGTTATATTTTGCTTCTTAATTTGCTAAAATGCGACAAGCATCAAAGTATGAGTGCATGGTCATCCGTTAAATAAATGTGGAAATATACCATTTTATGACTATTTATTCTCAAAACAAACAATATGCATGAATAAATACCATTAAAACAAAATATGGATAAATTCAGACGGAAATGATAAAAAAACATAAATACCATAACACCGGGAGCCCTAGCATTAATGAAGGCAGTAATATTCTGTCCAGTGATGATTCAGCTACTGATGACACCAGGTCACATGTGGATCTGCAGCCATATTGCGACCAGGCACTTGTAAGCAATAGAGAATGGCTCTAATCACTGTCTGGTTCTCTCCCTGATTGGTTGATTAGTTAATCCGAAGGGAGATACAAAGTGCTGTCCAACCAGAGACAAGCCCCAACTCCCACTGGGATGATGGATCATTCAAAGCCTGTGCAGCATCCCTGGCCGTAGCGCTCTTGTGAATTATTTGCCTGTTTTGGGTGACTACATGAATGACTTAAGGCTGTGATACCTACCACCCTCTTGTTTCCTCAATCCGTAGCCTAGTTTTCACTGGTCCATATCCTGTTCTTCGCCTCTACTCCTGCTGCTCTGTAAAGCCCTCGTTAGGGTAAGACTGTGAGCTCACAACCCCAGCTTACCTTGTCTGGCATGCGCGCTTCGAGATCAGCGCCATGTTCAGTAACAGATTGTACAGTTTCTGGAGCTGGAACTACCCACAGGCTCTTATTATCAATTTTCAGCTCTAGCTGCTCCCATCGACGCCATTTAGAACATTTTGTAAATTGCAACAGCAGGCTGCAGGAACCTAAACTACTCTTAAAATTCCATTAACCTTTGACCAAGGTGACTGGCCTAATGCACCTAAAAATATATCATATACAGATGCTTTACCCAGAAAGAGGGGAAATTAAATTCTCACTGTAAAGGATACTTTCAATCCGATCAGTTGCATACCAGTATTACTTACTGTGTCCTTAGATACTGCGACACAATGTCCTATACAATAGATCTGGGATCCTCCCCCAAGGAACTGTGGGGACAATTTTTGGCAAGTGGAGCACACACAAACAACTCCTTCCATAAGGAGGTCTTTTGGTCTCCCAAAGCTTGGAGCAATGTTACAGGCCTCGAGTGCTTACAAATGCCCCAGTAAGCAGTTCAACGGCCCCGCTCATACTGGCCTCCAGGGTTCTGGCAAATCGCCACCTTATGCTCTGCGGTGAAGTCCAACGCCTACAGAGACTTGGACCACAACAGGACCTTGGGGTTCCAAACAGATGGAAGAGCAGGCTCCCAGGCAGTGGTGCTGCAACAAGCTTTGGAGTGAGGATGCTGGCAATAACACCGCCTCACTAAAGGGGCACAGGGGTAGGTGATAGTCTTTGAAACCACAACAAATGCTGCCAGAAGAACAACTTTTGAAGGACCTTTTTACTGTTCATTCTCAAATATAAACCCTATCAATATTTATGGAGGTGCTGCAGCACCTCCAGCGCCCCTAATTCCAACGCCACTTGGTGCACGTGTCTTGGGTAGGAGCTTTGAGCGCCCACTTGCCCAAACCCTTTAACTACGCCGATGTTTCCCCATTCACGACATGAGCAGCAGAAGCTCCGACACATCCTGCACGCTGACGAGTGATTGATGCACAAGACATAAATAAAATATATACAAAGGCACCATGAAAAGCTCTATCACAATATGAAGTAGGAAGACTTCCTCATTCCCTCAGATACACACCTTTGACCTTATACAGTAGAGTTATCTGAAATGACAGGGATAGGATTACCATTCAGACATACCTTCTCTTATTTGTGGGTCTTGGACAGGTGAAGGCTGAGCCAGAGAGCTGTTCTGCATAGAGGCCATAAGGACACACCTGTGGGTTATTCTGGAGAGAATAGAAAAGGACTGATTGAGCATGCAGGCGAGGAAGCTCTACTGAGTAAGGCACATGACTCCTACTCGCTCACAACAGGTACACATCCACAAGTCCAGAAGTAATAAAGGGTTACTGCCTAGATCACCCTCCAGCCCACACTGGTCACCTTGCTCTACTCTTTGGTCTGCATGATGTTACCTATTCCTGTCATGGGGGATGACCCATGACAACTGTTTAGGAATAAAAGGTTCTCTTAATCAGTATCTTGATGTTTCTTGAGAAAGAGTCTCTGTCATGTCTTTGGCCTCCACAAATGTGTCTCTGAGCCTGCCTACTGTGCAGAGTAAGACACAGGGGGTTGAGGAGTGGCAACCTCAAAAATAGTGCATGTAGGAAGCCACCTACCCATGTGACCTACCACAGAAACAGCCCCTCAGGTAAACGACCCTACCTGTCCTTCTGGGAGTGCTCCAGGGCAGCGAGGGTCCTCTGAAGAGAGCTCATTTCCAAATCCCGACAGGTACTAGGGAAGAAGAAAATATACAGGTAAAAATATATAGATGGCTGTCAAATACTAGTACCAATCTACCAATCAAGTATTGCACACAGGAGTGGGAGGTGCTATGCAACCTCGCAGGCACAATATCTGTCGAATACAACATACAAAATATAACACGCCTCTTACTGGTTAATATCAGGTTGTATCTAATAGTGTCAAGCTATCTAGCAGGTCTATTAAATCCTACAGAGCTAGGCCAGGGGTGTAGCTTGGTCAGTAAGACTATGGGGTGTGTGCTTCGGATATTCCAATGGCAGCTGGCAAATATGCCGTGGGGAGGGGCGGGCAAACGGGTGGTGGGTGTGTGGGTACATAAGATAAATACATTATTAAAATAAAGTAAAAATAATAAAACTTTCTTACCGTGTTTACTGCGTCCTCCTCGCTGCGGTCCTCTTTTTCCCTCAGGACGTCCATACCCCAGCCAACTCCCTTAACCAATCCCGTCGCTGCTCTCATGCTGTTAAAGCAGCACCAGGATTGGAGGGAGCGGCCACTCTCAGAGCTCACAAGAGCACTGGAGGCTTTTTCTTTTTCTATTCCAGCTGTCTCACACAGCTGGGTTAGAGAGGTTTAAAGTGTGCATGTTTGGCTGGCCGTCGCAAGACGGCTGTCCAAAGAGACATGCGCACTGTAAACTAGTGCATAGGCAGCTCACCACCCCTGCCTGCTGCCATTCAGCAGGCCCCGCCCCGTCTTGATACTCAGTTTGCGACGCGGTGACGAAAATGAGATGGCAATGAATTAACTTCATTACCATTTTCTTTTTCATCTCTGGATCTTTTCTGGGGACATTTCAGTGGAGCGACGCTCCTCCGATATAACGGAGGAGCTGTCCTTGGATTTCCCAACTATCACACTGACATATAATGTTAATCACTGTATGAGAAACACTGCTTGAGGAAGCTTAAGGGCTAGTGGGAAGGGAAAGGAGTGCAGAATGTGATACTTAAAACACAGTATTTTGGATGGGGCGTGGCTTGGCAGGCTAGCATGGCGGACGCGCCTTAGCTCAGCTCCGTCCAGTCCGCCGATAATTATCCTGCTATTGATCCTTTTGCCCGACCCAGGGCTCTTCCCTGTAGTGGAGGGGGTGTGTAGCCTATGGTGGCAGCATCTGGTGGCTCCCCGGCGTCTCCCGGAGTCTGTGGGACAGCGCCGGTGAGAGAGAGCGGGGCCTGGCCCTGCCGCGCCTCGGAAGCCGCGGCCTCGATTTGGGCTGCAGAGGAGGTCGTCCCATCGGACGGAGCGGCGGACGCGGAGAGCCGGGAGCTGCGGTCATCCGCTCGGACAGGGGCGGCGAGCACTGGCTTCGGTGGATCCTCGTGGAGGTGCACTGGGAGCCCGGAGGTCGGGGCTCCCGGGGATTGGATCCGGACGACTGCGGGAGTGGCGCTGCCCAGCGGATACCCCGGCGGGGGAGCGGAGAGCAGTGCCGCGGGAGTGGCGGTGAGTGGCCATTGACGGCGGGCAGTACCTTCTTCCCCCCCACCCCGCCCCCCCTCCCCCACGAGGTGCACCTATCTCCTTGTGCCTGCAGCGGTTGGTGGGCCGGGGGCTCGGTGGCCATTTCGGGCCGCATGGTGGTGGTGGTGGAGGGGGTACATGGCGGCGGCTCTGAGCATCGAGGCTGGTGAGGTCGGGCCCCGGATGGTGTAGCGGTACGGGGCCCGCAACGGAGGCACTGGACTGACTTTCTTCCCCCCCTTCTGCTTGCCGCCCTCCTAGAAGTGCTTTGAGTGAGAGCCCAGGTGCTCGGCGGCCATTTCGGGTCGCGGCGGTCGAGGAGGGTCTTGCTGGTGGTGCGTGGTGGCAGAGGGGCCGGCAGTGCGCTGCGGGAGGTGAGCCACACTCCGGGGACTGCAGCTTGTTTTGGCCTTCATTTGCCCCGCCGGGGGCCTCCTTTCTCGGCTGTGATTCGGGGACCTGGCTGACGCTTCTCAGTGCGCCTGGAGTGGGGGCAGCAAACTCCTGGTCTTGGTCCGGACTCTTTGGCCGGGGGCACCCTGGTGTGTACCCAGGCGCGGGGGGTGCGAGACGATCGCAGCATGACCAAGGATAGAGCTGGTGGGGCGCCGGCCAAACAGGGGCCTATCGACATGTTTACGGGCCCGGGCCCAACCGGGGGTGCGGCCTCGGCAGCTCCGGACAACGCAGCCCTGCTGGCGGCCATTACCCAGTCCAGGGACATGTTAGATGCGAAGATTGGTGCGGTGGGCTCCGACGTAACATTGCTGCGACAGGACTTGCGGAACGCCGTGGCCTGCATCACGGAGGCCGAGACTAGGGTTTCGGGTGTGGAGGACGACGTGGCGACGCTAAAAAAAACAGATGGCGGCCCTGGAATCTTCCCATAAGAACTTAGTGGGCCGAGTCGAAGATGCGGAAGGGAGGGCTCGCCGCAATAACCTGCGCTTCGTAGGATTTCCGGAAGGATGCCAAGGTACCAACATGGAGCGCTTCCTGACGGAGTGGCTGGTGTCCTGGCTCCCCCCGGACACTCTTTCCGGCTGCTTCGTGGTGGAGCGGGCGCATAGAGCGCTGGTCCAAAAACCGCCAGTGGGTGCCCGACCGCGACCGGTGATCGCCAGGGTCCTTAATTACCATGACCGAGACGTCATCCTCCGGCAAGCCAGGACAAAGGAACCACTCCAATTTGAAAATTCCCGCATTCTTATCTTCCCGGACTATACGAGGTTGGTCCAACAGCAACGTCAATCCTTCCTGGCGGCTAAGGCCCGGCTGCGGGAACTCCAGCTGTCCTACGCCTTGCTGTTCCCGGCTCGGTTGCGGGTGATATACAAATCGCAGACCTTGTTCTTTGACACGCCCGAGGAGGTGTTTAAATGGACGGATGAAACCGTGCAACTTCGTTGTCACACTCCCCCCGGAAGAGACTCTACTTCCTCACATGATGAGGCGTCTAAGACTGGCTGCCGGCAGAAGACGAGACGGGTCCGGCGGTCCAGGTCGCGCCGCCGTTCCAAATCTGGTGGAGTGCGGCCTGGAGCTGGGGGAGCTGCTGGGCGTCCACCTTCCACTCCCTGATTGCAGTGGCCGTATTGGCGGGGGACTCTATCATATTGTAGACTCTGTGTTGTAATTGATGAGGTGTGTGGAGAGGGGGGGTCCTGGGTTGGGAGAGTACGTAGCGGGCAGGTGCCGCTGTAGCATCGTGCGAGCGGGGTAGTCACCTGCGACTTGTTGGTGGGGTTGTGTTTGGGGATCCATTGGTGGGGGGTCGAAGATCCAAGGTTGGGGTCTGGCGATGCTCTCCACCGCGACAGGTACTTCAGTGGTTTTGAGGTATGGGGTGGGGGGTTGGAATTGTTGTTGTTGGGGTTATGGGGTTTGTTGGACCGCACACACCAGTGGGAGCTGCCAGGGATGAATGGTATTGGGATGCTTCTGGATGGCACTCAGTGGACTACATTGACTTATTATAGCAGATACAGCTACTAGGGCCGATGGGAGACCTGCTGTACTCCGAGTCTTGAGTTGGAACGTTGGAGGCCTGCTTGACAAGATTAAACGGGGGGCAGTCCTGCAGTATGCCAAGCGGGCGTCGGCGGATGTATTGTTCTTGCAAGAAACACATCTCCTGGGTACTAAGGCTCCCTGTCTTCAGAGATACGGGTACCTGCAGGTCTTCCACTCTGAGTTCACCAGGGGTTCCCGTGGTGTGGCCATACTCATTCACAGGCGGGTCCGATATACACACACGCGCTTATGGGCGGATACGCAAGGGCGGTATATCTTTGTTCAAGGAAAGATTGGGGCGGAAGTAGTGATTTTCGGGAGTGTTTATGCCCCACCCCCATTATCATGGACCCTGGCTGAAAAGATCATGACTGTATGGGCAGAGATGCCGCTGGCAGCAGGTAAAGTGGGCGGTGACTGGATTGATGTTATGGTGGTGTCACGGGATCGCTGTTCGGGGAGTGGTGCGCGAGGGGACGATCGCCCAACCAAACTTCAGGCGTTGGCCGACGGTCTTAATTGGGTGGATGCGTGGCGGCGGCTTCATGGGAATACACGGGCGTATACCTACCTCTCTGCCGTTCATGGGTCATTTTCTCGGCTAGATTGCATATTCCTTTCACAAGCCGCGGTGGCACGGGGGGAGGAGGCGGATATCCTCCCACGTGGTTTATCGGATCATTCCCCGGTCTTGCTTCGTCTGCGGCTCGGGGGGGTCAGTGGGCAATTTCGCTGGCGCCTTTCGGGTTGGCATCTTCAGCAGGAAGACTACTGTGCCCGCATGACAGAGGCTCTGGATCTGTACTGGGCTCGGAATGTGGGCTCGGTGTCGGGGGTTGATATCTTATGGGAAGCTTGGAAAACTACGCTGCGTGGGGTTGACATCTCAGTCAGTCAGTCAGTCAAAAAGCTTTATTTCGATAAAAGTTATCATAAAAGCGTATACAGAAAGATCATTGTAAAAATAGAAGTTCATTAGGGAACGAATTTTACAGGAGATCGTAATAACAGCTTAATGGCCGAATTTAAAAAGCATTATAAAAATATGATTTTATAGTACAGTTAAAAAGCAGTTTAAAAAGACATATATAAGACATACAATAGCTCAATTTGTGCAACTGTTAAGTTTATTTCTAATGGTCCAGGACCAGGCTAAAAATTTAGCCACTGCACAGACTAGCACCAAACTTGTGTCGGTACGAAGGATACGTAAAGCGACACGGTAGTTTGAAATGCCCAGAAGACGGCAAGCAGGAGCAAGCCATCTTTTTCTCGGGTTACTGTGCGCTGGGCATTCAAACATAATATGGGCTATACTTTCTACTTTAGCGGGACATGTCAGACAAGTGGCAAGGGTCTGAATGGGAGGCTTCCATTTACTAGTAAATTCACGGGTGGGAAGGATCTCAAGTCTGAATTGAAAATACAGTGATCTGTCTCTGGGTTTTTGGATAAACTCGAGAAACGGCTCAAAATTGACTGTCTGCTTAAAACTGAAAAAATCTTCGGTTAATCTTCCATATCTTGAGCTACCAAGATCCCGATTATCAATCCAGTGACATCTCATATACTGCGGCGGCCCGCGGGGTTGGTCCGGGCGGAGGGCGAGATTAGGGAACTTGAGAGTCAAAGCCGAGGGGAGTCAGGTGGTACCGCCCGGCGTCAGTTGCAATATGCCCAGCAAACATACGCATCGCTTTTG
The DNA here is from genome assembly GCF_964204655.1 of Triturus cristatus. NCBI lineage: Eukaryota > Metazoa > Chordata > Amphibia > Caudata > Salamandridae > Triturus > Triturus cristatus. The sequence continues at coordinate 77,907,407 of NC_140591.1, read as the reverse complement.
CTGGATGAGGCGAGGCAGACATGGTTAGCTACGAGGAGCCGGGGTTATCAGTGGGGCGACAAATCAGGGACCATGCTTTATAGGCTGTGTCAGAGGCAGCATCAATCACAGGCCCTCCCGGGGATCACTGATGGAGAGGGGCGCGTGCCGACAGACCCTGGCGCCCTGGCAGCAAGCTTTGCAGCATACTATGCGGAGTTGTACGGCTCGCGGGAGGCCCTACCCGGGGGGCTTATAGATCGGTTCCTCGATGATCTTCCCCCTAGAGCCCTTTCAGATGAGGCGCGTGCAGACTTGGACCGACCGCTGACGTGGATGAGTTGGGGACGGCATTGGGGAGCTTGTCCCTAGGGAAGGCCCTGGGCCCGAACGGGTTCCCGAGTGAGTTCTTCATAAAATACTTTACGCAACTGGGGCCCCATTATCATGCGGTGGTGGAGGATGCCTGTGAGCGGGGGGTTTTGCCGGCCGACTGGCGGCATGCAGAGATTGTCGTATTTCAGAAGCCGGGCCGCCCCCCTGAACAACATGCCCCCTATCGGCCTATTTCCCTTCTAAATGTGAAGGCGAAGATTCTTGCCAAGGCCCTGGCCAACAGGCTCTTGCCATATATTCATACCCTGGTCCACCCGGACCAGGCCGGGTTTATGCCACATAGGGCAACGCGTCACAATGGCCGGCGTGCACATGTGGCGATTGCTGCAGCCCAGCGGCGAGAGGCTCGGGCAGCTCTCCTTTTGGCCGACATAGATAGAGCTTTTGACTCTCTTAGTTGGCGCTATCTCTTTGCCTTGCTGCAACGTCTAAACCTGGGGCCACGCTTCCTATCCTATTTAACGCTTCTGTATGCGGATCTTACGGCCTCGGTTCGGGTGGCAGGGGCGACCTCGGCACGATTCCCGGTGCACCGGGACACACGACAGGGCTGTCCCTTGTCGCCTTACCTCTTTGCCTTAGCCATGGAACCGCTGGCCGCCTGGGTTCGTATGGACGCGCAATACACAGGGTTTGAGTAGGAACATGGCCTCTCGGATCACATTGCCCTCTATGCCGACGAGTGTTGTTCTTCCTTTCGGATCTGGATAAAACGGGACTGCGGCTGCTCCGCATAATGCAGGTCTTTGGGGAGACGTCGGGATTATACATGAACCCGAGGAAATCCACCCTTTGGGTGCTGGGCGGTCGGGACGTACAGGGTGAGTGGACGGTGTCATTACGTCTTGCGGCAGAGGGGCTGCAATATCTGGGGTTCTTTCTGACTGATGTGCAGACGATCGCCTGGGAGCGCAACGTGGTGCCGGTGTGGGAGAAAGTATGTCGAGATGTTAAGCTCTGGGCGCGTATGCCTCTCACTATCTGTGGCCGCTCTGCCATCTTTAAGATGGTGGCACTGCCTCGACTTCTTTACCAGCTCCAAAACCACCCATATGAGATTCCTCCCAGTTGGTTTCGGAAGGTTAATGCGGTGCTGAGTCACTTTCTGTGGGAAGGGGGCCTGGCCAGGGTATCGCTGCGGGTTTGCTTTCTGCCGGTATATGACGGGGGACTGGCTACCTCTGATCTCTTATCCTATTATTACGCCTCCCATTTATTGGTCCTAAACGAATGGTGGTATGGCGATAGGGGGAACCTGGCGTATGCGGTGGAGAGGCGTCTCATGGACCCCCATACGGTACATACCCTACTTTACGCGACTGCATTGCGAGAGGCACTGCCACGGTCACTCAGGTGGTGTTCCGGGTGTGGCGTCGGGCTTTACGTCATATTGGCTGGTGGGGTAGGCTTACCCGAGAGACCCCGTTGTGGCAGAACGGGCTGCTCCCTCAGTTGGCGACCCTCTCTGGATTTAGGGGTTGGGACAGGATTGGTATCTCCACGTTGGGATCGGTGGTTAAGGGCGGTGTGATAAAATCCTTTGGGGACTTACAGCATGAGTATCAAATGCCACAGACGCAGTTCTTTAAATACCTCCAGCTGCGCCACGCCCTCGCCCCTAGACTGGAGGGTATGCAATCTATCCCTGAATTCAGTCCCCTTGAGGCTAAGGTGTTTATGGGGGATCTCCAAGAAAAGAAAGTCTCTAAAATCTATCAATCTATGGTGATTCATAGTGCTCCGTCCCTGCAGGGTCTGCGTGAGCGGTGGGAGACGGATGTGGGGCCGTTGGATGAGACGGATTGGAGGGAGGCCCTGGCCTCCCCCCGCAAAGCTAGTATAGCGATCCGACTGCGTCTCGTCCAATTTCGGTATCTCCACAGGACATATTACACACGGCAGCGTCTGTGGCAGGTGGGTCTTATAGCCTCCCCGGACTGCCTTAGGTGTGGGCGAGAGGTGGGGTCTTTGGTGCACACGGTCTGGCACTGCCCTGCAGTGCGCCGGTTTTGGGGGGGGAGTGTTAGGTTGCCTGTCGGAGGTGTTGGGCTGGGATCTTCCAGTAGACCCCAAATTGGTGTTGCTCCACATTATGGCCGATATTGGGGGCAATATCTATAAACGCCACTTGCTGCTTCTGGGCCTAACGACAGCCAAGCGGGATCTCACCCGGGCATGGAAGGCCCCGGCGGCTCCCTCTCTTAATGTTTGGAAACGAGGTTTAGATTTCAATATGGGCCTGGAGTTGCCGATCTTTAAGGCGCGTGGGTGTCCTCGGAAATACTTCAAGATCTGGAAGCGGTGGGCTGATTATAGGGGCATTTTCCTTGACCCGGTCCCTCTAGATGGAGACTTGGGGCTTATTTGAGTGTCAGGGGTGGCGCTGAGTACCTATTGTATAGAGATAGTGCTGGTGGACTCTGGTGGTGGTGTGGTCGGGGGGGGGGCGGGTGTTGGGTGTTGGGAAGGGAGGGTTTTTTTTCTTGACAGATGATGTATGAATAGCTCTTAAATGTTCCTTGTTATGTAAAAATATCAAGAGCTGTTGCTATTTACTATGTGGCAGATCTCCTGGTTCTACAGGGGCCTGCAGTCCTTGCCTTCTTGATTAATAAAAAGTGTTGTAAAAAAAAATTAAAAAAAAAAAAACCACAGTATTTTGTATAATAACCATGTTTTAAGACCTTCAAAACAGAGACGAGTGTGTGTATGTTTTTGTCTGACTATTTAAAAATGCCAGATGGAATCCAACAGACACCTTACCATACCCGACTGAAAGCTCCTGTACCCAACACATTATTAAATAATACATTGATTAGGGATGTGTAACACCCCAAACACTTCCATTGAAGCTATCCCTACACCCCCCGGGCTAGGCTGCTAAGTGTACTGTGTGATGCCACATATCTACAACATAACTGGTACTGTTGCAAGTGCACGCACATTCACATACTCACAAAAGTTACACATTGGACCATGGTAAATGTTTCAACACGACAACAAAACACCTGTAAAGCACACATGTTTAATTAGGTTTATTGATGTTTTTAATATTACATAGTCTGGTCCTAACACAGATAGTTTTTGTCTGGTCTCGCCAAGGAAGCCAGCAACACTTGGACTCACACAACATATTTTCATATTGATAAGCAACATAGGTTTTGAGTCCCAAATTTAATGCCCATATTGACGTGCCTTGTGTTGCCGCATAGAAGCATTCCAAATGCATTCTGTAATTTAACTATTTATGCTGATACGAATTTCCTCTGGGTTGATTTCAAATGGCGTTTATGTTAAAAATAAGAAGTGCAGTATTATTTTGTCTGGCCTGGTGAAGGCCTTTAAAATTATATTCACCAAAACAGACACATTCTCTGTCCTAGCTATAGGTTCAGAATAATCTCTTATGTTTAATTGCATTGTTTAACTACATAGGTTCACATTTTCTTTGTTGTCAAACTAAATATCTCAGTCTAATTAAGCTGGCATTACTTACACTGAATGTAGCTGTTTTTGTTTTCATGTATGGATTCTCAAACTTTGCATTTGGCACCAATTTTTTGTACACAATACTCTCTGTGCAAATAAAATTTCTCTTTTTATATGTATGTAAAAATGTAAAGACTTGCACATCTTTCATTTTATATTTATTGTCTATGTATGACAATTAACTATTGTATACTCATTTAACAACAACAAAAACACCTGTATATGTGGTATCATTTAATTTATATTCAAAAGAAATTGGAGAGGTGCAATGTATGCACGTACTGCAAATTTTGTTTTTGAAAATAAGTCTGCATTATGCAGTGTACTGAATTAAAATTAAAAAGGCAGTAGTATTTAGCCCGTTTGCAGATGACCACTTGGTTTGGGCAGGGTGCAGTGGCAAAAGAGGTCAACTCCTCTCTTAATACGCGACTCACCAAGGCCTATTAGAAGAAGGGCATGGTGGGCTACATGAACAATCCGCACCTTGTGATGCCACAGGAGGATGCAATTACGTATTGTGATGTTAGACTGAAAGTATTACATCAAACTCTCTCTGATGTCATGCTTACTGATATCAGTTTTTTATCAATGGGAAAAAAGAATTGGATCCCTTTCTCTAAAGCTATACAATATCAGGTGTCCTTATTATTCAACTGAATGGGACTCATTTTACCACCCACAGAAGGATGAGAAGCTGAATTGATCAGCTGAGGTTGAAACCTTCATCTACTATTTGCACACACACATCTCTGCATTGATCCATTCATCTTTTTTATTTGCTAACACCCTTAGAACATTATTTCTCAAGCTGATCCATTCGGCAGCTGCTTTGTCAGTGCTGTTGGAAAAGCTGGTAAGTCTTTGGAAGTCAGAAGGACTTTTTATTCTCTTATTAGGAATAGGTTTCCATTTTTTAGGGATATATATATATTTTTAATATTCATCTGAAAAATACTGCTCACGTCAGTAAAATTATCTTGTTTTTTCACTTCTACACACTAATTAAATTGGCAAAACAGCTGAATGGTTTAGTCCACCTGCAGCAGAAAACTGTGCAAACTACAGCCATAACCATGGCCAAACCATAGTCATCACCGGTTGATAATGAAGAATCCATCTGTAGCCTTAGTTTGTCTGTGAACACATGAACTAGGCAGAAACCAGACTTTAACGGTACATTGCTATGACCACTCAGCTGTTCCTATTGACTATGTGACTAACCTGTGTATATGAAAGGCATCTGTCGTATTCATATACCTGCAATGTTCATGTTATTAATATTTACAGAATTAAAATGATATACTCACCTTATATAATGTTCCGCTTATTTCCCCATATTCCCCCTTGATTGTGCCTGGTTAACCCTTCCCCCATATTTCCATGAACAATGGTATGTGCCTTAAAACATTGATTATGGAAGCGCATATGTGACAATTTACCATCAACTAATAATCAGGTAGGAACCGCAGAGTGATGGTAAACTGTCACATGTGAATAAACGTTGTGCTTCTCGTCACGCATTCTGGTCCTTACTACAGTTTTGTTGGCGACTAGGATGGGATTCCTACCTCATGCTGCCAGCGCTGTCTACGAGGTGGGGAAGCAGCAGTGAGAGCCTCACTTGGAAGAGTCGGTGAGACGCATCTGCAAGTGAACGTTCTTTGATAATCTTTCTGAACATACCCGCTCCTGCACCTTCCTGTGGGTGTCTTTAAGGTTTTGCATGCCTTCTGAGGTACGTCTCGTTATTTATTCGGTCATCTCCAGAATTAGCCCTCTTTCGGACCTCCAGGGTACCTACCCCACTTGGAGAAGAAGTTTTAACCTCTTGTGTACAACGCTCTTAATACCCAGAGATGTTGCATCATGTGCCAAGATTCTGATACGCTAAATTCATGAGATATCCTGGCCTCATTATTTGATGAGATTTGCTCCCGTTAGTACTGTTTAGCTGACACTTTCATATCCTTCATCCTGCCACTGTGTACCTGAGAAACCTTGCTACACATCATTTGACTCTGCCACCCATTTTAACTGTTTTGAGTACTGCTATTCACCTACTTTAAGAGCAACATCATTTCACTAATATGGAGTTTGATCAACTGAGTACATTTTCCAAAATTAAGAAGATTCACCTCTTGAGTGGAAAATATTTCTTTAAAAAAATTCTTATGCATATTACCGCCATAGACGTCAACAGAATGCCAGTGGAAAGAATGAAATGTATATTATTGCATCTTATGGAATGGGAGGGGCAAGAAGTGTTCAGGTCCTTGCCCAAATTTGAACCACCTGCTGGACAGGATGACCTTGATGAGTATGAAGAAGCATTGTTAAGATTAGAGAACAGGTTTCAAAACCACTCCTAAGCAAACCACTGGAGAGATACCACTGTTTTACCCATCATCAAAAAGAAAACAAAAGTTTAGGAATTTTAACTGCTTGAGAAGCCTCTCCTACTCTATGTAATTTTGAGGTCACCACTGATGAAATGATTAGAGACCAGCTAATGGTTAACACAACTTGTAAATGTTTCCAAGAGCATTTGTGGGTTATTGCACATTAGAAGATAAAATCAGCTAAAGCCAATGAACAGTCAATATCTTGGGTAAAGGAGATGAATGAGGACAAAAACATGTAAGAAAACGAGGTATGCCAGGTGAGTAATAAAACTTACTTTAAAAAATTTATGAAAAACATATAAAAAAATGACACTAAACACGTGTTATAGTTGTTGTAGGGGCTTTCATCTAGCTAACAACAGAGTGCATCTTACTATAAACAGAGAGTGTGTGATATGTAAGCTGGTCGGCCACTTTGCCAAGATGTGAAAAGACAAAGTCAGAAACAAGAAGACGCTAATTTCTCAGATATCTCAAATAAATTTGACTGATAATGTCGATGAAGAAGAGAATACTACAGAAAATAACACTATGGTTTTGATGGTCAAATAAGCAGGGGAACATTTATAAGCTAGTAACCCATCCAAGCCCCTTATGTGTGACCTAACTGTGAAAGGAATACAAATAATGTTTTTGGCAGATTCTTGATCACCATTCACCAACATTTCTAGGAACATATATGAAAGCACCTTGTCAGGAAACATCACAAATGTAACTGAAACGGATGTCAGAGTGGTGACCTATCATGGAAATGTGATTCAATTCTTCAGGTATTTTGTATTCAAGGTTGAGTACAAAGGAAGATCGTCCCAAATAAAAATGTATGCAGCCAAGAAAGGAGTATGCATATTTGGATGGGGAAACCAAAAGCCCCTTAAAATAACATTAAACCCCTGTTCTGCAGAACCAGTGCTAGCTATCTATATAGAAGACTTCTGTAATAAAATGTAAAAATGCATCCTGAAGTCTTCAACAATGACATAGGAAAACTGAAGGAATTTTCTCACCGCATAAAACTGAAAGCTGTAGCAATTCCTATAAAGCTGGAGCAATTTCTATAAAGCAAAGGTTAAGGAATGTGCCATTCAGCATATGAAATCATTTACAAGCTCTTCCAGAGAATCTACAATAGGAGGACATTACTGAGGAAACAATCCTCAGATTGAATTTCACCTATTGTACTAGAAAAGAAGAGTAGCGGAGATATAAGGTTATGTGTGGTTCTCATGACACTCAATGCCAACATCGCCATTGGCAGTCATCCCTTGCCTAGAGTAAATGATTTATTAGTTATCCTGGCCAGAGCAACCACCTTTTCTACTTTAGATCTTTTAAGCACCTAACATCAGGTACAAATAGTTAAAAAATCAAGACCATTGATGGCGTTTATAACACCATTTGGTGTATTCCAGTATAAAGGACTGCAGTTTGATCTGGCATTGGCAGCATCAGTTTTTCAGCAAGTGATGTATAAAATTTTCAAAGACTTGGAAGCAAATGTTAGATGTTTCCAGGACGATGTACCAGCTTTCTCTAGAGACAGAGAAGACCATTTTGATATACTGTGAGGCATGCAAAAGATCGTCTAACAAAGAACTTGTACTTTGCCCTGACAAATGCAAGTTGTTCAGATACCTGGTGGACTATTTCGGTCACACCGTGTCAGAGAAAAGTGCGACTCAGAAAGGATTATTAGTTGATGCTATTAGAGAAGCACCTTCATCTGAAGGTCATGGTAAATGTTGAGATCCTTCTGTGGATTATGTGAGTACTATGGGCCATTTGTCAAGAAGATTGCCTCGTTGATGGAACCCTTGTGAAAACGTCTTAGAAAAAATGCTGTGGTCATATGGAATACTGAACAAGAAGCAGCATTCAGGAACATAAAAGAGCAAATAATAAATGCACCCACTCTTCAACCTTTTGTTGATGGCAAACAAGTCATCATTTCTTTGGATGCCAGAGCCTATGGTATAGGTGTGGTTCTATCCCAACAATCTGGGCAAAGCAAGTTGACTGCAGCATATGTATCTAGAAAATTAAATGACACTGGAAGACGGTATTCTGTACTTGAACAAGAATTACTTGCATGTGTGTGGCAGTTAACCACTTCAGACACTTTATTTGGGTAAATAGATTACTACTGCATACTGACCATAAACCGTTAACACACATTCTGTCACCAGGAAGAGGGAAAATACTAGTGTACATGTAGCCAGACTGTACTCAAAGTTGCAAGACTACAACTTTGATGTGTCATATATCCCTTGTTCTGTAAATCAACCTGCAGACTTTCTGTCCAGGTTACCATGTACCAAGACTATACAAGAAACACAGGATGATGAGGAGTTTGAAGTTGTTGTAAATGTCAGAGATATTTGTTCTATAATTGATGTGGCTCTGAGTGAAGAGAAGTGGTGTGTTGAAAGTGAGAAATATAACATATTGTCCCTAGTGAAAATAGGTTTGTGATGGCTGGCCACTGCTTACAAATGTGAAAAGTCCACTTATTTGTTTTGCACAAATAGTACATGAAATCAGTGTTATAGGTGAGTTTGTGTTCTGCTCACACAAGTGTGTTCCTCCAGAAGGTATGAGAGAGATTCTTATCAAAGAGTGCCATCAAGGCCATTTGAGTATGATATACTTGAAATATCTGATGAGAAATAATTTTTGGTGGCCATGGATGGATGCTGAAGTAGAAAGATGGGTAAGGGAGTGGCCCACATGTTCTAAATCAGACACAATGTGCAAAACCAAGATTCCACCCATGAGCAGCGTTTCATGGCCTTCTAAGCCAAGGCAGTAAGTTGGTCTTCACATTTTCCGGGCCTTTTAAATGTATGCCACAAAATTTGTAGCATGCCATAGTTACGATAGATTACCATTCCAAATAGCCTGTGGTCATGTTCACTGAGAAGATTTCCACTGAAATTCTGTTTGAGTTTCTCACAGATGTTTTTAGCTACGAGTGTCACTGACAATGATGTGCAGTTCACATCAGCTGTTATGAATGATTTTCTAAGCACACTTAAAATTAAACATACCCACAATTCTCTGTATGACCCTCAAAGCAATGGCCTGGTTGAGCACTTCAACAGATTTCTCATAGACAGCATACATCTAGCTAGCATTGCTTTATAAGCCATGAGGAAATGGCTATGGGTGTATAGAATATCTCCCAACATTGTAACAGGAAAATTGCCTTTTTTCCTTTTGAAGGTAAGGGAACAGACATCATCCATATTTCTATAGTGGCTGATGTCCAAATAGTTTGACACGGGCATGAGAGATGCTAAGAGCAACATAGATGAGGTACCCAAAAAGGTGCAACATCACCAAAAAATAGGTCAAAGATTTATTATGAATAATGCCACTCCACGCCACTCCAGATAATTACAATCCATGACATATTCCCACTTCACAATTCTACATTACTCAATACCACATGATTACTATCCACATAATTTCACTGCATACCATGCCATGCACTTCCACTACAAATAACTCCACTCAATGACACATAATTCAAAGCCACACAATTCATGCCACACAATTCCAAAATAAACAATTCCACAACAAACAATTCCACTCCAACCCACATAATTCCACTCCATACCACATAATTGCAATCCACACAATAGTATTCAACATCATGCCACATAATTCCACTCCACTCAACGCCACACAATCCCACTCCATTAAATCCACACCATGATACATAATTATACTCCACAGACTTCCACTCCGCACCATGCCACATATTTATACTACACATATTTCAACTCTATGCCACATACATACATCCAGTCCAAAACACATGGCTATAAGACATTGACAACACCAATAGCTCTCGAATTGTCGAGACCTATTGGCTTTGCCAATGCTTTTCTTTAACTGGCTCTCTCCTACTGGATCAGAGAGCCACTTTGTGCACATGTATTAGAGCTCAGTGCCGGCCCAGTGTCTTCATTCACAGAACTTTCAGAGAAACATCTTGACGAGTCTTTCAGTGAATCTTCCCTACTAGCCACACAAAGCTCCTGCCTTCTGGTCCCATTCCTTTTAGCCATGGGAGTTTGAACTGATCTCTGGTCTTTACAGGGGCTCTAAGAGGCAGTGGCCTTTCTGGACTTTACCCCAGCCCTTTCTCTTTTAGTAAAGATGTGCAATGTCCAGACTCTTCTCAATCCCAAGATGCTTTTCAGAGTCACGGAATGATCTGAGCTTTGCCCAAGTTCTAAGGTACCTTCCAAGGCACCAGCTTTTCTAGACTCAGGCTGGGAAAAGGTAATGCAAAAGCCAAACGGCCATACTGAGAGCGTGTGTCCAGCCATTTTGAGGAGAGAACAGCTGTGCTTCAGCGGCCTGCATCTGTTGTCTAGCATTCTTCTGAAGATGTTTGAAAGAACTCTATTTGATGAATCAGTGTCACAGGATACTGGTTACATCTTGGGGCTTCCTGGACAAGGGGAAGCCATGGAATTAGAAACAGGACTCACTCACCAATCTATGTTGGGCCTCCTGGGTAGGAAAAACCATAGAAATTGAAAGAAAACGTGCTCACCCGTCAATCTTGGGGCTTTCTGGATTAAGGAATAGAATGGAAACCGAAAGAGGCCTCACTTGCCAAGCCTAAGGGCAGAGTCTTTCATATGATTGTTTCTGAATAGACGTGCTTTCACCTTGAATAGTCAGGGCGCTGCTCGAAAACTAATTTTATACAAAAATCCTCCATGTGCTTGAATTATGTGTGAGAATTCTTAATAGCCATATGGTTGAACTTTTAATATGCTTTTTTTTTTTTTTTTAAAGGCCAACAAGAAGGAAGGTCCTCTGTGAACTCCGTGGCCAGGGATCACCTTCAGGTACAAATCATTGTGCTAAACACACATCCAGGAAACAAATGGCAAACGAAGGAAAGGCTCCACCAGATGTTTTGTACCCCTCCCTCCGGGTACAAGGTAAAGCAGATTTCCGGACCCGGTGCCAAAGGCAACAAGAGAGGAGCCCTCAAGCACAATTCTTAAATACATCTCCTAAGTCAGGGGCCTATTTAACAACCATGGTGAACAAGCTTATAAAAGTTGGTACTAACCAATTTAAGACCTTTCCAAAGCATGTGCAAAAGATTTCAAACACAGGACCTTAGAAGAATTCCCTGAGGCACCCATCGTGGAGCAATGCCATAGTGGATGGCATGGGAAGATCAAGACAGACCTCATATTCTTCACCCAAAATACAGCGTCTTGGTCTGACATTTTTCTCAATGAACTAAATGTTGTCTCGGCCTTGAACATCTTGTAAGGTCGCAAACTATTAATCTATGTTTGATGGGTCAGTAACAATCTCCATATGCAACAATGGTAGTATAATGATGCAGTCAACAGATGTATATTTGCCACAATCCGACCACTTATTCACAACTATTCTTAATGCCATACAGAGGGTATCCTCTGTCTCGCCTTCCCATATGCAGCAAACCTCCTTGCAATAACCTTGTCTAATTTACTGACAAAAAGCCCAAACATGTATTCCTCCTATTACTCTTTTACAGTGCCTGAGCTTGGGCAGTCCTTTGTCTCAGTAAGCCCTAATAACCACATAATCCTTTGTCAAGAACTCTCAGCCGCTCTGACTCACATCATTGAACAACAACCCTATCCTCTGACTTCCTTCTTTCCCAATTATCATCAGAGGACTGTGAGTTCAAATCCTAGGGACTGACTACACTTTACTCACCACCACTTATGCTACCTACCTACTCAGGCAAACCATCTCACCTAGCCACCCCTTGAATGGAATCAGAACATGTCACGTATTCAACCAGCGCACTCTGAGCCATCTTTGTCAATACTTAATCTATGTCTCTACTCTCTGGGAACACCCTCCATTCACTCTCATATGAGATGTTGTCCTCCTGGTTCCCTCTACACTCCACCGCTCTCTCTCAAACATAACTTTCCATGCCGTTTGAAACCACAGCTGAAGACCTCTTCTCCGCTTACAACTTATCTGACCCGCCACATTCAAAAGGACATACACTTATGCTTACCATCTCGACTTCTCTCCTGATCTGACCGTAGAAGAGCCACTTTCTTTCCCCTCATCTCCCTTATTGTTCCTTAAATCTGATCACAGTAGTTCTCTATGCCACACAACACCACATAAGAATAATTGCTTATTCATGTTCTCAACACCAACCTCACTTAGTCCATTAACTTCCCCAGACTCTCACATTTGTCAGTCTTCAACTACACTCTAATCAAGCCTTTCAACCAAGCATATAACATGGGCCAGATAAACATGGCCAAAGATGTGAACATCAGCACAACCCTTCACTATGAGCCATCCCTCTCCAGCTGTCCTGAACTCCAGTCTACTGCAAAGTAAGATCATGACTCAGATGCATTCATGACAGAGAACAGCAAGCAAGAAAGTGGGCTCAGTTCTTGATCCCTAGTCAAACTTAGTAAAAAAGAAACATCGTGATTATCAACACTTGCTATACTCAACAAACGAATATTCTCTTAAACATGTGCTTGATCTCCTCAGCTCTAAATTATTAAGGATGGAGGATTCTATAGCCCACCTAAGTGTCAGGTTATCTGCCTTTTTAAAAGTCTCCATCCTCTCTGACAATACGTAAACTAGGAGCAATCGAGCAATTGACTACTGGCAGATTATAACACTTTGTCTCCACCTGCCATCAAAACTATTGCACACCTCTCCCAGTTCTTGTACTTTGACCAAAACAAAATGCTGACCATCTCGTTGTTTAGGGTCAGACGTCAGGCCTTCTCCAGGAAAACACCATCGAGCAGGAAATTACTCATATTCAGACAGACCCCATGGACACTCCCTGCACCAAAGCAGAATCCTGAGCCCTTCTGGGTATAATTATTAACTGTAGCTCAGCAGTGACACTGACCCATACTGGAAACTGTTAACTTAATCTCAAACTACCAGCTTGATCGTCTAATCCTTATCCAGAGATAATTCAGTGACAGTTCCCAAAATGTAATCGACCTTCTAATCTCTCAGAGTCCCTCAATCATTAGATGTGACCGTAAAGGGGGAATAGGAGGAGTTGCAGTCATTTTCTGAAACTCCATGCAATCCAAAGAGATACCAAATAGTTATTTTTCTTCGTTCCAATGCATGACACTTAAACTCCATGAACAGAACTCACCTTTTCAAATCAATGTCATTTATCACCCGTCTGGAGAAAATGCATATTTTATCGAGGAACACATATAGCCCATTACCAACCAATCAATTCAATGGAACAAGGTAATTTTTCTTGGAGACATCAATCTTCACTGGGACAGCAAAGATGACTTTATGGTCAATCTTCTATTCTCGTTCCTTTCTGGAAATGATTTGAAACAACACAGCCTCAGTCGTACTCACTTAAAAGGATCAACACAAGGCTAAATTATATCTAAGCATGAAATGCTCATAGTAAAAGATTCCATAATTGTATATTGGTCTGATGATTATCGCATCCTTTTCTCCTTGTTGTTCTCTCACTACATTACCAGAGGCAAACCCAAAAAAGGTGCTATTTTGGTTTCCAGATACCACAAATATGGACCTCAACGTTCTTAGCAGCACGGTGCAGAATGTACTTTCCCTGAACAATTCTGACTCAGACATCAACTATTCCACAGTCCTTACTTCAACGCTATCTCTGAAATATTTAAAGATCTAGCAACACGTAAGAGACAAAACAAAAGACCAAAACCATCGGCCAAGATCCTCTTAAAAGGTCCTATTGAATCCTCTCCTACATTGGGATAAAATACTAAACACCACAATGCATAGTATGTTTTCTGATAAGCAGACTAAAAACTCCACAAACAGCTTAAAAATAATTATTTGCAAAGTCCATTCTCTGCACAACGCTCAGCCTTCCAGGCACCCTCACTTACTTACAGTGTTTCCAATGTTATTGCTGCATTGGGCATTCATTCCTACATCGTGAACAAGGCATTTGCAGTTTAAGCTCGGCTCCCATTGAAAATAAGGCCACAACCACACAATTATGGGAAAAAGCAATCAAATTTACTAAAGAAAACCGGGAATGAAGTTCCAGTTGGGACTCGCACGTGCCACTAGGAGGTGTGGACCTTTGCCTCCTTCGGATAAATCCATGCCCCTTAGGTGCATGCAGCCCATGGTATTAAGGCCTTTAGAGTCCAAAGGCAACTGTTGTGGAATCGGACTCTTAAATAGCAGCCTGCAGAAATCTCCAGAGGGAAATTCTCCAAGGCTAGAGGCAGAGAAATTCTAATCTGAAGTTTTGTAACCTTGCCCCCACCCACAATCAGCAGAGAATCACTACTCCTGACTTCGCCGAGAAGCCCTTTGAGCTCCAAGAAATGTATCCAGCAGGAAGCAGACTGAGGCTTTTCCACAAATCCTGGAAGAATATATCCGAGCAGTAGGTCATTGACACCGTATGCCAGTGGCACAGTATATATTTTGTTTTGGCAAAGATCAACAAAAGCAGAAATCTCTTCGCTCTAGAATCCAGCATCTACTCAAAATGCATTTATTGAGTCAGTATAAGCGAGGGAAAGGGCTTAAGGAGTATATTCCATCCTATTCTTTGTTTTAAAGCCATCATGGAAATACTGTCCTATCATCAACCTAAAGGAAGTCAATCTGTTTGTAAAGACTATTCAATTCAGGAGGAATACTTTACAATCAGTCATTCAAACTATGGCTCAAGGCAAATGTATAACTTCCTTACATCTTCAGGACACATGCTTCCATACTTTACAATCAGAATGATCATTTCCAATTACAGGTCCTCCCAGTCAGTCTAAAATCATTATCTCATGTTTTTACAAAGTGCTGGCTCCACTTTTCACCAGACTATGCTCAGAATTTATCAAAGTTATTTTGTATCCACATGATTGGCTTGTTCATGCAGGTACCTCTTAAGACGGCTCAAGAGTTTGGTCTCTTCTTCGAAGTTACAGCTGGCTGATAGATGAAGAAAAGTCCCAGCTTCTTCCAAGTCAAGTTCTAGCGTTCATAAGTGGTCTCTTCAACTAATCTATTGGAAAGGATTTCCTTACATCACACTGACCGTTGAAACTTCAGTCCTGTCTCATGTTTCTACTATCAATGACATCTTGCCCAGTGCACCTCTGGTTACAGGTCCATTGAGACATATCAGCCGTCTTTGGGTTAAGTGGGCAAAGTTTTACATGGAACCTCTAGTGTGACACATCTTTCTGCATTGCAGCTCTGTCTGTCAAGATATCAGGGCTCAAGAGTGCTTTTCCGCTGCCTTCAATAGTGACTGGTGACAAAGACCATATGCAGGGGAGTGGACTTAGCTCCTAAATTACCAGTTGTATTACTCACAGGCACCAGACAGACTATAAGGGGGTGGTAGCAACTCTGGGTCAGGAGTTGCGCGAAAGACTTTAGACAAGGGGGGTCTCTTATTTCTCAAACTGACAAGAACGAACAGCCATTTTGAGAGCCCTGTTTTATTTTACTTCCAGTTTGAAAGGGAACATGGTCCTAGTAGGAACAGACAATCTGGTGCATACGATATTCCTCTCGTCAACGGAGTAGTCTGTGAATATCTTTCTAAAAATCCATTGCAGATCCAGGCCTCCAATAGTGCAATAGTGAGTCTGTTTACATCTTCTCCCAGTGCTCATCTTACACTATTCGTCACCAGGGACAAGGAACCCTGCGCGATGGTTTTAATGGTGTTAATCTCTCCCTGGACTCAGGGTCTTCTCTTTGCATCTCATTCCGTTCATCAGGGAGTTCTAATTAAGATCAGGAGACAGCATGCTCAAGTAATTCATGAGGCTCACACATGGCCCTGGAAATCCTGGTTCACAATTTTGGTGATTGATGCACACTGGCTCCGTATTTCCAGTCTCCTCTTCATTAGTCGTCTCTTCGTCTGTCCTCTTTCCTTCCTCAACACTTGATAATATGGCTACTAAGAGGCCTTTGCAATTTAGGTATTTTACCTGAAATGGCCAATTCAACGATCTCGTAGATCTTCCACCTTGGATTCTTACAGTGAACATTGAACACCTTTTTCCAGGTGATGCGATCTCCAGGACCTTTTATCCCTGTCTTACGACCCTTTGAATTTTCAAGATTTGTTGGACGAGTGTTTTGCTAATGGCCTTTCTGTCTCCACCTTTGAATGGCAGCTTTCGGGGTTTTCCAGTTTGCTTGTGATTATTTGGGTCTTATTACTTTGCTGGTCTTTAACCTTCTATTTTTTCTTTCAGAGACCTAAAGTACGATCCTTAGCTCCTTCTTGGATTCTCCCACTAGTCATAAGAGCTTCACAATTGCCCCGTTTAAGCCCTTAGAGGAGGGCCCCTTAAAAATCCTTTGTGCTAAGGTAGCTTTTCTGCTCGTCGTGACCTCAACTGGAATAGAGGCAATCGGATTGGTGTTCTACTTTCTTCTGCCTTATTTATATCCTATACATTCTTCACCTGAGGAAACTCACCTGCACTCTTTAGATTTAGCTTCAAAGAACTTTTGAATTTTTCTCATGAGGCTTTGTTGTGAAGTTTGTTCAGTAAGGAGAGGACATATAACGTCAGTGACTACTCATAATTGTTGGTTATGAACCAGTGGCGTAACGAAAGTTTAAGGGGCCCCCCTGCAATGTACACAGAGGGGCCCCCACTCCGCATTTTATCCGGAGACCTCAGACCATTGTTCTGTTCTGAGAGGGCCCCCTGGAGCTGGGGAGGCCCCCGCACATCGGGGGATGCGGGGGCCTGTGTTACGCCCTTGTTATGAACTGCAAGTTCAATGTCTTATGAGTTGTCTGGTGTTTATCTCCCTTCCTCTATTTTGGGTCGTTCGGTGAGTTTGGGTAGCATTGTGGCACTAACTGTATGGGGCCTTTTCACTGCACAGTGGTCCTGGGATTCAGCAGGAATTTTTGAAACAGCATAGGTCTGGACCTGACTAATTGCAGCTAGGAGCCACCAGAGCATCTGCATGTCTTCTTTCAAATCTCTAGTCATATGCTTTTCTATAGCATACCACAGGGATTTGTTTTTTTCCCTCTCTTAAGCTTAATATATGACTTCAAAGGATGAGGCACTGCTGCAGCATCAGGACCCCACTGTGGCACCGACAAATGCCTAGTATATTTACAAGTATTCTTCATTACACTTAGTAGATTTTTCTTCTACCCAGTCCTAAGATTTCAGATTGTTCCACTCAGGAGATGGGCTCCTAAAAGCTATATCTCGTAAACTAAAATGCAATTTCCCATCTTCCTCTATCAAACAATCTCTGTGTTCTAAAATGGTGCCTGTAGGGCCAAGGTATGCTGACTCTACCAAAGTTTTCTATGGCATTTACAAATGTTGCTCAGAACTAGTGAATGAAGAACTTTTTTCAGGAATCAGACTAAATTGGTGTGGTATTATTAAACCTTCTGACATTCTGGTTCTTAAAACATCTTACCCCTTATGTTTTCTAGCACCTACTTCCTCATTTCCTGGTGCGAGCATTGTATTCCACTGACTTAACTCACTAACCTGGGCCCAAAAGAGCTAGTGCCCAGTTTAAGATCAGGTCCTTTGAACTACCACCACATGGCTACAGCAGTGCCCCTCTAAAGGAAATCTTGGGAGCTGCGCAAGTGACTTTACTTGGTTATGAACATTAAGTCTCATTGACTGCTGTGGACTTTATCAAGCAGTGTATTATTTTGTATGTGGGATAAGTACCTGCAACATATTAGGTAATGAGGATTTTCAAGTCACCGTTTTGTCCCATTTCTCACCCATACATACCTCTTAAGACATCCTAATTTGGGGGCGTCACCCTCATTGGATTCGTCTACACTCTCTAAACAAGCAAATTGCCCCCCATAGACGTCATTGTTTCCACCCACAATTAAAGCCTTCCCCGTCCTACAAAAATGGTTACTCTCAATTGATTGCATTGGGATCTCAGTTCATAACATCAAACTTGGAGACTCAAACGTTTGAAAGGTAGGCTAATTATCTGCACCACTTCATATGCCAGCAGTCCACCCCCTTAGTTCCTATGAACCCCCATCGTACTATGCACAGGGCTTCTGATCGAAAGGCTTCCTTACAAATAAATGCAAAACCTGGAAGTCCAGTTTCCCTTTTCTACCTGGTACCACATCCTGGTGCTACCCCTGGCAGCTGCTGCAGGGCTGGGAGTGACACTGTTGGGGTTCTATAAGCCTGCAAGTAAAGAGGAAGTGCCATCCTTTGTTGCTCAGGCATGTGTCCCATGGAAACAAAAGAGGGTCACTGAGCCGTTCATGGTACCACAGGGTCCAAAGGATAGCAGGAGACTTACTCATGCGGCCATATTAAAGAGTCAATGTGCACATTCTAATAGTATTCAGTCCATTCAAGGGAAATGTTACAGTCCAGAAAACTGTGACAACTTTAAAATATTAGGAAATAAATTAAAGTATTTCAAAAATAGATAATGAACTTTGAAAAATTGCCTCAATAGTAGCATTCAACGGGTAAAATTATTTAAATAACTAGGTGACACAAGTATTCACAACTAGTATATCAATCCATATATATTAGAATTTTGATTTGTACTCAAACATCTTATGAAAATACAACCTTATCTACAGGACTTTTTACCTTGCTTCATTTGACAGTGACTGAAAATGTACACAGTTACAAGATGGCGGCCCTCCTTGTTCAGACGTGCTGGATCTTTCCATGCTATCCAGCACCTACCACCTCACCAGCAGGGGCGCTGTGTGCCCCCTGAATAGTACCGGTGGTAGGCTCTAGGACTGCCAGCTTAGATTTAGAAGCAGAAAGAACAACTTCCTGTTACAGCAAAAAGACAAGCTAATGAAAACCATAAGAATATAGTGACATTATGAAACAGGTTTGAAATATAACTTGGGAGTTTCTAAACTTTAGATTAGAATCTCATGTGACTTGTAAAGAGTATTTTCGGTCATAGAAACTGGTCCAGGAGGGAATGCTGGTATCAACAATCAACGTTCCAGCTCTAGCAGGATATTCATAAAAATCCAAAGGTTAGTAAATTCATAATGTGATTTTTTTTTGTCTAAGCGTGCAATACTAATATGTTTACTTTTTACGTGCAAATAAAGCACGTCACAAAAGAGGTGTTACTTTTCCTTCCACAGTGCAAATGGGTAGGTACCAACTTTTCTCAGATCTAGAGGGCAATTTGAAATGAAATTAGGGTTTAAAGTTAATTTCCCATTGTCGTGCCTTGTACTATTTAATTAAAGTATTAAAACCTGTACATACTCAAAGAAAAACTTGGAACTGACATCTGTACAAAAGAGGGACAAGGCGCACAGTCAAGGAGACATATCGAGCCATTGTGCCCCCTACACAGTGCCTAATGTCCATTAATTATCAGGACATCACAAGGGGGAAGTATCTAAAAACATAACCCGAGGACACTCATGACCTCATATGTGAAGGTGGATTACGAAGTGAAGAGTCCTCTAGCAAAAACAGATGTTTTAAATGATTCAATTCAAATTTATAGCACTTGGACCATACCAGTGGTAGTGCTGCACCAGGGTAGATGCAGTTTGTTTACCAAGTTAATTGTTGAACTGCGCGAAGAGAATCGCATTCCTGTGTTTTGGGTTGGATTTGGTGGAACATTGCATCTTTAAACTTTTTCACAAATCAAGTGCTCTAAATTGCTTTCAACCAAGGTTTTCGACTCTAACAAAACAAATCATGGAACAACCCACATTCTTTCCATTGTTTGGTCTGTCAAATGTAGGGCTACCGAAATGTGGGGAAAACAACTTGAGTTCTTTATGGCAAATTGCAAAAGGTCCAACTTATTGTTTTTATTCTGTTGCTACTACTACATTTCATTATTCAGATTCTAATTTCACCCCTAAATGTAACTTTTTGCTATGTGTTCTGAGAATTTCTCAGGATGTGGCTTCCGTGTTATATTTCTGTATTTATGTAAAGGAGGTGAATGCATGCTGTTCAGTTGAGCTGCTCAGCTGCCGGCCCATCACTCTGCTCCCCTTTCCTGCCAAAATACTCGAGAAGGCCATCAACTGACAACTGATGGAATACCTAGAAAACAACGATCTCCTAGACCCATCCCAATCCGGATTCTGTACCAACCACAGCACTGAGACTGCCCTGATTACAGCCACTGACAACATTAGAACACTCCTAGACCGGGGAGAGACAGCTGCCCTGAACCTCCTCGACCTCTCAGCAGCCTTTGACACTGTGTTCCACCACACCCTGATCAAGAGGCTTCATCAGATTGGAATCAAAGAGGGCACCCTCAAATAGATCGCATCTTTCCTTACCGGAAGAACCCAGAGTATCTGCCTACCACCATTCACCTTGGAACCCAAAGACATCATCTGCGGCATCCCTCAAGGATCAACCCTCAGTCCTACTTTGTTAAAAGACTACATGACCCCTCCTGACCAACTTCGTCAGAGCCCACAGGCTGAACATCATATCCTACGCAGACAACACCCAGCCCATTCTCTCTCTGTCATGATGGCCAACTTCCACCTGTATATGATAAGCGTCGCCGACTGGATGCATATCAACTGCCTCAAACTCAACACAGACAAAACAGAAGTACTGATCTTTGGGACCAACACCTCCCCGTGGAATGACTCCTGGTGGCATGCGGAATTGGGGCCCTCACCCACTCCTACAGACCAGGCTCGGAACCTCAGCGTCATCCTGGATAGCAAATTCACCATGATAAACTAGATCAGCGCAGCCTCCTCCGTCTGCTTCCACTCCCTTTGCATGCTTTGAAAGGGCTTTAAATGGCACCCAGTCAGCATCAGACGTACCGTCACTCAAGCCCTCATCACTAGCCGCCTGGACTACAGCCACACACTTTGAACAGGAATCACTACCAACCTCCTATAGAGGCTGTAGACCATACAGAACCCGTTGGCCAGACTCATCCTTGACCTCCCCAAACGGATCTGCATCACTCCACACCTCAAGAAGCTCCATTGGCTCCCCTTCCACAAGAGATGTCAATTCAAGCTGCTGACCCACGCCTACAAAGCCCTACACAGTGAAGGACCGCCATACATCAACCACTGCCTGAGCTTCCACCAAATTTCCAGACACCTGAGCTCTGCCTCCCTCTCCCTCGCTCACACCCTCCGCATCCGCTGAAGCAACAGTGGAGGACGCTCCTTTTCCTACCTCTCCCCAAAGTCCTGGAACAGTTTCGACCTCCACCTCCGGACCTTACCCTCTCTTCAGGAATTCAGAAAGGGACTCAAGACCCTGTTGTTCAACTGATTCCATCCGAACAGATGGCTCTCAGCTCCTGGATACCGTCACAGGTGAATAGCAGCACTCTACAAATCCAGTTTGATGATGATGATGATGAGTGTGCATAGAAGCAGAGTTGCCTTTTTGGCTGGCTTGCCAAGGTGCAGTATTGTGTGTTATCTTGCTTAAATGGTGTCTCATGTGAGTCAGCGTCAGAAGCCTAGGTTGTATGTGTACGGTAATGCAACAGGATGGTGGGGATTCTACGGGAGGGTGGTTAGTGAAAGGCAGGGTAAATAAATAAAGCTCTGAGAGTTGTGGGTCGAAATAAGTAACTTCTTGCCCAATACAAATGGTAGGGCGACTCACCTAACATTGGCGATTGGATTGGATGGGAAAGAAGTTAAGCAACACAGACAACAGTTTGTGGATTAACTAAGGGCCGCTGTGCGTCAAAATAAATATCTCCGTAAACAATAGAAATTGTGTGGTGAATTTCTCAAAGTTTGGAAGTTGGCGTTATTT
Organism: Triturus cristatus; assembly: GCF_964204655.1. NCBI lineage: Eukaryota > Metazoa > Chordata > Amphibia > Caudata > Salamandridae > Triturus > Triturus cristatus. The sequence goes on along the minus strand of NC_140591.1, from coordinate 77,885,308 downwards.
TCATTATATATATATTATATATATATATATATGTATAATGTATGTGTGTGTGTATATATATATATCTATATATATATATATATATATATATATATATTCACTGACAAAACCATAGGTTTCAGGGATGTTATAGTTAGTTGGACATTTGACTCATATAAAACCAGAGAAATCCGCCAGTTATTGTTAGTTGAGCTAACTATAACTCGCGCGCCCGCAAATCACTGGTGATGACGTCACATATTACATCACTCATGACATGGTCAGTGACATCACTGATGACATCACTGATGACATCTCAAATGACATCACTGATTACATCATGCAGTGAATGTGTGTTTCTGTAAAGTTTAAATATTTTTCATATATATCTATGCCAAGGTGTATTGAAGACAGAGTGAATTTACAAGTCCCTGAATGGATTATTTAGTAGGTGCATGACTGACTGTATAAGTGAGTGGTTGAACATGTGTTACTGAATGTATTGGTTAGTGACAAACTGTGTGAAAGTCTGTATTAGTGTCTTAGTTGGTGTATTAGCGGCTCCATGGGTTGGTGAGTAGCCACATGAGTGTCTATATGGGTTATTGATTTGTCGTCATGAGTATCTGTATGAGTGCCTGAGTGTCTGTGTGGGTGGGTGGGGGGGGTTTGACTGTGCATACATGTCTGAGTGGGTGATTTACTAGTTGTATGGATTCAAAAGTATATCTGGGAAGGGCTGTATGGGTGAGTTAGTGTGTGTATGGGTGTGTTGGTGAGTGAATGAATGTCTCACTGGTATATGTATACGTGATTGTCGGAGTATATAAATGACTAGATGTGAGAGTAAGTTATTTGAAGAGTGGGTGTATAAAAGAGTGTCTGCTTGTATCAGTGATTGTATAAGACAGTAAGTATGTGTTAGCATCTGTATAAATAAGTGATGTGGTGTGTGTATAAATAATGCAGTTTGTGTGTTTAACTGTATACATGAGTAAATGGGTATGTGATTGATTCTTTGCATGACTGACTAGGTGTGTGAGTAACTCTGGATGAGTGGCGGACTGTGACTGTATGTATAGGTGTATGAGTGCATATTATAGTACTGTATTGATGAGTAACTGCATGTATAAGTGAGTGGATGTGAGTGTAGACCTAGGAAATAGTGGGTGGTATGTAGTATCTGGCATTGTTGTGTGTATGGTTTCAAAAATAGTAGTCTGTATTTTAGAGTGCGTGTATCAAAGTTTATATTAGGCCATCAGTATGTGCATCAGATTATCAGGTGGATGATGTCATCAGTGATGTAATCAGTTATGTCATTTGAGATGTCATCAGTGAAGTCATCAGTGATGTCACTAACCATGTCATGAGTGATGTAATATGTGACATCATCACCAGCGCATTGCGGGTGCGCGAGTTATAGTTAGCTCAACTAACTATAATGGGCGAATTTCTCTGGTTTTATATGAGTCAAATGTCCAACTAACTATAAAGTTTTTTCAGTGAATTTCTAAGGTTTTTTAAATGCTAATTCCTAACTATAACGTCTGTAAAACCTATGGTTTTTTCAGTGAATTTCAAAGGTTTTTTTAAATGTTAATTTCATATTTTAATATTTATAAAACCTATATTTTTTCTATTTAAAAAAAATATATTTTTGAACTCTATTATCCTTTTTTTGTTTGTAAAATATGTAATGTTTTACATCTTCAAAAAAAAGTATGTATATCGTTTTTTGAGAAAACTGAAGCCCCGTACCGGTAGTGTACCAAGCTCCATCAGCACACGAATCCTATCCGCCATATTGCTAAACTCGTAAAGGATGCGCATTTCGTATCCGACGGGTTCGTGGCACCGCATCCCACGTAACATCATATACGTATGTGATCGCGCCAGCTGCTACTTTGATATGCGCCGGGTACGCAGTACCAAGCCGCGCCTTACGTCATGTACGTATGGGGTCACACCCGCTGTGCGTTGCGTATGCGACGAGTGCACGCTGCCAGGCCCTGTGTTACATCATAGATGTATGGTGTCATGCCGCGAACGCCATTCCCTCATTTTTTTTTGTCTCAAAAATATATCTAAATAAGTTTAAAGTGTATATGAGAACAAGCGATAATCTAAAATATTTTAAACATTTATATATTTCTAACTAATAAACTTATGGTAAATATATTTTCTCAAAATCGCGTAGGGTGCGGCCTCATTGCGCGCTCAGTGCGCGATTGCCATGTGACCTTAAAGAAAAGCATTTAATTGGTTCATAACATTTCCCATTGTAACAGTTGGAGGACCCCACACCATTTTAGTCATTCTCTCTACAGCGTTTGATGAGAGACTCCTCTTCTGCTTACAGAGCTTTTTTGAAAACCTTTTGCTATCTACACATATCTGACACTACACACTACATGCAACCATCATCTTCATCAATGTTCATGCTCTGTAAAGTAGCCTTCCACCTGTGATAGCCATGCATCTAAAAGCTACAAAACAGAGCTTTTCCCCACTGCCAGAGGTAACATGGTTGCATACGCTGTCCACAGCACAATGTAATGTGGTACGGCCCAGGGGCAGTATCATGCATAGATAATGAACACAGACACAGATAGATAGTGGAAGTTGGTACGGGCACGTGCGCTCGATTCCTTTTTATTACCAGGGTCACATATCCAGTGACTTCTGTGCTGAATGCGTGTGGGGGGAGTGTAAACCAGCCCTCAGGGAATGGTTGCTGCTAGCATCAACTACAACAGTAATCATTGGATCACACACAGAGATTCAATAATAAAAGGGTCAATAGTTTGTGCTGCAGTAAGGTAGGGACACTAGGTGTGAAATAATACAGAAAAGATTCTATTGTAAAAGAACCATAACTTGTGGTATACTGAGATACAGGCAGTAGATCTGAAATAATACACAAAAAGATTGTATCATAAAGGGTCCATCAGGTCTAGTGCACTCAGATAGCCTCATCAAAAGCATTCAGCATGTGCACAGCCAGCGATGATGCGTGCTGCGGGCGGGCCGTACTAGGAGCAATGTCTGTTGCCTACAGGACTGCGTCATCTACAATAGCGACTAGATCTGAATTGTAAACACTGCTGTCTGCAGTGTAGGCCAGAGAGCCGTCAGCAAGGGCCCTCAGCCACGTGGCATTGACTTAAGCTGCCCAGTTTGTCATACGCGAAGCAAGAAAAACCATGTGCGGACCCTGCGATGATGCGTATGTGTGGTGTGGACAGAGCGCACTGGAGCAATGTCTTTTGCCTACAGGACTGCGTCATCTACAATAGCAACTCGATCTGAATTGTAAACACTGCTGTCTGCAGTGTAGACCAGAGAGCGGTCAGCAAGGGCCCACAGCCACGTGGCATTGACTTGAGCTGCCCAGTTTGCTGTACGCGAAGCAACAAAAACTGTGTGCGGACCCTGTGATGATGCGTATGCGTGGTGCGGGCAGAGCGCACTGGAGCAATGTCTTTTGCCTACAGGACTGCGTCATCTACAATAGCGACTCAATCTGAATTGTGAACACTGCTGTCTGCAGTGTAAATTGAAGGCAGTAATGAGGTCAGTCTTCCATGAATACTTTTTCTCACTTCCTCTTCACAAAATACAACAGCATAAATTACACAAAACTCTGCAATAAATAAATCAAAACAATTTGAATTGCGATCTCTGCTATCCACTGTGTACACTGTTATTCAGTGTTCTTTACCACTACCAAGAAGAATTTGGTCATTGTACTAGACCTATAAGTCATCTTAAAAAACTTCTTCAAGCAAGTATACTAAAAGGCTATTGTGTATATTTTAATAGACGTTGTAGTTAGTTGCCTACTGGATTCTGTAATTAAACAATCACCACTCGATCTGAATTGTAAGCCCTGCTGACCGCAGTGTAGGCCAGAGGCAGTTGTCATTAAGGCCTCACAGCCACGTGCCGTTGGATTCGGAACCACGGAGTTGGTTGCACCTGATCTGAGGGGGTGCACACAAATCATCACAAACTTTAACTTCTGACATCCTCAATCACAGAACCAAGACCCCGTTTCACTGTTCCGAGCTGCTGTACTGCAGTGTACTCCACCGACTGCAGTCAACCAAGCCCAATAATCATGTGCAGCACTTAGCTAAGGAAGCACAGAGTCTGATGCACCTCAACAGAGGGAGTTCTGTGAAAACCAAGCAGCACGTAATATCGTACATCGTCCATTTTGGGATCAAGACAACGTTCCACTGTTGGGACGTAGAGTTGGTTGCACCTGTTCGATGGGAGTACCTTCATCTCCACTCTAAGATGCAGTTCTAACATCGTGCATTGTGGGATCAAGACCCCGTTTCACTGTTCGGACCTGCTGTACCGCGGTGTACTCCAGCGACTGCAGTCAGCCAAGCCCAATGATCATATGCAGCACTTAGCTACAGAAGCACAGAGTCTGAAGCACCTCAATGGAAGGAGTTCTATGAAAACCAAGCAGCAGGTAATATCGGACATCGTCCATTCTGGGATCAAGGCACCGTACCACTGTTGGGACCTACAGTTGCTTGCACCTGGTCGAAGGGAGTACCTTCATCTCCACTCTCAGATGTAGTTCTAACATCGTCCATTGGGGGATCAAGACACCGTTCCACTGTTGGAACCTACAGTTGGTTTACAGCTGGTCGAAAGGAGTACCTTCATCTGCACTCTCAGATGCAGTTCTATCATCGTCCATTGTGGGATCAAGACACCGTTCCACTGTTGGTACCTGTTGGACTACTGCATTAGTAGTATACAGAGCACTCCACGGTGCTGGGCCTCAGGCTGGGCGCTGTCTGCCTGTGTCGCGGTAGCCAGCGTTGATCTCAGGAGCCTTCCCAGCTCGCAGACCTCAGCCCAAAAGCTTCCGCCGGCACTTGGTGGGCCCTCTTTCACATATGGCGGTGTCGAAAGGTGAACTGTGGGGCATATGTGTGTCGCAGCGGCCATGACGGTTTCTGGGTTCCAGCAGGCTGAGAGCATTATTCCCGTAGCCACCATCGCTCAAGGCGTCAGCCTCGTGGCGGTGTAAGCTGCGCAGACCTGACAGACATGTTCGCCATTCTGGAAGAGAACCACACGCAGAGAAACGTGCCTTTTATTCATACCCCTGCGCTAGCCTTGCGTACGCCGAGCCAGCCCACTACGCTAAAGATTTGGGGGGGGGGGAGGGGTCACGTACGCGCTAAGTTTTCGTAATCTTCCCTACTGACTGTACTCTCATGGTTGTGTCCACTGTCCACTTCACTCAATAGACCATCAGTGTATGTTGACATGTACATGTTTGTGCTCTGCATACTCAAGTCTGTCCAGCACATCCCCTCAACACTTTGCATTGTATGTTTTTATAATCGAGAATCACTTGCCACCCTCGCACATACTTTGCTCCCATCTCTCCCCGCATTCTGCATTGTGTGGCAGAGGTGCTATGTTTGGTTTGTGTACATGGCTAGCCTCGGTTCCCACAGTACGTAGTGTCGTTGTGTCTGCTAGGTGTACATGTTGTTTGTCATGTTGTATGTGATTATATGAGGGAGCGCGTTTATTTACGAGCAGTGGTTTCTCCCATTTACATATCACTGTCTTAACGAGGATACCGAGGTTTTTCTCACAGGTGAAAAGTGGGACCACAATGGCAGTCATTCATTACTATGCAAGAATGTTCAACTGCACAACGCTTCTAAACTTACAGCCCCCAAACTTGCGTGCTTTCTTAAAAGCACGCCAACTCCCACAATCAGACCAACATTCACACAGCTTTCTAACGGCAGTTATCTGCTTCTTAATAACATGGACTGCTACGCAATGTGAGCTGGCATACCGTATGTCCTTACTGTTTCAAACCAGATAACTTCCTCTGGCAATCTCTATTCCCACCCACACAAAATAACTCCCAAAGTTTAACTTGGCCTTCAATACCTACTTTGAAAACAGATTTTATTAAACGGCGCAAACTGAAAGCGCTTTTGTTTCAAACAGAACTGTCCCAGACTTCTCGAAAAGTAATTTATCAACTGCAGATAGCACAAACTTCAAGTAAAATACACTCCCTTTTAAATACGAACCTCCCATTACACTTTGTGAATTGTTACACAATTTTAAACACATCTGACATTTAAGGTCTGGCACACTTTTTAAACACTGTCTCATCCGGCCTTTTCACAGGCTTTCAAACTGTTTTTAGTCTAATACCAGACTTCATTCATTCGATCATCTCTGGAATAACAGCAACAGTGCCCATAATTCTCGCTCTGTTTGCGGCCATCCTACTACTATTTTAGCTTGTTAAAAATGGCTGCGCTCCCTGTGGTAACAAGCATGTCCGACCGAATACGCCTCTACGCGAAGCTACATCAATACCGTGAAAAAATGGAACAACTTTTCGGCTGCCTGCCTCGTATCTATTATCGGAGCCAGCTACAACATGACATTTATTTACACATATACAATCTGCGTGCAAGCATCTTTTTATTGCAAAACTTGCCCAATCGACTGGCGAATGGATCTATGCCTTGCCAACATCCCAGCAAATACTCCCGATAGCCAGCATGTAATGGAGTATCTTAAAAACCATGAACTTGATTGTTCGGGCAGTGGAGCAATGGCGGATGCAACGCAAAAAGGCATCCTGGCGGAATGGGATTTCTGCTCAGCCGCGAAAGATCTCCTGCAACGTGCGACCTTTGACAACATCGCAGATTGCCTGCCAATTCAAATTGCCGCTCCAACATTCGAGGAACCTCACTGTCTCTTCGAGGATATGAATTGGATCGCTTTGCTTTTCTCACACGATGGCAACAATCGCCTCTTGGAACATTACGTATCTCAAGCAGCTGAAGAACTTCCGGACTGCAATCTCCAAGACTTGTAAGAAATTCACTTTATTCTTGGAGTGATTTTTTCCAACTTTTTTTACTTTTTCCTATTAAATTTTTTAATACACTTCAATTGAACTATTTTCATATAATAACTTTCTAAGTATGCTTAGGCATTTGAACTGTGTTTTCATTATTGGCCCTTACGTCTCCACATTAACCAGGGATGGATGATGTATGGCCTATGCAAATACGCTATTTACTTGCTAAATTAGCCTAAACCCAACATCCGTTTTGAAACCATATCTATTCTTTGTACACACGTCTCTCTGCCTGCCTGTTATCCACAAAGCCCTTTCACACAAATTAGCTCACCCTCAGCCTCTGCTCACGAGCTGGCGATCAAGATCAAAAAACACGGCATTGTTTAGGAACTTGTTGGCACACTGTGGTAATCGTATCCTACCTTTATTTTCATTCTACAATTTACAGTCATTCATGTCTAATAGGTATTGTTTATGTCACATGGAACTGTAACATGTAATGTGGAATTGACTGATGCAGGAGCTTAGGTTTGAATACAGCAGAAGCGGTTGGAGTTTGCCTCAGCTGGATGCCTTAGCTCTAGCACCAGTGGTTTCATTTATGGCACTTAAATAAAGACACTTTTTATATAACTAGCAGACTCCATCGCTTTATCCCACACAGCCACTTTCTCAAACACACCTGATTTCACCATTTGTCTTCTGTTGCATTGCAACATTCTGCATTATATGCTTCACGATTATTTCTTTATTCCTGCTTGCCAAAACACTCCATTCGAGTCTTCAGACCAGTAGGGGTGAGTAGTTTGCTTCCCACTCCCGCTATAGTCTAAACCCATACTAACACCACTTGCACAGCTATGCTACAGCAGCCAGTATGCTACAGCGCCCAGAGCACATCGGTTTACAGCAATCAGCTCACGGTTTCATCCCCGAGTGTACCGGCACCTCACCTCAGCGCCATCTCACTCTGGGCAAAACAGCACTTTCACACCGCTAGGGGTGAATCCTTCGCTTCACACTCCCTGTGTAGCACACCCTAACCACCCCACAGAGCTCACAGCGCTATAGTCTAAACCCATACTAACACCACTTGCACAGCTATGCTACAGCGCCCAGTATGCTACAGCGCCCAGAGCACATCGGTTTACAGCAATCAGCTCACGGTTTCATCCCCGAGTGTACCGGCACCTCACCTCAGCACCATCTCACTCTGGGCAAAACAGCACTTCTCACACCGCTAGGGGTGAATACTTCGCTTCACACTGATTAACAACTGCTACCTACCTTTCCCTCCTGAGGCGGAAGCCGGGAGGTCTCTCTACTATTCCTTGGCATTTTTAACCTAGCGTGTTTGACTTTCATGCTTGTCATTTTAATTTTTGTCTTGTGCAGCTTGTGCTCGCGCTTGTGTTATAAGCGTGCCTGAGCCTAGCGCTGCCTGCCTTAGACTTCCCAGCGCTTGTAAGCACTTTGCCCTGCTCCCTGTCCCTTGCCTGGGACTGTGAGACTGCCCTCGGCTGAGTGTTGACGCCGAGGGCTGGGATCTCATTTTGGCCGCCATCTTGGGGGTAGGACTCTCCGCCCTCGCGCTCTAGTAGCGCTATAAAAGGGACACGGAACATCTTGCATGTGATTAACAACTGCTACCTACCTTTCCCTCCTGAGGCGGAAGCCGGGAGGTCTCTCTACTATTCCTTGGCATTTTTAACCTAGCGTGTTTGACTTTCATGCTTGTCATTTTAATTTTTGTCTTGTGCAGCTTGTGCTCGCGCTTGTGTTATAAGCGTGCCTGAGCCTAGCGCTGCCTGCCTTAGACTTCCCAGCGCTTGTAAGCACTTTGCCCTGCTCCCTCTCCCTTGCTTGGACTGTGAGACTGCCCTCGGCTGAGTGTTGACGCCGAGGGCTGGGATCTCATTTTGGCCGCCATCTTGGGGGTAGGACTCTCCGCCCTCGCGCTCTAGTAGCGCTATAAAAGGGAAACGGAACATCTTGCATGTGATTAACAACTGCTACCTACCTTTCCCTCCTGAGGCGGAAGCCGGGAGGTCTCTCTACTATTCCTTGGCATTTTTAACCTAGCGTGTTTGACTTTCATGCTTGTCATTTTAATTTTTGTCTTGTGCAGCTTGTGCTCGCGCTTGTGTTATAAGCGTGCCTGAGCCTAGCGCTGCCTGCCTTAGACTTCCCAGCGCTTGTAAGCACTTTGCCCTGCTCCCTCTCCCTTGCCTGGGACTGTGAGACCGCCCTCGGCTGAGTGTTGACGCCGAGGGCTGGGATCTCATTTTGGCCGCCATCTTGGGGGTAGGACTCTCCGCCCTCGCGCTCTAGTAGCGCTATAAAAGGGAAACGGAACATCTTGCATGTGATTAACAACTGCTACCTACCTTTCCCTCCTGAGGCGGAAGCCGGGAGGTCTCTCTACTATTCCTTGGCATTTTTAACCTAGCGTGTTTGACTTTCATGCTTGTCATTTTAATTTTTGTTTTGTGCAGCTTGTGCTCGCGCTTGTGTTATAAGCGTGCCTGAGCCTAGCGCTGCCTGCCTTAGACTTCCCAGCGCTTGTAAGCACTTTGCCCTGCTCCCTCTCCCTTGCCTGGGACTGTGAGACCGCCCTCGGCTGAGTGTTGACGCCGAGGGCTGGGATCTCATTTTGGCCGCCATCTTGGGGGTAGGACTCTCCGCCCTCGCGCTCTAGTAGCGCTATAAAAGGGAAACGGAACATCTTGCATGTGATTAACAACTGCTACCTACCTTTCCCTCCTGAGGCGGAAGCCGGGAGGTCTCTCTACTATTCCTTGGCATTTTTAACCTAGCGTGTTTGACTTTCATGCTTGTCATTTTAATTTTTGTCTTGTGCAGCTTGTGCTCGCGCTTGTGTTATAAGCGTGCCTGAGCCTAGCGCTGCCTGCCTTAGACTTCCCAGCGCTTGTAAGCACTTTGCCCTGCTCCCTCTCCCTTGCCTGGGACTGTGAGACCGCCCTCGGCTGAGTGTTGACGCCGAGGGCTGGGATCTCATTTTGGCCGCCATCTTGGGGGTAGGACTCTCCGCCCTCGCGCTCTAGTAGCGCTATAAAAGGGAAACGGAACATCTTGCATGTGATTAACAACTGCTACCTACCTTTCCCTCCTGAGGCGGAAGCCGGGAGGTCTCTCTACTATTCCTTGGCATTTTTAACCTAGCGTGTTTGACTTTCATGCTTGTCATTTTAATTTTTGTCTTGTGCAGCTTGTGCTCGCGCTTGTGTTATAAGCGTGCCTGAGCCTAGCGCTGCCTGCCTTAGACTTCCCAGCGCTTGTAAGCACTTTGCCCTGCTCCCTCTCCCTTGCCTGGGACTGTGAGACCGCCCTCGGCTGAGTGTTGACGCCGAGGGCTGGGATCTCATTTTGGCCGCCATCTTGGGGGTAGGACTCTCTGCCCTCGCGCTCTAGTAGCGCTATAAAAAGCTCACCCCTCCCTCCGCGCAGCGGACGCGGACTGCGGACGCACCGGACCTGCGCCGGAGTCGTGCCAGAGTCCTGCCCGTCTGCGCCCGTCAGCGTCCCGGAGGCGTTCGGCGTGGCAGGTACTTCTGGCCATTATGCTTTCCTACTCCGCTCAGGAACTCTACTCTTTGCGTGACGGGGATGCGTCCTGTCACTCAGTCTTTCCTGGCCGATATAGGGGTAAACATAAGTGCCCTGTCTGTAAATGGCATCCTACTCGCAATCTCCCTTCCCCCCGCTCTATTAAGGATTGTAGCATTAAACATCTTTGTCTACTCCTTAATACGAGGTCGTTGCACCGACACACTCAAGAGATTTATGATCTCCTTTCGACGACCAGTCCTACCTGTCTGATGCTCACTGAGACATGGCTCAATGAATCCTCCCACCCGGACATCGCGGTAGCCATTCCCTCTGACTATATCATCCATCGACAAGATAGAGACATGGGTAGGGGGGGAGGAGTTGCCCTGGTTGTGAAAAAATCTTTTCCGTGCACGGTCACGCACACAAATACCATCGTAGGGGCTGACTCTCTTGCCTTTACCATCTCCCTATCGCCTCAGCAAGCGCTGAAGGGTCTTGTTGTTTACAGACCTCTGGGCCCGGTGGGATCCTTTCTTGATGATCTCCAGCAGGTTATGTCGGTCCTTGTTCTAAGATCGGAGCGGTGTATATTGGCTGGAGATTTTAACTTCCATATGGATGATCACCAAGACCAGGATGCTATCAAGCTGCTTGATATTACATCTACTCTGGGCCTTTCCCCCTATATCTTTGGCCCGACCCATGATAAAGGCCACACACTTGACCAGGTTTTTTCCACCTCACCTATTATGGCTGTAACACTTCTGCCAGTCTTATGGTCTGATCATTGTCTTGTTCATTTTGAAATATCATCTACTACGAATTCTACGGCCAGTGCCACGAGACAGCAGGGTAGCAGCTATAGGGCACTCCATCGGGTGACTCCGGATCTGCTAGCGCAGGCTCTGGTGGATCACCCCATGTCTTATACGGGTGACCTGGAGAAAGACCTGGAGAGCCTGCAATCCTGGCTCCTTGCTAGATTAAATGAGCTCGCCCCATTACAGCCACCCAGGTCTGCCGCCCAACGGGTCTCGGCCCCTTGGTTTACGGAGGAATTGGCCCATCACCGTAGGCAATGCAAAGTCGCTGAGCGGGCTTGGAGAGCCCAGTACGAACCTGAGGCCAAACAACTTTATAAAACCATGATGAAATCATATCATGATTTAATACTTCAGGGCAAGAAATGCTATTTTGCCAAAAGGATTAAAGACACGGCAAACTCCTGTAAGGAGATTTTCTCAATTGTGCGAGAATTCACCAGCCCGCGGTCAATCTCAGCTCAGGACGCTCCGGTGGAGACCTGGGCCAACACCATTGCTAATTTTTTTACCACCAAAATTAGGCAAATTCAGGATTCCTTTCCTTTTGAGACCTATAGATGACCCGTCAACTCTGCCGATTGAGACAACTCTCCTGTCGTCTCCAGGCCCAGTTCTGCTAGACTTCCCGCCCCTTTCGGCTGCCGCATCCTTAGCCTTGATGAGGAACCTTAAATCGGGCTCACCGCTAGATCCCTGTCCAGCAAAATTCTTAGCGAGAATGGCAGATGCCGTTAACCCCATAGCTAATACCATTCTTAACCTTTCCCTGAGTCAGGGATTTCTGCCCCAGTCCTGGAAACAGGCCATGGTCATCCCTCTTATCAAAAAGCCTAATCTTGACCCAGAAGTGCCCTCTAACTATAGGCCAATCTCGCTCCTTCCAGCACTTACCAAGATCCTGGAGAAACACGTTCATAGCGTGCTTTCTAACTTCCTGGAGTCAAACGAGTTACTCCATGAATCCCAATCGGGCTTTCGCTCCAACTTAAGCACCGAGACGGCGCTCCTGGAAGTTTCTGAGATCGTGAAGGAGGTGCTGGATACCGGAGGCAGGGTGATGTTAGTTATGCTAGACCTGTCGGCGGCGTTTGACACCGTCCCCCATGAGGATCTCCTCACTAGACTACACGACATCGGTCTGGGGGGGACGGTGCTCAACTGGTTTTGTTCCTTTCTAGCCAACCGCCGGCAGACGGTCTGGGTCCTACCTGGATCTGCCGAAATGCCGCCATTGGGAGTCGGAGTGCCTCAGGGCTCTGTATTGAGCCCCACTCTATTTAACATCCTTATGACCCCTCTGGCGACATTGGCAGAGTCCTATGGGGCCCGGATCGTCTCTTATGCTGACGACACCCAGCTTCTGTTCACCTGCCGTAAGAGCGAAGAGTTCGATGGAGAAAGGATCCGTGAGTGCCTTGGGGCTGTTTTTAATTGGTTCCAACTCAACAGCCTCAAGTGCAACTCGGATAAATCCGAAATACTATTCTTCGGATGCCCATCGGAACCAGATTGGCATGGGTGGTGGCCTGCTGACATGTTCCCTCCAACTCAGTCATCTAAGTGGGCTAAGAACCTGGGAGTAAAAATTGACAATGAGCTTTCGCTCAAATCCCAGGTTTCTACATGTTTCGGGATCCTCAGAATGTTGCGTAAGTTCTTTCCCCTTCTATCTGAGGAACATCGGAGGATAACTGTCCAGGCACTTATAGGATCCAGATTGGACTATGCAAATGTTCTATATCTGGGTCTGCCAGAATATCTCCTTCAGCGTTTGCAGGTGACCCAGAACGCTGCTGCTCGAGCGATCTTTGGCCTGCATCGTCGCACTAGTGCCTCTAACCTTCTTCTATCCCTCCATTGGCTTCCTGTACGGAAGAGGATACTGTTCAAGGCCATGACCCTAGCCCATAAGGCCCTGCATGGTAATGGTGCAAAATATCTCCAGAAGAGGCTGGACTTCTACCGACCTACACGATCCCTCAGGTCGGAAACATTGGCTCTGGCTCGGGTACCACGTATCAAAAGGGCTCGTCTAGGCGGCCGGTCCTTTGGATTCCTTGCCCCCCAGCTATGGAACTCTCTACCGGTGTCCTTGCGGACTACCTTGAACTTGCTTGCCTTCAGGAAGGACTTAAAAACTTGGCTGTTCTCTGGTTAGTCCGCTTCCTCTTTTAGGCTCCTGTCTTTTTACTGTTATGTTTTCCAGTTCTTTCTTCAGGTCTGGAGCACAAAGCGCCGGGATACTCCTTTGGAGTAGCCGTTGTGCTATAAAAGTCCCATTTTAACATAACATTAACATAACATAACACTCCCTGTGTAGCACACCCTAACCACCCCACAGACCTCACAGCGCTCCTACCTTCCTCTTTTCTACTCTTTTCGCCTTTTGTTCCCCTTACCGGCGTCAACGGAATCACAAAATGGCTGCCACCACTTCCTAGTTGCAACCGCTCGCAGCCAATAAGCAGTAAGCTCGTGCTCGTAACCCTTCAGCCAATCAGAAGGCAGAATTCCCAAATATTGATATCTGTAAATTTCGATATTTCTCCAAAACTACTGAACGGATTTACACCAAATAAACAAAAGCGTGCTTTCTAGACCAAGACCCTTCTCCCTGCCAAATTTGGGGTAATTCCTTTCACCCTTTTGACCTGTAGCCTTGTCTAAAGTTTCCTATGGAAATTAACATGGAGAAAACACGTTTTGGGACCCCCCTTTTATCTCGGCCCCCCCTTGACGAATCACCCCCAAGCGTTCAACATAGGAGCTGATATGAACAAATAATTAGTTTGGAAAGTTTCATGAAGATTCATCAAACAACACCAAAGTTGTAAGCAAAACAAAAAATGCTCTTTATATGGAAACTTGGTACTAACTATAACTACCTACTGGCGACTGCCAGTAGGTAATATATGATAGATAGCTAGACAGATATAATACCACATATCTACATTTTATAATTTTATTTGCAGAGTCTTTGACAAGACTGATAGTCAAACTAGCCCATCCTTAAGAACAACACCCCTAAAGGAGTGATGAGATCCCCCTTTCGCCCCTCCCCTCCACACACACACCCATCTCTGGGTCCACTGGCTTGCTCCATGGTTCCAGGGCTAGGAGAAATTGAACCAGGAGGTTAAAAAATATTTTGGCTCACATCATTAGTGAGCACTTTGCATCAAGTCCAGCCAGTGTAAGTAAAGTCTCAGTAAGTGAGCTATGCGGACCAGTTTCAGGCGCTAAGAGCCTGGTTTCACTGACTAAGCATATTGGATCTTTACCAATGAGTGAGAGTAATATATTAGTGAATGAACACTTTTAGTTTAAGTGAGTTATACGTATCAGTCTCAGGCATTGAGGGTCAGTTCTTAGCTAGTGAATGGGACAGGTTAGCATTGGGGAGGGAGAGATGTGCATTCGTCTCAGGCACTGACTGCTAGGTCTGGGTTACTTAGTGCTGTTATTCAATCACAGTGCGTGAACGTCTTTCCTCAGTGAGTGAGCAATAGGCCTAGTCTCAAGTAGTGAGAAGCAAGCTTCTGTAAGTAAACATTTTTGTCGGTATTGAGTGAGGATTGGTGTAAGTAAAAGAGTGTTACAGTCTCTAAGTGACTGATAGTCATGTCTCAATGAGTGGATGCTATGCATGAGCCTTAGTGAGTGGCAGTCCAGTGAGTAAGCAGTGTGAGCTAACCTCATGGAGTAAACACTCTGTAGTAATCTCAGTGACTGCATTTCTGCTGTGTCACTGTTTGTCAGCAGCAGCTTGCAGAACATCTGGGAGTTCTTACAGGCGTGGAATGAGAACTTGAGCCATGTGCTTCCCATTACTGCAAATGCAGCACAGTATAGGGAAGAGAAGAGGGAGCCCACAGAGAGGAGGAGGGGTGGGGTGGAGTGCTGGGGGAGGATTCTTCATGCCAGTTCTCTCAGGCTCTTCTACTAAGGGTACACTTGAACTTGATCATGATACTATTAGTTCGAAGCTCATAACTCCCTAGAGAGAAACACATACCACCTCGTGCAGCCTATAGCATTTCGGGAGTCCTCTTGTTAAAGTGGGGTTACCAGAAACCTGCGCCATTTCACAAGTCTAGAACTCGAGAGACGTGTGTGCTGGAGGTGGGCCGACTGTAAGATACAGGCATCACACCTTGCGAGTGTAGAATTCATTGACCCTTCTGGGAGCACAGAAAGCCAGAATACCTAGTAGAACGTGACATACGGCTTTAGAAGCCAAAGAGCCTTCCTGAAGCAGAGCTAATCAGGATACTCTACAGAGGATCAGCTGTACACAAGCAGACCCCGAAGAGGCTTCTGGCTACAGAATCCCTCACACATCATGTCACACAGCTCTAGATGCCAACGCCGTTTCTGGAACAGAGGTAGCCAGAATCTCAAAGAGGCACTTTGTGCAGGTTGAGAACTACAACATTTAGGAATTGTGATTTCCTAATTGCGTTTCTTACCAAATCGCAATTAGAAAATTGCAAATTGTTATGTTAGAGAACTTTAAAAATTCGATAGCGATTCCTAATGGGCCGCAAATTGGCTTACTTCATGAATATTAATGAGGTAGGTTGCTATTTTACGACCCATTATAAGGATAGCCATGACAGGTATTGTGGCCTGCTGGGGTCAGCAGACCACCATGTCTATGACTCCTTTTTAATAAAGCAACAATTTTTTTTTTTGCAGCCTGGTTTTCTTAAAGGAAAATGGGATGTGTTTAAACAGAATTTTTTTTACATTGCAGTTTCATTTTTTAACAGCAAGCAGCGGTCCGCTGGACCACTGCCTGCTCTTAAAAAATATATTATTTACTTCCTTAAAGGGCAATGGTTCCCATGGGGGCCCCTTCCTATTTACGAATGGTTACCCCTACCTTTTAGTAAAAAAATGAATGTTTTGCAACCATCATCCGTACATAGTACTGCAATTTAGTAGTTAAAAAGAACGCCCTAAACATGCCCCTT
The DNA here is from genome assembly GCF_964204655.1 of Triturus cristatus. NCBI lineage: Eukaryota > Metazoa > Chordata > Amphibia > Caudata > Salamandridae > Triturus > Triturus cristatus. The sequence goes on along the minus strand of NC_140591.1, from coordinate 77,869,070 downwards.
CCAAATACCGAATCGCTAAACCAAATTCCGATTTGGTAACAAGTCACCGAAATAGTAATTTGGCATTTGTACTTTTGAAAAAGCATTTTTGCAATCAAGCCGTTTTCGACCACAAAAATATTTTGTACTTCTGGCCTTCTGAGCCATTAAAAAGAGCCTAGATCCTGCAGAAAAAGCGAGTATACACACAACTAGGCTGCTCAGAATAATGTGTCTTCCGTTTGGCTAAACATCATATTTGTTGTAAAGTCCCCCAGGGGCCCACTCACTCCCCATACATTTTAACAACACTTTTTATTAATTAATCAAGAAGGCAGGGACTGCAGGCCCCTGTAGAACCAGGGGATCTGCTACATAGTAAATAGCAACAGCTCTTGATATTTTTACATAACAAGGAACATTGAAGAAATATTCATACATCATCTGTCAAGAAAAAAAAAAAACCCTCCCTTCCCAACACCCAACCCCCAACTCCCGCCCCCCCCGACCACACCACCACCAGAGTCCACCAGCACTATCTCTATACAATAGGTACTCAGCGCCACCCCTGACACTCAAATAAGCCCCAAGTCTCCATCTGGAGAGACCGGGTCAAGGAAAATGCCCCTATAATCAGCCCACCGCTTCCAGATCTTGAAGTGTTTCCGAGGACACCCACGCGCCTTGAAGATCGGCAACTCCAGGCCCATATTGAAATCTAAACCTCGTTTCCAAACATTAAGAGAAGGAGCCGCCGGGGCCTTCCATGCCTCCCCATACATTTTAAACATCTAATTGAGTCTCTGGCTAAGCTTATCTGCTTGAATGACCTCCACATTCACATGAACACTGATAACTTCCAGCTATTCCTTTGTTTGGGAGGTTGGAAGTCATTGGCAGCAGCATTCTAGCAAAGCATCAGAGAGGTCAAGGATTGGATGGGGGCTCACTGTCTTACATTTAATTCTGTCATTTTAAAATGTGTGGTATTAGGGAGCAGATGGTCACTAGCTCTATGCAACTGCCTTTGCCCTTGGCTTCAAGCTTGATTTCAGTTGCAAATGACAACACAGCTACCATCCATTATATCATTCTACTATTTCCATCTGATGTATTCGCATTAAGCCCGTTCCCTTTCTCATGCAGAAGTGAAAACATATTGAAAACTCAGACTTTAATCAATCAACCAACAGCATTTGCAGAGCATAACACTTTCATCCCTAGGGGTATCTGGGTGCTAAGTCTCTGTCGTAGAGCCAGGTCTTGAGTCTCTGTCTGAAGTCTGCGAGCGAGGGCGCTGTACAGAGCAGGAGGGGAAGGACTTTCCAGGTTTTGCCAGTTATGTAGCAGAAGGAGCAGTCACTTTTGGGGCTGTGACGGATTCTGGGTGTGTGCGAGGGCGAGTGAGGAGGAGCGCAGGTTTATCGAGGGTTGTTGGATTTCAGTCGATCGTTGATGTAGGCAGGTGCTAGCTGTGGAGGACTTTGTAGGTGTGTGTGAGGATCTTGAACTGGCATCTATTCAGGATGAGGAGCTAGTGGAGGTCTCTCAGGTGGGGTGTGATGTGGGTTCATTTGGGGAGGTCCAGGATAAGTCTGACTGTGGTGTTCTATATGGTCTGGGGTCTTCTGAGGAGCTGGGTGGAGATGCCAGCGTAGAGGGTGTTGCCGTAATTGAGGTGGCTGGTGATGAGGGACTGAGTGATGGTCTTTCTGGTGTTGGTTGGGATCCAGCTGAAGATTCTGCGGAGCATGAAAAGTGTGTGGCAGCAGGAGGAGGCGACTACATTGACTTGTCGTTTCATGGTCAGTTGGCTGTCGAGGATGATGCCGAGGTTGCATGCATGGCCGGTCGGTGTGGGTGTAGGTCTGATTTCTGCAGGCCACCAGCTGTGGTCCCATGTGGAGGTGTTCTTCTCGAACATCATTACTTAAGTTTTGTTGGAGTTGAGGAGGAGGCAGTTGTCTCTCATCCATTTGGCTAAATTGGTCATGGCGTTCCACTTGCTGTATGCCTATGTTGTAGACTCTGTTGATGAGGGTGTTGTGGGAGACATTGTTGAACGCCTCAGAGAGGTCGAGGAGGATCAAGACCTCAGTTTCTCTGCGGTCTAGGAGTTCTCTGATGTCATCAGTGGCGGCAATCAGAGCGGTCTCAGTGCTGTGCTTGGCACAGAATACTGATTGTGAGGCGTCCAGTAGGAGGTTTTGTTCCAGGAATTCGGTGAGCTGCTTGTTGATGTCTTTCTTGAGTACTTTGACCGGGAAGGGGAGCAGGACGATCGGACAATAATTTTTTAGATTGCTGTGGTCGGCAAAGGCTTTCTTTAGGATGGGTCTGACATCTGCATGTTTCCATCTGAGTCTTCCCTTGCCCCACATCGCGCCCGATCCCGGAGTGGATTTCAGGGAGATACCAGATCGATCACCCCACCCCTCCGCAACAGTAGAGACCCCGGATAATGCGCCGGCTCAGTTTTCATCGGCGGCGGTGTTGACGATCGCCGCACTGGGGCTTGGAATCCGCGGGCCTCTAGGAGCTGAGAGATAAGCCTAATCCTGGTCACGATCACAGAGCGACTCCAGGCCGGCGGGGCTGTTTCTCGTTGAGACATTCTGCCCCGAGAGTGTTTCTGGCCACACGTTCCTCCCGACAGGAAGCAGAGGAGTCCAAACCGTCTCCGCCTGCAAAGCGCAACGTGGGTCCCGTCCTGGAAGCTGAACGGAACCCCCTCCCCGCCCCCGCTGATTGGGACACCGTAGAGAACAGAGGGCGGTCAGTGAGATAGACCGACGATACCTTTTGGCCTGCCTGGGGCCTCGCTGACCTCCCTGCCTGCGTAGTGCATAAGCGCCGAGAGGGATCCGTGCCACCGACGCCCCAGAGTCGATCGTCTGTTGCGGTGTCTTCTGGCTGATATGGCTCCGCGCCTCTGTTCTTGGCTTCCTATGGCTGCCCACTACCGGTATGACCGGCTAACTGCCTCCCCACCCCCATTGGCAACCCTCGGAGGTAAGAAAACTGCAATCCCCCTCTAATTAACTTTAGGGTTGGGATTTGAGCCCGCATTGTGGCTGGCCCGATCCGACCAACCGCCCTGACTGATCGGCGGTTTCCTTTTATTCTCTAATTGGCATTGCTTGTTATGTTAAATGTTATGTTAAAAACGTTTATATAGCGCACGTACACCAAACGGTTTCATGGCGCTGATAGGGCAGAGAGGTACTGGCGGGAAACTGAGGTTAAATGTTGTATGATTGGGCAAACAATTGAGTCTTAAGCAATTTTCTGAACTGTGCATAGGACGTAACCAATCTCATCTCCACAGGGAGAGAGTTCCAGAATTGTAGGGCCAAAACAGTAAATCTAGAGCCTCCGTGCTTCTTATGTTTAAAAGAAGGAATGACAAATACATTTGAGAAGGAGGAGCGCAAGTCCCGGGAGGGAATATAACGTTGAATCCAAGAATAAATAAAAGCAGGGCTGTTGCCGTGAAGAGCTTTAAAGATGGTGCAACCCAGCTTGAACACACACCTCTTGGCCACAGGGAGCCAGTGTAGTTTTAGGTGTCACATGCTGCCACTTAGGTTGGTGAAAGATGAGTCTGGCAGCTTGGTTCTGAGTTGATAAGCGGGGATGCCGTAGTACAGCGAATTGGCATAGTCCAATCGGGAGATAACCAAGGCTAAGATAACCAGGGTTAGAGCTTCCCTAGACAGAAATCTTCTTATCTTCCTTATTCTCCGCAGTTGGAAGAAACTTGTGGAAACCACTGAACCAATTTGGGCATTCATAATCAAATCGTTAGAGATCACAATGCCTAAGCTTTTGGCAGACCTTGCTGGCAACGGAGAGTTGCCCAAAGAGGGGGGCCAAAAGTTGGAATGCCAAGGATTGATACAGCCACCTGTAAGGATCAGCTCAGTTTTGTCAGGGTTCAACTTGAGTTGGTTGTTATTCATCCAGTCACTTATAAAGATCATAGTAGATTGAAAGTGGGAGACTGAGGATGCTGATGAGTTGATGTCAAACACCAATTGGAGATCATCAGCATAGTTGAACGTCCCAATCCTTCTTTCTCTCAGAAATCGAATTGGAGGAAGAAGATACAGATTAAAGAGGAGTGGAGAAAGGGAGGAGCCCTGGGGGACCCCACAGGTCAGTTCCCTCTTGTTGGACGAGAAATTTGCAAGCCGTACGGATTGGAAACGGTTGCTAAGAAAGGAGGAAAGCCATCTCAACGCCAGACCCTGGATCCCAGCATTTCTGACACGGTCAACCAGGATGTTATGATCGACCGTGTCAAATGCTGCTGACAAATCCAGGAGAACCAGGGCCTGGGGGGATGCCGCTATCTGCCCCTCTTCTTAATTCGTCCAAGACTGTAAGTATAACAGATTCCGTAGAATGAGATAGTCTAAAGCCTGCCTGGTGGGAGTCCAAGATCTGGTAGTGTTCAACAAATCTACTAAAGCAATTTGTCACATAAGCCTCTAGGACTTTGCCCAAATAGGGTAGCAAAGAGATGGGGCAATAATTGCTAGAACTGACGGATCCGCGCCCGTTTTTTTCAGAATAGGGATGATTTCCGCACCTTTAAATATGTCAGGGACTATGCCATATTTAAGTGAGTTGTTAAGAAATGAAAGATGGGGGTCAGGACAGATAGTAAAAGCTTCCCGAAGTATATGAGGAGGGCAGCAATCAGTGGGGGAACCAGAGTCAACCTTTTTAAGTAGATCAAGAAAGGTCTCCTTAGAGATCAAAGGAATTTGATCCATCCGAGGTACATTCTGACAAATATTCAGATCAGATATGAGAAAGGTAGAAGAGGGAATACTATCTTTAATAGAGGCAATTTTCTCAAGGAATTGAGGGAGTCACAGAAGGACTGTGTGGAACTGGCTTCGACATGATCCTATCTGGTTTGGAAAGTTCGTTCACTATGGAGAAAATTAATTTTATTAGAGAAATAATCTTCCTTGGTATGAAGAATCTCCTTTTTATATTCATTCAGGAGGGTTACATAAATAGTCCTCTTATCGGAAAAATAGTGACGTCTCCAACTGCGTTCGGTCTGTCTTAGGGCAAGTTTCATATTTTTTAGGTCGTTAGAAAACCATTGTTGGGCATCAAGAGGTCTCAAAATTGAGATTTTCTTGAGGGGGCGACACGGTCACTGACCAGCTCAAGCCATGTCTTAATGCTTTCTGCCTGAGTCTGAAACGCCTCCTGTGCAGAGGGGGCCATGGCTTCCCCACAAGATCTAGTCTGGCAGCCTGGGCTTGCTATTTCCCCTACTGGAATGTGTCTTTGAAACTGTCATGGCTAGCGGCATGGCAAAACTGCTGCACCAGCCATATTGAAAGCAATATTTCACCTTCCTATAAGCCCATTGCCTCTCTCCCTCTCACTACAAACTGGCTGCCATCCCATCACCCTGTAAACAAATGGCAAGGGAAAGAGGACAAAACACTGGAAACTGACAAAAGACTACATATGATAGACGAACTGGAAACTGACAAAAGACTACATCTACTAGACGAACTAGCCCCGACCAAATGGTGGCCATCTTGAAACGGCTCTGACCCTCTTTAATTGTCACTGAAGGATCGATGGGCTGGCAACAAATACAGGAAACTTACTTTCTACCTACATACATTTATATTGTATATATTACTTATATTATCACTAATATACTAAAAACGAAGGCCAGTCTACCTCCCCCAGAAATGGTCCATATGACCACACTCCTACACCTTTAACCCCCCAATCAGCTCGGACCGAGACCTGAAAATGCCCAATGTCACTCACTCTACTTAAACCCAGGAGCCACCGGAACCCCTAACCTCTCCTCCCCCTGAACGACCATCTACCCTAGTTGTGTCCCATTCCCAACCCTTCTGTGGCCACCATCCCTGCAGTTACCCTTCAACCTAGAAACCCCACCTATTTTTCCCCTTCCTCTCCACCCCTTAATTAGGAAGATGTCAACCAACATAAGACCCCACCAGAACTCCCCATTAACCCCCACTCCACTACTTCTCACCAACCTGAAACCCCACGGCCCCCACTCCTTCTCCATCACCTACCCACCCAACTTCTCAGCTAACGCGCCAAAATCTTTAAACACAGACTACTCAAACAACACCCTGAAACACTTATAGCTGACCTCTACCATAACTCCTCCAAAGGTAAGACAAAAACAGATCTCATCTTCTACACCCCCCACCAGGCCAAATGGAGAAATAACCTAGCTAACCACTTGTGAATTACCAAAACCACCAACATCCCCCACGTCCAAATACTGATTATCTCAAAGTCCTCTACCTTCTCAATCAACGCCACGATAACAGTATACAGAAATGGCAAAGTCATGGTCCAAGCCAACGACTTCAACCTGCACCAATTTGAACTCGCCTTCCCTAAGCAGCGAAACTTCATCTCTACCCTGTCCAACCACCCCACCCCTTCCCAACACACCCCCTAGAACCCGACCCAAGAAAGAACGACCATGCAACCTGACGCAACCATCATTTACTGAACGCCTCAGACCTACACCCCAACCCCTCGCCAGATCCCACTCTACCCTCCACTCCCATCCCCCCAACCACTCCTCAGACCTACATAGGATCCCGCTCTACCCTTCTCTCCAATCCCCCAACCACTCCTCTCACCTAGAGACATCACACCCTGACCCACCCCCTCGCCCCACCCAATACACCTACCACAATCTCCCTTCACGCGCTTGTCCCAACCCACACCCTCAGCCGAATCTGCCCTCCAACTGCTCCCCTCCCCTAAACCTACCACCCCTCGACCCTCCTGTCCCAACCTACACCCTAATCCTACCACCCCTGTCCCTCCTATAAAAACCTTCACCCCCAGCCGAATCTACCCCAACTACTCCCCCCAACCCTACCATCCCTCGACCCTCTTGTCCCAACCTACCCCGTCAGCTGAATCTCCCCCAACCCCTCCGCTCCCCCAACCCTACCACCCCTCGACCCTCCTGTTCCAACCTACACCCTCAGTCGGATCTGCCACCCAACCCCTCCACTCCCTCTACCCCAAACCTAGAATCAATTGCAGAACTAACTGAATGCCTCACACGGATAGAAAAACAACTCAACACCCTCTTACCAATGACCCCCAAGCACCTCATAACCATAACCGAAAACCTATCCCTTCACCATAGCCAAATCAACACAATCACGCAGGGTATAAACAGAATCCTTCTCAACACCAAAACCCCCCATCCCCACCCAACACCCAATACTCCCCTCCCCCACAAGCATCAGTGAGCCACCTCAACTGCCCAATCACCAGACGACCAGTTGGCGCTCCACCCCTAGCAACACCCAATCTTTCAGACCTAGAATAGCGAATCCCGAGATGTCTCTGAGAGAACCTATGACCCCAGAACTACCCAAACCCTCCCTCCAACATACTAGTAATCACCGGAATAGGTAGAGCCAACAACAAACCTAGATCTACAAGACCTCCCTCCCAACGTACAACCATTCCCCAAGCTCCCCCCTCCTCCCAAAACCTTTCCAACAGCGGCAAGATAAACTGTATGCTTACTAACTGCAGATCCGCAGTGAAGCACGCAATAGAGCTGGCTGATGCCATACTGAATTCCGACATTGACATGGCGTTCCTCACCGAAACCTGGCTTAATGAAACATCTTATCCGCTCCTTCACCTTCTAGCCTCCCTGGCTTCTCCATCATTAAAAAAGACAGAATTGACCAACGTGGTGGCGGCATTGCCATCATCCATAAGAACAACATCAACTTAGTTGAATTCAAAACTCACTCCTTCTTTACCTTCGAATACCTCAAAACACACATGATAACACGCCAAAGCAACAAAGTAACAAAATGCCATCTCATCTACCACCCCCCAGGAAATTCTCCTGCCTTCTGAGAAGAAATATCAGACCTACTTACACATTGCTCCCTAGCTAACACCGACAACACCATCCTGGGTGACTTCAACCTCCCCTGGAATAATGAAAAGGACACGGTTATACAGTCACTAGATGAACTCCTTCTCACTATTGAGCTCGCCCAACACTGCAAGGGTCAAACCCACAACAAAGGTTCTACCCTTGATGCAATCATAGCCAAAAACGAAACAATAACCATCAATAACATCCTCCCAATCGACTGGTCAAACCACCACATCAATATATTCAACATCAATGAAACCATAGCTCCCCCAGTCAAAACACAAATTACCCATCAAAGGAGCAGAAACCTCAATGCCATCCCCCTCCCTGTCCTCGAAGAAACCATAACTTCACTACTCCCACCCTCCACAGACAACCTCAACACGGTCGAGCTCACTACACTGTACAACAGTACAATGACAACTGCTCTCGGCCAACTAGCCCACCTGAAACTGAAAAGAATCAGAGACATCCCCTCCAGAGCCTGGTTCAATAAAGACCTCAACTCCGAAAGAAGAAAAGTTAGAGTTGCTGAGAGACTCTGGAGAGGAAACCCATCCACAACCAACCTCCTCCAGCTCAGAAAAGAACGCAGCAATGACAAAAAACACATAATCAAGGAAAAAGCCTCCTTCTTCCGGACCGCACTAGACAAAGCAAACAAGCATTTACAATGCAATTGTCTCGGCATTGGTAAAGTTAGAGCTATTGGCATTGCTCATGACATTATTTTTGTTTATGTTTTTGTTTTTAAAACATTTAAAGAAACGGCATTGTCATGAGCAATGCCAATAGCTCTAACTTTAACAATGCCGAGACCGTTGCATTGTAAATGCTTGTTGTGCCTTGTTATTGCGGACCTCGGACACACATACGGATCTGGCATCCCGCGCATTTTGTAATTATTCAGTAACATACCATCACCAATCGCATAAGACGCTAGGTAAAAAAAAAGCAACGTAAACACACTCAAGAATACATACACAAAGGGCCGGGATCGAACCCTTACGCTCTGGTATGCAATTGTAAAGTTAATATTTAGTAATATACACACTCCGACCCCCCATAAGGAGCTAGAATAAAATACACGTTTTGGGGTTCCTGTAAACCCCAGGGATAGACATGAGCACAGGGCTGGGTCGAACGCACTGGTCCGGTTATGAAATGACACTGTAAATATGCAATAATTAAAGCCCACCACTCTCCGTCAGGTTCTATTGAAAACTTGTTTTAGACTCCTTTAAAAGTCTCAAACATAGAGCAACCGTTTTTTTCTATTTCAATATGTTGAAAAGTTTTTTTTTTTAGATAATGTTTTGCATGATTTGGATGAGAAATGTTTGTACAGATCTGGTCGCGATTTCGCCCAACCGAATGTATTTAAATGTACAGAAAAATGTTTCGAAGTTGAGAAAGGGTCTGAAGGGGCGCACGGGGGCCCTGCACGCGGAGACCACCGCCAAGACTTCGCTGAAAGGGAACACACATGTTTTATTTAATAAAATGTAGATTTGGCCCCTGAACGAAGCGCATTGAAGCGTCTGCGTGTCGTTCCCACAGCGCTAGTCTCCTTCATGGCGCACAGAAGATGCACACGCCCCCACACCACCTTCCTACGCCCATACCTACGCCGTACGAGGGAATACTATTTTAAAACTAAAACTCAATATTGGGACTAATTTGCAGTTCTCTAAGCGCGAGCTCTACCCCAAGGCACTGGAGCGCGTCACAGGAGCAGCAGTTACCTTACTTGATGGGTTTTATTTGCATCTTTTATATAGCGCGAACTCGGCCCGAAGGTATTGGAGCGCTGTACATGAGCACCGTATTTACATTACAGATTCAGGCACGTGGAGATTAAGTGATTTGCCCAGAATCACAGGATGTGGACGCGACCACGAGGCTCGAACCCTGGTTTCCAGCACCAAAGTCGGCAATCTAGCCGATGGACCACATCCTCTCTCTGTCACGTTAAAGTACATGTTTTTGTTCAGGCTCAGCGGGGGTGGAGGTGGCAAAGAATCCCACGCGTTGAGCCCGCAGTCACTGAGAGACGAACTAGGGAGAAAGTTCAGAAGACAAAAGAGAAGAAGTGAGAGAGAGCAGGGGAGACAGCGGATGGAGAGGGGGAGGGACGGATGGGGCAGGAGGTTTGTGTCAGCGAGGCTCTTGGCTCCTCCCTTGCATCTCCAGCCGGCTCTCGGCTCCCCACTTGCATCTCCAGCCGTATCATTTGTAGATAAATGGTCCCCATCCATTTTCACCCAAGTATTGCGGTATGTTTCCGTGCCTCTTCTGGGGCGACGGCCCTAGGGTATGATAAAAGAACGACCCCCGGGAATGGGGGGTCCAAGAACAGCTCCAGGGCAACCGGACTCGTTGCACCCAGGGATAAGAGTGGGGGGGGCATTCGGCAGGTGAATGAGAAGGGGGTCTCTACTCTGCCCACACCACCATCTGCTGCTGGCGAGTGGATATCGGTGCACAGTCCAGTCCTTACCGCCGTCTCGCTCCACGCCAGGGCTGCCCGTGTCTAGGGGGTTCTGGTGGCTTCCTTTTCGGTCCACCTCACGCCCTCCGGTTCTTGCTCCCATGACAGCCATCTGCGCGGAGGGGACAGGGAGACCACAGGTAGCGGACATCAATGGAGAATGACTAAAAGCGACTATCTCCTTCTGAGCCTGCGCACAAGTTTACCAACGTCACTTCCTGGCAGATCGCATGCCCTAGAGAGGATTTCAGGTTTACTCTCCTCTCCAGGGCCGGCTGTGAACGGAAAGCCGCCCTGGTAAATTGTGAAACCAAACCAGCACCCATACGGTGCATGGCAGCAAGTCTGACCACTACAAGGGGAGTTCGACAACAGTTCAAACTCCCCCCCCCCTCCCACCCCCAATGAGAAACAAGGCAGAGCAAAAGGCACACCACTGCCTTTCCTTGAGGCAGAGCAGAAATGCCTCGGAGAAACGCAGTGGCGGTTTCGAATTCGGGGGCGTGTTTTCCTTTACTCTCCTCTTGCCATTGGCTGGAGGAGATAATTAGACTTCTTGAAAAAAACACGCCCCCGAATCCGAAAAGGACGGGGCCTGTTCAGAGTGACAGACCTCTTCTCCAATGGCTGGCCAGCATTCAAGAGGCCAGCCAATGGAGAACAGGGGAGAAGAGGGGCGGGTTCAAGCCCCTCTTCTCCAAGTCATTAAATCTCGGATCGAGACTGCGCAAGCGCAGCCTTCGAGCCGAGACCTAAAAACCGCCCCAAAGAACTTTTCAACAACATCCAGAAACAGACCTCCAAACCCACCAAAGTAAACCCCCCTGCCTCCAAACTTCAGTGTAACAACCTGGCCAAATTCTTCAATGACAAAATCACCAACATTGAGGCCTCCCTAGTCCAGCACCCTCAACCCCAACACAGCAAATCCTCACCCATAACCATACCTAACCCAACCCGAGCTCACGACATGCTCCCCGAAGACGAGACCTCTTTTCTGTCAACCTCCAAAGCAAGCCTACACTCTAGACACCCATCCTCCCCCAAGGGCTGAAATTACTTCAAACCTCTCTCCGAAGAGGACATTTCCAATCTGATTGCCAACTCCAAACCCTCCAACCACTATGCCGATCCCCTACCTGCCTCCCTGGCTAAGAACCTCAACCTCACCCTAACCCCACTGTGGACAAAGATTATCAACAGCTCCCTAAGCAACGGACTGATGCCCGACTGCCTCAAACAAGGTCAAGTCACCCCCCTTCTAAAAAAAACAAAAGCTGACCCGAATGACCTCAAAAACTTCAGGCCCATCACCAACCTTCCTTTCCTAGCTAAAATCATGGAGAAATGTGTTCTCGCCCAACTGAACCAACACCTGGACTCTAACAACCTACTTGACTCAGACCAATCCGGGTTGAGAAAGGGATGCAGCACGTAAACCGCTATACTGAGCATAACCAATGACATTCACAACTCCCTTGACTCTAACAGATGCTGCCTACTTGTCCTCCTCGACCTATCAGCTGCTTTTGACACGGTAGACCACAAGCTACTCTTAGACGCCCTACAAAAGCATATCGAAGCAGATGGCAATGTCCTAAAATGGTTCTCCTCATTTCTTCATAGCCGCTCCCAATTCATAAAAATCAAAAACTCAATGTCCGACACCTCCTCCTCAATTAGAGGTGTCCCCCAAGGCTCAGTCCTCTCCCCCACACTCTTCAAGATTTACATGGAACCGCTCACCGCCATTCTAAAACAAGCAAACATCGCCTACCACATCTATGCCGACGACACACAGCTGTACCTCGAGATATCCTCCCTCAATGACATCCTCCGACTCAACTCCACATTGTCAAAAGTAGAAAATTGGCTAACACTCAACCATCTCAAACTCAAGCAAGAAAAAAACTGAAATCCTTGTTTTCAACAATCACGAACAACCCCCTCAAATCCAAGAATGGATAAACAACCTTGTCTCTCTAAACTGCAAACTTACTCCAGCAATCTCAGCGAAATCCCTAGGGATCTCTCTAGACTCAAGTCTCAACATGAGCTCCCACATAAACTCCCTCTACAACCTAAAACCCCTCAACAAAATCAAACCTTTCTTACCCCCCCAATGACCTAAAAATCGCAACCCAATCTTTGGTTCTCTCCAGACTTGACTATGGAAAGGCCACACTAACTGGGACGGCTAAAACACACATTGCCCCCATGAGAACCACCCTAAACGCAGCAGCAAGAATGGTCAGAGGCACCAAGAAATACAAACCACATCACCCCTGCATTATAGGAGCTAAAATGGCTACCCATCGAAGTATGCTGCGCTTTCAAAACTGCCTGTCTCACCCATAAAGCCTTACACACAGGCAAACCGGACTACCTCGCAGCCAAACTCACAAAAGCAGGACAATCAAGAAACCTAAGAAGCTCCAACTCGCTCCTCTTAATCCCCCCAAAAAGCGATAAACAAAAAGCCCTTGCCCGCTCCTTCTCAGGGAATGCCCCAAAAATCTGAAACTCTCTCCCTACCCACATCAGGACTAACCCCTCCTTCACGATCTTCAAGAGACAACTAAAAGAACTTCTCCTCAAACGTCATCTCTATGCATCTGGTCAATGACCGCGATCTATGTGACCTCCAGTACTCTAGATGCTAGGCACTATATTCTAATGTTTATGTTTTCTATACTTGTATGCAGCTGTAAAGCGCGCTGATACCCTTTGGGTCTGTAAGGGCTATATACCATATAAAACTCCCCCCCCCCCCCCCCAAAATCTGTTTAGGTAGGTTGCTATAGAGATGGAGGTGTTGAGGATGCTGGGGAGTTGCGTGCAGATTGGGTTTGTTGCGAGGTTGCGAAGGTGGTGAGGGTAGGGGTTGGTGGGTGCCCCAGATTGGATGGAAGACATGATGGCTGAAGTGGTCAGGGCGGCAAGCGGAGACCAGGGGGCAATGGTTTGGCTGGTGTTTGCTGGTTGGTTGAGGTCATTGGGGTTGAGGGTTGTGGGTTGGACGGTGAAATTATTGTAGATGTTGGTGACCTTGCTGTGGAAGTAGTCTGAGAGGGCGTTGCAGAGTTCTTGGGAGGGGTGGATGGTGTTCTCTATGGCTGTTGGGTTGGAGAATTCTTTGACTGTTTAGCCTTAATTTGTTTACTACTCAATTACAGCAACGTTCACTAATTGGGGCTAGCTATGATCTTGATAAATCACTTCTCTGTTTAGGAAACTTCTTTGACTGCATGCTGAGACCAGACTATTTTTTAGGTACTTTGAATGATTCACAACATATTATTAGGTATGCCTCTCGTTCTCTTTGAGGATGGCTGGACCGGTACATCCCTTCTAAAGCCACTCGCCCCTGTAGGCAGCTTCTGGTGAAGGTCTGGTGGTTTAAGGAGTACAGTCTTGGTGGGATGGGTTTCTCCTAGCAGCTCCGACCTTCTGGAAGTCCCTGCCTGGTTATCACAAGTCCATTGCAGATCTTCTGACTTTCCGCAAGTATCTGAAAATGCCTCAGTCTGACTCTGCCTCCGCTTGGGGCACGTCTGCATCTCTTTCTCTTCTCCTGTTCACATTGCGATGAAACTCTCACATTCAGTGCTCATACCAAACACACCCATGATTCAAGCACAGAGGCCCTTTCATATATTCTCAGATATCAAAGAACGCCCCCTGTGCAAATAGACAACTAGAAACATAAAAATCGTATTCCTTATACACACTTTTGTGTTTAAGGCTGTGTGATTGTTGGGGTCTGCTAAGGCATCTTTGTAGTTGTTTGTGTTTAATTCTTTCCAGCTTGACATTTTATTGCCGTGGTAGTTCACTTAATTCTTTCTCTATCTCTCACTTCATCCGTTGGTCTTTCTCATTTTGCTTGAGCCACTGGTTCTCTTCACTGTAAGATGCTATTTTTCTGGTGCACATTCACCTATAAAGTGGTCTACTCTAGTGTCAGTGCTGGTAAGTCAGTCTTTGCTTCAATTGCTGCTTTTATTTATTTTTATATTAATTGACTCTAACTTATGCATATCATCTCTGGGTACCAGCATTTTTACTTTTTATTGCGTGTACAATTTTGATGCCTCCAGCATATATTTTAAATATATATATATAAAAAGAGTTGTTTTTTTTTTAAACAAAGTTCAGTGTGCAAAACGATTAGTCACAACTGTAGCCAGTAGAAACCATCTGGAACTGGTTGATTAGTATGTATATCCGAGCTGTAGTTTCCATTTTTAATCCCATCAGCCAACATAGGACGAAATCACTGTGGCAGCTCTTATGAAAAAATTACACTAATATTCCAGTTTCCCAAAGTCAGAATGGTCTTCTGTCTGCCTCTTCCTGTGCCTTTTCTGTGCCATCAAAGGATCTCCTCCTCACTGGGTGCTCTAAGCTCCAGATGCATGTTCTGACACAAAGGGGGGGTCATTAAAAATGCAGCTCTGATTTGCATGCCAGGACTCCCTACCTGTGCACTCATGCCGGAAACCTGTAGCCATGACCTTTTCCTTCAGAGAGGAGGCAGAAAGCTGGGGACTGCAAAGTCTCCCAGAGGACAGACCCCTGGGCTAGTAATTAGCCTCCCTGATCTGTCTCCTGTGTGATGCACCTTTGTTCGATCATCCAGCCCCCCCTTCATCCCCTAGAACAATGATTAATTAATAAATGCTAAGCTCCCCCTTCCTGATCCGTTCTATCATGTGCACAGCTCAGGCTGCAGCAATCAACACAGGCGCATCGATCTCAATTGTCAATCTTCACTGGGTATATCATAACAAGTGGATGCGATATCTAAACACGCCTGATGGACCAAACTTCTTAAAATGTTAACGCGCTTCTTATATCGTTTCTGGTCCAAGTGATCGCCTCCTTAAAGCTGAACCTACGATGCTGAGGGCTGGAGCTCTCACAAGGGGTTGCAGGATTCTCAGCTCCCTCTGGCAGTGATCAAGACTTGAGCCTCATCAGTCCTGATTCACAGGTTGGACTTTAGAGTCACAATTTTGTTCACTTTGTGATCTGTGCCACAGTGTCACAGAGTCAGTGATCTGTCTGCAGTGGTTTTGCTGCTGCCACATCTCTGGATTTTACCACTTGTTTTCTTAAGAATGCTATCAGCATTTCACGTCACTCTGCTGAAAGCGCTCTTAGATGGGGCTGTCCAGTTGGTTTTATTATGCGCTCTGGAATAAGCTGGGGAGGAGCATTGCCACCACTCTCACAATTGGGTTGCTATCCATATGAGCAGCAGGATTGTTGGCGGTTATTGGTGTGGTCTTTCCAGTTGTAGGCACTGATGTTTCCACAAATGGAGGTGCTATTAGTCTGTAATGGAGGGTGATTTTCTGCGGTATTCAAGAAATCTATCAACATAGATTATTCATCTGCGCATTAGACCTTTGCAACAAGCTCTCAGAAATTTACTGTAACAAAATCATCTCTACATATGGCAACTTTGACCCTCAACCGTACCCTGCCACCTTCGCAACTCAACTACTCAACTTCCCATCACAGCTGAAGAACGAACCCTGACCTTGTGGCCCACTATCACCACTGTTGAAATTCCTGCTGACATGAAGACCATCCACTCTGGCCCCATGTGAGCCTTGCCTCCAGCACACTTTCACCAAAGGACTCCTACCGATCAGCGAAGCACTAACACCCATTCTCAATACCGCCATCACGCCACTTCTCAAGAAACCATTCGCGGGCCCAGCTACACTTACCAACGATAGACCCATCTTCCCAAAGGTCTCAGAGAAACTAATCAACTGACGCCTTACCGACCACCTCAAGAACCACCAGCTCCTCAAAGCCATACAGTCTGGATTCAGGCCCGACCACAGTACAGAAACAGCACTCATTGCCCCCACAGACGACATCTGCATAGGAGACATGGCAGCCCTCATTCTCCTGGACCTCTGTGCAGCATTTGACATGTTCTCATCCCCCACCCTCCTCAGGTGTCTGTACGATATTGGCATCCAAAGACCCACTTTCCACTAGATCTGCACCTTCTTAACAGATAGAACACAAGCCATCAACCTGGCACATTACAACTTGGAAGCCTGCAAACTCATCAGCGGAATACCTTAAAGGTTCATTGCTAAGCCCCACTCTCTTCAACACAGGCCTGATTCCTCTGGACTACGTCATTCATGCACACAACATCAAAACCCTCTCCCACGCCCACAATATGAAACTCATTCTCTCCTTCTTGGACAAGACCCCCCCCCCCCCCAACACAATAAACAAATTCACTGTCTGCATGACTGAAGTCACTAACTGGATGAAAGCCAACAGTCTCAAGGTCAACACCGAGAAGACAGAAGTAGTGATCTTCGGCAAGAACACTTCACCATCAGATTCTGGCTGGTGGCCGGCTAAACTTGGATCCACACCCAGCACCCACGCCAGGAAACTCAGAATAATTATCGACAGCAAACTGGACATAACCGCACAAGTCAACACCATCAATGAATCCTGTTTACACACCCTGAAGATGCTGAGATAGGTCTTCAAATGGGTCACAAGCAACACAACAAAAACTGTCACTCACACCCAAGTCACTAGCAGGTTGGACTACGGGAACACCCTTTGAGCCGGGATCATCAAACAACTCACCAGACGACTACAAATCATCCAGAACTCGGCAGCCAGACTCCTCCTCAACCTCCCACACAGAACTCACATCACACCGCACTTCAGAGAGCTCAGGGAACAAACTCATTTCAAACACCTCACTCACACATTCAAGGTACTACACAACTTGGGCCCCACCTACCTGAACAGTCAGATTCCCTTCCACCAACCACCTAAACACCTCCGTTCCACTGGACTTATGTTCGCACACATCTTATGCATACACAGAACCAGATCAGGAGAATGGGCATTCTATTACATCTCTCCCAAACCGTGTAACCCCCTTCGACTCCACATCAGAGCCTCCTAGTCAGGGCTAGGCACACACCAGCTCAGCACCTGGATACCCTCGTGGGTGAGAATATGCCATACAAATACACATTACATAAACATTAGATTGGTCTGTTTCCTTTACGAATTTTGAAGTTGGTGTAGTGGGGTGGGGAACATTACTTTAGTCTTCAGTCTCTGTTGATTTTGTCATTCTTGGTTTTCTGCTGGAGGTGGTTTTCACAAAGTATTTACTTGTGGTGAGGAATGGATTTGCCACTCATGCTCTTAATTTTCACCCAATAGCACTTGCAGGGTGGTGTCCTTTGCGGTTTCCCCATGTTGGTGGGTTCTGCCTTCATTCATGAGGACACTGGTTGGAGGTATGGTTCTAGTGACATCAAACACGAAGTGATAAACTCTGAGATGAACAACGGCAGAAGGGTGAAGCGAGTCTACTGTACTGACAGTTGTTGCATTTGTGACACCTCGTCTTCCTTTTGTGGTGACGATGCAGCTACAGTTCCTTGTAACCCTTCGAGGTCTTCCAGCAGTGCCTTTGTGTTTGCTTTCAGGCTCACCACAAATAGTGTGAACTTCTTGCTGTTGTCTGCCAGGTAAGTAAACTAGACAGTCCACAGGTAAGTAAACTAGACAGTCCACAGAAAAGGAAGGTGCACTCTAAGTGAGGTCAGTCGGGAAGTGAACGTTATCCAAAATTCTTCTCTTTAGTTATGTAGTTTTGTTAAAACCGGCACACAGCCAACGCGTTTCGTTCCCTAGTGCCACGGGAACTTCATCAGGGCGTTTTCGTGGTGTATCAAGACGTGTGTAGCCTAAGTGCAGCACCGATTATCATCAATGTGCAACGTCTCCAAATAGGATAGTCACACACATGCATGTACATAGGAGGGTCCCAATGCCAATCAAAAAGCCTGCTGTAGACAGCACGCTGCAGTGAAGGTACACACATGCATGTACAAGGAAGGGCCCAATCGCATTCGATCAGCATGTTGTAGACTGCACGCTGCCTTGAAGGCACTAGGCATGTACATGGAGGGACCCCAATGCCTATCAAGAAGCATGCTGTGGACGGCAAGCTGCAGTGAGGTCACACACACATGCATGTACATGGGAGGGCCCCAATGCCTCTCAAGAAGCATGCTGTGGACAGCACGCTGCAGTGAAGTCACACACATGCATGTAGATGGGAGGGCCCCAATGCCTCGCAAGAAGCATGCTGTGGACGGCACGCTGCAGTGAGGTCACACACACATGCATGTAGATGGGAGGGCCCCAATGCCTCTCAAGAAGCATGCTGTGGACGGCACGCTGCAGTGAGGTCACACACACATGCATGTTCATGGGAGAACCCCAATGCCTCTCAAGAAGCATGCTGTGGACAGCACGCTGCAGTGAAGTCACACACATGCATGTAGATGGGAGGGCCCCAAAGCCTCGCAAGAAGCATGCTGTGGATGGCACGCTGCAGTGAGGTCACATACACGTGCATGTACACGGGAGGGCCCCAATGCCTCTCAAGAAGCATGCTGTGGACAGCACACTGCAGTGAAGTCACACACACACATGCATGTAAATGGAAGGGCCCTAATGCCTACCAAGAAGCAAGCTGTGGATGGCACGCTGTAGTGAAGGCACATACACGTACATGGTAGGACCCCAAAGTCAATCGAGAAGCATGCTGTGGACGGCACGCTGCAGTGAAGGTGCACACACTTGCATGTACATGGGAGGGCCACTATGCCTATCAAGCAGCATGCTGTAGACGGCAATCCGAATGAAGGCACACACACATGCATGTACATGGGAATGCCCCAATGCCTATCGAGAAGCATGCTGTGGACAGTATGCTGCAATGAAGTCACACACACATGCATGTAAATGGGAGGGCCCCAATGACTATTATTAAATTATTATTATTAAATTAAATTTATAAAGCGCACAGCCACCCGGAGGTTTCCCGGCGCACGGACGGTTATCGAGAAGAAAACTGTAGACAGCAGGCTACATTAAAGGCACACACACATGGATGTACATGAGATGGCCCCAGTGCCTATTGGCAAGCATGCTATAGACAAATGACACACTGTAGGGAAGTCACACACACATGCATGCTGTGCATGTACATGGGAGTGCTACCACTTTTTGAAGGTTCTGCACATGTATACGTCTACAGGACACAACAGTAGCTCTATTTAGAAGACAGGCAGGTGGCAGTGTTCAAAGAGAGCAGTCACCTAGCCTAGGTTGTCATGACGTTCTGTAACAAGTCCTGGGCTTTAAAGTTGCAAATCATTATCATTTGTGTTAGTCCAGTTGGTTCCTTGGAAGTAATCTATGAATACAACCGCCAGAATACATTAGGCTTAAATTACAATCTAGGGCTAGAAACCAGGTGCCCTGATGGCCTGCAGCTGCGCATCAATACTATGTGCAAGTATCCCTCCCACTTCAGACTGGAATATCCTCAAAACCATTTTGGGCATAACCCAACTAAGCAGAGTTTAGTTTATTTCTTAGGTGCTAAACATCATATAAAGGTGGGTGAGTCAGGCCTGGTCTAGCTTAGCTCGGGGCAACGTCCTGCCTCTAGCCTGGCTGTGGGTGCCAAATAAAGGTCGAGCCACAGATAAGTCAGATCACAGCCTTATCTCTCCTCCTTTATGTAGTTTTGTAAAAGAAAACATCCTGTAAATTGAAGGAGAGCTTGCTGCGATACAGAACAAGCATTGTGAAATCAAAACCTAAACCTTCTCTGCATTATGTCGATCTACCCCAGTGTAACGTAGTGTTAATAATTGTATATATATAACCCTAAATGTATCAAATATTTTAATCACATATGAATGTTGTTGCATATTAGCTTGAAGCTAGCTATTACACTGAGTATGCTTGCTAATTTTCATGACACTTGTAGGCACAGAAGCCACAAGGCTCGGGTTGTACCTTTGCACATTTCCCAGTAGCGCAACCTCGGTTTCAAACCTGGCAAATGGAGACGGGATTCTGGGAGAACAGCAAGCCTAGTATTCTACTTATGAATTATATCTTCTCCTCAAGGCCGTCCAGCATTTCCTCTGGTAGAAGATCCTGTCACCTGCTCATTAGATACATTTGTACTGAGAGTAACACGTTTCTGTCACCTGACTACGCTCCATTGACTTGCACTGAGAGAGAACAGATATATACTGCCTAGTGTTCTAAGATCTTTAGCTCTATGCTCCAACCGGCCATTATCTTGTGAGAGCCCTGGTCAGATGAAATGCCAGCTGTCCTAGATCCTTTACTGTGCTGCTTGCTATTTTGGACTCTCTGCTTCCCGACGTGTTGTGTTTTATTTGCAGTTCTTATTAAACGCAGGGCGAAACAATTGAAATACATTTCGCTGCCTGTAGCTCCTTGAACTTTGCATAGCCGCACTGAACCGGAGAGTGGCCTCCAGGCCACCTTCCATGATCTTAGGCAGTCTAGTTTATCGCCTTTGTTGAGGCATAGGGGATCTTTTGAGATAAGGTAGTGTTGTAAAAGCCCCCTGAGATACTCTGTGTAGATGTATATGTTAATCACTGTAGGTGGCTGGACTGCATTTTACTAAGTTTGGAGATGATCTTTGTAAATGAATCACGCTTTTGTTGCCCAACTTGTTTCTAGAAGTATTTCTTATACTTGCCAGGTAGGTATATTATGTAATTTTGGATCATTTTCAAATCAACTTAGTTGAACATATTGACCGACGTTTCTAAATGTTGCCCTTGAAAGGCAACTTATACACTCAGCATTGTTTTTTGTTCAAAAGCTAGTGACAGAATTGGAGAATCATCCAATGGTCCAATCTCTCTTGATAAACACCAGAATTTTTGCAAAACTAGTCTGCACTGATGTACAAATAAAACACTATCTGTCTGCTTGGAGACGTTATGTGAAAACTCTAATAAGAAGTTGTATTAAAAAAACCATGGAAGGAGTCTGTTTTTATTGACAAATTTAATGGCACTCAGTTTAAAGTGCGAAGGAAGATGGAAGCCAGAGGGCCTGATCTAGAATTTGCCGGACCCTTGTAGGAAGGTAGGGTCCTTCTAGAATGGTTACCCCCACGTTTTACCTGGTGTCAGAGCGTTTTTAGCTAGTCTGACTGGGATCCACATATAAAACTTTTTGTATAACAGTAAGTTCTACTGAACTGTTTGGATTGCTAGTTGAGGGTCTAGCCCAACCCTTTCTAAAATCCTTTATAGGTCGTGCCTGGGAAGGACATGCGCTGCTCTGCGAGGCATGCTGTATTCAGGTATGGACTTGAAGATTCGCCCATCTTTTCAATTGGCTGCTGTGACTGTCATTTGTAACTGTTGGCTCTTGATTTGTTAATAGGCGTATTAGTCCCATCCTTAGTACCTTCCTGTCTCCTGTTGCAACCTTCCATCAGGACTGGACCTTTTACTGTGTCCTTACTGTATAGCGTGCATTAGCCCTTGGGGAGAACTATTTGCTCAATTAATCTAAAGAGCACCGGTGGTACGCCTACTTTAGCAATGGGGCCATTTTTGTCTTGTTTTGGTATTCTGCAGCGCGCTGTGCGCACTTTAATTTTTGCTTAATGTATAACTTTAAAATATGCCCCCGCTGAACGGACACCTCGTGAAGTAGATGCTGTGTTAATTTAAAAAATCTGTGGATGCTTCCTCCATTGTTCTCCCTCCCTCCTCCGTCCATGTCCTTCGGGTGGCTTGTTTTTATTTCTCCCCCCCACCCAACATTGCTTGACCGCCCGTCCCAGAGATCGCGGTTTATTTATTTATAATTTACATTTCCAGATCCCGGGCAAGAGATTAAATGCTTTGCTAAGAATTAAAGAATGTTGAGCCGACGCCGAGGCTCGAATACATGCTCCCAGCTCCCAAGTTGGCAGCTTTGACCACTGATCCACAACCCTTCCCTCTGAGGGCAGCATAATAACAAGCATTTGCAATGCAATAAGTCTCGTATTTGCAAGCGTTTAAACTATTTGCAATCAACACATAAATAAAAGGCATTGTCATTTACAATGCCAAAAGCTCAAACTCTCGTAAATGCGAGACCTATGCCATTGCAAATGTTTGTTAAGTTTAGTTTCCACTAGGGTAGGTAGGTGCAACACCACACTACACCTAGTTTACCGTGTCTTTATTTGGGGAAGCCAGTGGGTCCCAATCTTCTAGATACAGTGGTTTTAAGTTCCAGGAACTTGGGACCCTTGCTGCATCAAGGAAATTAAAGACAGGTAGTAACCGTAACACTCAACAGATCTTAGAGCTCCTCCTGAAGGATGACCTCCAGGAAGATGGTAGGTCAAAAGGGCAGAACAATGAGGGTGGGGTGGCTCCAGCAGATGGGTCAGGGGTGGTTCACCCTTGTTACTTAAATTCTGAGCCTGACCAGGAGGAGCATAATGACTTGACCTTGGTGAACTCTGATCCCCCAGGGTATAGTACAGATAGTACAGTGGGTGTCCCTAGAGGCAGGTCCCCCTTTATACCTCCTGGGAGGGAGCAGAGGATGCAGGGGAGGTCTAGATCCTCCTCTGTTAGTTCCAATGCCTCTAACAATGCCATAGGGACCTCCATCTCTAATAAGAGGGAGGACTCCTTAGAGAGGGAATACCACCTACTTAACTTGAGTTAGCCAAGCACAGAATCAAGAAAGAGCAGCTGGCCCTTGATAAGGATACCTGTGATTGCAGAGGGTTGGGAAGAATTTGGGACTACAGTCCGATGGTGGCAGCACTAGTGTCCCTAGCGTCAGGGAGCAATCTGTTGATGCTAGGAACCTGAGCAGGATAGTCCATCCTTACCAGGAGGAGGATGACATCCATAAGTGGATCACTGCCTTAGAGAGGGCCTGTAAAGTACCGTAGGTCCCTCAGGGAGGGATCGGCTATCATGTGGCTCTGCTTTGCTAGCAGAGACAGACTTCTTACTGTTAGGGAGGAGGTTCCAGACAATTACCCTGTCTTGAAGCGTGCCCTCATAGATGGGTTTGGTTTAACCACTGAACAGTACAGAGTTACGTTTAGGGACACACAGAAGGTACACACCCAAGACTGGGTAGATTTTATAGACAGTGCTATTAAGGCAAAGGAAGAGGTGTGGTGCCGCGGCCAGGGTGACTGCCTCCGGAATCTGGGGATCACGGTTCGATCCCCGGCGCCGGCGGCAGATTAGCCCAGCACCATGTGACTCTGGGCAATAGCTTGCTTAATCTTCCCGACGACCCCCAGCGCCTAGAGACCCTTACGGATAATTGTTTGGGCTTTACAAATGTGGATTATTATTATTATATGGCTCTGGAAGGCTGGATTCATGGACGTAATGTGCATGATTACACAGGATTGTACAATTTACTAGTGATAAAGCACATCCTTAATAATTGTCCAGATCAGCAACTGCACCAGTACCTGGTAAACTCTGATCTGACCTCACCTCAAGGACTGGGAAAGAAGGCAGACAAATGGGTTCGTACCAGGTTTAAGACTAAGGGGGTCATTGCGATGGTGGAGAAACCGCCACAGCCAGCCTGCCGGTGGCAGTTTCACCGCCATCATAAAGCACTTCTCCGCCCGCCAAATTACAATGGCGGACGGTGTGCTGGTGGACGCAAAGTCGGTCCGCCATGGGTCCGCCACAGGCAATCGTTACGATTGCCTGGCAGACCCACCCACAGCAACAACATGGTGGTAGTGGTGCCTAGCAGGCACCGTCGACCATATTACGATGCTGCCTCCTCACCAGCTGGTGGATGGCGGTGAAATAGCCATTCACAGGCTGGCGGGATTGGATTTGGGGGCCCGTAGCGGGCCTCCCCTTGTGTTGGGGAGGTGGGTATGCACTGTGGTGGTACCCACCTACAGCAGGTGGCAGGCACCACGTGGTGCCTGCCACGTAGTGCTGGGAAATGCAAATGCTGAATTTCTGACATTGTGGCGGGTGCTGCAGCGACCGCCACCGTGGCGGTCACATCGTAATCTTGTGTGTGGGACCGCCACAATCCAGGCGGGCGGTCCCAGTATCCACATCGATGGCTGACGGACTCGAGTCCACCGCCATCGTAATGACCCCCTAAGTCTCAAGGTGGTGGTGACCAGAAGAAAGATTCTTCCAAGGCCCAGGAGAAAGGTGGGGAAAAGTCTAAAGAGAAGTCCTCAGAAGGTCCCAAAAGTCTTTCTCTGGGTGTGGGTCCCAATCCTCTTCCTCCCCTGGTAAGAAACCTTATTGCTATCTCTACAAAGAGAAAGGAAATAAGGCAAGTGATTTCAATTGCACCAAGGCCAGCAACAAGGATACCACTATTAATACTACTCCTACCACTACAACCCTAGCACCCCTAGTAGTAGCACTCCAGTTAGTAGTAGTGTAATTGGGTTCTCATGGGGTGCTGAGGTGGAGTCTGGCCTAGCAAGCTCCCCTACATAGGCCACCTTAGTATGTGATGGTGGCATGGGTTTTACCACTTTTACTGTAAGTCCCAATACCTTGGTCAAGTACAGAAAAGAGCCTCTGATTAATGGTCAGAAAGCTGTAGGCTATAGGGACACAGGGGCCAGTGTCACCATGGTGAAAGGGAAACATGTGTCCCTTCTTCAGCTTCTACCTGGATACATGTGCCAGGTGACCAACACTGATGGTATTAGAACAGATCAGTCAATGGCCACAGTCAATCTCAGCTGGGAAGGGGTAACTGGCCCTAAAAGAGTGGCAGTATCCCCCAACCTTGCCTCTAGATGGTCTGCTGGGCAATGATGTAGAGATTTGAGCCTGGGCTGAAGTAGAACTCAGGACCCATCTAGAAATGATAGGCCGCCCAGGGCAGGTTGGTGAGACCCCTAGGGCCCCAGTCCAACTACAGAGTAACCCTAGATCCCAAAAGAATGGCCCACGCAGCTCCAACAAAGAGCACAAGGGAGGAAGGAAAAGTCGTCCTCCCCCAGACCTTAAGGGAGGGTCAGCCTCCTCAGGGAACTGATCCTGCCCCTTGTGAAGAAATTGCCCCAGAGGAGGTCAGGCCTGGCCTGACAGAGCCACTGAGGGCAGGGGACCCTTCCAAAGAGGTGCCTAGTCTGGAGCAGGTATCCTGCCCCTCTCTGCCAAGCCTCAGTCAGGCTCGTGCTGCAGAGGCCAGGGATGTCAAAGAATCCACAGTGCCGACTGCCAGGGGGAATCCTCTCACCCACAGATTAGGTACCCCAGCCTAGTAGTACTAGCCAGGTGGATAGCCCTCAGCAATCTGAGGGATCCCTCTTACTCTTAGCAAGTGACATCCCTCAAATGGACTCTGTTACGCAAAGTAAAACCTGGGACGAAGATGTCCCAAACCTTCACTGGCCCCACATTGTTCCAGCCAGACAGGATCAACCAAAAGCAGTAATCAGCATAAGGTTGACTCCCAGGGATAAGTACAAGTCAGCCATGGAGAGAAAGGTCTCTGTTGTGGCCAGTGCTCTGAGAAAGTTGAGACCAACCCTGCAAGGGCCTCACTTCCCTATTCAGACACCCCACAAGCCCCTATCTTGGCTTAAACAGTTGACAGGCAGACACCCAAAACTTTTTAAAAGATCCAAACCCCTACAGGGGAGGCACTTCTCAGTGGACCATAAAACAGGGAGTATCCATGCCAGTGCAGTTGGACCTTCCTCGTATGACCACTAAGGAAATAAAGAGTCATCCGGGCACGGTTAGCCTTATCTCCTTACGTTTGGGGAGGGGGGTTATGTAGGAAGGTAGGACCCTTCTAGCATGGTAACCCCCACTTTTTGCCTGGTGTAAGTGTGTTTTGGACTGGTCTGCCTGGGATCATGCTGATCATGACCCCAGTCACTGTGCTTTCTTCCAAATTGACCTTGCTAAGTACTTCTGTACCTCCACAATTGGCTACTGGTGTACCCTTGTAAGTCCCTAGTAAATGGTACTGTGGTACCCAGAGCATAGGTACATCAGGGGTCTCCCACGGGAACAGCATGTATTGGGCCACCCATGTGAGACCACTTAAACTGTGAATACAGGCCTGCCATTGCTGCCTGTGTGAGTGGCTGCTTGCACCTCTCACTAGAGATATAAGTTTCCATATATCTGAGGTCACTACACTTAAAACCTAAAAGTCGTCCCTAAGACAGTCCTTTCAGTCCTGAAGGCAGGGTGCTGGGTAATAAGTGTGAGGATGCCCCTGCATGAGCAGGACACCCCTACAATCCCCGTAGTCGATTCTTCGAGCTTTGTAAGTGCGGTCAGTCTTTTTGACACATTTAGTGGCCATCTGTCATTACGCGATGGCTAACTATATAGTGGCTGTGCCGAACCTGGGCATGTTAGGTATCAAACATGTTGGAATCAAACTGCAACACTGTTACTGGTGTTGTAGGTATGATTCCATGCACTGGGGGGCTCCTCTGGGAAGCCCCCAGTACTCCTGGTAACAGCCTTCCAGGGTCTGCCAGCAAACTAGTGCTGCTGCGGACCCCAGACACGATTCTGCTCTCCTGCTTCTGAGCTGAGCTCAAGCAGGGGAAGGTAGAACAATAGGTTTCCTGTCACAGGGAGGTGTGACCACCTCCCAGACAGGACTTAGTGTATTGGGCTGGGGTGGGAGCGCTTGCCAGCGCCACCAAACTGCTTTGAAGGGGACGTTTGGGGCCCTCCTTTCATACTCTACTTAGAACCAGTTCTGCGAGCCCTTGGCTCCCGCTCTGGCTCGAAACTGGACAAAGGACATGGGAGTATCCTCCCCTCTGTCCAGGCCCTCCTCTAGGAGGGACCCCTAAGTGGTCCTAACCCCTTTCTTAGGGTATAAAAGGGCTTACCTGTGGGTGGGTCCTCAGATTCGTAGTGAGACAAGACTCAAGCCTAAAACCATGTCACTCTTTGACCGTCTAGACCAGAGGTTTTCAAACGTTTGTAGGTTGAGCTCCCCCCGCCCCCCCCCCCACCCCCACCCCCAGGTGAATTTTTTGAAATGTCGGCCCCCCCACCACCTGACAGAAATTTCTGGAATCTGTTACACTACATAATTGACCGCCACCCGCATATCCCGGGCCATATCGGGCAAATAATGTTCAACGCAATAAGAGTTTAGTTAACTGTAGGTTTGTGAGAGGGTGTGGTTAAATGACAGAGGATTATTACACAGCTCAAAACAAAATTTTCTAAGATAAAATGTGCGCAAATTGTTTTTACTAGGATGCTCTGTTTTACACATGACAGATTGACAATAACATCACCAACACTAATGTGTCGGGTGTGCCTGTTTTTCGCCACAGAGACGGTCAATCTGTGGATGGATTTTTGCTACTGCCATCCTCAGGTTGTGCTCCACATCCAGTCTTGAACGGTACTTAGTCTTTAATACTGCAAGTGCTGAGAACCCAACCTCACATAAATAGGACGAGCTGAAAGGCAAGAGAGTTTTGATAGCAGTTTTTCTCAAAGCTGAATATTCTTCAGACATTTTCAGCCAAAACTCTCCCAGTGAGACTTGAACTTGGAGCCCTTCTAGCCCCGTGGGTGTTGCTGCCTGCCTGTATAATTCTAAAAGAAACTACGTATTTTCCAGCTTGGCTCCTGTGCTCTTCTGAATGCAGCCCAAGTGCAACATTCCACACACTTGCCTGGGAGGCCTATGTAATTGTTGAACTCGAGTACGGGAATATTTGAGAGAAAGTTAAACATTCCCCATATATTTACAAACAGGTTTGAAATGGTGTAATTTAGCTTCTCTGTGCAGACCCAGGGGCTGCTGCCCTAAAGGTATCGCTGAAGACTTCCCCCCTGGGATGGTGGCGCGCCCCCCCTTGATTGAAGAACTCTGACTTAAGTGTACCCTAACACCGCATTCCACATTGTAAACGTCACACTATTGCCCCCAAATCTTTTGGTATTTCCATGTGTGGGACTCTTAAAGTCAACGGGTCTCCTGAGAAGTGCAGAGCTGCCAAGGTTTCAGATTGCGATGTGTGATATTTTCATAATGTTAGTGTCTTATGAGTGACATTTCAACGACTATGAGTGACACTTTCTCGCAAGCAAAATCAAGCAAAGAAGATGAGGGAAACATAAATATCAGCAATCACACCGAGTTGAGCAACGAGAAACTCTTAAGAAGTCACTGAACTAAAGTGTGCGACAGGACTCAATACTTCATGACTAGGTATAGCACTTGGTACATTTTTCATTGAGACTTAGATGTGGTCCTAAAATCTTACCATATAGAACACTTCAAATGTTTGTTTGATTCTTGAACAGCCTGCACTCAATGAGTTTCACAGCTATGTGTGCTTTCCCCCCATATATTTTTACACGCTCCTTTGTGAAGCATATGCTGCAAAAAGTACTTTATTTTCCCCATAGACCCGTTTGGGTACCTGGCCTATTGAAGAACCAAACACTTGAACAATCAGGGTTGAAACCCACAGCATTGACTTTCAACAAGGGCAACAACTTTTTGTTTTGAGTCTGGGAGAGGCAGATAACTGTGACCGTACTCCTAATAAGACTGCAGATGCTGCCCACTCTGCACTGACTTCAGTAGCCACATGGCTCTGCTCATGAAGCCCAGTTTGCTCTGATTTTCCTTCAGAATTATTACTGTCACCCTCCACTAAATATTACGGCTGTATTACACTGAATATGAAGGCACGAATGATGATTGACGCTTTTCACTAATTCTCATGGTTATTCTGTCTCTAGGTAGCCTTTCCACTGTGAGACTGACATTAATTTACTATTAAAATGAAATTCTCAACAAGCTCTGATTTTTCAGCAAGCATTGGAGTTACGGGATATACTTTTAAGTTTTATCCCATACTTGCCATTTTAAAATCGAAATTACGAGTCCAAGAATGCAAAACTGTCTTGACTAAAATGGCAGGAATGGCCGCTATGTTATGAATGACAGGGAGGCTACTTGGAAGCTATTCAAAACAAACGTCTTCACCTCTGCTCAAATGGGCACGTAAAACTGCTTTGAAACTTGGGAGCAACAGCTGGTGATCCCCAGAGGTTGCTACTGCGAATAGAAAGCCAAAACCAACGTCACTGCCAGCTCCACACCATCCCCCTGCAAACCGTGCAATAGTGATTGATATACGACTGAAACAGTGCAGCCCAGCACTGAAATCCGTCAGCACAGAAGGGTTCCGGAGTGGGTGAATGATCACCACGTTGCAGGACGGCCCTGTAGCATCCAGGACATAAGTGCCAGCCCCCGTCCCCCTCCACCTGCCCTGCGGAGCCACGTCTTGAGGCACTTACATTTTGAGGGCGAACTATTCCCGATCCGTTTTGCCATGTAAATATCCTCCATAACCTCCCAATTTTCTCTACCATACAGTCCATTCTTCCGTGGGCGAGCACTCGGTCAAGTACTTACGAGTCGCTCTCTTGCTTGTCCAGAAAGAGAAAGTGAACCTTCTCATGGCAATGCAACAGGTAGCGCCAGTAATGAAGGCCGCGCCAGCCAGAATAAAAGCATGTTGAAAACCTTACACAGGTGCGTGTGCGGGTGGTTTGTTTACGTTTGGTGTGATTGCCATATGTATTGTGTGGTCTAGATAACAACGAGGTCACCTGCAGACAGGCTAGATTGCTTACCGGCAGTGCAACAATGTGTAGATAAAGCGCTGGGCGCGAGGATGCTTTTAGGTGTGCATTGTGATCAAAACCTCCGTTACTGCCGAACATCAGCCCAACATCACCCCCTCCCCACGACTTCTAGAAAGCCCTCTTAGCTGTGCAGATTTCAGCAGTCCTTCACAGCGAGGGGACGGGAAAATGTAGGAAAGCCTTCACAGGAAGAAAAGGCAGCAAAAGTGGAATGCAGGAGCTTTATGCCCGCAAATTTCGCGGCACTTCCTGCAATCTCAGCTGTCCCCCTCATTGGTGGAACGTCACAGGTGACATTCCTGCGTGCTGATTGGAGAAAGCGGGAGCAGCAGCCAATCAAAAATCCCCATTTGGAATGGGTGATAACTTGTGACGTGGGACAGAGGAAAACCAAGACAACAAAGGTAAGATTTTCGGGTGGAGTGCGCGCCCCCCCTGGGATGGTGGCGCGCCACCCTTGGGGCGTGCGCCCCACAGATTGAAGAACACTGGTCTAGACACTTTCACTTTGCCTGGAACCGAGACTGCATCATGGAACATTCCTGCTGCTCCTGGTCTCGCTGTTCTGCAAGTCTTCTTCGTCGTCCATGTCTGTGCTTCTTCTGGGATCTTCAACAGGGATCAAGTCTTCAAGGGCATCAAGGACACCCGAAGTAATCTCCCTTAGAGTGAAGGAGTCACTCCCCTGCATCTGCAGGCACCGCAACAAAGCTGACCGGTCTACTGCTCCTGATGTCCCACGGACTTCAAAAGGCTCAGCAACACAGGTGGTGATTATGCAACTCTCTCAAGGCCTAACCTTTCCACTCTGCAATTTTCAGGCCAGTATCCTTTGTAAGAATTACTGGGACCGAACCCCTGTGCACTGCGTCGACTTTCTGTTGCCAAGGCTTGTTGGCTCTGCACTCCAGAGATCTTCAGGCTACAAGAAGCTCCAGCCTCCAGCATCTCTTCCTGCCAAGATCTTCATCCTCACCGCATCCTTTGCACTGTGGGCCTTCTTCTTTGGTGAGCTGCTCGAGGTCCTCTTGCGACTCCTGTGCCTTTAGCCAGTGGGTCCTCTCGAGGGTCTTTTCTTGCTTCAGTGGGCTCCCCTGCTTGCCATCGGCCTGCTCTGACTCTCCTACACTTCGTGAGTGCCTTGGACCTTGCTGGTTCCAACATTACTCCTTCATCGTTTTCCTTGTCTGTTGCTGCTGCTAAGGCTTGTTGGTGCTCCTATCGGACAACGACCCCCTAGTTCTCTACTTACGACGTGGGACAGCTCGTACACAGCTACTGGTCTTCCTCAGCGTCGCCTGGTCCTCGTAGCGGCAGCAACAAAGTCACAGTCATCACTCCTGCATCTTCCGTCATCGGTGGTTATTGGTCTCCCGTGCCTCCTGGTCACCTCCGAGTGGCATAGACTCTGTCTCCTCTGCTTGCAGGTTCTCCTCTTCAAGAATCCACCCTTGGATTCCACCAGACTCTTGCACAGTCTTTGCCAGCTGCATCTTTTCTGAACACCGCCATTGTGGTCTACATTGGTTTCTGATGTCACTTCGCACCTATGCACCCAGCTCTCCTGGTGTAGGTATCCTGGTTCCTAGGGTATCCACGGGTGGGGTGACTCTCCAATCTTCTGACTTCCACTGGGTTTCTTCAGGGTCCACTCGGAACGGTCCTTTATCTTCAAAACTGCAACCTCGACTTTCCATTTGACTTGTATGGAGTATGCGTATGTGTTTCCACTCTGCACACAGCCTCCCTGGGGTTCCTGGGTATTTATTACTGGCGGTTCATTGGGTACCCAGCTCTTCCGAGTCTTCTGGTCCAAGTCCCGACTTTGGTCGCTGTTCGTATTCCACTTCTTTAGTGTATGGTTTAGTCTCCTGGAGACCACTGTGTATTTGTGCTACTTACCTGTTCGGCTTTTGAAATATTGTGTGCATTGTGTCGATATCTCCGAGAAGGAGATATACCAATGTGTTGGTGAGTGTGCATAATAAATAGAACTATTTTTAGAACTACACTGTGTTGTTCTTTTTCATTTAACCTACACTACATGATTGGTTCTGGTAAAAGAAGTTGCTTGACACTCCTTCTGGACTAAGCCTGAAGGCTGCTCTCCACCGCTACCACTTGCAGAGCTTGCTATGGTTGTCCAAGACCACTAAAATCACCATAAGGGTTGTCTGGATAAGTGCAAGGGGTTTCACTTAATTAAGTGTGCACAATATACTAAGCCAGCCTCCTACAGCGCTTGTCCGTCAAACTCTAAATCAGGAATGTCGGTCACCATCACCCCATTAATGGAACTCAG